>NC_138026.1:115147576-116347576 GCF_964106645.2 Podarcis pityusensis
GGAAAATGCAAGATTTTTGTTAGACAAGAAGGTGTTGTTCCCTTTTGGGAAGGTTGACTAGCTGACAAGGCTTCTGGGAGTGACGATGAAGAAAGATCCTGTCTCACAGGAAAATTGCTTCAGGATTCAGAAACGTCCGAATCTTCTTCTGGGTGGATAAACGATGCCTACCTAAGGGAACAGGTAAACAGGGTGAAGATATTCTGAAATATGAGAGGTTAGGATTCCCCCGCTCCCTGCAATATGATAGGCTTGCTGCTGGTGAAGAGGGAGGGAGCCAGCTTACCATAAGCAGCAGTAGATCTTTGATGGATCCTGAGGGCATGGCCCCCACAACTTTTCCTCCCTGTAACACGCCTTCCGATTTCTGCATACTCCATCTGCACATTTTTTATTCCTGGCCTGGTTAAGACCTGGGGGTGTTTAAAAAAACAAGAGGAACATTGTGATTAAGGGCAGGCCTTCCCAAGCTGAAACACTCTTCCCATATTGTCATGGAATCATAGAGCGGTAGAGGTGAAAGGGGAGCCCCAAGGCTCATCTAGTCCATCTAGTTCAGCCTGGAAACCAGGCATTATGAGGAAGGGTTGAGGGAGTTGGGTATGTTTAGCCTGGAGAAGATAAGTCTGAGAAGCAATATGCTGTCCAAATCTCTAAAGGGCTGTCTCATGGGAAATGGAGCAAGCTTGCTTTCTCCTGCCCTGGGTGGTAGGACTCCAACCAACGGCTTCAAGTTACAAGAAATGAAATTCTGGCTGAGCATTAGGAAGAACTTTCTGATGGTAAGAGCTGTTCCACACTGGAACCGACTCCCTCAGAATGTGGTGGACTCCCCTTCAGGGAAGGTTTCTAAACTGAGGTTGGGTGGCCATCTGTCAGATTCTTTAGCTGTGGCTTCAGTATTGATGTGGGCTATACTTAGATGACTCTTGCGGCTCCTTTCCAACTCAGACTATGCAATCAAAACAGCCAAGAATTCCCCCCACCCCACAGGGCTGATGTTTCTTCCTCTCCCACCTGTAGGCTGAAGACGGGTGGTCCCCAAACATCTTACCTGGCAATAGAAGGAAGATAACAAAAGACAGAAGGAGGGTGATCTTCATGGCTGAATCTCAGAGCTTCCGGAGCCTCACTGTTTCCAGAAAATGGGGAAGAGAGGGAATGACGAAGGAGGAGTAATGTGGGAGAAGGTCATGTGGCTTTTGCATATTCTCTGCTGGGAACAGCAGCACTGAAATCTGAGCACGTGTGTGGGGGGCGGCAACAAACTGTTCCCACTCTTTAAGAGGAGTGTTGTTCAGGGCTTCATCCAGGCTGGAATAAGAGAGTTACAGTGTTGCTCAGGCCTTGCTCTCTGTGGTGTTTTAGCAACGGGTGCAGGTTCTGTGTTTCTGTGTCTGTCTGTCTGTCTGTCTGTCTCTCTCTCTCTGTGTGTGTGGCGAAAGAAAGAGGTCAGGTACAAAGGACTCTTCCCTTTCCATTCACCTGAGCTTTAAACATGAGCAATAGAGGGCTCATGTTTGGGTCTGGCTTCTAAGAGGGTGGTTGTTGTGGTTCCGGTGAATGGGAAATTTGGGGAGAGGGGAAGCTCTCATTTTGCTCTTCATTTCATCTTGGGGGAAAAAAAATATTGTGAAAATATATCAGCAATTTTTTCTTTGTGATCTTGCTTAATATACATCTCCCACCCTGCAGGACTTTCTCGATGGCCTGGTGTAAACATTGCACAGAACAGTGTTTTTTCATGTCTTTGCATGGCATAGTTCTTACCCTAGCAAAATTTCAACAGAGAGCACATCTCTTGCAAATAAAAGTACTTTCAGTGAGAGCCTAGAAATCCCTTACTTTTTCGTGATTTAACTGTTTTGTTTAAGTGTAGTATTATGCAGCCAGCAGTTTACATGTAACAGTCCTATCTGTTGCTCATCATAATCCAGAGGGCCACACACTAGGCTCTCCCAATTTAATTAACCTTTTAATTAGAGTAATTGGTTGTTTGCTTATTAAAAATTCATACAATCCTGAACTGTACTGGTATTTGTAACCTCTGTTCTTTCAAAACTGCTGGATCTCAAATTGTTTTTCTTTTTGCTGCAGGTACTGTAGCATCATGGTTTTGGCCACTTAAAGTGAGTTTCAAGGTTACAGAATAATAGAATCACAGATTTATAGAGCCAAAAGGGACCACAAGAGTCATCTAGTTCAACCCTTTGCAATGTAGGAATCTCTCACCCAACATGGGGCTCAAACCCACGACCCCGAGATTAAAGGGTTACATCCAAGGACTAAGTGTCTGTTGACCCAGCTGATTTTGCTCTGCCGGCCCCTTCCTCCTGACACATTACGCATTTGAGCTATTAGCGTAGCTGATTTTTTTCTTGAAATGTCTTTCTCTTATGTCCATTAAAAACCATGCATTTTAGCAGCAATACTGTTGAAGTCTTGTCTGCTTGTTTTGAAGAAGGTAGTCTGTGGGGGAGATCTTTCTGAGCACATCTATGGTTGGGTGGGGGTTAAAGAAGTCAGACTGATGCAAAAATGCAGAGGACCAGACTGAAGACTGGAGAATGTGGAACTGATATAGACAGTTATTTGCCTGACCCTCAGCAGATGGCAGCTGTGGTCTCAAACATTTTGAAGGTACCATGAAAAATCTATAATAATAATAATAATAATAATAATAATAATAATAATAAAAAAAGTTTTTGAACTGTTTTTAAGACTTCTGACATGGTTTGCCATGCGCCTTGATTTTCCAGAGTGCCTCTGGAAAATTTGCCATGTGCCTCTGGATATTCCAGAGATTTTCAGCCAATCAGCTGCCGTATTCTGGCCATGTCCAGGGAATTCCAAGTGTAGGGCAACCCTGTAGCTGCTACAGAGAATGCGAGGTAGCTTAGAAGTAAAAAACTAAGAGCAGCTTATATGGGAACTGAATAAATTTGGACACATTTGCCTGACCCGCAGCAGATGGCAGCTGTAGTCTCAAAAATTTTGAAGGTATCATGCAAAATCGCAAATAATAACAATAATAAAATGAGGAGGTATGGTAGAAGTAAACAACTAAGAACAGTTTATATGGGAACTAAAGAAATTCGGACAGATCTAGGAGGGGTCTTTGAATTTATTTATTGCATAAAATTCATATACTGCTTGATTGTAGAAAACCTCAAAGCAGCCAATTCTCGTGCGACTCCATTACCTGAAGGTAGAGAAGCAAAACATATTCTCAGCTCCTCGTTACTGAAAACAGAGGGAGCAAGTACAATGACATAAATGTATTTACTGTTCTCAATGTCGTGCGACATGAATGGGCGACATGATGCCCGACTTCCCTCTCGCAGGCTAGGCATGAGAAGCAGGTTCAAAATCCTAACTCAGCCATGTGGTTAACTGGGCAATATTTGAGCTACATTTACTGAAAAGTAAGTCGCTCTCCCTCCTAGTTCTGCAGGGTTGGTGAACATTTCCCACCTTTCCAGCTCCAGCCTAGCCACTGACCGCCCCCTCTCCATGGTAAAGGTGGAATGGGACATTTTGGGGTGTCTTGGCTTCCCATGCGCACCAACGGCCCTGGGAGGGGGCTGGTGTGGGGTGTAATAATTTGTTATTATTTTTTTATCATAATCATAATTTATTATTTATACCCTGCCCACCTGGCTGGGTTTCCCCAGCTAAATATAATATGTTTAAGTTGAAGAATGACAATGGGAGAGTGTGGTAGATCACTGCCAGTTTTTGATATGTGGCAACCTGTTGGACGTTGGATGTGCCTGCTTTAGGCCATCATTCACCAGCCAAGGACTCTGCAGTTGCAAGACCACAATTCCACACCCCCCTGACCACTGACCATGCTGGCTGGGTTTGATGGGAATTGATGGGATCTCTTACGGAAGTGTGCAGCAGACTTTGTCTGGCAGGCATTTCCCGACTCTTTTCCAGGCAGTCATGCACCTCTCCAGCATGCACTTCCCTTTGGCTTTGTCACATTCCTCCTTCGATTGTGGTGGGGAAGATGGGGAAGATGGTTTAGAAGCGTAAGCTTAAGGCAAGAAAGAAAAACATTGGTTCGCTTCGAGTTAGGGCTCCTTGCCAGCTACAGCGTTCTAAGTCCGTTCTCTGCTTTCTGCAGCCAATCAGAAGCTGCGCTTTGGTTTCCAAATGTTTTGGAAGTCGAACAGACTTCCCAAACAGATTCCGTTCGACTTCCAAAATATGACTGTATAAATGTCGATCTGTATAATACTCACTCTCAAAAACAAGATATCTGGTTCTTTTACTTTAAAAAAATAGAAAGAAATGGTTGGTTCAATCTCTCTGAAAAAGGTTTATGGCATCTGTCCAAGATTATGAGCTTTTAGCATCTGAAATAATTTAAATTTCCTTTGTTTGAATTTAAGATTTCATTTGAAACCATGCTCTTTTCCACAAGCTACAACATGACGGAAACGTTAAGAAATAAAACCAAATCATTTTTTAAAACAAAATAATAAAACTTTCTCTTTTAACCCTCCACTCCCCTCCCAAAAGTGGAAGGTTCATTAGGCGCGAGTGATCATGCTCTTCTGAAGTTTACTATACAGCGGAAAGGAGCAGCCAAGCATACTAGGACTCAATTTCTTGACTTTAAGAAAGCCGACTTCATAAAACTTAGGGAAGTGCTGGGTGAGATCCCATGGACAGTAATACTAAAAGGAAAGGGAGTTCATGATGGCTGGGAGTTTGTTAAGAGGGAGATAGTAAAAGCACAAAGTCAGGCAATACCAATGAGACGGAAACATGGAAGGTGCCTAAAGAAGCCAGGGTGGCTATCTAAAGAACTTTTAACTGAGTTAAGATTAAAAAAGGATGTGTACAAAAAATGGAAAAGGGGGGAAACCACCAAAGAGGAATTCAAACAAATAGCCAGCACGTGTAGACACAAAGTCAGAAAAGCTAAAGCACAGAATGAACTCAGGCTTGCTAGAGAGGTTAAAAGCAACAAAAAAGGCTTTTATGGGTATGTTCGTAGCAAAAGGAAGAACAAAGAAACAGTGGGGTCACTCAGAGGAGAAGATGGTGAAATGCAAACAGGGGACACAGAAAGGGCTGAACTCCTCAATGCCTTCTTTGCCTCAGTCTTCTCCGATAAAGAAAACAATGCCCGACCTGAAGAATTTGGAGCAAATGATTCAGCAAAGGAAACACAGCCCAGAATAACTAAGGAGATAGTACAAGAATACTTGGCTAGTTTAGATGTATTCAAGTCTCCAGGGCCAGATGAACTGCATCCAAGAGTATTAAAAGAACTGGCAGATGTGATCTCAGAACCACTGGCAGTCATCTTTGAGAATTCCTGGAGAACAGGCGAAGTCCCGGCAGACTGGAGGAGGGCAAATGTTGTCCCTATTTTCAAAAAGGGGAAAAGAGAGGACCCAAATAATTACCGCCCAGTCAGGCTGACATCAATACCAGGGAAGATTCTGGAGCAGATCATTAAGCAAACAGTCTGTGAGCACCTAGAAAGGAATGCTGTGATCACCAATAGTCAGCATGGACTTATTTCTGAAAAATAAGTCATGTCAGACTAACCTGATCTCGTTTTTTGACAGAATTACAAGTCTGGTAGATGAAGGGAATGCAGTGGATGTAGCCTACCTTGATTTCAGCAAGGCATTTGACAAGGTGCCTCATGATATTCTTGTAAAGAAGCTGGTAAAATGCGGTCTTGACTATGCTACCACTCAGTGGATTTGTAACTGGCTGACTGACCGAACCCAAAGGGTGCTCATCAATGGTTCCTCTTCATCCTGGAGAAGAGTGACTAGTGGGGTGCCACAGGGTTCTGTCTTGGGCCCGGTCTTATTCAACATCTTTATCAACGACTTGGATGATGGACTCAAGGGCATCCTAATCAAATTTGCAGATGACACCAAACTGGGAGGGGTGGCTAACACCCCAGAGGACAGGATCACACTTCAAAATGACCTTGACAGATTAGAGAACTGGGCCAAAACAAACAAGATGAATTTTAACAGGGAGAAATGTAAAGTATTGCACTTGGGCAAAAAAAATGAGAGGCACAAATACAAGATAGGTGACACCTGGCTTGAGAGCAGTACATGTGAAAAGGATCTAGGAGTCTTGGTTGACCACAAACTTGACATGAGCCAACAGTGTGACGCGGCAGCTAAAAAAGCCAATGCAATTCTGGGCTGCATCAATAGGAGTATAGCATCTAGATCAAGGGAAGTAATAGTGCCACTGTATTCTGCTCTGGTCAGACCTCACCTGGACTACTGTGTCCAGTTCTGGGCACCACAGTTCAAGAAGGACACTGACAAACTGGAACGTGTCCAGAGGAGGGCAACCAAAATGGTTAAAGGCCTGGAAACAATGCCTTATGAGGAACGGCTAAGGGAGCTGGGCATGTTTAGCCTGGAGAAGAGGAGGTTAAGGGGTGATATGATAGCCATGTTCAAATATATAAAAGGATGTCACATAGAGGAGGGAGAAAGGTTGTTTTCTGCTGCTCCAGAGAAGCGGACACGGAGCAATGGATCCAAACTACAAGAAAGAAGATTCCACCTAAACATTAGGAAGAACTTCCTGACAGTAAGAGCTGTTTGACAGTGGAATTTGCTGCCAAGGAGTGTGGTGGAGTCTCCTTCTTTGGAGGTCTTTAAGCAGAGGCTTGACAACCATATGTCAGGAGTGCTCTGATGGTGTTTCCTGCTTGGCAGGGGGTTGGACTCGATGGCCCTTGTGGTCTCTTCCAACTCTATGATTCTATGATTCTATGAAAAAAACCCACCCTCACCCTAATATTTATAATATTTTTTGTGCATGCAAGACAGAGCAAACAACACTGTTTCTGGGAACTTTGCCATTGTTAAGAAAACCCCTTCCCCATTACAGCAGCATTGCTGGCTATTTCAGTGCCTGCCACAATCTAAGCATACTCTGTACAATACCTGAATCCCTTAGCAGGAAAAGGGAAGAAAAGAGGAAAAAAACAGAGATCAAGTAGGAGAACTTCATGTCTGCTTCGATTTGCTGGAAATTCTGAGATCGCACAGAGGAGGGACAGAAGGTGCTCCTTATTTATAGGTTGTCAAACAACAGCAGCCCCTAGAGGGAAAGAGGAGGAGGATTTGAGGTACAGTCATGTAAAGCAGAGGTGGGGCCACATTCCCTTCTGAATGACTTTCCGGGGGCCACAAGCCAGGGCTGAGTAGGGGCAGAAACAGTTATGAGACCCCCGAGCCATCTGAAGTCAGCTCTGTATAGGGAAGCTTTGAAATGTTTCCTTTTTGTTGTTGTTTAGTGATTTAGTCGTGTCCGACTCTTTGTGACCCCACGGACCAGAGCATGCCAGGCACTCCTGTCTTCCACTGCCTACCAACTCATGTTGGTAGCTTTGAGAACACTGTCCAACAATCTTGTCCTCTGTTGTCCAATTCTCCTTGTGCCCTCAATCTTTCTGAACATCAGGGTCTTTTCCAGGGAGTCTTCTCTTCTCATGAGGTGGCCAAAGTCTTGGAGCCTCAGCTTCAGGATCTATCCTTCCAGTGAGCACTCAGAGCTGATTTCCTTCTGAATGGCTCGGTTTGATCTTCTTGCAGTCCAAGAAGATGGCAGAAAGTGAGGAGGAATTAAAGAACCTTTTAATGAGGGTGAAAGAGGAGAGCGCAAAATATGGTCTGAAGCTCAACATCAAAAAAACTAAGATCATGGCCACAGGTCCCATCACCTCCTGGTGAAGATCACTGCAGATGGTGACAGTCAGCAGTCATGAAATTAAAAGACGCCTGCTTCTTGGGGGAAAAGCAATGACAAACCTAGACAGCATCTTAAAAAGCAGAGACATCACCTTGCCAACAAAAGTCCATATAGTATAAGCTATGGTTTTCCCAGTAGTGATGTTTGGAAGTGAGAGCTGGACCATAAAGAAGGCTGATCACCGAAGAATTGATACTTTTGAATTATGGTGCTGGAGGAGACTCTTGAGAGTCCCATGGACTGCAAGAAGATCAAACCTATCTATTCTGAAGGAAATCAGCCCTGAGTGCTCACTGGAAGGACAGATCCTGAAGCTGAGGCTCCAATACTTTGGCCACCTCATGAGAAGGGAAGACTCCCTGGAAAAGACCCTGATGTTGGGAAAGACTGAGGGCAGAAGGAGAAGGGGACGACAGAGGATAAGATGGTTGGACAGTGTTCTTGAAGCTACAAACATGAGTTTGACCAAACTGTGGGGGGCAATGGAAGACAGGAGCGCCTGGTGTGCTCTGGTCCATGGGGTTACGAAGAGTCAGACATGAGTAAACGACTAAACAACAACAACTGCAGCCCAACACCCTGTGGGCAAGTTGAATTATGTGCTTCAGGATTTGATTTAAGGCCCTGCCCATAGATGGCAATCTGTAAACATCCCATGAGGAAGCCACTACTAATAGACCATGACATTCAGGATAAGGTCTCAGAGATAAGGTGTTCTTTTCAATGTCTGCATATATATGTGTTTGCATGTGTGTGTTTGTGTATTCAAGCATGTTGTTCCTGATCAGTTGAAGACATTTTGGGAGGAAGCCCATTTAGTAGATTTTTACCCATTTGGAATAAAACCCCTTTGGCCTAAAGAGTTTCGGAAGGAGGCTGCAAGGGCTGGTGCTCTGGGGCCCCCAGGTGAGGCACACCTGTCCACATGGTCTGAGTGGGCACTAGCCACCCTCCCTCACAGGACCACAACCAAACAGGTGGGCAAGCAGGGGACAAAAGCAGAGTTCACCTGCCAGGTTACTCACTCAGTAAGAGCAGCTCGAAAGGGAAGCACTTGATGAGGTGGACAAATGGCAGCATATATTATGACCTGCCACCATTCCTTCAGGAATTGCAGGGAAGAAAACATGCCTGCCCCTGTGTTCCATCTTGGGGTAGAATAAAGGGGTATGGCTGTAAATCTGAAATGGGTAAGCAGAGGTGGGGCCACATTCCCTTCTGAATGACTTTCTGGGGGCCGCAAGCCAGGGCTGGGTAGGGGCAGAAACAGTTATGAGACCCCCGAGCCATCTGGAGTCAGCTCTGTATAGGGAAGTTTTGAAATGTTTCCTTTTTGTTGTTGTTTAGTCATTTAGTCGTGTCCGACTCTTCGTGATCCCATGGACCAGAGCACGTCAGGCACTCCTCTGTTTTCTACTGCCTACCAACTCATGTTGGTAGCTTTGATAACACTGTCCAACCATCTCATCCTCTGTCGTCCAATTCTTCTTGTGCCCTCAATGTTTCCCAACATCAGGGTCTTTTCCAGGGAGTCTTCTCTTCTCATGAGGTGGCCAAAGTATTGGAGCCTCAGCTTCACAATCTGTCCTTCCAGTGAGCACTCAGGGCTGATTTCCTTCAGAATGGATAGGTTTGATTTTCTTGCAGTCCAAGAAGATGGCAGAAAGTGAGGAGGAATTAAAGAACCTTTTAATGAGGGTGAAAGAGGAGAGCGCACAATATGGTCTGAAGCTCAACATCAAAAAAACTAAGATCATGGCCACTGGTCCCATCACCTCCTGGCAAAAAGAAGGATAAGAAATGGAGGCAGTGAGAAATTTTACTTTCTTCAGTTCCATGATCACTGCAGATGGTGACAGCAGTCATGAAATTAAAAATGCCTGCCTCTTGGGAGAAAAACAATGACAAACCTAGACAGCATGTTAAACAGCAGAGACATCACCCTGCCGACAAAGGTCCGTATAGTTAAAGCTGGGGACAAAAGCAGAGTTCACCTGCCTGGTTACTCACTCAGGAAGAGCAGCTCGAAAGAGAAACACTTGATGAGATGGACAAATGGGAGCATATATTATGACTTGCCACCATTCCTTCAGGAATTGCAGGGAAGAAAACATGCCTGCCCCTGTGTACCATCTTGGGGTAGAATAGTGGGGAGTGGCTGTAAATCTGAAATGGGTTTTAAGGCAGGCTGCACTTCAGTGGTTGAGTACAATGTTTGTATGAGGGAAAGGCCCTAAGTTCGCCCTCTGTGTCTGCAGGTAGGGGTCAGATGAGACTCCCGTTTGAAAATCTGGAGAGTTGATACTAGTCCAAGTAAGACAATACTTGTAAGGAATGATAAAGTTGCTTTCATTCACATAAAGATACAGGTAAAGGTAAAAGGTAAGGGACCCCTGGAGGGTTAAGTCAGGTCAAAGGCGACTATGGGGTCCCATCACCTCCTGGCAAAGATCATTGCAAATGGTGACAGACAGCAGTCACGAAATTAAAAGATGCCTGCTTCTTGGGAGAAAAGCAATGACAAACCTAGACAGCATCTTAAAAAGCAGAGACATCACCTTGCTGACAAAGGTCCATATAGTTAAAGCTGTGGTTTTCCCAGTAGTGATGTATGGAAGTGAGAGCTGGACCATAAAGAAGGCTGATCGCTGAAGAATTCATGCTTTTGAATTATGGTGCTGGAGGAGACTCTTGAGAGTTCCATGGATTGCAAGAAGATCAAACCTCTCCATTCTGAGGGTACAAGGAGAAGGGGACGACAGAGGATGAGATGGTTGGACAGTGTTCTTGAAGCTACAAACATGAGTTTGACCAAACTGCGGGGGGCAATGGAAGACAGGAGTGCCTGGTGTGCTCTGGTCCATGGGGTCATGAAGAGTCAGACATGACTAAACGACTAAACAACAAAACAGCCCAACACCTTGTGGCCAAGTTGAATTATGTGCTTCAAGACTTGATTTAAGGCCCTGCCCATAGATGGCAATCTGTAAACATCCCATGAGGAAGCCACTACTAATAGACCATGATATTCAGGATAAGGTCTCAGAGATAAGGTGTTCTTTTCAATGTCTGCGTATATATGTATTTGCATGTGTGTGTTTGTGTATTCAAGCATGTTGTTCCTGATCAGTTGAAGACATTTTGGGAGAAGCCCATTTACTAGATTTTTACCCATTTGGAATAAAACCCATTTGGCCTAAAGAGTTTTGGAAGAAGGCTGCCAGGGCTGGTGCTCTGGGGCCCCCAGGTGAGGCACACCTGTCCACACTGTCTGAGTGGGCACTAGCCACCCTCCCTCATAGGACCACAACCAAACAGGTGGCCAAGTAGGGGACGAAAGGAGAGTTCACCTGCCAGGTTACTCAGTAAGAGCAGCTTGATAGGGAAGCACTTGATGAGGTGGACAAATGGGAGCATATATTATGACCTGCCACCAATCCTTCAGGAATTGCAGGGAAGAAAACATGCCTGCCCCTGTGTACCATTTTGGGGTAGAATAGTGGGGAATGGCTGTAAAGCTGAAATGGGTTTTAAGGCAGGCTGCAGTTCAGTGGTAGAGTACAATGTTTGTATGAGGGAAAGGTCCTAAGTTCGCCCTCTGTGTCTGCAGGTAGATGAGACTCCCATTTGAAAATCTGGAGAGTTGATACTAGTCCAAGTAAGACAATACTTGTAAGAAATGATTAAGTCACTTTTTCACTCAAGGTTCCAGCTGCTGAAAACCTCAGGCATAATGTTGCTTTCATTCACATAAAGATTTAGGTAAAGGTAAAAGGTGAGGGACCCCTGGAGGGTTAAGTCAGGTCAAAGGCGACTATGGGGTTGCGGCGCTCATTTCGCTTTCAGGCTGAGGAAGCCGGCGTTTGTCCACAGACAGGTTTCCAGGTCATGTGGTCAGCATGAGAAGACCACTTCTGGCAAGATGGGACACTGTGACGGAAGCCAGATTGTACGGAAACGCCATTTACCTTCCCACCGCAGTGGTACCTATTTATCTACTTGCACTGACATGCTTTCAAAAGACTAGGTTGGCAGGAGCTGGGACAGAGCAACTGGAGTTCACCCTGTTGTGGGGATTTGAACTGCCAGCCTTCTGATCGGCAAGCCCACAGTGCCACCTACGTCCATGTGATAAAGATACAAGACTACAGTTACTAGGCAGCCTCAGACATAAATTTTGCTTTGTTTTTTAGTAACGGGTGTGGGTTCTGTGTGTCTATGTCTGTATGTTTGTCTCTCTCTGTGTGTGTGTGGAGAAAGCAAGAGGTCAGGTACAATGGACTCTTCCCTCCCCATCCCACTGAGTTCATATTCTGTTGCAATAGAGCAATAGGATAGGCTTCTAAGAGGGTGGTTGTGGTTCCGGAGAATGGGAAATTCGAGGAGAGGGGAAGCTCTCATTTTGCTCTTCATTTCATCGTGGGGGGAAAAAAATCTTGTGAAAATATATCAGCATTTTCCTGTTTGTGATCTTGCTTAATATACACCACCCACCCTGCAGGAATATCTCCACGGCCTGGTCTAAATACTGAAGAGAATGTTGGTTTTCATGTTTTTGCGTGGCATAGTTCTTACGCTAGCAAAGTTTTGACAGAGAGCACATCACCTGCAAATAAAAGTCGTATACTTCCTTGTACTTTCAGTGATTGTATAGAAATCTTCTAATTTTTTGTTTTTTAACTATTGTTTAAGTGTAGTATTATGCAGCCAACTGGTGACAGTCCACCACAGGCTAGGCGCTCCCAATTTAATTAACTTTTTAATCAGAGTAATTGGTTGTTTCCTTATTAAAAATTGATAAAATCCTGACCTGTACTGGTATTTATAACCTCTGTTCTTCACATTTAAGATGGTATGTGAACTTTAAAAGAGCAAAGGGCTTGTTAACAAGAAAACATGATGTTTCTAGACTCTTAATGCTTTTGCTCTTGGCACTGTCAATAAAAATCAACTCATTCTGAATTTCTTTAATGGCTTCCATTATCTTTCACATGTTGTTGTTTAGTCGTTTAGTCGTGTCTGACTCTTCGTGACGCCATGGAAGAGAGCACCCCAGGCACTCCTGTCTTCCACTGCCTCCCGCAGTTTGGTCAAACTCATGCTGGTAGCTTCGAGAACACTGTCCAACCATCTCGTCCTCTGTCGTCCCCTTCTCCTTGTGCCCTCAATCTTTCCCAACATCAGGGTCTTTTCCAGGGAATCTTCTCTTCTCATGAGGTGGCCAAAGTATTGGAGCCTCAGCTTCACGATCTGTCCTTCCAGGGAGCACTCAAGAGCTATTACTGAAGAATTAGATGTGGGATTCATCTATTGCTAAGGCTTTGCAATCATGACACCTTACTCAAGACAGTCTTCCTCAGCCTGGTGCAACGCAGGTATTTTGGATGGCAGCTCCCACGATTCTTGACTTTTGGCAATACTAGTTGGAGTTGATGGAAGCTGGAGTCCACAAACACCTGGAAGCCCCCAAACTAGGGTGGATGAATATGCGAGATTCTTTTTTTCTGGTCATAAGAACCAGGCTGAGGGCCTTCTCGGTAGTGGTGCCTGACCTATGGAATGCCCTCCCATCAGTTGTCAAGGAAATGAACAACTATCTGACTTTTAGAAGAGATCTGAAGGTAGTCTGTTGGCTGTCCTGGAAGGACAGCCAGCAAGCAGAACGCGCTGAGTTCGAAAATACTGAAGTGTTTCAGTCAGCCCTAGGGAGTTTGTTGTACTTGTCCCAGTGGAGCAGACCTGATATAGCGTTTACTGTCAATCTGCTCAGCAGGGAAGCTTCAAACCCTAGTATGCAAGCCTGGAATCGCATCAAGAGAGTTTTGAAGTATTTGCAGGAAACCAAAGATTTTTGTCTTAGGTTGCCGGCACAAGGAGAAGTCAAACTGACTTGTTTTGTGGACTCAGATTGGGCTAATCTTGAGGATCGCAAGTCTGTGTCTGGCCTAGTGGTGAAGTTTGGGAACTCAGTAGTTGGATGGAGGTCCATGGAGGAAAGTCTTATAGCGCTCTCATCCACTGAGGCTGAGTTCAGTGCTCTTTCAGAGGTGTGCAGAGAAGTAGAGTTCTATGCTTGCTTAGTGCAGGAACTTTGCGGAGTGGCTTGTCAACCGATACGTGTTTTCGAGGACAATCAACCATGCCTGCGTCTGGCAGAGTCAGGTCAGTTCAAGGCTAGAACTAAACACCTAGACATTCGCTTTCGGAATGTGTGCCAGAGTGTTCAGGAGGGATTAGTTGCGCTGAAGTATTGTCCCTCTGCCAAGAACCTAGCTGATGGGTTCACGAAGCCACTCTCCTTCCAAAGACATGGGGAGTTTTGCAAAGGTCTGGGTTTGGGACGACCAAGGGTCGATTCTCCCCTCAGGCGTGAGACAAGAGGGGGTGTTGGGTGTAGTGAAGGGTTAACCTTCTGTGCCTCAAGCCTGAGAGGAGGCGCGTACAAGGGAAGTACGCCAGGACGTGACGAAAGCAGCTTGGAATGCTGTGAGCTGAGTGAAGATCGAAAGCAGTTTGTTGCGTAGCTGCAAGCAGAAGGACACAGAGAAGATGCAGCTTGAATCAGATGGAAGTTGGAGTTTGTAAATACACTACTTTTGTTTCCAATAAAGAGATATTAGGACAGAAGAAACGTCTGGACTTATTTACTGCCCTTTTGACACAGACGCTGTGTAATTCTGCTAATTGCTTTACGATCTACAGAGGCTCCCAGGGGAAGCGTGGCTGGGCGCCGAACAATAAAGCAATAAATCTACCGAACACAGTCCTGTATTGGGAAGCTTTTGATGCTTTATTATGTTTTAATTTGTTTTGGAAGTCGCCCAGAATGAATGAGTAAACCAGCCAGCCAGAAGAGTGGGGTATAAATAATAAATTCTCCTCCTCCTCCTCCTCCTCCTCTTCCCATTTTTGTCTACATTTCCCTGTAATCTATGTATTTTTGGAACACATTATTTGGTTTAACGGAAGCATCAAGTGCACCAAGTAAGCATTCCAACACTAGGATCCTATGAAAACCTGGAGGCTAGAGACAGATCAAAATGTATTTAATGTATTTTTAACCTTCTGTTGGAAGCTGCCCAGAGTGGCTGGGGAAACCCAGCCGGATAGGCGAGGTAGAAAATAATAATAATAATGATAATGATAATAATAATAATAATAATAATAATAATAATAGTTACTTCAGATTCCCACAAGGGATTCTCTCCATAACGAGCAAGACGTATTCAGGGAATGTGAGAAGCCTAATGTTGCTTCACCTTGGGAACAGTGAGTTTGTGTATGTGATCACTTCAGGAAGCAGAACGAGTTAGGCACCCGTGGCGACATGACTGTGTTACCAGCAGATCCTAAGTTCACAGAAGGAAATGGTGAGAAAACTATATATAAAAAGGGGGGTTCAGGTTCAGTCCCCAGTGTCTCTCCAGGTAGGAAAAGCTGGACAGTTATTACCAGTCAAAGTAGACAATACCAAAATAGACAGAAGAAAGCATTGTTTTGGGATATGTATAAGGAAGAGCCATATGTTCATATGTTGCCTCATTTCCAGGCCCTGTCTAGGAAAATAAGGAACTATAGGAGAACATATAGTTTCAAGGTTACAGAGTCATAGAATCACAGATTTATAGAGCCAAAACGAACCACAAGAGTCATCTAGTCCAGCCCTTTGCAATGTAGGAATCTCTCACCCAAGGTGGGGCTCAAACCCACGACCCCGAGGGTTACATCCAAGGACTAAGGGTCTGTTGACCCTGCTGGTTTTGCTCTGTCGGCCCCTTCCTCCTGACACATTACGCATTTGAGCCATTAGCGTAGCTGATTTTATGTTGAATTGCCTTTCTCTTCTGTCCATTAAAAACCATGCATTTCATCATCTAGACTCTTGAAGTCTTGTCTGCCTGTTTTGAAGAAGGTAGTTTGTGGGGGAGATCTTTCTGAGCACATCTATGCGTGGGGTGTGTGTGTAAAGAAGTCAAATTGATGCAAAAATGCAGAGGACCAGACTGAAGACTGGAAAAATGAGGAACCAATATAGACAGATTTGCCTGACCCCCAGCAGATGGCAGCTGCAGTCTCAAACATTTTGAAGGTATCATGAAACATCTATAATAATAATAATAATAATAATAATAATAATAATAATAATTGAACTTTTTGAGCTATTTTTAAGACTTCTGACATGGGTTGCCATGTGCCTTGATTTTCCTGGATGTTCCAGTGATTTTCATCCAGACAATGCTTCCAGCTGCTGTATTCTGGCCATGTCCAGGGAATTCTGAATGCAGGGCAACTCTATAGCTGCTACAGAGAATGCGAGGTAGCTTAGAAGTAAAAAACTAAGAGCAGTTTATATGGGAACTGAAGAAATTTGGTCAGATTTGCCTGACCCTCAGCAGATGGCAGCTGTAGTCTCAAACGTTTTGAAGGTACCTTTCAAAATCTCAAATAACAACAATAATAAAATGACGAGGTATAGTAAAAATGCTCTGGCGTGCTCTGGTCCATGGGGTCATGAAGAGTCGGACACGACTAAACGACTAAATAACAATGGTAGAAATAAACAAGTAAGAGCAGTTTATATGCTAACTGAGGAAATTCGGACAGATCTAGGAGGGGTCTTTGAATTTATTTATTGCATAAAATTCATATACTGCTTGATTGTAGAAAACCTCAAAGCAGTCAACTCTCGTGCGACTCCGTTACCTGAAGGCAGAGAAGCAAAACATATTCTCAGCTCCTTGTTACTGAAAACAGAGGGAGCAAGAACAATGACATAAATGTATTTACTGTTCTGAATGTCGTGTGACATGAACAGGCGACAAGATGCCCGACTTCCCTGTCGCAGGCTATGAGAAGCAGGTTCAAAATCCTAACTCAGCCATGTGGTTAACTGGGCAATATTTGTTTAAGCCTGCATTTTTCAGACTCTCTGTGCTAAAGAGCTTGCTTGGCCTCTGCCTCTGATGAACCTCGTCATTATTTTGCAGTGATCATGGATGTCAAGAACCCACCACAATTGCCAAAGGGGCATCTGGAGCAACTAGAGGGCTTCCTTCACCAGCTACATCCGCATGCCACACCGCCTGCCATTTCGAACGACATCATTCTCATAGTTTTGTGAGTGCTAGAATACATATGAGCAAGACTCTCTGTGTTCCATCTAAAATAAATGCACCTGCCCAACCATTTGGCAAAACTGAATATGCCTTTTAGAAGAAGAAGAAGAAGAAGAAGAAGAAGAGGGAGGAGCGGTGAGCAAGCTATGACCCTGAGGTCTTGCCCTCAATCACTCAAAATCGTATTCAAGCACTGCTGCGGCTCCTAAAACTTAATGGGGCATTGCATGCAGTCATAAGGTCTAGAAATCCTTTTAAAATGCTGGCTAATAGCACATCTTGTGATTTTTCTATGGTGCTCTGATCCCAAACAGAGGCCAGCAGAGGTTGACAGAGCTAGATGGAGGAAGAAGAAGAGTTTGGATTTGATATCCCGCCTTTCACTCCCCTTCAGGAGTCTCAAAGCGGCTAACATTCTCCTTTCCCTTCCTCCCCCACAACAAACACTCTGTGAGGTGAGTGGGGCTGAGAGACTTCAAAGAAGTGTGACTGGCCCAAGGTCACCCAGCAGCTGCATGTGGAGGAGCGGAGACGCGAACCCGGTTCCCCAGATTAGGAGACTACCGCTCTTAACCACTACACCACACTGGCTCTGCTGTATCCAACCTGGAGCAATGGAGATTTGGGTTATAGCCTTAGCTATTCAACAGATGCTGCGTGTAACAGAATATTGTAATGCAAGCCTTGCCAGCATAGCCAATGCCTTGGGGGTAGAGATCCCAGTATGTTTTGAGGGGAGACACTAAGGACTCACCTACACAGCTGCAAATAAAACGTTTTAAAGTACACTATACAAACGCGACACTAGATGGTAAAAGTCAGCTATGCAAAATTCACTGCATTTTTCAATTTTTTTAAAAAAAGCATTTTCACAGCGTTTTTTATACGTGTACAGATTTCACCAAAAATAAATATTCTGAGAGAATATGCTCAACAATTTGTTCAAAAATTGTTATTGTTTTTTATCATAATCATAATTTATTAGTTATACCCCACTCATCTGGCTGGGTTTCCCCAGCTAAATATAATATGTTGAAGTTGAAGAATGACAATGGGAGAGTGTGGTAGATCACTGCCAGTTTTTGATATTGCATGGTGGGTGGCAACCTGTTGGACGTTGGATGTGCCTGCTTTAGGCCATCTTTCACCAACCAAGGACCCTGCAGTTGCAGGACCACAATTCCACACCCCCCTGACCACTGACCATGCTGGCTGGGTTTGATGGGAATTGTAGTGGAAGACTGGCAACATCTACCTCAGGGAGTTCCCACGGATGTATGCAGCATTTGCGGTGCGGTGGGCATGTCCCGATGATTCTTTTCTGGTCGGGCATGCACCTCTCCAGCATGCACTTCCTTTTGAATTTTTCACATTCCTCCTTTGATTGTGGTGGGGAAGATGGTTTAGAAGCGTAAGCTTAAGGCAAGAAAGAAAAACATTGGTTCACTTCGAGTTAGGGCTCCTTGCCAGCTACAGCGTTCTAAGCCCGTTCTCTGCTTTCTGCAGCCAATCAGAAGCCGCGCTTTGGTTTCCGAATGTTTTGGAAGTTGAACGGACTTCCCAGACAGATTCCGCTCGACATCCAAAGTACGACTGTATAAATGTCCAAGGGTCGATCTTTATAATACTCACTCTCAAAAAGAAGATATCTGGTTATTTTACTTTTAAAAAATAGAAAGAAATTCTTGGTTCAATCTCCCTGAAAAAGGTTTATGGCATCTGTCCAAGATTATGAGCTTTTAGCACCTGAAATAATTTAAATTTCCTTTGTTTGAATTTAAGATTTCATTTGAAACCATGCTCTTTTCCACAAGCCACAACATGACGGAAATGTTAAGAAATAAAACCAAATCATTTTTTTAAACAAAATAATAAAACTTTCTCTTTTAACCCTCCACTCCCCCCCCCAAAAAAACACCCTCACCCTAATATTTATAATATTTTTTGTGCGTGCAAGACAGAGCAAACAGCACTGTTTCTGGGAACTTTGCCATTGGTAAGAAAACTCCTTCCCCGTTATAGCAGCGTTGCTGGCTATTTCAGTGCCTGCCACAATCTAAGCAAACTCTGTACAATACCTGAATCCCTTAGCAGGAAGAGGGAAGAAAAGAGAAAAAAAACAGAGATCAAGTAGGAGAACTTCATGTCTCCTTCTATTTGCTGAAAATTCTGAGATCGCACAGAGGAGGGACAGAAGGTGCTCCTTATTTATAGGTTGTCGAACAACAGCAGCCCCTAGAGGGAAAGAGGAGGAGGAGTTTGAGGTACAGTCATGTAAAGCAGAGGTTGGGCCACATTCCCTTCTGAATGACTTTCTGGGGGCCGCAAGCCAGGGCTGAGTAGGGGCAGAAACAGTTATGAGACCCCCGAGCCATCTGAAGTCAGCTCTGTATAGGGAAGTTTTGAAATGTTTCCTTTTAGTTGTTGTTTAGTCATTTAGTCGTGTCTGACTCTTTGTGACCCCATGGACCAGAGCATGCCAGGCACTCCTGTTTTCCACTGCCTACCAACTCATGTTGGTAGCTTTGAGAACACTGTCCAACCATCTCGTCCTCTGTCATCCAATTCTCCTTGTGCCCTCAATCTTTCTGAACATCAGGGTCTTTTCCAGGGAGTCTTCTCTTCTCATGAGGTGGCCAAAGTCTTGGAGCCTCAGCTTCAGGATCTGTCCTTCCAGTGAGCACTCAGAGCTGATTTCCTTCTGAATGGCTCGGTTTGATCTTCTTGCAGTCCAAGAAGATGGCAGAAAGTGAGGAGGAATTAAAGAACCTTTTAATGAGGGTGAAAGAGGAGAGCGCAAAATATGGTCTGAAGCTCAACATCAAAAAAACTAAGATCATGGCCACAGGTCCCATCACCTCCTGGTGAAGATCACTGCAGATGGTGACAGTCAGCAGTCATGAAATTAAAAGACGCCTGCTTCTTGGGGGAAAAGCAATGACAAACCTAGACAGCATCTTAAAAAGCAGAGACATCACCTTGCCAACAAAAGTCCATATAGTATAAGCTATGGTTTTCCCAGTAGTGATGTTTGGAAGTGAGAGCTGGACCATAAAGAAGGCTGATCACCGAAGAATTGATACTTTTGAATTATGGTGCTGGAGGAGACTCTTGAGAGTCCCATGGACTGCAAGAAGATCAAACCTATCTATTCTGAAGGAAATCAGCCCTGAGTGCTCACTGGAAGGGCAGATCCTGAAGCTGAGGCTCCAATACTTTGGCCACCTCATGAGAAGAGAAGACTCTCTGGAAAAGACCCTGATGTTGGGAAAGACTGAGGGCAGAAGGAGAAGGGGACGAAAGAGGATAAGATGGTTGGACAGTGTTCTTGAAGCTACAAACATGAGTTTGACCAAACTGTGGGGGGCAATGGAAGACAGGAGCGCCTGGTGTGCTCTGGTCCATGGGGTTACGAAGAGTCAGACATGAGTAAACGACTAAACAACAACAACTGCAGCCCAACACCCTGTGGGCAAGTTGAATTATGTGCTTCAGGATTTGATTTAAGGCCCTGCCCATAGATGGCAATCTGTAAACATCCCATGAGGAAGCCACTACTAATAGACCATGACATTCAGGATAAGGTCTCAGAGATAAGGTGTTCTTTTCAATGTCTGCATATATATGTGTTTGCATGTGTGTGTTTGTGTATTCAAGCATGTTGTTCCTGATCAGTTGAAGACATTTTGGGAGGAAGCCCATTTAGTAGATTTTTACCCATTTGGAATAAAACCCCTTTGGCCTAAAGAGTTTCGGAAGGAGGCTGCAAGGGCTGGTGCTCTGGGGCCCCCAGGTGAGGCACACCTGTCCACATGGTCTGAGTGGGCACTAGCCACCCTCCCTCACAGGACCACAACCAAACAGGTGGGCAAGCAGGGGACAAAAGCAGAGTTCACCTGCCAGGTTACTCACTCAGTAAGAGCAGCTCGAAAGGGAAGCACTTGATGAGGTGGACAAATGGCAGCATATATTATGACCTGCCACCATTCCTTCAGGAATTGCAGGGAAGAAAACATGCCTGCCCCTGTGTTCCATCTTGGGGTAGAATAAAGGGGTATGGCTGTAAATCTGAAATGGGTAAGCAGAGGTGGGGCCACATTCCCTTCTGAATGACTTTCTGGGGGCCGCAAGCCAGGGCTGGGTAGGGGCAGAAACAGTTATGAGACCCCCGAGCCATCTGGAGTCAGCTCTGTATAGGGAAGTTTTGAAATGTTTCCTTTTTGTTGTTGTTTAGTCATTTAGTCGTGTCCGACTCTTTGTGACCCCATGGACCAGAGCACGTCAGGCACTCCTCTGTTTTCTACTGCCTACCAACTCATGTTGGTAGCTTTGATAACACTGTCCAACCATCTCATCCTCTGTCGTCCAATTCTTCTTGTGCCCTCAATGTTTCCCAACATCAGGGTCTTTTCCAGGGAGTCTTCTCTTCTCATGAGGTGGCCAAAGTATTGGAGCCTCAGCTTCACAATCTGTCCTTCCAGTGAGCACTCAGGGCTGATTTCCTTCAGAATGGATAGGTTTGATTTTCTTGCAGTCCAAGAAGATGGCAGAAAGTGAGGAGGAATTAAAGAACCTTTTAATGAGGGTGAAAGAGGAGAGCGCACAATATGGTCTGAAGCTCAACATCAAAAAAACTAAGATCATGGCCACTGGTCCCATCACCTCCTGGCAAAAAGAAGGATAAGAAATGGAGGCAGTGAGAAATTTTACTTTCTTCAGTTCCATGATCACTGCAGATGGTGACAGCAGTCATGAAATTAAAAATGCCTGCCTCTTGGGAGAAAAACAATGACAAACCTAGACAGCATCTTAAACAGCAGAGACATCACCCTGCCGACAAAGGTCCGTATAGTTAAAGCTGGGGACAAAAGCAGAGTTCACCTGCCTGGTTACTCACTCAGGAAGAGCAGCTCGAAAGAGAAACACTTGATGAGATGGACAAATGGGAGCATATATTATGACTTGCCACCATTCCTTCAGGAATTGCAGGGAAGAAAACATGCCTGCCCCTGTGTACCATCTTGGGGTAGAATAGTGGGGAATGGCTGTAAATCTGAAATGGATTTTAAGGCAGGCTGCACTTCAGTGGTTGAGTACAATGTTTGTATGAGGGAAAGGCCCTAAGTTCGCCCTCTGTGTCTGCAGGTAGGGGTCAGATGAGACTCCTGTTTGAAAATCTGGAGAGTTGATACTAGTCCAAGTAAGACAATACTTGTAAGAAATGATAAAGTTGCTTTCATTCACATAAAGATACAGGTAAAGGTAAAAGGTAAGGGACCCCTGGAGGGTTAAGTCAGGTTGCGGCGCTCATTTCGCTTTCAGGCCGAGGGAGCTGGCATTTGTCCACAGACAGGTTTCTGGGTGATGTGGCCAGCACGAGAAAACCACTTCTGGCAAAATGGGACACTGTGACGGAAGCCAGATTGTATGGAAACGCCATACAATCTTCCCACCTTCCCACCGCAGTGGTACCTATTTATCTACTTCCACTGACATGCTTTCAAATGGCTAGGTTGGCTAGGTTGGCAGGAGCTGGGACAGAGCCACAGGAGCTCACCCCGTCGGGGGGATTCGATCTGCCAGCCTTCTGATCGGCAAGCCCATGGTGCCACCTATGTCCCTGTGATAAAGATATAAGGCTACAGTTACGAGGCAGCCTCAGACATAAATTTTGCTTTGTGTTTTAGCAACGGGTGCGGGTTCTGTGTGTTTGTGTCTGTATGTCTCTCTCTCTCTCTCTCTCTGTGTGTGTGTGTGTGTGTGTGGAGAAAGCAAGAGGTCAGGTACAATGGACTCTTCCCTCCCCATCCCACTGAGTTCATATTCTGTTGCAATAGAGGGATCAGGTTTGGGACTGGCTTCTAAGAGGGTGGTTGTTGTGGTTCCAGAGAGTGGGAAATTCGAGGAGAGGGGAAGCTGTCATTTTGCTCTTTCATTGTGGGGGAAAAAAATCTTGTGAAAATATATCAGCATTTCTCTGTGATCTTGCTTAATATACACCACCCACCCTGCAGGAACATCTCCACGGCCTGATCTAAATATCGACGAGAATGTTGGCTTTTTCATGTTTTTGCGTGACATAGTTCTTAAGCTAGCAAAGTTTCGACAGAGAGCACATCTCCTGCAAGTAAAAGTGGTATACTTCCTTGTACTTTCAGTGATTGTATAGAAATCTTCTAATTTTTTGTGTTTTAACTATTGTTTAAGTGTAGTATTATGCAGCCAACTGTTTACTGGTAACTGTCCACCACAGGCTAGGCGCTCCCAATTTAATTAACTTTTTAATCAGAGTAATTGGTTGTTTCCTTATTAAAATTTGATAAAATGCTGACCTGTACTGGTATTTATAACCTCTGTTCTTCACATTTAAGATGGTATGTGAACTTTAAAATGGGTTTGTTAACAACAAGAAAACATGATGTTTCTAGATTCTTAATGCTTTTGCTCTTGGCACTGTCAATAAAAATCAACTCATTCTGAAATTTTTTAATGGCTTCCATAATCTTTCACATGTTGTTGTTGTTTAGTCGTTTAGTCATGTCTGACTCTTCGTGACCCCATGGAAGAGAGCACGCCAGGCACTCCTGTCTTCCACTGCCTCCCGCAGTTTGGTCAAACTCATGCTGGTAGCTTCGATAACACTGTCCAACCATCTCGTCCTCTGTCGTCCCCTTCTCCTTGTGCCCTCCATCTTTCCCAACATCAGGGTCTTTTACAGGGAATCTTCTCTTCTCATGAGGTGGCCCAAGGATTGGAGCCTCAGCTTCAGGATCTGTCCTTCCAGTGAGCACTCAAGAGCTATTACTGAAGAATTAGATATTGGCTTCATCTATTGCTAAGGCTTTGCAATCATGACACCTTCCTCAAGACAGTCTTCCTCAGCCTGGTGCAACGCAAGTATTTTGGATGGCAACTCCCATCATTCTTGACTCTTGGCAATACTGGTTGGAGTTGATGGAAGCTGGAGTCCACGAACACCTGGAAGCCCCCAAACTAGGATGGATGAACACCTCAATTTCTTGTCTCTTCGATTCTTTTTTTCTGGTCATAAGAACCAGGCTGAGGGCCTTCTCGGTAGTGGTGCCTGACCTGTGGAACACCCTCCCATCAGTTGTCAAGGAAATGAAGAATTTATCTGACTTTTAGAAGACATCTGAAGGCAGTCCTGTATTGGGAAGTTTTTTATGTTTTATTATGTTTTAATTTGTTTTGGAAGTCGCTCAGAATGACTGAGTAAACCAGCCAGCCAGATGAGTGGGGTATAAATAATAAATTCTCCTCCTCCTCCTCCTCTTCCTATTTTTGTCAACATTTCCCTGTAATCTATGTATTTTTGAAACACATTATTTGGTTTAACGGAAGCATCAAATGTACCAAGTAAGCATTCCAACACTACTATCCTATGAAAATCTGGAGGCTAGAGACAAATCAAAATGTATTTAATTTATTTTTGACCTTCTGTTGTAAGTCGCCCAGCGTGGCAGGGTAGAAATTTAATAATAATAATAATAATAATAATAATAATAATAATAATAATAAGGAT
Organism: Podarcis pityusensis; assembly: GCF_964106645.2. Lineage (NCBI taxonomy): Eukaryota > Metazoa > Chordata > Lepidosauria > Squamata > Lacertidae > Podarcis > Podarcis pityusensis. Next base: position 115,171,997 of record NC_138026.1, read on the forward strand.
TGAAGGGTTGTTACTTCAGATTCCCACAAGAGGATCTCTCCATTACGAACAAGACGTATTCAGGGAATATGAGAAGCCTCAAAGTTGCTTCACCTTGGGAACAGTGAGTTTGTGTATGTGATCACTTCAGGAAGCAGAACGAGTTAGGCACCTGTGGCGACATGACTGTGTTACCACACAGAATTACACAGCAGATCCTAAGTTCACAGAAGGAAATGGTGAGAAAACTATATATAAAAAGTGGGGTTCAGGTTCAGTCCCCAGTGTCTCTCCAGGCAGGAAAAGCTGGACACTTATTACCAGTCAAAGTAGACAATACCAAAATAGACAGAAGAAAGCTCTGTTTTGGGATATGTATAAGGAAGAGCCATATGTTCATATGTTGCCTCATTTCCAGGCCCTGTCTAGGAAAATAAGGAACTATAGGAGAATATATAGTTTCAAGGTCACAGAGTCATAGAATCACAGATTTATAGAGCCCAAACGAACCACAAGAGTCATCTAGTCCAACCCTTTGCAATGTAGGAATCTCTCACCCAACGTGGGGCTCAAACCCACGACCCCGAGGGTTACATCCAAGGAATAAGGGTCTGTTGACCCAGCTGGTTTTGCTCTGTCGGCCCCTTCCTCCTGACACATTACACATTTGAGCCATTAGCGTAGCTGATTTTATGTTGAATTGCCTTTCTCTTCTGTCCATTAAAAACCATGCATTTCATCATCTAGACTCTTGAAGTCTTGTCTGCCTGTTTTGAAGAAGGTAGTTTGTGGGGGAGATCTTTCTGAGCACATCTATGCGTGGGGTGTGTGTGTAAAGAAGTCAAATTGATGCAAAAATGCAGAGGAACAGACTGAGGACTGGAAAAATGAGGAACCGATAGAGACAGATTTGCCTGAACCTCAGCAGATGGAAGCTGTAGTCTCAACCATTTTGAAGGTACCATGAAAAATCTCTAATAATAAACAAAGTTTTTGAGCTGTTTTAAAGACTTCTGACATGGGTTGCCATGTGCCTTGATTTTCCTGGATATTCCAGCGTTTTCAGCCAGACACTGCTTCTGGCTGCTGTATTCTGGCCATGTCCAGGGAATTCCAAGTGTAGGGCAACCCTATAGCTGCTACAGAGAATGCGAGGTATCTTAGAAGTAAAAAGCTAAGAGCAGTTTATATGGGAACTGAATAAATTTGGACACATTTGCCTGACCCTCAGCAGATGGCAGCTGTAGTCTCAAACATTTTGAAGGTATCATGCAAAATCTCAAATAATAACAAACATAAAATGATGACATATGGTAGAAGTAAACAACTAAGAGCTGCTTATATGGGAACTAAAGAAATTCGGACAGAACAGATCTAGGAGGGGTCTTTGAATTTATTTATTGCATAAAATTCATATACTGCTTGATTGTAGAAAACCTCAAAGCAGTCAACTCTCGTGCGACTCCGTTACCTGAAGGCAGAGAAGCAAAACATATTCTCAGCTCCTTGTAACTGAAAACAGAGGAGGCAAGAACAATGACATAAATGTATTTACTGTTCTGAATGTCGTGTGACATGAACAGGCTACAAGATGCCCAACTTCCCTGTCGCAGGCTATGAGAAGCAGGTTCAAAATCCTAACTCAGCCATGTGGTAAACTGGGCAATATTTGTTTAAGCCTGCATTTTCCAGACTCTCTGTGCTAAAGAGCTTGCTTGGCCTCTGCCTCTGATGAACCTCGTCATTATTTTGCAGTGATCATGGATGTCAAGAACCCACCACAATTGCCAAAGGGGCATCTGGAGCAACTAGAGGGCTACCTTCACCAGCTACATCTGCGTGTCATACTGCCTGCCATTTCGAACGACATCATTCTCATAGTTTTGTGAGTGCTAGAATACATATGAGCAAGACTCTCTGTGTTCCATCTAAAATAAATGCACCTGCCCAACCATTTGGCAAAACTGAATATGCCTTTTAGAAGAAGAAGAAGAAGAAGAAGAAGAAGAGGGAGGAGCGGTGAGCAAGCTATGACCCTGAGGTCTTGCCCTCAATCACTCAAAATCTTATTCAAGCACTGCTGCGGCTCCTAAAACATAATGGGGCATTGCATGCAGTCATAAGGTCTAGAAATCCTTTTAAAATGCTGGCTAATAGCACATCTTGTGATTTTTCTATGGTGCTCTGATCCCAGACAGAGGCCAGCAGAGGTTGACAGAGCTAGATGGAGGAAGAAGAAGAGTTTGGATTTGATATCCCGCCTTTCACTCCCCTTCAGGAGTCTCAAAGCGGCTAACATTCTCCTTTCCCTTCCTCCCCCACAACAAACACTCTGTGAGGTGAGTGGGGCTGAGAGACTTCAAAGAAGTGTGACTGGCCCAAGGTCACCCAGCAGCTGCATGTGGAGAAGCGGAGACGCGAACCCGGTTCCCCAGATTAGGAGACTACCGCTCTTAACCACTACACCACACTGGCTCTGCTGTATCCAACCTGGAGCAATGGAGATTTGGGTTATAGCCTTAGCTATTCAACAGATGCTGTGTGTAACAGAATATTGTAATGCAAGCCTTGCCAGCATAGCCAATGCCTTGGGGGTAGAGATCCCAGTATGTTTTGAGGGGAGACACTAAGGACTCACCTACACAGCTGCAAATAAAACGTTTTAAAGTACACTATACAAACGCGACACTAGATGGTAAAAGTCAGCTATGCAAAATTCACTGCATTTTTCAATTTTTTTAAAAAAAGCATTTTCACAGCGTTTTTTATACGTGTACAGATTTCACCAAAAATAAATATTCTGAGAGAATATGCTCAACAATTTGTTCAAAAATTGTTATTGTTTTTTATCATAATCATAATTTATTAGTTATACCCCACTCATCTGGCTGGGTTTCCCCAGCTAAATATAATATGTTGAAGTTGAAGAATGACAATGGGAGAGTGTGGTAGATCACTGCCAGTTTTTGATATTGCATGGTGGGTGGCAACCTGTTGGACGTTGGATGTGCCTGCTTTAGGCCATCTTTCACCAACCAAGGACCCTGCAGTTGCAGGACCACAATTCCACACCCCCCTGACCACTGGCCATGCTGGCTGGGTTTGATGGGAATTGTAGGGGAAGACTGGCAACATCTACCTCAGGGAGTTCCCACGGATGTATGCAGCATTTGCGGTGCGGTGGGCATGTCCCGATGATTCTTTTCTGGTCGGGCATGCACCTCTCCAGCATGCACTTCCTTTTGAATTTTTCACATTCCTCCTTCGATTGTGGTGGGGAAGATGGTTTAGAAGCGTAAGCTTAAGGCAAGAAAGAAAAACATTGGTTCGCTTCGAGTTAGGGCTCCTTGCCAGCTACAGCGTTCTAAGCCCGTTCTCTGCTTTCTGCAGCCAATCAGAAGCCGCGCTTTGGTTTCCAAATGTTTTGGAAGTTGAACGGACTTCCCAAACAGATTCCGCTCAACATCCAAAGTACGACTGTATAAATGTCCAAGGGTCGATCTTTATAATACTCACTCTCAAAAAGAAGATATCTGGTTATTTTACTTTTAAAAAATAGAAAGAAATTCTTGGTTCAATCTCCCTGAAAAAGGTTTATGGCATCTGTCCAAGATTATGAGCTTTTAGCACCTGAAATAATTTAAATTTCCTTTGTTTGAATTTAAGATTTCATTTGAAACCATGCTCTTTTCCACAAGCCACAACATGACGGAAATGTTAAGAAATAAAACCAAATCATTTTTTTAAACAAAATAATAAAACTTTCTCTTTTAACCCTCCACTCCCCCCCCCAAAAAAACACCCTCACCCTAATATTTATAATATTTTTTGTGCGTGCAAGACAGAGCAAACAGCACTGTTTCTGGGAACTTTGCCATTGGTAAGAAAACTCCTTCCCCATTATAGCAGCGTTGCTGGCTATTTCAGTGCCTGCCACAATCTAAGCAAACTCTGTACAATACCTGAATCCCTTAGCAGGAAGAGGGAAGAAAAGAGAAAAAAAACAGAGATCAAGTAGGAGAACTTCATGTCTCCTTCTATTTGCTGAAAATTCTGAGATCGCACAGAGGAGGGACAGAAGGTGCTCCTTATTTATAGGTTGTCGAACAACAGCAGCCCCTAGAGGGAAAGAGGAGGAGGAGTTTGAGGTACAGTCATGTAAAGCAGAGGTTGGGCCACATTCCCTTCTGAATGACTTTCTGGGGGCCGCAAGCCAGGGCTGAGTAGGGGCAGAAACAGTTATGAGACCCCCGAGCCATCTGAAGTCAGCTCTGTATAGGGAAGTTTTGAAATGTTTCCTTTTTGTTGTTGTTTAGTCATTTAGTCGTGTCTGACTCTTTGTGACCCCATGGACCAGAGCATGCCAGGCACTCCTGTTTTCCACTGCCTACCAACTCATGTTGGTAGCTTTGAGAACACTGTCCAACCATCTCGTCCTCTGTCATCCAATTCTCCTTGTGCCCTCAATCTTTCTGAACATCAGGGTCTTTTCCAGGGAGTCTTCTCTTCTCATGAGGTGGCCAAAGTCTTGGAGCCTCAGCTTCAGGATCTGTCCTTCCAGTGAGCACTCAGAGCTGATTTCCTTCTGAATGGCTCGGTTTGATCTTCTTGCAGTCCAAGAAGATGGCAGAAAGTGAGGAGGAATTAAAGAACCTTTTAATGAGGGTGAAAGAGGAGAGCGCAAAATATGGTCTGAAGCTCAACATCAAAAAAACTAAGATCATGGCCACAGGTCCCATCACCTCCTGGTGAAGATCACTGCAGATGGTGACAGTCAGCAGTCATGAAATTAAAAGACGCCTGCTTCTTGGGGGAAAAGCAATGACAAACCTAGACAGCATCTTAAAAAGCAGAGACATCACCTTGCCAACAAAAGTCCATATAGTATAAGCTATGGTTTTCCCAGTAGTGATGTTTGGAAGTGAGAGCTGGACCATAAAGAAGGCTGATCACCGAAGAATTGATACTTTTGAATTATGGTGCTGGAGGAGACTCTTGAGAGTCCCATGGACTGCAAGAAGATCAAACCTATCTATTCTGAAGGAAATCAGCCCTGAGTGCTCACTGGAAGGGCAGATCCTGAAGCTGAGGCTCCAATACTTTGGCCACCTCATGAGAAGAGAAGACTCTCTGGAAAAGACCCTGATGTTGGGAAAGACTGAGGGCAGAAGGAGAAGGGGACGAAAGAGGATAAGATGGTTGGACAGTGTTCTTGAAGCTACAAACATGAGTTTGACCAAACTGTGGGGGGCAATGGAAGACAGGAGCGCCTGGTGTGCTCTGGTCCATGGGGTTACGAAGAGTCAGACATGAGTAAACGACTAAACAACAACAACTGCAGCCCAACACCCTGTGGGCAAGTTGAATTATGTGCTTCAGGATTTGATTTAAGGCCCTGCCCATAGATGGCAATCTGTAAACATCCCATGAGGAAGCCACTACTAATAGACCATGACATTCAGGATAAGGTCTCAGAGATAAGGTGTTCTTTTCAATGTCTGCATATATATGTGTTTGCATGTGTGTGTTTGTGTATTCAAGCATGTTGTTCCTGATCAGTTGAAGACATTTTGGGAGGAAGCCCATTTAGTAGATTTTTACCCATTTGGAATAAAACCCCTTTGGCCTAAAGAGTTTCGGAAGGAGGCTGCAAGGGCTGGTGCTCTGGGGCCCCCAGGTGAGGCACACCTGTCCACATGGTCTGAGTGGGCACTAGCCACCCTCCCTCACAGGACCACAACCAAACAGGTGGGCAAGCAGGGGACAAAAGCAGAGTTCACCTGCCAGGTTACTCACTCAGTAAGAGCAGCTCGAAAGGGAAGCACTTGATGAGGTGGACAAATGGCAGCATATATTATGACCTGCCACCATTCCTTCAGGAATTGCAGGGAAGAAAACATGCCTGCCCCTGTGTTCCATCTTGGGGTAGAATAAAGGGGTATGGCTGTAAATCTGAAATGGGTAAGCAGAGGTGGGGCCACATTCCCTTCTGAATGACTTTCTGGGGGCCGCAAGCCAGGGCTGGGTAGGGGCAGAAACAGTTATGAGACCCCCGAGCCATCTGGAGTCAGCTCTGTATAGGGAAGTTTTGAAATGTTTCCTTTTTGTTGTTGTTTAGTCATTTAGTCGTGTCCGACTCTTTGTGACCCCATGGACCAGAGCACGTCAGGCACTCCTCTGTTTTCTACTGCCTACCAACTCATGTTGGTAGCTTTGATAACACTGTCCAACCATCTCATCCTCTGTCGTCCAATTCTTCTTGTGCCCTCAATGTTTCCCAACATCAGGGTCTTTTCCAGGGAGTCTTCTCTTCTCATGAGGTGGCCAAAGTATTGGAGCCTCAGCTTCACAATCTGTCCTTCCAGTGAGCACTCAGGGCTGATTTCCTTCAGAATGGATAGGTTTGATTTTCTTGCAGTCCAAGAAGATGGCAGAAAGTGAGGAGGAATTAAAGAACCTTTTAATGAGGGTGAAAGAGGAGAGCGCACAATATGGTCTGAAGCTCAACATCAAAAAAACTAAGATCATGGCCACTGGTCCCATCACCTCCTGGCAAAAAGAAGGATAAGAAATGGAGGCAGTGAGAAATTTTACTTTCTTCTGTTCCATGATCACTGCAGATGGTGACAGCAGTCATGAAATTAAAAATGCCTGCCTCTTGGGAGAAAAACAATGACAAACCTAGACAGCATGTTAAACAGCAGAGACATCACCCTGCCGACAAAGGTCCGTATAGTTAAAGCTGGGGACAAAAGCAGAGTTCACCTGCCTGGTTACTCACTCAGGAAGAGCAGCTCGAAAGAGAAACACTTGATGAGATGGACAAATGGGAGCATATATTATGACTTGCCACCATTCCTTCAGGAATTACAGGGAAGAAAACATGCCTGCCCCTGTGTACCATCTTGGGGTAGAATAGTGGGGAATGGCTGTAAATCTGAAATGGGTTTTAAGGCAGGCTGCACTTCAGTGGTTGAGTACAATGTTTGTATGAGGGAAAGGCCCTAAGTTCGCCCTCTGTGGGACTTCCGGGTTGGCGCCATCGCCGAATGGCGGACTCCCTCCGAGCTCCGGAGGGAGTCTGCTCGGCAGGGGCTGGGTCCTACCGCACCGGCGATGCGGGGACCCTTAAAAACCACGGCCACGGAGGCCGTGGACAGGAGACTCGGCTGGCACCGCTAGCGCCCTCCCGACTCGTGAAGGAGCCTTTTTAAAGGCTACGGATCGGGTGCCGGGGAGAAGCGTGGTGCTTTGAGTCCTCTGCTATCCCTGCCGAGCGCAGCCGCATGCCATCCGGCGGAGAGCGCTGACTTCTTCCATTGAAAATTCGGACTTCTTAACAACAACCCGTGAGTAATTTGGAAACCGGGTTCAAAAGGAGAAAAAAAAAGAATTTTTTTTTTCCGGATTGGACACGAGCGGGGGGGGGATCCAAAAAGGAAGTCAGTCCCCCCCCCTACTGTAAACCTTCCAAAACAAGGACGGGGAAACCAAGGTCCAAAAAGATGTGTATTGCTGATTAAAACTAAGAATTCCACGATGGGGAACTATAAGAACTGTGCTGGAGGAAGAATTGAGGGAGAAGAAACGTAACCCCCCCCCCTGGGAACCGGGGTGATTGAAGAGAGAGCCTGGTGAAAAGAGTCGGAGATTTTGACAGCTGTCAAAGTAGCTGTCAAAGTCGGAAAGCAGAGAGGATTTTATTTTGAGAACTTTGCTGGTTAAATTTGTTACAATTTGCTATAACTCGTTAAAACTTGGATACAAAATGGCGAAAACATGGATAACAATCGGACTTTTGGACTAGAGAAAACAAAGTTACAACAATCCCCCTAGAGGAGTTTTGGGACATTACAAAGATGGTCGTAAGTGGAAAAATACCATTGGAATTTTACAGGACTGGTTATCTTCTGGGAAAGCTGCAAAACGGAAATAATATTTTGTCTACAGGGTGTTCAGCTAAAGGAGACAATAGAATTTTCTATGGAAGAAAGGAAGGGACTGAACGCAAGTTTTCGTTCCTGAATAATAATTAATCCCTGCAGAGTTACTAAGCTTCTGAATTAGAACGTTTCAGCAGCGGAACAAGAGGAAACTGGACTACAACTTGGAAAGAACAATGGGGGGAGTTTTATTAAAGATTTAAAGTTAAATGTTTTAAAAAATAATTATAAACAGAAAAAGCCAGCAAGGAATTGGGGGAAATAGGTGATTTATGGACTTTAAGAATTCCAGGCAGATAACATGGTTTGGTGGTCAGGGGGAAATTAAACCGGGGACAGGGGGGGGGAGAACTAAAATCCAAAGGCTTGTCAACTTTTTTTTCTGAATGAGTTTTTTTTCATCTATTATATTTTTTATTTCTTATTTCTTATATTTTTATTGTGTGGGGTGTCTTTATCATTAAAAAAAGGGAAATTGTGGAATGAAAATGGGGTGGGCCCTGGGGAGAGAACTTTTGTTTTTTATTAAGGGTATTGATGAGGAGTGTATAAATTTTAAATTCGAATAATGGTCTAAACAAATTAAGTTTCAATTAGAACTGAGAGCTTGTGGAGCCAACAATATGAAAGGGGAATATGGTAGGGGTGGGGGAAGGGGGGAGTCCCGGAAAGTGGATGTATGAAAATAAGGCTTTGAATGTACTTTAATCCTTACTTTCTGTATTTTTGAAAATCTTAATAAATATCATTTAAAAAAAAAAAATAAGTTCGCCCTCTGTGTCTGCAGGTAGGGGTCAGATGAGACTCCCGTTTGAAAATCCGGAGAGTTGATACTAGTCCAAGTAAGACAATACTTGTAAGAAATGATAAAGTTGCTTTCATTCACATAAAGATACAGGTAAAGGTAAAAGGTAAGGGACCCCTGGAGGGTTAAGTCAGGTCAAAGGCGACTATGGGGTTGCGGCGCTCATTTCGCTTTCAGGCCGAGGGAGCTGGCATTTGTCCACAGACAGGTTTCTGGGTGATGTGGCCAGCACGAGAAAACCACTTCTGGCAAAATTGGACACTGTGACGGAAGCCAGATTGTATGGAAACGCCATACAATCTTCCCACCTTCCCACCTTCCCACCGCAGTGGTACCTATTTATCTACTTGCACTGACATGCTTTCAAATGGCTAGGTTGGCTAGGTTGGCAGGAGCTGGGACAGAGCCACAGGAGCTCACCCCGTCGGGGGGATTCGATCTGCCAGCCTTCTGATCGGCAAGCCCATGGTGCCATCTACGTCCCTGTGATAAAGAAATAAGGCTACAGTTACGAGGCAGCCTCAGACATAAATTTTGCTTTGTGTTTTAGCAACGGGTGCGGGTTCTGTGTGTTTGTGTCTGTATGTCTCTCTCTCTCTCTCTCTCTCTCTCTCTCTCTCTCTCTCTCTCTCACTGTGTGTGTGTGTGTGTGTGTGTGTGGAGAAAGGAAGAGGTCAGGTACAATGGACTCTTCCCTCCCCATCCCACTGAGTTCATATTCTGTTGCAATAGAGGGATCAGGTTTGGGACTGGCTTCTTCCCTTTTCCTGCTAAGGGATTCAGGTATTGTACAGAGTATGCTTAGATTGTGGCAGGCACTGAAATAGCCAGCAATGCTGCTGTAATGGGGAAGGGGTTTTCTTAACAATGGCAAAGTTCCCAGAAACAGTGTTGTTTGCTCTGTCTTGCATGCACAAAAAATATTATAAATATTAGGTGGGTTTTTTTTCATAGAATCATAGAATCATAGAGTTGGAAGAGACCACAAGGGCCATCAAGTCCAACCCCCTGCCATGCAGGAAACACCATCAGAGCACTCCTGACATATGGTTGTCAAGCCTCTGCTTAAAGACCTCCAAAGAAGGAGACTCCACCACACTCCTTGGCAGCAAATTCCACTGTCGAACAGCTCTTACTGTCAGGAAGTTCTTCCTAATGTTTAGGTGGAATCTTCTTTCTTGTAGTTTGGATCCATTGCTCCGTGTCCGCTTCTCTGGAGCAGCAGAAAACAACCTTTCTCCCTCCTCTATGTGACATCCTTTTATATATTTGAACATGGCTATCATATCACCCCTTAACCTCCTCTTCTCCAGGCTAAACATGCCCAGCTCCCTTAGCCGTTCCTCATAAGGCATCGTTTCCAGGCCTTTGACCATTTTGGTTGCCCTCCTCTGGACACGTTCCAGTTTGTCAGTGTCCTTCTTGAACTGTGGTGCCCAGAACTGGACACAGTAGTCCAGGTGAGGTCTGACCAGAGCAGAATACAGTGGCACTATTACTTCCCTTGATCTAGATGCTATACTCCTATTGATGCAGCCCAGAATTGCATTGACTTTTTTAGCTCCCGCGTCACACTGTTGGCTCATGTCAAGTTTGTGGTCAACCAAGACTCCTAGATCCTTTTCACATGTACTGCTCTCAAGCCAGGTGTCCCCCATCTTGTATTTGTGCCTCTCATTTTTTTTGCCCAAGTGCAATACTTTACATTTCTCCCTGTTAAAATTCATCTTGTTTGTTTTGGCCCAGTTCTCTAATCTGTCAAGGTCATTTTGAAGTGTGATCCTGTCCTCTGGGGTGTTAGCCACCCCTCCCAGTTTGGTGTCATCTGCAAATTTGATTAGGATGCCCTTGAGTCCATCATCCAAGTCGTTGATAAAGATGTTGAATAAGACCGGGCCCAAGACAGAACCCTGTGGCACCCCACTAGTCACTCTTCTCCAGGATGAAGAGGAACCATTGATGAGCACCCTTTGGGTTCGGTCAGTCAGCCAGTTACAAATCCACTGAGTGGTAGCATAGTCAAGACCGCATTTTACCAGCTTCTTTACAAGAATATCATGGGGCACCTTGTCAAATGCCTTGCTGAAATCAAGGTAGGCTACATCCACTGCGTTCCCTTCATCTACCAGGCTTGTAATTCTGTCAAAAAACGAGATCAGGTTAGTCTGACATGACTTATTTTTCAGAAATCCATGCTGACTATTGGTGATCACAGCATTCCTTTCTAGGTGCTCACAGACTGTTTGCTTAATGATCTGCTCCAGAATCTTCCCTGGTATTGATGTCAGACTGACTGGGCAGTAATTATTTGGGTCCTCTCTTTTCCCCTTTTTGAAAATAGGGACAACATTTGCGCTCCTCCAGTCTGCCGGGACTTCACCTGTTCTCCAGGAATTCTCAAAGATGACTGCCAGTGGTTCTGAGATCACATCTGCCAGTTCTTTTAATACTCTTGGATGCAGTTCATCTGGCCCTGGAGACTTGAATACATCTAAACTAGCCAAGTATTCTTGTACTATCTCCTTAGTTATTCTGGGCTGTGTTTCCTTTGCTGAATCATTTGCTCCAAATTCTTCAGGTCGGGCATTGTTTTCTTTATCGGAGAAGACTGAGGCAAAGAAGGCATTGAGGAGTTCAGCCCTTTCTGTGTCCCCTGTTTGCATTTCACCATCTTCTCCTCTGAGTGACCCCACTGTTTCTTTGTTCTTCCTTTTGCTACGAACATACCCATAAAAGCCTTTTTTGTTGCTTTTAACCTCTCTAGCAAGCCTGAGTTCATTCTGTGCTTTAGCTTTTCTGACTTTGTGTCTACACGTGCTGGCTATTTGTTTGAATTCCTCTTTGGTGGTTTCCCCCCTTTTCCATTTTTTGTACACATCCTTTTTTATTTTTATTTTTTTTATAATGATATTTATTAAAATTTCACAAAAATACATGAAAATACAAAACAAAGAAAAAAGTATAAAGTTTTAGGATACAGCGAAAAAGTAGAAAATAAGCAAAAAACAACAACAAAAAAACACATACAAAATAAAACAGTTAAAAACACAATAATGTTCCGTAACCTATCTTCCTTACTCTTATTTCCCCGGACCTCCTCATACCTCCCTTCTTTGTATTCCAATTCAATTTGTTGGTTCAGCAAATCCTTACCATTAATCTTTTGCCCAATTATTAACCTTTTTTCCCCATATCTCTTAAAGCATTACAGCTAAAAACCTCTTAGTTTCTATCCAACATCCCTCTAAAGTTCCTTAATTTTGCAATATTTCTGTAAATAGTCCTTAAATTTTTTCCAGTCTTCTTTCACCGACTCTTCTCCCTGGTCTCGGATTCTGCCAGTCATTTCCGCCAATTCCATGTAGTCAATCACCTTCATCTGCCATTCTTCCAAAGTGGGCAGATCTTGTGTCTTCCAATACTTTGCGATAAGTATTCTTGCTGCTGTTGTAGCATACATGAAAAAGGTTCTATCCTACTTTGGCACCAGTTGGCCGACAATGCCCAAGAGAAAGGCCTCTGGTTTCTTCAGAAAGGTATATTTAAATACCTTTTTGAGTTCATTATATATCATTTCCCAGAAAGCCTTAATCTTTGGGCACGTCCACCAAAGGTGAAAGAATGTACCTTCAGTTTCTTTACATTTCCAACATTTATTATCGGGCAAATGGTAAATTTTTGCAAGCTTGACTGGGGTCATGTACCACCTGTATATCATTTTCATAATATTCTCTCTTAAGGCATTACATGCCGTAAACTTCATACCTGTGGTCCATAACTGTTCCCAGTCAGCAAACATAATATTATGTCCAACATCTTGTGCCCATTTAATCATAGCAGATTTCACCGTTTCATCCTGAGTATTCCATTTCAACAGCAAGTTATACGTTCTTTTGTACACATCCTTTTTTAATCTTAACTCATTTAAAAGTTCTTTAGATAGCCACCCTGGCTTCTTTAGGCACCTTCCATGTTTCCGTCTCATTGGTATTGCCTGACGTTGTGCTTTTACTATCTCCCTCTTAACAAACTCCCAGCCATCATGAACTCCCTTTCCTTTTAGTATTACTGTCCATGGGATCTCACCCAGCACTTCCCTAAGTTTTATGAAGTCGGCTTTCTTAAAGTCAAGAAATTGAGTCCTAGTATGCTTGGCTGCTCCTTTCCACTGTATAGTAAACTTCAGAAGAGCATGATCACTCGCGCCTAATGATCCTTCCACTTTTGGGGGGGGAGTGGAGGGTTAAAAGAGAAAGTTTTATTATTTTGTTTTAAAAAATGATTTGGTTTTATTTCTTAACGTTTCCGTCATGTTGTAGCTTGTGGAAAAGAGCATGGTTTCAAATGAAATCTTAAATTCAAACAAAGGAAATTTAAATTATTTCAGATGCTTAAAGCTCATAATCTTGGACAGATGCCATAAACCTTTTTCAGAGAGATTGAACCAACCATTTCTTTCTATTTTTTAAAAGTAAAAGAACCAGATATCTTGTTTTTGAGAGTGAGTATTATACAGATCGACATTTATACAGTCATATTTTGGAAGTCGAACGGAATCTGTTTGGGAAGTCTGTTCGACTTCCAAAACATTTGGAAACCAAAGCGCAGCTTCTGATTGGCTGCAGAAAGCAGAGAACGGACTTAGAACGCTGTAGCTGGCAAGGAGCCCTAACTCAAAGCGAACCAATGTTTTTCTTTCTTGCCTTAAGCTTACGCTTCTAAACCATCTTCCCCATCTTCCCCACCACAATCGAAGGAGGAATGTGACAAAGCCAAAGGGAAGTGCATGCTGGAGAGGTGCATGACTGCCTGGAAAAGAGTCGGGAAATGCCTGCCAGACAAAGTCTGCTGCACACTTCCGTAAGAGATCCCATCAATTCCCATCAAACCCAGCCAGCATGGTCAGTGGTCAGGGGTGTGTGGAATTGTGGTCTTGCAACTGCAGAGTCCTTGGCTGGTGAATGATGGCCTAAAGCAGGCACATCCAACGTCCAACAGGTTGCCACATATCAAAAACTGGCAGTGATCTACCACACTCTCCCATTGTCATTCTTCAACTTAAACATATTATATTTAGCTGGGGAAACCCAGCCAGGTGGGCAGGGTATAAATAATAAATTATGATTATGATAAAAAAATAATAACAAATTATTACACCCCACACCAGCCCCCTCCCAGGGCCGTTGGTGCGCATGGGAAGCCAAGACACCCCAAAATGTCCCATTCCACCTTTACCATGGAGAGGGGGCGGTCAGTGGCTAGGCTGGAGCTGGAAAGGTGGGAAATGTTCACCAACCCTGCAGAACTAGGAGGGAGAGCGACTTACTTTTCAGTAAATGTAGCTCAAATATTGCCCAGTTAACCACATGGCTGAGTTAGGATTTTGAACCTGCTTCTCATGCCTAGCCTGCGAGAGGGAAGTCGGGCATCATGTCGCCCATTCATGTCGCACGACATTGAGAACAGTAAATACATTTATGTCATTGTCCTTGCTCCCTCTGTTTTCAGTAACGAGGAGCTGAGAATATGTTTTGCTTCTCTACCTTCAGGTAATGGAGTCGCACGAGAATTGGCTGCTTTGCGGTTTTCTACAATCAAGCAGTATATGAATTTTATACAATAAATAAATTCAAAGACCCCTCCTAGATCTGTCCGAATTTCTTTAGTTCCCTTATAAACTGTTCTTAGTTGTTTACTTCTACCATACCTCCTCATTTTATTATTGTTATTATTTGAGATTTTGCATGATACCTTCAAAATTTTTGAGACTACAGCTGCCATCTGCTGGGGGTCAGGCAAATGTGTCCAAATTTATTCAGTTCCCATATAAACTGCTCTTAGTTTTTTACTTTTAAGATATCTGTAGCAGCTATAGGGTTGCCCTACACTTGGAATTCCCTGGACATGGCCAGAATACGGCAGCTGATTGGCTGAAAATCTCTGGAAGGACTTCCGGGTTGGTGCGAACAGCTAATGGCGGATTCCCTCCGAGCTCCAGAGGGAATCGGCTCCGCTGGGGACGGGTCTTGCCGCGCCGGCGACGCGGAGACCCTCAAAAACCGCAGGCGCAGATGCCTGCGGACCTGGTGACTCGGTGGGCACCTTAAGCGCCCCCCGACCCACGAAGAGCCTTTTTAAAGGCTACGGAGAGGGTACGGAGAGCGGCGTGGTGCTGGGAGTAGACCGCTACCCCAGCGGAGCGAAGCCGTGTGCCATGGCTGAAGAGCGCTGACTTTTTTCCTTAAATTCGGATCTGAAAAGAAGCAACCCGTGAGTAGATCGGAATTCGGACTTTAAAATATCTATTTGTGAATTTGATACGACCGGGGGATGTGTCAAAGGGAAGTCCGCACCCCCCCTCCTGCAGACGATCTAAAGCAATAGCAGGAGAACTAAGTTGGAGAGCCTACCCCTTTGGGGTGAGTTAAAAAGACATTAACTTTCACGATTTGACAAAAGAAGTTTTGAGCTGGAGTGTAAGAGTGGAATTTCAGAAGTTTGTTTTTTTTTCTTGCTGTGTGCAACCCCCCCTCCCGGGCCCGGGAGCGTCCTGTCTTTGAGCCTGTTGAAGAGGAAAGGAGTTTGACAGCTGTCAAAGCTGTCAAACGGGCAATTTAAAGTAAAAAAGCGTGTTATTTAAGATCTCTCTGGACTAAATGTGATACAATTGAATTAAAGTGGCTGGAAACAAAGAAACAAAGAACGAGGTAAAGGATTGTTGGGAAAAGATTACTAAGTAACCAGATTCCCTCTAGGGGGAAATCTGAGGCAGTACAATGGCTGCGGATGGAAATTTACTAGCTGAAATAGAAAGAATGTTTTATTTTGTGGGAATTTTACAAGAGCAGAGTCTGGCTATGAATAAACAACTCACGACCTTGACTTCTGGAATAAGCAGCTCTGCTGAATGTATTGAGGATTTGAATGAGAAAAAACCTGCAGCTGAACTGGAAGAGATATCTCAAGAACTGAAGGAGACTAAACAAGGAAAGGAGAAAGCACAGATGGAAAGTACCAACCAGAAGCCTACACATGTGGATTATAAACAAGACGACCCTTGGATTACACGGATTACAAATCTGCAAAAGATGCGAAAGATGAAGGAGGAGGCCCCTGGAGTACTTGGAATTCAAGAACTTAAAAGAAAGAAGAAATATGATTGGGGCCTCCATTCTGAATATGAAGGACTGGTGGAACTTTTGCAGCAGTTGTCTTTAAGTTTTCTTGTGGGAAGAAAACCTGGCTTGATTGGGACAGAACTCCTTCGAGATCCGAAGACCAACATAAAGGACTACCAACAGAACCGGCGGAGAGGGACTGAAAGAGACTTGAAGGCCTCGGATGTGAGGAATCCAGGCTAAGAACTGTTATTGTGGACATGCACTCGGGAAGGGACGAACCGGGGATGGGAGGGGGGGAAAACAGAATTTTAAAAACACTTATGATTTTTGGGTCTAGTCAATATGATTTATGTTTAATAAAAAATGGGAAATCGATGGAAGGGAATTCGAGTCCAACTTAGGATAGAATTTAACTTTTTATAAAAGATGTAATATTAACATGGTAAGAAGGGAAAATAACAACTTGCTGACATAATTATGGGAATTGGGATGTATGAAGGGGGGGTGGGGGGAAGTCAAGGACCAAAGTTAAGAAAGTAAGATTTTTGAAATTATACATGTTCTTTGTCTTTGTCTTTTACGTGTGTGTTATGTCTTTATAAAATGTGAAAAACCAATAAAAATTTTATATATATATAAAAAAAGAAAATCTCTGGAATATCCAGAGGCACATGGCAAATTTTCCAGAGGCACTCTGGAAAATCAAGGCGCATGGCAAACCATGTCAGAAGTCTTAAAAACAGTTCAAAAACTTTGATTATTATTATTATTATTATTATTATTATTATTATTAGAGATTTTTCATGGTACCTTCAAAATGTTTGAGACCACAGCTGCCATCTGCTGAGGGTCAGGCAAATAACTGTCTATATCAGTTCCACATTCTCCAGTCTTCAGTCTGGTCCTCTGCATTTTTGCATCAGTTTGACTTCTTTAACCCCCACCCAACCATAGACGTGCTCAGAAAGATCTCCCCCACAGACTACCTTCTTCAAAACAAGCAGACAAGACTTCAACAGTATTGCTGCTAAAATGCATGGTTTTTAATGGACATAAGAGAAAGACATTTCAACAAAAAAATCAGCTACGCTAAAGGCTCAAATGCGTAATGCGTCAGGAGGAAGGGGCCGGCAGAGCAAAACCAGCTGGGTCAACAGACACTTAGTCCTTGGATGTAACCCTTTAATCTCGGGGTCGTGGGTTTGAGCCCCATGTTGGGTGAGAGATTCCTACATTGCAAAGGGTTGAACTAGATGACTCTTGTGGTCCCTTTTGGCTCTATAAATCTGTGATTCTATTATTCTGTAACCTTGAAACTCACTTTAAGTGGCCAAAACCATGATGCTACAGTACCTGCAGCAAAAAGAAAAACAATTTGAGATCCAGCAGTTTTGAAAGAACAGAGGTTACAAATACCAGTACAGTTCAGGATTGTATGAATTTTTAATAAGCAAACAACCAATTACTCTAATTAAAAGGTTAATTAAATTGGGAGAGCCTAGTGCGTGGCCCTCTGGATTATGATGAGCAACAGATAGGACTGTTACATGTAAACTGTTGGCTGCATAATACTACACTTAAACAAAACAGTTAAAACACGAAAAAGTAAGGGATTTCTAGGCTCTCACTGAAAGTACTTTTATTTGCGAGAGATGTGCTCTCTGTTGAAATTTTGCTAGGGTAAGAACTATGCCATGCAAAGACATGAAAAAACACTGTTCTGTGCAATGTTTACACCAGGCCATCGAGAAAGTCCTGCAGGGTGGGAGATGTATATTAAGCAAGATCACAAAGAAAAAATTGCTGATATATTTTCACAAGATTTTTTTCCCCCCAAGATGAAACGAAGAGCAAAATGAGAGCTTCCCCTCTCCCCAAATTTCCCATTCACCGGAACCACAACAACCACCCTCTTAGAAGCCAGACCCAAACATGAGCCCTCTATTGCTCATGTTTAAAACTCAGGTGAATGGAAAGGGAAGAGTCCTTTGTACCTGACCTCTTTCTTTCGCCACACACACAGAGAGAGACAGACAGACAGACAGACAGACAGACAGACAGACACAGAAACACAGAACCTGCACCCGTTGCTAAAACACCACAGAGAGCAAAGCCTGAGCAACACTGTAACTCTCTTGTTCCAGCCTGGATGAAGCCCTGAACAACACTCCTCTTAAAGAGTGGGAACAGTTTGTTGCCACCCCCCACACACGTGCTCAGATTTCAGTGCTGCTGTTCCCAGCAGAGAATACGCAAAAGCCACATGACCTTCTCCCACAATACTCCTCCTTCGTCATTCCCTCTCTTCCCCATTTTCTGGAAACACTGAGGCTCCGGAAGCTCTGAGATTCAGCCATGAAGATCACCCTCCTTCTGTCTTTTGTTATCTTCCTTCTATTGGCAGGTAAGATGTTTGGGGACCACCCGTCTTCAGCCTACAATCTGGCTTCCGTCACAGTGTCCCATCTTGCCAGAAGTGGTCTTCTCATGCTGACCACATGACCTGGATGTTGGTTTCTATTTCCCTCACTGAGCAGCAACTGCAGTCACAAGACATTGTTTTGCATTCCACAGTCAGAGTTACTGTTGGATTCCCACGGGAATGGGAGACTGGATGTGACGTACGCTGGTTTCCTGTTTTTCACTTTTTCTCTTGGTGTTCTTTGTTTCCGAGAGGGGTTGCTTCTCTGCTCTCACAGAGGCAAGATGCATGTTTGTATTCTCTCAGCATAGAGTGGAAATAAAGTTAAGAATGTGGCACATACTGCTTATCCTTCTGCTGTGTGGACTACTCTGTTTGGGCTCAAGATGAGACGAGCCTGTATCAGCTTCAGATGGGCCGAAGTTGGTCAAAATCTCACACTGGAAACCTGTCTGTGGACAAATGCCAGCTCCCTCGGCCTGAAAGCGAGATGAGCACCGCAACCCCATAGTCGCCTTTGACCTGACTTAACCCTCCAGGGGTCCCTTACCTTTTACCTTTACCTGTATCTTTATGTGAATGAAAGCAACATTATGCCTGAGGTTTTCAGCAGCTGGAACCTTGTGTGAAAAGGCGACTTTATCATTTCTTACAAGTATTGCCTTACCTGGACTAGTATCTCCAGATTTTCAAACAGGAGTCTCATCTGACCCCTACCTGCAGACACAGAGGGTGAACTTAGGACCTTTCCCTCACACAAACATTGTACTCTACCACTGAAGTGCAGCCTGCCTTAAAACCCATTTCAGCTTTACAGCCATTCCCCACTATTCTACCCCAAAATGGTACACAGGGGCAGGCATGTTTTCTTCCCTGCAATTCCTGAAGGAATGGTGGCAGGTCATAATATATGCTCCCATTTGTCCACCTCATCAAGTGCTTCCCTATCGAGCTGCTCTTACTGAGTAACCTGGCAGGTGAACTCTGCTTTCGTCCCCTGCTTGGCCACCTGTTTGGTTGTGGTCCTATGAGGGAGGGTGGCTAGTGCCCACTCAGACCGTGTGGACAGGTGTGCCTCACCTGGGGGCCCCAGAGCACCAGCCCTGGCAGCCTCCTTCCAAAACTCTTTAGGCCAAATGGGTTTTATTCCAAATGGGTAAAAATCTAGTAAATGGGCTTCCTCCCAAAATGTCTTCAACTGATCAGGAACAACATGCTTGAATACACAAGCACACACATGCAAATACATATATATGCAGAGATTGAAAAGAACACCTTATCTCTGAGACCTTATCCTGAATATCATGGTCTATTAGTAGTGGCTTCCTCATGGGATGTTTACAGATTGCCATCTATGGGCAGGGCCTTAAATCAAATCCTGAAGCACATAATTCAACTTGGCCACAAGGTGTTGGGCTGTTTTGTTGTTTAGTCGTTTAGTCATGTCTGACTCTTCATGACCCCATGGACCATAGCACACCAGGCACTCCTGTCTTCCATTGCCCCCCGCAGTTTGGTCAAACTCATGTTTGTAGCTTCAAGAACACTGTCCAACCATCTCATCCTCTGTCGTCCCCTTCTCCTTGTGCCCTCAGTCTTTCCCAACATCAGGGTCTTTTCCAGGGAGTCTTCTCTTCTCATGAGGTGGCCAAAGTATTGGAGCGTCAGCTTCAGGATCTGTCCTTCCAGGGAGCACTCAGGGCTGATTTCCTTCAGAATGGAGAGGTTTGAGCTTCTTGCAATCCATGGAACTCTCAAGAGTCTCCTCCAGCACCATAATTCAAAAGCATGAATTCTTCAGCGATCAGCCTTCTTTATGGTCCAGATCTCACTTCTATACATCACTACTGGGAAAACCACAGCTTTAACTATACGGACCTTTGTCGGCAAGGTGATGTCTCTACTTTTTAAGATGCTGTCTAGGTTTGTCATTGCTTTTCTCCCAAGAAGCAGGCATCTTTTAATTTCGTGACTGCTGTCTGTCACGATTTGCAATGACCTTTGCCAGGAGGTGATGGGACCAGTGGCCATGATCTTAGTTTTTTTGATGGTGAGCTTCAGACCATATTGTGCGCTCTCCTCTTTCACCCTCATTAAAAGGTTCTTTAATTCCTCCTCACTTTCTGCCATCTTCTTGGACTGCAAGAAGATCAAACCTATCCATTCAGAAGGAAATCAGCCCTGAGTACTCACTGGAAGGACAGATCCTGAAGCTGAGGCTCCAATACTTTGGCCACCTCATGAGAAGAGAAGACTCCCTGGAAAAGATTCTGATGTTGGGATTTTTTTCCAGCCAGAGTAGCAAATCTCCAGCATGCACTTCCCTTTGGCTTTGTCACATTCTTCATCCGATTGTGGTTCGTGAGATGGTGTAGAAGCGTCAGCTTAAGGTAAGAAAGAAAAACATTGGTTCGCTTCGAGTTAGGGCTCCTTGCCAGCTACAGCATTCTAAGTCCGTTCTCTGCTTTCTGTAGCCAATCAGAAGCCACGCTTTGGTTTCCGAACATTTTGGAAGTCAAACGGACTTCCCAAACAGATTCCGTTCAACTTCCAGAGTACGACTGTATAAATGTCCTAGGGTCGACCTTTATAATCCTCAATCTCAAAAACAAGATATCTGGTTATTTTACGTTAAAAAGAAAGAAAGAAAGAAATGGTAGAGATCCAAGTATGTTTTAAGGGGAAACACTAAGGACTCAGCTACACAGCTGAGAATAAACCATTTTAAATGTGTTGTAAAATGCAGTATTCAAATGTGACACTAGATGGTGAAAGTGAGCTGTGCAAAATTCAATGTATTTTTCAAATCATTTTTTTTAAAAAGAAAGCATTTTCACAGTTTTTTTTTTAATATGTGTGTAGATTCCACCTGAAATAAATATTCTGAGAGAAATTGCTCAAGAATATATAGTTTGGGAGAAGCTTTCTTTCTTTTTAATGTGAAAGCAGATAAGAATTCTGGATGAAAATAGCCAAAGTTGGCGCGCTCTGGAAATAGATTATTTCATTGTTTATTAAAAGCCACACTGAATGACACAGAGTATTGCTGTTCTTGTCTCATACAACTACAGTGGTACCTCAGGTTACATACGCTTCAGGTTACAGACTCCGCTAACACAGAAATAGTACCTTGGGTTAAGAACTTTGCTTCAGGATGAGAACAGAAATCGCGTGGCGGTGGTGCGGCAGCAGCGGGAGACCCCATTAGCTAAAGTGGTGCTTCAGGTTAAGAACAGTTTCAGGTTAAGAACGGACCTCTGGAACGAAGTTTGTATGTAACCAGAGGTACCACTGTACAGTGAACGAGCAGACAAAACAGCTTTTCCAGAGGCATCTCCTCAGGGTGCTTATACTCAAGTTTGCAACTACTGTTGGGCAGATCTGTCAATTCTTGTTAAATCCATTTTTTCATTTCCCCCTGTCTTTTATTCAGTTTTCCACGCCTAGCTACGTTTACTCAAAAGTAAGCCGCTTTCCCTCCTAGTTCTGCAGGGTTGCTGAACTCCCCCCCCTTTCCAGCTCCAGCCTAGCCACTGACCGCCCCCTCCAAAAGGTAAAGGGGGAATGGGACATGTCAGGGCGTCTTGGCTGGTGTGGGGTGTAATCATTTGTTATTATTTTTTTATCATAATCATAATTTATTATTTATACCCTGCCCACGGACTTCCCAAACAGATTCCGTTCAACTTCCAAAGTACGACTGTATAAATGTCCTAGGGTCGATCTGTATAATACTCACTCTCAAAAACAAGATATCTGGTTCTTTTACTTTTAAAAAATAGAAAGAAATGGTTGGTTCAATTTCTCTGAAAAAGGTTTATGGCATCTGTCCAAGATTATGAGCTTTTCGCATCTGAACTAATTTAAATTTCCTTTGTTTGAATTTAAGATTTCATTTGAAACCATGCTCTTTTCCACAAGCCACAACACGACGGATACGTTAAAACCAAATCATTTTTTTAAACAAAATTATAAAACTTTCTGTTTTAACCCTCCACTCCCCCCCCAAATATTTATAATATTTTTTGTGCGTGCAAGACATAGCAAACAGCACTGTTCCTGGGAACTTTGCCATTGTTAAGAAAACCCCTTCCCCATTACAGCAGCATTGCTGGCTATTCTGGTGCCTGCCACAATCTAAGCAAACTGTGCAACACCTGAATCCCTTAGCAGGAAGAGGGAAGAAAAGAGGAAAAAAACAGAGATCAAGTAGGAAAATTTCATGTCTGCCTCAATTTGCTGGAAATTCTGAGATCGCACAGAGGAGGGAACAGAAGGTCTCCTTATTTATAGGTCGTTGAACAACAGCAGCCCCTAGAGGGAAAGAGGAGGAGGAGTTTGAGGTACAGTCATGTAAAGCAGAGGTGGGGCCACATTCCCTTCTGAATGACTTTCTGGGGGCCGCAAGCCAGGACTGGGTAGGGGCAGAAACAGTTATGAGACCCCCGCGCCATCTGAAGTCAGCTCTGTATAGGGAAGCTTTGAAATGTTTCCTTTTTGTTGTTGTTTAGTGATTTAGTCGTGTCCGACTCTTTGTGACCCCATGGACCAGAGCATGCCAGGCACTCCTGTCTTCCACTGCCTACCAACTCATGTTGGTAGCTTTGAGAACACTGTCCAACAATCTTGTCCTCTGTTGTCCAATTCTTCTTGTGCCCTCAATCTTTCTGAACATCAGGGTCTTTTGCGTGGCAAGACCCCTCCCCCATGAGAAATGAAGACACAGGACACATTGTTTTAGGTTAATGGGCATAAAAAGGCCACAACTTTATTGATTACAGAATTGAAAGGTATTGGCCCTCGGCATTGGCTCCTATCGACTACCCGGCATGCTGACCGGGAAAGGGTTAACCACAAACCGTGGGAGTCCTGTTGAAGTACGCCAACTAGGATCCCACGGGTGTCACCGCTCGGGGGCGTGCCGGAGGCCCTCACCTCCCTAGGTTTTGGACAAGACAATGCCCCTCGGAGTCCTCTACCGGACTACCCTTTCCTTGGGGGAAGGTGATGGCGCTTCCTTCCCCCCCATTTCATCTGCATAACAATAACCCCCTGCCAATGCCTAACCGCCAAATACCGCGGAAGTTGTGATGATTGCTACGAGGTAGGCGAAAAAACCAAAAGGCAGACAGTGCGCCAACTTGGAAAAATTCCTACCAGGCCCCTTGCAGCGACCAACCGGAGTCCATAGCAAGGTCAAAGCTAGCTAAGCCTAAAGGGTGGGTGGGATGGGAAAAAACCCGCTCAGCTGGCGAAAGGAAAGAGGGCGGTCCCCGGGCGTGCCTGGCCTTAAATTGGCTAGGCCACGCCTCCCCAACCCGCCGATTGGCGGATCGGGACGCAGGCACGCCCGGGGATTCCCTGGATCTCGCGGGGGCAATCCCAGCCCCCGCGTGTGTGGGAGGGGGCGCCCGCAACCCCCTCTCCTCCGGAGTTCGGAAAGGGCTTTGCGTGGCATGACCCCTCCCCCATGAGAAATGAAGACACAGGACACATTGTTTTAGGTTAATGGGCATAAAAAGGCCACAACTTTATTGATTACAGAATTGAAAGGTATTGGCCTTAGGCATTGGCTCCTATCGACTACCCGGCATGCTGACCGGGAAAGGGTTAACCACAAACTGTGGGAGTCCTGTTGAAGTACGCCAACTAGGATCCCATGGGTGTCACCGCTCGGGGGCGTGCCGGAGGCCCTCACCTCCCTAGGTTTTGGACAAGACAACGCCCCTCAGAGTCCTCTACCGGACTACCCTTTCCTTGGGGGAAGGTGATGGCGCTTCCTTCCCCCCCATTTCATCTGCATAACAATAACCCCCTGCCAATGCTTAACCGCCACTCGAGCAAAGCTCGCTGCCAATACCTTTAAATCTGCAACCAACTCCTAATCCCTGCTATGATGTCCCCCAGCCAAATATCGTTTCCAGTATCTGACAGATGCACACCATCCCATCTGTAGAGGGCCTCGTTGCTATGCTGGATACCTGGGTGTCCTATGACACACCCGCCCAGAGCCGCCACTCTACGTTCCACTGCCCGCTCCAAGACCTTTCTTGCTTTATAGATTCCAACCGGGCTCACACAATCCCTCCATGTCCTCCTCTCGAGCAACGAGGACCACAAGAAAGTAATGTTTGGGCAAACGGCTCTCAGATCAGCCAAATCGTCGAAAATGTTCCATCTCAAATCAATAGCTTTGCGGTACGCTTTGCGGACTTTTGGCAATACTGGTTGGAGTTGATGGAAGCTGGAGTCCACAAACACCTGGAAGCCCCCAAACTAGGTGGATGAATATGCGAGATTCTTTTTTTCTGGTCATAAGAACTAGGCTGAGGGCCTTCTCGGTAGTGGTGCCTGAACTATGGAATGCCCTCCCATCAGTTGTCAAGGAAATGAACAACTATCTGACTTTTAGAAGAGATCTGAAGGTAGTCTGTTGGCTGTCCTGGAAGGACAGCCAGCAAGTAGAACACGCTGAGTTCGAAAATACTGAAGTGTTTCAGTCAGCCCTAGGGAGTTTGTTGTACTTGTCCCAGTGGAGCAGACCTGATATAGCGTTTACTGTCAATCTGCTCAGCAGGGAAGCTTCAAACCCTAGTATGCAAGCCTGGAATCGCATCAAGAGAGTTCTGAGGTATTTGCAGGAAACCAAAGATTTTTGTCTTAGGTTGCCGGCACAAGGAGAAGTCAAACTGACTTCTTTTGTGGACTCAGATTGGGCTAATCTTGAGGATCGCAAGTCTGTGTCTGGCCTAGTGGTGAAGTTTGGGAACTCAGTAGTTGGATGGAGGTCCATGGAGGAAAGTCTTATAGCGCTCTCATCCACTGAGGCTGAGTTCAGTGCTCTTTCAGAGGTGTGCAGAGAAGTAGAGTTCTATGCTTGCTTAGTGCAGGAACTTTGCAGAGTGGATTGTCAACCGATACATGTTTTCGAGGACAATCAATCATGCCTGCGTCTGGCAGAGTCAGGTCAGTTCAAGGCTAGAACTAAACACCTAGACATTCACTTTCGGAATGTGTGCCAGAGTGTTCAGGAGGGATTAGTTGGGCTGAAGTACTGTCCCTCTGCCAAGAACCTAGCTGATGGGTTCACGAAGCCACTCTCCTTCCAAAGACATGGGGAGTTTTGCAAAGGTCTGGGTTTGGGATGACCAAGGGTCGATTCTCCCCTCAGGCGCAAGACAAGAGGGGGTGTTGGGTGTAGTGAAGGGTTAACCTTCTGTGCCTCAAGCCTGAGAGGAGGCGCGTACAAGGGAAGTACGCCAGGACGTGACGAAAGCAGCTTGGAATGCTGTGAGCTGAGTGAAGATCGAAAGCAGTTTGTTGTGTAGCTGCAAGCAGAAGGACGCAGAGAAGATGCAGCTTGAATCAGATGGAGTTTGTAAATACACTACTTTTGTTTCCAATAAAGAGATATTAGGACAGAAGAAACGCCTGGACTTATTTACTGCCCTTTTGACACAGACGCTGTGTAATTCTGCTAATTGCTTTATGATCTACAGAGGCTCCCAGGGGAAGCGTGGCTGGGCGCCGAACAATAAAGCAATAAATCTACCGAACACAGTCCTGTATTGGGAAGCTTTTGATGCTTTATTACGTTTTAATTTGTTTTGGAAGTCGCCCAGAATGAATGAGTAAACTAGCCAGCCAGAAGAGTGGGGTATAAATAATAAATTCTCCTCCTCCTCCTCCTCCTCCTCCTCCTCCTCTTCCCATTTTTGTCTACATTTCCCTGTAATCTATGTATTTTTGGAACACATTATTTGGTTTAACGGAAGCATCAAGTGCACCAAGTAAGCATTCCAACACTAGGATCCTATGAAAACCTGGAGGCTAGAGACAGATCAAAATGTATTTAATGTATTTTTAACCTTCTGTTGGAAGCCGCCCAGAGTGGCTGGGGAAACCCAGCCGGATAGGCGAGGTAGAAAATAATAATAATAATAATAATAATAATAATAATAGGGATTGTTATTTCAGATTCCCACAAGAGATTCTCTCCATAACGAGCAAGACGTATTCAGGGAATATGAGAAGCCTCAAAGTCCAACCCTTTGATATGTAGGAATCTCTCACCCAACATGGGGCTCAAACCCACGGCCCCAAAATTAAAGAGTTACATCCAAGGACTAAGTGTCTGTTGACCCAGCTGGTTTTGCTCTGTCGGCCCCTTCCTCCTGACACATTACACATTTGAGCCATTAGCGTAGCTGATTTTATGTTGAATTGCCTTTCTCTTCTGTCCATTAAAAACCATGCATTTCATCATCTAGACTCTTGAAGTCTTGTCTGCCTGTTTTGAAGAAGGTAGTTTGTGGGGGAGATCTTTCTGAGCACATCTATGCGTGGGGTGTGTGTGTAAAGAAGTCAAATTGATGCAAAAATGCAGAGGAACAGACTGAAGACTGGAAAAATGAGGAACCGATATAGACAGATTTGCCTGAACCTCAGCAGATGGAAGCTGTAGTCTCAACCATTTTGAAGGTACCATGAAAAATCTCTAATAATAAACAAAGTTTTTGAGCTGTTTTAAAGACTTCTGACATGGGTTGCCATGTGCCTTGATTTTCCTGGATATTCCAGCGTTTTCAGCCAGACACTGCTTCCGGCTGCTGTATTCTGGCCATGTCCAGGGAATTCCAAGTGTAGGGAAACCCTATAGCTGCTACAGAGAATGCGAGGTATCTTAGAAGTAAAAAGCTAAGAGCAGTTTATATGGGAACTGAATAAATTTGGACACATTTGCCTGACCCTCAGCAGATGGCAGCTGTAGTCTCAAACATTTTGAAGGTATCATGCAAAATCTCAAATAATAATAAACATAAAATGACGACGTATGGTAGAAGTAAACAACTAAGAGCTGCTTATATGGGAACTAAAGAAATTCGGACAGAACAGATCTAGGAGGGGTCTTTGAATTTATTTATTGCATAAAATTCATATACTGCTTGATTGTAGAAAACCTCAAAGCAGTCAACTCTCGTGCGACTCCGTTACCTGAAGGCAGAGAAGCAAAACATATTCTCAGCTCCTTGTAACTGAAAACAGAGGAGGCAAGAACAATGACATAAATGTATTTACTGTTCTGAATGTCGTGTGACATGAACAGGCTACAAGATGCCCAACTTCCCTGTCGCACGCTATGAGAAGCAGGTTCAAAATCCTAACTCAGCCATGTGGTTAACTGGGCAATATTTGTTTAAGCCTGCATTTTCCAGACTCTCTGTGCTAAAGAGCTTGCTTGGCCTCTGCCTCTGATGAACCTCGTCATTATTTTGCAGTGATCATGGATGTCAAGAACCCACCACAATTGCCAAAGGGGCATCTGGAGCAACTAGAGGGCTTCCTTCACCAGCTACATCTGCGTGTCATACTGCCTGCCATTTCGAACGACATCATTCTCATAGTTTTGTGAGTGCTAGAATACATATGAGCAAGACTCTCTGTGTTCCATCTAAAATAAATGCACCTGCCCAACCATTTGGCAAAACTGAATATGCCTTTTAAAAGAAGAAGAAGAAGAAGAAGAAGAAGAAGAAGAAGAAGAAGAAGAAGAAGAAGAAGGAGGAGGAGGAGGAGGAGGAGGAGCGGTGAGCAAGCTATGACCCTGAGGTCTTGCCCTCAATCACTCAAAATCGTATTCAAGCACTGCTGCGGCTCCTAAAACTTAATGGGGCATTGCATGCAGTCATAAGGTCTAGAAATCCTTTTAAAATGCTGGCTAATAGCACATCTTGTGATTTTTCTATGGTGCTCTGATCCCAAACAGAGGCCAGCAGAGGTTGACAGAGCTAGATGGAGGAAGAAGAAGAGTTTGGATTTGATATCCCGCCTTTCACTCCCCTTCAGGAGTCTCAAAGCGGCTAACATTCTCCTTTCCCTTCCTCCCCCACAACAAACACTCTGTGAGGTGAGTGGGGCTGAGAGACTTCAAAGAAGTGTGACTGGCCCAAGGTCACCCAGCAGCTGCATGTGGAGAAGCGGAGACGCGAACCCGGTTCCCCAGATTAGGAGACTACCGCTCTTAACCACTACACCACACTGGCTCTGCTGTATCCAACCTGGAGCAATGGAGATTTGGGTTATAGCCTTAGCTATTCAACAGATGCTGTGTGTAACAGAATATTGTAATGCAAGCCTTGCCAGCATAGCCAATGCCTTGGGGGTAGAGATCCCAGTACGTTTTGAGGGGAGACACTAAGGACTCACCTACACAGCTGCAAATAAAACGTTTTAAAGTACACTATACAAACGCGACACTAGATGGTAAAAGTCAGCTATGCAAAATTCACTGCATTTTTCAATTTTTTTAAAAAAAGCATTTTCACAACGTTTTTTATACGTGTACAGATTTCACCTAAGATAAATATTCTGAGAGAATATGCTCAACAATTTGTTTTAAAATTGTTATTGTTTTTTATCATAATCATAATTTATTAGTTATACCCCACTCATCTGGCTGGGTTTCCCCAGCTAAATATAATATGTTGAAGTTGAAGAATGACAATGGGAGAGTGTGGTAGATCACTGCCAGTTTTTGATATGTGGCAACCTGTTGGACGTTGGATGTGCCTGCTTTAGGCCATCTTTCACCAACCAAGGACCCTGCAGTTGCAGGACCACAATTCCACACCCCCCTGACCACTGACCATGCTGGCTGGGTTTGATGGGAATTGTAGTGGAAGACTGGCAACATCTACCTCAGGGAGCTCTTACAGAGGTCTGCAGCATTTGCGGTGCGGTGGGCATGTCCCGATTTTTTTCCAGCCAGAGTAGCAAATCTCCAGCATGCACTTCCCTTTGGCTTTGTCACATTCTTCATCCGATTGTGGTTCGTGAGATGGTTTAGAAGCGTAAGCTTAAGGCAAGAAAGAAAAACATTGGTTCGCTTCGAGTTAGGGCTCCTTGCCAGCTACAGCGTTCTAAGTCCGTTCTCTGCTTTCTGTAGCCAATCAGAAGCCATGCTTTGGTTTCCGAACATTTTGGAAGTCAAACGGACTTCCCAAACAGATTCCGTTCAACTTCCAAAGTACGACTGTATAAATGTCCTAGGGTCGATCTTTATAATCCTCAATCTCAGAAACAAGATATCTGGTTATTTTACATTAAAAAGAAAGAAAGAAAGAAATGGTAGAGATCCAAGTATGTTTTAAGGGGAAACACTAAGGACTCAGCTACACAGCTGAGAATAAACCATTTTAAATGTGTTGTAAAATGCAGTATTCAAATGTGACACTAGATGGTGAAAGTGAGCTGTGCAAAATTCAATGTATTTTTCAAAACATCTTTTTAAAAAGAAAGCATTTTCACAGTTTTTTTTTTAATATGTGTGTAGATTCCACCTGAAATAAATATTCTGAGAGAAATTGCTCAAGAATATATAGTTTGGGAGAAGTTTTCTTTTTTTTTTAATGTGAAAGCAGATAAGAATTCTGGATGAAAATAGCCAAAGTTGGCGCGCTCTGGAAATAGATTATTTCATTGTTTATTAAAAACCACACTGAATGACACAGAGTATTGCTGTTCTTGTCTCATACAACTACAGTGGTACCTCAGGTTACATACGCTTCAGGTTACAGACTCCGCTAACACAGAAATAGTACCTTGGGTTAAGAACTTTGCTTCAGGATGAGAACAGAAATCGCGTGGCGGTGGTGCGGCAGCAGCAGCGGGAGACCCCATTAGCTAAAGTGGTGCTTCAGGTTAAGAACAGTTTCAGGTTAAGAACGGACCTCTGGAACGAAGTTTGTATGTAACCAGAGGTACCACTGTACAGTGAACGAGCAGACAAAACAGCTTTTCCAGAGGCATCTCCTCAGGGTGCTTATACTCAAGTTTGCAACTACTGTTGGGCAGATCTGTCAATTCTTGTTCAATCCAATTTTTCATTTCCCCCTGTCTTTTATTCAGTTTTCCACGCCTAGCTACGTTTACTCAAAAGTAAGCCGCTTTCCCTCCTAGTTCTGCAGGGTTGCTGAACTCCCCCCCCCTTTCCAGCTCCAGCCTAGCCACTGACCGCCCCCTCCAAACGGTAAAGGGGGAATGGGACATGTCAGGGCGTCTTGGCTGGTGTGGGGTGTAATCATTTGTTATTATTTTTTTATCATAATCATAATTTATTATTTATACCCTGCCCATGGACTTCCCAAACAGATTCCGTTCAACTTCCAAAGTACGACTGTATAAATGTCCTAGGGTCGATCTGTATAATACTCACTCTCAAAAACAAGATATCTGGTTCTTTTACTTTTAAAAAATAGAAAGAAATGGTTGGTTCAATCTCTCTGAAAAAGGTTTATGGCATCTGTCCAAGATTATGAGCTTTTCGCATCTGAACTAATTTAAATTTCCTTTGTTTGAATTTAAGATTTCATTTGAAACCATGCTCTTTTCCACAAGCCACAACACGACGGATACGTTAAAACCAAATCATTTTTTTAAACAAAATTATAAAACTTTCTGTTTTAACCCTCCACTCCCCCCCCCAAATATTTATAATATTTTTTGTGCGTGCAAGACATAGCAAACAGCACTGTTCCTGGGAACTTTGCCATTGTTAAGAAAACCCCTTCCCCATTATAGCAGCATTGCTGGCTATTCTGGTGCCTGCCACAATCTAAGCAAACTCTGTGCAATACCTGAATCCCTTAGCAGGAAGAGGGAAGAAAAGAGGAAAAAAACAGAGATCAAGTAGGAAAACTTCATGACTGCTTCGATTTGCTGGAAATTCTGAGATCACACAGAGGAGGGAACAGAAGGTCTCCTTATTTATAGGTCGTTGAACAACAGCAGCCCCTAGAGGGAAAGAGGAGGAGGCGTTTGAGGTACAGTCATTTAAAGCAGAGGTGGGGCCACATTCCCTTCTGAATGACTTTCTGGGGGCCGCAAGCCAGGGCTGGGTAGGGGCAGAAACAGTTATCTGAGCCCTGAGCCATCTGAAGTCAGCTCTGTATAGGGAAGTTTTGAAATGTTTCCTTTTTATTCTTGTTTAGACATTTAGTCATGTCCGACTCTTCGTGACCCCATGGACAAGAGCACGCCAGGCACTCCTCTCTTCCACTGTCTACCAACTCATTTTGGTAGCTTTGAGAACACTATCCTACCATCTCGTCTTCTGTCGTCCAGTTCTCCTTGTGCCCTCAATCTTTCCCAACATCAGAATCTTTTCCAGGGAGTCTTCTCTTCTCATGAGGTGGCCAAAGTATTGGAGCCTCAGCTTCAGGATCTGTCCTTCCAGGGAGCACACAGGGCTGATTTCCTTCTGAATGGATAGGTTTGATCTTCTCACAGTCCAAGAAGATGGCATAAAGTGAGGAGGAATTAAATAACCTTTTATTTAGGGTGAAAGAGGAGAGCGCACAATATGGTCTGAAGCTCACCATCAAAAAAACTAAGATCATGGCCACTGGTCCCGTCACCTCCTGGCAAAGATCACTGCAGATGGTGACAGACAGCAGTCACGAAATTAAAAGATCCCTGCTTCTTGGGAGAAAAGCAATGACAAACCTAGACAGCATCTTAAAAAGCAGAGACATCACCTTGCCGACAAAGGTCCGTATAGTTAAAGCCATGGATTTCCCAGTAGTGATGTATGGAAGTGAGAGCTGGACCATAAAGAAGGCTGATCGCCGAAGAATTGATGCTTTTGAATTACGGTGCTGGAGGAGACTCTTGAGAGTCCCATGGACTGCAAGAAGATCAAACCTATCTATTCTGAAGGAAATCAGCCCTGAGTGCTCCCTGGAAGGACAGATCCTGAAGCTGACGCTCCAATACGTTGGCCACCTTGTGAGAAGAGAAGACTCCCTGGAAAAGACCCTGATGTTGGGAAAGACTGAGGGTACAAGGAGAAGGGGGCGAGATGGTTGGACAGTGGTTGGACAGTGTTCTTGAAGCTACCAGCATGAGTTTGACCAAACTGCGGGAGGCATTGGAAGACAGGAGTGCCTGGCATGCTCTGGTCCATGGGGTCACGAAGAGTCAGACATGACTAAACGACTAAACAACAACAACAGCCCAACACCCTGTGGCCAAGTTGAATTATGTTCTTCAGGACTTGATTTAAGGCCCTGCCCATAGATGGCAATCTGTAAACATCCCATGAGGAAGCCACTACTAATAGACCATGACATTCAGGATAAGGTCTCAGAGATAAGGTGTTCTTTCCAATGTCTGCATATATCTGAGTTTGTGTGTGTGTTTGTGTATTCAAGCATGTTGTTCCTGATCAGTTGAAGGCATTTTGGAAGAAGCTCATTTACTAGATTTTTATCCATTTGGACTAAAACCCATTTGGCCTAAAGAGTTTCAGAAGGAGGCTGCAAGGGCTGGTGCTCTGGGGCCCCCAGGTGAGGTACACCTGTCCACACAGTCTGAGGGGCTACTAGCCGCCTTCCCTCACAGGACCACAACCAAACAGGTGGGCAAGCAGGGGACAAAAGCAGAGTTCACCTGCCTGGTTACTCACTCAGTAAGAGCAGCTCGAAAGGGAAGCACTTGATGAGGTGGACAAATGGGAGCATATATAATGACCTGCCACCATTCCTTCAGGAATTGCAGGGAAGAAAACATGCCTGCCCCTGTGTACCATCTTGGGGTAGAATAGTGGGGAATGGCTGTAAAGCTGAAATGGGTTTTAAGGCAGGCTGCACTTCAGTGGTAGAGTACAATGTTTGTGTGAGGGAAAGGTCCTAAGTTCGCCCACTGTGTCTGCAGGTAGGGGTCAGATGAGACTCCTGTTTGAAAATCTGGAGATACTAGTCCAGGTAAGGCAATACTTGTAAGAAATGATAAAGTCGCCTTTTTACGCAAGGTTCCAGCTGCTGAAAACCTCAGGCATAATGTTGCTTTCATTCACATAAAGATACAGGTAAAGGTAAAAGGTAAGGGACCCCTGGAGGGTTAAGTCAGGTCAAAGGCGACTATGGGGTTGTGGTGCTCATCTCGCTTTCAGGCCGAGGGAGCTGGCATTTGTCCACAGACAGGTTTCCAGTGTGAGATTTTGACCAACTTCGGCCCATCTGAAGCTGATACAGGCTCGTCTCATCTTGAGCCCAAACAGAGTAGTCCACACAGCAGAAGGATAAGCAGTATGTGCCACATTCTAAACTTTATTTCCACTCTATGCTGAGAGAATACAAACATGCATCTTGCCTCTGTGAGAGCAGAGAAGCAACCCCTCTCGGAAACAAAGAACACCGAGAGAAAAAGTGAAAAACAGGAAACCAGTGTACGTCACATCCAGTCTCCCATTCCCGTGGGAATCCAACAGTAACTCTGACTGTGGAATGCAAAACAATGTCTTGTGACTGCAGTTGCTGCTCAGTGAGGGAAATAGAAACCAACATCCAGGTCATGTGGTCAGCATGAGAAGACCACTTCTGGCAAGATGGGACACTGTGACGGAAGCCAGATTGTATGGAAACGCCATTTACCTTCCCACCGCAGCGGTTCCTATTTATCTACTTGCACTGACTAAACTGTTTCTGACACAATGGGACACCATGATGGAAACCAGAGTGCA
The DNA here is from genome assembly GCF_964106645.2 of Podarcis pityusensis. Taxonomy (NCBI): domain Eukaryota; kingdom Metazoa; phylum Chordata; class Lepidosauria; order Squamata; family Lacertidae; genus Podarcis; species Podarcis pityusensis. The sequence goes on from NC_138026.1 coordinate 115,205,787, forward strand.
CAGAAACGCTGTTTAACTTGCCGCCACATCAGTACCTATTTATCTACTTGCACTGGTGTGCTTTCAAACTGCTAGGTTGGCAGGAGCTGGGACAGATCAATAGGAGCTCACCCCGTCATGGGGATTCAAACCGCCAGGCTTCTGATCGGCAAGCCCACGGCACTACCCACATCCCTGTAATAAAATTACAAGGCTACAGTGACTAGGCAGCCTCAGACATAAATATTGCTTTGTACAAGGACACTAGGCAATCTCAGACAGTTCAGATTAGCAGGCGTCGGCGAGTATAGAACTTGCTGACATCTACTAATGGTCAGGATGTTGGTGTGATAAATACACACGGCTCAGCAAATACAGAGACCCATTCACACTTACCTCCAGGTATTTTTGCTTGGCTTAACAAATAGTTGCATAGGAAATAGACCAAATATGGGAAATAATGAATAATGCTAATAGGGTAATATGGCAGTTGTGATAGGCTGTAAACCTTGTAGTCCCTTGTAGTCCCCACCCAAGGGGGAGATAAGGGAGGGAACCTGTGCTTAGGAAATAGAGAATATAAGCTTTGTTTTACTAACTTTGGGTGTGCCTATTTACAAGAATGTTTTTGTAATCAATCTACTCTTTGCTGCTTCACCAATTATATTCAGATTTTATTTTGAGGGTCTCAGACCCACTTGTAACAATACTGAACTAATTACAAAACTGGCTGGTACATAAAGCAACATCATGTGGTCATATGCTGCTTCTTTTCCAGCTCTTCTGTCATAGTTGATGTTTGGTGTAGGGTTGGGCTGGGTTGGGGGGCTGTGTCAAGTCTAAGAAAGTCCCAACACCTTCATTCCCCCACACCTGTCTTGGATCTGGCTGCTCTTAGCAGTACTTCGCTCTTCTTGGCCCTTGCTTCCTCTCATCATGTGACGGTCCCTTGGCGCCCTGTGCTCCTGTAGTCTCTGCTGCACCTTCACCCAGCCCAGGTGGCTCCATCCGCCTCTGTGCTCCAACGTCTCCAGAAAACTTTCTTGTGTCTTGTGCAGAACTTCCTCAAGTCAGCCTTTCCTCATCCGGTTTCATAAGGGAAGCCTGCAGGATCAGGCCATTGGCCCTCCTAGTCTAGCATTCTGTCCTCGCAGTGGTCAGCTAGGTGCCCATGGGAAGTCTGCAAGCTGGACATGAGCTCAACAGAACTCTGCTTCCCTACGATTCCCAGCTACTGGTATTCAGAGGCACATCACAACCATCCTGTTGGGTGCCCCACTGCTGCTGAAAGACCTACACTGGCTCCCAGTATGTTTCCAAGCACAATTCAAAGTGTTGGTGCTGACCTTTAAAGCCCTAAATGGCCTCAGCCCAGTATGCCTGAAGGAGTGTCTCCACCCCCCTCGTTCTGCCCGGACACTGAGGTCCAACTTGAGGGTCTTCTGGCAGTTCCCTCCCTGCAAGAAGTGAAAGTACAGGGAACCAGGCAGAGGGCCTTCTCGGTAGTTGTGCCTGCCCTGTGGAACACCCTTCCATCAGATGTCAAGGAAATAAACAAGTATCTGACTTTTAGAAGACATCTGAAGGCAGCTTTGTTTAGGGACGTTTTTAATGTTTTATGTTTTATTGTGTTTTTAATATTCTGTTGGGAGCTGCCCAGAGTGACTGGGGAAACCTAGCTGGATGGGTGGGGTATAAATAAAATAATAATAATAATAATAATAATAATAATAATAATAATAAGAGTGACTTCCCCTCCACTCAATTTCACATATATACTGATGGGAATATTCTCACTGCTTGTAATCCAGATAGAGACTTTGGAGTGGTTCTGGAGAACTCAACCCAGTTTTCAATAACTTTGAAAAATGGTAAAGTCGATGATGGGGGAAAGGGGTTGAAAATATAATGTCAGAACAGTCACAGAACACTCCTAGAAAAGGATCTAGGAGTCTTGGTTGACCACAAACTTGACATGAGCCAACAGTGTGACGCGGCAGCTAAAAAAGCCAATGCAATTCTGGGCTGCATCAAGAGGAGTATAGTATCTAGATCAAGGGAAGTAATAGTGCCACTGTATTCTGCTCTGGTCAGACCTTACCTGGAGTACTGTGTCCAGTTCTGGGCACCACAGTTCAAGAAGGACACTGACAAACTGGAACGTGTCCAGAGGAGGGCAACCAAAATGGTCAAAGGCCTGGAAACGATGCCTTATGAGGAACGGCTAAGGGAGCTGGGCATGTTTAGCTTGGAGAAGAGGAGGTTAAGGGGTGATATGATAGCCATGTTCAAATATATAAAAGGATGTCACATAGAGGAGGGAGAAAGGTTGTTTTCTGCTGCTCCAGAGAAGCGGACACGGAGCAATGGATCCAAACTACAAGAAAGAAGATTCCACCTAAACATTAGGAAGAACTTCCTGACAGTAAGAGCTGTTTGACAGTGGAATTTGCTGCCAAGGAGTGTGGTGGAGTCTCCTTCTTTGGAGGTCTTTAAGCAGAGGCTTGACAACCATATGTCAGGAGTGCTCTGATGGTGTTTCCTGCTTGGCAGGGGGTTGGGCTCGATGGCCCTTGTGGTCTCTTCCAACTCTATGATTCTATGATTCTATGATTCACTTCAAATGCCTTTTTACTTTATTTTAATTTAGTTTAAAGATATTTATGTTTATGTGTTTTTTTTTTAATAAATCAGAAGAAATGGTACAATGTACAGACTTCTGGGTCCGCACTGCAAGGCAGGTAAAAAGAAGGGCAAACCCTGTGCCTTTTTAAATTGGGTGAGCAGGACAGCAGATGTGTTTTCTGCCTGAAAAGTGAACAGGACATCTGTGTGGAAGAGTTTCTCCAAGGCGCTTTGAAATAAAGTCGCTTATTCAGCTGTGGGAACGCACAGAGACACAGAGACACAAAGAACATAGGTGCTCAAATGCATGATTTTTAATTAGCAGAAGAAGGAAAACAATCACCAGAGAATCAGCTCCATTAAAAGCGCAAAAGCGTAGCGAAGCGGGTTGCAGAGGCCATGAAAATGTTCAGGCTATGGATGTAACGCAGCCAACATCCTGACGTTATCTGTGCGAAAGAGAGAACATTGTCAGATTCTGCAGTTTTTAATGCTGTATTACATAGATAATCATGAATAAAAAGCTGAACACGTTCAGATGCAAAACACAAACACAGATTTTAATATAAAGAAAAAGAGGAGAAATACATTGGTATTCCCTTGGAAATTCCCTTGGAAAAGTCTTGAAAGCACCTCTATTTCTATATTAACTATTTCACAATGATTTGGACCATTTTGCTTCCCTGCATATCATAAACAGAAGAACAGGAGAGGAAGAGAGTTGCCCAGGTGACAGACTCAGCCTCTATGGTACAGCTCAGCATTTTAGAAAGCATCACCAGCACACAGTGGGCCAAGTTCATAGGCTCTTCCAGCATGGATGGAATTGAGGTGGGAACCTAACAGCCTATGAAGAAGCATGTAGAAGTTCTGGATGAGTCATTTCTTGGCCCCAGCAACTTCTACAGATCAGGCACATGTAACAGACACAAGAACATGCCAAGCTATTTTTTCACTCTGGCCAGCAGTATTCCTACTTATTGTGTTCTGTATACAAATATGCTATTCTTATTCTCCTGCCAGATACAGTACATTAATAGGTCTTAAAAGCCAGCCTGGGTTTTGATTTGCACCGGGACCTCTCCAAACTGGCTTAGATAAAAAGAACCAATGGACAAAACAATCCTGACAGCAGGGCAAGAGAATTCTTACCTATCTTCTGCAGCACCATCTTTTTGGGTTACCACAATGTCCCTTGTGATTTTTACCTGGTGGGCAAAAGCCATTATGGCAGCTGCCACCCATCCTGCGACATGCTGCCTCTGACGTCTGCGCAAGTGCTATAGCAAAAGAAAGAACAAGTTGTGTTCTCATTGTCATTCCTGCTAATAGCAGACTCAGCTGGTGGGTGGCAATAGGACTGTAGCCAAATTACAGTATTTTTTGCTCTATAAGACTCACTTTTTCCCTCCCAAAAAGTAAGGGGAAATGTGTGTGCGTCTTATGGAGCGAATACAGGCTGCACAGCTATCCCAGAAGCCAGAACAGCAAGAGGGATCGCTGCGCAGTGGTCCCTCTTGCTGTTCTGGCTTCTGAGATTCAGAATATTATTTTTTCTTGTTTCCCTCCTCCAAAAACTAGGTGCGGCCTATGGTCTGGTGCGTCTTATAGAGCGAAAAATGCGGTAATAGAAGGGGCTGTGGCTGGAGCACTGGACAGGGGCACCTTCCCCTATTGAGAACCACCCAAATAACAAGAGAATGATTTCCGGGACTTCTTGGGCAGCCTCACATAGAGTACATTCCATTAACTCAGCTTTGAGGTTATCAATGCATGGAATATAATGGTTTGGCTTTCCGTGTCCAGGAATACCATAGCTAACAAACCAGATGAAATTGGTAAAATACACACCTGGGCACAGGGTTTATTTGGGGCTCTATTGACAAAGATGCATCCAGGAACATCCCAAACTACACAATTTTTCCTCCACAGGGACTGCACCATCCTGAACAGTTAACCTTTCTTTCTCCTGGACATAGGATCATCCACCCAAATAAGGTCCCATCTTCGCAACATTCAAACAAAGTTTATTGCCCCCCCCATCTAATCCACCACTGAAAATTAGGTAAGCAAAAGGAAGAGGAATAATAATAATATTTGTTTGTTTGCCGCCCCTCTGACTGGGTTGCCCCAGCCACACTGGGCAGCTTTCAACAAATTAAAATGCAGTAAGACATCAAATCTTGCTTAGCAGCCTGGTTCCTATAGAGCAAGGACTACATCTCCAATCACACATGGTCAGTGGTCATGGTGACTGGGCTTCAAGGGAATTGGAGCCTCAAAACATCCAAGGACCCATTGGTTGTCCACCATGCTACAGAACATGATAGCAAGCAGTTGCATATTTTCCCGAAGTCCCCGTGTAGGGATCCACTATAGAACTGCTTTGAGCTTTACTACAGTCAAGTGGCATATAAATTTTTATGAAATAAATAAGTAACCTTACCTGGAGCAGCCATCAGTACAAAGAAGAGAACAGCTGCAAGGAAGGCAAAGATCTTCATGACTGAAAGATTGGATGGTGTTTCAAGAGATGGTGGGATGGAGAGATGCTTGAAAGGTCCTTGTATTTATATGACAAAAAGGAGCATGTCATACCATGGGTTGGACATCTTGTGGGTGCTGTGCAATATTTTGCTGCAGTTGCATATTAGCACAATTAAGCAAAGATCTCCCTAGATAAGTTGGGAAAGGATTCATAAGGAAGTTACAGCCTGAAGACAACAGCCTGTTGTCTAGACATTACTTGTAATTCCGGAATTGATGTTAATCAAAGATGCTAATTCCTAGTTTTATGTTTCTTTTCCAAGTCTTCCTCACCTTCTTCCACCCTAGAATGCTTAAAAATTGGCAAGCTAAAATTAATAAATTTCAAGGGAAGTCCCAAAGAATCTCAACAGAGTTAAATCCTTAGCTAAAGACAATTATGCAAACCTGGGGGGGGGGGGGGAGTTATGGCAGTAACGACTGGCTCTGGGCTGCTTTTCACTCAGCTCAATACAGTTTCATGAGAAAATACAAGATACTCCTGTATCTATTACCACTTCATGGAATTTTGAAAAAAATAATAAACCTGTGCCGCTAGAGCAATTGTTGATAGATGTGGGGAATATATCCCTAAGTTGTGATCTTACACATTACTTGGGAAGACAGGTGAACTAACACCAGTGTACTGGATGAAGCAAAGACCACCAGTGTTGAAGCAATGATTCTTCATCATCAACTTTGCTGGACTGGTCATGTTGTGCGGATGCCTGATGATCGTCTTCCAAAGCAACTACTCAATTCCGAACTTAAAAATGGAAAGCTGGGGGTCAACAAAAGAGGTTTAAAGACTCTCTCAAGGCAAATTAAAAAAAAAAAGTAGTATAAACACTGACAACTGGGAAACACTGGCCTGCGAGCGCTCCAATTGGAGAACAGCCTTTACCAAAGGTGTCATGGGCTTTGAAGACACTCGAAATCAGGATGCAAGGGAGAAATGTGCTAAGAGGAAGGCACGCTTGGCAAATCCACACCGTGATCAGCTCCTGCCCGGGAACCAATGTCCCCACTGTGGAAGGACGTGTGGGTCCAGAATTGGCCTCCACAGTCTCTTACAGACTCATTGCTAAAACCGTGTTTATGGAAGACAATCTTACTCAGCTACAAGTGATAGCCACAGAAGAAGAAGAAGATCCCCCAGTTGGTTCCAAAAAAATACAATATATATGCCTGTTAGAAGATTTAGTTATGAAAGCATGGGCAACCAGAGACCACTAACGAAAGCAAAACAAATTATGCTGAACAAGGGAAGTAGGGGCTCACATGCAATAACCCTGATACCATCATGAGCACAAATCATTGTGAATGTCCAATAAAAAGGATACCTGGAGGACCTTTGCTTCACTGAGCATTCATTCTGATTTGTTAACACAGGGTTCATGGAACAATGCACATTGACATCCTGCATTCATCCTGATTTTATTGAGAGGTCTTCACATACAGGGCCGGATTTACGTTTGATGAGACCCTAAGCTACTGAAGGTAATGGGGCCCTTGATATGTCCAGCTGTCCTTTGTCAACAACAAATTGTCACTGTTTCTTGTGTTGAATATATGCTGTATGGTAATTTATGGACCTAATAGGTGTCGCGGGTGGCGCTGTGGTCTAAGCCACTGAGCCTAGGGCTTGCTGATCAGAAGGTCGGCGGTTCAAATCCCCGCAATGGGGTGAGCTCCCGTTGTTCGGTCCCTGCTCCTGCCCACCTAGCAGTTCGAAAGCATGTCAAAGTGCAAGTAGATAAATAGGAAACGGCGTTTCCGTGTGCTGCTCTGGTTCGCCAGAAGTGGCTTAGTCATGCTGGCCACATGACCCGGAAGCTGTATGCCAGCTCCCTCGGCCAGTAAAGCGAGATGAGCGCCGCAACCCCAGTGTCGTCTGCAACTGGACCTAATGGTCAGGGGTCCCTTTACCTTTAATAGGTGTCTAAAGCCATTTGCACCTAACAAAATATGTATTTTATAAAAATAATTGTTGAATTGAAATACAATTAAGAAGAAATGGTTTTTTATATTATATTATATTTTTGAAATGTACATCCAGTTTTTTCCCCTTTAAATTTTTTTGGGGCCCCCAAGATAGTGGGGCCATAAGCTATAGCTTGTTTAGCTTATACGTAAATCAGGCACTGTTCACATATCTTCCGTTTTAGGCATTCATTGATACCACATTTTAAAATGCATTTCCCAATCAATGACAATCTTTGGAGGTGTCCCAAGAACCTCATTTTCTAATCTTACAGTTAATCACATTTCAACACTGGCTTGCAAATTACTTTTTATATTAAAAAAAGTTCTCATGAAAATTCCTCAACCTTTTCATGAACATTTTTTTTTTACAGATTTGCATACAATCTGGAATAATAAACTTCCCAATTTGTCTGTTGCTTGGTCTAAACATGGCACATGACAGGGGCATTTTCTGCTTTCATTTGTCATGCCTGTACCTAGTATAGGTTCAACAGAGAATGCATCTTCTGCATAGAAACGAGGTCTGTGGACCTTTCCAGGACAGTTCTGATCCAATAGGAAACTATTGATGCAATGTTTCAGTGGTGGCATTACTTGGTTTGAATCTCCTTTGGGTGAGTTGACACTGGCATTTTTGTAAAATTGCTTTATTTACAAACATTCAAGTAGCACATAAATTGCTTTTAATTTTTTAATTTTTTTACACATTTGCAGACAGCATGGAAGTCGAGGCAAGCTGCAGGCAAACAGATTCACTACCACACATTGGACGAAAACAACCATTTCTTCAGCTGGGGTACAAATCTTTTTTGGTCAGGATTTTGATGCAAACCTACCTGATCCCCACTTTCAGAAACATGCGTATATATAGGATTGGTGAAAATGGCATATAAACGTGCATTATTATAGGATATATTGCTTGTAGAAATGTTTGTGTCAGCAAAATTGCACACAGAGCGGTGTAGATATATGGGGAGAAATTTGCATTAAAATATTGGTGAATCTTCATGAGGACATTTTCCATTTTAAAAAGAAGCTACAAATGGATTCAGAAATGTGGTGAGCAGAAACTTAAAACTGGAAAAAAAATAAGACACTGAGAGAAATGAAATTGAGAGATTCATCCATCCTTCACCTTCCCTAAGGCACCCTTCCCCAGTGTGATAACTGCCAGATCAACCCTGGTCAGTATTGCCAATGGTCAAGGATGAGAGCAGTTGCAATCCAAGATATCTGGAAGAAACCAGTTTGGGGGAGATTCTCATAAGCGATGGGGTCATAATTGCAAGGCCTTTCCTTCGATGGGCAATAGATTCCACCCACTCGCTATGTACTGATCAAACATGACAGGAAGCCGTTGATCAATCGTAGGTGTGCCCAATTCTCATTACAGATTTGCATCCCTGCACATATCTCACTCTTCCTTCCCAGAAGCAATGTGAAGCAGTGTTTTGAAACAAGCCAAATTGGCCGTTTTGCTTAAATAATTGTCAACAACAGCATTGGAGACAGAAGTATGTCACACGGGTTTACAGACAGAGCTCAGGGGAAACATTGGCTCCCAGTACATTTCCGAGCACAATTCAAAGTGCTGACGTTTGAAGCCCTAAACGGCCTCGGTCCTGTATACCTGAAGGAGCATATCCACCCCCCATCGTCCGGCCCGGACACTGAGATCCAGCTCCGAGGGCCTTCTGGCGGTTCCCTCACTGTGAGAAGTGAAGCTACAGGGAACCAGGCAGAGGGCCTTCTCAGTAGTGGTGCCCACCCTGTTGAATGCCCTCCCATCAGATGTCAAGGAAATAAACAAAAATCTGACTTGTAGAAGACATCTGAATGCAGCCTTGTTTATGGAAGTTTTTATTGTTCGAAGTTTTATCACATTATTATTATTATTATTATTATTATTATTATTATTATTATGTTGGGAGCCACCAAGAGTGGCTGGGGGAAACCCAGCCAGATGGGTTGGGTATAAATTATTATTATTATTATTATTATTATTATTATTAAACTAACCTGGTAACTTTGCAACTTTGTTTGCAGACCTACACACAGACGCCTTTCAAAGAAGTTTTGAGGCAGAGGATTCCAAGTTCAACCACTGCCTTCTCCCATTACCAATACAGTGTGCTTGTGTTGTAGAGGTCATCACTAGAGACCAGACAGTTCCTGCTGATCTTTGGTTAACTGGACCAGTGTCCCAATCTTCCATTATTGCACTATACTTCTTTCTAGCCTTCTGGTGTCACAAATGGCCATTCCTAAATATATGTTCAGGAATGCACCTCCCTTCAGCCGTCTTTCAATTCCTGCCCTGTGAGAGGGATCCTCAGAGAATGAGGAAAGAGAGTAAGACCTCGAAGTTTGCTCTCACTGGACTTCCCCTAGTCAGGGCCACCTGCCACCATTTGTGTTGCAAGAAGAATAAATGGAAAGAAGAAGGAGACAGGCAAAGATCAGTGAAAAGCTTGTTGGAGCTGGAGACTCTGCCATGCAGCTACTGACCACCACTAGGAAGGATGCTAATGAATACTTTAATATTATGATTGTGATTCTATTAAAGTATCTTTATTCCTTGCAAGCCACCCTGGAAGGATTTGTATCCTGACATCATCATCATCATCATCATCATTTATTTATACCCCACCTATCTGGCTGGGTTTCCCCAGACACTCTGGGCAGCTCCCAACAGAATATTAAAAACACGATAAAACATCAAACATTAAAAACTTCCCTAAACAGGGCTGCCTTCAAATGTCTTCTAAAAGTCAGATAGTTGTTTATTTCCTTGACATATTATGGGGGGCGGCGCTTTCCACAGAGCAGGTGCCACTGCCGAGAAGGCCCTCTGCCTGATTCCCTGTAACCTCACTTCTCGTAGTGGGGGAACCGTCAGAAGGCCCTCGGAAGCTAAATGATGGGGGTGCAGACGCCGAGGCTGTATACCTGACAGGAGGGACATAAGCCATTGTAATATATAAATTCTTTGCACATCTCCATTCTGGAGACAGCAAAGCCACTTCCGAGCTGGAGAGGAGGTGGGGTTGCGGGCCCACCCCCTCCCCACGCAGGCATTGGCAGGAGTAATTGTTACTCAAATGAAGGGGGGGGGGAGGAAGCGCCATCACCTTCCCCCAAAGCGAAGGGTAGTCTGGTAAAGGACTCTGGGGGGCGTTGCCCTGTCTGAAGCCTGTGGAGGTGTGGGCCTAAGGCACGCCCCCAAGCGGTGACACCCGGGGGTTCCTAGTTGGCGTACTTCAGCAGGACTCCCCCGGCTGGTGGTTAACCCTTCCCAGTCTCCATGCCGGGTAGTCGATAGGAACCAACGCCTAAGGCCAATACCTCTCAATTCCTGTGATCAATAAAGTTGTGGCCTTTTTTGCCCATTAACCTTGAATAATGTGTCCTGTGTCTTCATTTCACATGGGGGGAGGGGACTTGCCACGCAACACAGGAGCTCTAGTGACTTCAGAGGACATACTGAAACAAATGATTAGGGACGGCCATTTCTCCACAATTTAGGTAATGGAGAGTTGGATTTAGAGGGTGGTGCAGGGGGAAGTGAACTTTGGTTGGATAGAGCCCCTTGCATCATTTCCCCAGCCAGCAGTAAACCTCCTGAAGCTGGAAGAGGAGAGCATTAGAAGACAGGGAAGCATCCTCACGTTGCCTAAGAAACTGACCAACTCTTCCCTATACGACACTTTGGTCTGTGGTATAGAGCCTGGTACCAGAACACTGGGAAAAAGTATAGCACACTAATGGAAGGTTGGGACACTGGTTCAGTTGCCCAAAGAGCTGCGGGAAGTGGCCAGTCTCCCAGTGCTGACCTCTACAACACAAGCATCCTGGTAATGGGAGAAAGGTGAACTCAAAAGTTTCATTGAAAGGCGTCTGTGTGGTTACGTGCATGTCTGCAACCAAAGCTGCAAAGTCACCAGGTTAGTTTCAGCTGGGCCCTGTCTGTAAACCCATGTGACACACTTCTGTCACCATAGCTGTTGCTTACAATTATTTTTGTTCAGGAGCCATTTTTTTCTGGTTCCAAAATTTCCTTTCCTTTCCATTTGGGAAGGAAGTGTGAAGTATCTGCAAGGATGTAAATCAGTTACGAGCATCAGACACACCTAAGATTGGTCAATGCTGCTCTGTCAACAGGACTTGATCATGACACAGCAAGTAGCTGGAATCGATTGCCAGTCGAAGGAAAAGCTTTGCAAATACGACCCAATCATTTATGCATTGTTAAGTGTTGTTGGCACCGATATATGCATTTGTATTTACATTTTTCTGTAATAAAGTCAAACCTCAGTTGTCGAATGTAATCCGTTCTGGAAGCCTGTTCGGCTTCTGAAATGTTCGACAACTGAGGCATGGCTTCCGATTCGTTGCAAGAGCTACTTCGGACATTCAGCTTCCAAAAAACGTTTGAAAACCAGAGCATTTACTTCTGGGTTTTCGGTGTTCGGAAGCCTAAACGTTCCAAAACCTAGCCATTCGGGAGCCGAGGTTTGACTGTATAATTATTTTTTGTAGACATTGCTTGGCCGGCTGCTGAAAAAGCAACACAAAATTCAGGACAAGGCAGAAAATCTGCTGTACTTCTGTGGTTTATTGTTTCTGAATCAGGTAGGTGCGCACTAAAATCTTGGCTAAACCAGATTTGTCCCCCCAAGTGAAAGAATCTTTGCATCCAGTGTGAGGTAGTGGATCTTTTGCCCTGTGGGAATGCCTGCCGTTTGCCTCCGCTTACAGTATGTGCTGCCTGCATACTTGCAAAAAAAAAAGAAAAAGCAATTTTATAAAAAATGCCATAGGTTTCAAGTGCCCTGTCATCCAAAGGAAGCCAAAACCAAGTAATGATGCTGTTGGAACTTCTCACCAATAGGAACGGGTTAAAGAGTCAATCAAGGCCTGCAAAAAATGTTACAGTGGTACCTCGTTTTACGGACGGGATCCGTTCTGGAGATCCATTCATAGCATGAAAAGCCCACAACTCGAAATGTCGCATCTGTGCAGGTGCATGGCATGATTTAGCGCTTCTGCGCATGTGTGAGCAGAGAAACCTGGAAGTAACCCATTCTGGTACTTCTGGGTTGCCATGGGAAGCAACCTGAAAAGACGCAACATGAAGCGGACTCAACACGAGGTATGACTGTACTAGTTTTTCTGCATAAGGTGAATCTTCCAAGACTTTAGGACTCTCAAAGAGAAGAAAAGCAGCAGTTCGCAAGTGTTCCTCATGGCCACTGGGTGCTGTTGACCAGATAAGTGGCTATTTGGAAGCTTGCATTGAATGTATTGTTCAGAGTTTGACATGATCATAATCATTCATCTAAAAAGGTAAAGGGACCCCTGACCATTAGATCCAGTCGTGATCGACTCTGGGGTTGTGGCGCTCATCTCGCTTTATTGGCCGAGGGAGCCGGCGTACAGCTTCTGGGTCATGTGGCCAGCATGATGAAGCCATTTCTGGCGAACCAGAGCAGTGCACAGAAATGCCGTTTACCTTCCTGACGGAGCGGTACCTATCTATCTACTTGCACTTTGACGAGCTTTTGAACTGCTAGGTTGGCAATAGCAGGGAGCGAGCAATGGGAGCTCACCCCATTGCGGGGATTCGAACCGCCGACCTTCTGATCGGCAAGTCCTAGGCTCTGTGGTTTAACCCACAGCGCCACCTGCGTCCCTAATCATTCATCTAGCCACGTTTAAAGAAATAAAAGGCAAACAAGGTGCTATCCTATTCATATGGATAAAAATTGTTTTTCTTTTTGTTATTGTTACGACTACTGCTACCCAGGGGCAGAGGAAGGGGAGTGCAGTGGGGGAGGGTCGCCCTGGGTGTCACCACTGAGGGGGGTGTCAAAATGCCAGGCGGCACTCACCACGGGGCCTGCAGTGCCTCCGAGCCACGTGCCTCTCCTGGGTGGCATGGGCACGTGCGGTGGCTTGGGCACACGCAGGCTCCGTGTTGCCCAAATGGTCCGCCCGCTGCCTCCCCACCAGCTGTAGGGCAGCAGAGTTGGAGGAGGCAGGCAGACTCTGGAGACCCCGCAGTGCTCCCCGCCCCTATGGGTGGCTTGTCCTGCCCTCGCCCCACCCCTGGGCACTCTGCCCCAGGCGCCCAAGCAGCTTCCTCTGCTGCTGCTGCTACCACTGCTATTGCTTACATGAACATGAGTGGTGTCTTGCAAAGCTCATAAGCAGGCATAGGCAAACTCAGCCCTCCAGATGTTTTGGGACTACAACTCCCATCATCCCTAGCGAACAGGACCAGTGGTCAGGGATGATGGGAATTGTAGTCTCAAAACATCTGGAGGGCCGAGTTTGCCTATACCTGCTCATAAGCATGGCAGGTCCAATCCAAATGTCAACATGGGGAAGAAGAATCATAGAATCATAGAATCATAGAGATGGAAGAGACCACAAGGGCCATCGAGTCCAACCCCCTGCCAAGCAGGAAACACCATCAGAGCACTCCTGACATATGGTTGTCAAGCCTCTGCTTAAAGACCTCCAAAGAAGGAGACTCCACCACACTCCTTGGCAGCAAATTCCACTGTTGAACAGCTCTTACTGTCAGCAAGTTCTTCCTAATGTTTAGGTGGAATCTTCTTTCTTGTAGTTTGGATCCATTGCTCCGTGTCCGCTTCTCTGGAGCAGCAGAAAACAACCTTTCTCCCTCCTCTATGTGACATCCTTTTATATATTTGAACATGGCTATCATATCACCCCTTAACCTCCTCTTCTCCAGGCTAAACATGCCCAGCTCCCTTAGCCGTTCCTCAAGAGATTTCTAGCTGCTTGGAGCAGCTGCTTGCTGGGGTCAAGAAAATGTTTTTAGCAAAAAAATATATCTGGAAATGGTAGCAGTTTATGCCACGCAACCAGTTGTGGAGAGAAAATGCTGGTTTTCCCATGTACCATCACAGGGCAGATTAGGCTGAAATAGCTCATGCTTGCTGCCCCAACCACACCTTTATTTGATGGTGGGTCAGTGGTGGGGTACATTCATTGCACAGGGGAAAGGTTTTAAATTCAGTCCATGGTTCATGCAGGTAGGGTCTGAGAAGACTCCTGTGTGGAAATCTGGACAGCTGATTTCAGTCCAACTAGGCAATACCGAACTAATTGGAAGATCAACTAGCACATAAGGCAACACCACCTGCTACCTCTTTCAGGTTCTGTCTAGATAATTGCATGCAATATCTAGATAACAGGCTATTGACTTCGGGCTGTAACTTCCTTATGAATCCTTTCCCAATTATCTAGGAAAATATTTGCATAATTATGCTAATATTCAACTGCAGCAAAAACAAAAGCAAAGCACCCACGCCATGCTGTGACATGTTCCTCTTTGCCCTATAAGTACAAGGACTACTCTAACATCTCTACATCCTGTCAACTCTTGAAACACTATCTAATTTTTCAGCCATGAAGATCTTTGCTCTTTTCACAGCTGTTCTCTTCTTTGTGCTGATGGCTGCTCCAGGTAACGATATTTATTTAAAAAAATTCCTTCCTGTAGCACCTTAAAGACCAACTAAGTTAGTTCTTGGTATAAGCTTTCGTGTGCATGCACACTTCTTCAGATAGGCACACGAAAACTTATACCACACGAAAGCTTATACCAAGAACTAACTTAGTTGGTCTTTAAGGTGCTACAGGAAGATATTTATTTATTTATTTAAAAATACAGTCAAATCTCGGTTGTCAAACACAATCCATTCTGGAAGACAATTCGATTTCCAAAACGTTTGACAACTGAGGCATGGCTTCTGATTGCAAGAGCTTCTTGCACTCAAGCAGAAGCCGCGTCGGACGTTCGGGTTCTGAAAAATGTTCAAAAACCAAAGCATTTACTTCTGTGTTTTTGGTGTTCGGGAGCCGAAACGATGAAAAACAGAGCCGTTCAAGAACTGAGGTTTGACCGTACAGTGGTACCTCGTTTTGAGTCCGGGTTCCGTTCCAGAGCCCTGGACGCTCAGGGAAAGGGACTCTCGACAATTATCCACTCTGCGCACAAGCGTGAACAGTTTTGTTCTTTTGCGCATGCGTGAAGCGTGATTTAGTGCTTCTGATTTAGCGCTTCTGCATGTGTGCAAGTGGCAAACCCGGAAGTAACCCATTTTGGTACTTCCAGGTTTGCTGCGGATGTTCCACGAAATGCTCCAGTGCTCCAGCCACAGCCCCTTCCATTAAGTTGGCTACAGTCCTATTGCCACCCACCAGCTGAGTCTGCTATTAGCAGGAATGACAATGAGAACACAACTTGTTCTTTCTTTTGCTACAGCACTTGCGCAGACGTCAGAGGCAGAATGTCGCAGGATGGGTGGCAGCTGCCATAATGGCTTTTGCCCAATAGGCAAAATTCACAAGGGACATTGTGGTAACCCAAAAAGATGGTGCTGCAGAAGATAGGTAAGAATTCTAGATGCATCTCCTGCCCTGCTGTCAGGATTGTTTTGTCCTTTGGTTCTTTTTATCTAAACCAATTTGGAGAAGTCCCAGTCCAAGCCAAAACCCGGGCTGGCTTTTAAGACATATTAATGTATCTGGCTGGGACACGGGTGGCCCTGTGGTTTAAACCAAGAGACTAGGGCTTGCCAATCAGGTCGGCTGTTTGAATCTCCGCAACGGGGTGAGCTCCCGTTGCTCGGTCCCTGCTCCTGCCAACCTAGCAGTTCGAAAGCACGTCAAAGTGCAAGTAGATAAATAGGTACTGCTCCGGCAGGAAGGTAAACGGTGTTTCTGTGTGCTGCTCTGGTTCGCCAGAAGCTGCTTAGACATGCTGGCCACATGACCCGGAAGCTGTATGCTGGCTCCCTCGGCCAATAAAGTGAGATGAGCGCCGCAACCCCAGAGTCGGTCACGAGTGGACCTAACAGTCAGGGTCCTTTACCTTAATGCATCCGGCAGGAGAATAAGAATAGCATATTTGTATACAGAACACAATAAGTAGGAATACTGCTGGCCAGAGTGAAAAAATAGCTTGGCATGTTCTTGTGTCTGTTACACGTGCCCGATCTGTAGAAGTTGCTGGGGCCAAGAAATGACTCACCCAGAACTTCTACATGCTTCTTCATAGGCTGTTAGGTTCCCACCTCAATTCCATCCATCCTGGAAGAGCCTATGAACTTGGCCCACTGTGTGCTGGTGATGCTTTCTAAAATGCTGAGCTGTACCATAGAGGCTGAGTCTGTCACCTGGGCAACTCTCTTCCTCTCCTGTTCTTCTGTTTATGATATGCAGGAAAGCAAAATGGTCCAAATCATTGTGAAATAGTTAATATAGAAATGGAGGTGCTTTCAAGACTTTTCCAAGGGATCGTTTCCCCTCCAAACCCCAATTCTGCCCCAGTTTTTCTTCCAGGCCCTGCTATGGCTTAGCATTTGCAGCTGTTGATGCTTTCCTTAGGAAATACATGCTAACATCCAGCTTTTTTGAAAGAAATCCGGGCTACCTGAAGACTGGTCTTCTAGTTATGATCTGTAACAGAAGAGGAAGACAAAATGGTCTAGATCATTGTGACATAGTTAATATAGGAACTGAGGTGCTTTGGGGACTTTTCCAGGAGACAGTTCACATCTCCAAACCCCAGTTTTGTTCTAGTTTTTCTACCAAGTTCTGCTGTGGCTCAGAATTTGCAGTTGCTGATACTTTCCTTAGGAATCGCATGCTAACATCGAGGGTTTTTCTGCAAAAAAACAACACAAAACCTAGGTTACATGAAGAATAGTGGAAATAAAACAATCAGAATGAATTGCTTTGGTGTTACTAAGCTTGACAAGAGCAGAGCCATAGGGAAGCTTTAAAAAATCAATTGGCCTTCTAATATTGGCATCATGTATTATGTTAGGAGGAGAGTTGGGTTCAAATCACTGGTGTATTTCAAAATAAAAAAAAATCCTTCCAGTAGCACCTTTAAGACCAACTAAGTTAGTTCTTGGTATGAGCTTTCGTGTGCAAGCACACTTCTTCAGATACACTGAAACAGAAGTTGCCAGATCCTTCTATATAGTGAGAAGGTGGGGAGGGGTATTACTCAGAAGGGTGGTGGGAATGGGAGATTGGCAGATAGCTGAGATGAGCCTGCTGACGACTCTTAACGACTGTAATAGGTCTTACAGGAAAAGGCAAGGGGTGAGAAGGTGAGAAATGGCTTAGTCATGTATAATGGGATAAGAATCCAATGTCTTTGTTCAAACCAGGTCTCTCCATGGTTTTAAGTTTGGTAATGAGTTGCAATTCAGCAGCTTCTCTTTCCAGTCTATTTCTGAAATTCCTTTGTAGTAAAACAGCTACTTTGAGATCTTGTACTACAAAGGAATTTCAGAAATAGACTGGAAAGAGAAGCTGCTGAATTGCAACTACCTGTAAGACCTATTACAGTCGTTAAGAGTCGTCAGCAGGCTCATCTCAGCTATCTGCCAATCTCCCATTCCCACCACCCTTCTGAGTAATACCCCTCCCCACCTTCTCACTATATAGAAGGATCTGGCAACTTCTGTTTCAGTGTATCTGAAGAAGTGTGCTTGCACACAAAAGCTCATACCAAGAACTAACTTAGTTGGTCTTAAAGGTGCTACTGGAAGGATTTTTTTTATTTTGACTATGGCTGACCAACACGGCTACCTATCTGTAACTGGTGTATTTCAAGTTACTCTGTATTTTTCTCTAATAAATTTTATTAAGATTCACAGAGAAAAATACAAAACTTAATATCCTTTTCCCTTTTTTTAACCACACCAAGACTATCTAAATACAGTAAAAACACAAAAAGGGGGAAGGAGAGACAAAGAAAGAAACAGAGGAGAAAAGAGGTTAAAAGAGAAAGGTAGAAAAAAATAAGATTCGGAAAAGAAGGAACTTCTGATTTTTCATCTGTCCACTATTAAAATATATGTATTCACTACATCCAATCCAATATACCACCCATCAAAGTTAAGTCAGTATTTTTAAGGGGCAAACAACAAATTATCATGCTCAGAACCTATTCAAGTCAGGAAAGGCCAATCTGTTTCTCCAGATGTTGCCAGCCTACAGATCTCCCTCACCCCTGATCCCTTGCCATACTGGCTGTTGGGGCCAATGGGAGGTGGGCTCCCACAACATCTGGCGAGCCACAGCATGATTTAAAGGACAAGCCCCATACCAATGTATTTCTCCTCTTTTTCTTTATATTAAAATCTGTGTTTGTGTTTTGCATCTGAATGTGTTCAGCTTTTTATTCATTATTATCTATGTAATACAGCATTAAAAACTGCAGAATCTGACAATGTTCTCTCTTTCGCACAGATAACGTCAGGATGTTGGCTGCGTTACATCCATAGCCTGAACATTTTCATGGCCTCTGCAACCCGCTTCGCTACGCTTTTGCGCTTTTAATGGAGCTGATTCTCTGGTGGTTGTTTTCCTTCTTCTGCTAATTAAAAATCATGCATTTGAGCACCTATGTTCTTTGTGTCTCTGTGTCTCTGTGCGTTCCCACAGCTGAATAAGCGACTTTATTTCAAAGCGCCTTGGAGAAACTCTTCCACACAGATGTCCTGTTCACTTTTCAGGCAGAAAACACATCTGCTGTCCTGCTCACCCAATTTAAAAAGGCACAGGGTTTGCCCTTCTTTTTACCTGCCTTGCAGTGCGGACCCAGAAGTCTGTACATTGTACCATTTCTTCTGATTTATTAAAAAAACACACATAAACATAAATATCTTTAAACTAAATTAAAATAAAGTAAAAAGGCATTTGAAGTGACTGTTCTGACATTATATTTTCAACCCCTTTCCCCCATCATCGACTTTACCATTTTTCAAAGTTATTGAAAACTGGGTTGAGTTCTCCAGAACCACTCCAAAGTCTCTATCTGGATTACAAGCAGGGAGCATATTCCCATCAGTATATATGTGAAATTGAGTGGAGGGGAAGTCACTCCTATTATTATTATTATTATTATTATTATTATTTTATTTATACCCCACCCATCCAGCTAGGTTTCCCCAGTCACTCTGGGCAGCTCCCAACAGAATATTAAAAACACAATAAAACATTAAACATTAAAAACGTCCCTAAACAAAGCTGCCTTCAGATGTCTTCTAAAAGTCAGATACTTGTTTATTTCCTTGACATCTGATGGAAGGGTGTTCCACAGGGCAGGCACAACTACCGAGAAGGCCCTCTGCCTGGTTCCCTGTACTTTCACTTCTTGCAGGGAGGGAACTGCCAGAAGACCCTCAAGTTGGACCTCAGTGTCCGGGCAGAACGAGGGGGGTGGAGACACTCCTTCAGGCATACTGGGCTGAGGCCATTTAGGGCTTTAAAGGTCAGCACCAACACTTTGAATTGTGCTTGGAAACATACTGGGAGCCAGTGTAGGTCTTTCAGCAACAGTGGGGCACCCAACAGGATGGTTGTGATGTGCCTCTGAATACCAGTAGCTGGGAATCGTAGGGAAGCAGAGTTCTGTTGAGCTCATGTCCAGCTTGCAGACTTCCCATGGGCACCTAGCTGACCACTGCGAGGACAGAATGCTAGACTAGGAGGGCCAATGGCCTGATCCTGCAGGCTTCCCTTATGAAACCGGATGAGGCTTTTCCAAGGGATAGTTTCCCCTCCAAACCCCAATTCTGCCCCAGTATTTCTTCCAGGCCCTGCTATGGCTTAGCATTTGCAGCTGTTGATGCTTTCCTTAGGAAACACATGCTAATATCCAGCTTTTTTGAAAGAAATCTGGGCTACCTGAATACTGGCAGAAATCAGAAATCAGAATGAATTGTTTTTGGTCATGCTAAGCTTAACAAGTGCAGAACCAGTGGGAAGCTAAAGCCATTCAATCACTACCCCCCCATTAAAAAAATTTATTGGCCTTGACATAGTGTATTAAGTTTAGAGGAGGGGTCGATACAAATTTCAAGTTATTCTGTATCTTTAATGAGGAAACAACAAATTCTGCTGGTGAAAACGTATTCAAAGCAGAAGAGGCTGATCTGTGTTCTTCCAGATGTTGCCAGTTTCCAACTCTTCCATCACCCTTGTCCCCCTGCCATGCTGGCTGTTGGGGCCATCGGGAGGAAGAGTCTAACAACATCTGGCAGGCTAGAAGATCCCATCTCATTTTAAGGATAAATAACGTATCAATATAGGGATGGGGGTGTTGCTGTGGGTTAAACCACAGAGCCTAGGGCTTGCTGATCAGAAGATCGGCGGTTCGAATCCCCGCGACGGGGTGAGATCCCATTGCTCAGTCCCTGCTTCTGCCAACCTAGCAGTTCGAAAGCATGTCAAAGTGCAAGTAGATAAATAGTTACCACTCCGGCGGGAAGGTAAATGGTGTTTCCATGCACTGCTCTGGTTCACCAGAAGCGGCTTAGTCATGCTGGCCACATGACCTGGAAGCTGTACGCTGGCTCCCTCGGCCAACACAGCGAGATGAATGCCGCAACCCCAGAGTCGGTCACGACTGGACCTAATGGTCAGGGGTCCCTTTACCTTTACCTTAACGTATCAATATATCTCCCCTCTTTCTCTTTGTATTTAAATATGTGTTTGTGTTTTTGAGATGTATGCGTTCAGCTTTTTAGTCCTGATTATTTATGTAATACAACATTAAAAACTGCAGAATCTGACAATGTTTTTTCTCTTTGGTGCAGATAACCTCAAGATGTTGTCTACTCACCATGGATTTAGGGTAGCTTGAACATTTGATGGTAATGCTCTTCTGATTTGCCTCCAGCTTTTAATGGAGCTGATTCTATGGTGATAGTTAAAGAAAAATAATTAAAGACAATATATTTGAGCATCTATGTTTTTTGTGTGTCTGTGTATTGAAGAAGTAGATTGTCAAAGAGATCTTTTCGGGGTGCAGATGTAGAGAAATTCACACTTCTCTGAATATTGCAATGTGGTTTTCTTGCTGAGTTATGTCTACAAAAAATGCAGTTATTAGGGAAAATTGCACTGCAAGGATGTCTATATTAGACAAGATTACATACAGAAATCTGCATAGTGGGGAAAATGCACATTTAAATGCTGATGGATTTTCATGAGGACGTTTAAGAAATGCAAAGCAGTTTGGAGAACTGATCTTAAGATAAGGAAAATGAGCAACTGAGGAAAACTGAAATTAATAGATGCAAGCTAATGACAATTGTGGTCTCAACCATTTTGAGGGTGTCACATTGCCTACTCCAATTGAAGGCACCAGCAGGTTGCCACCTTCCAAAAAAACAACCCCAAACATCTTTGTTGTTAGGAACAATACTTTAGCTTTATAGAAGCCTTTGCTAATTGCTCAGAGGATATACACAGAATCTCATAATACTGAAAAAAAAAAACCTTGCAGGGGAGGCCAAAAATTATAGCAATCACATCAGGCAGTTAAACCCTGGAACATAGATGGGTGTTGGGGATGCTTGAGACTAACAAATAATAGCTTTAGCCAGGTCAGTTCATGGCTTAACTGATATTTGGATTCAGGACAACCTACATATAATTCATGGCCGTAACCTCTATGTTACAAAATAGCCAATGCAGCTGGCTTCATAATTCGGGATTGGAAGAGGGCAAGGTGGGTTTGTTGACACCTTGTTGCCTCACAAGAAGGACTTTGCAACTAAACTGACAGTTGGCTCCATATACAGTGGTACCTCTGGTTACGAACTTAATTCGTTCCAGAGGTCCGTTCTTAACCTGAAACCATTCTTAACCTGAGGTACCACTTTAGCTAATGGGGCATCCTGCTGCCACCGCATGATTTCTGTTCTCACCCTGAGGTAAAGTTTTCAACCCGAGGTACTACCTCCGGGTTAGCGGAGTCTGTAACCCGAAGTGTTTGTAACCCAAGGTGTTTGTAACCCTAGGTACCACTGTATGCCCCAAGCTCAAACCAACTTGAGTTTTTAAAAAAGGAAACTCTTTTTAAAATGCTGGACATTTAAATGCTGGACATTTTTCAACCCCCCCGGCTCTCTTCTTCACCCCCCCATTTTCATTTCACTTTAAATTTTCACGCCGTCTTTCCGTACTGCGATACACAAGGCGATTCTCAAGTTGAAGAAACAACAAAACAGACAGCGAAGATCACACACCTGATAACGGTCTGATCGAATTCAAAGAAGTCATAATAAAAGCATAACTTTGAAATAAACAACTTATATCAAATAAAAGAATATTCAACAATCCATTAGAATGTAATAGTAAATAGACACTGCCCTCCTCCAGAGAAATATCCTGGCACAATGGCTCAGTCATAGCCTGAAGGGTTACAGGGTGTTGTTTTTCTTCAGCTTGATTTCCAAATATGCAAAGCAGTGCTCACTTTCCTGGCATATACTCCCGTGGTGAAATGATTATGATTTTGAAATAATCCCATCAAATGCATTCAAGGGCAGGTTGAACATTTCAATAGAGGGAGGAGAGAGACTCATGCTGCTCTCTCCTGCATGTATATCTTGTTTACCTGCCTGACAGAAGCAATATATAATGCCATAATCTTCTAATTAAAGCCCAAGCAGCTGCAGACATCTGTATGACTCACCTAACATTTCATCCTCAACATCGATTTCCACTTATAAGAATTAGGTCCCATGCCCTAACATAACTCAGACTATAGCTAAGCCTAGGGATGTGTGTATTTGCCAATTTCAGTTCTCTTAGTTGCATTTTAAGTTTGGTTTGCTGCATTTCTGCATATATTTGCCTTAAAAAAAAAATCTTCATGGAGATTTGTACAGTTTTGTGTTTCTTCTAACAGATGATTTTTTTGTACACATTGTTTTGCCTGGTATGCACATTCTCGCAAGCAATTTCCCCACCTTTAAAGCCCTATACAGCCTAGGACCCTCGTGCCTACGGGATCGCCTCTCCTGGTATGTCCCACGGAGGACCTTACGGTCTTCAAACAAAAACATATTGGAGATCCCGGGCCACAGAGAAGTTAGACTGGCCTCAACCAGAGCCAGGGCTTTTTCGGCTGTGACTCCGATCTGGTGGAACACTCTGCCACAAGAGATTAGGGCCCTGCAGGACTTGACATCTTTCCGCAGGGCCTGCAAGACAGAGCTGTTCCACCAAGCCTTTGGCCAGGGCACAGCCTGACTCCCTCCTTTGGCAATCTTCACAGAACTCTATCCCAATGGTTGCCATCAATTTGATTTGAAGTAATTTTTTAATGAAATGATTTTAGAATGTTGCATTATTTTATTGTTGTTAGCTGCCCTGAGCCCGGCTTCGGCTGGGGAGGGTGGGATATAAATAAATTATTATTATTATTATTATTATTATTATTATTTGCGAATAATTCACTAATGTGTGAATAATGCACGTTTTTGTAGTCTACTTTTGCAGCAGACCATTTGGAGACCTGCTGTGATGAGCTCTTGAGACGCTTTGAGGGGAATAAAGGCCTTTGACTTCATAAAAATCTCGATGCCATGATTTCCTAGTTTAGGTGGCCTGAAGTTGCTGGCCAGGATCCAATCCCTAGCAAGGAATTAGGTGTGTTGTGCTGCAGGGGGTACAATGTGTACACAGTATCTTCAGTTGCATAGACTCCTGGAGCCTGTTCCAGTGAACATGCAAATATTGGGACTGAGCTCCCACCCACTGTGCCACTGACAGCTGGAACTAACCACTGGATTGGACATCACCATACCCATATTGCCTAAATAATGTACACATTAAGGACATGGCCCTTAACAGCCGTAGTTTCCTGGTACATACTGGAGTTGCAGTTAATGAAGGACAAAACATGTTCAACTGGAAAGGCATTTAAGAGTCCGGGATGAACAAGTGACTTACAGGAAGAGGAGTAAAGCCTTCATCCAGCAAATCAGGATGAACGCAGGATATGAAAGCTCATTGTCATACAACCACTCTGCTAATAAATCAAAATGAATGCTCAACCAAGACCAGGTTATCTGACTATTTGGGTGTCCTTTTAATCAACATTCATGATGTTCTGTGCTCAGGGTGGAACCAGGGCAATTATATGTGACGCTGCTTTCAGGGCTGTTCACGTCAGTAAAAATTTAAGGGGGAAATGCTGTGTTGTTTCCAATCAGTTCCAATCAGTTGTTTCCAACCCTGTGGCTTCTTGCCTGTTACTTTCCATACCACAAATGCATACCCTCCAAGTGTCCTGATTTTCCAGGGAGTGCTGAGATTACGAAAGCTATCCTCCCGGCTTCTGATTTGATCCCGGAATGTCCCTATTTCCCCTGCTAGCGCCAGTGCCTCAGAGCTCAAGGAGGAGGATGGATCAGCGCTTGTTGTGGGTGGCGGCTGTAGTGGCCGCAGCTGTGAGGGAGCCTCCTGTTGCCTCTCCTTGGCCTCTTCTGATGGCCTCTTCCCTTGGGCAGATCATAGTGGCTGCTGGACCGCAGGAGAGGAGAAGGAGAGGTTGTGACTGCCAAGGACCAGTCCTGCATGATGCTCTGGCTTTGAAGGGCAGGAGTCATCATTAAAACCAAAAACCAAAAATCGCTTTGTGTGTCTGTGTCCAATCTTGCCCCACTTGAGAATTTATGCATTGAGGAATATCGAAACAAGAAACAACTAGAGAATGGATAATATTTAAGAATTATGTAAAACTTTATTGTACAAATAACTCCATATTAGCAGAAATTGAGTGATATTTGTAAAGAAAAAGATCAAAGCAGAGAGAAATGATATTACCGTATTTTTCGCTCTATAGGACGCACTTTTTCCCTTCAAAAATGAAGGGAAAATGTGTGTGCGTCCTATGGAGCAAAGACGCCATAGCCCCGCGACCCTCTCCCGGCTGGAGAGGTGACGCGCGGCTATGGCAGGAGCCTCTACAGCCCCGCGTCACCTCTCCAGCCGGGAGAGCGCGCGCGGGGCTAAAGAAGCACCCCGCGACCCTCTCCCGGCTGGAGAGGTGACGGGTGGCTATTGAGGCTCGTCACCTCTCCAGCCGGGAGAGCGCGCGTGGGGCTAAAGCAGCCCCCAGCGACCCTCTCCCGGCTGGAGAGGTGACGGGCGGCTATTGAGGCTCTTGCCATAGCCGCCCGTCACCTCTCCAGCCGGGAGAGCGCGCGCAGGGCTAAAGCAGCCCCCAGCGACCCTCTCCCGGCTGGAGAGGTGACGGGCGGCTATTGAGGCTCTTGCCATAGCCGCCCGTCACCTCTCCAGCCGGGAGAGCGCGTGCGGGGCTAAAGCAGCCCCCAGCGACCCTCTCCCGGCTGGAGAGGTGACGGGCGGCTATGGCAGGAGCCTCTCCGCTGCGCCTTTCCGCTGCTCCCTGAACTGCTCTTTGGGGCTGGTGGTGGGCTTCCCCCCGCCAGCCCCAAAGAGCAGGTCGAAAGGAACCTGAAGCCTGGAGAGCGAGAGGGGTCAGTGCACACCGACCCCTCTCGCTCTCCAGGCTTCCAAGGTAGCCGCCTGAACGCACCTTAAACGGCACCTTGTTTTAGAGCGGGAAAACAAGAGGGGGAAAGTTCTCCCCCTCTCTGCACAGCGCCTCCTGCCACTTCGCTGAAGGGGCGCTGGGCAGAGAGGGGGAGATTTTTTTTTCTTGTTCTCCCCCCTCTAAAACAAAGTGCGTCCTATTGTCCGGTGCGTCCTATGGTGCGAAAAATACTGTATATAATGTAAACCTGTGTTTAAAAAGAATGTTATATCAAACATAATGAGAAGGATGGGAAGAATTGTGTCGATGAATACTTTTACTATGTAAATAACTTTGTCTTTTTTATTATTTGTTTCATATCTTTGTTACTTCTTTATTTTATCTTTTTCTCTTTCTTTATAAAGTTTCTATTTTATATCATTTTCTTTTTTCTACCTGTTAAGAGATAGTACATGTTTGTATAGACATGCAAATATTTTAATCAACAAAGAATATTAATAATAATAGTAATAATTTATGCATTGATGTGTGTCTTTCTTTCGAAATAATTTTTATTAAAGATGTTCTCGGGTTACAAAAGTGCATGCATCACCTCTATTTTCATGTCTTTTCAACAAGATCAGTTACATTTGGCGTGAGACATTAATGTTGGATACAGTATAAGATTGGGGGAGAAGAGAGATGGGGAGAGGGAACGAATTTCTATTAATTTATTGTGCTTTTCTTCTTGTAAATCTGCCAAAGAATAAAATAAAACCAGGATTAAGGGGGGGTTCACTGAGGGGTGGAGGGCATGTGCTCTGTGCCCCGTTGGTGTACTGGCGGTGGCACTTGCCCTCCCTCTGGTAGGAAATGCTCTGTAGGAGGGGCTGGGGGGACAGAAAAAAGGGGAGGGGTCAATGAGAGTCAGATGGAGGGGGGGGAGTGAGAATGCCAGGGGTGGAGCAGAGGCAGAAAAACAGACATTGAAAGGATAGCATACCCTCCCTATTTTGACCTAAGGAAGGTTGGAGGTTATGAAAATGTTCCAGGGAGTTGTTGTTGTCATGAAGTAGTGATTCTGTCAGCAAGTATCGCTGGGTGGGGCCCCTCAGGTAGGTGGTAACAATTAGTTCCCAAAATGGGAGCAGATGATGATGATGATGATGATGATGATAATTTACTTGTACCCCCACCTATCTGGCTGCGTTTCCCCAGCCACTCTGGGCAGCTTCCAACAAAGATTTGTTGTTTAGTCATTTAGTTGTGTCCGACTCCTCGTGACCCCATGGACCAGAGCACGCCAGGCACTTCTGTCTTCCACTGCCTCCCGCAGTTTGGTCAAACTCATGCTGGTGGCTGCGAGAACACTGTCCAACCATCTTGTCCTCTGTCATCCCCTTCTCCTTGTGCCCTCCATCTTTCCCTCCATCTTTCCCAAAGGAAAGGACCGGACCCTGATTAAAATAAGACACGAGGCTTTGACCGGCAAAGCTCTCGGAGGAAGTGCGTAAAACCACACCCCTAACCAGGCCATTTTATTAACAAAAGAATCCTTCATACAGTGCTTGTGAGAACCAATCATATTTCCTCTGAGCATTTCATCAAACCCCATGTGGGAACAAAGTTACACTACAGCACTAATTAGCATGCATACCCCGCAGGTGAGAAATATACATGATAAGAAGGATGGCCAGAAAGACAGGATCATTATCACCTTCATGTGAGATCTGTTTCCTGGCTCCAAGATTAACATCTTGAGATTAACATATTAGAAAAGCTACATCAAAGAAACTGCCCATAGTCTTAGATGACCCAGGACGCCTGCCTGTCTGTCAGTGTATGTGACTTGTCAAGAAAGAGAAATGGAACAGGGATGCAGAGGTGTGGATTGATCAAGAATCATATCAAAATAGTTTAAACCCAGTCAACGCAATGCTTTCATTGCTGACACAGATGGCTTACTCTATATTTGTTATAATTCCTCATAGCAATGCCACCTGATCACTACAAACATCAGGGTCTTTTCCAGGGAGTCTTCTCTTCTCATGAGGTGGCCAAAGTATTGGAGCCTCAGCTTCAGGATCTGTCCTTCCTGTGAGCACTCAGGGCTGATTTCCTTAAGAATGGATGCGTTTGATCTTCTTGCAGTCCATGGGACTCTCAAGAGTCTCCTCCAGCACCAACAAAGATTAAGAATACATTAAAATCAGGCTGCCAGCCTTCCGTGGCCCCATAAATCTTCGAGTTAACTTGCCGAGAGGAGGGAGAGAGCATGTCGTAGATTAGACTGCCGTTTGATGTCTGTAGCTGGTGCCAGAGAAGAACTCAGTAAAGCCTGATAACCCGTTCGGTGCCTATGTGTGTTATTAGAAGCTTGAAGGGGCGGCTCAGGAAAGCGATCTCCTACTTGACAGTCCCCCCCCCCATTTTTGTTGTGCTGGAATCTCGCCTCCAGATGGTAGCATTGCCATCGCACTGAAAGACGACGTGAGGCAAACCAAAATATGGGTCTTCTGTTCTGGAAGACCATTCAACTTGCAAAACGTTCGACAATCAAGGTGCGGCTTCCAATTGGTTGCAAGAGCTTCTTGCACTCAAGCGGAAGCTGTGACAGACGTTTGGGTTCCAAAAAATGTTTGAAAACCGGAGCATTTACATCTGGCTTTTTGGCGTTCAGGAGCCAAAACGTTTCAAAATGAAGCCGTTCGTGAACCGAGGTTTGACCGTAACAGGTTATACTTATCAAAACATTAAAAGAGGATCTGTTGATCAACATAAAGAAACCTATTGTCCAATCAAACAAGTCTGGGCAAGTGAGCTGGGATAATAGGCTGATCTAATCAATCCCATTTCATGACGCATGCAGCAAGGTTTGACAAATAAGCCAATCATAACATGTAACATGGCCCAGCCGACCCACATTCACCCTGATGCACCTGACAGGCCAAAGCCCAAACCGGCTCAGATATTAATCTGATAGTTTCTTAAGTCTACCCAGCCACCCAGACCAAATGTCAAGAAGCCAAATTCTTAAGCACCAC
Source organism: Podarcis pityusensis (assembly GCF_964106645.2). Taxonomy (NCBI): domain Eukaryota; kingdom Metazoa; phylum Chordata; class Lepidosauria; order Squamata; family Lacertidae; genus Podarcis; species Podarcis pityusensis. The sequence continues at coordinate 115,234,299 of NC_138026.1, forward strand.
TCCAGTCATACAGACAACAGTGTAAAGTTGGCAAAAAAAGAGGAGACATAGGCTGATTGGTGTCCCTCCCCAAAATTCCCCCCCACCAACAATTAGCAAAACCCATACAGCTGGTGGCGCTGTGGGTTAAACCACAGAGCCTAGGACTTGCTGATCAGAAGGTCGGCAGTTCGAATCCCTGCAACGGGGTGAGCTCCCATTGCTCAGTCCCTGCTCCTAGCAGTTCGAAAGCACGTCAAAGTGCAAGTAGATAAATAGGTACAGCTCCGGCGGGAAGGTAAATGGCATTTCCGTGCGCTGCTCTGGTTCGCCAGAAGCGGCTTAGTCATGCTGGCCACATGACCCGGAAGCTGTACGTCGGCTCCCTCGGCCAATAAAGCAAGATGAGCTCTGCAACCCCAGAGTTGGCCACGACTGGACGTAATGGCCAGGGGTCCCTTTACCTTTATACAGCTAGAACAGGAGAGTGGGGGTCACAAGTAGAAGGGTGAATGCAGTGTAGAGAGGCTTAAATTCTGGAAGTGTAAGGTGGAATGATGCATGGATGGTCCGGTATAAACCCACCACCAATGAACTATTGACATGTTGCAGGATATATCTGCAAAGAAACCAAAACCAAAGCCAACGTAGAGGGGCCAATACTCTAAACTTGGCTTTGTGCAAGCAAATCTGCATGGTTGTTGAATGAATGGGTCAGCTGGAGGGACCAGGAAAGAAACTAAAATTGACCAATTTAGACCCCCCTCCCTCCCATCCTTTGCATTCTGTTGTAGTGTGTGTGGGGGGAGGGGAGTTGTGGGGGAGATGGGAATGATATGCAAGGGCCCCCACCAAGAGCAGGGAGTGGGTGAGAAGAGATCTCCCCTGGGGGTGGGTAAGAAACACGATCCAGTTCAATTTTTGATTTGGTTAAGCAACCGACCAAAATGTTACCAGTTGTTCTGCTTAAGGTGAATCCTTACATCCCTTTGGGCTACAAAAGAGAAGAAAAGCAGGTTCTTTGGCAAGTGTTCCTTGTGGTTACTGGCTGCTGCTGGTGGAAAGCTATGCTTAGCACAGGTGATGACCAGGTAAGGGGCTTTTGGGAACCTTGCATTGAAAGGTTTGCTCAGATTCTGAAATGATGGTCACCACTCATCCTTGTTGTTGTTGTTGTTGATTAGTCATTTAGTTGTGTCTGACTCTTTGTGACCCTATGGACCAGAGCATGCCAGGCACTCCCGTCTTCCAATGCCTCCCGCAGTTTGGTCAAACTAATGCTGGTAGCTTCGAGAACACTACCCAACCATCTTGTCCTCTGCCGTCCCCTTCTCCTTGTGCCCTCAGTCTTTCCCAACATCAGGGTCTTTTCCAGGGAGTCTTCTCTTCTCATGAGGTGGCCAAAGTATTGGAGCCTCAGCTTCAGGATCTGTCCTTCCAGTGAGCACTCAGGGCTGATTTCCTTAAGAATGGAGAGTTTTGATCTTCTTGCAGTCCATGGGACTCTCAAGAGTGTCCTCCAGCACCATAATTCAAAAGCATCAATTTTTCGGCGACCAGCCTTCCATACATCACTACTGGGAAAACCATAGTTTTAACTATACGGACCTTTGTTGGTAAGGTGATGTCTCTGCTTTTTAAGATGCTGTCTAGGTTTGTCATTGCTCACCATTCATCTATGTCTGCTTTTAAATATTAAAGGCTAACAAGATGTTAACCACTTGTTATCTCATGTGGATGAGAACTGCTGTTCTTGTTACTGCTGCTACTACTAATGCTGCTGCTACAACACCAACATGAATGGGGCCTTGCACAGCTCAGGTCCCTAACCTGAGAAGCTTCCAATCCAAATATCAACATGGAGAAGATGAAATTTCTATCTGCTTGGAGCAGCTGGAAAGGGAGGTGCTTGGCAAAATATTTGTGTGTGTTTGTGTGTCTGTGCGCGCAAAAAACCCCCTCTGGAAATTGCCACCATTTATGCCATGCGACCATTTCCTGCATTGAGAGAAAAAGATGGCTGCCCCCAATTTACGATTATGGTGCAGAATCAGGAGAAATGGACTTTAGGCTGAAATGTCTTCTGCCTCCCACACATACCTTTGTTAGATGGTGGAACTGCAGGTCAGTGGTGGAATACAGTCTCTGCCGTGTCTCAGTTCTCCAAAGGACCATTGACCATGGGTAGGCAAACTAAAGCCTGGGGGCCGGATCCGGCCCAATCGCCTTCTAAATCCAGCCCACGGATGGTCAGGGAATCTGCATGTTTTTACATGAGTAGAATGTGTTCTTTTATTTAAAATGCATCTCTGGATTATTTCTGGGGCATAGGAATTCGTTCATATATTTTTAAAAAAATATAGTCCGGCCCCCAACAAGGTCTGAGTGACAGTGGACCGGCCCCCTGCTGGAAAAATTTGCTGACCCCTGCCATAGACCCTGGTTGAGTGCCTGGAACTCCTTGGAAACTTGCCGCAGCTCAGCAGAGAGTGCGTGTGGCACCTAACTTTTGTAACAATATGCTGCCTTAGCTCCATGCCCTATCTAGATAATTACACGTAATGATATTTTTATAATATTGTTTTTGTGCATGAGGATAGTTAATTACATTTAAGGTCAATAACTGGCTGTCGTCTTGGGGCTATGCGTTCCCTAGAAATACTTTCCAAGTAACTAGGGATATACTTGCATAATAATACCATCATTAGATTGCAGCAACCCACAACAAGCAGCACCCACAAGATCTTCATGCCATGATATGAACACTCCCCTTTGCCCTATAAATACAAGGACCTTTCAAGCACCTCTCCATCCTGCTGTCTCCTGACACCCCATTCAATTGTTCAATCATGAAGATCTTTGCCTTCCTTACAGCTGTTCTCTTCTTCGTGCTGATGGCTGCTCCAGGTGAGTTTTCAATTGACGATCTCTGAATGTGGACTTCGGGAGGGTATGTAGCTGCTGCTTCCGTGCTCTGCTGCATGGTGGACCACCAATGGGCTCCTAGATGTCCCATCAGCCTCAGTCAGCATAGCCACAGTCCAGTCCGGGAGGTTGGGAGGTTGGGAGAGTCCAGCAGCAACTGGAGGCCCATAGATTGCCTGTACCTGCTCTATAGGAACCAGGCTAGTAAGTAATATTTCCATGTCTTAGATAGGGAGCCCTTACTCCCATGAGGACAGTCCCAGGAGATCAACATTCTCAAGCTCAAGCATGCCTTACAGTTAATAAATGACCACTCTTTCACCATTGTGCATAAGACAAATCTTGCATTTTCCTAGTTCTGTAAACCACCCAGAGTGTAGCGCTTTGATTGATTTGATTTATATACTGCCCTGCATCATAAGATCCCAGGGTGGTTCACAGAATAAAATACAGGATAAAAACAAGTAAATAATTAAAATCAAACCAGCAAAACAATAAGCCTTCCCCTTCCCACATGTCCATTTAAAAGGTTGTAGGATATTAATCAGCCAAAGGCCTGGTTGAAGATGATCGTTTTTGCCTAGTGCCTAAAACTACATGTTGTTGTTTAGCCGTTTAGTCGTGTCCGACTCTTCGTGACCCCCTGGACCAGAGCACGCCAGGCACTCCTGTTTTCCACTGCCTTCCGCAGTTTGGTCAAACTCATGCTGGTAGCTTCGAGAACACTGTCCAACCATCTCGTCCTCTGTCATCCCCTTCTCCTTGTGCCCTCCATCTTTCCCAACATCAGGGTCTTTTCCAGGGAGTCTTCTCTTCTCATGAGGTGGCCAAAGTATTGGAGCCTCAGCTTCAGGATCTGTCCTACATAATGTCCTACAAAACTACATAATGAGGGTCAAAACCAGCATTTTGAGTTGGGCCCAGAAGCTAATTAGCAGCCAGTGCAGTCAGGCTAGGATTAGAGACCCTCCAAGTGTCCCTATTTTCCATGGACATCCCTGATCTCGACCATCCGGATTTCTCCTTTGTTCCCAGAATGTCCCACTTTTCCTTAGGATGTCCCTATTTTCCCTGGAGAAATGTTGGAGGTTATGGAGTTATCCAACCCCCGAGCCATTTGAAGGCAATCCTGTAAAGGGGAGGTTTTTTTAATAAAAAAAATATTTAATGTTTTATTATGTTTTATGTATGTTGGAAGCTGCCCAGAGTGGCTTTTCTTCCAAGTTGCTCAAGTGATCTTCAGGTTATTGTTTTCTTATTAGGAAAAAACCCCTTTTAATCTGCATATGCGTGTGTTGCTGAGAAGTCCCCTGAGTAAGCTTACCAGGGGTCAGCAAAATTTTTTAGCAGGGGGCTGGTCCCCTGTCCCTCAAACTTGTGGGGGGCTGGACTATATTTTGAAAAAAATATATGAATGAATTCCTATGCCCCACAAATAATCCAGAGATGCATTTTCAATAAAAGCACACATCCTACTCATGTAAAAAGACCAGGCAGGCCCCACAAATAAACCAGAGATGCATTTTAAATAAAAGGACACATTCTACTCATGTAAAAACACACTGATTCCCAGATCATCTGCGGGCCAGATTTAGAAGGCGATTGGGCCGGATCCAGCCCCCGGGCCTTAGTTTGCCTACCGATGGCTTAAACCATTCCTGTGTTTGGGGTGGTGCTGGTTTCCAATAGGGAAGGGGTCACTCAAGTTGGGTATAAGAGGGAAGATGTGGGGCTTGCACCCACATGTTACAGGCTGGTGTACACCTGTTCAGTTTTCTGGCCAGCCAGCTATGGCCCCTTCTATTATTTTGGCTACTATCCTGTTGGCACTCACTAGCTGAGTCTGCTATTAGCTGGAGTGGTGATGAAAATGCAGTTCTTTTCATAGCTGTCAACTTACAGATTTGAAAATAAGGGACCAGCAGCCTTGAAAATAAGGGACCAGCAGCCAAAATAAGGGATTTTAGTCAATCAGCTGAAATACGAATTTAAAAGGGACCAGATAATTTTGGAGAGAAGTGCTGGTTTTTAGCTCTTCGTTTCCAGAGGTTGTTGCTCAAGACACCAGCCGATGAAACACTGCGATTAAATAACTACAAGCAGCAACCACTTTTGGTGCAAAATGAAGTCCAAGCTACGAAGATGCTGCTGCAGTTCTGTATCTTTTCTCTCATGCTCCACCTGCAGCTCTCAATTCCATCAGGTGGGGCGGGAGGAAGGGGGGGGGAATAGCGCCCGAAGTAAACCCGCAGATCAGACCATCTATGCTAGTCTACCATTACAAATCTATGGGAGAAGCGCTTGCGGTCCTTCCCTTGTAGCCCTTGGAACACCTGCCCACGCTTCCGCCTCCTCCTCTTCCTCCTCTCTCTGAACTGCTTTCTCTATGGTTGCCCTCGCTCTCCTCTCAAGGCTCCTCAGCAATTCATAGGCCATGCGAGGCTGCCCATTTCATCCGGGTCCTTCGGCGGCACAGCCGCAGTATGGCCTAGCAGGAGCGGCAGCGACGAGCAGAGGGGAGGCCCCAGGCAGAGACACTCAGTTCGGCGGCTGCGAGGATGATGGCGGCGGAAGGGCCCGAGGCTCCTGCCAGTCCTAGCGGGGAGGGACTCCCAGGGGCTGAGGCTGGTGAGAGGAGGCCGGAGGGGGGCGGGCCAGGTAGCCAAGCAACGCAGTTTGAGCCTCCCTCCTCCCTGGCCGGCAGGGAGGGAGGGAGGGAGAGGAGCTGCTTCCTTTGAAACTCAGGAAATTTAAGAGACATCCATCAGTAAGGGACAGCAGCGGGACATGGCTCTGGGATAAGGGACTGTCCCTCCAAATAAGGGACGCTTGACAGCTATGGTTCTTTTATTCCTTTTGGTATAGCACTCGCGTGGCCAAAGACATATGGTGAATGTCATCGTGCCCATGGCAGCTGCCACCATTCTTGCCCACACCATACACGACAGATTGGAGAGTGTGCACGCTATGTACGTTGCTGCAAATAAGGGGTAAGGATTCCAGAAAAAGTGTTTGTCCTATTGTCAACATTGTTTTGTCTGTTGGTTCTCTCTATATAAGCCTGTTTGGAGCAGCCTCAGTACAAGCCATAATCTCAGCTGGCTTTTAATAAATATCAATGTATCCCACAGGAAATAAGAGCAGCATATTTTTTCCTGTTCAGCACATGAAATATACTCGGAGTCGAGAGTGGATTTCATGCTGTTTATTCAGCTCATAGTAGTGAGGAGGAATGAATGTTCCCCCAAAATATCTGCTTTATATACATTATTTACACAATGGGCTGCATGTGATTGGCTAATTCTGGGATTCTCCTGTAGGCCAATCAGGTTGTGGATTCACTTCCACCTGGAGCTGGATTGGGTGGCTCCTGTGGACCAATCATACTGCTGCATTGTTCTAGGACCAATCAGGCTGCTGCATTTTGGATCCTATTCAACTCAGTACATAACAACACAATAAGTAGGGATGCTGCTAACTAGAAGGAAAAATAGATTGGTGTGTTCTTGTGCCTGTAACAGATGTTGACGATATCAAATATTGTGCAGTTTGAAGCAACTGGAAGCAGAAGAACTAACTCCTTTGGAAGGGAAGCATTGTCCAGACCCATGAAAACATTATTCAAAGTTTTACTGGCAGAACTTTCTTTAAAACAGAATTAAAACATCAAAAATATCCATAAAATATCTTGTGCTGACCTGCACAGGTTCAGCATCTTGCAAAATATGAAAATAATAATAAGCAAACCTCACCCTGCCCTCTCTCTCAGCTGCTTTGGAGCCTCCAGGATCCCCCTTTGTTCAGGAGAGCTGTTTACTTGCATTGTTCTCCCAGTAGCATCCAGAGACCTCCATTTGCATCTGAGTTTGGGAGACAAAGAATCAGAGGCAACTCCTTTCAAAATCAAGAATGCAACCCAATACCTCTTGCATGTTCCCAGGTTTACAACCCTCACATGTTAGCTACCAGAGAACAACAGTCAGTTTGTTAATCATCAATTCTGCAAGGAGCTCGGAGTTATTTAGAAAACTCTTTTGGAAAACCCCCAGTGTTAGCAATACACTTTTGGGTATTTTCCATTTTAAACCTCCATCAATACATATACATCTTTCATTTCTGTGTGAATTAAACCATTATACTTAACAACAGATGCTTCATTTGTATGAATCACAAGCTGTCCTTCTTCACTGACTGCCTCAACACTTCATCAATGAAGGATGCTTGGAGGAGAAATTGACTCATTGTGAGTTGATGATGCTTTCTGAAATATTGGTGCTAAACTGCAGCACAGAGCCGTAAGACTGGTATATTTCTAGCTATTCTGTATTTTTAATGAGGAAGTGACAAATCACCTTGCTCAGAAGTTATTCAGATCAGGAGATGCTGATCTGTGCTTCTCCAGATGTTCTCAGCTTACAGATCTCCATCACCTTTGACAATTTCTTATGTTGGGGCCAATGGTGGAGTTGAGTTCAACAATATCTGGAGGACCACAGGTTCTCGACCTCTGATTTAAATAAAATAACTATGTGTTTCCACACCCTTTCTTTATATTTATTTATATGCTCCTTGTTTTGATTTGTTTGTGTTAAGTTTTTAAATCTTTATTATCTACATAATTCCACATTAAAGACTCCGGAATCTGAAAGTGTTTTTCTCTTTGCTGCAGATAGTGCCACGGCTACTCACAGCGGATTTCAGCGTTACTTCCATGGCTTGAACCCTCATAGACCCAGCTTATTTCACTCCACAATCCCTTCTCCTGATTTGCTGTGCTTTTAATGGAGCTGATTCTGTATCGAATTGTCTGTGTTAATTAAAAATGCATGTATTCTAGCAGTTATATTATTGGTGCCTCTGTATTTTGGAGAAGTAGTTTGTGGAGGAGATTTTTTCATGGTGTATCCTAGGAAGACCCAGTCAGTAGAGCATGAGATTCTTAACCTCAGGGTTGCGGGGTTTGAACCCCACATCAGGCAAAATATTTCTTCATTTCAGGAGGTTGGACTAGATGACCCTTGTGGTCCCTTCCAACTCTACAATTCTATGATTCTATGAGTTTACCTAAGGGACCAGCTACTTTTCCAAAGTTTGTCCTGCTAAGGTAGGGATGGACAACATGATACCTTCCTACCACCCCCATCATCTCTGATCATGTGCATATAAGCACCACTTTTCTCCGATGAAAATAGCAACGCCCTATCTAATAATAATAATAATAATAATAATAATACCCTGCCCATTAGGACGGTTCATAAAAAACTTTTTTTAAAAAAATGCCTGCTCCAAAGGTCTTATCTTACTACACTAGGGATTATATAGCTTTATCTGAAATTTCATGCATATCAGTTAATAGCTTGACGCTCGTCTACGAAAATAGCTGTTTACTTGGCCGTTTTCCTATCTCGTGAAGGCTGAAATTTCGATTCAGTGGAGCAGAGTCAAGATATTAACTGATATGCATGAAATTTCAGATATAGCTAAATAATCCCTAGTGTAGTAAGATAAGACCTTCGGAGCAGGCATTTTTTTTTTTTAAATTGTTTTTTATGAACCGCTCTACTGTGGGTGGCTTCCAACATATATAAAAACATAATAAGACATTGAACATAAAAAACTTCCCTATTCAGGTCTGCCTTCAGATGCCTCCTGAAGGTTGGATGGTTACTTATCTCATAGCAACTCACAGCACACTTAACAAACTAGTGTTCTCAGTAGGGTTGCCATATTTCAAACAGTGAAAATCTGGACAGGAAATGTTTTTTGCTTTTTGCTTTTTGGGCAAAATCGCTTTGAAAAAAATAAAATGCTGCTTTTGAGCTATTTTTATGGGAAAAGTGGCAAGAAAAGGCACTGCCAGATTTTCCCGGACATTTTTTATTGATTTATGTCCGGACACTGCTGCCAACTGCAGTATTCCGGATACATCTGGGAAAATCTGGACGTATGGCAACCCCAGTTCCCAGGATGGGAATGTTGCAGAAGAAGTTAACCCTTCTTCATCATAGAGTTCAGAGCCAGTTTCTTTAGGAATCACCCACTGCCTCTTTCAACGTAGACCACCCTCTCACACAGCAAAGCATTAACCACACTCTGGACCCAACCAGCCAGCTCTCTCTCTGCTAGATTTGATATGCCAGGAGGGACAGGGGTCAAGGGGGCATTTGCCACCAACATCTTGTTGACATCAGCTGACTGTGTCAGATGAAACTGATCACATAAGACAACATGGGGTACTTCAGCAGGAGCTGTAACAAGTGCAGAGTCAAGATCATGCCAAAGTCAAGTGACTTTATCCTCAAAGTGTGTAGCCAGTTGGTCACAGTGGGTCTTCAAGGGCTGCAGAGGTCACTTCCCCATACTGGGAGTCGATAACCTCCAGGCCATCCAAAATAACTCCACTGATCACTACGAGAGGATGCAATGTGAGCTGCAAAATGAGCTTCTTTGTTTTTCCAGTGTTGGGTTGGCTTCAGAGCAAGATTTGCACTACTTGCACTCCAGTCTTCATCTGGCTTGTTTCATAGTCCAGAGTTTCATAGCTCTGAGGACAAAGGAGCTGCTTGGGCTCCAAAACACTGCAGAGGACATTCAGGAGTGATCATGTCAACCACCCGTTTTCATCTCACCATTCCATAGCGAGACCAAGGCTTCAATAGAATCACCACCTTTCTCTACTGGAAAATTCCCCAGACCATCCAGGAACATATCTGGTTCCCTAAGTCTCTGAGGGTGGGCCATCCAAACAGGCCCACCACCCTTACAGGGGGGAACTGCCCTTGTCAGTCTAAACTTAACCAGATTATGGTCTGACCATGACACTGCGTTCTTGGGGCAAATATCACAAGAAGACCATGACCTTCCTGGTGTGTTGGACCAATGACCACCTGAGAGAGACCCATCGTTGTTGTGGAGGCCATGAAGTCTTGAGCTGAGTGAGGTTGTTCTAGTCACAGAATTCGAGAGTAGCACAGTAAGAAACTCTTAACCAGCAGGTGATAGCAGAGAGACCACAGCAGCAACTGGGTAGTGCTGCAAGAGGAGGTTCCAGCAGATGGTAGCTATGCCAGGGGTCAGCAACCTAAAGCCCATGGGGGTTGCTTAACTGGCACATGGACCCCCCCACCTGCTCGGTTGGCTCCCGTTCGCCGCACTAAACCAGCGCGGAGCAGAGTGGGGACAGCCTTCCGCGATGCTGCTTGGCTTCCCATTGGCTGCAGGGAGTTCTGCGCTGGAAGGAGCGCTGGAAATAGCGTTTGCTATTTGTGTGTGTGTGTGCGTGCATGCCTACACACACACACTCCAGCCCACTGTGGCATCTGTGGGACCGTGAACCAGCCCACACCACAAAAACTTTGCCGACCCCTGGGCTATGCCATACCTTGTAAAGGTAAAGGTAAAGGGACCCCTGACCATTAGGTCCAGTCGTGACCGACTCTGGGGTTGCGGCGCTCATCTCGCTTTATTGGCCGAGGGAGCCGGCGTACAGCTTCTGGGTCTTGTGGCCAGCATGACTAAGCCGCTTCTGGCGAACAAGTGCAGCGAAAGGAAACGCTGTTTACCTTCTCGCCGGAGCGGTACCTATTTATCTACTTGCACTTTGACGTGCTTTCGAACTGCTAGGTTGCCAAGGAGCAGGGACCGAGCAACGGGAGCTCACCCCGTTGCGGGGATTCGAACCGCTGACCTTCTGATCGGCAAGTCTTAGGCTCTGTGGTTTAACCTACAGCGCCACCTGCGTCCCGCCATACCTTGTAGCCTACTGCTAAAACTGTTAAGAAATGGAACCCTGATTGCCATCCTCAGGCCTGGTCTGACTCTAGACTACAAGAAATCTAGCAAATAGGCCTCCTCTCAAAATGCCTGCAGGTGATCAGGAACTACATGCTTGAATACACTATTGCATACATTTTTAATAGTGGCTTTTTAAGAGAACACTGTATCCTTCAAGCTGCATCCTGATCGTTCATGGACTATTAGCAACGGCTTCCTCATGGGCTATTTACAGATTGCCATCTGTGGAGAGGGGCCTTATTTCAGGGTCAGAGAGCATCATTTGCCAGCTGAAGTTCCTGGGTTCAACTAGTGGTGCCACCAAGACTGGGCTTTGGGGCAGAAGTCCAAGACTCTACTCAGCAGCACAGTGACTAGGAGGGCCTCAGAAGCAGTTGGTTTTCTGCACTGGGAATTAAGTGAAGTAGTAGACATTGCAAGTTAAATAAGTGGGGCCCTGTAGGAGCATTAAGTTGAGGGCAGGATGCCTCTGATTGCCATTTCCTGGGACTCACAATTGGGGAAAATGTTGCTGCAGTCAGGTCAGGCTTGTGGGCACCTGCTTGGCTGCTATGAGTTGTTGGGTAAGATCAGTGGTGGACTTGGGGCTCTCAAATTTCAGCAGCACCCAGTGTGATAGTAAAATTTGGCACTCCCACCTCTTGTGCTCCATTCAACATCATTGTTGTGGCACTCCCCATGGCACCGGCACCCAGTGTGGCCAAACTGGTTACACTACTCTCAATCCACCTCTGGCAAGATGGGTCTTTGACTTGATCAAACTATGGGGTTATTCTCTAGGTCCTGAAAGACCTACATTGGCTCCTAGTACGTTTCCAAGCACAATTCAAAGTGTTGGTGCTGACCTTTAAACCCCTAAATGGCCTCGGCCCAGTAAACCTGAAGGAGCATCTCCACCCACATCGTTCTGCCAGGACACTGAGGTCCAGCGCCGAGGGCCTTCTGGCGGTTCCCTCATTGCAAGAAGCAAAGCTACAGGGAACCAGGCAGAGGACTTTCTTGGCAGTGGCGCCCACCCTGTGGAACACCCTCCCATCAAATGTCAAAGAAATAAACAACTATCTGACTTTTTGGAAGACATTTGAAAGCAGCCTTGTTTAGGGAAGTTTTTAAGATTTGATGAATTATTGTATATTAATCTTTTGTTGGAAGCTGCCCAGGGTGGCTGGGGAAATATTATTAATTTATTATTATTATTATTATTATTATTATTATTATTATTATTATTATTAGTATTATTAGTATTATTAGTATTATTAGTATTATTATTATTATGTTATACCCATGGTACCTTGGAAAACCTCTTTCACATTGGAAGAAAGCTTTGGAGAACCTCGAAGGCCAGTTTAAGCACAACACTACTGAATACCAACCGCTGGGAATCAGAAGCTGGGAGAGTGGAGAGTGGAGAGTGTTGCTGCTATACTCATATCTGGTTTGTGGGCTTCCCTCAGACATCTGTCTGGCCACTGTGATAACAGGATGCTTCGGTCTGATGCAGTCGTGGTCTTCTTATGTTCATGTGGTCTTAAATCTAGATTCTAAAAATGCCCAACTGCATCGCTGTGTGCAACTGTTGGTGTCTCCTGGTTTTGTTTAATGCATTGTGCACCCTCTGAAAGCTGTCCAGATGGGAATGTGACAGAAAAAGGCCCCTCCCCACCCCAACATTACAGACCTGCACTTCAAACTCCTCCTCTGTCCCTCGATGGACTGCTGTCATTCAATGGCCTATAAATAAGGAGCACTTTCTGTTCCCTCCTCAGAATCTCCAGCAAGTTGATTCAGCCATGAAGCTCTCTTGCCTGATCTATGGTTTCTTCTTCATCTTCTCCTTCTTCTCTCCCTTCCTAGTAAGGGCCACAGGTATGGTACAGGGGCATATTGCTTAGACTGTGACATGCACTGAAAGAGCTATGTGGACAGTTCAAGCCTGCTTTCACAGGGGTCCAGTTGACCCCCCTCGTATAGCAGCACCCAGCAATGTGTCCTCCTTCCTCCACATCCTGACTATATGTTTAATTAGGTTTTAAAATGCTAATTAAGCTTTAGTGTTGCCCCTGAATTTTTCTGGGGTGAGGATCCTGGTAGAGTTGGCACCATATCATTCCATATTGGATTAGGGCTGATCTAAAGTGCTGAATTATGGGACGCGGGTGGCGCTGTGGGTTAAACCACAGAGCCTAGGACTTGCCGATCAGAAGGTCGGCGGTTTGAATCCCCGCAATGGGGTGAGCTCCCGTTGCTTGGTCCCTGCTCCTGCCAACCTAGCAGTTCGAAAGCACGTCAAAGTGCAAGTAGATAAATAGGTACCGCTCTGGTGGGAAGCTAAACGGCGTTTCCGTGCGCTGCTCTGGTTTGCCAGAAGCGGCTTTGTCATGCTGGCCACATGACCCGGAAGCTGTACGCCGGCTCCCTCGGCCAATAAAGCGAGATGAGCGCTGCAACCCCAGAGTTGGTCACGACTGGACCTAATGGTCAGGGGTCCCTTTACCTTTACCTTTAAAGTGCTGAATTAGACACTGGATTCATTTTTCATGTGGGTGGGTAGGGGGAGGGCATGTACAGCCCTATTTTTTTTACTGCTATTTGCTTTTAATAGAGCTGGTATAAAATAGCTGAAGAAACTGAACTATGTTCCTGGTTCAGATCTTTCAGCCTTATACACCCCCTCCCCACCCACAATATGGAGCATCGTATGAGTGACTTAACTTTTATTGTTAGAGCCAGAGGCATCATGAGGAGCCGGGAGCAGAGCCGAACGTGGCAGCCATGTGGCTCAGTGGCTTCCCCCTCCTCTTAGCACTGCTGAGGCATCTAATCATAGCCTGCATTTTTATCAAGGCTTATAGTTTGATTAGGGTCTGTATTTTAAAATGAGCTTAAAGATTTTCAAATGTTTTATGCCAGGCAGAAGACCAGCTGCCTAAGTACTTTGGCAAGATGTTTATCCTCCTGGACAAGGGGGCCCCCTGATTTATAGCAGAAAACAATTCTCAAAGTCGTAAAAAGGGAATTACAGGCTGAGAGCAAGGTTACACTGACCCTACATAATTAAGAGTTGGTAAATAGTAAAATAAAACCATGTGCCTCCCATCATGTGCCTCCCATTAAACTTGAGCCATATCTTCCTAAGGTTAAAGGCCAAGAGCAAATGGAAAAGAAAGCAACTGGCTGGAGAAGGGGAGTGTAAACAGAAGAAGAGGCTTTTTTCCTATTTTATTTTGAGGCTGTAAACTATTCCTTCCTTTTACTTTGAGAAGGTTTATTCTTCTAAAAAGCTATCTATGATAATGTATGAAATATACTGGCTTAAATGTAATTATGCAAAGGATCTAGAAAGAAAGAAATGTTAAATTCTTATTTCATAGAGTCATATTGCTGTAGGAGACCAGAGGGGCAAACGAGCCCAGCCCCCTGCCAGACAGGAGACGCCATCGAGCACTCCTGACATATGGTTGTCAGGCCTTTGTTTAAAGACCTCCAAAAAGGAGATCTTTCATTGATGATGCATGAGAATGTGAACCCAAGATCTCTGACATCTGTTTAAGATAAAAATTTAAAACTATTAACCATCTGTTTTGGAGGGCAATAGGGCAAGGAGGGCAAGAGGTGAGCTTGTTAAGGTTCCTTGTTGAGACAAATGTAAGATATATGACTGCTTATTTGTCATTTATAGATAGAAGAATATATAGCTTTTTGTATCCCATAAAAGGCAATAGGAAATGGGTGTATCTTTTAGGATTGGTTATAGCAATCAGCCAATAGGAAATTCAACCAGGCTGATTGGACAGAGGCAGCCAAAGGAGGAGCAAGGGGGCTGGGCTGAGGGAATATAAGTGCTGGCCATAATGGCAGGAGACCAGGCCAGAGCTTGGTAACCATATACCACTGTGCCTCTCATTTATTTGTCTGACAAATAAATTATTATTTTAATTTCTCTATTGCTGCGTTGAATATTTCATTCCAGCTAAGCGTTAACCACAAGCAGGGTGCTACACTGCCACCAGCAGGAGTCTGCTTCGCCCCTGCTTCCCCTCTGCAGCAGCAGCAGGAGAAGAAGGAGCCAGCTGCTGGAGACGTGCCACATTCAGCTCCACGCTTTGGCTCCACACATTTGGGTCATGGGCGTGGTTGGCTGGGCTGGCCCCTACCCCCAAAATATAGGGGGCACCAAAGCTAAAATATTATACAAGAATGTGTATGAGAAATGTGTGCTAAAATGCGGATATATTCTCGTGAGATCTTCAAAATGGTGATATAGTCTCACGAGAGCTTAAAGAAAGCAAACCGATGGAGAGGTGTGGTGAACTAAATTTAAGGTAGGAAAAACAAGAAATTTTGGGTGCCTGTGGGTTGCTGGTATTTTGGAAGAGGGGTTCAAACACATAGTGAGAGATTTAGGTTTGCTCAATTAAACTGGATAATAAGTTATTTGTTGCCCTGGTTGAACAAATCCATGTTAAAAGTGGAAACTGACTCTCTGAGGTTAGGAAAGTGATGGGATAATGCATGGAAATGTGGGCTGGATAATAGATTAAGGTGAAATCATATAAAAAAACCTTTCAAGCAAGTCAGGATGAATGTTCATTGTGTTCCAACAAATGAATTGGAATGAAAATTCGGTTTTTTTAAAAAGATATAACCTAACCTCAGCATAAGCTTTGTGTAATTAATTCAGAATGAATGCTGAATGAATAGGACATCTGAACCAGCCCATATAGAAAACTGCAATCAAGAGATTTTCGTCAGAGGACATGGCTAAGGGATATGAGATTCAACAGCTTCCAGCTCACCATCCTTAGCTGCTCATCTAACCCAACTCTCTCTTTTTGAAATATATATCCAGAACCATTGTGTAATGGCAAATGCAAGGATAAGTGCGGTGAAGATGAAAAGCAATGGTCTGGAAGAGTGATATGCCAAAAACATGACAACATCTACTGCTGTGAAAAGTAAGATAAGTTTCCTTCAAGTGCTCATTTGTGATCAGCAAGATCAGTCTTGCATTAAATGGAATGCAGGGTCCAGACTGTCACGGCTAAAATGGCCGCTGTTTCTTTAATGCGAATAAAGCTGGGTCAGCATGAGTCAGCGGCTTGCAGCAAGTTGTATATATAAGTGAGAAATGTTAGTTTGTGCTGAGGCTGGTGTTTGGGTTGGTTGGTTGGTTGGTTGGTTAGTGCTGGTGTGTATAGTTATTCAGTCGTGTTTTGCACAAAGACTTTTAAGAATAAAACTCTGCAAGGATATTCTTGTGGACTCTTTTATGCAGACAAGGGTCCGAGGACCAGGCTGAGGAGACAAAGGGAGGTCAGAACCCTTTCCTTCTTTTTTTTTGCTTTTTACAAACACTGACACAGACTGGGAGTATGATGGGAACTGTGAAGAAGAATCTGAGAGAATGCCTGTGTAGGAGTGAGTTTGCTGAAGCAAACGGGTATGCCAATTTTTGTGTGAAAGGACAGTATAGTAGCATCTTTAGCAATGCTCAGAACATGTGGGAGTGAGGATCCAAAAAAGGTGAATGAGAAGGAATGGTGGTGCTCTATGATTTGAGTTGTTTGATTCCAGTAAAAGGCATATAACACCCTGCTTTCAGGATTTGCACTGGTGCAGATCTGCCACAGACCCAAGTTCAAGGTGTTATAATAATATAATAATAATTTATTATTTATATCCAGCCCATCTGGCTGTTGGTACTAAGATACAAGTCTACTGAAAACCACTGATTGAAGAGAGTGGAAACTTTCTAATTTCAGAGGCCCTGGTGAGAGGACAGAAAAGGATAAGGAGAGTTGCGGAGTAGGTGGTGAAATCAGCATGGCAGTTAACTGTTTAGAGAAGTGTGCCAAGCATCCAGGCATTTGCAATAAGGTCCCATGTGACACTAAGACCCAAAATATTGGGACATGTGGTACAGGGCTCTATTGCTGCAGTAGATTGTAAGATTTTTCTCTGTGCCAAGGATTCCCTGCCTGAGCTGCTTCAGGTCATGGTGGATGTTCTGCTGGAGACACCTAGCTTGGTTGTCCTAGGGGATTTTAACATCCATGCTGACATGACCTTATGAGGGGCCGCTCCAGACTTTGTGGAAAGCATGGCCTCCATGGGGCTGTCCCTGAATAAGTTTGGCCCAACTCATAGTGCTGACATGCCTTAGACCTGGTGTCTACCTCTATTGATGTAGGTAATCTGACAAAAAACAAAAGAAGTGCCACAGTCAGATCACTTCCTGGTGCAACTGGACTTCTCCACGACCCTTCCCCTCTGCAGGGAGGTGCAGCGGCGGAGCTATCTGTCCCGCCTCCTGGAGTGGGGCGGGGGTGGGGCTAGCCGGCCCGTGGGGTGGGGCTAGATGCCCACACGGCAAGCATCCCTAGCTGCTTGCCACCCACGCGGTGAGTTTCTGGAGGGGCGCCACTAGCCGCATGCAGCAGCAGCATCCCTAGCAGCCTACCGCCTGCGCAGTGAGCGTCTGGGGGTGCCGCGCATGTAGCGAGTGTGGGGGGTGGCGGCACGGTGATGTCACCCACCCTCACGGCTGACACCCGGTGTGCACCACACACACCCCACCCGCCTTCCTCCGCCAGTGGGAAGGTGTGGTACCAATTCGGATGGTCCGCCCCCTCCAGTTAATGGATCCAAATGGTTTCCAGAGAGTGGTAGGGGATGCTTTATCCCATGTTGATGGCCTTTCAGCTGATTCCCTGGTGGCCTGCTAGAATGCAGAGGTAACCAGGGCTATCGACTGTCTGGCTCCAAAGCACCCTCTTCAGTTGCATGAAGCCTGGACAGCCCCATGGTTTTCTCCAGAGCTGAGGGCGATGAAACAATCGCTGAGATGGCTAGAGAGCTGGTGGCGGAAAACTCATTTTGAATCGGACCGGACACGGGTTAGAGCTCAACGTTGAGCCTACCAAGTGGTGATAGTGGCGGCAAAGAGGTGAAGGTGACCCAGAAACTACAACTAATTCAGAATGCGGCAGCTAGACTGGTGACGGGGAGCTGCCGCCAGGACCACATAAAACTGGTCTTGAAAGACCTACAATGTCTCCCAGTATGTTTCTGAGCACAATTCAAAGTGTTGGTGCTGACCTTTAAAGCCCTAAATGGCCTCAGCTCAGTATACCTGAAGGAGCGTGCCCAGAGTGGCTGGGAAAACCCAGCCAGATGGGCGGGGTATAAATAATAAATTATTATTCTATTATCTTTAAGGCCGCAGTTCACAGTAATGCATGCATGCATGCATACATACATACATCATTTTATTTGGCTGCCACCTTTCCATAGTTGAAACCATGCTCAAAGTGGCTTACAACACGAAAACAAATCACACAATTACAAACTGAAAAGAATCAGTCATAAACAATAAATACATAAACAATAAATACACAATCCAATTGAGCAATTTTCACATAAATCATGAATCATCTAAAAACAAAGATACAAAAAGATTATATAAATAACAGCAAAACCCCCACTCTTCTACAACCCCCACTAAACAAGATCCCAGCCCAAGGGTCTGTAGCCTCAGCTTTTGTAGCTGGAGTCAGTCCAGGCCCCATCTTCCTAGGCCAGGTGAGAAAAGGCCTGCAGGCCAGGGAACAAGTCTTCCAGCACTCACAGATGTCTTTGGTGAATCCTCAACCTGTTTTAGAAGTATGGCTCTATTTGATGTGAGTGATAGCTATGGAAAAAAGGTCCCTCCCATCTTTCTCTGGGCAGAAAAAAAAATGCTGCAACTGACATTTGAATTGTAGGGGATTGCTTCTTCTCTAGCCTCTTTGGGTTGGCTCTGACTCCATCTGTTGTCAGTGGGACTTACTTCAGGATAATGTACAGTTATTGCAGCATGAGCCCAGATTATAAATTGTGATGGCAGTGACCCCTTCTGAACCAAAGAAAGGCATTTTGGTACCCAGGACTGATAAAGATTGGGACGTGGGTGGCGCTGTGGATTAAACCACAGAGCCTAGGACTTGCCGATCAGAAGGTCGGCAGTTCAGATCCCCGCGACAGGGTGAGCTGCCGTTGCTTGGTCCCTGCTCCTGCCAACCTAGCAGTTCGAAAGCGCGTCAAAGTGTTTTTGTGTGCTGCTCTGGTTCGCCAGAAGTGGCTTAGTCATGCTGGCCACATGACCTGGAAGCTGTACGCCGGCTCCCTCGGCCAATAAAGATAGATGAGCGCCGCAACCCCAGAGTCGGCCACGACTGGACATAATGGTCAGGGGTCCCTTTACCTTTTTACTGATAAAGATGAGGTGGGGAATCTCAATATGCTGTATAGGGTCAGGGTGGTGGTTCAGGCCAAGTAGAGTAAGTTCAAATCTCAGCTCGGCCATGATGTTTACTGGGTGACCCTGGGCCAAATTTATCTCACACGAGTCTAGTATTTTGTTATAAACTCTTCCAATGTGCTCTTTGGTTCTTGTTCTGATGTTCTGTTTCTTATGATTATAGATGACTGAAGAGCGTCAACCAATTGTGTGCTGTGTATCAGCCAATCCAGAGGTTCTGAGTCCATGATGTCATCCTCTCACAGCCACAGCCAACCATCTGAAATTATACAATAAAAATGGGCTTTTAGTCTCATACTTTGTTTGAAGTTCTGTTGAGTTATGAATGCCAGAGGAGGGTATGTCTTTCTGAGGTTGAATGGGAAAGAAGGCAATGATAACTTATTGAAGTTTCATCCCATCACTCACCATCCCAGGAATGCATCTTGTTATATATATGCTCCCCACAGCATTGGCCACCCGCAATCTCCTACATTATATTGCCACCTCAACGGAAGCATCCAGACTCTGTTCTAAGTGGATTGAACTACACAAACACACTTCATCTCGCCCCAAACTTATTCTCTTTTTTCCTCTGTTACCACTTGGTTTGGGCTGGAACAAAACCGTACATCTTTTCTCACACATCTTCCTCCCTTTTTTTGATTTTGGGATTCTTGTTAAAAAACCAACCAACCAGAGGAAGTACAAGCAGAGAGACAGAGAGAGCAAGAGCAAGAGAGAGAGAGAGAGAGAGAGAGAGCGAGAGAGAGAGCGCCAGTGTGGTGTAGTGGTTAAGAACGGTAGTCTTGCAATCTGGGGAACCGGGTTTGCGTCTCCGCTCCTCCACATGCAGCTGCCGGGTGACCTTGGGCTAGTCACACTTCTCTGAAGTCTCTCAGCCCCACTCACCTCACAGAGTGTTTGTTGTGGGGGAGGAAGGGAAAGGAGATTGTTAGCCGCTTTGAGACTCCTTAGGGTAGTGATAAAGCGGGATATCAAATCCAAACTCTTCTTCTCCTGCTGCTTTTTTTAAAAAAAATAATATTTATTACTTTTAAACCTTACAAAAAGAAAAAAGAGAAAAAAGAGAAAAGAAAAAAAAAGAAGAAAGAAGAAGAAAGAGCAAAAGAAAAAACAATACAGTACAATGTATAAACAATACACAACACAACATTAACACATTAAACAGAACGAAAGCAAAAACAGTTCAAAAAATCACACATCATACCATCTCAGTATCCTCTCTTTCATTCCCTTGTTTCATCGACCTCCTCTCACCTCCCTTTTTGTATTCCATTTCTATTAATTATTTCAGCAAATCCTTTCCATCTTTCTCTATTTTCTGTCATATAATTATCTTAACATATTTTAACCTTATTTTCCATTAATACTATAATACTTATTTATGCTTAAATCCTTAAAACATTTCTACTAAAGCCTATAATTTCCTTCCAACATTTTTCTAACACTCATTAATTTTACATTATTTCCATATATAGATTTTAAACTTTTTCCAATATTCTTCCACCGTCTCTTCTCCCTGGTCTCGGATTCTGCCAGTCCTTTCTGTCAATTCCATATAGTCCGTCAATCTGGTGATCTTCTGTCCGAGGCTCTTAACTCTTTTCCAAGTCCCTTCTGCAAGTCTTCTTCATATTTATACATGCAGTTTACTTTGTCTTCTCCTGATCTTGTTCTTATTTTCTTTCCTTTGATGCTGAAAAGTAGATCTTGGGGAAATTCCCACCTAGCAATGTTTTTATTCCTTCTCAACAAATCAACCAAATCTCCATAGTTAAAACTAAAATTCAAAGGATATTTCCAGTCGTATTTCAAAGTTCCTCCAAGTCTAGCGGTCCCCACAACTCCAGTCTCCTCCTGACCCAAGTCCAGGTCCCAAAGTTCAATAAATCCCTGCATGAAGGGATCTATCCAACTTTCCTTCTCCCGTCCAAGCAGGGCTCCAATCCTCAAAGTCTGGCTTTCTCTAAATTCAGTCATAAAAGGCATCAACTTATAGTATAGTCATCAAATTGCATCTGTAAGGCTGGGGCTCTCTCCCTCTCCACTTGTACTACTTTAGATTCCACAACAACAACTTTCTCCCCAGCCTTCTCTTCAATTTGCCATGTCAAAGTAGATCCCTGTATCGATTCCTGAGTAGTTTCTGTATTAATATTCACTTTTTGTCCCAAGTTAGTCACTTTTTGTTCCAAGTTATCAATTTTTATAATCATCACATCCGTCTTCCTATGGAGCTGTTCCATTGAATCATTAATCTTACATAGCGCAACCACTAAGGCTTCTTCTGTCAACATTCTTAACGGTCCAAGGTCAATCCCAAATTCTCACAGTCTTATCTTGCAGCTGGAAATTCCCCCAGCTCAGCTCATGTAACAGTTTCAAAGGCTTCCTCTAGAGGGAAACAATTTCTATTGTATCAATCCTTTTAAGCACAGTTCAAGCAATAAGGTTAGTTTCAGTTTTCAAATACTTTCACTCCTTTTTAAACGCAGAAGGAGACAATGGAAACAATGTATTTCTCTTCTTTAACTTACTGTCAAGAAACAATCTATTCACAGTCAATGAGCATATCCAAAACTTCAGTCTTACTAGCAGCCTGTTTCCAGGTTCAGAGCGGTGGTAGTTTGACTTTTTTCACTCTCACCTGCAGGCTTACACAGTCTAAAGATTCCCCCCTCTCCTCCTGCTTCCAAGGGGGGTTTGATGATTTTAGCCGATGGAAGTTTAATCCTTTATAAAAAGCTTTCCAAGACTTAAGCTTGCAGCCTTTTTGCTTCAGTCTATTTACAAAAGGGGAAGGCGGACTTCCTGTTTTGAAACCTCCCCGTTTCGATGCCAAATTAAGATGTTTGAAAATCCAATTTTCCGTTCTACTCACGGGTAGTTGTTTAAAGTCCAATTGTTCACAGGAAAAAGTCAGCGCTCTCCGGCAACAGCAATGCGGCTTCACTCCGTGAAAGAAGCAGTCGATTCGAAGCACCGCGCCACTCACCCCACGTCGCTCCGGATCCCCGAAACCGGGTTTCCCCGCGAGTAGGGGAGGCGCAAATGGTGCCAGCCGAATCCCACATCCACAGGCTTCTCCCGCCTGTGGTTTTTAGTGGGTCTCCGCCTTTGCCGTGGCGGCCAGACCCTGATTTCCACAGAGCGGATTCCTCCCGATCAGAGGAAATCCGCCATTGCCGGAGGCGCTAACCCGGAAGTCCTCTTCTTCTCCTGCTGCTTAGTTATGCTGCCCCCTCCAAAAGATTGGCCAGCATGCACCCAAGGAAAGTGCAAAGATAACACACATCTCCATTATAGGCCTGTTGTGTCTGAATGAAGAGGCACCTGCACCCCGCCCCACCAGATGCTGAACCCATTGGTCTTCTTCAGCTGGCTCCTGCAGCAAAGAGAGGCAACAGCCATGAAGCACCTTCAGCCCAAGTTCTCCTATCTCCTCCCTCCATTTCCACTTTCACTTGTCTCCACTGCCTTCTCCAAACCCCTCTGTGGTTCCTCCTTCACTGGTATCCTCTTTGTTCACCACATCCTCCTCCTCTTCCTCTCCTTCCTGCTGGCTATCATGCTCGCTGTTGACCCCCTCTTTCTTTGCAAACTCTGTTAATTGCTTACTTTCTCTCCATCATCATCATCTCCAAGTCCGCACTCCTCCTTGCTGATTGTACCATGCCTGCCTTCTCCCACAACAGCAGCTGTCCCTCAGTACCAATCAGCATGAAAGGGTAGAAGAGTCTCCTCACTGGCTAATTCCCTGCCTCCACTCTGATTGGCTTCAAGCAGCACAAGAGGACAAGGAAGCATGTCAACCAAGAGAGAAGACTCTTCTCAGCGGCCAACACAATCATCTTTCATGCTGATTTGTTCACCAGGCCATGTCTTCTCAACAAGACTGGCTCTGCTCTGCACCCTCCTCAAGTGCTTTTGCCTGGCAAGAATATGTCGTTGAACTGTGATAATATCTCTTGCTTGCAAATGTGCCTGCTGGGCTAAAAAAGTCCCCCCACTTCAGTTACATGTATTGCAGTTATCAATATTGCGCATATGGAAGCCACTGGATAAATAAAAACCCGCTCTTCTTTTAAATAAAAAAATTCTAGCCCAAAAATATGGTTCAAAAGCTTTGCTTATGGAACTTAACTCCAAAACAGCTTAAAGCAATAAAAGTTGCATGCAGTTCGTTGCACAATTTCTTATACTTATCCCAACATATTTGTCTTAGATTACAAATATCTTGCATCCTGAACTGAAAATAAAATCCCCGCCTCTTCCCCAAACAACCTCCAACAGCCTGAGGCTGTTTACTGGAGAACAGAGATAAACACATCCATTCTCTTAAATAACTTGGAGCAAAGAGCTTACAGACCCAAGATGGATGCCTGCAGATTAGCAAATGCAGAGATTTAGGGACGCCATTCTGGATTTCTGTAGGGTTTATTCCTTAGCTCTTTTCTTCTCCTGAAGATATCCCAAAAGGCAGCGAAGGTTTAGGATCAGAGTTTTCCTTCTCCTAGATGCACTACCTTCCCAGATTAATGAGCCCCATGTGTCATCATCATCATCATCATCATCATCATCATCATCATCATCAAACCAGGAAGGCAGTGTGTTGGCTGCAGGTGAGCTGCCCTCTAGCCTCTGGGTCTAATTTGTCCCACCAGACCTACCATTTTGGCCAAGCCATGCCCATGTGTCCTACACTTGATGACATGCATGATGTTTTAAGCTCCCAATTGTTGCTTTGACTGACAAAGGCATGCTGGTAGGTATTTTGTCAAATGCAAGAGTTATTTTGAAGTCGGGGGCAATCACAGCAAAAATGAAACAGTCTTCAAGCAAACTAACAGAGCATGCACAAGATACAGTGGTACCTCTGGTTGCAAACGGGATCTGTTCCGAAGGCCTGTTCACAACATGAAAAGCCCACAACCTGAAGCACCGTATCTGTGCAGGTGCATGGCACGATTTGGCGCTTCTGTGCACGTGCGAGCGGCAAAATCTGGAAGTAACCCTTTTCAGTACTTCTGGGTCGCTGCAGGATACAACCTGAAAAAACGTAACATGAAGCAAACGTAACATGAGGTATGACTGTACAGTAAAACACTTCCCCATTCAGTCCTTGGGAGCTCCAAGGTTCAGTAAAGGGGAGACGCCAGTTGGCCAGTATTCAGCCCCATCGCAGCCAGGGCCTCTGATGAATCTCCAGGGGTCAGACCCCATCTGAGAGACTTACTGTACACATTGTCTGGCCATTGAGATGGGATGATGAGAACAAGCAGCACCATCATCTCCAGTGTGTTCTTTTCCCTGTGGATGCCATGATATCCTTCAGCAATGATCCATAAATAAAGGGAAACTTTTGTTCTCTTTTGATGATATCTTTGAGCCTCATGGAGAGGGGAGCAGAACTAGTGCTCAACCACTGAAGTCTTCTCCGATTCCACTATCTCCATCATTTCTGAATCAAGCTTCCATTTGAAGACATAGGTTTCCTTAGGTCGTTGATGGGACTTCAACAGATCAACTGGGAGCTTTAAACTTTACTTTGATTGAGAAAGACATGCTCCCAACCACTCACCAGCTGGCTGGTATTCTGTCAAATGCAAGAGTCATTTTGGAGTTAGAGGGACCACAGCACAAGTAGAGGAAAGTTCAGAAGGGTTAATTCCCTCCGTGAGGGAGCCTTCCCAGACCCGCTGAAAGAGGCGGTTATTAAACCGCTTCTTAAAAAACCATCTTTAGATGCGGCCACGATAGCCAACTATCGCCCAGTCTCAAATCTTCCATTCTTGGGCAAGGTGATTGAGCGAGTGGTTGCTGAACAACTCCAGGCACGCCTGGAAGAAGCGGACCATTTGGATCCTTTCCAGTCGGGATTCAGGCCTCATCATGGGACTGAAACTGCCTTGGTCGCACTGGTTGATGATCTCCGGCGGGCTAGGGACAAAGGTGAGAGCTGTTTCCTAGTTCTGCTGGATCTCTCAGCGGCGTTTGATACCATCGACCATAACATCCTTCTGGACCGTCTTGAGGGGCTGGGAGCTGGGGGCACTGTTATACAGTGGTTCCGCTCCTTCCTCCTGGGCCGTGTTCAGAAAGTGGTGGTGGGGGATGAGTGTTCAGACCCCTGGGCCCTCACTTGTGGGGTGCCTCAGGGTTCTGTCCTCTCCCCCATGCTTTTCAACATCTACATGAAGCCGCTGGGAGAGATCATCAGGGGATTTGGGCTGGGTGTTCATCAGTATGCAGATGATACCCAGCTCTACCTCTCTTTCAAATCAGAACCAGTGAAGGCAGTGAAGGTCCTGTGTGAGTGTCTGGAGGCGGTTGGAGGTTGGATGGCGGCTAACAGATTGAGGTTGAATCCTGACAAGACAGAAGTACTGTTTTTGGGGGACAGGAGGCGGGCAGGTGTGGAGGATTCCCTGGTCCTGAATGGGGTAACTGTGCCCCTGAAGGACCAGGTGCGCAGCCTGGGAGTCATTTTGGACTCACAGCTGTCCATGGAGGCACAGGTCAAATCTGTGTCCAGGGCAGCTGTTTACCAGCTCCATCTGGTACGCAGGCTGAGACCCTATCTGCCTGCGGACTGCCTCGCCAGAGTGGTGCATGCTCTGGTTATCTCCCGCTTGGATTACTGCAATGCGCTCTACGTGGGGCTACCTTTGAAGGTGACCCGGAAACTACAACTAATCCAGAACGCGGCAGCTAGACTGGTGACTGGGAGCGGCTGCAGAGACCACATAACACCGGTCTTGAAAGACCTACATTGGCTCCCAGTACGTTTCCGAGCACAATTCAAAGTGTTGGTGCTGACCTTTAAAGCCCTAAACGGCCTTGGTCCAGTATATCTGAAGGAGCGTCTCCACCCCCATCGTTCTACCCGGACACTGAGGTCCAGCACTGAGGGCCTTCTGGCGGTTCCCTCACTGCGAGAAGCCAAGTTACAGGGAACCAGGCAGAGGGCCTTCTCGGTAGTGGCGCCTTCCCTGTGGAACACCCTCCCACCAGATGTCAAAGAGAACAACAACTACCAGGCTTTTAGAAGACATCTGAAGGCAGCCCTGTTTCGGGAAGCTTTTAATGTTTGATGTATTATAGTATTTTAATATTTTTTGGAAGCCACCCAGAGTGGCCGGGGAAGCCCAGCCAGATGGGCGGGGTATAAATAATAAATTATTATTATTATTATTATTATTATTATTATTATTAATTCCAGCATGAAATAACATGCTTAAATCAGGCACAAAAAACAGTGACACAGTCCTTAAGCAAACTAACAAACCATGCATATGCGGGGGCCCAGCGCCTTCTGTCAAGAGTTTGGGTGTATCCTTTGACGCCTCCCTTTCCATGGAGGCACAGGTTGCAGCCACAGCAAAGGTGGCATTTTTCCATCTCTGCCGTATTAAGCAGTTGGTCCCTTACCTTTCTCACCCTGATCTGGCGACAGTGATCCATGCAATGGTCACCTCCAGGCTCAATTATTGTAACTCACTCTACAAGGGGCTGCCCTTGAAGCTGACCCAGAAATTCCAGCGGGTGCAGAATGCTGCGGTGAAGCTCCTTACGGGGTCCTCGCCGTGGGACCAAGTTCATCCAGTGCTTTACCAAATTCACTGGCTCCTGGTGGAGTACAGGGTCAGGTTTCAGGTGCTGGTTTTGACATTTAAAGCCCTATGCGGCCTAGGACCCACATACCTACGGGACCGCCTCTCCTGGTATGCCCCACGGAGGACCTTAAGGTCCACAAATGACAACACTTTGGAGGTCCCAAGTCACAAGGTGATTAGACTGGTCTCAACTAGGGCCAGGGCCTTTTCAGTACTGGCCCCGACTTGGTGGAACACTCTGTCACAAGAGACTAGGGCCCTGCGGGACTTGACATCTTTCTGCAGGGCCTGCAAGACAGAGCTGTTCCGCCTGGCGGACTCCATCTGACCCTTATGTGTCCCTCCCCTTATGGTTTTGATCTATGGGCTCCTTTTAAAATGAGGCTGCATTTTAAATTGCATTTTAACCTGTATTTTAAATTGCTTTATTTTATTTTTTTCTATTATGTTTTTATTGTAATTTTATTGGTGTTAGCTGCCCCGAGTCCGGTTTTGGCCGGGGAGGACAGGGTATAAATATTATAATTATTATAATTATTATAATTATTATAATTATTATTATTATTTTTTATTATTATTATTACTTCTCCTTTCAGTTTTCAGGAGCTCAAGGGATCAATAAAGGAGAGACTCCAGCTGGCCATCTTGGTCAGGGCTTCCACCCAAAGAGGACACAGTTACTGATTTTCTCGATGGTTGCTTTTCAGGGAAAAACGAAGTCATCAGAAAGGTACATATTGTCTAGCCATTGAGATGGGCTGTTGAGAACAAGTAGCCTGTTCATTCTTTTCCTTGTGGGTGCCACAACATCCTTCATCAATGATCCATAAATAAGGGGAAACTTTTGATTATATCTGTGAGTCTCCTGGAGACTGGAGCCGAACCAGTGTTCAACCACACATGTCTCATTCTATTCCATTATTTGTTTCCTTCTTCATACTGCTACATATGCCATGGGAGGGCCAGCTATTCTCAGCACTGCAGTTTGCTCTAAAAGACCCAACTGGTCAGTTTGGGGTATTTGAGTTTCAGAATGTCCAGGATGATGTCCTGGGTGTTTTAGCTATGATTCCTGCATCTCGGGGGGTGGGGGGTGGACTTAAAGCCCATGGGGTCCCTTCCAACTCCATTATTCTATGAGGAACGTATGAAGAGCCAATGGCCCATCAAGTCCAGCATCCTGTTCTCGCTTTGGCCAATCCAATGAGGAGCACAAGAGCAGCCGGCCCTTCAGCAATGGCCATTCAGAAGCATCGCTGCCTCCAGCTGTGGAAGCAGAGCATAGTCATCCTAGCTAGTAGGCATTAACAGTCTTCTCTTCCATGAATTCCAAAGCCGTCTATTTTAGAGAGAGGGAGCAAGAATTAATTATCCAAAACTGAAAGGGTGCATGGTAGCCATGAATATCATTAGCAGAATGTTTGGAACACCCAGTCTTTTCCTTCCCCCTGAAAGCTTCCTGTCACCATTCCCTTGGGAAGTACAAATAGAGGATCCTTTCTCTCTCTGCAATATCTTTGAGCTAGAAGGCAACTCTGGTGGCTCCAGCATTCAACCATGAAGACCTCTGCCCCTCTACTTCTCCTGTTGGTGCTGCTGTCAGTCCCAGGTAAAATCTAAAGGGCTGTCCATCCACAGCACTCCAAGAAGATCTGCCAAACTAGCCCCTTGGCTGCTTTGTAGTGCTTGGAATATTAGCCCATTTGATACTATGTCATCTGTGTAAGATTGACGTTCTATTTCCTGATTAAGTGGGAAATGGAATGGACTGCTTTTGCTGAATAGAATTGTAGCATTGTAGAATTGGAAGGGCATTATCTAGCCCAATCCCCTGCCATGCATATACTACTGTTGATGCAGCCGAGAATAGCATAAGCTTTTCTTTTTGCTGCTGCATCACATTGTTAACTCATGTTACTCTCATGCTGGCCTTTGGTGTTACTAAGAGCCCTAGCTCCATTCACATATACAATAGGGAATGCATAGAGATGTTGGTAATCTCTTTTCACTTGCGGGATTGATTTCTATCTTCATAATATTTCGCCAGGACCAACTACCACCAACAATATACTTTGTAATGGCGTCTGCAAGCACCGCTGTTCAGCTGGAGAATATGAGTCTTCTTTAGACCCCTGCCAGGAATCTGGTCATGTCTTCTGCTGCAAAGAGGAAGGTAACATGCTAAACTGTTATTATGGGTTGCAATCATTATGATTTGGGAAAGTGGTGAAAAGATAAGAAGCAGGGTTTTGTGCGGTTCTGTTCAAAGCAAGCCGAAGACCAAATAAGGAGCAGGGGCTCTGCGTGGAGAAGGCAGAGAGGTGCTATTGTGTGACGGAGGGAAGGTGGAACTGCTCAGCAAGCATTAGAAAAGATAATTAAACAGTGGATCTGTGAGCACATTGAAAAGGATGCCATGGTTACTAAAAACTGGCAGGAGTTTCTCGAAAGAAACAAGTCATGGCAGATGAATCTTTTTTATTTTTGGATAGAGTGGCAAGCTTGGTAGATCAGAAGAATGCTGTGAGAGCCAGTGTGGTGTAGTGATTAGAGCGGTGGACTCGTAATCTGGTGAACTGGGTTCGATTCCCTGCTCCTCCACATGCAGCTGCTGGGTGACCTTGGGCTAATCACACTTCTCTGAAGTCTCTCGAGTGTTTGTTGTGGGGGAAGAAGGGAAAGGAGATTGTTAGCCACTTTGAGACTCCTTAGGGTAGTGATAAAGCGGGATATCAAATCCAAACTCTTCCTCTCTTCTTCTTCTACCCTAAGGCAGGAGTAATCCAATGCACAAATATAGAATTGGGTACACCTGGCTTGATAGTACATGTGCACAGGATTTAGGGGTAGACAACAATTCTTTTTTAGTAGACAACAAATTTAACATGAATCAACACTGATGCAGCAGGATAAAAGCTTATGCAATTCTAGGCTGCATCTGGTTAAGAACTTTGCTTCAGGATGAGGACAGAAATCGCGCGGCAGCAGGAGGCCCCATTAGCTAAAGTGGTGCTTCAGGTTAAGAACAGTTTCAGGTTAAGAACGGACCTCCGGAACGAATTAAGTGTTGGGAAAAAGCACCAAGGCAAAAGCCAGCTCCAGATGGCTGGAATGCAAAACAGTGCAGATGTACTGTTGGAGAAAAGGTGGAGCCTATTCTCTGTACTGAGCACCGGATGTTAGCTCAGTGTGTCATCTGACCTGTGCTGGAAGTACAGGGGAGGAGTTGAGACTCTTCTGATGGAGACTGAAGGGTGCAGACGCATTTCTATGTACTATTGAGTGACAGGAATAAAACATGTAGAAAGGACTCCTGTCTGTCTCATTTCTCCTCCCTGGGAGAATGCAGGGAGGGAGAGAGAAGCAGAAAGAAGCAGAGGGTGTGTTCTTCTCACGTTTGAGGAGAATCGCCGGGTTTGTTTACCTAGCCTGCCGGGGGTCGCAGACGGACGGTAAACAACAGTATCTCGCTCAATTGCCTCGGGGGAGGCCAGGTACCTCTGCCTGTGAGCTGAAGATACTGACATATTGGCAGCCTTCGGATGGTTGCGATTCATCGGACATCTGCATGAGAGGCTGGTGGATTGTCCTCCTCTGCTCCAAGGAGAAGGCAAGCGTCTGAAAGAAGCCAGAGGCTCAACAGACAGCTGGTGGAAAGAAGAGGTGTTTTCCAGAGCAACAAAGTTCAAGGTATGCTGCTGCATTACGGGCTAAAAGTGTGAACGCAGTTCGATTAATTCACTGGTTCACGGGGAGCTGCGTCTTGGAAAAATACAGCTCCGGGAGAAGAGGCCTGCATTCCACAAATTCTTGTGGTTAAGATAAGATGTCCTATTGAAATGCATTGTTGCTAAGTAACGGAAAGTTGGAAAGTTACTGGCAAAGGGGCTGGACTGTGAATGTAAGCCTGGGAAAGCGAAACGAAACCAGAGAGTGTTTTGGCTACAAAGTTTACGTGCCCTTGGAGGGACTTTCAATAGCAGCCAGAGTTTAGCTGCCAGGTGCAAAAGACCGTAAACAACTTGCAGTTTGCTGCGTGAGAAAAGAAAAAAAACAACTGTTGGATTTTACAGTTTGTTTGACAGTGTGAGCTGGAGGCTTGGCTTCAAGATGGATGCCAAGAAAGGGGGAGGTTTGCCTTGCCCACCTCCCTTAACCAATGACAATTATTCATCTTGGTCTGTAAAGATGAAGGCCCTGCTGCAGAATCAGAGGCTTTTTGATGTAATTGAAAACCCCATCCCTGCAGCACCAACCAGAGGTTGGGAGTCACAGAATGTAAGGGCCAGGACTGCTATAATTCTGTGTGTCTCAGATGATCAGTTGGTGCATGTTCAGCATTTAGAAAATGCGAAAGAGGTTTGGGACACGCTGCGTACAACGCATCAGAGAGATGCTGGTTCTTCAGCGTTGCTGTATTTTGAGAAACTGACCAATCTGAGACTTGCGCCTGATGGAGATGTTCAAGCGCACCTGACAGAAATGAAGTTTCTGCGTCAACAGATGGTGGAACGCAATTTCCGTCTTCAGGAGGAAGTGTTTTGCTTCATGATGATAAACAGCCTTAGCCGCACCTACAAGGTTGTTGCCAGTCAGCTTGGTTCCCTACCGGCCGCGCAGCTGACCGCGGAGAGAGTTTGTGCTGTGGTCCTGAATGAACACGACAGACTTGCTGCACTGGAAGAAAAAGACAGGGGGAGGGAAGAACAGAGTTCTAATTCCCCCACTGCTGATGCTACTAGGGAGCATGGTGTAGCATTGAGTGCTGTCCGATGCTACAATTGTGGACAGACTGGGCATCTACAGCGAAACTGTAAGAAGCCGCGCCAGTCAAGAGGAGCAAAGAGCAGCTCTACGAAGCCTGAGGCGTCAGGCAAAAGCCGTTCCAAGTGCCAGGTGAAACCTGCAAAGGCTATGATGGCGAAAGGAACCACACCAGATGTTGGGAACTCGTTCATAATCGACACGGGCTGTACAAAACATTTGTGCCCGCACAGAGGACTATTTTCGACGTTGAGGAAGCAAAGCTTCACTGTGAAACAGCCCAACGGTCAGGAGTTGGAAGCGACTGGAATTGGGACTGTGTATCTTGAGAGTCTGAACTTGACTATAAGTGATGTTTACCTGGTTCCAGAACTGAGATTTAATCTGCTGAGTGTGTCGCAGATTGCAAAGAAAGGACTGAAACTGTCCTATGATGCTAAAAGCTGCAAGATCTACAAAGATGGAGAACTGTTTCTTACTGCCAAAGAGAAAGATGGACTGTATTTGTTGACTTTTGATCAAAGTGATTACATGAAATGTAATTCTGCTGTTTCTAACCAAATCTCTCTTGCAGGTGTGACCAGTGTGAGCACCAGGAAGGTGACGAAGAAGGTCGACAGAGCATTTCAGCGGGTGTATGCTGATGTGATTGGTCCTCTAGAACCGTCTAGAGGCAGTGCAAAGTATTACCTTTTGTGTGTGGATTGTTTCACTAATTATTCTTGGGTTTATATGATGGAGAAACCGCAAGAAACTTTAGAAAAGTTTCAGGAGTTTTGTGACAAGGTTAAAAATATGCATGATGCTAACATTGATTGTCTTTTCACAGATGACAAGCAAGTTTTTCTGTTACAGAAGTTTCAGAAGTTCCTGGATGGAAAAGGGATAGACCACAAAGTTGCAGTTTCGCCAGAAGCGTGGAACAGGGGGGTCTGTGTAAGAGTGAACAAAGAATTGCAAAAGGGGATGAATGCGCAATTGCTGAGTTCACATTTGCCACATGAATATTGGGCCGAATCGCTAGCGTCCTATCTTCATGTTTGGTTGAGAAAAGTCTCAACAGAGTTGGGATGTTCTCCTTTTGAGAAGCTGTTCAATAGAAAACCTTCTGTTGCCTATTTCAAGGTTTTCGGGTCTCATGTGAGAACAGAAGCTCCAGGTGGAGAAAAGAATGCCAGAGACATTTTTGTGGGTTATGAAAAGGGTCTCTACAGAGTAATTTTGTCTGAATCTGGTCAGGTGATTCTCACAAAGTTCCTAGAGAGTGCTCCAGAGCAAGAGCGGGTTGTAGAACACACATTTCCCACAGGAAACGATTCAGATGATGATGATGATTTTTCTGATGTCACAGATTACAGTGGTACTGACGATGACAGTGATAGCTCAGAGAGTTCAGTTGTAACAGTCATTGAGAGGAAATCTCACACAATGGATAGACCTTCACAGGTGAAGGAAGAACCACTGATTGCTACTGGTTCTCAACAGAGTCCAAAGGTTGAACCAGTGAGCACAGAGGATCAGAACCTCATACGCAGGTCTGGGAGAGTCACAAAGGGTGTACCATCAAAGAGGTACTCAAAAGAGTTTGCTAACTTAGCTGTTGCATGTGTTGCTATTGTTAACAACTCAAAGCAGGTTGAAGCAGTGTCTAAGTCAGAGACAAAGACACAACAGAGAGTAGCTAGCCAAGGTAATGCAGAAGCACTCATTCCTTGGAAGCCAGACAACCAGAGAGGTACACTGGTGAAACCAGTGGTGGGGAGTTCCAAGGGTGGAACTGAAACAACAGGGGACTGTTATATGTATAACAACTGTTTGTTCTCTTCTCTGGATCATGTTTTGCCAATTGATGCTTTTGGGGGAGGATGTTGGGAAAAAGCACCAAGGCAAAAGCCAGCTCCAGATGGCTGGAATGCAAAACAGTGCAGATGTACTGTTGGAGAAAAGGTGGAGCCTATTCTCTGTACTGAGCACCGGATGTTAGCTCAGTGTGTCATCTGACCTGTGCTGGAAGTACAGGGGAGGAGTTGAGACTCTTCTGATGGAGACTGAAGGGTGCAGACGCATTTCTATGTACTATTGAGTGACAGGAATAAAACATGTAGAAAGGACTCCTGTCTGTCTCATTTCTCCTCCCTGGGAGAATGCAGGGAGGGAGAGAGAAGCAGAAAGAAGCAGAGGGTGTGTTCTTCTCACGTTTGAGGAGAATCGCCGGGTTTGTTTACCTAGCCTGCCGGGGGTCGCAGACGGACGGTAAACAACAGTATCTCGCTCAATTGCCTCGGGGGAGGCCAGGTACCTCTGCCTGTGAGCTGAAGATACTGACATTAAGTACGTAACCATAGGTACCATGGATGTCATATGAGCAAAATTAAAGTTCTATTTCTTCATCTAGTAGGAAATGTAACAGATCGCTTATGTTGTTTAAGAAATGGTTAGAGATGTTGGTGATTTCTTCTCATCTGAAGGATTGATTTCTATCTTTCTATCTTCCTAACGTTTCTCCAGGATCCACTCCCACCCTGAATGATAATTGTAGTGGTCACTGCTCACGATCATGTTCAAATAGAGAATACGTGGCTTCATTAGACCGCTGTGATCTACCTGGTTATGTCTTCTGTTGTAGAAAGATAGGTACGGTAATTGTTGGGAATATGAGATGAGATACCCACTTTGTGGAAGTTGACCCCAGTTTCAGTCACCACACAGAGGCAGCAGAAGTTTACTGTTGCAGGAGATAAGGCTTCAGTAATCAGTTCAGTTGATAACCAGACAGAAAGAAAAGGATGCTGTGATTACTAAGAGCTTGGAAGAATATCCTTAGGAGACACTTTCCTTCCTCCTGAAAACTTCTCTGCTGCCTGTCTCTGGGCATATCACTATTCCCTTAGGAAATATAAACAGAGGATACTTTCATTCTCTTTCTGAAATATCTTTCAGTCAAGATGACTCATGTGGCTCTAGCATTCATCTGTGAAGACCTAAGTCCCTCTAGTTCTCTTTTTGATGCTGATTACTGTCCCGGGCAAAATGTAAAGGTCCCTCAAACCACAGGACTGTAGTAAAATAAGAAATATATAACTAGCCCATTTGGGTGTCCTTTGCTGCTCTACCTTGTTCGAAATATTAGCTCATTTGATGCTACAGTAGTACTTTGGTTCTCAAACACCTTAGTACTCAAACAACTTGGAACCCAAGCACTGCAAACCCGGAAGTAAGTGTTCCAGTTTGTGAACTTTTTCCAATTTTTAAGTCCACTCTAGGAATGTTGTATTTGACTGCTCTGTGTTTCACATCCCATAGTTTTTAACAGTCTGGAACGGATTAATCCATTTTGCATTACTTTCTATGGGAAAGCGTGCCTGGGTTTTGGAATGCTTTGGTTTTTGAAATGACTTTGGAACGGATTAAGTTTGAGAACCAAGTTACCACTGTATGTCATTTGTGCAAGATTAAAGTTGTATTCATTTAGTGGAAAATATAATGGACTGCTTTCACTGAATAGGTGATTCTTAGAGATGTTGGTGATGTCTTCTCATCTGAGGGATTGATTTCTATCGTCACAATATTTCTCCAGGACCTGTCATAAATGATTATTGTAAAGGTAGCTGCAAACCAAGTTGTTCAGATACAGAATATGTGGCTTCAACAGCCTTCTGCCATCATCCTGATATGGTCTACTGCTGTGCAAAGAAAGGTAACATGCTAATTTTTTGTTATGGGCCTCAATTATTATGATTTGGAAAAGAGGTTAAAGATAATAAACAATAGTGTTCAAAGCAGGAGGAAGAACAAATAGGGAGCAGGTGCTGTGTGGGGGAGAAGATAAAGAGATGCTTTTGGATGACAGAGAAAAAGTGCTACTGCTCAGCACCTACTTTGCCTCTGTCTTCACCCGTAAGGAAAACAGTGTACAATGTGGTGATAATAGAATGAATGATGCAGAGAGGGTGCTGCAACCCAAGAGAGGAAAGGAGGTGGTAAGGGAACTCCTAGCTTCTCTGAATGAATTCAAATCTTCAGGGCCTTCTGATCTGCACTCAGCCATACTAAATGAAATTGCAGATGGAATCTCACTGCCTCTGTATATAATATATGGGAATCCTTGGAGAACAGGTGGTGTCCCTGCAGACGGGAAGTGGACAAACTTTGTCGCCATCTTCAAAAAGTGAAAAAAGTGGACCCAGGCACATTGCAAGAAACGAGATTCTGACTAAACATAGGAAAGAACTGATTATAAGAGCTGTTTCAAAGCTGAACATACTGCTTTGGAAAGTGCTGGACTTTGCTTTCATTGGTGATTTATAAACAGAGGTTAGATGGCCATCTTTCAGGGATTATTTAGTGGTGCATTGCAGGGGTTGGAGTCCCTTAACCCACAAGCCCCACCCAGAATCAAAGGTCAAGAATGATGGAAACTGTAACTGAACAACATCTGGAATGAAGGAGGTCTGCCAGGCCTGCAGTGAAGAATGACATATTCATTCAGATATACTCATGGATTTAGTTCATAAAAGAAATGTCCCAACGGGCTCTTTGATTATGTGATTCCTCCACCCTCCCTCTGAAAAACATAGCCTTACTTTTTGGGAAGGAATTCTTTGCAAATGGTTCAGAATGTCTTTTAATGATTTGCAACTTTAAGAAAAGGACAACTAAGTTGTATTCAGAGCAGAGTCATTAACATTAAAATTAATGAACTTAAGTTAGTCAATTGAATTAATTTTAGTGGGTTTATCTGTAGTATGACTAACTTTGGGTACTTACCCTTGAAAATGAATCTGGAAATTAATCAGCAATGTGGGCATCTGACTAGTCTTCTTTACCTTAGAAGATATTTCCTTTACAAAGCATTCGTGTTAGAAAGTTGATATGGATTCAAGAGTCTGGCTTTTCCAAAAGGCCATACAGTTATTTTATTTAATTATCCTTTCTTCCTGAATGTGGTCTATGGCATGAGATTTAAGATGTTCTCTTTTCTTCAGCAGGGGCATTGTAGCAGATCATAAAGGTAAAGGTAAAGGGACTCCTGACCATTAGGTCCAGTCGCGGACGAGTCTGGGGCTGCGGCACTCATCTCGCTTTATTGGCCGAGGGAGCCAGCGTACAGCTTCTGGGTCATGTGGCCAGCATGACTAAGCTGCTTCTGGTAAACCAGAGCAGTTTACCTTCCCGCTGGAGTGGTACCTATTTATCTAATTGCACTTTGATGTGCTTTCAAACTGCTAGGTGGGCAGGAGCTGGGACCGAACAACGGGAGCTCACCCTGTTGCGGGGATTCAAACCATCGACCTTCTGATCGGCAAGTCCTCGGCTCTGTGGTTTAACCCACAGCACCACCCACTGATTATAAAATGGTGTAAAATGGTAGCAGATCATAAAATGGTGTAAATTCCCAAATTGCACCTGTGCCTTTGTAAAGGAAAAAAAACCTATGTCATTTGCCCAGTATAAAAATATCTAATTCTTTGAAATGTAATGGGCTGCTTTCTCTGTATATGAAATGCTTCGAAATGTTGATGAACTCTTATCTGAGGGATTGATTTCTTTATAGCTAATATTTCTCCAGGATCTACTCACACCCAGAAGAAAGAATGTAAAGGTCGCTGTAAGCCACGTTGTTCAAGAGATGAATATGAGGGTTCTGGAATGACTTGCCATAATATTGAGCATGCGTACTGCTGCAAAGGGACAGGTAACATCCCTAATTTTTGCTATGGAACACAACTATTTTGATGGGATTTTGGGGTGAGGTGCTCAGAGGGTGAGACGTTTTCATTACTGTGAAGCAGAGTGGGAGAACGAGAAAGTAGCTTTGAAAAAGCAATAGTATTTCAAACATTAGCAGTTGCAAAAGAGCAACGCCTTAGTTAAGGTTTCATTCTTTCATTCTTTATGGATTTCAACACAAGAAACATTTCATGGAAGAGAGATGATACCGTATTGGCTCAATTATAAGCCACACTTCCCCCCCAAATTCCGATCCAGAAAAGTTTAAGTGCAGCTTATAATTGTGAAGTTATGGAAAAGAGGTTGAAGATAAAAAACAATAGTATTCAAAGCAAGAGGAAGAACAAATAGGAGCAGGTGCTGTGTGTGGGAGAAGATAAAGAGATGCTATTGGGTGACAGAGAAAAAGTGCTACTGCTCAGCACATATACATATAAGGCATTGCGGTAATCTAATCTTTTGAATTATGGTGCTGGAGGAGACTCTTGAGAGTCCCATGGACTGCAAGAAGATCAAACCTATCCATTCTGAAGGAAATCAGCCTTGAGTGCTCATTGGAAGGACAGATCGTGAAACTGAGGCTCCAATACTTTGGCCACCTCATGAGCAGAGAAGACTCCCTGAAAAAGACCCTGATGTTGGGAAAGATGGAGGGCACAAGGAGAAGGGGACGACAGAGGACGAGATAGTTGGATAGTGTTCTCGAAGCTACCAGCATGAGTTTGACCAAACTGCGGGAGGCAGTGGAAGACAGGAGTGCCTGGCATGCTCTGGTCCATGGGGTCACAAAGAGTCGGACACGACTAAATAGCAACAAGAACAACAATCTTGAAGTGGTCAGAGCATAGACAACAGATGTTAGTCTATCTGTATAGAGATGGGTTGCAGCTGGGCCACCAGCTGAGGCTGATGGGAGGCTCTCTCCACCACTGAGGCCACCTGAGCCTCAAATGACAGTAAAGGACCAGAAGTAGCCCCCTGAGGGATTGATTTCTATCTTCACAATATTTCTCCAGGACACATAGCAAATGATGATTGTAAAGGTAGCTGCAAACCAAGTTGTTCAAGTACAGGACAAGTAGCCCATTTGTTCCTTTCCTTGTGGGTGCCACGAGAACCTTCAGCAATGATCCATAAATAAGTGGAAACTTTTGATTATATCTCTGAGTCTCCTGGAGAGTGGAGCAGAACCAGTGTTCAACCACACAGGTCCTATTCCATTATTTGTTTCCTTCTTCATACTGCTACATTTGCCATGGGAGGGCCAGCTATTCTCAGCACTGCAGTTTGCTGTAAAAGACCCAACTGTTCAGTTTGGGGTCCCGTATTTTTCGCTCTATAGGACGCACCCGACCATAGGATGCACCTTGTTTTATTGGGGGAGAACAAGAAAAAAAATTCTCCCCCCTCTCTGCTCAGCACCCCTTCAGCGAAGCAGCAGGAGAAATGGAGCCCCTTCCATTTATCCTCCTACCTCGATGAAGAGGCGCTGCGCAGCTCTCCCTCTCTGCTGAAGCCAGGAGAGTCTTGCTATCAGGGATAGCCGCCTGAAGCCTTTGGAGCGCAGAGGGACCTCGCGCTGTGCTCCAAAGGCTTCGGGTTCCTTTCGCTGAAGCAGGAGAGTCTTGCACTTCAGAGGCTTCGCGTTGCTATCACTGAAGCCAAGGAGCCTGCATTCGCTCCATAGGATGCACACACGTTTCCCCTTAATTTTTGGAGGGGAAAAAGTGCGTCCTATAGAGTGAAAAATACGGTATTTGGGTTTCAAAATGTCCAGGATGATGTCTTGGGTGCTTTAGCTGAGATTCCTGCATTGCAGGGGGTTGGACTTGAAGGCCCATGAGGTCTCTCCCAACTCCATGATTCTATGAGGAACATGTTGTTGTTGAATCGTTTAGTCGTGTCCGACTCTTCGTGACCCCATGGACCAGAGCACGCCAGGCACTCCTGTCTTCCACTGCCTCCCGCAGTTTGGTCAGACTCATGAGGAACATAAGAAGAGCCAATGGCCTACCCAGTCCAGCATCCTGTTCTCGCTTTGGCCAATCCGATGAGGAGCACAAGAACAGTCAGCCCTTCAAGCCAATTTTTTTTAGTCAAGCCAATTTTTACCAGTGGTTTTAACCAGACTCGGACTAACTTTGGGTACTAACCATTGAGACTGAATGCATAGATCAAATGGCAAGATGGGAAGCTAATCATTCTTTATCTTTCAAGATACGGCTTGGAGGTGACGGGCAGGCAACCTGCCATTGTCCCGCAGGCTCCCAAACTCATTCTGAGGCTTGGGAGTGGAGGGCAGGTGGAGCACCTTTGCCCCACACACCCGGGCTGCTTCAAGCGGGGGGGGGGGGGAGCCTCCCAAGCCTCCCCCCAGCTGTCACAATGAAGGGGGAATGCGGTTGGCAAAGAGGTGCGGCTTCACCACCACCATGCGATCCCCCGTGCCCTACCACTGTTAATGGAGCGGGGGGGGCACTGCTTGGGAGTGTGTATGGGGAGCTGCATGCCCCTGCTGAATGTAGCTTCTTGCCCAGCCAGACTCTGCCACCGCTGTTAGGGAGCGGGGGGTGCCTGTCAAGCATGGGCGGGGTGGGGGGACCAGCAGCGGGTTGTGGGTGCCCGGGTGGACAGTGCAAACCTCCCCCCAGCTGCACCGTGTTTCATTTCTGTTTATGCCACTGTGCAGTTTTTGGAGTCACAAGACTCTGTTGCCTCTCATCCAGCCCATTACTGAGGCAAGACAACGGTCCAACACTTCCAATTCTACACTTGCAGATGTAAAATTTTTGTGATTGAGTGAAACCCAGTTCAGCTACTGACTGATTGATTGTGTATCTGCATTACATTGTTTATTGCTTTCATTTTATGGATCAATGATCTCATTAGACAGTACAATTCATGTTAAATTGCTGTTTTAGGGATTCTTTTTAAAAGTCTGGAACAGATTAATGTTGTATCCATTTAGTGGAAAATGTAATGGATTGCTTTCACTCAATAGGAGATTCTTAGAAATGTTGGTGATGTCTTCTCATCTGAGGGATTAATTTCTCATCTGAGGGATTAAGAGCCAGTGTGGTGTAGTGGTTAAGAGCGGTAGTCTTGTAATCTGGGGAACTGGGTTCGCGTCTCCCCTCCTCCACATGCAGCTGCTGGGTGACCTTGGGCTAGTCACACTTCTCTGAAGTCTCTCAGCCTCACTCACCTCACAGAGTGTTTGTTGTGGGGGAGGAAGGGAAAGGAGAATGTTAGCCACTTTGAGACTCCTTAAAGGGAGTGAAAGGCGGGATATCAAATCCAAACTCTTCTTCTTCTTCTTCTTCTTCTTCTTCTTCTTCTTCTTCTTCTTCTTCTTCTTTCTACACAATTTTTCTCCAGGACACATTGCAAATAAACATTGTAAAGGTAGCTGCAAACCAAGTTGTTCAGATACAGAATATGTGGCTTCAACAGCCTTCTGCCATCATCCTGATATGGTCTACTGCTGTGCAAAGAAAGGTAACATGCTAATTTTTTGTTATGGGCCTCAATTATTATGCTTTGGAAAAGAGGTTAAAGATAATAAACAGTAGTTAGTATTCAAAGCAAGAGGAAGAACAAATAAGGAACAGGTGCTGTGTGTGGGAGAAGATAAAGAGATGCTATTGGGTGACAGAGAAAAAGTGCTGCTGCTCAGCACATATGC
Source organism: Podarcis pityusensis (assembly GCF_964106645.2). Classification (NCBI taxonomy): domain Eukaryota; kingdom Metazoa; phylum Chordata; class Lepidosauria; order Squamata; family Lacertidae; genus Podarcis; species Podarcis pityusensis. The sequence continues at coordinate 115,275,094 of NC_138026.1, forward strand.
ATATAAGGCATTGTGGTAATCTAATCTTGAAGTGGACAGAGCATAGAGAACAGAAATTAGTCTCTCTGAATAGAGATGGGTTGCAACTGGGCTACCAACTGAAGCTGGTAGCCACTCTCCATCACTGAGGCCACCAGAGCCTCAAATGATAGCAAAGGACCCAGAAGTAGCCCCCGAGCTGCGTACCCACTCCATCAGAGGGAGGGTAACCCCATCAAGAGCAGGCAATCTCCCACCCACTAAGAGTACCTCCGTCGTACCTGCATTGAGCTTTCGTTTGTTGCCTCTCATCCAGTCCATTACCGAGGCAAGCCAATGGTCCATCACTTCCAGTGCCACACTTGCAGATGTAAAGGAGAAGTAGAGCTGTGTGTCACCAGCATATCGATGACAATCTACTCCAGAACTCTGGATAACCCCATTCAATGCTTTCATGTAGATGCTTAAAAACCCCCCAAACCATTTATTCAAAAGATACAATACATTCTTGTCCACTGCCACAATATCACGAAATGATCAGTCCAATCCTAGATCCCACAACACTGTCATGTTGGCTTGCCTAATATCCTCAATAGGAACCCAACTACTGATCTGGTGGTATAGACATTTTCCATCGATATATCCCCTCAAAAGACACCTCTGTGATTGTGATGGCATTAAAATATCCTGCGCTTCAATAAAAGAAAAAAAAGAGAGACCAGAGTTCATGCAGGTGTTAAACAGCATGGGGATAACACGGAATGCTAAAGAACCCCACATTGAAGGTTCCATGGGGCTGCAAGCATCACCCTTGGGAAACCACCATGATGTCAACCACCACAAAGCAGTACCAACAACCCCTAACTTGGACAGCCGCTCCCCCCCAAAAAGGGGGGGGGGGCTGATGGCTTTGACAACTTTAAAGTTTTGGGAAGGAATATCTAAGTTAATTATATACAATTTTATTTTAATTAATATGCAAAATGATGATGCAACTTTAAGAAAAGGACAACTAAGTTATACTCAGAGTGGAGCATTAAAATTCATGGGCTTCAGTTAGTCAAGCCAATTTTTACCAGTGGGTTTAACCAGACTCGGATTAACTTTGGGTACTAACCATTGAGACTGAATGCATAGATCAAATGGCAAGATGGGAAGCTAATCATTCTTTATCTTTCAAGATGTTTGCTTTACAAAGCATTCCAGTTAGAAATATATGCTCAAGAATTCTGGCTTTTCTAATTTGCTCATGTAATATATGTTTTCCTGAGTGTGGAATATTGCATGAGATTTAGCATAACTTGTTCTCTTCTCTTTGATAGGGGAAGAATAGCAGATCATATAAGAGTGTCACAGGAAATTCCAAAGTCGCACCTGTGTCTTCGTAAAGAATGGAGCCCTATTTCCATTGCTATTCTGAAGCATTTGATATATGAACAATCTTTCAGATGTTACTTTTGGTTACCAAGAGTCTTTCCAGGAATTAACTATCTCATTCCTTTCTGCTCCTAATAAAACCAAACTTGTTCTGCAGACCAAGTCCTTTGTCATCTTTTCCTATGCAAACTGGGAGGCAAAGTTATCTTGTTTATTTCATTGCTATATGGTGGAATTAAAAACTTCTCTGGTTTTCTTTGGCTTCAAAGGAAGGGAACTCAGCTTGAAAGGACGAGGTCTGGTGTTGTAGCACCCTGCTTGTGGTTAACGCTTAGCTGGAATGAAATATTCAACGCAGCAATAGAGAAATTAAAATAATAATTTATTTGTCAGACAAATAAATGAGAGACACAATGGTATATGGTTACCAAAAGCTCTGCCCACTCCAGCCCTGATGGCCAGCACTTATATTTCCTCAGCCCAGCCCCCTTGCTCCTCCTTTGGCTGCCTCTGTCCAATCAGCCTGGTTGAAATTCCTATTGGCTGTTTGCTAGAACCAATCATAAAAGATACACCCATTTCCTATTACCTTTTATGGGAGACAAAGAGCTATATTTCCTTCTATCCATAAATGGCAGACAAGTAGCCATATATCTTACATTTGCCTCGACAAGGCACCTTAATTACCAGATCACCTTTGCCCTATTGCCCTATTCACTCCAAAACAGATGGCTAATGGTTTTAAATTTTCTTAAACAGAGATCTTGGGTTCACCTTCTCACACACCATCAATGAAATAAGAATCTAACATAAGAATCTAACATTTCTTACTTTCTAAATCCTTTGCATAATTACATTAAGCCAATATATTTCATACATTAACATAGCTTTTTAGAAGAAAAGGCCTTTTCAAAGTAAAAAGGAAACAGCATAAAAAAAAAGCCTCTTCAGTTTACACCCCCTTTCCCAGCCAGCTGCTGTTCCTATTAGCTCTTGCCCTTTAACCTTATGAAAATATGGCTCGAGTCTAATGGGAGGCACCTGGTATTATTTTCTGTTAAACAATAAATCTTACTATTTACCAACTCTTAATTAGTGTTTTTGCAGCTTGATTGTATTCTGTAATATGTATGGTCAGTATGACCTTTGCTCCCAGCCTGTAATTTCCTTTTACAACTTTGAGAAACGTGTCTCCTGCTACTGCTATGAATCAGGGAGGCCCTTGAGCAAGAAGATAAACAACTGCCAAAGTACTTAGCCAGCGGCTTTTCTGCCTGGCATGAAACATACAAACATTTGCAAATATATCTTTTAAGCTCATTTTAAAATACAGGCCTTGATCAGATGCCTCAGTGTGTGTTTGTATTTACTAGTCTCCTGTGACTCTCCTGCTTCCTCCTTCACTTCAAACTGAGCTGCCATATGATGCCAGGTGCAAAAGGCTCCATCTTCCCCAGTCTCCCAGACACATATGCAGATTTCTCCCTGCCTTGTCATCAGAGGGATAATATGATAAGCAGCGGGAAAAGCTCAAAATTGTCCCAAACAAGCAGAACAGCCACAATAAAAATGTTAATAAGTATAATAATATGCTGTTTAGATTTCAGGTGTTGCCAATTTTATTTGCAGCAAAGGTACTTGGAAAGCTCCCAGATTCCACAATTTGGGAATATAATGAATGATTCAATTGCCCAGGGAATCCTTACCCATTGCTGTTGTTTATGGTCCTGTCTGATGAACAGGATAACAGCATAGTTCTTTTTCTACATTATACTTGAAACAGGCAGTTTCAATGAATGTTTGTAGCCATCTTGTAGAAAGGCAAAAAGAGCTTTATGGAATGGGCTGCCCTCACTGAATAAGCAGTTTCCTCTTGGTTGCTTATGGATGTAAAGCAGATGGACAAACCTTTTTGCAAGCGAAGGAGGCCTCTTCTGCTCCTTGGGTCCAATGAGTTTTTTTTTTGAGGTTTCATATATTTTTCTTATGTTTTTCTCTGTTGGTGCTTTCTTTGTTTTCTGCACACTGACCTTCAGAACATGGTTTTTTTGGGCGGGATTGAGCAAGCAAGAAGGAAGAAAATAGCTGGTTTCTTTTCAGATGTTCCTGGGTTTCCCCCTCCCTCTCACAGAAATACTGTGTATTTCCTACACTTGATGACATGCATCTTCGTACGTGTGGGGCAGGCAATGTTGTGCCTGGGTTTGGCATGGTGCTGATTTTCAGCTTATTGTCAGAGTTTCAAAGTGGAGTGCAGGTACCTCTCAAAGCACAGATGCTCAGCTTCAAAGGGCAGTTTGGGACCAGCTGCTCCAGGGATTCTCCATTGGGGCTCCCAAGTGCAGCTGAATGGATTTGGAGGGATTACCGTATTTTTCGCTCTGTAGGATGCACCAGACCATAGGAGGGGGAGAACAGGAGGAAAAAAATTCTCCCCCTCTCTGCGCAGCGCCCCTTCAGCGAAGTGGTAGGAGAAACAGAGCCCCTTCCATTTCTCCTCCCGCTTCACTGAAGGGGCGCTGTGCAGAGAGGGAAAACTGTGCAGCGCCTCTCCAGCGAAGCGAAGCCTGGAGAGCAAGAGGGATTGGTGTGCACCGACCCCTCTCACTCTCCAGGCTTCAGGCGGCTATCCGCAAGCCTTCGGAGCACAGCGGGAACTCCGAAGCGCAGAGAGGGAGAGTTCCCACTGCGCTCCGGGGGCTTCAGGTGACTTCAGCGAAAGCAACACGAAGCCTTCGAAGCGCGGGGGGAGCTCTCCCTCTCTGCGCTTCGGAGTCTTTGCGTTGCTATCGCTGAAGCTAAGGAGCCTGCATTCGCTCCATAAGATGCACACACATTTCCCCTTAATTTTTGAAGGGGAAAAAGTGTGTCTTATAGAGCAAAAAATACGGTAAGTTGTCTGCAAAGCACACGAGGAAGAGCTTTGAATCCAAACTGCTTTCCCTGCAGAGGTGCAGATGATCCTTAAATGCAAGTAGCAATAAGGAGATTGTTCTTTCTGTGTAAGCATTTAGGAAGCGGCCTTGTGCTGGTGTAGTATTCTTGACTATGACTCCGACCTGCTCCCTTACATCTCAGTTTTTCAAGTTGTCTGCTCTCTGATCCTTTCAGCTGCAGACTCCTCTCTTCAGTAAATGAATCGTGTGTACTAGGATGAGCGATGACCCCTTCCTCTCATAATATCTTGACATGCTGCTAAAAGTATGACACCACAACACAATCCAAAATGCACAAAATAAACTCAAAAGGGATTTTAAAGGAACAACGTGATTCTTGAATCAAGACAATAGATACAACGTATATATAAGAGCTGGCCTGAGGCATTTTTCTGAGAGAGGTAAAGGACAAAATGGTGCCCAATGATGATTTCATATCAATATGTCTACTAGATGGGGGAAGTCATAGCCAAATTTTCAATGCAACACTTGAAAATGGCTAATATTCAAACAATTCAATGATGCTGACTATGAACTGGGTGCCAAATGTATTGTCTAACATGAATGTGGTCTAGAACAGAATGAAAAGGGGCATATTATAAGAGTCTAGCTCTACTTTGGCCAAATGTTTGATTCCACTATGGCAGGGATGGTGAAACTCAGCCCTGCAGAGCTAACAACTCCCTCCAGATTTCCCCATTAAGAAGCCCCACACTCTCATGCTGTCATACATGAGAACATGTGGGTCAGGATGGGACTTCAACAGATCAACTGGGAGCTTTAAACTTTACTTTGATTGAGAAAGACATGCTCCCAACCACTCACCAGCTGGCTGGTATTCTGTCAAATGTCATTTTGGAGTTAGAGGGACCACAGCACAAGTAGAGGAAAGTTCAGAAGGGTTAATTCCAGCATGAAATAACATGCTTAAATCAGGCACAAAAAACAGTGACACAGTCCTTAAGCAAACTAACAAACCATGCATATGCGGGGGCCCAGCGCCTTCTGTCAAGAGTTTCGGTGTATCCTTTGACGCCTCCCTTTCCATGGAGGCACATGTTGCAGCCACAGCAAAGGTGGCATTTTCCCATCTCTGCCGTATTAAGCAGTTGGTCCCTTACCTTTCTCACCCTGAACTGGCCACCGTGATCCATGCGACGGTCACCTCCAGCCTCAATTATTGTAACTCACTCTACAAGGGGCTGCCCTTGAAGCTGACCCAGAAATTCTAGCGGGTGCAGAATGCTGCGGTGAGGCTCCTTACGGGGTCCTTGCCCTGTTCATCCAGTGCATTGCAGGGGGTTGGACTTGAAGGCCCATGGGGTCCCTTCCAACTCCATGATTCTATGAGGAACATAAGAAGAACCTCCTGTTCTCGCAAGATGAACAGCAAGAATTAATTATCCAAAACTGAAAGGGTGCATGGTAGCCGTGAATATCATTAGAGGAATGTTTGGAACACCCAGTCCTTTCCTTCCCCCTGAAAGCTTCCTGTCACCATTCCCTTGGGAAGTACAAATAGAGGATCCTTTCTCTCTCTGCAATATCTTTGAGCTCGAAGGCAACTCTGGTGGCTCCAGCATTCAGCCATGAAGACCTCTGCCCCTCTACTTCTCCTGTTGGTGCTGCTGTCAGTCCCAGGTATTCTCTGTATATGATATGCTTAGAAATGTTGGTGATCTCTGATCTGAGGGATTGAATTCTATATACCTAATATTTCTCCAGAATCCACTCCCACCGTGCAGGAAGATTGTAAAGGTCGCTGCAAGGCTCGTTGTTCAAGTGATGAACGCAAGGGTCCTGGAATGATTTGCCATGTGGCTGAGTACGTGTACTGCTGCAAAGAGACAGGTAACATCCCTAATTTTTGTTATGGGCCACAACTATTTTGATTTAGTGGTGGTGTTTATTTGGGAGGTGCTCAGAGGTTGAGGCGATTTCATTAATGTGAAGCCGAGTGAGAAAGCAGCTTTGAAAAAGCAATTATATATCAAACATTTACAATTCCAAAAGTGCAACGTCTTAGTCAAAGTTTATGGATTTTAACAGAAGCAGCATTTTTTTTTACTCATCCCTTTGTTTTGCGCTGATCTCCTTCTCAAAGGCCACTGCTTTGTTGTCACTGCTGCTGCTGCTTGCTGTTTCAGCTCCTTGTCTCTCTCAACAGTGATTCCCCTTGAAGAAGCAGGTACTCGGTATGTCTCAGTTTTTATTTTCTGCCTCTTTACAAAGCTTATTTTCCACGACTTGCTAAGTCTCAGAACGCTGAAGCTCCTCTCTCAGTTAGCTTTACTGTCCTTTATAATCTTATTCCGTACTCCTTTTATTTTAAACCAGCATTGTTACTTTCTTCCTTTCAGGAGTACTCTTGATTTTACAGTTTTAGCTTGGAGCAGCCTGGTGCTTTCTCATTTGGGTCTAAGGGGCATCCCACGGTCATGTGTGATCTTTCTGTGCTGAGGTTCTTCCACCTTCCTCCACTTTTTGTGCTGGAACACCAGAAAACCCCTTTATGCGCTGCTCAGATCTATTTTCTTCAGTCTGGAACCTCCTCTCAGACCTCTTCAGGGTTCACGTCGCCCTTGCTTCCCCATCCTTTTAGCCCGTACCCGTGACTGAGAGCACTCTTACTGCAGCAGAGCACTTTCCCTGACCCGTCACTGAGCGCACCACGCCAGGAAGTCCAGAAGAAGCATTTCATAGAAGAGAGATGATACCGTATTGGCCCGATTAGAAGCCTCACATCTTTCCGGAATTCTAATCTGGAAAAGTTAAAGTGCAGCTTATAATCGTGACCGGGTGATATGCTGCTTAAGCAGCTGCGTAGGAGGGCCATCGGGGTTGCATGACCACAGCACGCTGCCCACCCACAACTCCCAAGCCTTCCTCGAGCTGTCGGGGGTAAGGGTGGGACAGTACCACTTTTCCGACAGCATTCCACCCTTCTCCCTTCATTTTGACAGCTCAGGTGAGGCTTGGGGGTTGGAGGGCAGGCTGCATACCATTGCACTCCCAGGCTTCTTTGGGAGGGTGACACTTTGCCGGCGGCCTCCCCCCTTCCCTATTTGTTCAGACGGCTTGGAGGTGAAGGGCAGGCAACCTGCCATTGTCCCGCAGGCTCCCAAACTCATTCCGAGGCTTGGGAGTGGAGGGCAGGTGGAGCACCTTTGCCCCACACACCCGGGCTGCTTTGAGCGGGGGGGGGGGGAGCCTCCCAAGCCTCCCCCCAGCTGTCACAATGAAGGGGGTATGCGGTTGGCAAAGAGGTGCGGCTTCACCACCACCACGCAATCCCCCGTGCCCTACCACTGTTAATGGAGCGGGGGGGGCACCGCTTGGGAGTGTGTATGGGGAGCTGCATGCCCCTGCTGAATGTAGCTTCTTGCCCAGCCAGACTCTGCCACCACTGTTAGGGAGCGGGGGGTGCCTGTCAAGCATGGGCGGGGTGGGGGGACCAGCAGTGGGTTGCGGGTGCCCGGCTGGACAGTGCAAACCTCCCCCCAGCTGCACCGTGTTTGATTTCTGTTTATGCCACTGTGCAGTTTTTGGAGTCACAAGACTCTGTTGCCTCTCATCCAGTCCATTACTGAGGCAAGGCAACGGTCCAACACTTCCAATTCTACACTTGCAGATGTAAAATTTTTGTGATTGAGTGAAACCCAGTTCAGCTACTGATTGATTGATTGTGTGTCTGCATTACATTGTTTATTGCTTTCATTTTATGGATCAATGATCTCATTAGACAGTACAATTCATGTTAAATTGCTGTTTTAGGGATTCTTTTTAAAAGTCTGGAACAGATTAATGTTGTATCCATTTAGTGGAAAATGTAATGGATTGCTTTCACTCAATAGGAGATTCTTAGAAACGTTGGTGATGTCTTCTCATCTGAGGGATTAATTTCTCATCTGAGGGATTAAGAGCCAGTGTGGTGTAGTGGTTAAGAGCGGTAGTCTTGTAATCTGGGGAACTGGGTTCGCGTCTCCGCTCCTCCACATGCAGCTGCTGGGTGACCTTGGGCCAGTCACACTTCTCTGAAGTCTCTCAGCCTCACTCACCTCACAGAGTGTTTGTTGTGGGGGAGGAAGGGAAAGGAGAATGTTAGCCACTTTGAGACTCCTTAAAGGGAGTGAAAGGTGGGATATCAAATCCAAACTCTTCTTCTTCTTCTATCTACACAATTTTTCTCCAGGACACATTGCAAATAAACATTGTAAAGGTAGCTGCAAACCAAGTTGTTCAAGTACAGAATATGTGGCTTCAACAGCCTTCTGCCATCATCCTGATATGGTCTACTGCTGTGCAAAGAAAGGTAACATGCTAATTTTTTGTTATGGGCCTCAATTATTATGCTTTGGAAAAGAGGTTAAAGATAATAAACCAAGCGGGCTTTCTCCCAGGAAGACATTTGTCTGACAATTTGATGAATATAATTAATATCTTGGAAAAATTAGAAGTGAATATAAACACTAAAGCAGTGGTGATATTTGTAGACGCGGAGAAAGCCTTTGACAACATTTCTTGGAATTTTATGAAGAAGAATCTACAGGGTATGGGGGTAGGCCAAGGTTTTGAAAATGGTATAAGTGCAATTTATTCAGAACAAAAGGCTAAACTAATTGTAAATAACGTTGTGACGGAAGAACTCAAAATTGAAAAAGGGACACGACAAGGTTGCCCAATTTCCCCACTTCTTTTTATTTCGGTCCTGGAGGTTCTGCTGAATATGATTAGAAGGGACCAGTCGGTTAAAGGTATACAGGTCGGAACCAAACAGTACAAATTGAGAGCATTTGCAGATGACTTAGTATTGACGTTACAGGAGCCAGAATCTAGTACCAAAAGAGTTTTAGAACTGATTCAAGAATTTGGTCAAGTGGCAGGATTTAAATTGAACAAGTTAAAAACCAAGGTTTTAGAGAAAAATTTAACACCGTTTGAAAGAGAGAGGTTTCAGAACGAGACAGGTTTAACAGTGGTTAAGAAAGTTAAATATTTGGGGATTAACATGACAGCAAAAAATGGGAACTTATTTAAAGATAATTATGAAAAATGCTGGTCTGAAGTGAAAAAAGATTTAGAAATTTGGTCAAATCTGAAGCTTTCACTGCTGGGCCGTATTGCTGCGATAAAAATGAATGTATTGCCTAGAATGTTGTTTTTGTTTCAAACTTTGCAGATTGTGGACAAAATGGACTGTTTCAAGAGGTGGCAGAAAGATATTTCTAAATTTGTCTGGCAGGGCAAGAAGCCTAGAATAAAATTTAAAATACTAACAGATGCAAAGGAAAGAGGTGGATTTGCCCTGCCAGACCTTAAACTGTACTATGAATCAGCAGCCTTTTGCTGGTTGAAAGAATGGCTACTCCTTGAAAACACTGACACTTTGGACTTGGAAGGTTTCAATAATGTATTTGGATGGCATGCATATTTATGGTATGATAAGGTCAAAGCACATAAAGCATTTAGAAACCACATTGTCAGGAAAGCGCTATTTAATGTTTGGTTAAGATATAAGGATTTGTTAGAAAACAAAACCCCAAGGTGGCTGTCACCAATGGAAGCGAAAGCCTTGAAAAAGGTCAATATGGAGGTCAAATGGCCGAAATATTGGGAAATTTTGGAACAAGACGGAGATAGACTGAAATTGCAGAGTTTTGAAAAACTAAAAGACAAAGTGCGAGACTGGCTTCATTATTATCAAATAATGGAGGCATTTAAATTGGACAGGAAAATTGGCTTCCAGGTGGAAAGATCCAAATTGGAAACAGAATTGTTAGAACCCAAAACTAAGAATTTGTCAAGAATGTATAACTTGCTGCTGAAATGGAATACTCAGGATGAAACGGTAAAATCGGCTATGATTAAATGGGCACAGGACGTTGGACATAATATTATGTTTGCTGACTGGGAACAGTTATGGACCACAGGTATGAAATTTACGGCATGTAATGCCTTAAGAGAGAATATTATGAAAATGATATACAGGTGGTACATAACCCCAGTCAAGCTTGCGAAAATCTATCATTTGCCTGATAACAAATGTTGGAAATGTAAAGAAACTGAAGGTACATTTTTCCACCTTTGGTGGACGTGCCCAAAGATTAAGGCTTTCTGGGAAATGATATATAATGAATTAAAAAAGGTATTTAAGTATACCTTCCCTAAGAAACCAGAGGCCTTCCTCCTGGGCATAGTCGGCCAAATGGTGGTAAAGAAGGATAGAACTTTCTTTATGTATGCAACAACAGCAGCAAGAATACTCATCGCAAAGTATTGGAAGACACAAGAACTTCCCACGCTGGAGGAATGGCAGATGAAACTTATGGACTATATGGAATTGGCAGAAATGACTGGTAGAATCCGTGACCAGGGAGAAGAGTCGATGGAGGAAGATTGGAAGAAATTCAAAGACTATCTTCAGAAACACTGCAAAATTAAAGAATGTTAGAGCGATGTTGGATTGAAAATAAGTGGTTTCCAGCTGTACAGGTTAAAGTTAATGATAGACTAAGATTAAGATTAAGATTAAGGATGTTTAAAGAAATGGAAATTTGATATTAAGAGGGAAAATTTTAATGTTATATGATACTAAGACCAATGATTAGGTTTAAAGAAGTTGAAGTTATATATTTTAATATTTTATTAAATTAAAGTTTGGGATTAAAAAAGTGGAAAAGAAACTGCTGGACAAATAATTTGGATTGGAATACAAAAGAGGGAGGTATGAGGAAGTCCAGAAAGTAAGTAATTTAAAAATGGAAATGGAAAAGAGATATTGTTTTTAATTGTTATGGGGTTTTTTTTGTTTTTTTATTGTTGAATTTTGTGTTGCTTTTTGTGTGTGTTGTTGTTATATGTATTGTGTATGTTTTTTTTCTTTCTCTTTTTTATTGTCTAAAACCTTAATAATTTTTTTTTAAAAAAAAATAAAGATAATAAACAGTAGTTAGTATTCAAAGCAAGAGGAAGAACAAATAAGGAACAGGTGCTGTGTGTGGGAGAAGATAAAGAGATGCTATTGGGTGACAGAGAAAAAGTGCTGCTGCTCAGCACATATGCATATAAGGCACTGTGGTAATCTAATCTTGAAGTGGACAGAGCATAGAGAACAGAAATTAGTCTCTCTGAATAGAGATGGGTTGCAACTGGGCTACCAACTGAAGCTGGTAGCCACTCTCCATCACTGAGGCCACCAGAGCCTCAAATGATAGCAAAGGACCCAGAAGTAGCCCCCAAGCTGCGTACCCACTCCATCAGAGGGAGGGTAACCCCATCAAGAGCAGGCAATCTCCCACCCACTAAGAGTACCTCCGTCGTACCTGCATTGAGCTTTCGTTTGTTGCCGCTCATCCAGTCCATTACCGAGGCAAGCCAATGGTCCATCACTTCCAGTGCCACACTTGCAGATGTAAAGGAGAAGTAGAGCTGTGTGTCACCAGCATATCGATGACAATCTACTCCAGAACTCTGGATAACCCCATTCAATGCTTTCATGTAGATGCTTAAAACCCCCCCAAAACATTTATTCAAAAGATACAATACATTCTTGTCCACTGCCACAATATCACGGAATGATCAGTCCAATCCTAGATCCCACAACACTGTCATGTTGGCTTGCCTAATATCCTCAATAGGAACCCAACTACTGATCTGGTGGTGTAGACATTTTCCATCGATATATCCCCTCAAAAGACACCTCTGTGATTGTGATGGCATTAAAACATCCTGCTCTTCAATAAAAGAGAAAAGAGAGACCAGATTTCATGCAGGTGTTAAACAGCATGGGGATAACACGGAATGCTAAAGAACCCCACATTGAAGGTTCCATGGGGCTGCAAGCATCACCCTTGGGAAACCACCATGATGTCAACCACCACAAAGCAGTACCAACAACCCCTAACTTGGACAGCCGCTCCCCCCCCCAAAAAGGGGGGGGCTGATGGCTTTGACAACTTTAAAGTTTTGGGAAGGAATATCTAAGTTAATTATATACAATTTTATTTTAATTAATATGCAAAATGATGATGCAACTTTAAGAAAAGGACAACTAAGTTATACTCAGAGTGGAGCATTAAAATTCATGGGCTTCAGTTAGTCAAGCCAATTTTTACCAGTGGGTTTAACCAGACTCGGATTAACTTTGGGTACTAACCATTGAGACTGAATGCATAGATCAAATGGCAAGATGGGAAGCTAATCATTCTTTATCTTTCAAGATGTTTGCTTTACAAAGCATTCCAGTTAGAAATATATGCTCAAGAATTCTGGCTTTTCTAATTTGCTCATGTAATATATGTTTTCCTGAGTGTGGAATATTGCATGAGATTTAGCATAACTTGTTCTCTTCTCTTTGATAGGGGAAGAATAGCAGATCATATAAGAGTGTCACAGGAAATTCCTAAGTCGCACCTGTGTCTTCGTAAAGAATGGAGCCCTATTTCCATTGCTATTCTGAAGCATTTGATATATGAACAATCTTTCAGATGTTACTTTTGGTTACCAAGAGTCTTTCCAGGAATTAACTATCTCATTCCTTTCTGCTCCTAATAAAACCAAACCTGTTCTGCAGACCAAGTCCTTTGTCATCTTTTCCTATGCAAACTGGGAGGCAAAGTTATCTTGTTTATTTCATTGTTATATGGTGGAATTAAAAACTTCTCTGGTTTTCTTTGGCTTCAAAGGAAGGGAACTCAGCTTGAAAGGACAAGGTCTGGTGTGTGTTTGTATTTACTAGTCTCCTGTGGCTCTCCTGCTTCCTCCTTCACTTCAAACTGAGTTGGCATATGATGCCAGGTGCAAAAGGCTCCATCTTCCCCAGTCTCCCAGACACATATGCAGATTTCTCCCTGCTTGTCATCAGAGGGATAATATGATAAGCAGCTGTAGAAGCTCAAAATTGTCCCAAACAAGCAGAACAGCCACAATGAAAATGTTAATAAGTATAATAATATGCTTTTTAGATTTCAGGTGTTGCCAATTTTATTTGCAGCAAAGGTTCTTGGAAAGCCCCCAGATTCCACAATTTAGGAATATAATTAATGATTCAAGTGTCCAGGGTATTCTCACCCATTGCTGTTGTTTATGGCCCTGTCTGATGAACAGGATAACAGCATAGTTCTTTTTCTACATTATACTTGAAACAGGAAGTTTCAATGAATGTTTGTAGCCATCTTGTAGAAAGGCAAAAAGAGCTTTATGGAATGGGCTGCCCTCACTGAATAAGCAGTTTCCTGTTGGTTGCTTATGGATGTAAAGCAGATGGACAAACCTTTTTGCAAGCGAAGGAGGTCACTTTTGCTCCTTGGGTCCAATGAGGTTTTTTTTTTTGAGGTTTCATATATTTTTCTTATGTTTTTCTCTGTTGGTGCTTTCTTTGTTTTCTGCACACTGACCTTCAGAACATGGTTTTTTTGGGCGGGATTGAGCAAGCAAGAAGGAAGAAAATAGCTGGTTTCTTTTCAGATGTTGCTGGGTTTCCCCCTCCCTCTCACAGAAATACTGTGTATTTCCTACACTTGATGACATGCATGTTCATACGTGTGGGGCTGGGTTTGGCATGGTGCTGATTTTCAGCTTATTGTCAGAGTTTCAAAGTGGAGTGCAGGTACCTCTCAAAGCACAGATGCTCAGCTTCAAAGGGCAGTTTGGGACCAGCTGCTCCAGGGATTCTCCATTGGGGCTCCCAAGTGCAGCTGAAGGGATCTGGAGGGATTACCGTATTTTTCGCTCTGTAGGATGCACCAGACCATAGGAGGGGGAGAACAGGAGGAAAAAAATTCTCCCCCTCTCTGCGCAGCGCCCCTTCAGCGAAGTGGTAGGAGAAACAGAGCCCCTTCCATTTCTCCTCCCGCTTCACTGAAGGGGCGCTGCGCAGAGAGGGAAAACTGTGCAGCGCCTCTCCAGTGAAGCGAAGCCTGGAGAGCAAGAGGGATTGGTGTGCACCGACCCCTCTCACTCTCCAGGCTTCAGGCGGCTATCCGCAAGCCTTCGGAGCACAGCGGGAACTCCGAAGCGCAGAGAGGGAGAGTTCCCACTGCGCTCCGGGGGCTTCAGGTGACTTCAGCGAAAGCAACACGAAGCCTTCGAAGCGCGGGGGGAGCTCTCCCTCTCTGCGCTTCGGAGTCTTTGCGTTGCTATCGCTGAAGCTAAGGAGCCTGCATTCGCTCCATAAGATGCACACACATTTCCCCTTAATTTTTGAAGGGGAAAAAGTGTGTCTTATAGAGCAAAAAATACGGTAAGTTGTCTGCAAAGCACACGAGGAAGAGCTTTGAATCCAAACTGCTTTCCCTGCAGAGGTGCAGATGATCCTTAAATGCAAGTAGCAATAAGGAGATTGTTCTTTCTGTGTAAGCATTTAGGAAGTGGCCTTGTGCTGGTGTAGTATTCTTGACTATGACTCCGACCTGCTCCCTTACATCTCAGTTTTTCAAGTTGTCTGCTCTCTGATCCTTTCAGCTGCAGACTCCTCTCTTCAGTAAATGAATCGTGTGTACTAGGATGAGCGATGACCCCTTCCTCTCATAATATCTTGACATGCTGCTAAAAGTATGACACCACAACACAATCCAAAATGCTCAAAATAAACTCAAAAGGGATTTTAAAGGAACAACGTGATTCTTGAATCAAGACAATAGATACAACGTATATATAAGAGCTGGCCTGAGGCATTTTTCTGAGAGAGGTAAAGGACAAAATGGCGCCAAATGATGATTTCATATCAATATGTCTACTAGATGGGGGAAGTCATAGCCAAATTTTCAATGCAACACTTGAAAATGGCTAATATTCAAACAATTCAATGATGCTGACTATGAACTGGGTGCCAAATGTATTGTCTAACATGAATGTGGCCTAGAACAGAATGAAAAGGGGCATATTATAAGAGCCTAGCTCTACTTTGGCCAAATGTTTGGTTCCACTATGGCAGGGATGGTGAAACTCAGCCCTGCAGAGCTAACAACTCCCTCCAGATTTCCCCATTAAGAAGCCCCACACTCTCATGCTGTCATACATGAGAACATGTGGGTCAGGATGGGACTTCAACAGATCAACTGGGAGCTTTAAACTTTACTTTGATTGAGAAAGACATGCTCCCAACCACTCGCCAGCTGGCTGGTATTCTGTCAAATGTCATTTTGGAGTTAGAGGGACCACAGCACAAGTAGAGGAAAGTTCAGAAGGGTTAATTCCAGCATGAAATAACATGCTTAAATCAGGCACAAAAAACAGTGACACAGTCCTTAAGCAAACTAACAAACCATGCATATGCAGGGGCCCAGCGCCTTCTGTCAAGAGTTTCGGTGTAACCTTTGACGCCTCCCTTTCCATGGAGGCACATGTTGCAGCCACAGCAAAGGCGGCATTTTTCCATCTCTGCCTTATTAAGCAGTTGGTCCCTTACCTTTCTCACCCTGAACTGGCCACAGTGATCCACGCGACGGTCACCTCCAGGCTCAATTATTGTAACTCACTCTACAAGGGGCTGCCCTTGAAGCTGACCCAGAAATTCTAGCGGGTGCAGAATGCTGCGGTGAGGCTCCTTACGGGGTCCTTGCCACGTTCATCCAGTGCATTGCAGGGGGTTGGACTTGAAGGCCCATGGGGTCCCTTCCAACTCCATGATTCTATGAGGAACATAAGAAGAACCTCCTGTTCTCGCAAGATGAACAGCAAGAATTAATTATCCAAAACTGAAAGGGTGCATGGTAGCCGTGAATATCATTAGCAGAATGTTTGGAACACCCAGTCCTTTCCTTCCCCCTGAAAGCTTCCTGTCACCATTCCCTTGGGAAGTACAAATAGAGGATCCTTTCTCTCTCTGCAATATCTTTGAGCTCGAAGGCAACTCTGGTGGCTCCAGCATTCAGCCATGAAGACCTCTGCCCCTCTACTTCTCCTGTTGGTGCTGCTGTCAGTCCCAGGTATTCTCTGTATATGATATGCTTAGAAATGTTGGTGATCTCTGATCTGAGGGATTGAATTCTATATACCTAATATTTCTCCAGAATCCACTCCCACCGTGCAGGAAGATTGTAAAGGTCGCTGCAAGGCTCGTTGTTCAAGTGATGAACGCAAGGGTCCTGGAATGATTTGCCATGTGGCTGAGTACGTGTACTGCTGCAAAGAGACAGGTGACATCCCTAATTTTTGTTATGGGCCACAACTATTTTGATTTAGTGGTGGTGTTTATTTGGGAGGTGCTCAGAGGTTGAGGCGATTTCATTAATGTGAAGCCGAGTGAGAAAGCAGCTTTGAAAAAGCAATTATATATCAAACATTTACAATTCCAAAAGTGCAACGTCTTAGTCAAAGTTTATGGATTTTAACAGAAGCAGCATTTTTTTTTACTCATCCCTTTGTTTTGCGCTGATCTCCTTCTCAAAGGCCACTGCTTTGTTGTCACTGCTGCTGCTGCTTGCTGTTTCAGCTCCTTGTCTCTCTCAACAGTGATTCCCCTTGAAGAAGCAGGTACTCGGTATGTCTCAGTTTTTATTTTCTGCCTCTTTACAAAGCTTATTTTCCACGACTTGCTAAGTCTCAGAACGCTGAAGCTCCTCTCTCAGTTAGCTTTACTGTCCTTTATAATCTTATTCCGTACTCCTTTTATTTTAAACCAGCATTGTTACTTTCTTCCTTTCAGGAGTACTCTTGATTTTACAGTTTTAGCTTGGAGCAGCCTGGTGCTTTCTCATTTGGGTCTAAGGGGCATCCCACGGTCATGTGTGATCTTTCTGTGCTGAGGTTCTTCCACCTTCCTCCACTTTTTGTGCTGGAACACCAGAAAACCCCTTTATGCGCTGCTCAGATCTATTTTCTTCAGTCTGGAACCTCCTCTCAGACCTCTTCAGGGTTCACGTCGCCCTTGCTTCCCCATCCTTTTAGCCCGTACCCGTGACTGAGAGCGCTCTTACTGCAGCAGAGCACTTTCCCTGACCCGTCACTGAGCGCACCATGCCAGGAAGTCCAGAAGAAGCATTTCATAGAAGAGAGATGATACCGTATTGGCCTGATTAGAAGCCTCACATCTTTCCGGAATTCTAATCTGGAAAAGTTAAAGTGCAGCTTATAATCGTGACCGGGTGATATGCTGCTTAAGCAGCTGCGTAGGAGGGCCATCGGGGTTGCATGACCACAGCACGCTGCCCACCCACAACTCCCAAGCCTTCCTCGAGCTGTCGGGGGTAAGGGTGGGACAGTACCACTTTTCCGACAGCATTCCACCCTTCTCCCTTCATTTTGACAGCTCAGGTGAGGCTTGGGGGTTGGAGGGCAGGCTGCACACCGTTGCACTCCCAGGCTTCTTTGGGAGGGTGACACTTTGCCGGCGGCCTCCCCCCTTCCCCATTTGTTCAGACGGCTTGGAGGTGAAGGGCAGGCAACCTGCCATTGTCCCGCAGGCTCCCAAACTCATTCCGAGGCTTGGGAGTGGAGGGCAGGTGGAGCACCTTTGCCCCACACACCCGGGCTGCTTCGAGCGGGGGGGGAGCCTCCCAAGCCTCCCCCCAGCTGTCACAATGAAGGGGGTATGCGGTTGGCAAAGAGGTGCGGCTTCACCACCACCACACGATCCCCCGTGCCCTACCACTGTTAATGGAGTGCGGGGGGGCACCGCTTGGGAGTGTGTATGGGGAGCTGCATGCCCCTGCTGAATGTAGCTTCTTGCCCAGCCAGACTCTGCCACCGCTGTTAGGGAGCGGGGGGTGCCTGTCAAGCATGGGCGGGGTGGGGGGACCAGCAGTGGGTTGCGGGTGCCCGGCTGGACAGTGCAAACCTCCCCCCAGCTGCACCGTGTTTGATTTCTGTTTATGCCACTGTGCAGTTTTTGGAGTCACAAGACTCTGTTGCCTCTCATCCAGTCCATTACTGAGGCAAGACAATGGTCCAACATTTCCAATTCTACACTTGCAGATGTAAAATTTTTGTGATTGAGTGAAACCCAGTTCAGCTACTGATTGATTGATTGTGTGTCTGCATTACATTGTTTATTGCTTTCATTTTATGGATCAATGATCTCATTAGACAGTACAATTCATGTTAAATTGCTGTTTTAGGGATTCTTTTTAAAAGTCTGGAACAGATTAATGTTGTATCCATTTAGTGGAAAATGTAATGGATTGCTTTCACTCAATAGGAGATTCTTAGAGATGTTGGTGATGTCTTCTCATCTGAGGGATTAATTTCTCATCTGAGGGATTAAGAGCCAGTGTGGTGTAGTGGTTAAGAGCGGTAGTCTTGTAATCTGGGGAACTGGGTTCGCGTCTCCCCTCCTCCACATGCAGCTGCTGGGTGACCTTGGGCTAGTCACACTTCTCTGAAGTCTCTCAGCCTCACTCACCTCACAGAGTGTTTGTTGTGGGGGAGGAAGGGAAAGGAGAATGTTAGCCACTTTGAGACTCCTTAAAGGGAGTGAAAGGCGGGATATCAAATCCAAACTCCTCCTCCTCCTCCTCCTCCTCCTCCTCCTCTTCTTCTTCTTCTTCTTCTTCTTCTTCTTCTTCTTCTTCATCTTCTTCTTTCTACACAATTTTTCTCCAGGACACATTGCAAATAAACATTGTAAAGGTAGCTGCAAACCAAGTTGTTCAGATACAGAATATGTGGCTTCAACAGCCTTCTGCCATCATCCTGATATGGTCTACTGCTGTGCAAAGAAAGGTAACATGCTATTTTTTTGTTATGGGCCTCAATTATTATGCTTTGGAAAAGAGGTTAAAGATAATAAACCAAGCGGGCTTTCTCCCAGGAAGACATTTGTCTGATAATTTGAGGAATATAATTGATATCTTGGAAAAATTAGAAGTGAATATAAACACTAAAGCAGTGTTGATATTTGTAGACGCGGAGAAAGCCTTTGACAACATTTCTTGGAATTTTATGAAGAAGAATCTACAGGGTATGGGGGTAGGCCAAGGTTTTGAAAATGGTATAAGTGCAATTTATTCAGAACAAAAGGCTAAATTAATTGTAAATAATGTTGTGACGGAAGAACTCAAAATTGAAAAAGGGACACGACAAGGTTGCCCAATTTCCCCACTTCTTTTTATTTCGGTCCTGGAGGTTCTGCTGAATATGATTAGAAGGGACCAGTCGGTTAAAGGTATACAGGTCGGAACCAAACAGTACAAATTGAGAGCATTTGCAGATGACTTAGTATTGACGTTACAGGAGCCAGAATCTAGTACTAAAAGGGTTTTAGAACTGATTCAAGAATTTGGTCAAGTGGCAGGATTTAAATTGAACAAGTTAAAAACCAAGGTTTTAGAGAAAAATTTAACACCGTTTGAAAGAGAGAGGTTTCAGAACGAGACAGGTTTAACAGTGGTTAAGAAAGTTAAATATTTGGGGATTAACATGACAGCAAAAAATGGGAACTTATTTAAAGATAATTATGAAAAATGCTGGTCTGAAGTGAAAAAAGATTTAGAAATTTGGTCAAATCTGAAGCTTTCACTGCTGGGCCGTATTGCTGCGATAAAAATGAATGTATTGCCTAGAATGTTGTTTTTGTTTCAAACTTTGCAGATTGTGGACAAAATGGACTGTTTCAAGAGGTGGCAGAAAGATATTTCTAAATTTGTCTGGCAGGGCAAGAAGCCTAGAATAAAATTTAAAATACTAACAGATGCAAAGGAAAGAGGTGGATTTGCCCTGCCAGACCTTAAACTTTACTATGAATCAGCAGCCTTTTGCTGGTTGAAAGAATGGCTACTCCTTGAAAACACTGACACTTTGGACTTGGAAGGTTTCAATAATGTATTTGGATGGCATGCATATTTATGGTATGATAAGGTCAAAGCACATAAAGCATTTAGAAACCACATTGTCAGGAAAGCGCTATTTAATGTTTGGTTAAGATATAAGGATTTGTTAGAAAACAAAACCCCAAGGTGGCTGTCACCAATGGAAGCGAAAGCCTTGAAAAAGGTCAATATGGAGGTCAAATGGCCGAAATATTGGGAAATTTTGGAACAAGACGGAGATAGACTGAAATTGCAGAGTTTTGAAAAACTAAAAGACAAAGTGCGAGACTGGCTTCATTATTATCAAATAATGGAGGCATTTAAATTGGACAGGAAAATTGGCTTCCAGGTGGAAAGATCCAAATTGGAAACAGAATTGTTAGAACCCAAAACTAAGAATTTGTCAAGAATGTATAACTTGCTGCTGAAATGGAATACTCAGGATGAAACGGTAAAATCGGCTATGATTAAATGGGCACAGGACGTTGGACATAATATTATGTTTGCTGACTGGGAACAGTTATGGACCACAGGTATGAAATTTACGGCATGTAATGCCTTAAGAGAGAATATTATGAAAATGATATACAGGTGGTACATAACCCCAGTCAAGCTTGCGAAAATCTATCATTTGCCCGATAACAAATGTTGGAAATGTAAAGAAACTGAAGGTACATTTTTCCACCTTTGGTGGACGTGCCCAAAGATTAAGGCTTTCTGGGAAATGATATATAATGAATTAAAAAAGGTATTTAAGTATACCTTCCCTAAGAAACCAGAGGCCTTCCTCCTGGGCATAGTCGGCCAAATGGTGGTAAAGAAGGATAGAACTTTCTTTATGTATGCAACAACAGCAGCAAGAATACTCATCGCAAAGTATTGGAAGACACAAGAACTTCCCACGCTGGAGGAATGGCAGATGAAACTTATGGACTATATGGAATTGGTGGAAATGACTGGTAGAATCCGTGACCAGGGAGAAGAGTCGATGGAGGAAGATTGGAAGAAATTCAAAGACTATCTTCAGAAACACTGCAAAATTAAAGAATGTTAGAGCGATGTTGGATTGAAAATAAGTGGTTTCCAGCTGTACAGGTTAAAGTTAATGATAGACTAAGATTAAGATTAAGATTAAGGATGTTTAAAGAAATGGAAATTTGATATTAAGAGGGAAAATTTTAATGTTATATGATACTAAGACCAATGATTAGGTTTAAAGAAGTTGAAGTTATATATTTTAATATTTTATTAAATTAAAGTTTGGGATTAAAAAAGTGGAAAAGAAACTGCTGGACAAATAATTTGGATTGGAATACAAAAGAGGGAGGTATGAGGAAGTCCAGAAAGTAAGTAATTTAAAAATGGAAATGGAAAAGAGATATTGTTTTTAATTGTTATGGGGTTTTTTTTGTTTTTTTATTGTTGAATTTTGTGTTGCTTTTTGTGTGTGTTGTTGTTATATGTATTGTGTATGTTTTTTTTCTTTCTCTTTTTTATTGTCTAAAACCTTAATAATTTTTTTTTTTAAAAAATAAAGATAATAAACAGTAGTTAGTATTCAAAGCAAGAGGAAGAACAAATAAGGAACAGGTGCTGTGTGTGGGAGAAGATAAAGAGATGCTATTGGGTGACAGAGAAAAAGTGCTGCTGCTCAGCACATATGCATATAAGGCACTGTGGTAATCTAATCTTGAAGTGGACAGAGCATAGAGAACAGAAATTAGTCTCTCTGAATAGAGATGGGTTGCAACTGGGCTACCAACTGAAGCTGGTAGCCACTCTCCATCACTGAGGCCACCAGAGCCTCAAATGATAGCAAAGGACCCAGAAGTAGCCCCCGAGCTGCGTACCCACTCCATCAGAGGGAGGGTAACCCCATCAAGAGCAGGCAATCTCCCACCCACTAAGAGTACCTCCGTCGTACCTGCATTGAGCTTTCGTTTGTTGCCTCTCATCCAGTCCATTACCGAGGCAAGCCAATGGTCCATCACTTCCAGTGCCACACTTGCAGTTGTAAAGGAGAAGTAGAGCTGTGTGTCACCAGCATATCGATGACAATCTACTCCAGAACTCTGGATAACCCCATTCAATGCTTTCATGTAGATGCTTAAAAACCCCCCAAAACATTTATTCAAAAGATACAATACATTCTTGTCCACTGCCACAATATCACGGAATGATCAGTCCAATCCTAGATCCCACAACACTGTCATGTTGGCTTGCCTAATATCCTCAATAGGAACCCAACTACTGATCTGGTGGTGTAGACATTTTCCATCGATATATCCCCTCAAAAGACACCTCTGTGATTGTGATGGCATTAAAACATCCTGCTCTTCAATAAAAGAGAAAAGAGAGACCAGATTTCATGCAGGTGTTAAACAGCATGGGGATAACACGGAATGCTAAAGAACCCCACATTGAAGGTTCCATGGGGCTGCAAGCATCACCCTTGGGAAACCACCATGATGTCAACCACCACAAAGCAGTACCAACAACCCCTAACTTGGACAGCCGCTCCCAAAAAAAAAGGGGGGGGGGCTGATGGCTTTGACAACTTTAAAGTTTTGGGAAGGAATATCTAAGTTAATTATATACAATTTTATTTTAATTAATATGCAAAATGATGATGCAACTTTAAGAAAAGGACAACTAAGTTATACTCAGAGTGGAGCATTAAAATTCATGGGCTTCAGTTAGTCAAGCCAATTTTTACCAGTGGGTTTAACCAGACTCGGATTAACTTTGGGTACTAACCATTGAGACTGAATGCATAGATCAAATGGCAAGATGGGAAGCTAATCATTCTTTATCTTTCAAGATGTTTGCTTTACAAAGCATTCCAGTTAGAAATATATGCTCAAGAATTCTGGCTTTTCTAATTTGCTCATGTAATATATGTTTTCCTGAGTGTGGAATATTGCATGAGATTTAGCATAACTTGTTCTCTTCTCTTTGATAGGGGAAAAATAGCAGATCATATAAGAGTGTCACAGGAAATTCCTAAGTCGCACCTGTGTCTTCGTAAAGAATGGAGCCCTATTTCCATTGCTATTCTGAAGCATTTGATATATGAACAATCTTTCAGATGTTACTTTTGGTTACCAAGAGTCTTTCCAGGAATTAACTATCTCATTCCTTTCTGCTCCTAATAAAACCAAACTTGTTCTGCAGACCAAGTCCTTTGTCATCTTTTCCTATGCAAACTGGGAGGCAAAGTTATCTTGTTTATTTCATTGCTATATGGTGGAATTAAAAACTTCTCTGGTTTTCTTTGGCTTCAAAGGAAGGGAACTCAGCTTGAAAGGACAAGGTCTGGTGTTGTAGCACCCTGCTTGTGGTTAACGCTTAGTTGGATTGAAATATTCAACGCAGCAATAGAGAAATTAAAATAATAATTTATTTGTCAGACAAATAAATGAGAGACACAATGGTATATGGTTGCCAAAAGCTCTGCCCACTCCAGCCCTGATGGCCAGCACTTATATTTCCTCAGCCCAGCCCCCTTGCTCCTCCTTTGGCTGCCTCTGTCCAATCAGCCTGGTTGAAATTCCTATTGGCTGTTTGCTAGAACCAATCATAAAAGATACACCCATTTCCTATTACCTTTTATGGGAGACAAAGAGCTATATTTCCTTCTATCCATAAATGGCAGACAAGTAGCCATATATCTTACATTTGCCTCGACAAGGCACCTTAATTACCAGATCACCTCTGCCCTATTGCCCTATTCACTCCAAAACAGATGGCTAATGGTTTTAAATTTTCTTAAACAGAGATCTTGGGTTCACCTTCTCACACACCATCAATGAAATAAGAATCTAACATAAGAATCTAACATTTCTTACTTTCTAAATCCTTTGTGTCATGGGCTCAGGGGCTGAGCCACAGGGGAAGGAGGAGATGGAGAGCGAAGGGGAACAATCTGAGGGGAGCTCAGGAGGGTATGCCAGTGATCAGAGAGATTCCATGAGTCTCTCCAGCGAATCAGAGGATTCCCAGAAGGGAGCCCCCAGAGGCAGGGCAAGGGGGGCCAGTGGGGAGTCTCCAAGCGGCAGCTGGAAATCAGGGGTAGCTTCCCCACCAGAGCGTAGCGGGGGGGAAGAATCCCAAGGATTAAAACAAGAGCCTCCTGCAGGAGGAGAGAGTGAGGCTGGACTGACCACGCCTCCGTCAGAGAGTGGAGGGGCGGAGGGAAGAGCAGGTCCGGCCAGCCTCCCTGAAGGAGAAAGCAGTGAGGGGAGCAGTGTAGCCGTTAGGAGGAAAGTAGGCGGCTGGGCGCGTGCGCCAAGTTCAAATGTGGAGGCGCGCGGGCCAGCAGAAAACCCGGGTTGGGAGCCAGGTCCTAAAGCCCGCCGGAAGGGTGGGGAGGAGTCAGAAGAATCCGCCTCCGAAGAAAGTAGGAAGGAGGTAACCCCAGAGGACAGGAGGACCCGGAGGAGAAAGGAGCAGAAGCAGGAGAGGAAGAGGTGGAGCAAAGCTCGGGTCTTGAACTGGTGTAGGGGAGGGGAGGAGTCAGACGGAGCTTTGCCGGTCTGAGGACTCAGACGTAGCGCTGCGCGCCATGGATGTCAAACCAACAATGAACCACAATAAAGACTTTTGTTTATAAAGAGCAACTGGCGTTGGTCCTCTGTGAGCTAGGACCTGAGGCAGCGCTGACAGTAAGCTCCGTCTCTGCTAAAAGTTAACCCTCGCAGCGCGAGTTGGCGCAGCGAGGGGCAAAACTTGGTGTTTTGCGAGCTCACGAAGAGAGACAAAGATGACTTCAGAAGGGAAGATGGAACAGCTGGAAAAAGCAGTTGAGGCGCTTTACGCAGAACTGGCAGTTTCCAGGAAGAGAGAGGAGGAAGCAGCGAAGTTCTGCGAGGATCTGCAGACCAGGTGGGAAAGATTGGGCAAGGAGGGGCTGCCGGGACCCAGATCAACAGAGGGAATTGGCCTCGGAAAGAGGGGGGGCAGCCTAGTAGCCCACTTTGACGGAGACCTGCAGCAGTATCCTAACTTCAGAGCAGATGTAGTTTTTGCGCTCAGGCTGCTTCGGAAGGACTTTAGAGATGAGGAGGAGACAGTAGGATTTATCATAACGCACTTGCATGGAGAAGCAAGATCCTGGCTGCGCAATTTATGGCGCGACAATGATCCAGCCCTCCAGAATGCGGACGCCTTTATAAAGGCTATGGACGCTTGTTTCCAATCAACCACTGATGTGGACGTGGCTAGAAAGGAGATGCACGGTTTGCGGCAGGGGAAGGCAACAGTAAGACAATACCATGCCCGGTTTTTTGCGTTGGTAAATACGCTGCGCTGGGAAAAGGACTCTGTGGTTGTAAGAGATCTCTTCTGGGAGGGGCTAAACGCTTCCGTGAAAGATGAGCTGGCCAGGGGCGATAGACCTAGCACCACTGCAGAAGTGGTCCAGAGAGCACTCACAATAGGAGTGAGAATGGAGGAACGCCCATGGAACAGAGATGAGGGTCGCTTAGCACGCACACCGGCCAAAGCACCTCCTTTCATGCCCAGGGAGAGTGGCCGCGCCCACTCCACGCCTCCTTTGGGGGAGGGAGTAGAACCAATGGAGTTGGGTGTTGCTAAGGCTCAGACAGCGGCCAGAGCCCTAACGCCAGGAGCAGTCAAGCCGAAAAATCCTAGAGGGAACAGGAAGTGTTTCTTATGCGACAGTGCACAACACATGGTCAAAGAGTGTCCCCAGAGGATCCAGAAGCACACTGCAGCCTCCGCAATTATTAAAGGGGGAATTCAGCAGGAGGGGGAGCAGCAGGGAAACGACCAAGCCTGGTTGGAAGCAGAGGCACTGGGGCCCAGCCAGGCAAGGTTTTGAAGCAGTCCCCAGAGATTCTGAAGCCCAAAGACCTCCTCCCGCCCAAACCAGTGGTGCAGCTCACTGCATCACTTCAACTGCCCAATGGATTCATCTTGGAGGTTCCTATTACCATCGATTCTGGCAGCAATGCAGACTTTGTGGGGGTGAAATTTGTCAAGCAGCACAGCATAGCACTCCTACCTGCCACGATGCCCCTGAACGTCATCACAGTCGATGGCAGGAAGCTGCTGGGGGGGCAAGTGGTACAGCAGACACCACCTATGGTGATGCAAATTGGGAATCACCGCGAAGTCATCAGTTTCAATGTCACCCACCTATCCGAAACGCCCATAGTGTTGGGCATGAGTTGGCTGGATAGGCACAGCCCAGCGCTAGCCTGGTACCAGAGGCAACTGACCTTCTGCTCCTCTTACTGCGCGGAACATTGCATCCAGACCAGTCAGGAAGAGGAGGGAAAGGAGGATGCACAACAGCTACATCTCGGCATGGTGCAGGCGGTACCCAACAAGTACAAGGAGTTTTTGGACGTTTTCTGCGAGAAAGAAGCTGACAAGCTACCTCCTCATCGGCCCTACGACTGCGCGATTGACCTCCTACCGGGAGCGAAGCTACCAACGGGGAAGCTGTATTCCATGTCTGAGGACGAAATGCAAGAACTCAAGGAGTTCATAGAGCTCAATCTGAAGCGGGGATTCATCCAAGAATCCAAATCAGTAGGGGGCAGTCCCGTGTTCTTCGTGAAGAAAAAAGACACGCCCCAACGGAGACTTGTGGTGGATTTCAGAATTTTAAACTCGAGGACAAAGCCCACTGCATTCCCCATGCCCAAGATAGACGATCTGCTAACGACGGTGAGGAAGGGGAGAATCTTCACCAAGCTGGATCTGCGAGGCGCATACAATCTGATACGCATGCGGGAGGGCGATGAGTGGAAGACGGCCATGTTTACACCCTTAGGCACCTATGAATACAAAGTCATGCCTTTCGGATTACAAAATGGCTCTCACACTTTCCAAAAATTTATGCACCACGTGTTGGCGGGGCTCCTCTACAAGAAGTGCGTCTGCTTCCTAGACGACATCCTGATCTTCTCGGAATCTCAGGGAGCTCACGAGGAGGACGTCAGGGAGGTCCTGCAGAGACTAAGGGAGCACAAGCTCTACGCCAAGCTGGAAAAGTGCCAGTTCGACGTGACGGAAGTGGATTTCCTGGGATACAAGCTGTCGGACAAGGGACTCGCCATGGACAGCGCCAAAGTCCGCTCGGTGCTGGACTGGAAGAGCCCACGCAACAGGAAGGAAGTCCAGAAGTTCGTTGGCTTCGCCAATTTCTACCGCAAATTCATCAAGGGGTTTGCGAAGGAGACGGCGGCTATCACGGACACCCTCAGCTCCAAGAAGAAGAAGTTCATCTGGATGGAACAGGCGGAGCAGTCTTTTCAGAGGCTCAAGCGTCTTTTCGCGTCCGAGGAACAGCTGCTGCACGTCAACCCCGGCAACCCGCTGAGGATTGAGACTGACGCATCAGACAGAGCGGTGGGGGCGGTCCTGTTGCAGCAAAATCCGCAAGGGAACTGGAGGCCCTGCGCATTTTACTCCAGGAAGCTCAGCAAGTCGGAGCAGAACTACACAATCTGGGACAGGGAGTTGCTGGCCATTCATGCAGCCTTCAAAGCGTGGCGGCATTTCCTCGTAGGAGCCCGACACACCGTGCAAGTTCGCACAGACCATAAAAACCTGGAGTACTGGCGCACGGCGAGGTTCCTGAACCAGAGACACATCCGCTGGGCGGAGTTCTTTGCGGATTTCGACTTCAGGATAGAGTACATCCCGGGAGACAACAACGTCATGGCGGATGCACTTTCCAGGAAACCGCAGTATCTGGAGGAAGCGGCGCCGGCGGCAGCTAAACACATTTTCACACCGGCAGTGTGGACGTGCTCTGCAGCCACCGTCGACCTGGACGCGGTACGTCGAGCGCTACAGACGGATCCATTCGCGCGATCCAAGATGGAGGAGGTGCGACAGGGCACAGCGAAGGATGGCGAGTTCCAGATACGTGACGGACTGCTCACCCACAAAGGGGCGCTCTACGTGCCGGGAGATGACCTTCGCGCGAAAGTCCTGCAGCAGTTGCACGACGCGCCCAGTGCTGGACACTTTGGCAAGGACAAGACGGCGGAATTGGTGGCCAGAGACTTTTGGTGGCCCCAGATGCGAGGGGAGGTCGCAGATTACGTCGCCAGGTGTGACACATGCCAAAGAGCCAAACCAGTGCACAGGAAACCGGCGGGACTGCTGGAACCGCTACAGACGCCGTTCGAACCATGGGAGCAGGTGGCCCTGGACTTTGTCACGGATCTGCCCAGCTCGCGAGGCAAGACAGCGGTTCTAGTGGTCGTAGACCTGTTCACCAAGATGGCGCACTTCATCCCATGCGCGAAGGTAGCCACGGCGGAACAAACTGCCAAGATGTTCATAGACCGCGTGTTCAGGGTTCACGGCTTGCCACGGTCCATCCTGTCTGACAGGGGGCGCCAGTTCATCTCGAGTTTCTGGCGGAAGCTCCTGGGCATCCTGAACGTCAAGATCAACTTAGCGTCGGCGCGACACCCGCAGACCAATGGGCAGGCGGAGAGGGTCAACGCCATCATGCAGCAGTATCTACGATGCTACGCGAATCAACAGCCCTCGACCTGGGTGGACTACCTGCCGCTGGCCGAGTTTGCCTACAACAACACGAAGCACGGGTCCACAGGGGTGACACCGTTCTTCGCCAACAATGGGCGGCATCCCAGAACCTTCCCGGGGTTTGAGAAGAAGGGGGAGGGGGAGTCACGAGGGGGAGCTGAGCACTTGGCAGCAGAGTTACAGGAGGTCCATGAGCAGCTCAGGAGGCACTTGGAACTAGCCAAACACGCCTACAAAGTGCAGGCAGACAAGCACAGGAGGGTAGGGGAAGACATCCAGGTGGGGGACTGGGTATGGCTAGCGGCCCAGGCAGTGCCGGCCAAATCGTTAGCCAAGCAGAAGCTAGGACACAAGCAGTTGGGGCCTTACCAAGTGGAGACATAAATCAATCCAGTAGCCTTCAGGTTGGCGCTTCCGGAGGGTTCCAGGATGCACCCGGTCTTTCATAGGTCAGTGCTCACACCCTACAAGGCACCACACAGGTTTCAGGCACAAGAGTCAGCACCAGCCCCAAGCAGAAAATCACCTGCAGGGGGGGAGTCACAGAGGGTGACACCAATCAACGAGGTCATGGAGATTTTGGACTCGAGATGGGGGGAAGAGGGAGTAGAATATTTCCTCGCCAGGGAGGGTACCCCGGCTAGCGCCAACAGATGGGTACCGGACTATGCCCTGGAAGAGCGCTATCTCAAGGACGAGTTTCATGCACTCTTCCCCCAAAAACCCATGCCAGCAGATTTTTTCGACGACTGGCTTTTCACACCCACACTTTCGGCCAGCACGTTCCAGGGGTTCTCATCAGACGAGGAGGCGGAGCCGGGATGGAGCACACCAAGGGGATCTTGTTCGGGGGTCGACACAGACCGCTCCTATTGGTGGGACGATCAACCGGAGGAGCAATGGAGGCGGAAATGGTTGAGGGGACCTTGGCACGCAGAGTCACCCGAGGTATCGGAGGGTGGGACAAACATGGACGAGTGGGGTGAGGAACAGGGGTTTGAGCACGAATGCAAAGAGATGGAAGCGGAGGAGATAGACGTCGATGAACACAGTACGGACTGGCTGGAGCCAGCGGGAGGGCTGCACGACAGGGGCACCGAACAGTATCCAGCTCTCGCCCCCGAAGCACTGGAGCGCCCGGAACCCACGCCCGGAGAGGGGGAGGGGGGAAGGGGGGGCTTCGAGGGGGGGATGGATGTCATGGGCTCAGGGGCTGAGCCACAGGGGAAGGAGGAGATGGAGAGCGAAGGGGAACAATCTGAGGGGAGCTCAGGAGGGTATGCCAGTGATCAGAGAGATTCCATGAGTCTCTCCAGCGAATCAGAGGATTCCCAGAAGGGAGCCCCCAGAGGCAGGGCAAGGGGGGCCAGTGGGGAGTCTCCAAGCGGCAGCTGGAAATCAGGGGTAGCTTCCCCACCAGAGCGTAGCGGGGGGGAAGAATCCCAAGGATTAAAACAAGAGCCTCCTGCAGGAGGAGAGAGTGAGGCTGGACTGACCATGCCTCCGTCAGAGAGTGGAGGGGCGGAGGGAAGAGCAGGTCCGGCCAGCCTCCCTGAAGGAGAAAGCAGTGAGGGGAGCAGTGTAGCCATTAGGAGGAAAGTAGGCGGCTGGGCGCGCGCGCCAAGTTCAAATGTGGAGGTGCGCGGGCCAGCAGAAAACCCGGATTGGGAGCCAGGTCCTAAAGCCCGCCGGAAGGGTGGGGAGGAGTCAGAAGAATCCGCCTCCGAAGAAAGTAGGAAGGAGGTAACCCCAGAGGACAGGAGGACCCGGAGGAGAAAGGAGCAGAAGCAGGAGAGGAAGAGGTGGAGCAAAGCTCGGGTCTTGAACTGGTGTAGGGGAGGGGAGGAGTCAGACGGAGCTTCGCCGGTCTGAGGACTCAGACGTAGCGCTGCGCGCCATGGATGTCAAACCAACAATGAACCACAATAAAGACTTTTGTTTATAAAGAGCAACTGGCGTTGGTCCTCTGTGAGCTAGGACCTGAGGCAGCGCTGACACTTTGCATAATTACATTAAGCCAATATATTTCATACATTAACATAGCTTTTTAGAAGAAAAGGCCTTTTCAAGTAAAAAGGAAACAGCTTCAAAAAAAAGCCTCTTCGGTTTACACCCCCTTTCCCAGCCAGCTGCTGTTCCTATTAGCTCTTGCCCTTTAACCTTATGAAAATATGGCTCGAGTCTAATGGGAGGCACCTGGTATTATTTTCTGTTAAACAATAAATCTTACTATTTACCAACTCTTAATTAGTGTTTTTGCAGCTTGATTGTATTCTGTAATATGTATGGTCAGTATGACCTTTGCTCCCAGCCTGTAATTTCCTTTTACAACTTTGAGAAACGTGTCTCCTGCTACTGCTATGAATCAGGGAGGCCCTTGAGCAAGAAGATAAACAACTGCCAAAGTACTTAGCCAGCGGCTTTTCTGCCTGGCATGAAACATACAAACATTTGCAAATATATCTTTTAAGCTCATTTTAAAATACAGGCCTTGATCAGATGCCTCAGTGTGTGTTTGTATTTACTAGTCTCCTGTGACTCTCCTGCTTCCTCCTTCACTTCAAACTGAGCTGCCATATGATGCCAGGTGCAAAAGGCTCCATCTTCCCCAGTCTCCCAGACACATATGCAGATTTCTCCCTGCCTTGTCATCAGAGGGATAATATGATAAGCAGCGGGAAAAGCTCAAAATTGTCCCAAACAAGCAGAACAGCCACAATAAAAATGTTAATAAGTATAATAATATGCTGTTTAGATTTCAGGTGTTGCCAATTTTATTTGCAGCAAAGGTACTTGGAAAGCCCCCAGATTCCACAATTTGGGAATATAATGAATGATTCAATTGCCCAGGGAATCCTTACCCATTGCTGTTGTTTATGGTCCTGTCTGATGAACAGGATAACAGCATAGTTCTTTTTCTACATTATACTTGAAACAGGAAGTTTCAATGAATGTTTGTAGCCATCTTGTAGAAAGGCAAAAAGAGCTTTATAGAATGGGCTGCCCTCACTGAATAAGCAGTTTCCTCTTGGTTGCTTATGGATGTAAAGTGGATGAACAAACCTTTTTGCAAGCGAAGGAGGCCTCTTCTGCTCCTTGTGTCCAATGAGTTTTTTTTGAGGTTTCATATATTTTTCTTATGTTTTTCTCTGTTGGTGCTTTCTTTGTTTTGTGCACACTGACCTTCAGAACATGTTTTTTTGGGTGGGACTGAGCAACCAAGAAGGAAGAAAATATCTGGCTTCTTTTCAGATGTTCCTGGGTTTCCCCCTCCCTCTCACAGGGATACTGTGTATGTCCTACACTTGATGACATGCATGTTGGCACGTGTGGGGCAGGCAATGTTGTGTCTGGGTTTGGCATGGCGCTATTCTCAGCTAATTGTCAGAGATTCAAAGTGCAGTGCAGGTACCGTATTTTTCGCTCTATAGGACGCACTTTTCCCCCTCCAAAAATAAAGGGGAAATGTGTGTGCGTCCTATGGAGCGAATGCAGGCTTTCGCTGAAGCCTGGAGAGCAAGAGGGGTCGGTGCGCACCGACCCCTCTTGCTCTCCAGGCTTCAGACAGCTATCCGCAAGCCTTCAGAGCGCTCTGAAGGCTTGCGGACAGCAGCATGCAGCCTGAAGCCCGGCGAGCGCTGTGCCAACTCCCGCTGCACCAACTCCTGCTGCGCTCGCAGGGGTTCAGGAAGCCATCCACAAGCCTTCTGAGCGCGGCAGGAGTTCCTGCTGCACTCAGAAGGCTTGCGGATAGCTGCCTGTTCTGGGTGCTGGGGTCGGGGGAAGCTCAGGCTTCCCCGCCCCCAGCCCCGCAAGCTCTGGGAGCTGTGGCGAGGCTGCGCGCAATCTTGCCGCCGCTCCTGGACTGGGGGGGGAGGCGATAAATTTTTGTTTCTTTATTCCCCCCCCCTTAAAACTAGGTGCACCCTATATTCCGGTGCACCCTATGGAGCAAAAAATACGGTACCTCTCAAAGCACAGATGCTCAGTTTCAAAGGGCAGTTTGGGATCAGCTGCTCCAGGGATTCTCCATTGGGGCTCCAAAGTGCAGCTGAAGGTATCTGGAGGGATTAAGTTGTCTGCAAAGCACACGAGGAAGAGCTTTGAATCCAAACTGCTTTCCCTGCAGAGGTGCAGATGATCCTTAAATGCAAGTAGCAATAAGGAGACTGTTCTTTCTGTGTAAGCATTTAGGAAGCTGCCTTGTGCTGGTGTAGTATTCTTGACTATAACTCCGAACTGCTCCCTTACATCTCAGTTTTTCAAGTCGTCTGCTCTCTGATCCTTTCAGCTGCAGATTCCACTCTTCAGTAATTGAATTGTGTGTACTAGGATGAGCGACGACCCCTTCCTCTCATAATATCTTGACATGCTGCTAAAATTATGACACCACAACACAATCCAAAATGCACAAAATAAACTCAAAAGGGATTTTAAAGGAACAATGTGTTTCTTGAATCAAGACAATGGATACAACGTATATTATAAGAGCTGGCCTGAGGCAATTTTCTGTCAGAGGTAAAGGACAAAATGGCACCCTATGATGATTCCACATCAATATGTCTACTAGATAGGGGAAGTCATAGCCAAATTTTCAAAGCAACACTTGAAAATGGCTAATATTCAAACAATTCAATGATGCTGAATATGAACTGGGTGCCAAATGCATTGTCTAAGAGGAATGTGGCCTAGAACAGAATGAAAAGGAGGATATTATAAGAGTCTAGCTCTACTTTGGCCAAATGTTTGATTCCACTATGGCAGGGGTGGTGAAACTCAGCCCTGCATAGCAAACAAGTGCCTCCAGATCTCCCCATTAAGAAGCCCCACACTCTTATGCTGTCATACATGATAACATGTGGGTCAGGATGGGACTTCAAAGGAACAACTGGGAGCTTTAAGCTTTACTTTGATTGAGAAAGACAAGCTCCCACCCACTCACCAGCTGGCTGGTATTCTGTCAAATGCAAGAGTCTTTTTGGAGTTAGAGGGACCACAGCACAAGTAGAGGAAAGTTCAGAAGGGTTAATTACAGCATGAAATAACATGCTTAAATCAGGCACAAAAAACAGTGACACAGTCCTTAAGCAAACTAACAAACCATGCATATGCAGGGGCCCAGCGCCTTCTGTCAAGAGTTTGGGTGTATCCTTTAATGCCTCCCTTTCCATGGAGGCACAGGTTGCAGCCACAGCAAAGGTGGCATTTTTCCATCTCTGCCGTATTAAGCAGTTGGTCCCTTACCTTTCTCACCCTGATCTGGCCACAGTGATCCATGCAATGGTCACCTCCAGGCTCAATTATTGTAACTCACTCTACATGGGGCTGCCCTTGAAGCTGACGCAGAAATTCCAGCGGGTGCAGAATGCTGCGGTGAAGCTCCTTACGGGGTCCTCGCCGTGGGACCACGTTCATCCAGTGCTTTACCAACTGCACTGGCTCCTGGTGGAGTACAGGGTCAGGTTTCAGGTGCTGGTTTTGACATTTAAAGCCCTATGTGGCCTAGGATCCACATACCTATGGGACCGCCTCTCCTGGTATGCCCCATACCAGGAGGTCCACAAATGACAACATTTTGGAGGTCCCAAGTCACAAGGTGGTTAGACTGGTCTCAACTAGGGCCAGGGCATTTTCAGTACTGGCCCCGACTTGGTGGAACACTCTGTCACAAGAGACTAGGGCCCTGCGGGACTTGACATCTTTCTGCAGGGCCTGTAAGACAGAGCTGTTCCGCCTGGCGGACTCAGTCAGACCCTTTTGTTTCCCTCTCCTTACGCTTTTGATCTATGGACTACTTTTAAAATGAGGCTGCATTTTAAATTGCATTTTAACCTGTATTTTAAATTGCTTTATTTTATTTTTTTCTATTATGGTTGCTTTTCAGGGAAAAACGAAGTCATCAGAAAGGTACATATTGTCTAGCCATTGAGATGGGCTGTTGAGAACAAGTAGCCTGTTTGTTCTTTTCCTTGTAGGTGCCACAACATCCTTCATCAATGATCCATAAATAAGGGGAAACTTTTGATTATATCTGTGAGTCTCCTGGAGACTGGAGCAGAACCAGTGTTCAACCACACATGTCTCATTCTATTCCATTATTTGTTTCTGTCAGGGAACTGACATCAGAGCGGGAGGCGAAGGGGAGGCTCCTGGATGATGCTGGAGAAGGACCCAGCAGCAGGGGGAGAGGCGACTCAGTGGAGGGGGAAGCATTTAAGCGCAACACCAGGAACCAAAGTGAGCAGATGGGAAAATCGGAGAGAGGGCTCACGGACTCTTCACTGGAACTCAGTGAGGAGGGGACAGGTCCCCCACTACCCACGCCCACCCTGCGCAGAAGGCTCCCGCGCAGTGAGAGGCGGAGGAGATTGGGTGTCAAACAACTCTTATGTTGGAAGAGATTCAAGAAACGCCCACTGACGGATTCTGCTAGTGACTGAGACAGTCATGATGAGAAAGGGCTGTGCAGTCAGAAAGGTTTAACAAGGCAAACTAGCCTAGAGAGGCACCAGTTTACGCACGAGTAACTCATACTCATTACAGCAATCCGTCAGTCCCTGAAAAGTTGCTCGTGCGCAGCAGCAGGCAGGCAGCATCATGAGCAAGCCCGGAGAAGCAGGCACCCAAGGGGGAGCAGCTGGAGGGCAAACGCTGGAGGAGAGGAACCGAGATTTGGAGCAGCATGTGGCCATTCTGACGGCACGGCTGGACGAAAGGCGGTCTCAAGATGCACAGGTCAGACCCACCCCCATAGCAAGGAAGGTACCGGGACTGGTGCACAAGTTTGGGGGGAAGCCGCAAGAATACAGTGTGTTTAGAACGGAAATAGAGTACGCATTGGAATTGCAGCATAACGATTTTGAAGACGACGCGGCGCGGGTGGCATATGTTGTGGGTCACCTGCAGGACGGGGCCAGGGAATGGGTCAGACCCCTTATGGCGACGCAGAATTCCGCCATGCAGGACCTGAGGAAATTCTTCCAAGCGATGGACGCGATGTTTTCCACTGATGTTCAAAAAAGTGTGACAAAGCGGGAATTGATGAACTGTAAACAGGGGAGCCAGTCAGTTAGGGACTACTGGTCGCGCTTTGCCATGATAGTTCACCGCCTCGGGTGGGAACTGGGCTCCGAACCCATACAGATGTTATTCGAGGAGGGGTTGTCCCCAACGGTTAAGGATGAACTTTCCCGCGCACCCCGCCCACAGGGGATGGATCAGCTGACCAAGGCTGTGCTTGCGATTGGCGTGCGCCAGGAAGCGCGCGCCCAGGAGAGGCAGGAAGGGAGAGAGCAACGTTGCCATGACTACCGCATTCCTGAAATACCAAGGCAGCCCTCCCCGCCAGCAGAGCCAATGGAAATAGATGGGGCGCGCGCGCGGGAAGTTTCAAGCACCAGCGAAGGGCGCAAGAAGGAGGGAAAGGATTGGTAAACCTCCAAAAAGTGTTACCTTTGCCAGCGTCCAGGCCATTTTGCCAGAGCCTGCCCTCAAAGAAAGGCTTGGCAAGGAATGGTGGGAACCGCAGGGGGTGAGGAGGAGGTGGTAAAGGAACAGGAACAGGGAAACGGGAACGCTTGGCTGCCAATCAAAGGGCACAACAGCCAAGCCAGCCACCAGTAAAAGTGCCCCAACCAGACCCCCCCAAGGCGGCAATAGCCATCGAAGTGGTGCTAGAACTCCCGAACGGGCACCCAGTCAAGGTGAAAGGCATGCTGGATTCAGGCAGCTCATGTAATTTCTTCAGCAAGGACTTTGCATTAGAGCACCAGCTCCACTTACTGCCTTTGGATTTTCCCTTGCAAGTGACCACCATTGATGGCAGGGAGCTCCTAGGAGGGGAAGTGACACACCAAACCCCGCCAATGAGAATGAGGGTGTCCAGGCACTCGGAGACCATCGCCTTTCACGTCGCCTCACTAGCAGGACCCCCAATAATATTAGGGATGAGCTGGCTAACACAACATGATCCAGTGGTGGCGTGGCATCAGAGGACAGTCACCTTTGGGTCAGCTTACTGCCTGGAACACTGTCTAGGGGGGGAAGCCCCAAGAATGACCGTGGCCAGGGTGGCTGGGATGGCGGTGGAGCGGAAAGGGGAGGTGCCGCCACAATACGCAGATCTGCGGGAGGTCTTCAGCGAAAAAGAGGCAGATAGACTGCCACCCCATAGGCCCTTTGACTGCCAAATCAACTTGCTTCCGGGGGCTCAGCTGCCAGTGGGTAAGCTGTACGCCATGTCAGACAGGGAGATGAAGGAGTTGCAAGAATTTATCGACAAGAACCTGAAAAGAGGCTTCATAAGAGAATCAAAGGCAGTAGGGGGCAGTCCGGTGTTCTTTGTGGACAAAAAGGACACAAATAAACCCAGGCTCGTAGTGGACTATAGAGCTGTCAATTTGGTGTCAGAACACGTGACCTTCCCAATGCCCAGGATTGACGACATTTTAACGCGAGTGAGGAAAGGCAAAATTTTTACCAAGCTGGACCTCAGGGGCGCATACAATTTGATCAGGATGAGGGAGGGGGACGAATGGAAGACCACAATGTTCACACCCCTAGGTGCCTTTGAGTACTTAGTTATGCCTTTTGGATTACAGTCGGGCTCCGCCTGTTTTCAAGCTTTCATGCACCACGTGTTGGGGTCTCTGCTGTACAAGAACTGCGTAGCCTTCTTGGACGACGTCTTAATTTATTCGGACAATGAGGAACAACATGTTAGAGACGTCAGGGAAGTGTTACAACGACTGCAGAAGCACCAGTTGTGGGTCAAGCTGGAAAAATGTCAGTTTCACGCCAGAGAAGTCGAGTTTCTGGGGTACAAGTTGTCTGACAAAGGCTTAGCGATGGACCCAAGCAAGGTGCAGGCAGTGCTGGAGTGGAAGGCTCCCAAAACACGGAAGGACGTACAGAGGTTCCTAGGGTTCAGCAACTTCTACAGGAAGTTCATCAAGAACTTCGCCCACTTGACAGCGCCCATCACGGATTGTCTCAGTAGCAAAAAGAAGTTTGTGTGGACAGAAGAGGCCCAGCAATCCTTCGAAAAACTGAAGAAGGCGTTCGCATCGGAAGAGCAACTCCTGCACGTAGATCTGGAGAAACCCCTGAGGCTAGAGACCGACGCGTCCGACAGAGCCGTAGGGGCGGTCCTTTTGCAGCCAGGGAAGGGAAAGCAGGAATGGAAACCGTGTGCCTTTTTCTCCAGAAAACTGAGCAAGTCGGAGCAAAACTATACAGTGTATGACCGCGAACTGCTGGCAATCTACGCGGCCTTTCGTCGTTGGCGTCATCTACTGATAGGGGCGCAACAACAGATCCAGGTTTGCACAGATCACAAGAACTTGGAGTACTGGAGAACCGCACGAGTACTCAACCAGAGACAGATTTGATGGGCACAGGAGTTCTCCAAGTTTTTCTTTGAAATCCGCTACGTGCCCGGAGAAGAAAACGTAAGAGCAGACGCTCTCTCGCGTAAACCGGAGTACCTGGAAGGAGAGGGGCCGCCGGAGAAACGACACGTGATCCCCGAGGACCGATGGGTGTGTGGGGGAACTTTGGTGGGGAAACGAGAACTAGCCAGGCTGACCAGAAACGACGTGTTCGCGCAAACTAAAATCCGGGAACTACGAGACGGAAGAGGGACTCAAGAAGGGTTTGAGGAGAAGGAAGGGGTACTGTACTATAGGGGAGCGCTGTACGTACCGGGGAAGACCCTGAGGGGAAAGGTACTCAAACAACTCCACGACAACCCCACAGCAGGGCAGCTTGGACAGCACAAAACCATGATGCTTGTGACCAGGCAGTTCTGGTGGCCCAGGGTGAGGGAGGATGTACGGGAATATGTACGGGGGTGCAACCGCTGCCAAAGGGCAAAGGGGGAGCGGGCTGCCCCCACAGGATTGCTGGAACCCTTACCCACGCCGGGGAAACCCTGGGAAGTGGTATCCATTGATTTTATGACAGATTTGCCCAAGTCCCGGGGAAAGACAGCAGTCATGGTAGTGGTCGACCTACTGACAAAAATGTGCCATTTTATAGCTTGCTCACATGCTGTAACGGCAGAGGAAACAGCCCGGTTGTTTGTGGAGCACATATTCCGGCTGCATGGCGCCCCCTTGAGGGTTATCTCCGACCGCGGAAAACAATTTACTTCCCAGTTCTGGAGGAAACTCATGAGCTTACTGCAGGTGGAGGTGGGTTTCTCGACGGCGAGACACCCAGAGACCAACGGGCAAGCAGAAAGAGCGAACAGTATACTCCAGCAATACCTACGCTGCTATGTCAGCGAGAGGCAGAACGATTGGGTAGAAAAACTAGCGCTGGCTGAATTCGCGTACAACAACGCGGAACACGTGTCCACGGGAATGAGCCCATTCATGGCCAACCATGGGTGTCATCCCAGGGCCTTCCCGGGGAGTGGGGAGGAAAGCTGGAGCGTACCCACCGCAGAGCAGTTTGTGGAAGAAATGGAGGCCCTACACCAGCAACTTAAGATGAACTTGGAGCGGGCCAAGGAAACTTACAAGAGGCAGGCAGACAAGCACCGCAGGGAAGGGGAGACCATATGGGTGGGGGACCGGGTGTGGTTGTCCACCCAAGGGCTACCTTTCAAAGGGGGGTGCAAGAAGTTGCAGCCCAGACGGCTGGGACCTTTTGAGGTAACACAGCAAGTTAATCCCGTGGCATTTAAGCTCAAGTTGCCTGATAGCATGAAAATACACCCGGTTTTCCATAGGTCCCTGCTTTCACCGCATAGGGAAGGGCGGGAATTCCAGGGGCAAGAGTGAGAAGTCACCACACACCCGCAGGTAGAAGAAAGGGAACACCACCACAGGGCCACGGAAATACTGGACTCAAGGTGGCAAGGGCGCCGGGTGGAGTATTTGGTAGCATGGGAAGGGGAACCCAGGTCCGAAAACACGTGGGTCCCCACGGAAGCCGTCGAGGACCGGTATCTGGTGGAGGTATTCCACCGCCGGTTCCCGGACAAACCCAAACCCCTGGAGAGATTCTGGGAGGAGCAATTTGGAACCACAGATGAGGAAGAGGTTTTTGAGGGATTTTCTGACTCCGAGGAGGGAGGAGAGGTTTCGGAGGAAGAAGCATCAGACGGGGAAGACCACCCCGTTGGTAGGTGGAAGAGCGATTGGGAAGCGGGTTTCGAACCCACAGAAGATGGTGACAGTTCCTTCCGGGGTTTCCCCACCTCCTCGGCCGACGAAGGGGACGAAGTTGGTCCCACAGGTCGACCCAGGGGTGGAGGGGATTCTGGGGGGGAGGTGGATGTCAGGGAACTGACATCAGAGCGGGAGGCGAAGGGGAGGCTCCTGGATGATGCTGGAGAAGGACCCAGCAGCAGGGGGAGAGGCGACTCAGTGGAGGGGGAAGCATTTAAGCGCAACACCAGGAACCAAAGTGAGCAGATGGGAAAATCGGAGAGAGGGCTCACGGACTCTTCACTGGAACTCAGTGAGGAGGGGACAGGTCCCCCACTACCCATGCCCACCCTGCGCAGAAGGCTCCCGCGCAGTGAGAGGCGGAGGAGATTGGGTGTCAAACAACTCTTATGTTGGAAGAGATTCAAGAAACGCCCACTGACGGATTCTGCTAGTGACTGAGACAGTCATGATGAGAAAGGGCTGTGCAGTCAGAAAGGTTTAACAAGGCAAACTAGCCTAGAGAGGCACCAGTTTACGCACGAGTAACTCATACTCATTACAGTTTCCTTCTTCATACTGCTACATTTGCCATGGGAGGGCCAGCTATTCTCAGCACTGCAGTTTGCTCTAAAAGACCCAACTGGTCAGTTTGGGGTATTTGAGTTTCAGAATGTCCAGGATGATGTCCTCGGTGTTTTAGCTGAGATTCCTGCATCGCGCAGGGTGTGTGTGTGTGTGTGTGGACTTGAAGGCCCATGGGGTCCCTTCCAACTCCATTATTCTATGAGGAACGTAAGAAGAGCCAATGGCCCATCAAGTCCAGCATCCTGTTCTCACTTTGGCCAATCCAATGAGGAGCACAAGAGCAGCCGGCCCTTCAGCAATGGCCATTCAGAAGCATCGCTGCCTCCAGCTGTGGAAGCAGAGCATAGTCATCCTAGCTAGTAGGCATTAACAGTCTTCTCTTCCATGAATTCCAAAGCCATCTATTTTAGAGAGAGGGAGCAAGAATTAATTATCCAAAACTGAAAGCGTGCATGGTAGCCATGAATATCATTAGCAGAATGTTTGGAACACCCAGTCCTTTCCTTCCCCCTGAAAGCTTCCTGTCACCATTCCCTTGGGAAGTACAAAAAGAGAATCCTTTCTCTCTCTGCAATATCTTTGAGCTAGAAGGCAACTCTGGTGGCTCCAGCATTCAGCCATGAAGACCTCTGCCCCTCTACTTCTCCTTTTGGTGCTGCTATCGGTCCCAGGTAAAATCTAAAGGGCTGTCCATCCACAGCACTCCAAGAAGACCTGCCTAACTAGCCTCTTGGCTGCTTTGTAGTGCTTGGAATATTAGCCCATTTGATACTATGTCATCTGTGTAAGATTGAAGTTCTATTTCCTGATTAAGTGGGAAATGGAATGGACTGTTTTTGCTGCTTAGAATCATAGCATTGTAGAGTTGGAAGAGCATTATCTAGCCCAATCCCCTGCCATCCATATACTTCTGTTGATGCAGCTGAGAATAGCATAAGCTTTTCTTTTTGCTGCTGCATCACACTGCTGACACATGCTAAGCTTGGAGGTTTTCACATGTGCTACTGGCAAGAAAAAATTCATAGAAATGTTGGTAATCTTTTTTTGCCTGAGGGATAGATTTATATCTTAATAATAGACTTCCGGGGGCGGCGCGAACGGCAATGGCGGTCCTCTTCCACTAGTGAGGAGGAGGCTCCGCAGAAACTGGGTCGTCCGCTACGGCGAAGTGGAGACCCACTTCGGAAACCCACAGGCAGCAAGTGCCTGTGGTCTTGA
Source organism: Podarcis pityusensis (assembly GCF_964106645.2). Classification (NCBI taxonomy): domain Eukaryota; kingdom Metazoa; phylum Chordata; class Lepidosauria; order Squamata; family Lacertidae; genus Podarcis; species Podarcis pityusensis. Next base: position 115,316,629 of record NC_138026.1, read on the forward strand.
GGCTCGGTGGGCGCCAGAAGCGACCTCCTAAACGGCAAAGGAACCCCGTAAGGGGCTCCGGAACGTGGAGGGGGGTTGCGGCGCTGTGAGCCGTTTCGCGATCTGCGGAGCGAAGCCGCGCTGCTGCTGCCGGTGAGCGCTGATCCCTTTTCCTGCAAATTTCTGATTCGGAAGAAAGCAACAATCCGTGAGTAAAGACTGAATATCCTTAATTTGAGACTAAAATACTGAATTTGGCTGAAAGCGGAGAGACGTGGAAACAGGAAGTCCGTCTTCCGCTGCCACTGAACTTCAAAAAGCAAGGAGCTGGAGGAGTGGAGGCTTAAAAAGAACTTTCAACTCTACTGATCTGAGCACCCACTGAACTTGCTAAACAAAGTAAGGACTTTAAGCTTATGATTTGGTACCTTCTACTTGTATTGATCTACCTTTCTTCTATTGGAATTACAAATTGGAATGAGAAACCCAGAGTCCGGAGCTGCCTGTGCTCCCTGAGAGACTGAGCTGTCAGTTTTGCAGATTTGGCTACTGTGTATCAGAACTTGTAACAATCTGAGGGTATTTGGACTTGCTATTTTGAAACACCGTTTGAAAGACCAGTAAGCACTGGTAGAAACAAAGTGGCTGTTAACATCAACTCTGCCAAATATTGTTTTTGAAGGTTTCTGGACTTTAAATTGGACTTTAACTTTATTAGAATTCTTCCCTAAAGACATCTTAAGCTCCCTCTAGAGGATTTGAGACTTACAACAGTGACTGTACATTTACTTTCCCTTTCCTGGCCTCCTGTTTTCTCTGGGCTCTAGTTTTCCCGTGGGAATAACTCAGCTTGACCTTGACTCATAGACAACTTTGGAATGAGTGGCACAAGAAGAAGGGGAAGAACTAGACAAACAACCTTGACAACTCTAACCTCAGCCTCGCAGATACGTAGATCATCTGTACCTACGCTGCCTTCAGAGGTAGAAGAAGCCGTTCTGCCACAGGCAAGGGAAGGAGAAACGGAGCAGTTACAATTGGAAGATATGGCCTCAGGATCATCTGCTTCTATCCTAGAGAAAATTTATGAAAAATTGGAATCTCTGGATAAGAGAGTGGAATCTTTGGACAAGAAAGCAGATGAGCAAACAGCTAAGATTGATCAAAATACAGAATGTTTAAATAGATTAACTGGACAAGTCGCACAGAACGTACAGGCAATTGGACAGTTGACGGAGGCCACAGCAGAAAATCGGAATTTTTTTTTAAAAAAAATATTTATTGGGTTTTACAATAGAAACAAATATAATAAACAGTGTAACATATATCTTAACGTAATTTCACATTTTCTTTGGACTTCCTCACATCTCCCGCTCCCACTTTCATCGTTATAACATTTTGCCAGCAATTTATTATCTTATTTGCATTCTTATGTCCCATCTGTATATTTATAATCTTATAATTCTCAAAAAAATTTATATTTTCTCAATTTCACTTATTATCTTAAATTATTAAGATGAACTTATTATTCACTTATTATCTTAAATCGTCTAATTTAATCGGAAATTGGCTGAGGACACTAGTCAAAAACTTGAAAATTTAGAACAAGAGGTAAGACCACTCTGCAAACAAGTAGGTGAACATCAGATTTATCTGTCTATGATAGAACTGCGAAACCGTGAGAACAATTTAAGGATTAGGTCGGTACAAGAAGCAGAAGGAGGCAACCTAGCTGAGTTCTTAACTAAAGAATTCTCCAAGTTTTGGAATCTAGAGGAAAAGGACTTTAAAATCGTGTCAGCTTTCAGGCTTGGAAGATTTACAAAGAAGGAGAGGCCTAGAGACTGTTTGATAACATTGAGATCAAAAGAGGAAAGGGATAAGATTTTGGGCCTACACTACGAAAAGTCACTGGATATTCTGGACAGAAGAATTGAAATTTACAAAGATATTCCTAGACAACTGCTGGACCTCAGATCCGCCTACTCTGAACTTGTCAAACTTCTAAGGAGCAACTTAATTGCTTTTAGGTGGGAATTCCCCCAAGGAATATCCTTTACCTTCAGAGGGAAGAAGGTTAAAATTAGAACACTGGAAGATAGAGACAAATTTTTGTCTACATACGGAGAGGACCTTCAAAAAGGAATTGAACTACCCCCTGGGCCTGGAGCACCGGCAGTACCGGCACCTGTGGAACCTGAAGATCCTGTGAATAAGATACCACCCCTAGAAAAATAACCAGATTTATCCAGGATGTCTCTGCAACTTTTGAGCTGGAATATAAATGGCTGTAACATTCCGGAAAAAAGGAAGAAAATATTTCATATATTAAAAAAAGAACAATTGGACATTATTTGTTTACAGGAAACACATGTGACAAGGCTCCACAGAAAAGTGTTAATAAACAAAAGACTGGGCCAGGAATTTATATCTTCGGACAGAGTAAAGAAGAGAGGTGTGGTGATATATGCGAAAGAGAGCCTGTCACCCAAATTCTTATTTAAAGATGAACATGGAAGAATTTTGGCAATTGAGATACAACACCAAGGAGAGAAGCTTTTGATACTAGGAATCTACGCACCAAACGAAGGGAAATCGGAATTCTACAGGAAGTTGCATGAGACTATGCTGGATTATCTGGACTATAACAACATCATTATGATGGGAGACATGAATGGGGTCGTATCAACCAACATGGACAAGTCACAAAGTCAAAATGTTACAAAAGACGGCAGACTACCTAAAACTTTTTTTGAAATGACAGACAATATGGATTTGATTGACATCTGGAGGACAAAGAACCCCCTGGGAAGAGAGGGAACATTCTTTTCTGAAGCCCAACTGACCTGGACAAGAATCGACCAAATATGGATATCTAGAGGTCTGGCACCTAAGGCCAGAAAAGTGGAAATCTGCCCAAAGACCTGCTCCGACCACAATGCAGTAAAGATGGATATGACACTGTTACCAACCGGCTCTTTTCGATGGAAGATGAATGACAACTTGCTTAGAGATCAGGAGATTACCAAGAAGGCCCAAAAAGTTTTGAAGGACTATTTTGAGATAAATATGAACACCACGGTGGAAAAAAGAATCGTCTGGGACGCAAGCAAAGCCGTTATGAGGGGATTCTTGATACAACAGAATGCAGTAAAGAAAAGGACACAAAATGAGAGAAAAGACAAGATTCTGGACAAAATAAAAGAATTAGAGAAGAAGTTAAGATTAAACCCAAAGTCACAGCCAACTTTGAGAGAAATTAAACTCTATCAAGCACAATATTCTAAATTGATAAACCAGGAAATAGAGTGGAAGGTTAAATCAATGAAACAAAAAACGTTTGAGTCGGCGAATAAATGTGGAAAACTGCTAGCTTGGCAGTTGAAGAGAAGACAAAGATTAAATACAGTTACAAATTTAGAGATCGAAGGAAGAAATATCCAGAATCCTGTGGACATTAGAAAGTGTTTCCAGAGATATTTTAAAAAATTATACACTCAAGGGCCGCAAGACGAGGCTGAGATTAAACAATTTTTGGCAAAAAATGGATTACCAAAATTGTCACAAGAAAATAGGACAATCCTGAATTGCAAAATAACACGACAAGAGATTGAACAGGCCATTCAGAATATGCAATTGGGCAAATCTCCAGGGCCAGATGGGCTGACCTCCAAGTACTATAAGACACTAAAAGATTACTTGATACAACCTTTGATGGAGGTCAGCAACGAAATTATGGAAGGGAAGAGGGCGCCGGAGTCGTGGAAGGAAGCGTTTATCACATTGATACCAAAGTCGGAAGCTGAAAAGACACAACTTAAGAACTATCGTCCCATCTCTCTTTTAAATGTGGATTACAAGATATTTGCAGACATTTTGGCAAGTAGACTTAAAAAAGTTTTAAATGAAGTAATTCACAAGGACCAGGCAGGCTTTCTCCCAGGCAGACACTTGTTTGCTAATACAAGGAACATTATTGACATTTTGGAACTTTTGCAAACAGATATAAACACAAAAGCAGTCTTAATTTTTATAGACGCGGAGAAGGCCTTTGACAACATTTCCTGGAAATTTATGAAGGGAAACTTAAAAGAAATGGGAGTGGGACGGGGTTTTGAGAATGGGATTGAGGCGATATATTCAGAGCAGAAAGCTAAACTGATAGTTAACAATGTGGTTACAGAAGAGTTTAAAATTGAAAAAGGAACACGACAAGGCTGCCCTATTTCCCCTTTGTTATTTATCTCGGTTCTGGAAGTGCTCCTGAATATGATTAGAGGGGACCGGTTGGTGGAAGGAATTCAGGTCGGAGAGAAACAATATAAACTTAAAGCTTTCGCAGATGACTTGGTTTTGACCCTGCAGGAGCCAGAGTCTAGTACGAAAAGAGTATTACAACTGATTTATGACTTTGGTCGGGTGGCGGGATTCAAATTAAATAAACAGAAAACTAAGGTTCTGGGAAAAAAATTGACAGATACAGAGTCAGAACGGTTTCAGAAAGAGACAGAACTAAATGTGGTTAAAAAAGTTAAGTACCTAGGGGTAAACATAACAGCAAAAAATCTAAGCCTATTTAAGGACAACTATGAAAAGTGTTGGGCAGAAATTAAGAGAGATTTAGACAGTTGGACAAAATTGAAACTTTCTTTGTTAGGCCGAATTGCTGCTATCAAGATGAATGTATTGCCAAAGATGTTGTTTTTGTTTCAAACACTTCAGGTTTTAGATAAGACGGAGTGCTTTCAGAAGTGGCAGAGAGATATTTCTAAGTTTGTCTGGCAGGGCAAAAAGCCCAGAATTAAGTTTAAGATATTAACTGATGCGAAAGAAAGAGGGGGCTTTGCCCTGCCAGATTTAAAGTTGTACTATGAGGCCGCAGCTTTCTGCTGGCTAAAAGACTGGCTACTTCTTGAAGACACTGACGTGTTGGATTTGGAAGGGTTTAACAATACTTTCGGATGGCATGCATACTTATGGTACGACAAGGTTAAAGTCAATAAGGCCTTTAAGAACCATATTGTCAGAAAATCACTGTTTAATGTCTGGACAAAATATAAAGGCTTGTTGGAAAATAAAACTCCAAGGTGGCTTTCACCTTTGGAAGCTAAGGCCCGAAAAAGACCCAATATGGAGGCTAAATGGCCAAAATATTGGGAAATACTAGAAAAAGATGGAGACAACTGGAAATTGCAGAGTTTGGAGAAAATGAAGGATAAAGTGCGAGACTGGTTACATTACGCTCAGATTAAAGAAGTTTTTATAAATGATAAGAAACTAGGGTTCCAGGTGGAGAAATCGAAATTAGAAACAGAACTGTTAGAACCAAAGTCCAAGGTACTTTCAAGGATGTATAACTTGCTGTTAAAATGGAGTACACAAGATGAAATGGTTAAATCGGCTATGATAAGGTGGGCGCAGGACATTGGGTATAATATCATGTTTGAGGACTGGGAAAGGTTGTGGAGTACTGGGTTGAATTTTACTGCATGCAATGCTTTGAAAGAAAATGTAATGAAAATGATATATAGATGGTATATGACCCCAGTCAAACTTGCAAAAATATACCACCTGTCTGATAATAAGTGTTGGAAATGTAAAGAGAGTGAAGGAACATTCTTCCACCTCTGGTGGACCTGCCCTAAAGTGAAGGCGTTCTGGGAAATGATTTATAATGAACTGAAAAAGGTATTTAAGTATACCTTCACAAAGAAACCAGAGGCCTTTCTTTTGGGTATTGTCGGCCAAGGGGTGGTAAAGAAGGATTGGATATTTTTTATGTATGCAACAACTGCAGCAAGGATACTTCTTGCAAAGCATTGGAAAGCTCAAGATCTACCCACACTGGAAGAATGGCAGATGCAACTGATAGACTATATGGAACTGGCCGAGATGACCGGCAGAATCCGTGACCTGGGAGAGGAGAGGATGGAGGAGGACTGGAAGAAATTCAAGATTTATCTACAAAAATACTGTAATTTGAGTGAATGTTAAGCAGGATGCTAGATCATAAATAATTGAGCACCACTAAATTAGATGATTCAAGATGATAAGTGAGATTGAGAAAATATAAACTTTTTCGAGAATTACAAGATTATAAATAAATAGATGGGACATAAGAATGCAAACAAGATGATAAATTGCTGGCAAAAAGTTATAACGATGAAAGTGGGAGCGGGAGATGTGAGGGAGTCCAAAGAAGATGTGAAACTATGTTAAGACATATGCTACATTGTTTATTATATTTATTCTGTATTTTAAACCCTAATAAACATTTATAAAAATATATATATATATATATCTTAATAATATTTCCTGCCACTGAGTATGAACCGTGTGATGGTGTCTGCAAGCGACGTTGTAGAGCTGGAGAATATGAGTCTTCTTCAGACCTCTGCGAGGAATCTGGTCATTTCTTCTGCTGTAAAAAGTTTGGTAATGTGGTTAATTGTTTTTACAGCCTGCAATCATTATGAATGGGGGGGGGGAAGGTTAAAAGATAAGAAGCAGGGTTTTCTGTGGCTCTGTTAAAGCAAGCGGAAGAGCAAATAAGGAGAAGGGGTGTGGAGAAGGCAGAGAGGTGCTATTGTGTGACGGAGGGAAGGTGGAACTGCTCAACCCTCATTAGAAAATATAATTAAACAGTGGATCTGTGAGCACATCGAAAAGGATACAATGGTTACTAAAGCTAGCAGGGGTTTCTCAAAAGAAACAAGTCATGGCACATGAATTTTATTTCTTTTTTTTGATACAGTGGGAAATTTGGTAGATCAGAGGAATGCTGTGAATAGTGTGTGTCTTGATTTCAGTAAGGCTTTTGACAAACTCCCCCATGATTCCTTGTCATCCTGGAAACACAAATCAACACTGTTATGCAGCACCAAAAAAGCTAATGCAATTCTAGGCTGCATTAGCAGAGGTCCAGTGTCCAGATGACAATAAATTATAGTACCATTATGTTCTGGCTTCCTCCAGGCTGGTGCACTAAGAGGGAAAGGGGCAGGCATTTGCTGAGGTTGAGCCCGTTTCCCCCCTTTGCCAGGGCTCAGTGTTAGTGGATGAGGAAGCTTGCTGCTCCAATGTTGCAGGCACAAATCAATCCATACTTGCCTATGGCATGAGCTGCAGCAGCCTGGGAGTCATTTTGGATTCGTCCATGGAGGTGCAGGTCAATTCTGTGTCCAGGGCAGCTGTCTACCAGCTCCATCTGGTACACAGGCTGAGACCCTCCCTGCCCACAGACTGTCTTGTCAGAGTGGTGCATGCTCTGGTTATCTCTCACTTGGACAACTGCAACACACTCTACGTGGGGCTACCTTTGAAGGTGACCGGGGAACTACAACTAATCCATAATGTTTCAGCTAGACTGTTGACTGGTAGTGGCCACCAAGACCACATAACACCGATCCTGAAAGACCTACATTGGCTCCCAGTACATTTCCAAGCACTATTCAAAGCCCTAAACGGCCTCGCCCCAGTATACCTAAACGAGCGTCTCCACCTCCATTGCTCAACCCAGACCCTGAGGTCCAGCGCCGAGGGCTTTCTGGCGGTTCTCTCACTGCGAGAAACAAAGTTACAGGGAACCAGACAGAGGGCCTTCTCGGTAGTGGCACCTGCCCTGTGGAATGCCCTCCCATCAAATGTCAAAGAAATTAACAACTATGTGACATTTAGAAGACACCTGAAGGCAGCCCTGTTTAGGAAAGTTTTTAATGACTGACAGTTTAATGTATTTTTAAATCTTTTGTTGAAAGCCGCCCAGAGTGGAAATATAGAATGGAAATAGATTACTACTACTACTACTATTAGGAAGTAAATCTCACTGACTTCAGGAAGACTTACACCTGGGTAGGAGTGCAAAAAGTTGCTGTCTGACAATGCAATGCTGACATGTCTGCCTGAAATGAACCCCATTTAATTCAGTTGGACTAATTCAAAGGACCTGAATACACATTGCTGAGCTTTGTGCCCCAGAGAGGTCGCTTTGGTGCTACTAGCACAGCAAAAACAATGTGGGAGGCAGCAGTTATGAGTTAGAAGTTCATCCTGATTAGCATAAAGTTATTGTGTCTCATTGGTCAGCTACTGCTTGCCTTAAGCCAGGCAGCCCCTGGTCAATAAAGTGCTGTTTCAAAGAAGACCTGTCCACCTGGCCATTTGGGTCTCCTTTAGTCCTTTGGCATGCTAGTAATCTTAGCCCATTGGATACTATGTCATATGTGCAAAATTAAAGTTCTATTTCTTTGTCTATTAGGAAATGTAATGGATTGCTTTCACTGATTAAGAAATGATTAGAGAGGTTGGTGGTCTCTTCTCATCTGAAAAATTGATTTCTCTCTTCATAATATTTCTCCAGGATCTACTCCCACCCTGAATGATGATTGTAGAGGTCGCTGCAAACCAAGGTGTTCACGTAGAGAATATGTGGCTTCAACAACCTCCTGCGATCATCCTGATCATGTCTACTGCTGCCAAAAGAAGGGTAACATGTTAAATGTTTGTTATGGGCCTCGATCATGAGTTGGAAAAGAAGGTAAAGATGATAAACAGAGTTGTTTGGCTATGCTGGAAGGAAGAGGAAGAAACAAGGAGCAGGTTTTCTGCATGGAGAGGATGGAGAAATGCTTCTGGGTGGCAGAGAGAAGATGGGCTGCTCAACACCTACTTTGCCTTGTCTTCCTCAGTGCACCGACCCCTCTTGCTCTCCAGGCTTCAGAGATAGCTGCCTGAAGCCTTCGGAGCATGGAGGGAGCACTCCGTCTGTGTTCCGGAGGCTTCAGGTTCCTTTCACTGAAGCCAGGAGAGCAAGACTCTTCTGGCTTCAGCAGAGAGGGAGAGCTGCGCAGCACCCCTTCAGCCAAGCGGGAGGAGAAATGGAAGGGGCTCTGTTTCTCCTGCCACTTCGCTGAAGGGGCGCTGAGCAGAGAGGGGGAGATTTTTTTCCTCTTGTTCTCCACCTCTAAAACAAGGTGCATCCTATGGTCCGGTGCGTCCTATAGAGCGGAAAATACAGTAGTTGGTACTGGGCCATTTCCATAGCAACAGACTTGGCTGACTTTGCACCTGTTGGCTTATCTCATCCATGGGGTGATTTATGCTTATGAAGCAAATTAACCCCTTCCACATGACCTGGTTCTCCAAAATAACAAGTTATTTTTTTGTTTTTGTTTTTAAGGACTGAAGCTCTTAGGATCAGGAAATGTGGTTAAAGATAATAAAAAGGTGGTGGTTGTTCTTGCTTTGTTCAAAGCATGAGGAAGAAGAAACCAGGAGTAGTATTAGGAGCTGGAGTCAGAAGTACAGTAGGTCAGCAACTAAACAGTCTCTTTTTTTTAAGGAACCAAAACAGTGCAGGCCTAGTGATTGCAGCACATCTTCTCAGTAGGTGTTGCCCCAATGAGGCAGTTGTGAGGCCTAAATGGTCCCACCTTCCCACCGCTTTTAGAACTTCTTCTCCTTCAGGGGCCCTTCCCAAGCAATCTCAGGCTCCTTCATCTAGTCTCCCATTGCTAACCTGTGCTCTGCTCTTTTCATTCCTCTATGTGTTCTGGGAGACCAGGGGAGAGGATGCTGGTTGCAGCAGGATGGGGAGACTCCCTGGATTCTTCAGCAGCCAGCCTCATCTCTGTCTCCTGCCCCCCTCCTCTTCTCCACCCTCCACTGCTGCCTCTGATTCTGGAATGCTCTCTGTCACCTCCTCTTCCTGCTCACTAAATCCTGTTACCTCTTCAGCTTCCAAGACCTCTTTTTCTCAGTCTGTTCCCTCTTTTCCCCCAGACCACTCATAATCGCCCCACCACCAATCCCCTGTCTCTGAGCCTTCTTCTTTAAGCCTCTCACCACTCCTCTGCATCCAACCAGTCAATGACAAGTAAGTCCCATGCACTGAGAAGATTTGGGGCTAGAGAGAAGGTGGAACTGCTCAACAACTACTTTACCTCTGTCTTCTGCTAAAAGGAAACAGTGCACAATGTGGTGATTATAGAATAAATGATGCAGAGGGATAATATTTCTCCAGGACCCACCCACCCACCAGGATCCACCCACCCACCGGATGAAATTTGTAAAGGTTGCAAACCAAGTTGTTCAGATAGAGAATTTGTGACTTCAACAACTTACTGCCAGGATCCTGATCTTGTCTACTGCTGTGATATTATAGGTAACGTATCTATCTTTTCCTAAGGACTGCAAATATTATGTGATTGGGGAGGTGAGCAGTGGTGTTCTTTCTTTCTTTCTTTCTTTCTTTCTTTCTTTCTTTCTTTCTTTCTTTCTTTCTTTCTTTCATGTTTGAAGCAAGAGAAAGGACAAACAAGGAATAGCATGGAGAGGTGCTATTAGGTGACTTGGGGGAAAATGGAGCTGATCAACCCCTACTTTGCCTCTGTCTTTTTCACAAGTTTTCAAAAGGAAAACAATGTGTTGATATTACAATTAATAATGCAGGGAGGGAGCTGCAGCCCAAGAAAAGAAAATACAGTGGTACCTCGGATTACATACGCTCCAGGTTACATACGCTTCAGGTTACAGAGTCTGCTAACCCAGAAATAGTACCTTGGGTTAAGAACTTTGCTTCAGGATGAGAACAGAAATCATGCGGTGGCAGCACGGCAGCAGCAGGAGGCCCCATTAGCTAAAGTGGTGCTTCAGGTTAAGAACAGTTTCAGGTTAACAATGGACCTCTGGAACGAATTAAGTATGTAACCAGAGGTACCACTGTAGGTGGTAAGGGAACACCTAGTTACTTTAAAGGAATTCAAATCTCCAGGGCCTGATTAGCTGCATCCAAGGGTACAAAAGGAGTTTGCAGATGTAATCTCAGGTCTATAATCTTTGAGAATTCCTGGAGAACTGGTGGCAATTGTTGTCCCCATCTTCAAAATGGGTTAAAAGGCCAACCCAGGAAACCACCAACTGGTGAGCTGGACATCCTGACTGCCTGACTTTGATACTGAAAGTTAAAGAAAGAGTGGCTCTCTTCCTGCAATATCTTTGAGCCAGAAGGTGACTTTTGTGACTCCTAAATTCAGTGGTGAGGCAGTTGTGAGGCCTAAATGTTCCCACCTTCCCACTGCTTTTAGAACTTCTTCTCCTTCAGGGGCCCTTCCCAAGCAATCTCAGGCTCCTTCATCTAGTCTCTCATTGCTAACCTGTGCTCTGCTCTTTTCATTCCTCTATGTGTTCTGGGAGACCAGGGGAGAGGATGCTGGTTGCAGCAGGATGGGGAGACTCCCTGGATTCTTCAGCAGCCAGCCTCATCTCTGTCTCCTGCCCCCCTCCTCTTCTCCACCCTCCACTGCTGCCTCTGATTCTGGAATGCTCTCTGTCACCTCCTCTTCCTGCTCACTAAATCCTGTTACCTCTTCAGCTTCCAAGACCTCTTTTTCTCAGTCTGTTCCCTCTTTTCCCCCAGACCACTCATAATCGCCCCACCACCAATCCCCTGTCTCTGAGCCTTCTTCTTTAAGCCTCTCACCACTCATCTGCATCCAACCAGTCAATGACAAGTAAGTCCCATGCACTGAGAAGATTTGGGGCTAGAGAGAAGGTGGAACTGCTCAACAACTACTTTACCTCTGTCTTCTGCTAAAAGGAAACAGTGCACAATGTGGTGATTATAGAATAAATGATGCAGAGGGATAATATTTCTCCAGGACCCACCCACCCACCAGGATCCACCCACCCACCGGATGAAATTTGTAAAGGTTGCAAACCAAGTTGTTCAGATAGAGAATTTGTGACTTCAACAACTTACTGCCAGGATCCTGATCTTGTCTACTGCTGTGATATTATAGGTAACGTATCTATCTTTTCCTAAGGACTGCAAATATTATGTGATTGGGGAGGTGAGCAGTGGTGTTCTTTCTTTCTTTCTTTCTTTCTTTCTTTCTTTCTTTCTTTCTTTCTTTCTTTCTTTCTTTCCTTCATGTTTGAAGCAAGAGAAAGGACAAACAAGGAATAGCATGGAGAGGTGCTATTAGGTGACTTGGGGAAAATGGAGCTGATCAACCCCTACTTTGCCTCTGTCTTTTTCACAAGTTTTCAAAAGGAAAACAATGTGTTGATATTACAATTAATAATGCAGGGAGGGAGCTGCAGCCCAAGAAAAGAAAATACAGTGGTACCTCGGATTACATACGCTCCAGGTTACATACGCTTCAGGTTACAGACTCTGCTAACCCAGAAATAGTACCTTGGGTTAAGAACTTTGCTTCAGGATGAGAACAGAAATCATGCGGTGGCAGCACGGCAGCAGCAGGAGGCCCCATTAGCTAAAGTGGTGCTTCAGGTTAAGAACAGTTTCAGGTTAACAATGGACCTCTGGAACGAATTAAGTATGTAACCAGAGGTACCACTGTAGGTGGTAAGGGAACACCTAGTTACTTTAAAGGAATTCAAATCTCCAGGGCCTGGTGAGCTGGACATCCTGACTGCCTGACTTTGATACTGAAAGTTAAAGAAAGAGTGGCTCTCTTCCTGCAATATCTTTGAGCCAGAAGGTGACTTTTGTGACTCCTAAATTCAGTGGTGATGACCTTTGCCCTGCTGGTTCTCTTTTTGATTTTGTTATACCTGGGTAAAAAATAAAGGTCTGTTCTATCAATGGACTGTAGTAAAAAAAAAAAAAAGTCTAGTCCATTTTGGTGTCTTTTGCTACTCTAACTTGCTCAAAACATTAGCTCATTTGAAACTTTGCCATTTGTGCATAGTTTTATTTAGTGGAAAATGTAATGAAATCTCCGTGACTGCTTTCACTGAGATGCTTAGAGATGTTGGTAATTTCTTCTCTCTGAAGGATGGATTTCTATCTTTATAATATTTCTCCAGAATCCACTCCCACCGAGCAAATGAAGTGTAAAGGTCGCTGCAAACCAAGGTGTTCACGTAGAGAATATGTGGCTTCAACAACCTTCTGCCATCATCCTGATCATGTCTACTGCTGCCGAAAGAAAGGTAACATGCTAATTTTTTGTTATGGGCCGCAATCATGAGTTGGAAAACAAGGTGAAGATAATGAACAGGGTTGTTTGGCTATGCTTGAAGGAAGGCAAAGAACAAACAAGGAGTAGGTTTACTACGTGGAGTGGATGGAGAAATGCTTTTGGGTGACCGAGATAAGTTGGACTCCTCCACACCTACTTTGCCTCTGTCTTCTTCCAAAAGTGTATAATTTGATGATAATAGAATAAAAGATACAGAGAGGGGACTTCAGCGCAAGAGAGGAAGAGAGTTGGTAGGGGAACACCAAGCTACTCTGAATGAATTCTAATCTTCAGGGCCTTAGAACTGCTCCCAAACGTACTAAAGGAACTTGCAGATGTAATCTCACAGCCTCTGTATAGAATATTTGGGAATGCTTGGACAAAAGGTGGTGTCCCTGCAGACTGGAAGTGGGCAAACTTTGTTGCCATCTTCAAAAAGGAAAAGAAAAAGGACCCAGGAACATAACTAGTTGGTCAGCTTGGCTAGGATACTAGGAAAGGTCCCCAAAATGACAATGAGTCAACGAGAAATTAGCAGGCATGCCACTTTCAGAGGCCCTGGGGGCCCGAGCACCAACAAATTTTCATTTTGGGTGTCCACGGGTGCCTGGCTACCGCCTCCTGCTGTGGCCTCCTGCTGTGGCTGCAGCCTCCCACTGCCTCTGCAACACAGTGTGGCGGAGGCGCAGGCCCTGGCCCAGTTGCCTTGTTTTCTCAAAAACAAGTCATAGCTGATGAATCTAAGTTAAAAAAACAAACAAACCCAGATTGGCAAGCTTAGTGGATAAGGGTAATGCTGTGAATGTCTTGATTGCAGTAAGGCTTTTGACAAACTCCCCCCTGGTTGCTTGTCATTCTGGAAAAAGAAATCACAAGTGGGTTACCACAGGGTTCTGTCCTGGACCCAGTGTTATTCAACATTTTTATAGACGGCTTAGATGAAGGAAACAGAGGGGCTGCTCATCCAATCTACAGGTGTGGAATTTAGCTCTTCAGGAAAAGCTTACCTGGCACGTCAGACTTTTGAATGGGAAAGCAAAGCCACACTCAAATCTGGTGGGACTTTGTTGGATATATCAGCTGTTGGCTATTTGCAGTATGGTAGCGCTGCAGAGAGCTTGCTGGGGAGACCATGCATTAAAAAGGACTCAAAAAGTACTTAAACAAGGTTTTAATTACAAAAACAAAAACTCCATTTACACTAAATACATCAACAAACCAACATGACCCAACCACCAACCCATCCCCCAGGGTAATGGGAGAGCTAGGTGCTGCTCCTTATATACGACACCCAATTGCTGACACAGCTTAATCAATACAACTCAGCAGCACCTGCTATGTTTCACAGCTGTAAAGCTGGGTCTCGTTATCTTGCTCTGGCCCTTGCTCTGGCCCCTTAAAGACATACACATCGGGTGGAACAGTGATGAACCTTTACATTTAAAGAAACCATTCAACAGTTCAAGGAACTGTTATATTGTTCTCTCCCCCAACCCTATCCTGGTATCCCAATACATTAGGTAAAGGTAAAGGGACCCCTGATCATTAGGTCCAGTCGTGACCGACTCTGGGGTTGCGGCGCTCATCTCGCTTTATTGGCCAAGGGAGCCGGCGTACAGCTTCCGGGTCATGTGGCCAGCATGACGAAACCGCTTCTGGCGAACCAGAGCAGCGCAAGGAAACGCTGTTTACTTTCCCTCCGGAGCGGTACCTATTTATCTACTTGCACTTTGACGTGCTTTCGAACTGCTAGGTTGGCAGGAGCAGGGACCAAGCAACAGGAGCTCACCCCGTCGCAGGGATTCGAACCGCCAACCTTCTGATCGGCAAGTCCTAGGCTCTGTGGTTTAACCCACAGTGCCACCCGCATCCCTTTCCCAATACATTAGGGAAAAATAGAATACATGGCCTTCTGTTTATTATAGGTTATACTTTACTGTACATTGCAGTGCCACCCATTGCGTGAACAGGCAGCGACCACCCCAGCCCCCAGGGACCACCAGAAAGGAATAATGACTCTGACAACGTGTTATGGAATTAAAATTTGGCCACAACTTTATTAAACTTTCAAATGTAGGAAGACCTTGGCTTAGGCATTAGGCATATATCCCTCCCAGCCCCCCAGCTGGGGGGACTGGGGCTCCTCAGGGTAAATGGGTTATGGGGGTGCTCTGCAAGACACATGTGTACATAGGCAGCCCACCCCATATCCACGCACGCTGGGTAGTTCACTGATAACCTTTCAGTGTATAGCCAGTGACACCCATATTACAACCCCTTTAAGAGGGGACCCTGGAATTGCTGTCGTGGGGTGTGTGTGTGTGAGTCACCACTTCACCCCCCCCCCAAATTTCAGGGAAGAAAAGACTAAAGGATTCCACCCAAGGCCTTAAACCGCCAAAGTTGTGACGAATTCCTACAGGGAAGACAAAACCTGCCAGTGCAGGAGAATTTCTTCCCAGCTCTTCGACAGCAACCAGTCAAAAGACCGTAGCAGCACCTGCTAAACAGGAAGAAAAAGGTTAACCTGTAAGCAAGAAACATTAAACAAAGGGAGGGTTGGGTGAATGAAGCTCCTGAGCCGACTGCCGGGCTGCTGCTGGCTCCACCCCCTAATTATGTGATTGGCCCCACCTCCCAGCAGTGTAAATTGACTGACTGAGGCTGGGCGTGAGCCCCCAAAGAATAACACTGAGAAGCAGGCCAGCGCACATAAGTTCCCTGGGGTCCGAAGAACCGTGTGCGATCCCGGAAAGTGCACCCACAGTGTGAGTGTTCTCCTTGTGCACTCAATCTTTCCCAACATCAGGGTCTTTTCCAGGGAGTCTTCTCTTCTCACGAGGTGGCCAAAGTATTGGAGCCTCAGCTTCAGGATCTGTCCTTCCAGTGAGCACTCAGGGCTGATTTCCTTCAGAATGGATAGGTTTGATCTTCTTGCAGTTTCCTGCTTGGCAGGGGGTTGGACTCGATGGCCCTTGTGGTCTCTTCCAACTCTGATTCTATGATTCTATGGGACTCTCAAGAGTCTCCTCCAGCACCATAATTCAAAAGCACAAATTCTTGGCGACCAGCCTTTTTTATGGTCCAGCTCTCACTTCCATACATCACTACTGGGAAAACCATAGCTTTAACGGGTCTTCACTTACCTCATAGTAAATGTCACAAATTTTGGAAGTTCAGGCATTGGGTTGGAACCTTAGCTGACCAGAGGTCCTGTTAAAGGGGTGCACGAATGGGAGTCCACATGGGGGCCTATGGGACATAGTGCCTTTCCCAATGGTGGCCCTGGTGGGATTGTACAACCTGATGCATGTCCACTGGCACCAACTCCAGGGGCCCCCAGGGCCCCCTGCACCCACAATATTTTGTGTGTGACCGTGTGACCTTAGTTGAGACTTCCAGAGCTTTGTGAGCCCTGGAAGTTGCGTCTGAAGCCTCACAGAGCCTCCCAACGCAACTTCCAAGAGAAACCAGAAGTCTCATTGGAGGCCTGAGACATAACCCCCAAGGCCCCACGAGGTCTTGGAAGTGACATCTAAGGCCCTGCACAGTCTCAGAAGCTACTTCTGGTAGAAACTGGAAGTCATGTCGGAGGCCTCGTAGGCGTTGCTGCGGCGCCCGCAGTGTAATGTGACGTAATGATGTCACAACATCACTTTCCATCTCACGTGTCATTGGGCAGCCATAATCTGGGCCCCAAGTTGGCACCACTGTGCATGTTAGAGGTGACCTCCCAGTCAGGGTTGACCCACCCTACTCAACAACCAGCGGTCAGGCTGCTTGATACTGTATACATATCCAATGCCTTGGCCAAAACCTACTGACATGTGAAATCAATAAAAGTTATGGCCTATTTCAACCCAATAGCAATGTCCCGTGTCTCATTTATTTGGCTGGCCTTTCACTGGGCTGTGAGCATCTTGCCCCTGTATATGCAATCCAATCCTATACATAACTACTATGTATCTCCCTATATCTGGTCCACTTGCACAAAGCAAGGGCAACTCATATATCAAAACAATGCAGACATTTTAAATAATCCCACAAGAAAGAAAAGTTACAAAATGGGGAGGCTAGTCTATTAAGGAAAAACGGGCACTACTGAATCCTCGAACTTCCATTTACACACATAGTTTTGACAATTTATTCCAGGTGAAACATAAGGAAAACCTTTATATAATTTTCTTTTGTTTTTAAGTATAAACTACAAAGATGAAGATTGAGGATCATTTGAATATTGGGGGCTGTCCCATCACTTGGAGTGCCACTGGATCCTGCTTCAACCCCAGCTAGAGTCTCCTTCTGCTTCTTCATCAAAGCATCCAGATCAAAAGAAGTG
The DNA here is from genome assembly GCF_964106645.2 of Podarcis pityusensis. Classification (NCBI taxonomy): domain Eukaryota; kingdom Metazoa; phylum Chordata; class Lepidosauria; order Squamata; family Lacertidae; genus Podarcis; species Podarcis pityusensis. The sequence goes on from NC_138026.1 coordinate 115,333,933, forward strand.
CTTGCAACATTCTCCATGATTACATGAGATTCTCCCTTGCAATAAAAGTGAATTAAAAAAAAAGCAATTTCCATTCATTTGTCCTGATCTGATTATTTACTAGCATGAGGTTATTCCTGATTAAATGTTGTTGTTGTTTAGTCGTTTCCGACTCTTCGTGACCCCATGGACCAGAGCACGCCAGGCACGCCAGATTAAATGTAGAACGTGACATTTGTTCTTACTGAAATTCATTTTGGGTTTTTTTTGGCCCTGGTCCCCAATCTGTTAAGGTCATCTGGAATCCTGATTCTACCTTCTGAGGTATTAGCCACCCCTCCCAGTTTGGTGTCATCTGCAGATTTGTATACATTGTTTTGTCCACGTTGATCTTCATGACATTTTTCAAAAGAAAGAGCAGGAAGTAATTATCCAAAATTAATAGCCATGAATATCCTTAGCAGAAGAACATACAGTCCTTCCTTCACCCTGAAAGTTTCTCTTCCTCCTGCCTCTGTGCATGACATCATTCCCTTAGTAAGTACAAATAGAAGATGCTTTCCGTTCTCTCTCTGCAATATCTTTGAGCCGGAAGATGACTCTGGTGGCACCAGCATTCAGCCATGAAGACCTTTGCCCCACTGGTTATCTTTTTTATGCTGCTTAGCTTCCCAGGTAAAATATAAAGAACAGTTGAACCACCGGACTGTGGTAAAAGAAGACTTGTCTAACTAGCTTTGCTGCTGTGCCATGCTTGAAGTATTAGCTCATTTGATACTATGCCATTTGCACAAGATGAAAGTATACCTGAAGGAGCATCTCCACCCCCATTGTTCAGCCCAGACACTGAGGTCCAGCTTCGAGAGCCTTCTGGTGGTTCCCTCCCTGCGAGAAATGAGGTTACAGGGAACTGGGCAGAGGGCCTTCTTGGTAGTGGTGCCCGCCCTGTGGAACGCCCTTTCATCAGATGTCAAGGAAATAAACAACCATCTGTCTTTTAGAAGACATCTGAATGAAGCCCTGTTTAGGGAGGTTTTTAATGTTTGGTCTTTTACCATGTTTTTAATGTTCTGTTGGGAGCTGCCCAGAGTGGCTGGAGAAACCCAGCCAGATGGGCGGGGTATAAATAGTGAATTATTATTATTATTATTATTATTATTATTATTATTATTATTATTAGACTGCTTTCACTGAATAGGAGATGCTTAAAGATGCTGGTGATTTCTTTTCTTCTGGGGGACTGATTTCTATCTTGTTAATATTTCTCCAGGACCCACCCCCACACTGAATGAAATTTGTAGAGGTCTCTGCAAACCAAGTTGTTCAGGTAGAGAATATTTGGCTTCATCAACCGTCTGCCATCATCCTGATCATGTCTATTGCTGCCGAAAGACAGGTAACATGTGAATTTTTTCCTAAGGTGTGCAACTATTATATGATTTGGAAAAGCAAATAAACAGGTTTGAGGGTTTTTTTTGCTATGTTTGAAGCAAGAGAAAGAACAAACAAGGAGTAGGTCTTCTGCGTGGAGATAATGGAGAGGTGCTATTAGGTGACCGGGGGGGGGGGGGGAATGGAGCTGATCAACACCTACTTTGTCTCTGTCTTTTTCAAAAGGAAAACAGTCTGCAATGTGATGATATTACAATTAAGAATGCAGGGAGGGAGCTGCAGCCCAAGAAAGGAAAATAGGTGGTGGTGGTAACAACAACAACAACAACAACTTGTTATTTATACCCCACTCATCTGGCTAGGTTTCCCCAGCCACTCTGATGAGATTCTCATTAAAAACATAAAGAATTCTCTCTCTCTCTCTCTCATATAAAGAATTTATAAAGTATAAATGAGATTCTCATTTAAAATATAAAGAACTGTATCAAAAGGGCCCCTTCCGATTCTCAGAACTGAGTGTCTTTGCAAATTAGGGTGGAATCTACAAACATAAAAACCCCTCTGAAAATGCTTTTTAAAAAGCATTAAAAAATACATTGCATTTTCCATAAGGCTCACCATTGCCATCTAGTGTCCCATTGTTTACCTTCCCGCTGGAGCGGTACCTACTTATCTACTTGTACTTTGACGTGCTTTTGAACTGCTAGGTTGGCAGGAGCAGGCACTGAGCAATGGGGGCTCACCCTGTCGCAGGGATTCGAACCGCCGATTTTCTGATTGGCAAGCCCAAGAGGCTCAGTGGTTTAGACCACAGCGCCACCCACGTCCCATTGACCCACTGTATATTGCACTTAAAACACACTTAAAACATTTTCTTTGCAGCTGTATAGCTGAGTTCTATGTCATTTGTGCAGGATTAGTTCCATTTCTTTTCTTAGTGAGAAGTGTAATGGGCTCCTTTCACAGAATAGGAGATGCTTAGAGGAGCTGGTGATCTCTTCTCATCTGAGGGATGAATTTCTACCTTCACAATATTTTTCCAGGACCCACTCTCACCCGAAATAAAAAATGTATAGGTCGCTGCAAAGCAAGTTGTTCAGGTGGAGAGTATGTCGCTTCAACAAGCTCCTGCCACCGTGCTGATCATGTCTACTGCTGCTCAAAGACAGGTAACATGCTAATTTTTTGTTATGGGCCACAACTATTATGATTTGGAGAAGAAGGTAAAGATAATAACAGGGTTGTTTGGCTATGCTTGAAAGAAGATGAACAAGAAAGGAGGAGGTCCTCTTCATAGAGAAGATGGAGAAATGCTACTGGGTGACAGAGAAAATAGTGAACTGCTCAACACCAACTTTGCCTCTGTCTTCTTCCCAAAGGAAAACAGTGTATAATTTGATGATACTAGAATAAAAGATGCAGCTCAAGAGAGGCAAAGAGATAGAAAGGGAATACCTAGCTACTCTGAATGAATTCGAACCTTCAGGGTCTAATGAACTGCACCCAAAGGAACTATATGGATTTGCAAATATAATCTCAGAGGCTGTTTTATAATATTTGGGAATCCTTGAAAATCCCTGCAGGTGGGCAAACATTGTCACCATCTTCAAAGAGGGGGAAAAGAAGACCCAGGCATCTCGGTTGGTCAGCTTGACTTTGATACTAGGAAAGGTCCTAGAAATATATTTATAGTGTGGGTCTGTGAACACTTATTAAAGTGTTCTGTCGCTACTAAGAGCCAGCATGGGTTTCTCAGAGACAAGTCATAGCAGATGAAACTCTCTCCCCCTTTTCAATAGAGTGGCAAGCTTAGTGGATAAAGGGCATGCTGTGACTGTAGTGTATCTTGATTGCTGTAAGACTTTTGACAAACTTCTTCATGGTTCTTTTGTCAACCTGGGAGAAAAAAGTGGCAAGTGGATTACCACAGGGTTCTGTCCTGGGCCCGGTGTTGTTCAACATCTTTATAAATGACTTAGATGAAGGGAACAGAGGGGTTCCTCGTTAAATCTGCTGATGACACCAAATCAGGAGGGGTAGCTAATATCTCAGAAATAGAATCGGGATTTTAGATGACCTTTAGAGATTGGAGACCTGGGCCAAAACTAACAAAATGAATTTCAGTAGGGATAAATGTCAGGTTCTGCACTTAGGCAGGAACTGCCAGATGCATAAATATAGAATGGAAGACAAAGGATCTTAGAGGGTTTTTTTGCTTTTTTAAGTAGACCACAAATTTAACTTGAGTCAACACTGTGATGCAGCAGCAAAAAGAGTTAATGCAATTCTAGATGTTCAGTCCTCACAGCAAGGGAAATAACAGTATCATTCTTACCTTCCTTGGTCAGACCCCACTTTTAGTACTATGTGCAGCTCTGGGTACCACAGTTCAGGAATGATATTGACAAAGTCAGCTGAGGAGAGTGACCAAGATGCTCAAGAGTATGGAAAACACACCTTGGGAGGAACAGTTGAGGGAGTTGGGTATGTTTAGCCCAGAGAAGAGAAGACTGAGAGGTGATCTTATAATTGTCTTCAATATCTGAAAGGCTTCCATGTGGAAGATGGAACAAGCTTTTCTGCTGCTCCAGAGGGCAGGACACGAGCCAATGGATTCCTATTACAAAAAAGGAGATTCTGACTAAATGCAAAGAAGAACTTTCTGGTGCTAAGAGCTGTTCCACAGTGGAATGGGCTACGTGAGACTTTGCTTCATTGGAGGTTTTTAAACAGAGGTTGGATAACCTCCTGTCAGAGATTCTTTAGCTGGGGTTCCTGCATTGCAGAGGGTTGGGATCCCAATTCCAATTCCCAATTCCACAGCTGTGTGACTGGAGTGATATCTGGGTTAGGTGCTCAGTGTTGGAACACGGGGCACACACAGCCCCCAGAATGAGACAAACCTCTCCGGGCATCTTCCTGATGAAACGCAGCCTGGGACGTGCATAAATCTTCATGCACCAGCGGAACATATCAGAAGACTATGTGCACACTCACTCAGCAGAGTATAGCAGAAACAATCGTGGAGCGTGAGTGTGGCATTCTAAGTATTTATTAAGCAATATACAGTTGTACCTCGGGTTAAGAACTTAATTCATTCTGGAGGTCCATTCTTAACCTGAAACTGTTCTTAACCTGAGGTACCACTTTAGCTAATGGGGCCTCCTGCTGCTGCCGCACCACCGCATGATTTCTGTTCTCATCCTGAAGCAAAGTTCTTAACCTGAGGTACTATTTCTGGGTTAGCGGAGTCTGTAACCTGAAGAGTTTGTAACCTGAAGTTGCTGTAACCCGAGGTACCACTGTATACAGGACAAAGCAATCATGGCGACCTCTCAGTTCTTCTCCAAGAGAGAGAGAAAGAAAAGTACAAAAATACAGTAGAGTGGAAAAGATCATAAGACTGGCTTCCATTCTCATTTTCCAAGCCTGGAAAGTAAACACAGACATGTGATGTAACAATCACATATCCAGCAACGGAGGAATGAAATGCTAACACTTAGTGGATGGGAAGATACAATCACTGGGCGGCAGAATAAAAGAACGAAGAAGTAGCTTTTGAAAATCAACTTTATTTGAAACAATTTGAATTGGAAAAAATGCAACACTTAACACTACATTTCTGGTCACACATAACCCCCAATTTTCACTTGCATGTTCCATTTTCAGAGCTCCCAGAGATTAAATTAATTCAATTTACGTATAATACACAACCTTGCAAAGTTGTACCACCTTTTGTATTATCTTTTCATGATTCCCAAGGACAACAGAATATAAATAGGAGTCCTTCCAGGTGATCTTTTTACGCTTCCTGTTTTTAGAGTCAATATATAGAGCAGGCAGGAACTATTTTCCCAAGAAGTCACCACCCAAATAAGTATACAAATCAGACCTTTGGTAAAATGCTTGCACAGATACAGTAAAGTAGTTCAAAAACTGGTGAAGGTCTTTTTTTTTTATTTACTTGAGGGTTTGCCACTCTTAACTAAAGGCCTACCAATACTGTGTGCAGATTATTATAGTTAGGAAGAGATGGAAAACTGGTGGTCCTCCAGATGTTGTTAGATTCCTGGTTTCCATCAGTCTCAGCCTGCATGGCCAAAGGCTAAGGATTACCAAGATCTGAAGGGTCAATTCCCCCCCCCCCCCAATAATTTTTATTGGTTGATGGTTGGATTTGTGGACATATGAGAGAGCATTATAAAACCCACACAGAGACAAAATAAGACTGTTCCTTTTAATCCACTTGTGGAGAAAACTCGGAGGCGACAGAAAAGGAAAATGAATAAATGACAAATATGAGAAGATGGGACTGGAAACATCATTGCAGTAAGGAAAGCAGCACGAATTTGGATCTTTGGATTCCTGACGATCGAGGAGCATGGGTACCCCCCCACAAAAATTTTCTAATTTGGAAAACATTTGGACTTTATGATGTGTATTGATATAATTTGGACTAATTGGTATGATATGTTTAATTTGACAAACTGAAGGGTCAAATTTTCAACGTGCTTATAGTAAGGGATTGGATATTGTGTCAGACACATTCCCGTGGATATTGTTCATCAAAGGAATGCACAAGTGGGACTTTATTGCATAGGATTTAACACAGCTTGTTCTCTTCTCTTCCATAGGGCGATAAAATTGTGCAGCAGGAAACTCCTGAATTGCATCAGAACCTATACAAAGGGTGAAGTCCTTCTTTAATGCCATTCTTAAGCATCTGACACACAAGTAATCTTTCAGAAGTTCATTTCTGGTGACTGAAAAGCCTTCCAGAAAGTAACGATCGTAATAAAATAATAAATAAAATAAAATCAGACATGTTGTGCAGATGGAGTCCCGTGTAAACTGGGAGTCAACTTGTTTATTTGATTGCTGTGTGGCAGAATCAAAACATTCCCTGGTTTCCTTGGCCGCAATAGAAGAGAATCCAGCCTGCTGCAAGGAATTCAGAGAAGACCTGGTTTTATGGCTTTTTCTTCTTCTTCTTCTTCTTCTTCTTCTTCTTCTTCTTCTTCTTCTTCTTCTTCCTTTTCTTCTTCTTCTTTTGAGGTGGGGGAGTTTTAAGAATCTCCTCTGACTCTTCTTTGGCCTCTGTGGAGAGCCAGTGTGGTGTAGTGGTTAAGAGCGATAGACTCATAATCTGGGGAACTGGGTTCGCGTCTCCGCTCCTCCACATGCAGCTGCTGGGTGACCTTGGGCCAGTCACACTTCTTTGAAGTCTCTCAGCCCCACTCACCTCACAGAGTGTTTGCTGTGGGGAGGAAGGGAAAGGAGAATGTTAGCCGCTTTGAGACTCCTTCAGGTAGTGATAAAGCGGGATATCAAATCCAAACTCTTCTTCTTCTTCTTCTCTTCCACTTCAAACTGGGCCTGCAAACCATGCCAGATTTAAACCATTCCTTGGTCATCGGATGGATAATATGATGAGCAAGGAGGATGAGAAAATACTGGCAGCTAATCTGCAGAAAAGGGCTGTGGAGAGAGAGAGGGAATGCATGTGACCACATCCATCGCTTGTATGGACAAGGATGAATGGACCGAGGCCGTTTAGGGCTTTAAAGGTCAGCACCAACACTTTGAATTGTGCTCGGAAACGTACTGGGAGCCAATGTAGGTCTTTCAAGACCCGTGTTATATGGTCTCGGAGGCCGCCCCCAGTCACCAGTCTAGCTGCCGCATTCTGTTTTTTTGTTTTTTTTTTAAATAATTTTTTATTAAAGTTTTAAACAACAAAAAAAGAAAAACAACACACACAAAAAAAATACAAGACTTAACAATATAAACACAAAACAATTAAAAACAAGCTCTCTTTTCCATTTCCAATTTTAAGTTACTTATTTTCTGGACTTCCTCATACCTCCCTCTTTTGTATTCCAATCCACATTATTTGTCCAGCAGTTTCTTTTCCACTTTTTTAATCCCAATCTTTAATTTAATAAAATGTTATAATATATAACTTCAACTTTTTTTTTAAACCTAATCCTTTAATCTTAATATCATATAACTTTAAAGTTTCCCCTTTTAAAATCAAATTTCCATTTCTTTAAACTTCTTAAATCTTAATCTTTAATCTTAATCTATCCTTAACTTTAACCTGTGCAGCTGGAAACCACTTGTTTTCAGTCCATCATCACTCTAACATTCCTTAATTTTGCAGTGTTTCTGAAGATAGTCTTTGAATTTCTTCCAGTCTTCCTCCATCGACTCTTCTCCCTGGTCTCGGATTCTGCCAGTCATTTCCGCCAATTCCATATAGTCCATAAGTTTCATCTGCCATTCCTCCAGCGTGGGAAGTTCTTGTGTCTTCCAATACTTTGCGATGAGTATTCTTGCTGCTGTTGTTGCATACATAAAGAAAGTTCTATCCTTTTTTAACACCATTTGGCCGACTATGCCCAGGAGAAAGGCCTCTGGTTTCTTAGGGAAGGTATACTTAAATACCTTTTTTAATTCATTATATATCATTTCCCAGAAAGCCTTAATCTTTGGGCATGTCCACCAAAGGTGAAAAAATGTACCTTCAGTTTCTTTACATTTCCAACATTTGTTATCGGGCAAGTGATAGATTTTTGCAAGCTTGACTGGGGTTATGTACCACCTGTATATCATTTTCATAATATTCTCTCTTAAGGCATTACATGCCGTAAATTTCATACCTGTGGTCCATAACTGTTCCCAGTCAGCAAACATAATGTTATGTCCAACGTCCTGTGCCCATTTAATCATAGCCGATTTTACTGTTTCATCTTGAGTATTCCATTTCAGCAGCAAGTTATATATTCTTGACAAATTCTTAGTCTTGGGTTCTAACAATTCTGTTTCTAATTTGGATCTTTCCACCTGGACTAGCTGCCGCATTCTGGATTAGTTGAAGTTTCCGAGTCACCTTCAAAGGTAGCCCCACGTAGAGCGCATTGCAGTAGTCCAAGCGGGAGATAACCAGAGCATGCACCACCCTGGCGAGACAGTCCGCAGGCAGATAGGGTCTCAGCCTACGTACCAGATGGAGCTGGTAAACAGCTGCCCTGGACACAGATTTGACCTGTGCCTCCATGGACAGCTGTGAGTCCAAAATGACTCCCAGGCTGCGCACCTGGTCCTTCAGGGGCACAGTTACCCCATTCAGGACCAGGGAATCCTCCACATCTGCCCGCCTCCTGTCCCCCAAAAACAATACTTCTGTCTTGTCAGGATTCAACCTCAATCTGTTAGCCGCCATCCATCCTCCAACCGCCTCCAGACACTCACACAGGACCTTCACCGCCTTCACTGGTTCTGATTTAAAAGAGAGGTAGAGCTGGGTATCATCTGCATACTGATGAACACCCAGCCCAAACCTCCTGATGATCTCTCCCAGCGGCTGCATGTAAATGTTGAAAAGCATGGGGGAAGAGGACAGAACCGTGAGGCACCCCACAAGTGAGAGCCCAGGGGTCTGAACACTCATCCCCCACCACCACTTTCTGAACACGGCCCAGAAGAAAGGAGCGGAACCACTGAAGCCAAAACCAATAATGATGATGATGATGATAATAATAATAATAATAATAATAATAATAATAATAATAATAATTTATACACCGCCCGTCTGGCTGGGTTTCCCCAGCCACTCTGGGAGGCTCCCAACAGAACATTAAAAACACGGTAAAACATCAAACATTAAAAACTTCCCTAAACAGGGCTGCCTTCAGATGTCTTCTAAAAGTCTGGTAGTTGTTTTTCTCTTTGACATCTGGTGGGAGGGCGTTCCACAGGGAGGACACCACTACTGAGAAGGCCCTCTGCCTGGATCCTTGTAACCTCACTTCTTGCAGTGAGGAAACCACCAGAAGACCCTCAGAGCCAGACCTCAGTGTCCGGGCTTTACAATGGGGGGTGGAGGCGCTCCTTCAGGTATACTGGGTATACTTAACCTGCCCCACAACTGAACTCATACGTGACAGGTGTGATTTGGTCAAATTGGTCTTGTGGGTCAAATGAGGAGGCTAGGTAGGCCTAATTACACCCGTAGGCCTGAGGTTTTCCAGGCCAGATTAATATGATTGCAAAGTATTTCATGGTTACAATTCTGATAAATTTCCTATATATATTTTGGCACTTGGATCCTTCAATCCTTTGCATGAAGAGAAGGCATTGACTCCCATGTACTGGGCAGGATGGCACTTTTCTCAATCTCTTCCTTCAGTCCTTTTTGTTACTTTCCAGACTGTTCTTAGCATTTGTGGATAACTGTTAAGCTGTGGGTGAACATATCAGACGACACAGAGATTCTTCAAACAGCTCTTGTTTATTCACAGGCCAGAACAGAACTGGGCTGTAGGGTTCAGCCAACCTACTTATATAGAGCTCAACTACAAGGCAACAGTAACAACTTTCTGTAACTATCCAATCACTGAACGTCACTTTCAATTCCTTATTTGCATATGTGGACCTGAGTGAAAACTATCTACAATATCCCCCTGCTGGCCCAGGGTGAGAACTTCAGTCCATAACAAGAACGATGGTGCCTTGGAGAGGAGAATAGGAACATGCTGTCCCAAGACTAGAAGTGTCCCTTTAGGCCTTTAGATCTCAGTTTTTCTCTATCCTTTCGAGCTCGGTAAGGGGGCAAGTGGTGGTGTGGAGAATATTCCCTCATAAAATATGGGATACCAGGGACACATCTACATTCATGGTTTTTAAGGCTAAAAATGAGTTTTAAAAGGGTTATGATACTCATATAGCCATATGACGAACTTTTAAAAAGTCAACAATGCGTTATTAAGATGTGATGACAGAGGGCGCGGCAGAATTCTCCCCATCAAATAAGTGGGTAGACATTGTAGAAAAGGAAGCAAAAGAGAAACCAAATGCCTTGGTCCCAACCAAAGAAGAATGGCAACTTAAGTTGACAGAATATGCACAACTTGCAGACTTAACGTATAGAATAAGAGAACAAGAAGAACATACGTTTAAGGAAGATTGGAAAGCGTTTATTGAACATATGGGAAATAATTGTGTACGGCTGAAAACGTTGGCAGCATTAAGATAAATTCAACAGTATAAATAAGTTTTGATGGATGCAATAGTGGAATACTAAATGTATAGCTTTTGTAAAATATGCAGGGATTTATGATATGTAAAATAAACCATGGAAAGAGAAGAAGGGAAGTCATTGATATCTTAAGGATGTAAAATGAGTATTTTAAATTGTAAAACAGAAAATGTAATAACAATTATAGATAGATAGATATAGATATGAGAAACCAAATGCATTTACATTCTGGAATGTTAACAAAAATATTGTTTTATGAACATTTAAGGAGTGAGAATATATCCAGCCCAGCTGTTCTGCCTTTGGAGTCTCATGTTCCTAGTTATTCTAAAACACCCTCTAGACTTATAGTCTGGTATTATTATTATTATTATTATTATTATTAATTTATTTATACCCCGCCCATCTGGCTGAGTTTCCCCAGCCACTCTGGGTGGCTCCCAATCAAGTATTAAAGACAATTTATCACTATGACCTGGGTAGGTGAGCTGGGAGTCGTGATTGATTGCTTATTGATTGGTTATTCAATTTCTATACTGCTTAGAATCATAGATCATAGAGTTGGAAGAGATCGCAAGGGCCATCGAGTCCAACCCCCTGCCAAGCAGGAAACACCATCAGAGCACTCCTGACATATGGTTGTCAAGCCTCTGCTTAAAGACCTCCAAAGAAGGAGACTACACCACACTCCTTGGCAGCAAATTCCACTGTTGAACAGCTCTTACTGTCAGGAAGTTCTTCCTAATGTTTAGGTGGAATCTTCTTTCTTGTAGTTTGGATCCATTGCTCCGTGTCCGCTTCTCTGGAGCAGCAGAAAACAACCTTTCTTCCTCCTCTATGTGACATCCTTTTATATATTTGAACATGGCTATCATATCACCCCTTAACCTCCTCTTCTCCAGGTTAAACATGCCCAGCTCCCTTAGCCGTTCCTCATAAGGCATCGTTTCCAGGCCTTTGACCATTTTGGTTGCCCTCCTCTGGACACGTTCCAGTTTGTCAGTGTCCTTCTTGAACTGTGGTGCCCAGAACTGGACACAGTAGTCCAGGTGAGGTCTGACCAGAGCAGAATACAGTGGCACTATTACTTCCCTTGATCTAGATGCTATACTCCTATTGATGAAGCCCAGAATTGCATTGGCTTTTTTAGCTGCCGCGTCACACTGTTGGCTCATGTCAAGTTTGTGGTCAACCAAGACTCCTAGATCCTTTTCACATGTACTGCTCTCAAGCCAGGTGTCCCCCATCTTGTATTTGTGCCTCTCATTTTTTTTGCCCAAGTGCAATACTTTACATTTCTCCCTGTTAAAATTCATCTTGTTTGTTTTGGCCCAGTTCTCTAATCTGTCAAGGTCGTTTTGAAGTGTGATCCTGTCCTCTGGGGTGTTAGCCACCCCTCCCAGTTTGGTGTCATCTGCAAATTTGATCAGGATGCCTTGAGTCCATCATCCAAGTCGTTGATAAAGATGTTGAATAAGACCGGGCCCAAGACAGAACCCTGTGGCACCCCACTAGTCACTCTTCTCCAGGATGAAGAGGAACCATTGATGAGCACCCTTTTGGGTTCGGTCAGTCAGCCAGTTACAAATCCACTGAGTGGATTAATATATATAAAATATCTCTAAGCAGCTTACAGAAAACTGAAGCAACAACAGACAACTTAAATGAAATGTTACCAAAACACTGTGTTACTTGTAAAAATGCTCCATCAATACAAAGTTACTAGTATATATAAGACCAATATCAGTTCATTTTCCTTCTGACATACCTTCACTCTCAGCTTTTGGGTTCTCACCCAGGGTCCAAACATACTCTCAGCTCTCCCACAAAAACTATCACAATCAGAAGTGTTTCTGGAAACGGTGGACATCCCCCTAGTGTCTTATTCTGGAGTTGCATTTTATGGGCAGGCCCAAGTTGGTGGTACTTACACAGGCTGCCTGCAGCTGTGTCCCCTTCAGCTGCCCTCTCCACAGTCATTTCCAGGTGCAGCAGGTTTGTTGAGTTTCCTAGGGGTTCCAGAGATTGGGAAAGGGGCCCCCTACACTCTCAGCTCTTTCTTCAGCCTTTGTCCTCTCCTCCTCCAGCTGCTAGTGGATCTTATCTAGCTTTCCCTACTTAGGTCCTTCCTGCGGCAGTAGCACAAGCTGGGATGTCGGTCTGTGTCTGTGTCTGTGCATGTATCCATGTCTATGGAGTCCAGTTAGCATAGTCCACCCAGAGAGATCTCTAGATTCCAAGAAGTTCCTGAATGCATGCTCTGGGGGATTCTCCACTTGACAGAGCTGGTGATCCTGTTGAAGCCCTCACCTTGCTGTAAACAGTGACATGTGGAGGCCTATCCACACAGTCACTCCTGATGCTGTAGAGCAGGGTTCCTCAAACATGGGTCTCCGGCTGTTGTCGGACTACAATTCCCATCATCATTGACCACTAGTCCTGCTAGCTAGGGATGATGGGATTTGTAGTCCAACAACAAGTTTGGGAAACTGTGCTGTAGAGCATGTTCAGCTTTCTAGAATGTTATGAAATGGGCTACACAATAGTTAGAATACAAATGGTGAAAGTCCCACTGTCAAGATGACTGAACAAGTGTCAAAGCACAAGATCCTACCGCATGGTGATTGAGACCCAGGTTTGGGACTGAATCGACCTTGGCCACCTTGATGAATGACCATTTTTGGGGGATAGAGATGGTGTGTGTGTGTGTGTTGCAATCCTGCTGCTCATGCTCACTCTGTGATCAGATTTAGGGTCTGTGTTCCTTTGGAGAATTGAGACACAGCTGAGATTGTCGTAGCTGTAAGAAATATGGTTTATTCACCTATTTACACCTTCAGTCTGCATGGAGGGAGTCTAGATCTTACAACATGGTCATTTAAAGAGGGGCTTGCCCTTCTCAGCAGTGCAGCCCTGGAGTCAAAGGCATCTCTCCCAGCCTGCCTACAGCCAGCCTGCCAAGATGGATCCCAGTCTTTGCTCCCACCCTTTTCCCCAGCACACCTTGCTAAAAAGCACTATTTTCCTGTAAACTCAAACACCAATCACCACCACAACCTCTGTCTGCTCAGGCCCAAGGTTCCTCCTAGATGGGCCACCAACCCCTTTTGTCTTGTTAATGCTTCTATCCCAGGAGAGGCCCTGACTTGGGGGAAGTTCAGTCTGTACTTTTCCACTGGTCCCCAGTCTTTCCTTCAATAGTCCAGATAATCAAAATTCTACTGTTCATTCATTTTTATGGTTTAGGAGGGGTTCTTTCCCAAATCTATAGCAACAACCATAATAAGGTCATTTAGTTCTAAGCAGAACTAATTTCAAGAGTACTGCCCTTGCTGTAAAGGACACATTGTTTAGTTGGGCGTGTTAAGAGCTGTTTGCATTAGTACTAGTGTAAATGGAACGAAGAGTCTTTCAAATGCCCATGGGCTCCATGCAAGAACATTTTTTGCATCATTTCCTTATGAAGTATAAATATGGGTTCTCTTAGCTTGCTTTCTGACATATCCTTGAGTGGGAACAAGACTCTGGTGGAACCAACATTCAGCCATGAAGATTGTCATCTGTTTCTTCTTATTCCCCCTGTTGAGTTTCCCAGGTGAGATATAGAGGGCCCAGCAACCACAGGACTGAATTATCAAACAATTTTGGCCACTCCTGTCTGCCAGCTTGAGTATCATACCTAAATATGTGCATGCATGCTGGGAATATTCCCCAGTTGTGCTATGTCAGATGCCCAGACTTCTTGTTGTTGTTTAGTTGTTTAGTTGTGTCCGACTCTTCATGACCCCATGGACCACTCCTGTCTTCCACTGCCTCCCGCAGTTTGGCCCAGACTTAAAGGTGCTTAAAATATATATATATATTAAGAGGAAAAGGTTGCCTTTACAGAATGAGGAATGTGTGTTTATTGATTATTATGACATTTATATCTGGCTGTTCCTTCAAGGAGCTCATGGTGGCATGCACAGTTCCCCCCTCCCCTCTGTTATCCCCACCACAAACCTGTGATGTAGGTTAGGCTGAGTGACAGAAATTGACGCAAGGTCACCCAGTGAGCTTCATGGCTGAGCGGCAACTTGAACCTGGGTCTTCCAGGATCTAGTCCAACACTCTAACCACGACACCACACATGTAGAAATCTCTCTTCTTCTTGGACTGGCAATTTTTCTTTTCTGACAACATAGCTGCAGGATTCGTCTTGAATGAGCCTGATGGTGAATGTTCGGGTGGATGCAAGGCATCTTGTTCCACTGATGAATATGAGGACGTAAGCCAAAAGTGCTTTCAGCAAGGCCATGTCTACTGTTGTAAAGGGCAAGGTAACACTTTTAAATTTTATTATGGGCCACGACTTCTATGATTTACTGCTGGTGTTTCCAGGCAAGGTGCATATGGAGGTGTAATGGTTCAAGGGGTTGCTCGTGCGTAAGCCGGTGCCCACACCTGGCTGGGTTGCCTAAGTGAACCTTTTCTGTCCGGACAGCCACTCACCCGTGGCTGTCTCAATCGCTGGCAGAATCCGTCAGTGGGCGTTTCTTAAACTTCTTCCAGCGAAGAAGTTCTTTCACGCCCAGTCGCCTCCTACTTTCCCTGCACGGAAGCCTTCTGCGCAAGGAAGGCGTAGGCAGCGGAGGACCCTTCCTCCCCCCCGCTGGTCCCAGGCAAGGAGTCCTGTGACTCCCTCTCAGATTCCCCCATCTGCCCCCCTTCTCTACTGGAGCTGGGCTGATTCCCTTCCCCAGAAGATGGGCTGCCTCTCCCAATCCCGTGACGCTCTCTGGGATCCCTCTGGAGCTCTCTCTCTTCCTCCGGCACTGATGGCAGTTCCCTGACATCCACCTCCTCCTCAGGACCCCTCCCACCCCCGGCACCCTTTTCCGACACAACCTCCTCTCTCTCCTCAGCCGACGATGCGGGGAACCCCCTGAAAGAGCTATCATCCTCTTCTGAGGATTCAAAACCAGCCTCCCATCCACTGGGATCTCTTCCCACTGGTTGAACTTCCCCGTCTGATTCTTCTCCCTCGGACACCTCCTCTCCCTCCTCTTCTGAGGCAGGAAAACCCACAAAGTCCCCTTCGTCGTCTGTGGGTCCAAATTCTTCCTCCCAAAATCTAGCTAATGGTTTCGGCTTATCCGGGAACAAACTGTGGAATTCTTCCACCAGATACTTGTCAGTGATTGATTCAGCCGGGACCCATGTGTTTTCCGACCGGGGTTCCGGAGCTTGCAGGGCAGCAGCTGAAGAAGGTGCAAAAAGGGTTTTCTTGTGTGTGTGTTTATTTGTGGCTGATTAGCTGCTCTCCCTGTGCAAAGGTCAGAGGGGGCAGGGTTTCTGTTGAGGCAGGTGATTAGCTGTGGGAGGAGCTTATCAGAGCTTGCAGGGCAGCGGCGCGCGCCTAGCGGAGTGCGCAGTTTGATCCATCTTTTAGATTTAGGGGAGCTAGTCTCAAACGTTTGTTGGGGGAGACCTAGGTTTTTTTTGAGGGGGAGTTATTTGTCCTGTCTTCACGCTTTTTATGATGGAGGACAGCTGTAGCCACCCCCAATGACACGTTCTCAAGATGGAGGGGGAGGGAACAGCTGCAGTTGCCTGCGGTTCCTGCGCAATGTTTGCCATCTTGCCAAAGGTTGCAGGCAGCTTTACCTGCAGCAATTGCATGTTGATTGCCCTCTTAGAAGACAAAGTCCAGCAACTGGAGGAACGTGTAGCTACGCTCCAAAGAATTAGAGAGCTGGAGCTCTTCTTGGAAGCAACAGAGCACACCGTCTCCACCAAGGAGGAGACAGGGGACTCCCCTGAGAAGGAGGCTAGTTCACCAACACAGGAGCCAGCTATATGGAGAAACGTGACTCAAAGAGGTAGGAGGCCCAGGGTTTGCTCTGATTTTTCCCTCTCTCCCTGGGCCACGTCGTTCAACTGGGAGGACAGATGAGATGACAATTTGTGCATTTAATTGCTTCAATTTCCTGCCCAGAGCCTCGTTGTCTCTTTTGATCTTCTGGAGGCTATTGCTTGCAGTGTCATTGGTTCCCACATGAACCAAGAGGAGGGGGTATTTGTCAGTGGGTTTTATGATTCCTTGCAGTCGTTCAGTTACATCCTGGATCTTAGCCCCGGGGAGACAGCACACTTCCTGAGACATCTTGTAAGGCCCACAGATCACTGCTTCTGTTCCCCTCAGTAGGGAATCCCCTATCACCACTACACGCCTCCTCTTAGGTTTGGTCGGGGTTCTTCTGTGAGCTGTTGGACATAACATAATGATGGCTGACTGGGAACAGTTATGGACCACAGGTATGAAATTCACGGCATGTAATGCCTTAAGAGAAAATTTAATGAAAATGATTTATAGGTGGTACATGACACCAGTCAAGCTTGCAAAAATTTATCATTTGCCCGACAATAAATGTTGGAAATGTAATGAGATTGAAGGTACATTCTTTCACCTTTGGTGGACATGCCCAAGGATTAAGACATTCTGGGAGATGATTTATAATGAAATGAAAAAGGTATTCAAATATACCTTCTTGAAGAAACCAGAGGCCTTTCTCCTGGGCATGGTCGGCCAATTGGTGCCAAAGAAGGATAGAACTTTTTTTATGTATGCAACAACAGCAGCAAGAATACTTATCGCAAAGTATTGGAAGACACAAGATTTACCCACCCGGGAAGAATGGCAGATGAAACTGATGGACTATATGGAATTGGCGGAAATGACTGGCAGAATCCGTGACCAGGGAGAAGAGTCGGTGGAAGAAGATTGGAAGAAATTTAAAGATTACCTACAGAAACATTGCAAAATTAAAGAATGTTAGAGTGATGATGGATCGAAATTAAGTGGCTTCTAGCTGTACAGGCTTTAAAGTTATATACAGATCAAGATTAAGGATCAGGATTAAAAAGGTTAAAAGAATGGAAAATTGGCTATTAATAGATAAAAATTTAATGTTATATTATATTGAGATTAAGGATTGGGATTAAAAAGGAGGGAAAGGAATTGCTGGACAAACAAACTGAATTGGAATACAAAAGAGGGAGGTATGAGGAGGTCCAGAAAATAAGTAAATTCAAAAGTAGTGATGAAAAGATGGAATTGTTTTTAACTGTTTTTTCTTTTTTCTTTCTTTCTGTATTTTGTATTATGTATTTTTCTTTTTACTTTTAAATTCTTTTTTTTATTGTTGTGTCTCTTTTTATCTGAAACTTTAATAAATATCTTTTAAAAAAATAAAAAAAAATAAAAAGTAATGTGAG
The DNA here is from genome assembly GCF_964106645.2 of Podarcis pityusensis. NCBI lineage: Eukaryota > Metazoa > Chordata > Lepidosauria > Squamata > Lacertidae > Podarcis > Podarcis pityusensis. Next base: position 115,351,601 of record NC_138026.1, read on the forward strand.
CACCTTGAATTGAACCCAGAAATGAACCATCAAATAGCAAAGCTGTTTTAAAACAGGATTTATATGAGATCTGGATGAACCCCAGCCAGTAATCTGATCAATGCATTTTCGACCAATTGAAGTTTCTGTGTCCTCTTCAAGGGCAGGACACATAGTCTGCATTCAGAAGGCACCAGATTCAGGATTGGGGGAGTCCATTGATTGGAACCTTATCGCGAAGTATTGGAAGACACAAGATTTACCCACCCGGGAAGAATGGCAGATGAAGTTGATGGAATATATGGAACTGGCAGAGATGACTGGCAGAATCCGAGACCAGGGAGAAGAGTCGGTGGAAGAAGACTGGAAAAAGTTTAAAGACTACTTACAGAAACACTGTAAAATTAATGAATGTTAGAAAAATGTTGGAATGAAGTTATATGGCTTTAGTAGAAATGTTATAAGGAATTAAGTACAAATAGATTAATTGAGTATTAAAGGGAAGAATAAGGTTAGAATCTGTTAAGATAATTAAAGGATAGAAAGCAGAGGAAGATGGAAAGGAATTGCTGAAACAATCAACAGAAGTGGAATACAAAAAGGGAGGTGTGAGGAGGTCACTGAAATAAGTGAATGAAAGATAAGATATGGAAATTGTTTGATGTTTTTTAAAAAATTGTTTTTGTTCTGTTAGTTTAGTGTGTTGTGTAGTGTTTTTGTATTGTGTTGTGTTGTTCTTTTTTCTTTTTATTTTTTTTTGTGTTTGAATTGTTGGAAAAGTAATAAATATTATTTAAAAAAAAAGAAAAAGAAAAGATGCCTTATGAGGAACGGCTAAGGGAGCTGGGCATGTTTAGCCTGGAGAAGAGGAGGTTAAGGGGTGATATGATAGCCATGTTCAAATATATAAAAGGATGTCACATAGAGGAGGGAGAAAGGTTGTTTTCTGCTGCTCCAGAGAAGCGGACACGGAGCAATGGATCCAAACTACAAGAAAGAAGATTCAACAGTGGAATTTGCTGCCAAGGAGTGTGGTGGAGTCTCCTTCTTTGGAGGTCTTTAAGCAGAGGCTTGACAACCATATGTCAGGAGTGCTCTGATGGTGTTTCCTGCATGGCAGGGGGTTGGACTCGATGGCCCTTGTGGTCTCTTCCAACTCTATGATTCTATGATTCTATGAATAAGGTTTTGATCTACTGGAAAGCCTTTCTTTTGCCTATAGCTGTGGTTTGTCTTTCTGCTCCAAATAAAACACACCTATAGCACAGATACATCCTGTCTCATGTTAATGTCTACCGAGTGGGAGGAAATGACACATCTCACCTACCGTTTTGCTCTATGCCTGGAGCTGAAAGGAATCCAACCTGCATGGAATAGAGACACAGCTTGGTGGTCTTTCTGTTTCTTCCACAAAGAGGGATTTCTTATTCCAAGGAAGCTTTTGCTATGGGGAACACTTCATCCCTATTGCAGAAAGAATGATCTGGCCATGAGTGTAACCAGCGCTTCTTCCTTTTTGGGGGGGGGGGGACAACGATGACCTGAGCTACCCGTAGTCATACAGTGGTACCTCAGATTAAGAACTTAATTAGTTCCAGAGGTCCGTTCCTAACCTGAAACTGTTCTTAACTTGAAGCACCACTTTCGTTAATGGGGCTTCCCACTGCCACTGCGCCGCTGCTGCGCAATTTCTGTTCTCATCCTGAAGCAAAGTTCTTAACCCGAGGTACTATTTCTGGGTTAGCGGAGTCTGTAACTTGAAGCGTCTATAACCCGAGGTACCACTGTACATTGATAAATTCCTGTGGCACAAAATGGCTGCCCTGGCTGCAAGAAAAGAGATGCTCGTTTGCCACACCCGTGACTGGGGTCACAAGGAAAGCTCTCAGGTAGCAGGCCGGGGACAGCTGGCAGGGACAGTAGACCAAGGAGCCACAACAGTTGTCCACTGCCTGCTGAGACTTGTCTCCTCATCCTCTGCTCTGAGGGGTATACTGCTCATCACCATCCGGGAAAAGCAGGGCCACTGCTGTTTACTCTTCTCTGGCCTGCTATATTTCCTCCATCACTTTCAGTGTGCCAGAGCGCTCCCTCTCTCTCTCTCTCTCTCTCTCTCTCTCTCTCTCTCTCACACACACACACACACACACACACACACATGATTCATGAACACCCCTCCTTCTGAAAAGCCCCTCTATGGACTGAGGAAGGCCCTTCCTTTAAAGATGAAAAAGAATATGTGTGTGTGTGTATATATACACACACTGTATATATATTATTCTTCCCCCCAAAAGTGCATCATTCTGAGCCATGATCTTGTGGGGTCACATGACTCAATGTGGGAGCACAGCCTTAGAATATGGCATCCCGATTTTTGGGCTCAATGCCTTGGAGGGTATGGGATACAACTTATGTCTTCAAAACCAGACACCTAGGAGTAATGTTTAGATTTCTGCATTGCTCCAATAGACCTTCATTCACTGTTTCATTACAGTCAGGATATTTCAGTCATTCCCATCACACTTACCTTTCTCTTGTGCTTCCCAGGCATGGTCTGCACTTTAAAGCTCTGTTTCTGAGTTCTTTCTTTCTTTCTTTCTTTCTTTCTTTCTTTCTTTCTTTCTTTCTTTCCTCCAGTGAAAACCTACTCTGTAAAGCTGAATCAGAGCAAATGTTAATCCACGGAAAACCCAAATGGTAGTTTGTTGCGCTTCAGCTATAAAGAGCGGGTTTTTGCAGGGAAAACTCTGGAGCAAAATGTGGAGCGCTTAGACATGGACCTGTGTCAAGAAAGAGTGGAGCCAATGGTCAGTGTGGATAAGCACCCAAAGTATGCTCTGCAACAATGGCTGCTGTGCCAGAACAGCTTAGTTAATCAAAGCATTAAACATTCCCATGAGCTCAAAATAACCATCTAATGTATCCCTTCAGCGTTCGCTGCTGCACCCACACCAGTTTCCAACCAGCCTCCAATGAAGTGACATAATTCTCTCCCAGGTTTGCAACCTGAGGCACAGTCTATGCTTGGCTCTACAGAAGGCTGCCCCTGAAGTCACCAGTCCCATAGCCCGTGTCTATTACAGCACATTTAATTTATTGCAATTCTCTGGTGCCCATTTTCCTACCTGTTTTTCTACCTGTATCCCTCGAGTCCTTTGTGCAAAAAGAAAATGCATTCCCACTAATGGTGTGGGAGGTCTGGTGCTTTTCCCAATCTGCTCCTTCAGTTGCTTCTATTGCCTTGCAGACTGTTTAGCATTTATTGAGAGTGATACTGCATTGGAAAGGGCAATGGGAAGGCACTATTTCAAGACTAGAACTGGGCTGTTAGGGCTTTAGTTCAAAGTTCTTATCTGTAGAAGTTGGGCTGCCTTCTTTACCCTCTGAGCTCTAAATTTAAGAGCAACGCCTTCACTGTGTAGAACACATTGTTTAGAGTGGGTGTTAGCAGCAGTTAGTGTTTGTGTTGGTGAAAGTGGAATAGTCACGCTTTCCATTGCCAACAGGTCCCCTTGAAAGACCTATTTGTTCCTTGTCCACCTTCATTTCCTGATTAAGTATAAATACAGTGGTACCTCGGGTTAAGTACTTAAGTCGTTCTGCAGGTCCATTGTTAACCTGAAACTGTTCTTTTTTTTTATAAGATATTTATTAAGATTTTTAAAAATATTACAATAAAAATGAAAAAAAAATAACAAAAATACAAAATAAAAATGGTTAAAAACACCCAGATTTTCCATTACTTATTTTCCTTTGGCTTGTTTCCCAGACCTCCTCATACCTCCTTTTTTTGTATTCCACTTCAATCTGTTGGTTCAGCAAATCCTTACCCTCTTTAATTATCCTAATCCTTGATCTTAAAAATAATAGCATTAGATTTTTACCTATTTATAACCTTTTTTTCATATTCCCTTAAAGCATTACAGCTGGAAACCACTTAATTTCTATCCAACATCATTCTAACATTCATTAATTTTACAATATTTCTGTAGATAATCTTTGAATTTCTTCCACTCTTCTTCCACCGACTCTTCTCCCTGGTCTCGGATTCTGCCAGTCATTTCTGCCAGTTCCATATAGTCCATCAGCTTCATCTGCCATTCTTCCAGAGTGGGTAGATCTTGTGTCTTCCAATACTTTGCAATGAGTATTCTTGCTGCTGTTGTAGCATACATAAAAAAGATTCTATCCTTCTTTGGCACCAATTGGCCGACTATGCCCAGGAGAAAGGCCTCTGGTTTCTTCAAGAAGGTATATTTAAATACCTTTTTCAGTTCATTATATATCATTTCCCAGAATGCCTTAATCCTTGGGCATGTCCCCCAAAGGTGAAAGAATGTACCTTCAGTTTCTTTACATTTCCAACATTTGTTATCGGGCAAGTGATAAATTTTTGCAAGCTTGACTGGGGTCATGTACCACCTGTATATCATTTTCATAATATTCTCTCTTAAAGCATTACATGCCGTAAACTTCATACCTGTGGTCCACAACTGTTCCCAGTCAGCAAACATAATGTTATGTCCAAAATCTTGTGCCCATTTAATCATAACAGATTTCACCGTTACATCCTGAGTATTCCATTTCAACAGCAAGTTATACATCTTTGACAAAATCTTAGTTTTGGGTTCTAACAGTTCTGTTTCTAATTTTGATTTTTCCACCTGGAAGCCAATTTTCTTGTCCAAATTATATGCCTCCATTATCTGATAATAATGAAGCCAGTCTCGCACTTTATTTTTTAGTTTCTCAAAACTCTGCAGTTTCAGTCTATCTCCATCTTGTTCCAAAATTTCCCAATATTTCAGCCAATTGGCCTCCATATTGAGCCTTTTCAGAGCTTTCGCTTCCATCGGTGACAGCCACCTTGGGGTTTTGTTTTCCAATAAATCCTTGTATCTTATCCAAACATTAAACAATGCTTTCCTGACAATATGGTTTTTAAATGCTTTATGCACTTTGACCTTGTCATACCACAGATATGCATGCCATCCAAATACATTGTTAAAACCTTCTAAGTCCAAAATGTCTGTGTTTTCAAGAAGTAGCCATTCTTTCAACCAGCAAAAAGCTGCTGATTCATAGTAAAGTTTAAAGTCTGGCAGGGCAAATCCACCCCTTTCCTTTGCATCAGTTAATATCTTAAATTTTATTCTGGGCTTCTTGCCCTGCCAGACAAATCTAGAAATATCTCTCTGCCACTTCTTGAAACAATCCATCTTGTCCACAATTTGCAATGTTTGAAACAAAAACAGCATTCTAGGCAATACATTCATTTTTATCACAGCAATACGACCCAACAGTGAAAGCTTCAAATTTGACCAAGTTTCTAAATCTTTTTTCACTTCCGTCCAACATTTTTCATAATTATCTTTAAATAAGTTCCCATTTTTGGCTGTCATATTAATCCCCAGGTATTTCACTTTCTTAACCACAGTCAAACCTGTCTCATTCTGAAACCTCTCTCTTTCAATCGGTGTTAAATTTTTCTCTAAAACCTTAGTTTTTAACTTGTTCAGTTTAAATCCTGCCAGTTGACCAAATTCTTGAATTAGTTCTAAAACCCTTTTAGTACTAGATTCTGGCTCCTGTAACGTCAATACTAAGTCATCTGCAAATGCTCTCAGTTTGTACTGTTTGGCTCCGACCTGTATGCCTTTAACCAACCGGCCCCTTCTAATCATACTCAGCAGAACCTCCAGGACCGATATAAAAAGCAGTGGGGAGATTGGGCACCCCTGTCGTGTCCCTTTTTCTATCTTAAATTCTTCCGTCACCACATTATTTACAATTAATTTAGCCTTTTGTTCAGAGTATATTGCACCTATACCATTTTCAAAACCTTGGCCTACCCCCATCCCCTGTAGGTTCTTCTTCATAAAACTCCAAGAGATGTTGTCAAAGGCTTTCTCCGCGTCCACAAATATCAGAACTGCTTTAGTATTTATATTCACTTCTAATTTTTCCAAAATATCAATTATATTCCTCAAATTATCAGACAAGTGTCTTCCCAGGAGAAAGCCCGCTTGATCTTTATGAATCTCTTCCATCAATACTTTTTTCAATCTCTTGGCCAAAATGTCTGCAAAAATTTTGTAATCCACATTAAGTAACGATATAGGGCGGTAGTTCTTAAGCTGAGTCTTTTCAGTCTCTGTTTTCGGTATAAGTGTAATGTACGCCTCTTTCCACGACTCTGGTGCCCTTTTCCCTTCCAATATTTCATTGCAGACTTCCTTCAAAGGTTGTATTAACCACTCTTTCAAAGATCTATAGTATCTAGAAGTCAGCCCATCCGGTCCTGGAGATTTGCCCAATTGCATGTTTTGAATGGCACCTTCTACTTCCTGTTCAGATATTTTGTAGTTCAACATTAATTTGCTTTCTTGAGAGATTTTTTGTAATCCATTTGTCTTCAAAAATCGGTCTATATCCATTTCTTTCTGTGGCCCTTGTGTGTATAATTGTTTAAAGTACCTCTGGAAACAGTTTCTAATCTCAATTGGGTTGTGTATATTCTTTCCTTCCACTTCTAGGTTTGTAATAGTATTTAATTTTTGTCTTTTTTTCATTTGCCAGGCCAGCAATTTCCCACATTTGTTAGCTGATTCAAATGTTTTTTGTCTCATTTGTTTAATTTTCCATTCTATTTCCTGATTCATCATTTCCATATATTGTACTTGGTATAATTTTATCTCTCTCAAAATCTCCTGCGACTTTGGTTTTGCTCTCAATTTCTTCTCACTTTCTTTTATTTTCTCCAAAATTTTATCTTTCTTCTCATTTTGACTTCTCTTCTTTATTGCATTCTGTTGTATCAGAAACCCTCTCATAACGGCTTTGCTTGTGTCCCAGATTACTCTTTTTTCTACAGTAGTGTTCATATTTATTGCGAAATAATCTCTCAAAGTTTTTTGGGCCTTTTTGTAGACTTCTTCATCTCTGAATAAGGTGTCAGGATGAATGACAACCTGAAACTGTTCTTAACCTGAAGCACCACTTTAGCTAATGGGGCCTCCTGCTGCCAGTGCACCGCCGGAGGACAATTTCTGTTCTCATCCTGAAGCAAAGTTCTTAACCTAAGGTAATATTTCTGGGTTAGAGGAGTCTGTAACCTGAAGCGTATGTAACCCGAGGTACCACTGTAAAGGGGTTTTTTTTTGCTCTCTTTCTGCTGGCCAGCTGCCTCAGCGCCCGCAGCAGGAAAAGCTTGCGGCGCTCCGACGGGTTCTGCTCCTCTTGGCAGCGGCTGTCAGCTGGCCTGGCTCTTCAATCCCCGGACTCCAAATCTTGGCCCTGGGCTCTCGGCCTGGTGCCCCTGAGAGCCCGGCGCCTGGGTGCCCCACACCCCTAGCACCTATGGGTAACCTCTCCCTGGAGATGGTGACCTGTTTGATAAGGTTACATTGATCTTGTTCTTCTCTGTTTGCCAGGGAAAATAATATATTATCCAGTCTGAGCAAATCCTAAATGGCACCAGTCACTTCCTAAAAGACGGACCTCTTCAACACTGTCAATTTGATGCACCTAATATGTTGGACCTGTGATCTGAAAGAACTTATTGACTTGCTGGAAAGCCTTTGAGAAATCAAACTTCCCATTTGTAGTAACGGTCTCATCTCCAAAATAAAACCTCTCATTGTCTATAACAATGTTTTGACTTTCTGCTCCCAATAAAACAAAACCGTTTCACAGATAAACTGTCAGTGGCACCTCATTTGTTCTGTTGTTCTGTCCTGGAGAGAAACTATTTTGCCCTTTCCTAATGACTGCAAACGAAGAGAAGCCAATCTGCAAAGAATGCAGACATGACTTGTTGCTCTTTCTGCTTCTACCATGCTTTTGATTCCACGAAGGTGGATTTGTTCTTTCCTGGCAATCAAGAGAAGAACACTTCATCTCTTTCCAAGAAAGGAGGAAGACTAGTTGCTGTTCAGATCTCTGGCATCTGCAACCCACCGTACATTTTTGGCAGCATGCTTCCCTTTTAACCTATGAGAAACATCCTTCATTTTAAAAAATAAACCTACACCAGAGTCTGGTCCATGGGGTCACGAAGAGTTGGACACGACTAAATGACTAAACAGCAACACCAGAGTCACATCTAATAGCTGAAAACTCATAAAAACGTAAGGAAAGTCCTGCTGTATCAAGCCAGAGATGCCCGAAGGAAGCCTAGGAGCACAATCTGAGTGCAACTGCACTCTTCCCGTTTATCATCTGGGTAGGCAACCATTGGTAGCCTTATCTTCCATGTATACCAAAAAAAACGGCTCCAACCAGCACAATTTTGTTGAATTGGTGGGCATGAGACCGGCCCAGCACAGACTGATCTCCCAGTAGTTTGTTTCTTTACTGGAGTTTGTTTCACACAGGCAGACTGTTAAGGCCTTTCATCTACGCTGTGTTCCTTATCAAAATTGCATGCTCCAATGCTAGTTTGGGGAGTGGGCAGGGTGGAACAGGTGCCTAATGCTAATGACACACTGGGAAGTATTGAAGCTTTCAATGCTGAGCGGCACCTGAGTGTGAGATCGGTGTGTGCGTGTCGGATTCGAACGAATCCTGGGTCAAGAACTGACGTGGGCTATTACAGACAGATTTGGGGTTTTCTCCAAGATCTCTCTGAAGCAATATCCTCCAAAGCAATTCAAACTCCAGAGACTGTGTCTGCAAAAACTTAAACATTTGTCCCCAAGCCTGCCCTATTCTCTAGCCGAACACCTCCTACCACCCCACCACCTCACCATTCCTCCATCCAAACATACTCCTAAAAAACACTTTTTCAACTCAAGTCCCCCCCCCCCCATAAATGCAGAACCCTCCTTGCACTTTGCCTGGAGTTGTTGTTCACTCTGACAGTCAGATTCCTCCTAAACTGTTTCTTACCAGCTTTGTGGCCAGCCTGCAATCTTGCGTAATGACACTGGCCTCCCTGAAAATGGGTTTTGCAGAATTTCTACTTCAGTGTGCATGTAAATCAGCCTGTACTCTATTAGTACATACCCTAAGGGACTCCTGGATGAAGGGCATTTCTCCAGCAACTTTTCATTGCTGACTGGGTAATGGAGCTGCTTATCCTGGTACTCTTAGGGTCTGGGGTCTGGGCCCTGCATTCAGTGAGGGTGGGATGTGCAATTCAGGCTCTACACACCCAGTGCTCTCCTATATGGCCAGTTAGCAATGATAGGCTTGATAGACTCACATCACTCACTTTGATGGCGATGGAGCTGGTCCAAGGAGGCTTTGCCCGGGGTGGGAGACAGACAGTCTTTGTCCTTCTGCCTCCACATGTTCCATCTGCCCACACTGGAACAGCTTGTGTTTATGGCGATGGATCCTCAAGGTACCATGAATAAATCATGTATTTTTGCCACAATATTGTCTCCCACATCTTCATTCTGGGGTGTGTGGGCTTTGAGATACAGAACACCGCCAATTATGAACCCCCCCCTTATGTAGAGAAGCTCTCCATACACATATAAATGCACAAGAAAATTCCTTATCTATCATCTATCTATCTATCTATCATCTATCTATCTATCATCTATCTATCATCTCTATCTATCATCTATCTATATCTATCTATCATCTATCTATCTATCTATCTATCTATCTATCTATCTATCTATCTCTATCTATCATCTATCTATCTATCATCTATATCTATCTATCTATCTACCTATCTATCTATCTATCTATCTATCTATCATCTATCTCTATCTATCTATCTATATCTATCTATCTATCTATCTATCTATCTATCTATCTATCTATCTATCTCTATCATCTATCTATCTATCATCATCTATCTATATCTATCTATCTATCTATCTATCTATCTATCTATCTATCATCTATCTATCTATCTATCTATCTATCATCATCTATCATCTATCTATCATCTATCTCTATATCTATCTATCTATCTATCTATCTATCATCTATCTATCTATCTATCATCTATCATCTATCATCTATCTATCTATCTATATCTCTATCATCTATCTATCTATCTATCTATCATCTATCTATCTATCTGTCTATCTATATCTATCTATCTATCTATCTCTATCTATCTATCATCTATCGATCATCTATCATCTATTTATTTTTAATTCATTTAATTATTTGACAGTTATTAACTATAATCAACACAAGCACTCCAGGAAAAAAAATCACTTCAGTTTTAAAAAAATAAGGAAAAACTATGAATGACAATGTTTCTTTTTTTAAAAAAAACCTCTCAAAGCTAACTTGAACTTGCTTTCGCAGGAGATATTTATTTTCTTGACAATATTGTATAAGGGGCAAGCAGTTTCCCCAGAAACACTTTCTATATTTGCCTGCCATTCCCACTCTTAGACGTTATTTCTGCCATTATAGCCATATCCCAAACTTTATTAAACCATTCTCTCCAAGAAGGAAGAAGTGTATGTAACTTTCTAGTTTTGAGCCATTAACATTATTACAGCTGTTAACAGACAGGATGTAGATTCTTTATGTACTTTCCTTATGATAGGTGATGTATAGTTCAGCAATATCATTACTGGATATATGGAAACTTCATATTTCAATATTTTTGCCCTTAGTCTAAAAATCATTTCCCCAGCATAACTACATGTCCACAACATATGGCAATGTGTTCCATTCTGCTCTTTGTACCCCCAGCTGTTCTCAGAATGCTCTTAGCTGTTTTCTGAAGGTTTTTAATTGTTTTAGATTATTTCAGTTATTGATCTGTTTGCTGCCCTGGGCTCCTTTGGGAAGAAGGGGGGGATATAATTGGAACCATCAAAGAAACCTCTTCTAAAGCCATCCAAATGTAGAGAACACCTTGTAGCAACATTCTGAGGGTGTGCTAACAGCTGCCACTGTTAGTACCTGGTGGAACACACAATCTTTCAATGGCCAATGAGGTTTCCTGTGTGGGCCTCTTGTTGCCTGTGCATCCTAATGAAGTATAAATTCTTCTGCTTCTTCCACATCCAAAGAGAATGTGCAGACCCAACGTTCAGCTATGAAGACCTTCCATCCTCTACTTCTATGTCATTTTATCACACTGCTGACTTTTTCAGGTGAGATGCACAGGGCACATCGGCAGTGCTAAAACCAACCAGCCTGTTCAATGAGGCCAGTTGTTTATTTGACCCAACATTGTCTCAAAATGGTGGGAATATTACCTTGTTTTGTCCTACCGTGCTGTTCTAGAATTAGAATCCCATTTCTTTGGAAATATCAGAAATGGGGTGCCTTCATGGAAGGGGAAAGGCTCAGCAATATCGAAGATCCCTTCTTATTTGAGCACTCCCAACTTCAGGCAATAGTGCAGCTGAGTGAAATTGGGAAGGATGCAAACCAAGTTGTTTATATGTCAAATATGCTGCTATGGCAAAAACCTATTCATTGCTATTAAAAAAACAACAACTATTGTAATAAATTGCCAGGTAACATTCTTTAATTTTATGTTCAACAATAGTTATGATTTACTGGGGGATTTCTGGGTAAGGTGCAGAAGGAGGAAGACATTTCTTGCAGAAAGACATTGCATCTTTCTTAAAGAAATAAATAAGAAAACTTTTGAAGTTGCAGGTAAGGTCACTCTCACAGATTTTCTTCATCAAAGATATGGACAAACATCATGCAATTGAGGGAAGTTTGAGGGTGAGGTTCAAAGATCCTTCCCCTTTAGTTAGCCCAGCCTTTGGCCTGGACCTTCCAATTCCCCCTCTGTATTATCTGTCTCCGATCCTCACGCAAAAGAATGGAATGGGGTTCAGTTAGATTGCAGCTGATGTAACAGGGAGGCATAGAAACTTAGAGGAGCAATGAACTCCTCCAAATGTCCAAGTCTCTGTCTTTCTTCCACGCTTCCATGAAGTGTGGCTATCCTTGAACCTGCTAGCAGAGTGCTGACTTGAGGATTTTGTTCTTTAGAAAAGCAGAGTAGTAGATGATTTTTTTTTCAATTTAAAAAGGAAGAAATTGACAAAAGCTTCATTAATTTATTTAAATGAAAACCCTCTCTGTGTTCTGCTTAAAGTAAAAAAAATCCCCCAAAGTCTTTAGCTCTCTGAAGGCAACCTGCGGGATAGCCACATTTCTTCTGATTTCCTATTGCTTCCTGACGTGTCCTCTATAAATAAACACACACTGGTAAGTTAAGAAGCTGGTGTGTGTGAAGCTGGTGTGTGTGGGGTGTGTCTGTGTGTACACACAAAGAAGGCTGCACACCACACAACCACATCTAAATCATTTTAAGGTAAAAGCAAACTATATTCCCTTGCTGCAGTGCTTTGAGGTTGCGACATCAGAATCTTATTGATTGATTGATTCAATTTATCTAGTGCCCTTTATCCAATGATCCCATGGTGGTTTTCCTCAAGGGATTTATTCTTGTCCATCCCATAATTGGGGATGGGGGCATGAGATGGTTTGGGACAGTGGACACAATTTCAAATTTTCGTCATAGCTCTAAGTCCCATGCTTTTTATGTGCTACAAGAAGGATTAATGTTATCATTTTTAAAAAAATTATACCCTGCACTTTCCTCCAAAGGAGCAGAGGGTGGTAAATGTGGAGGTTTTCTTCGTATAGCATATAGGGGGTCCTGTGAAGGAAAACGAGAAACTGAATGAGTGGCTTCTAAAAGCCCTTGAATATGACGAAGAATGTTCCCTGAGTTGTGTGTTGTTTTTTTAATGGCAGCTTAATGTGATTATCTGAAAGTGAATGCATAGAATTGCTGGCAAACTCCCTTCCTCTGTTTTGCTAAAGTTTCCGGAGGATTTGCAAATGCTGTCGTCAAGAAACTTTGGGCACGATGCAAGCCAGAATGTGATGAAGATGTTTCTGCAGCAAGAGACTGTTCTATTCCTTGCTTTGTCTTCTGCTGTGAACGGCCAGGTAATATCACCTTGCTTTTAATGTTCCAGAACAAGGAGGCACTGGGGTATTTTTGGGCAAAGCACGCGGTAAATGGTTAGGTGTGGTTTATAAATGCTGTCTTTGCCTGGTTCCTGAAGTTCCTTGCTTCCTAATGAATTGTGGGGTAGCCAGGAATTAAGGTGAAGCCCAATGAGTGACAGAATGACGGGCCTTTAACAACCCTTGTGTTACGATATGGATGCAATGCAGCTGCAGATTGCTAGCTTGAAAACATCACATGATGGAATGTTGGGACTGTTCAGTGGGAAACAGAGGGACAGTCAATTCACAGTGCGAAGCACCGGAATTAGCTCAGAGTGTAATATGAGCTCTTCCTTTTGTTCCTGTACAGGAAGTACAGGAAGTGTTAGTCTCTCGACTGCTGGAGCTTGATGAGAGCAGTCATGTTTTTTGTAACGCTGTAAAAGACAGAAATGAAGGCATGTAAATACGTTTCTGTCTATCTCTTTCCCCTGCTGGGGGGGGGCAAGAAAGAGGGGGTGTGTTCTTCTCACGCTGAGAAGAATCGCCTATAGCGACCTTGCCTGCGTTTGCTGGGGAATGCAGCCAGGGATGTCATCGGAACTCAAGCCGGGTGCCTGGGAGGGTTGCCAGCTTCTCCCGATAGAGGCTTGAATTCCAACACCTTGTACTTGTGGGATGGACAAATTCATAGATTTGATTCATAAAGCAACAGGCAAACAGAACTGTTGGTTTATAGATGGCAATCTTTTGTAAACTTTGTAGCTGAGTTTAGGGTATTTAGAGATTGAATTGATAGAGATTGGACTCTAATAATAATAATAATAATAATAATAATAATAATAATAATAATAATTCCTGCATTCATAGGAAGTGCTCAGAGATGTTGATCTCTTCTCTGTTTTCATACAGCGCACCAACAATTTCTCCCCTTCATAGCAGATAAATGTTTGGGTAGATGCAGGTCAAGGTGTTCCAGTGGTGAAAATGTGCCTTCAAGAAGACCCTGCTCTACTCCTGGTTGCTGCGAGAAGCCAGGTAATATTCAAATGCCTTTTGCCTGCTAGAACAATGATGTATTGGGGAATTTTGAGTAAGGCGTGCAGAGGCTGGGTACAGATAAGTTATTTACTATGTCTATGAGTGCATTTCAAAGTCCATTGTGAGGTAGACAGGAATTATTGTGAAGCCCAATGAGGAATTGAATGAGTAGCTTTCAGAAGCCCTTGAGCTTCTATAGATGCACAAGCTTGTGGATCCTGGTTTATCATGACAAACAGCTTTATGGAGCTTTCCCCTGGAAATACATTTATGGTACTCAAAGACAGAATTCTTTTCAGTGTTTTCTATGTTTATTGAGAATGCTGAGAGATATTGATGTCCTCTTCTCCTTTGTTTTGACCATGTCCCAAGGCTTGGTCCACACTGCAGGCAATAAATGTCGGGGTCAGTGCAAGTCAAGATGTTCCAGTGGTGAATATATATCTTCAACAAGAATCTGCCCTGTCCTTGGCTATGTCTTCTGCTGTAAACGGACAGGTAATGCTCTCATGCTTTTAATGTGCTAGAGAAGCAATGATGTACTGGGGGATTTCTGGGTAAGGGACGTGTGGGGGTGCAAATGAGGGTTATTTTGAAATTCCATGGTTTCTAATGAATTGCATGGTAGACAGGAATTACTCTGAAGCCAAATATGTGATTGAATGAGTGGCTTTTTAACAGCCCTTCGATTTTCAGGGATGCTTCTCAGGTAGCTCAGTTGGTTAGGGCATGGTGGTGATAACGCCAAGTTCGCAGGTTTGATTCCCATATGGGACACCTGACTGTTCCTGCACTGCAGGGAGTTGGACTGGATGATCTGCAGGGTCCTTTCCAACTCTTCAGTTCTATGATTTGGAAATGTTCGTTTAAAGAAAAGGTGAGTAAGAGGCAACTTTGCAAAATTTTGTATGACATGGAGAAAGTGGATGAAGGAAAATTGTTCTCCCTCTCTTGTAACACTTATGGACATCCTCTACTGATGGAGACTTCTAAATGCCAGTTGCTGGGAACTCCAGGAGGGGAGAGGGTTCTTGTGCTTGAATCCTGCTTTCTGGTTTCCCATAGGCATCTGGTTGGCCACTGTGAGAACAGATTGGTGGCCTAGATGAGCAATTGGCCTGATCCAACAGTATCTTCTCATTTGCAAGGCAGGCACAGGGGTGTGCTAGTGGCTGTGCCATCTGTCATGGATGCTTTAGTTGAGATTCCAGCATTGCAGGGGTTTCGACTAGACGATCCCCAGGGTCCCTTCCAACACTAAGATTCTATGATTCTATAAGGAGAGGACAAGAACGTGAAGAACCATTGTGCAAATGGAAGTAAAATTTATACAAACCATGGGATTTAGAGGTTGACTTTTTTAATAAAAAATATATTTTCTATGTATATGGGAATATATTGACTGCTTCTCTCTCCGGCTGAAATGTCCCAAGGATTGGTCCACAGTGTAGCCAAGAAATGTTGGGGTCAATGCAGGCCAAGATGTTCCTATGGTGAATATATATCCTCAGCGAAAGTCTCCACTGTCTTTGGCTATGTCTTTTGGGGATTTCTGGGTCAGGATCCCAGAGGGTGGGTAGATGTTGGTCCCATGAAGAACAGTTGGGAGATGGAGTAAGTGTCCTTGAAAAGCTCTTGATACAGAAACTCGTGGTTTTGGTTCACCAAAGAAATGGGCTTTGTTTTCATGTGTGAGTGGGATGGGTGGATGTTTTGGATCAGGTTAGCCATATTGATTTGTATGCTGTTGGTAGAATTTTGTCATTGTCTTGTTGGGCTGTGTATGTGATAAAGGGGAGCCATACCAGGGTGAAGGTGTCTTCTTCTATTTGTCCCCGTGTCAGTTTCAGCAAATGAAACTGACTTGTAAAAATGTTACATGGGAAAAAATATACAAGAGAGAGACATTGCACAAACTTTTGTAAATCAAGAAAATCTTTAATAATTAAAAAAACCCAAAGAAATGGGCAAAATTGGGCTCTCTAGAACTTTTCGGAACTTTTCTGAATTGCACGTATCATGTTAAGAGTTACACACACACACACTCTTAATGGAAAATGCTTTGATATGTTGTTGACCTCTTTTTCTCTGCTCAGGTAAAATGCCCCATGAATTGACCATGAAATGTTTGGGTAGATGCAAGCCAAAATGTTCCCATGGGGAATATGTGTTGTCCGCTGGTTTCTGCTCTGTTCCTGGCTTCTTCCTTTGCTGTAGAAAGCCAGGTAATGGCTGCCTTCATGTCACCTTTGCAGACATCTTTGTAACGCAGACTTGGTCTGCTAATGGGCCTGATACCAGAAGCCAGCTGCCCATAGAGCACCTCCTTGGGGATCCTGCTATCTTCCATTCTGTGGGCGTGACCAAGCCAGCATAGATGTTGATGAGACAGGAGCACAAACATGCTAGGAATGTGGCTTGGGAAAGCGCATCTTTGTTTGAGACTCTCCCCTGTTGTGAGGTAACCCAAATCTTCCTGACGCAGCACATGTGGAAGGTGTGTTGTCACTCCTGGCGGTTGTAGAATCATAGAATCATAGAGTTGGAAGAGACCACAAGGGCCATCGAGTCCAACCCCCTGCCAAGCAGGAAACACCATCAGAGCACTCCTGACATATGGTTGTCAAGCCTCTGCTTAAAGACCTCCAAAGAAGGAGACTCCACCACACTCCTTGGCAGCAAATTCCACTGTCGAACAGCTCTTACTGTCAGGAAGTTCTTCCTAATGTTTAGGTGGAATCTTCTTTCTTGTAGTTTGGATCCATTGCTCCGTGTCCGCTTCTCTGGAGCAGCAGAAAACAACCTTTCTCCCTCCTCTATGTGACATCCTTTTATATATTTGAACATGGCTATCATATCTCCCCTTAACCTCCTCTTCTCCAGGCTAAACATGCCCAGCTCCCTTAGCTGTTCCTCATAAGGCATCGTTTCCAGGCCTTTGACCATTTTGGTTGCCCTCCTCTGGACACGTTCCAGTTTGTCAGTGTCCTTCTTGAACTGTGGTGCCCGGAACTGGACACAGTACTCCAGATGAGGTCTGACCAGAGCAGAATACAGTGGCATTATTACTTCCCTTGATCTAGATGCTATACTCCTATTGATGAAGCCCAGAATTGCATTGGCTTTTTTAGCTGCCGCGTCACACTGTTGGCTCATGTCAAGTTTGTGGTCAACCAAGACTCCTAGATCCTTTTCACATGTACTGCTCTCAAGCCAGGTGTCCCCCATCTTGTATTTGTGCCTCTCATTTTTTTTGCCCAAGTGCAATACTTTACATTTCTCCCTGTTAAAATTCATCTTGTTTGTTTTGGCCCAGTTCTCTAATCTGTCAAGGTCGTTTTGAAGTGTGATCCTGTCCTCTGGGGTGTTAGCCACCCCTCCCAGTTTTGTGTCATCTGCAAATTTGATCAGGATGCCCTTGAGTCCATCATCCAAGTCGTTGATAAAGATGTTGAATAAGACCGGGCCCAAGACAGAACCCTGTGGCACCCCACTAGTCACTCTTCTCCAGGATGAAGAGGAACCATTGATGAGCACCCTTTGGGTTTGGTCAGTCAGCCAGTTACAAATCCACTGAGTGGTAGCATAGTCAAGACCGCATTTTAGCAGCTTCTTTACAAGAATATCATGGGGCACCTTGTCAAATGCCTTGCTGAAATCAAGGTAGGCTACATCCACTGCATTCCCTTCATCTACCAGGCTTGTAATTCTGTCAAAAAACGAGATCAGGTTAGTCTGACATGACTTATTTTTCAGAAATCCATGCTGACTATTGGTGATCACAGCATTCCTTTCTAGGTGCTCACAGACTGTTTGCTTAATGATCTGCTCCAGAATCTTCCCTGGTATTGATGTCAGACTGACTGGGCGGTAATTGTTTGGGTCCTCTCTTTTCCCCTTTTTGAAAATAGGGACAACATTTGCCCTCCTCCAGTCTGCCGGGACTTCGCCTGTTCTCCAGGAATTCTCAAAGATGACTGTAAATGAGGAGTTATTTACTTTGCTTGAAAGTGAATTTCAAAGCTGTCATTTCCTAATGAACTGTGAGATGGACAGGAATTACTGAGAAGCCCAATGAGAGATTGAATGAGTAGTTTTTAGAAGCCCTTGAGTTCCAATGGATGGAGATACACATGGATCATCAAGGCAAACAGTCCTCTGGTTCTTCTCTCTGGAGCTATATTAATGGTGTTCAGAGACATACTTCTTTTCAATATTTAAAATACTTCTGATATTTCCAAATGCTTAGAGATGCTGATGATCTATTATCTGTTTCAGTAATGTCACAAGGATTGATTTCTGCTGCATCTCTGAATCTTCGGGGTAGATGCAAGTCAAGATGTTCGTATGGCGAATTTGTGTCTCCAGCAGTAGTGTGCCCTATTCCTGGCAACCTATTCTGCTGCAAATGGTCAGGTAAAATGCTTTTAATGCAATAGAGCAACAGTGATGTACAAGGGGATTATTGAGAAAGGGACATAATGTGAGTTCAGATGAGAGTTAAAAAATGGGACAATGTCACTGGATAAAAACTATGGCATTTAGCTATTGAACCATTTTTTCTATGTATAAGGGAAGATGTTAAAGGTTCCTTTTCTCCTTTGCTGAAGTGTCCCAAGGATTGGTTCACAGTGTAGGCAAGAAATGTCAATGCAAGTTAACATGTGGCAACAGTGAATATGCAACTTCAGCAAGAGCCTGTTCTAATCCAGACTTTGTCTTCTGCTGCAAAAAGCGAGGTAATATTCTCATATTTTTATTGTGCTGGAGAAACAATGATGCATGTATGGGATTTCTGGGTCACGATCTCAGTGGGTGGGTAGATATTGGCCCTGTGTAGGGCAATGGGAAATGGAACAAGTATCTTTGAAAAAGCTCTTGAATTTGCAGGGATATAAAAACTCATGGCTTTGATGTATCAAAGAACCAGAGGGAAAGGAGCTCTTTGGCTATTTTTGGAAATGGAAACCTCACAAATCTTTCTTTGAACTGTTGATAGATTGAATTCTCCCTACATTATTATTATTATTATTATTATATGCTCTGATATGTTGATGATCTCTTGTTCTCTGTCAAGACAAAGAGTCTAAACAATTGACAAATGCTGCAGCTCAGAAATGTGTGGGTAGATGCAAGGCAAGATGTTCCAAGGGTGAAAAGGTGTCTTCAACATGTTCCTGCTCTATTCCTGGCTTCGTCTTTTGCTGTCACAATCCAGGTAATATCCCAAAAATTTCTTTGTGCTAGAACAACTATGATATATTCAGGGTTTTCTGGGTAAGTCACACAACACGTGGGTAGATGGGAATTATTTACATTGTCTTCTCAAGAATTGCAGTATATTTTGCTTTCTAATTAATCAACAGGAATTAAAGTGAAGCCGATTGAATGATTGAATGAGAGGCTTATAATGGTCCTTGGATTTGCTGGGATAGACAAACTCATAGATTCCTGTTCATCAAAGAAATAGGCAGAGCTGTCCGTTTATTTTCATAAATGGGCAGCCTTTTCTAACTTCAAAGAAATGGACTTATGGGGTTGTATCCAACAAACTCATCCCACTTGTGCAAGAACTTCTGTTTGTAAGCAGTTTGTGGATGGCACAAGGTGATATAGGAAAAAGACAATGAGAGATGTTCCATTCCTCAGGTTGAAGTCATTGTTACAATGTGAATGAATTCATAGAATCATAGAATCATAGAATCATAGAGTTGGAAGAGACCACAAGGGCCATCGAGTCCAACCCCCTGCCAAGCAGGAAACACCATCAGAGCACTCCTGACATATGGTTGTCAAGCCTCTGCTTAAATTCATTGGATACAAACCATGGTATTTAGAAATTAAACCGCTTTTTAAAAATATATATTTTCTATGTGCATGGGAAGATAGTGATGGTATCTTCTCTGTTTTTCCAAAGTGTCTCACGGATTGGTCCGCCCTGAAGGCAAGAAATGTCATGGTCAATGCAGGTTAACATGTGGCAACAATGAATATGCATCTTCGACAGGAGACTGCTATAATCCTGACTTTGTCTTCTGTTGTAAAAAGCAAGGTAATGTTCCCATGCTTTTAATGTGGTGGAGGAACAATGATGAGAGGGGGGGATTTCTGGGTCAGTATTCCAGCGGGTGGGTACATGCTGGTCTTGAGAAAAACCATGGGAGATGGAACCCGTGTCTTAGAAAAGCTGTTGAATTTGCTGGGATATAGAAACTCATGGTTTTAGTTCATCAAATAACTACTCAAACTTTGGTTTTCGAAATAACAGCCTCATATTACTTTTTCTTGCAGTAGACTTGTTTTGAGAGATTAAATTTGCTTTGTATTTCCTCCAACTGCTTATGGCAGGAGTGTGAGGCATTCATGGAAAAGAGTTTTTGCTCAATGCAACGTATCAGCAGAGAAACTGAAGGTCCCGTGTTGCATGGTTCAGTATAGCATGGCGAGCTAGCATGGCAAGATGCTTGTGCATCTCTCTGTATACTTGTATCTCGCAAGGTTTACTTCAAAGCCCAGAACTGTATTACAGTAGACTAGTTCAAGATGCAAGAGCATCTTTTAAAGTTTACGTGGCTAGCATGTTTATGCTTGTCTTGTAAGGTAAAGGTAAAGGGACCCCTGACTATTAGGTCTAGTCGTCCTCCGACTCTGGGGTTGTGGTGCTCATCTCGCTTTATTGACCGAGGGAGCCGGCGTTTGTCCGCAAACAGTTTCCGGGTCATGTGGCCAGCATGACTAAGCTGCTTCTGGCAAACCAGAGCAGCACACGGAAATGCCGTTTACCTTCCCACCGGAGCGGTACCTATTTATCTACTTGCACTTTCGAACTGCTAGGTTGGCAGGAGCAGGGACCGAGCAACGGGAGCTCACCCTGTCGCGGGGGTTCGAACCACCGACCTTCTGATTGGCAAGTCCTAGGCTCTGTGGTTTAACCCACAGCGCCACCCGCGTCCCTTGCTTGTCTTGTACCATGAGACAATAAGCACTTTCTAGTCTAAACTGTAGTGAGTGATGGTGGGCCCAAGTTTCACAGGACAATGACTACCTGACTGCCAGAAAATCATGGCATCTCTGAATCCTTTGGAACAGATTTAGTGGTGTTGGCAGAGAGAGCAGAGGAAAGAAAACCTCCATTTCACATGTGTATGTTTTTGTGAAAATGGTATGGTGCCACTGGGAATTGACCAATAGTATTTAGACATCAAACTCTTCATTCTCCCTCCCTCATTATATGGAAATATGTGGATGGTATCTTCTCTGTTTTTCTAAAGTATCTCAAGGAATGGTCCACCCTGAAGGCAAGAAATGTCATGGTCAATGCAAGTTAGCATGTGGCCGCAGTGAATATGCATCTTCAACAAGAGTCTGCTCTAATCCCGACTTTGTCTTCTGTTGTAAAAAACAAGGTAATATTCCCATGCTTTTAATGTGGTGGAGGAACAATGATGAGAGGGGGCATTTCTGGGTCAGGATTCCAGCGGGTGGGTACATGCTGGTCTTGTGAAAAACAGTGGGAGATGGAACCCATGTCTTAGAAAAGCTGTTGAATTTCCTGGGATATAGAAACTCATGGTTTTAGTTCATCAAATAACTACTCAAACTTTGGTTTTCGAAATAACAGCCTCATATTACTTTTTCTTGCAGTAGACTTGTTTTGAGAGATTAAATTTGCTTTGTATTTCTTCCAACTGCTTATGGCAGGAGTGTGAGGCATTCATGGAAAAGAGTTTTTGCTCAATGCAACGTATCAGCAGAGAAACTGAGGGTCCCGTGTTGCATGGTTCAGTATAGCATGGCGAGCTAGCATGGCAAGATGCTTGTGCATCTCTCTGTATACTTGTATCTCACAAGGTTTACTTCAAAGCCCAGAACTGTATTACAGTAGACTAGTTCAAGATGTAAGAGCATCTTTTAAAGTTTACATGGCTAGCATGTTTATGCTTGTCTTGTAAGGTAAAGGTAAAGGGACCCCTGACTATTAGGTCTAGTCGTCCTCCGACTCTGGGGTTGTGGTGCTCATCTCGCTTTATTGACCGAGGGAGCCGGCGTTTGTCCGCAAACAGTTTCCGGGTCAGGTGGTCAGCATGACTAAGCTGCTTCTAGCAAACCAGAGCAGCACACGGAAATGCCGTTTACCTTCCCACCGGAGCGGTACCTATTTATCTACTTGCACTTTGACGTGCTTTCGAACTGCTAGGTTGGCAGGAGCAGGGACCGAGCAACGGGAGCTCACCCTGTCGCGGGGGTTCGAACCACCGACCTTCTGATTGGCAAGTCCTAGGCTCTGTGGTTTAACCCACAGCGCCACCCGCGTCCCTTGCTTGTCTTGTACCATGAGACAATAAGCACTTTCTAGTCTAAACTGTAGTGAGTGATGGTGGGCCCAAGTTTCACAGGACAATGACTACCTGACTGCCAGAAAATCATGGCATCTCTGAATCCTTTGGAACAGATTTAGTGGTGTTGGCAGAGAGAGCAGAGGAAAGAAAACCTCCATTTCACATGTGTATGTTTTTGTGAAAATGGTATGGTGCCACTGGGAATTGACCAATAGTATTTAGACATCAAACTCTTCATTCTCCCTCCCTCATTATATGGAAATATGTGGATGGTATCTTCTCTGTTTTTCTAAAGTATCTCAAGGAATGGTCCACCCTGAAGGCAAGAAATGTCATGGTCAATGCAAGTTAGCATGTGGCCGCAGTGAATATGCATCTTCAACAAGAGTCTGCTCTAATCCCGACTTTGTCTTCTGTTGTAAAAAACAAGGTAATATTCCCATGCTTTTAATGTGGTGGAGGAACAATGATGAGAGGGGGCATTTCTGGGTCAGGATTCCAGCGGGTGGGTACATGCTGGTCTTGTGAAAAACAGTGGGAGATGGAACCCATGTCTTAGAAAAGCTGTTGAATTTCCTGGGATATAGAAACTCATGGTTTTAGTTCATCAAATAACTACTCAAACTTTGGTTTTCGAAATAACAGCCTCATATTACTTTTTCTTGCAGTAGACTTGTTTTGAGAGATTAAATTTGCTTTGTATTTCTTCCAACTGCTTATGGCAGGAGTGTGAGGCATTCATGGAAAAGAGTTTTTGCTCAATGCAACGTATCAGCAGAGAAACTGAGGGTCCCGTGTTGCATGGTTCAGTATAGCATGGCGAGCTAGCATGGCAAGATGCTTGTGCATCTCTCTGTATACTTGTATCTCGCAAGGTTTACTTCAAAGCCCAGAACTGTATTACAGTAGACTAGTTCAAGATGTAAGAGCATCTTTTAAAGTTTACGTGGCTAGCATGTTTATGCTTGTCTTGTAAGGTAAAGGTAAAGGGACCCCTGACTATTAGGTCTAGTCGTCCTCCGACTCTGGGGTTGTGGTGCTCATCTCGCTTTATTGACCGAGGGAGCCGGCGTTTGTCCGCAAACAGTTTCCGGGTCATGTGGCCAGCATGACTAAGCTGCTTCTAGCAAACCAGAGCAGCACACGGAAATGCCGTTTACCTTCCCACCGGAGCGGTACCTATTTATCTACTTGCACTTTGACGTGCTTTCGAACTGCTAGGTTGGCAGGAGCAGGGACCGAGCAACGGGAGCTCACCCTGTCGCGGGGGTTCGAACCACCGACCTTCTGATTGGCAAGTCCTAGGCTCTGTGGTTTAACCCACAGCGCCACCCGCGTCCCTTGCTTGTCTTGTACCATGAGACATTAAGCACTTTCTAGTCTAAACTGTAGTGAGTGATGGTGGGCCCAAGTTTCACAGGACAATGACTACCTGACTGCCAGAAAATCATGGCATCTCTGAATCCTTTGGAACAGATTTAGTGGTGTTGGCAGAGAGAGCAGAGGAAAGAAAACCTCCATTTCACATGTGTATGTTTTTGTGAAAATGGTATGGTGCCACTGGGAATTGACCAATAGTATTTAGACATCAAACTCTTCATTCTCCCTCCCTCATTATATGGAAATATGTGGATGGTATCTTCTCTGTTTTTCTAAAGTATCTCAAGGAATGGTCCACCCTGAAGGCAAGAAATGTCATGGTCAATGCAAGTTAGCATGTGGCCGCAGTGAATATGCATCTTCAACAAGAGTCTGCTCTAATCCCGACTTTGTCTTCTGTTGTAAAAAACAAGGTAATATTCCCATGCTTTTAATGTGGTGGAGGAACAATGATGAGAGGGGGCATTTCTGGGTCAGGATTCCAGCGGGTGGGTACATGCTGGTCTTGTGAAAAACAGTGGGAGATGGAACCCATGTCTTAGAAAAGCTGTTGAATTTCCTGGGATATAGAAACTCATGGTTTTAGTTCATCAAATAACTACTCAAACTTTGGTTTTCGAAATAACAGCCTCATATTACTTTTTCTTGCAGTAGACTTGTTTTGAGAGATTAAATTTGCTTTGTATTTCTTCCAACTGCTTATGGCAGGAGTGTGAGGCATTCATGGAAAAGAGTTTTTGCTCAATGCAACGTATCAGCAGAGAAACTGAGGGTCCCGTGTTGCATGGTTCAGTATAGCATGGCGAGCTAGCATGGCAAGATGCTTGTGCATCTCTCTGTATACTTGTATCTCGCAAGGTTTACTTCAAAGCCCAGAACTGTATTACAGTAGACTAGTTCAAGATGTAAGAGCATCTTTTAAAATTTACGTGGCTAGCATGTTTATGCTTGTCTTGTAAGGTAAAGGTAAAGGGACCCCTGACTATTAGGTCTAGTCGTCCTCCGACTCTGGGGTTGTGGTGCTCATCTCGCTTTATTGACCGAGGGAGCTGGCGTTTGTCCGCAAACAGTTTCCGGGTCATGTGGCCAGCATGACTAAGCTGCTTCTGGCAAACCAGAGCAGCACACGGAAATGCCGTTTACCTTCCCACCGGAGCGGTACCTATTTATCTACTTGCACTTTCGAACTGCTAGGTTGGCAGGAGCAGGGACCGAGCAACGGGAGCTCACCCTGTCACGGGGGTTCGAACCACCGACCTTCTGATTGGCAAGTCCTAGGCTCTGTGGTTTAACCCACAGCGCCACCCGCGTCCCTTGCTTGTCTTGTACCATGAGACAATAAGCACTTTCTAGTCTAAACTGTAGTGAGTGATGGTGGGCCCAAGTTTCACAGGACAATGACTACCTGACTGCCAGAAAATCATGGCATCTCTGAATCCTTTGGAACAGATTTAGTGGTGTTGGCAGAGAGAGCAGAGGAAAGAAAACCTCCATTTCACATGTGTATGTTTTTGTGAAAATGGTATGGTGCCACTGGGAATTGACCAATAGTATTTAGACATCAAACTCTTCATTCTCCCTCCCTCATTATATGGAAATATGTGGATGGTATCTTCTCTGTTTTTCTAAAGTATCTCAAGGAATGGTCCACCCTGAAGGCAAGAAATGTCATGGTCAATGCAAGTTAGCATGTGGCCGCAGTGAATATGCATCTTCAACAAGAGTCTGCTCTAATCCCGACTTTGTCTTCTGTTGTAAAAAACAAGGTAATATTCCCATGCTTTTAATGTGGTGGAGGAACAATGATGAGAGGGGGCATTTCTGGGTCAGGATTCCAGCGGGTGGGTACATGCTGGTCTTGTGAAAAACAGTGGGAGATGGAACCCATGTCTTAGAAAAGCTGTTGAATTTCCTGGGATATAGAAACTCATGGTTTTAGTTCATCAAATAACTACTCAAACTTTGGTTTTCGAAATAACAGCCTCATATTACTTTTTCTTGCAGTAGACTTGTTTTGAGAGATTAAATTTGCTTTGTATTTCTTCCAACTGCTTATGGCAGGAGTGTGAGGCATTCATGGAAAAGAGTTTTTGCTCAATGCAACGTATCAGCAGAGAAACTGAGGGTCCCGTGTTGCATGGTTCAGTATAGCATGGCGAGCTAGCATGGCAAGATGCTTGTGCATCTCTCTGTATACTTGTATCTCGCAAGGTTTACTTCAAAGCCCAGAACTGTATTACAGTAGACTAGTTCAAGATGTAAGAGCATCTTTTAAAGTTTACGTGGCTAGCATGTTTATGCTTGTCTTGTAAGGTAAAGGTAAAGGGACCCCTGACTATTAGGTCTAGTCGTCCTCCGACTCTGGGGTTGTGGTGCTCATCTCGCTTTATTGACCGAGGGAGCCGGCGTTTGTCCGCAAACAGTTTCCGGGTCATGTGGCCAGCATGACTAAGCTGCTTCTAGCAAACCAGAGCAGCACACGGAAATGCCGTTTACCTTCCCACCGGAGCGGTACCTATTTATCTACTTGCACTTTGACGTGCTTTCGAACTGCTAGGTTGGCAGGAGCAGGGACCGAGCAACGGGAGCTCACCCTGTCGCGGGGGTTCGAACCACCGACCTTCTGATTGGCAAGTCCTAGGCTCTGTGGTTTAACCCACAGCGCCACCCGCGTC
The DNA here is from genome assembly GCF_964106645.2 of Podarcis pityusensis. Taxonomy (NCBI): domain Eukaryota; kingdom Metazoa; phylum Chordata; class Lepidosauria; order Squamata; family Lacertidae; genus Podarcis; species Podarcis pityusensis. The sequence goes on from NC_138026.1 coordinate 115,377,924, forward strand.
CCTTGCTTGTCTTGTACCATGAGACAATAAGCACTTTCTAGTCTAAACTGTAGTGAGTGATGGTGGGCCCAAGTTTCACAGGACAATGACTACCTGACTGCCAGAAAATCATGGCATCTCTGAATCCTTTGGAACAGATTTAGTGGTGTTGGCAGAGAGAGCAGAGGAAAGAAAACCTCCATTTCACATGTGTATGTTTTTGTGAAAATGGTATGGTGCCACTGGGAATTGACCAATAGTATTTAGACATCAAACTCTTCATTCTCCCTCCCTCATTATATGGAAATATGTGGATGGTATCTTCTCTGTTTTTCTAAAGTATCTCAAGGAATGGTCCACCCTGAAGGCAAGAAATGTCATGGTCAATGCAAGTTAGCATGTGGCCGCAGTGAATATGCATCTTCAACAAGAGTCTGCTCTAATCCCGACTTTGTCTTCTGTTGTAAAAAACAAGGTAATATTCCCATGCTTTTAATGTGGTGGAGGAACAATGATGAGAGGGGGCATTTCTGGGTCAGGATTCCAGCGGGTGGGTACATGCTGGTCTTGTGAAAAACAGTGGGAGATGGAACCCATGTCTTAGAAAAGCTGTTGAATTTCCTGGGATATAGAAACTCATGGTTTTAGTTCATCAAATAACTACTCAAACTTTGGTTTTCGAAATAACAGCCTCATATTACTTTTTCTTGCAGTAGACTTGTTTTGAGAGATTAAATTTGCTTTGTATTTCTTCCAACTGCTTATGGCAGGAGTGTGAGGCATTCATGGAAAAGAGTTTTTGCTCAATGCAACGTATCAGCAGAGAAACTGAGGGTCCCGTGTTGCATGGTTCAGTATAGCATGGCGAGCTAGCATGGCAAGATGCTTGTGCATCTCTCTGTATACTTGTATCTCGCAAGGTTTACTTCAAAGCCCAGAACTGTATTACAGTAGACTAGTTCAAGATGTAAGAGCATCTTTTAAAGTTTACGTGGCTAGCATGTTTATGCTTGTCTTGTAAGGTAAAGGTAAAGGGACCTCTGACTATTAGGTCTAGTCGTCCTCCGACTCTGGGGTTGTGGTGCTCATCTCGCTTTATTGACCGAGGGAGCCGGCGTTTGTCCGCAAACAGTTTCCGGGTCATGTGGCCAGCATGACTAAGCTGCTTCTGGCAAACCAGAGCAGCACACGGAAATGCCGTTTACCTTCCCACCGGAGCGGTACCTATTTATCTACTTGCACTTTCGAACTGCTAGGTTGGCAGGAGCAGGGACCGAGCAACGGGAGCTCACCCTGTCGCGGGGGTTCGAACCACCGACCTTCTGATTGGCAAGTCCTAGGCTCTGTGGTTTAACCCACAGCGCCACCCGCGTCCCTTGCTTGTCTTGTACCATGAGACAATAAGCACTTTCTAGTCTAAACTGTAGTGAGTGATGGTGGGCCCAAGTTTCACAGGACAATGACTACCTGACTGCCAGAAAATCATGGCATCTCTGAATCCTTTGGAACAGATTTAGTGGTGTTGGCAGAGAGAGCAGAGGAAAGAAAACCTCCATTTCACATGTGTATGTTTTTGTGAAAATGGTATGGTGCCACTGGGAATTGACCAATAGTATTTAGACATCAAACTCTTCATTCTCCCTCCCTCATTATATGGAAATATGTGGATGGTATCTTCTCTGTTTTTCTAAAGTATCTCAAGGAATGGTCCACCCTGAAGGCAAGAAATGTCATGGTCAATGCAAGTTAGCATGTGGCCGCAGTGAATATGCATCTTCAACAAGAGTCTGCTCTAATCCCGACTTTGTCTTCTGTTGTAAAAAACAAGGTAATATTCCCATGCTTTTAATGTGGTGGAGGAACAATGATGAGAGGGGGCATTTCTGGGTCAGGATTCCAGCGGGTGGGTACATGCTGGTCTTGTGAAAAACAGTGGGAGATGGAACCCATGTCTTAGAAAAGCTGTTGAATTTCCTGGGATATAGAAACTCATGGTTTTAGTTCATCAAATAACTACTCAAACTTTGGTTTTCGAAATAACAGCCTCATATTACTTTTTCTTGCAGTAGACTTGTTTTGAGAGATTAAATTTGCTTTGTATTTCTTCCAACTGCTTATGGCAGGAGTGTGAGGCATTCATGGAAAAGAGTTTTTGCTCAATGCAACGTATCAGCAGAGAAACTGAGGGTCCCGTGTTGCATGGTTCAGTATAGCATGGCGAGCTAGCATGGCAAGATGCTTGTGCATCTCTCTGTATACTTGTATCTCGCAAGGTTTACTTCAAAGCCCAGAACTGTATTACAGTAGACTAGTTCAAGATGTAAGAGCATCTTTTAAAGTTTACGTGGCTAGCATGTTTATGCTTGTCTTGTAAGGTAAAGGTAAAGGGACCCCTGACTATTAGGTCTAGTCGTCCTCCGACTCTGGGGTTGTGGTGCTCATCTCGCTTTATTGACCGAGGGAGCCGGCGTTTGTCCACAAACAGTTTCCGGGTCATGTGGCCAGCATGACTAAGCTGCTTCTGGCAAACCAGAGCAGCACACGGAAATGCCGTTTACCTTCCCACCGGAGCGGTACCTATTTATCTACTTGCACTTTCGAACTGCTAGGTTGGCAGGAGCAGGGACCGAGCAACGGGAGCTCACCCTGTCGCGGGGGTTCGAACCACCGACCTTCTGATTGGCAAGTCCTAGGCTCTGTGGTTTAACCCACAGCGCCACCCGCGTCCCTTGCTTGTCTTGTACCATGAGACAATAAGCACTTTCTAGTCTAAACTGTAGTGAGTGATGGTGGGCCCAAGTTTCACAGGACAATGACTACCTGACTGCCAGAAAATCATGGCATCTCTGAATCCTTTGGAACAGATTTAGTGGTGTTGGCAGAGAGAGCAGAGGAAAGAAAACCTCCATTTCACATGTGTATGTTTTTGTGAAAATGGTATGGTGCCACTGGGAATTGACCAATAGTATTTAGACATCAAACTCTTCATTCTCCCTCCCTCATTATATGGAAATATGTGGATGGTATCTTCTCTGTTTTTCTAAAGTATCTCAAGGAATGGTCCACCCTGAAGGCAAGAAATGTCATGGTCAATGCAAGTTAGCATGTGGCCGCAGTGAATATGCATCTTCAACAAGAGTCTGCTCTAATCCCGACTTTGTCTTCTGTTGTAAAAAACAAGGTAATATTCCCATGCTTTTAATGTGGTGGAGGAACAATGATGAGAGGGGGCATTTCTGGGTCAGGATTCCAGCGGGTGGGTACATGCTGGTCTTGTGAAAAACAGTGGGAGATGGAACCCATGTCTTAGAAAAGCTGTTGAATTTCCTGGGATATAGAAACTCATGGTTTTAGTTCATCAAATAACTACTCAAACTTTGGTTTTCGAAATAACAGCCTCATATTACTTTTTCTTGCAGTAGACTTGTTTTGAGAGATTAAATTTGCTTTGTATTTCTTCCAACTGCTTATGGCAGGAGTGTGAGGCATTCATGGAAAAGAGTTTTTGCTCAATGCAACGTATCAGCAGAGAAACTGAGGGTCCCGTGTTGCATGGTTCAGTATAGCATGGCGAGCTAGCATGGCAAGATGCTTGTGCATCTCTCTGTATACTTGTATCTCGCAAGGTTTACTTCAAAGCCCAGAACTGTATTACAGTAGACTAGTTCAAGATGTAAGAGCATCTTTTAAAGTTTACGTGGCTAGCATGTTTATGCTTGTCTTGTAAGGTAAAGGTAAAGGGACCCCTGACTATTAGGTCTAGTCGTCCTCCGACTCTGGGGTTGTGGTGCTCATCTCGCTTTATTGACCGAGGGAGCCGGCGTTTGTCCGCAAACAGTTTCCGGGTCATGTGGCCAGCATGACTAAGCTGCTTCTAGCAAACCAGAGCAGCACACGGAAATGCCGTTTACCTTCCCACCAGAGCGGTACCTATTTATCTACTTGCACTTTGACGTGCTTTCGAACTGCTAGGTTGGCAGGAGCAGGGACCGAGCAACGGGAGCTCACCCTGTCGCGGGGGTTCGAACCACCGACCTTCTGATTGGCAAGTCCTAGGCTCTGTGGTTTAACCCACAGCGCCACCCGCGTCCCTTGCTTGTCTTGTACCATGAGACAATAAGCACTTTCTAGTCTAAACTGTAGTGAGTGATGGTGGGCCCAAGTTTCACAGGACAATGACTACCTGACTGCCAGAAAATCATGGCATCTCTGAATCCTTTGGAACAGATTTAGTGGTGTTGGCAGAGAGAGCAGAGGAAAGAAAACCTCCATTTCACATGTGTATGTTTTTGTGAAAATGGTATGGTGCCACTGGGAATTGACCAATAGTATTTAGACATCAAACTCTTCATTCTCCCTCCCTCATTATATGGAAATATGTGGATGGTATCTTCTCTGTTTTTCTAAAGTGTCCTAACATTCATACAGCTTATAATGTTTTTGTAGATAGTCCTTAAATTTTTTCCAGTCCTCTTCCACCATATCTTCTCCCAGGTCTCGAATCCTGCCAGTCATTTCAGCCAGCTCCATGTATTCCATCAGTTGCATCTGCCATTCTTCCAGTGTGGGTAAATCTTGGGTCTTCCAGTACTTTGCGATAAGTATTCTTGCTGCTGTTGTTGCGTACATAAAAAAAGTTTGATCTTTCTTTAACACCCCTTGGCCCACGATGCCCAGAAGGAAGGCCTCTGGTTTCTTAAGGAAGGTATACTTAAATACCTTTTTTAACTCATAATCACTTCCCAGAAGGCCTTGATCCTTGGGCACGTCCACCAGAGGTGAAAGAATGTTCCTTCAGTTTCCTTACATTTCCAACATTTATTATCAGGCAGATGATATATTTTTGCCAGCTTGGCTGGGGTCATGTACCACCTGTATATCATTTTCATAATATTTTCTTTCAAGGCATTACATGCCGTAAACCTCGCCCCGGTGGTCCATAACTTTTCCCAGTCAGCAAACATAATGTTATATCCAATGTCCTGTGCCCATTTTATCATAGCTGATTTGACAGTTTCATCCTGCGTATTCCATTTCAGCAACAAGTTATACATTTTTGAGAGTACCTTAGTTTTTGGTTCTAACAGTTCAGTTTCTAATTTCGATTTTTCCACCTGGAAACCTATTTTCTTGTCTAGCTTAAAGACCTCTCTAATCTGAGCATAATGTAACCAATTTTGCACTTTCTCCTTTAATTTCTCAAAACTCTGCAATCTCCAAGTATCTCCTTCCTTCTCTAGTATTTCCCAATATTTCGGCCAATTGGCCTCCATATTGAGTCTTTTCGGGGCCTTGGCTTCCATAGGTGACAACCACCTTGGGGTCTTATTTTCTAATAAATCTTTGTATTTTACCCAAACCTTAAACACGGCCTTCCTGACAATATGGCTCTTGAAAGCCTTATGAATTTTTACCTTGTCATACCACAAGTATGCATGCCATCCAAAAGCATTATTAAACCCTTCCAGATCCAGGACGTCCGTATTCTCTAAGAGTATCCAATCTTTCATCCAGCAGAGAGCTGCAGCTTCGTAATATAACCTTAAGTCCGGCAGGGCAAACCCCCCTCTTTCCTTTGCATCCGTTAAAATTTTAAATTTTATTAGACTCATAGTATTTAGACATCAAATGGGACATGGGTGGCGCTGTGGGTTAAACCACAGAGCCTAGGACTTGCCAATCAGAAGGTCGGCGGTTCAGATCCCAACAGGGTAAAAAACAAGGTAATATTCCCATGCTTTTAATGTCCTGGAGGAACTGTGATGAATGGAGGGATTTCTTGGTCAGGATTCCAGCAGGTGGGTACATGCTGGTCTTGTAAAAAACAGTGGGAGATGGAACAAGTTGAAAAGATCTTGCATTTGCAAGGATGTATAAAATCATGGTTTGGATTCATCAACTAAATGGGGATATGGCCCCATTGTTATTCACAGAAATAGAAACCTTATGACTTTGAGACGTTGATGATCTCTTGATCTCTGTTTATGTAAAGTCTCCCGACGACTGAACATAAAATGTTTGGGTACATGCAAGTCAAGTTGTTCCCATGGTCAATATTTGTCATCCAGAAGATCTTGCTCTGCTCCCGGCTTTGTCCTTTGCTGCCAAAAGCCAGATAACATCACAACACTTTCTTTGTGCTAGAAGAACTATGATATACATATATTGTTCCTAAAGCATCTCAGAAACATGGTGTCACCACTGAAGAGACCTCTTGCGCAAGAGGCACACAAAGACAGGTCTCAGATTATGATCAAAGGGTCCAGGCTGGTTCATATGGGAAGAGGCAGTCCTTGAGGTATTGTGATCCTGAGCTGTGTAAGGCTTTATAAGTAAAACCAGCAATTTTAATTGGGTCCCAAAACTAACTGGCAGCCAGTGCAGTCAAGCTAGGATTGGTGTGATATGCTCAAACCGCTTTGCCCTGGTGAGCAACCTGGCCACCGAATTCTGCAGCAGCTTAAGTTTCCAAACCAATTTCAGAGGCAGCCCTATATATAATGTGTTGCAATAATCTAACATAGATGTTAAAAAGGACCCCTGACAGTTAAGTCCAGTCACAAACGGCTCTGGGGTTGCAGCACTCATCTTGCTTTACTGGCCGAGGGAGCTGGTGTTTGTCCACAGACAGTTTTTTTGGGTCATGTGGCCAGCATGACTAAGTCGTTTCTGGCAAAACCAGAGCAGCGCACGGAAATGCCGTTTACCTTCCCGCCAGAGTGGTACCTGTTTATCTAATTGCACTTGACCTGCTTTCGAACTGCTAGGTTAGCAGGAGCTGGGACAGAGCAACGGGAGCTCACCCTGTTGTGGGGATTCGAACTGCTGACCTTCCGATCGGCAAGCCCAAGGCTCAGTGGTTTACACCACAGCGCCACCCATGTCCCAAACATAGAGGTTGTTTTTGTTGTTTAGTCATTTAGTCGTGTCCAACTCTTCGTGACCCCATGGACCAGAGCATGCCAGGCACTCCTGTCTTGCACTGCCTCCTGTAGCTTGGTCAAACTCATGTTCGTAGCTTCGGTTAGCAGAGTATAAATGACAGAAGTTGGGCTGTCACTGTCTAAATAGGGGTGCAGCTGGGCCACTATCTGAAGCTGATGGAAAGCATTTTGGGCCACTGAGGCCGCCTGAGCCTCAAGCAACAGCAAAGTACCCTCAAGCTATGTAGCTGCTCCTTCAGATGGAGTGTAATCCCATCGAAAGCAGGCAACCTCCCATCCATCTAGTCTATGGAACCACCCGCTAACAGTGCTTCAGTCTTATATGGCTTGAGCTTCAGTTTGTTATATACTCAGGGAGTTCTTTGTAATCCACACAGTGTGTGGAAATTCCAACAAATCTTGCTTTCTAAGGAATTGCAGAGTAGACAGGCATTGCTGTGAAGCCAAATGAATGCTTGTAAGAATGGCTTTTAACGCCTTTTGGATTTGCAGAGATTACATGTTGAGGTCAGTGCAAATCAAGATGCTCCAGTGCTGGAAATATGTCTTCCACAAGAGCCTGTGATAATGCTGCCTACATCTTCTGTTGTAAAAAGCCAAATAAAAGAGACTTTCTGGATCAGGATCCCAAGGGGTGGGTAGATTCTGCTCTTGTGAAAAACAGTGAGAGGTGGGAGGAGTGTCTTTGAAAAGCCCTTGAATTTGCAGGAATACAGAAACTCATGGTCTGGGTTCATCAAAGAAACAAAAGAAAAGGTCTCTCTGGTTATTTTTGTTAGTGGAAACCTTATATGACTTTTTTGAAGTGGGATTATGGCGTGGAGATATTAAATTCTTTTTGTGCATGTGGAATTTTTAATACTATGGGGAAATGCTCTGAGATGTTGATGATCTCTTGTCTTCTCTTTTGATAAAGTGCCCCAAAGATTGCCTGAGCCTGTAGCTAAGCAACCTGAGGGTGTATGCAAGTTAAGATGTTCCTATGATGAAGATGCGTATTCAGAAGCATTGTGCCCGATTCCTGGCTTTGTTTTCTGCTGTAAAATTACGACAGGAAATGTTTCTATTTATTTATCACCTGGCAGAAAAATTGTAATATCTGGACAAAGGCTACCAAAGATAGCCACAAAGGCTACCAAAGGTAAGACACAAAAAAGAAGAAGAAACGGAAAATAGTACCCATGTAGGGGGGAAAAACAAAACAACAACAACAAAAAGATTTTGTGTATCTTGCGAAACGGGGGCGGGACTTGTTATTGTGGTTAACTAGACCTTAATCTAATATGGTACAGTGGTGCCCCGCAAGACGAATGCCTCGCAAGACGGAAAACTCGCTAGACGAAAGAGTTTTCCGTTTTGGAGGTGCCTCGCAAAACGAATCTGCTATGGGCTTGCTTCACAAGACGAAAATGTCTTGCGAGTTCCAGGGTTTTTCCCCCCCTTTTCCCCCTCTTTTTCTAAGTCGCTAAGCCGCTTATCTGCTTATCCGATAAGCTGATAAGCTGCTAAAAGCCACTAAAAGCCGCTAAAAGCCGCTAATAGCGCTAATAGCGCTAATCCGCTAATCCGTCAATGGGCTTGCTTCGCAAGACGAAAAAACCGCTAGACGAAGAGACTCCCAGAACGGATTCTTTTCGTCTTGCGAGGCACCACTGTATTTATAAAAATGAACTCCAGATATCGTTAGATTTGTCCATGGCAAGTCTACGTGTGTACACAACTTCCATTAAAGGAAGCAGCACTTTTATTTTTCCAGTTAATCAATACCAGTCTTTTTGCTGTAGTGAGGGCATGGAGAGTCCATTCAAATTGTCCCTTTGGGATACTGAGGGTGGGAAGTTGAAGTTCATATGACACAGAAAGAGAGAATGACGGAGCCTTTGAATACACAGTTTTTGTCATGGTCCCTGCTTGGCATTATGAATGTAATGGCAAAAGCGTGACTTAGGCTACTGTTCTACAAAGTCAAGTAACATTCCCTCATACTTGCCATTCCTATAGCAGTGATGATTTAAAGGGCGTGTTTTTTATGATGTATAATACATTGTATGTATAAAACAACATTTTGTAATAAAATTTAAACATGCCTATGAATGACATGGGTGGCGCTGTGGGTTAAACCACAGAGCCTAGGACTTACCGATCAGAAGGTCGGCGGTTCGAATCCCTGCAACGGGGTGAGCTCCCATTGTTCAGTCCCAGCTCCTGCCCACCTAGCAGTTCGAAAGCACATCAAAGTGCAAGTAGATAAATAGGTACCGCTCCGGCGGGAAGGTAAACAGCGTTTCCGTGTGCTGCTCTAGTTTGCCACAAGTGGCTTAGTCATGCTGGTCACATGACCCGGAAGCTGTACGCCGGCTCCCTTGGCCTATAGTGCGAGATGAGTGTGCAACCCCAGAGTCGTCTGCAACTGGAGCTAACGGTCAGGGGTACCTTTACCTTTATGATTTTGCAGTGGGAGCATTGCTCCCCCCCCTTAGACAGTTGGTAAAGCCTTTCCCTTTCTGTCTGAGAAGAACAACGATGACCTTCAAATATGCATAGGTTCTTGAAGTTTCTGTTTTAAGATATTGCCTTGCTGATTGTTATGAAATTCAGCTGATTTCTTCCAGCGTGCATTCATATGTCTTGATTAGTACTGATCATGTCATCCATTTATTAGGTTACCACAGACTGTATCGTGTTGTGCCTGCACTGGCTAAACTGTATCCACCCATCTTTTAAAATATGGAGTTTGTCTCCACACTAACCAGACATACTTAACATGTGGGCTGGTGATTCGGAAGAATGCTTTGAGCTGCTGAAACGTCTTCCGGCAATCAAACCGCTCGTGATACTTTGAAATTCTGATCCTAATAAAACCAAATTTGATGTGGAGATGAATTGCCGAGTCATGATTCTGTCCACAAAGGCTTTCTTTTTAATATACTTTTCATTTATTTATACGCTTCATATGCCACTTAACTACAATAGTCTTTTACAAAGATATAACACATTAAAAAATAAAATCCAGCCCCAGTCAAAACTATAAAATCAAACTTCAGTTAAAATGCTCTTCAGTAAGCACCCAATATTTAGTAGGGAGTGAGCCTGTCTGACCTCAGTCGGAAGGAAGCTCCAAAAAATTGGGCTTCTGAATCTGGAAGGGACCACTGACAATGATTCCGCCAAAGACTTCTATGATTAGGTGGTCCCTGAGGTATCTTGGACCGAAATTGTTAAGGGCCCTGTAAGTTAATACAATAACCTTGAAACTGCCTTGCAAGAAGAAGAAGAAGAAGAAGAAGAAGAAGAAGAAGAAGAAGAAGAAGAAGAAGAAGAATAGAAGAGTTTGGATTTGATATCCCGCTTTATCACTACCCCAAGGAGTCTCAAAACGGCTAACATTTTCCTTTCCCTTCCTCCCCCACAACAAACACTCTGTGAGGTGAGTGGGACTGAGAGACTTCAAAGAACTGTGACTAGCCCAAGGTCACCCAACAGCTGCATGTGGAGGAGCGGAGGCGCTAACCTGGTTCACCAGATTATGAGTCTACTGCTCTTAACCACTACACCACACTGGCTCTCTGGTAGGGTAAGGGCAGCCAACATAGGAGCCAACTCTTAAGGGCCAAGGTCCCTTCGCCCTCCCCAATAAAACATTTGAGGGCCCCGCTACCCCTAAAGTTAATGGGCATTGCCATTCAAATGGTGTGTTGTGCTGCATCATGTGATTGATTATACAGGGCAGGGGCTTACCTCCCCCCTCCCATATTTTATTCAAGCTGGCACCTAATGCAGCTAGTGCAGACCTTTTGATCACTGGAGTTCTGTGTTGGCAATAGTCTGTCTCCATCAACAGCCTAGCAGCACAATATTTCACTAGCTGGAGTCTCCAGACTGGGCCCGAATATAGTTCCATACAGAGCACATTGCAAGAATCAAGCCTTAAGGTTATTGTTGTTCTGTAGTGAAGACAAAGTATCAGCACCTTCTTCCAAGCTGCTGCAAAAGATGGGAGCCCAGCCTGTCAGGAATACAGCCATGGCTTGACAGCATTTCAGACTTTCCCATGCTTTTACTTCCATGAAGGTGGTTCTTTCCTTCCACCGGAACTTTCGCCTAAGGTGATGCTTCATTCCTGTTTGAAAAGGAATGGGCTGCCTGAACAGTGTGCCCAAAATCAGTTTATTGGCTTTCACCTAGTCCACTGCTGCATTAAGACACTGATCCAGAGCTTGCACAAAATATTTTGCTTTCGCTCTTATGTTATGGAGAAGTAGAGCTGGGTATCAGTACAGTCGTACCTTGCTTCTCGAACGTAATCTGTTCTGGAAGTCCGTTTGAAAACCAAGATGCAGCTTGCGATTGGCTGGAGGAGCTTTGTGCACTCAAGCGGAAGCTGCGTCAGATGTTCGAAAACCAGAACACTTACTTCCAGGTTTTCGGCATTAGGGAGCCAAAATGTACGAGTAGCAAGGCGTTTGAGAACCAAGGTACGACTGTATACTGATGGTACCATGCTCCAAAATTCCTACTGACCACTCCGAATGTCTTCAAATAGCTATTGAACAACATTGGGGTCAGAATAGTGCACAATGGAACCCAATAGCACAGGTGCCAAGGAGTTGAAGAACATTCCTCCAATGTTACTTTCTGCACAACTAGGTAAGAACAGAACTACTGTACCACAGTGCCTCTGATACGCTTCCCACACATTTGATCCAGGAGGATACCATGGTCAGTGGTATCAAAAGTTGCTGAGACACTGAGTAAGAGTAGCAGTTTTGTATTCTCCACGTCTCTCTCCCGATGCAGCACAACAAAGGCTGATTAAGTAGTAAAACCATTGAAGTGGATCCAGATAATCAGGGTCATTGAGGATCACTTGCAACTGCATTTAGTCTCATTACTGTGATTTGTATTATTATGGTGCTGTTTCGAACACACAGTCCTTTGATTGCCAATGGGTCCCCCCTCAAGGTTTCTTCTGTTCTATATGGGCTTCATTAGTCCCCAGTGAAGCATACATGAAGAGTTCATTTACTTCTACTTCAGCCATATTTTTTGGTGGGAAGGAGACATTGGTGGATCCAACTTTCAGCTGCTATAACCTCCTTTTTCTTGATTTCTCAGTTGGTCCCCTGCTCAGTTGGTCCCCTGTAGAAAACAGATGTAGGATTGAATCCTGAAAGTATAGAGAGCTCTTATAGTAATTCTTAAATTTTCTCCTGCCACCAATTCATTCAAAAATGTTCTGGTTACTGATATAATAGGCTTAGGCATGAGATGGACACCAGCACTAGAGACAGGAGAATTTTTCAGCTAAGATTTTTGGTTTTATAAAGGGATACTGTGTGTAAGAATGTGGTTCCTTTAAGAGCAGGGCTGCAAGACAGGAGTGAAGAAGTATCACCAGAAAAGAGAACAGCAACAGCAGCAATAATAATTTTATTAATTATATGCCACCCAACTGACTTGGTTTCCCCAGTCACTCTGGGTGGCTCCCAACAGAATATTAAAAGCAAAATAAAAGATCAAACATTAAAAACTTCCCTAAACAGGCCTGCCTTCAGATGTCTTCTAAAAATCAGTTGTTTATTTCCTTGAAATCTGACGGGAGGATGTTCTACAGGGTGGGTGCAATTACCAGGAAGGCCCTCTGCCTGGTTCTCTGTAACCTCATTTATCACAGTGAGGGAACCACCAGAAGACCCTTGGAGCTGCATCTCAGTGTCTGGGCTGAATGATATGGGTGGAGATGCTCCTTCTGTTATACAGGGCAAAACCGTTTAGGGCTTTAAAGGTCAGCACCAACACTTTGAATTGTGCTTGGAAATGTACTAGGAGCCAATGTAGATCCTTTAAGACTTGTGTTATATGGTTCTGGCAGCTGCTCCCAGTAACCAGTCTGGCAGCGTGGTCAACAGTATCATATGTTCTCATTATCCTACCCCTGAACTGTGCCAGCTGGGCATTATAAAAACAATTGTTTAAAAACTGGTGCCTGAGTTTCATTACCTCCTTCCCTCTCTGTCCCTTTCCCCTTGTGTGTCATGTTATTTTCCATGGGTGGACGCCATCTTATTTTAACTAATTGCACGGAAACCACTCTGGGAGCCTTTTAGGCTGAAGAGTGGAGTACAAATTCTCTAAATAGATGGATTGGGTTGTTTAGGGGGTTGTTGTTGCTGCTGTTGTTGTCCTAATTGTTTAAAACTGTTTTTAAGTGCATTTAACTTGTGTATTTTTAAATTTGGGATGTTTCTTATTTAATTAAGGGACATTAGATGTACCTGGAAAGAGAGGAGCTGGGGAGAGCATGGGAGACAGCAATTACAGTGGATGTGTGCAAGGGGAGGTATGGGGTGGAGCAGGCCTGGTAAGGGGCACATGGCACAGACAGTTAGTGACTGTGCAATGTGCCAGCCCTCCCTCCAACCTGGGGAATTATGGTTGTCCTATTAGTCAGACTTCGGGTCTGTGACTGCTGCTGTTGAATGCCAGTTCAGCTTTGAATGAGAACTCCCTCATCCATGATCTGTGGGTGAGGAGGACAATCTGGTCTGCATCACTGAGACCTGGGTGGGAGAACAGTGCCCACTCGTGTACTCAGTACAGCATCAGGGCAGATTTGAGGGTCAAGGATGGGGCGCTGCTGTGGTCTATAGCAATTCAATCACACTCAACATGCTCTTTGTCCAGTTGGAGGGGGGTAACCTCCCCATGAGGGATGCGGGTGGCACTGTGGATCAAACCACAGAGCCTAGGACTTGCCAATCAGAAGGTTGGCGGTTCAAATCCCCGCGATGGGGTGAGCTCTCGTTGCTCGGCCCCTGCTCCTGCCAACCTAGCAGTTTGAAAGCACGTCATAGTGCAAGTAGATAAATAGGTACCGCTCCGGCAGGAAGGTAAACGGCGTTTCCGTGCACTGCTCTGGTTCACCAGAAGCGGCTTAGTCATGCTGGCCACATGACCCGGAAGCTGTAAGCCGGCTCCCTCGGCCAATAAAGCGAGATGAGCGCCGCAACCCCAGAGTCGGTCACGACTGGACCTAATGGTCAGGGGTCCCTTTACCTTTACCTTAACCTCCCCATGAGTGGTCCAGAGGGTGGCAACACGAGAAAGGGCTCCCCATTTGTGGAATGATCCCCATTTGCAAAATTCTCTACCCAAGGAGGTTTGGCTGGTGCCTTCATTATAACCTTTAGGTGCCAGACAAAAATGTTCCCTTCCAACCAGACCTTTGGTTGACTGACATACAATGCCCTATTAATGTGTTGCGGGAGGTGGGATTTTTGCTTTGTTTCTCTTCTTGTTTTTTATTACGTCTTTTCATATTGTAATTTATAAATATATGTATATTTATAATTTCATGAATAAAGAAATCATGGCTAGTAACCCTTGATAGACCTCTCCTCCATGAATCGTCTAATCCTTTTTAAAGCAAGTTATTAACCATGAATGCCTCTTGGGGAAGTGAGTTTGACCATGTGCTGCATGAAGTTCTTTCTTTTATCTGTCTGAAATCTTCCAAAATTCAGCTTCCTTGCATGTCCACAAGTTCTAGTGTTATGAGAGAGGGAGGGGGGGAAATCTCTATCCGCTTTCTCCCTGCCATGTCTAAATACCGCATTTTTCGCTCTATAAGACGCACTCTTCCCCTCCTAAATAGTAAGGGGAAATGTGTGTGCATCTTATGGAGTGAATGCAGGTGGGAGGCTCTGCTCAGCACTCCCTTTAAAGAGCCGCGTGGAGCTTGAGTGCGGCTCTTGGGGACCCTCCTCCCTCCTTGGGGGAAAGCCCCCAAGAGCCGCACACACACTCCGCACGTTCTTTAAAGGGAGCGCGGCTCTTGGGGGAACCTTAGCTGCATGCAGCCTCTCCCGGGCAGGGGATGAAGGCTCCCCTTGCCCAGGAGAGGCTGTGCGTGGCTATCCCATAAGCCAGGACAGCCAGCGGGATCGCTGCACTAAAATCCCACTTGCTGTCCTGGCTTCTGGGATTCAGAATTATTTTTCTTCTTGTTTTCCTCTTCCAAAAACTAGGTGCGTCTTATGGTCTGGTGCGTCTTATAGAGCAAAAATACGGTAAATGAACTTCTGTCATGTTGCCTATCTTACTCAACTTACCCCTAAACTAAGTCTGAAATGCTGCAACCTTTCCTCAGAGGTGAGTTGCTCCAAATCTTTGATCCCTTCTCATATGAAATCCCATTTATATTTACACACACAATATATTTGCAGGATTCACCCAAGCTTCACAATGCTTTGGCAAATGTAGACCAGCATGTCTGCATGGTGAAACGATCACTTCAAGAACTTCATGCCATTCTGATGAGCTGGTCTACTGTTGTGATACAGACAGGTAAAATATCTTCAGGAGTTACTTCTTGTGGCCAGATCAGCCATGGTTGAGTGCAGGAGTCAACAACACTGTTTGGGTCATTTGGTATATTTGGAAGTCTGAGAAAGTGCCGTAAGTGCCAACCAGAAAATGCCTGCCAAGCGGGTTGTGAAAGTGGGTTGACCATTTCCCCCTTGGGTTTAGTAACAATAGAAAGATCCTTACATTTAGAGAGAGTTCATTTAGACTACCACACTGTAGGTGAAAAGCTCCTACCGCACAGTGTGATGTCTCATGCACAAGTTGCACGCCGGGCCCCCTCAATCTTGGAGGCAACTTGGTGCCTCTGATGTGGGCCTGTATAGGTCATCAGCCTTCCTAGTCCTGGTCATATTATTCCACTCAACCAAATTGATTTTACAACCCACTGAATTCCAAAGATTTCATCTGTACTGTTAATGCACTGTTCAGTATTTCCATGCTTTGGTACAATGTGTCTTCTGGAGTGGTAGCAGTCATGGACCACAATACCCAAAGCAGGAAATAATATATAGACAGAAACTTTCAAAACAATAAGTGCTATAGAACCACATGAGTGCATACCATGCTTAATGATATGAATTTTACTTTCTGTTCTTTGAATATTATGGCTTTCTGAAGAATAATGTGAAATATACATGGTGATTAACTTTTGGGGTTCTTCTTGGTGAATAGATTTTGTCATCACGTGTATCATGCCAGTTCATCCATGCAGAGGGCTTACGTGTCAGTATATCACGAATCCCTATAAATTGTTGGGCATTCAGAAGACACAGAACTCTCACCAGAGCATTCTGCCTCAAGATTCTGCTCTTGCTGCTCAACTTGAGACCTCAGTCAAGCTTCAGCAATGCAATTGCGCTGGCTCTTCATGGTTGCCCTTCTGTTTTCTGGGATGATCATGTTTTCTGCAGGTAAAACATACATTGAAATTAAAAACATTCGGACATAAATGACAAAAAAAGGGGGGGGGTGGAAGTCATGTAGTACCACCGGTCCCATCCATGAGGCAGACTGAGGGAGGTGCCTCCTATGCCACTGGAGAAGCGAGCAGAAATGGATGAGGAAGTTTCTGGTTTCCAGAGAGATCTCATGGGAGCCCCTTGAGATCCAAGTGGCATATGGAAGCCACAGCTGAGCAACCCTGGCAAGCTAGGCTTTGGTGGGGGCGCACAGTATGGGATGCCATCTTCCCTTTTTGCCTTTTTGTGTTGAAATAGGATGGGCTGTTCCTGTACATAGACATACATTATAAATATAGGTAAAAAGGTAACGGTAAAGGGACCCCTGACCATTAGGTCCAGTCATGACCGACTCTGGGGTTGCGGCACTCATCTCGCTTTATTGTTCAAGGGAGCCAGCGTACAGCTTCCGGGTCATGTGGCCAGCATGACTAAGACGATATTCATAAGTATATCATATACAGTTAGTGCATGCATGCTGACTCTAAATTTGCTCACATGCAAATTTATTGAAATTCAATCAATTCTTCTTTGAAAAGTCACACAGTGAATTGTTTTTCTTCAGTTAGGTGACAATCCTAATTAAAATAAATATGGAAAATGAGGAAAATACTTTAATAACAACAACAACAACAACAACAACAACAACAAAATAATAATAATAAATTTTATTTATACCCCGCCCAGCCCCAGCCTCGGGCTCAGGGTGGCTAACACCCGATATAAAAACAATTGATTGAAATACAGCTTAAAAACAAGATTAAAATACAACATTAAAATATTAATACATTAAAATGCAGCCTCATTTCAGTGGAAACTCATATCAAAAACTTCTTTGGGGATGAAAACGTCAAGTCTTCACCAAGGCTCACTATCCATACTGGTCCTATATGGGCCAGAAAAAAGCCAGAGAAGACCCCCCAATACGAATTCCATCACAGAAGGAGAAAGGAAAAAAGAAAGAAGAAAGAAGAAAGAGGGGGAGGGAATCAAACTGATTCCAAGCCAAAGGCCAGGCGGAACAACTCTGTCTTACAGGCCCTGCGGAAAGAAATCAGGTCCTGCAGGGCCCTGGTCTCATGAGACAGAGTGTTCCATTAGACCGGAGCCAGTGTTGAAAAGGCCCTGGCTCTGGTTGAGGTTAATCTGACTTCCTTAGGGCCCGGGACCTCTAGGGTGTTGCTATTTATGAACCTTAAGGTCCTCCTTGGGGCATACTGGGAGAATAGTCAATTAAGAATAGTGCACCAGGCAGTAGGGTCCGATTTGGTGACAGCCCAATTTAAAATAAATGTGGAAAATCAGGAAAACAATTTACAGCATTAAATCTTTATGCTATCTCACTCTGTTCATTTTCTCTCTTTTAGTCACCCTACTCTTTTCGTTGACTAGTCTGCCTGGTGACAAATTTATCTGTCTAAATTTATTGCCATTTCCCCCTCTTATAGGATCTAATGGAAAGGCTTGTAAACAAATGGGAGGCACTTGCATTGCTAAGGATGCAAAATGCAAAAAATCCATCAGCAAAGCCGACTGTAGCAATGGTCAACAGTGCTGCGTGAAACAATGATGTGCAGTGCATGTTTCTTAACCTCGACTACCTGAAAAAAGAGATGGATCTTCAGTCGGGGAAGCCAAAGAAGCTTATTTCTGCTGAACACAGATAAAGCAGTGTATTCCACTCAATAAAAACATGTCAGAAATACAGGTGTGAAACTCATTTTTAAAATAGGTTTTGCGAGATATGATTCCATCCCAATTACATTTTAGAATGTTCCTGATGTTTCCTGCTCAGCTTTGAGCTTTCTCAAAATCGAAGTGACAATTGTTGTGGTCAAGAAGCTTCCAACTGCATTTTGGAATAGCTGTCTTAGCAAAATAGTTTTCAAAGGCACTACTGTAGTCCAGTTTGGAGACTCTGAGAGTGTGATTGATCATGGCCAGTGTTTTGATCCAGACAAGAACATGGCTCAAAGATTGTCCCCATGCACCTGATGTCACTTATATCCCCAGTGACACAGCTGGACCCAAGAGGCCCCTTGAGCTGGTCTGAGAGGTTTAACCATATCCAGACATGAACTCCATGACCTTGGCTAGATGAGTACTGAGACAGGGGCAAAAAAGGATCAAAGACTTCTGAGCACCAGAATTGCATGGACCTCATGGTTCTCCCACGCACACAAAACCACTTCTGTTTACCAAAGAAGCCAAATACAGTGGTGCCTCGCAAGACGAAATTAATCCGTTCCGCAAGTCTCTTCGTCTTGCGGTTTTTTCGTCTTGCGAAGCACGGCTATTAGCGGCTTAGCGGCTTTAAGAAAAAGGAAACAAACTCGCAAGAACTCGCAAGATGTTTCGTCTTGCGAAGCAAGCCCATAGGGAAATTCGTCTTGCGGAACGACTCAAAAACCGGAAAACTCTTTCGTCTTGCGCGTTTTTCGTCTTGCGAGGCATTCGTCTTGCGAGGTACCACTGTATAAGGTATTTATTCCACCAGTATCACTTAGGAGTTTGAATCCCTGGTCAATTTCCTGCAACGCATCCAGATCCAGTAGATCCAGCCTATCTTCTCTCCTCCCGCTGCTCAAAAACTCCATCTTCACCTGACTGAGTTCCAATTTAGACCCCTTTCCAATTCATTCACAATTCAAGGCACCAGCGTAGCACATTCACTGTTTCTCCTCAAGTGCAATGAGCATTGTCAGGTTATGGGCAACCTTCACCAGAGGCTTCTTGTTGAGAAGGCCAGGTGATGTCCTCTCCAGACTGGACATCTAAACGTACAGCATCCATATTGTGGAAGACATGAACCTTTTAAATCCTTGAAATAATTGGAAAATATATCACAACATGCTTCCAGGGCTTCACATGGTCAGGCACCCCTTGTAGGCTCAACAACAGCAGTTGTCACCATTGGAACCTCGGCCAGTTTTGGCAAGGCACAAGAGCCTTTCCCACTGGAGATCACTGAACTTGACTATATTCCCTAATCTACTTTGCAGCCAAATATTCCCACAACCCATACCAGCCATTGGGGACAATCTCCCACTGTACCGCAATGAGCCTCTGGTTGTACTTGTGGCTTCTTGGAAAGCTCCTCCACCTTAAAAATAAACAAAAACCTTTTGTGTTGCAATGCAGATCTGCTCTCTCACTAGTACCATTAACTACTTGTGAGTCGGGTTGAAGAAAGAATCCAGAAAGTTTATTTACTGCAGTAAAGTGTTTCAGCGGGATTGCTCCACAAAGGCTGGAACACCACCCCAAAGCAAGTGTGTGTGTGTTACCGACAGGTATATTCCACAAAGCATTAAGATTTCCTTCAATCATGTGCATCATCACCTCATTCCAGGAAGTATACAAGATGTCGTTAGCAAGAATTTATTTAGTTACATTTCATTTTAGTGCGCCTGCGCTTCCAGCATAAGCATATTCGTATTCAGGTCGTATTCATTTGCTGACATCACTCAACATTTACTGTGCATAAGCATAACCTTCGCATGGATACATTTTGTAGCAAAAGCTCTTGTGGTTTGTAATGTGTATGCTGTGACCCTGCATGTTACATGTATAGTTGTGTGTATGGCTATTGTGTTTTCGTGATAAGCGTTTTAGCTCCTCTCTTCCCATGGTGGGGGCTCCATGGAAAGTGAAATGCTTTCTCATCAATTTCTTAAAGCGATAGGCTACTATAAGTTCCTTTTCACAGTCACACGCAGGGGTCCACATTATCACAATTTTGGGGGCCTTGCCCCTCCATATTCCCCCATTTCAAGCTACAGTTGTTGAGGGTGGGGCTTCCTCCCACCACTGTCAACTTGACAATCCTGGGCCACTAGATGTTACAGCAAAAATAATTGCCTCGTTAGCCACCCTATTTTAACCCAAATGCTATTGCCCTATTTGGATTGGGGCTGCTGGTGGTTGTGCTTGGGATTTGGAGGGTGGGGCCAAGGTAATAAAACTCTTTCATCCTCTAGGAGCAAAATCTTTCCACCTCCCTGTATCCTGAGCCTTCTTAAAGCAACCCATGTGGTCACCAGAACACTGTTTGTTTGTTTTTTAAAATAGTATTTATTGATAATTTCAAAATTACAAGAAAAATAAAAAATAGCAAACAACACTACAATACAAAAAAAAAGAAAAAAGAAAAAGAAGACAATAAAAAGAGAGAAAAGCACAAAATGTGAAAACCAATATAACAATACAGCAATAAAAAAAGTAAAAAAGAAGAAAAAAGAGGGGGAAAAAACACAAATCCCAAATTGCATATCCATAATTTCCATTTGCTTGTTTCATTGACCTCCTCACACCTCCGTTTTTGTATTCTAGTTTAGTAATTATTTCAGCAAATTCTTTCCATCTTTCTCAATTTTTGTTATAAAATTTGTCTTGACAATTTAACCTAATAATTAACTCAACAAATCCTTACCATCTTTCCCCATATTCTATTATTCAGATTACCTTAATTTATTTAACCTTATTTTACCCCTAAGTGCCTTAAAACTTAAATCTTAAATTTCAAATATACATAACTCCTAATATCATTTCTGCTAGAGTCATATAGTTTCATTCCCACATTTTCCCTAATATTCATTAGCTGATTCTAAAATAAAAAAGTTTCCATTATAAATTCTCTTCCAATCATCATCCAGCGTCTCTTCTTCCTGGTCTCAGGTCATGTCAGTCCTTATTGTCCTTATTGTCCATTCCATCTAGTCCATCAACCTGGAAGCCTTATGTCCGAGGCCCTTAAATCTCTTCCATGTCCCTTCTGCAATTCTTCTTCATCTTGTTTGTGCTTGCTCTTTTCCTTGTCTCTTGTTGGTCTCTGTCTTAGTTTCTTTCCTTTCTCATTGAGGAGTAGGTCTCTGGGGGATTCCAACCCAAAATTGTCTCCATCACCCTTCATCCAGCTCACCCATTCCCCACAGTCCCACTCCCCACAGTCCTCGATGTAATCCAAAATGGATTTAAAATCAAATTTCAGAATCTCTCCAAAGCTAGAAGTCTCCTCATCTCCAGGCTCCCCTTGGCCCACTCCAGCTTCAATCTTCAATTACAGTGGCTTATGCTCCTGTAGGGCCTCGGGTCTCTCCATTTGTACTATTTGAGGTGCAGCCACATCCTCCTCCATTGTCCACTGCACTTGCCCAGTCGGTACAGATTGATAGGTTGGTTCTTGGATGATTTCTGTATCTATGTTATTAACCACAACACTCAAATCCATTTTCTCATTCATCAAGTCCATCTTTTCATGCATCTGTTCCAGCAAAGCATTTGTCTTACATAGAGCAAGCAACCAGTCTTTCTCCCAGCTCATCTTTGTTCAAGGTAGGAAAAGTCTGTTCCCACAGTCTTAATCTCACAGATGTTGGGTCTCAAATATGCTGCAACAACAATTTAGCAAGCTCCCTCTAGAGGAGACAATCTACTTGTAGCCATTTTTTTTTTAAAGACAAAGGAAAGTTACTTTCATTTTTCAGATATTTCAGACGTTTTTCAGATATTTTGTTTCTTTAAGATGCAAAAGGCAACATTAGAATCAACTTGTTTCTCTTCATTAGCTATCTGTCAAAGTGTTACGTTCACCGTCAATGAACCTCAGCAACAGTTTCTGTCTCTGACACCCCGTTCCCAGGTTAGAGACGATGGAAACTTATCCTTCTTCACTCCCTCTCCTGCTAGTGTTAAACAGAGTCCCCCCCCCTTTTCTCCTGCTTCCAAGGGGGGTTTCAGTGGTTCTAAATGAACGAAATTTAGTCCTTTTTTGACAGCTTCCCGGCTTTAGCTTGCAATTTTTTTGCTTTAGTCTATATACAAAGAAACGGAAGGCGGACTTCCTGTTTACACCTTCCCGCTTTGTTACCAAATTAAAGCAATTTCTTGATCCAATTTTCGGTTTCTACTCACGGGTACTTGTTTTAAGTCCAATTGTCCACAGGAAAAAGTCAGCGCTCTCTGGCAATGGCTGTGCAGCTTCACTCCGTGAAAGTAGCAGTCAGTTCGTAGCACCGCGCTTCTCACCCCACTTCGCTCCGGAGCCCCTAGATGGGATTCCCCGCGAGTAGGGGGGCGCTTCTGGTGCCCTGCCGAACCCCACGTTCCCAGGCTTCCTCTGCCTGGGATTTTTAGCGGGTCCCCACCTTCGCGGGTCCCCACCTTTGCTGGGAAGACCCAGTTTTCACGGAGCCCGTTCCTCCGGCCGGAGGAACTCCACCATTCACCAATGGCGCTGACCCGGAAGTTCCACCACCAGAACACTGTTTGGACGGGGTGGTGGTGCCCCTATGGAATTTGCACAATGTGGTGGATGGACATCCCCTCCCATTCTCTTACACCTGATGACTCCTTAAGCTTCCCCTTCTGCATAGAACAACCAGCTTTGGGTGTTGTTGTAGCATTGGGCTGTTGTCTCGTTGCCCGTGTCCTGACCCACTCCAGGGTGGGGCCAGACTCAGGGGTTCCATTGGTGCAGTTTTAACCTTAAGTCAGAGTCTGGGTCCTTAGCACACGTCCACGTGCCTTCAGACCTTCTTATGCGAAGGTGAACCCTGGAGGAACCCCTGCAACTTTCAACAGGATGATAAATGGACTTCTCCAGCATGGTGCCAGTGGTTCATCCTTCACCTCCTTCACCCCAAATCTTGTCACCTTGCTGGGACTGGTGTGCTGTTTTCAAGAGTCCTATATGGGGCTCAATCCAGGACCCACTTGTGGAGAGAAGACAAAACAGGAGAGAGAGAGAAAGACTGCACTTGTTTTCGTAATGCATTTTCCCCTCTACCAACCCACTGTCGGTTGTACAGTATGTACATATTATAAATACCTGTAACATCAGTTGTGAGTGAGTGAGGGGCATCCTAGCTTCATGCAGGGAAGACTGGAGTGTGTGAGTGAGGGGGGGTCCCAGCTTCGTGAAGGGGAGACTGCGGTGAGTGAGTGAGGGGGGTGGGTCCTAGCTTCATGCAGGGGAGGCTGGGGACAAAGGGGAGGCCGGCCTGTTGAGCGCCCAGGGCGGCATTGAACTGCACCTCCCGGTGCCACGTGCGGGCAAGACGGGGCGGCATAGCTGGCACTCTCCCGTGTGCTATGCTTTCGGGGGCAGCAGAGGCTTTTTGGAGGGGGATTGGGGCCTGAAGGGGGTGTGCAGGACAGGCAGCGGCCTTGGCAGGCTTTGCCAGCAGCCCGGAAAGTCGGCCTATGTAAATAAAATGAGACTAGGCCGAGTAGATTCGCCCTTGCCTTGCTTTCGCCCCGTCCCCAACCCAGCTGGCCAATCAGCTGTGGGCAGGGGGCAGGGCGAAGGCAAGGCAAGTCCTAATCTACTCGGCCTAGTCTCATTTTCTTCACATAGGCTGGCTTTCCAGGACCTGGGAAGCCCAGTGGAGGGTAGGGCAGTAGGGAGGTTCATAAAAAAACTTTTGTTTGAAATTGCCTGCTCCAGAAGTCTTACTTTACTAAACTAGGGATTATATAGCTATATCTGAAATTTCATGCATATCAGTTAATATCTTGACCCCGCTCCACTGAATTGAAATTTCAGCCTTCACGACATAGGAAAACAGCCAAGTAAACAGCTGTTTTCATGGAGTAGGTATGAAATGGAGGTATGCCATGAAATGGAGGTAGTGGCCAGGAGGGTAGGGGAAGGAAATTTGCTCCTGATCACAAAAATCCCAACTCTCCTATTTTAGGAGCCCAGGACACATCAAGAGAGACATATTAAGGAAAAACAGGACATTCTGGTATCAGATAAGAAATTGGGACAGCTTCTGAAAATCTGCTACTGTCCCTGGAAAATAGGGACACTTGGAGGGTCTACAATATTTGTCGGAAAGGAGGCTGGGCCCCCTCAATGCTGAGGGGAGGAGGAGGCCAAGCACGGAGCAGAACATAGCTCAACTTCAGTGGCCGGCTCCTCCAGAGCCCTTGACCTCCTACCAGACAGTGTGATGTCTCATACATAAGTTGCACGCCAGGCCCCCTCAATCTTGGGGGCAACTTGGTGCCTCTGATATGGGCCTGTATAGGTCATCAGCCTTCCTAGTCCTGGTCATATTATTCCACTCAACCAATTTTACAACCCACTGAATTCTGAAGATTTCATCAGGTTAATGCACTGTTCAGTATTTCCTTGCTTTGGTACAGTGTGTCTTCTTGAGTGGTTGCAGTCATGGACCACAATACCCAAAGCAGGAAATAATATATAGACAGAAACTTTCAAAACAATAAGTGCTATAGAACCACATGAGTGCATACCATGCTTAATGATATGAATTTTACTTTCTGTTCTTTGAATATTATGGCTTTCTGAAGAATAATGTGAAATATATATGGTGATTAACTTTTGGGGTTCTTCTTGGTGAATAGATTTTGTCATCACGTGTATCATGCCAGTTCATCCATGCAGAGGGCTTACGTGTTAGTATATCACGAATCCCTATAAATTGTTGGGCATTCAGAAGACACAGAACTCTCACCAGAGCATTCTGCCTCAAGATTCTGCTCTTGCTGCTCAACTTGAGACCTGAGTCAAGCTTCAACAATGCAATTGCACTGGCTCTTCATGCTTGCCCTTCTGTTTTCTGGGATGATCATGTTTTCTGCAGGTAAAACATACATTGAAATTAAAAACATTCGGACATAAATGACAAAAAAAGGGGGGGGGGGTTGCAAGTCATGCAGTACCACCGGGTCCTCTCCATGAGGCAGACTGAGGGAGGTGCCTCTTATGCCACTGGAGAAGCGAGCAGAAATGGATGAGGAAGTTTCTGGTTTCCAGAGAAATCTCATGGGAGCCCCTTGAGATCTCAGTGGCATGTGGAAGCCACAGCTGAGCAACCCTGGCAAGCTAGGCTTTGGTGGGGGCGCACAGCATGGGATGCCATCCTCCCTTTTTGCCTTTTTGTGTTGAAATAGGATGGGCTGCCCCTGTACATAGACATATATTATAAATATATGTTCATTAATTTAAAAGCTAACCTGAATTTCTAGGACTGCTATTATGCCATGGTTATATTGAACCTGGGACGTTGAACCTTGAAGAGAGAAGTTTGTTCCTTAGAAATCCAGACCTCAATGCTCTGGCACTGAGCTATGGCACTTCTCTGTAATGGGTGCTAAATTGAACAGCTCAGGGTCATTCTTCTTTTTGCCCTTTTGCCTGATCACAGTTCATAAGAGAATTGATAAATTGTTCTTCTCCACCACCTCCTTTACTTGCTTGCTATTTCACATTCTTCTACCTCAAGGAGTGTCTCCACCCCCATTGTTCAACCCAGACACTGAGGTCCAGCTCCAAGGGCCTTCTGATGGTTCCCTCACTGCAAGATGTGAGGTTGCAGGGAACCAGGCAGAGGGCCTTCTCAGTAGTGTAGCCTACCCTGTGGAACACCCTCCCATCAAATGTCAAGGAAATAAACAACTATCTACTTTTAGAAGACATCAGAAGACAGTCCTGTTTAGTGAAGTTTTTAATGTTTGATGTTTTATTGTGTTTTTAATATGGGGAAACCCAGAAAGATGGGCGGTGCATAAATTATTTATTATTATTATTATTATTATTATTATTATTATTATTATTATTAAACATTCTTAAATTTCAAGAAACAACATATTGTAGTCACACCATATAGGTAAATATGCACATATTATAAATACCTTTAACACCATTTCAAAAAGCATTCCAAATTTCAACATTGAAAGGGATGATAAATTGGACCTCCCCAGCATGGTGCCAGTGATTCATCCTTCAACTCCTTCAAGCCAAAGCTTGTCACCTGACTGGGACTGGTGCACTGGTTTCAAGAAGCCTATATGGGGCACAATCCAAAACTCCCTTGTGGAGAGAAGACAAACAGATTGCACTTGTTTTCGTAATGCATTTTCCACCTCTACCAACCCACTGTCAGTTGTACAGTATGGGCCGCCAATGTACATATTATAAATACCTGTAACATCAGTTTAAAGGTTATTCCTGTTTAGGGAAGCTTTTAATGTTTAATAGGTTATTGTATTTTAGTGTTTTGTTGGAAGCCGCCCAGAGTGGCTGGGGGGACCCAGCCAAATGGGCAGGGTATAAATAATAAATTATTATTATTATTATTAATATCTAGGACTGCTATTGTGCAATGGTTATACTGAACCTGGGATGTTGAACCTTGAAGAAATCCGGACCTCAGTGCTCTGGCACTGAGCTATGGCTCTTCTCTGTAATGTGTGCTAAACTTAGGGTATCTGGGTAATTCTTTTTGATCACAGTTCTTAAGAGAATTGATGAATTTTTCTACTCCACCACCTTCTCCACTTGCTTGTCTTTCACAGTCTTATTACATAACATTCTTAAATCTCAAGAAACAACATGTTGTAATAACACCATATAGGTAAATAGAACCACGTTTTCCCCCTTGAGGATGTTTCCTCTAAGACAATATTCATAAGTATATCATATACAGTTAGTGGATACATGCTGACTCTGAATTTGCTTACAAGGAAATTTATTGACATTCAAGCAATTATTATTCTAAAAGTCACACAGGGAATTGTATTTCTTCAATTAGGTGAGAATTCTAATTAAAATAAATATGGAAAATAAGGAAAATACTCCCGTCAACTAAGAATAGGCAACTGCAGTGCACCAGGCAGCAGGGTCCGATTTGGTGACAGCCCAATTTAAAATAAATGTGGGAAATCAGGAAAACAATTTACAGCATTAAATCTCTATGCTATCTCACTCTGCTCATATTCTCTCTTTCAGTCACCCTTCTCTCTTTGTTTGATCAAACCACCTGGCAAGTCAGAATCTCATTCTCTTTATTTATCTGTCTAAATTTCTTGCATTTCCCCTTCTTACAGGATCTAATGGAAAGGCTTGTAAACAACTGGGAGGCCGTTGCATTCCTGTCAGGTATGAACACCATTGCAACACTAACGAATACATTAAACCTTCCGACTGTGTCCGCTCTTACGTGTGCTGTGTGAAAGGAAAGACTTGTAAACAACAGAGAGGCAATTGCATTTCTGAGAAGGAAAAATGCCCCAGCAACAAATACATCAGCAAAACCAACTGTGACAGTGGTCAAGTGTGCTGCAAGAAATGATGTGGAGCTCCAGGCCAGTGCATGTTTCTTATCCTCGACTACCTGAAAAGAAGAGATGGCTCTACAGTTGGGTTAGCCAAGAAAGCTGATTTCTGCTCAACACAGATAAAGCAGTATATTCCACTCATTAAAAACATGTCAAAAATGCCGGTGTGAAACTCATTTTTAAAATATCTGTTAAAAGATTTGAGTCCATCCCAATTACATTTTAGAATATTCCTGATGTTTCCTGCTCAGCTTTGAGCTTTCTCAAAATCCAGGTGACAATTGTTGTGGTCAAGAAGCTTCCAACTGCATTTTGGATTAGCCGTCTTAGCAAAATAATTTTCAAAGGCAACTCTGAGCAACACGCTACTGTAGTCCAATTTGGAGACTCTGAAAGTGTGAATGATCATGGCTAGTGTTTTGATCCAGAAAGGACCATGGCTGAAAGATTGTCCCCAACCACCTGATGTCACTTATATCCCCAGTGACACATCGGGATACAAGAGGGCCTTTGAGCTGGTCTGAAAGGGTTCAGCCATAAACAGAGATTACTCCACGTCCTTGGCTAGATGAGTACTGAGACAGGTGCAGAAAAGAATCAATGACTTCTGAGCACCAGAATTGCATGGAACTCATGGTCCTTCCATGCACACAAAACCACTCCTGTTTAACCAAACAAGTCAAATATATTTATTGCACCAGTATCACTTAGGAGTCCGAATCCCTGGTCAATCTCCTGCAAAGCATCCAAATTCAGTAGATCCATCCTATCTTCTACCCTCCCACCGCTCAATATCTCCATCTTTACCACACTGAGTTCCAATTTAAACCCTTATCCATTTCATTCACAATTCAAGGCACCAGCGTAGAACATTCACTGTTTCTCCTCAGGAGCAATGAGCGTTGTTAGGGGATGGGCAACCTTCACCAGAAGCTTCTTGTTGAGACAGGTGATGCCCTGTCCAGACTGGACATCTAAATGTATTGCATCCATGTTGTGGAAGACATGAACCTTTTAAATCCTTGAAATGGAAAATATATCACAACATTCTTCCAGGGCTTCACATGGTCAGGCACCCCTTGTAGTCTCAATAATAGCAGTTGGGACCTCGGTTAGTTGTGGCATGGGACAACAGCTTTTGCCTAGCCCAACAAAGATCACTGAATAGCATGACCAAATTCCCTAATCTCCATTGCAGCCAAATACTCCCACAACCCAGTCCAGTTATTTGGGACAATCTCCCACTGCTCCCCAATGAGACTCTCGTTGTACTTATTGCTTCTCGGAAAGTTCCTTCACTTTAAAAACAAACAAGAACCATTTGTGTTGCCTCCCTCTTGCTGAAGTGCAAATCTGGTCTCTCACGAGTACCATTAACTGTTGGAGATTCCATTCCACCTTTTGGTTCAGACATGGAACTGTAGCGTGTCACATGTCTGTTTACATTCCAGCACTGTTTGCTGGAGCAAGAGGAACTTCCGTTGTGTTGCTTTTGCTTCTCTGTCTCTCTTGGAAGGACGGCAAGTAGAGTCGACACGTTTCTTTGTCCTGATTTATGTTTAACAAATCCGTAGTTTGTTTAGTATGTCTTCACATGCCTCTGTTGGCTATTTGCAGTGTAGTAGCGCTGCAGAGAGCTTGTTGGGGAGACCATGCATTAAAAAGGGACTCAAAAATAACTTAAACAAGGTTTTAATAACAAAACCAAAAACTCCATTTACACTAAATACATCAACAACAAACCATGACCCAACCACCAACCCATCCCCCAGGGTAATGGGAGAGCTAGGTGCTGCTCCTTATATACTACACCCAATTGCTGACACAGCTTAATTAACACAACTCAGCAGCACCTGCTGTAAAGCTGGGTCTCGTTATCTTGCTCTGGCCCTTGCTCTGGCCCCTTAAAGACATACACATCAGGTGGAACAATGATGAACCTTTACATTTAAAGAAACCATTCAACAGCCTCAAGCCTTTCATTGCGCAGTTTTGCTCTTCTAAATAAAGTTTGCCCATGTCAGCAGACTTGGGTCACTGATTTATGTCACACCAGAGGTTGGAGGATCTTCGCAGTGTGACAGCAGGAAGCAGACGATTCAGCTGGGGGCTAGCCAACTGGCCGTTTGACCCCTGGATGCCAACATTAACTACTCATGAGTCAGGTGGAAGAAAGAATCCAGAAAATTTATTTACTGCAGTAAAGAGTTTCAGCATGATTGATTCACAAAGGTTGGAACCCCACACCAGAGCCCGGGGTGGGGGGTTATAGGTTTATTCCACAAAGCATTAGCATCCAGGAGATTAGCCAAGCCTTTGCCAAAACTCAACAACTTTCTGTAAAGCAGCAGCTAGACTGGTCACTGGGGGCGGCCGCTCTTGAAAGACCTACACTGGTTCCCACTATGTTTCTGAGAACAATTCAAAGTGTTGGTGTTGACCTTTAAAGCCCTAAACGGCCCCAGCCCAGTATACCTGAAGGAGCGTCTCCACCCCCATCGTTCTACCCGGACACTGAGGTCCAGGACCGAGGGCCTTCTGGCGGTTCCCTCATTGCGAGAAGCAAAGCTACAGGGAACCAGGCAGAGGGCCTTCTCGGTAGTGGCACCCGCCCTGTGGAACACCCTCCCATCAGATGTCAAAGAGATAAACAACTACCTGACATTCAGAAGACATCTTAAGGCAGCCCTGTTCAGGGAAGTTTTTAATGTGACATCTTAGTGTATTTTTGGTTTTTGTGGAAGCCACCCAGAGTGGCTGGGAAAACCCAGCCAGATGGGCGGGGTACAAATAAATTATTATTATTATTATTATTATTATTATTATTATTATTGGAAATCTCCAGTTTCTTTCAAGGCTTTGACCTCCCAGTTTTAATAATAATAATAAAACTGTTGTGCCAATGACTTACTGTGTCATTTTTCATAAATGCAAACAGGAAGGAAGAGGTGGTTTCTGTCTTTCATTGCTCTCTTGCAAGTTTGGGGAAAACCACCAAATTGCCTTGTGTGCCCGGGATTTATTCCCTTCACTCCTTATAACTGTATTTCCCCCATTTTCCCCGAGAAACTGGAAACAAGGAAACAATAGCAAGATTATTAAAAGAACACAACAAATAGATTGTGCATGGAGAGATACATAATTTTTCCTGTGCTATCGACCCGGTGTTAACCAGGCAATTCCTTGCAGGAACAACTGCCGTGGAATGGAGGTAGTGGCCAGGAGGGTGGGGGAAGGAAATTTGCTCCTGATCACCAAAACCGCAACTCTCCTATTTTAGTAGCCAAGAACACATCAATATCTATCTGAAGGAACGGTGAGGTTTTCATGCTCTGAGAGCATCCACAAGTTGGCTGCTCTCCCAACTTTAGGAGATTTCATAACAAAAACAAGCTGCTGGGTCAGATCCATATTCCATCTAACTCAGTATTGTTTTCATTTTTCTTTATTTGTTTTATTTAATGCCCCACAAAAGTTCCA
This sequence comes from Podarcis pityusensis, assembly GCF_964106645.2. Taxonomy (NCBI): domain Eukaryota; kingdom Metazoa; phylum Chordata; class Lepidosauria; order Squamata; family Lacertidae; genus Podarcis; species Podarcis pityusensis. The sequence continues at coordinate 115,408,741 of NC_138026.1, forward strand.
GGGCAAGTTAAAAGATTTCAAAAATATGCCCCCTTTCTGGAGTCATCCTAGGCACTTCTGTTTTTTTTTTTTTAATAGTATTTATTAAGATTTTAAGTTTACAAAAAGGCAAAAGAAAACAGAAAGCAAAAAAAAAAAAAACCAGATTAGACAATAGTAAAACAACACATCACAATAAAAAACAAGGAAATAAGAACACTTAAAAACAACATACAAAAAAAAGACAAAAAAGAAGAAGATAAATCGAGCCTTCCCATAACTTATCTTTCATATGCTTGTTTCCCTGACCGCCTCACACCTCCCTTTTTTGTATTCTAAGTCAATTATCCATTTCAGCAAATCCTTTCCCTCTCTTCAAAATTCTTATCCTGAAAATTTATCTTGATCTTACTATAAGTTTACTTTCCCTCTTTTTACCAATTAACAGTCTATTTTTCTTAAATCTTTGATACATTTTTGCTAAAATCACATAGATTCATTCCAACATCATTCTAACATTCATTAATTTTACAATGTTTCTGTAAATAGTCTTTAAATTTCTTCCAATCTTCGTCCACCGACTCTTCTCCCTGGTCTCGGATTCTGCCAGTCATTTCCGCCAGTTCCATATAGTCTATCAACTTCATCTGCCATTCTTCCAGAGTGGGTAGATCTTGTGTCTTCCAATACTTTGCAATAAGTATTCTTGCTGCTGTTGTGGCATACATAAAGAAAGTTCTGTCCCTCTTTGGCACCAATTGGCCGACCATGCCCAGGAGAAAGGCCTCTGGTTTCTTCAGAAAGGTATATTTAAATACCTTTTTCATTTCATTATAGATCATCTCCCAGAAAGCCTTAATCCTTGGGCATGTCCACCAAAGGTGAAAGAATGTACCTTCCGTCTCTTTACATTTCCAGCATTTATTATCGGGCAAATGATAGATTTTCGCAAGCTTGACTGGTGTCATGTACCACCTGTATATCATTTTCATTATATTCTCTCTTAAGGCATTACATGCCGTGAACTTCATACCTGTGGTCCATAACTGTTCCCAGTCAGCCATCATAATGTTATGTCCAACATCTTGTGCCCATTTAATCATAACAGATTTCACCGTTTCATCCTGAGTGTCATCCTAGGCACTTCTGCACACAAGGCATGTGGGCCAGGTGAACCCACTGTAGGTGTCTTCAGCCCCCTCAATCACATACCCTCCAAAGCTATATATAACCCACCCATCTGGCTGGGTTGCCCCGGCCATTCTGGGCAGATTCTAAAACATATGAAAACATAATAAAACATTAAATATTGAAAAACTTCCCTATAAAGGGCTGCCATCAGATGACTTGAGGTTTGGATAACTCCATACCCTCCAACAGGGGTGCCAAGTTGAATAAAATATTGTGGGGACCCAGGTAAGCTCTGCCCCACATTGATTGATCATGTCTGGTACGCAGGCTGAGACCCTATCTGCCCATGCACTGTCTTGCCAGAGTGGTGCATGCTCTGGTTATCTCCCGCTTGGACTATGTGCAATGTGCTCTATGTGGGGCTACCTTTGAAGGTGACCCAGAAACTACAACTAATCCAGAATGCGGCAGCTAGACTGGTGACTGGGAGCGGCCGCCGAGACCACATAACACCGGTCTTGAAAGACCTACATTGGCTCCCAGTACGTTTCTGAGCACAATTCAAAGTGTTGGTGCTGGCCTTTAAAGCCCTAAATGGCCTCGGTCCAGTATATCTGAAGGAGCGTCTCCACCCCCATCGTTATACCCAGACACTGATGTCCAGGACCGAGGACCTTCTGGCGGTTCCCTCAGTGCGAGAAGCAAAGCTACAGGGAACCAGGCAGAGGGCCTTCTCGGTTGTGGCACCCGCCCTGTGGAACACCCTCCCACCAGATGTCAAACAGAACAACTACCAGACTTCATCTGAAGGCAGCCCTGGTTAGGGAAGCTTTTAATGTTTGATGCATTATTGTATTTTACTGAAACCCAGCCAGATGGGCGGGGTATAAATAAATTATGATGACGATGATGATCATGATACAGTGCACACAAAACATTTGAATGGGAATGATCATTAACTTTTTGGGGGGTGTCATCCCTCAAATATTTTATTGTGGGCAGCGAAGTCCCATCAGCCCTAAGGAGTTGACTCTCATGCCCTACAGCATTTCTCTGATGACAATGCTATAGATACATTCTAAGGAAAAATGGGACATTCTGTTATCAAATAAGATATTGGGACAGCTTCTGAAAATCTGGGACTGTCCCTGGAAAATAGGGGCACTTGGAGGGTCTACAATATTTGTGGGAAGGAGGTTGTGCCTCCTCAGTGTTGAGGGGTGGAGGACGCCAAGCACGGAGCCGAGCATGGCTCAACTTCAGTGACCGGTTCCTTCAGAGCCCTTGACCTTCTACCACACAGTGTGATGTCTCATGCACAAGTTGCACGCCGGGCCCCCTGAATCTTGGGGGCAACTTGGTGCCTCTGATGTGGGCCTGTATAGGTCATCAGCCAAGTGAATCCTGAAGATTCCATCAGGTTAATGCACTGTTCAGTATTTCCTTGCTTTGGTACAATGTGTCTTCTTGAGTGGTTGTAGTCATGGACCACAATACCCAAAGCAGGAAATAATATATAGACAGAAACTTTCAAAACAATAAGTGCTATAGAACCATTGAGCTGAATGGTACTTTCTGTTCTTTGAATATTATGGCTTTCTGAAGAATTATGTTGAACCTATATGGTAATTAATTTTTTTGAGTTCTTCTTGGTGAATAGATTTTGTCATCACGTGTATCATGCCAGGTCATCCATGCAGAGGGCTTCCATGTCAGTATATCACAAATCCCTATAAATAGTTGGGCATTCACAAGACTCTCACCAGAGCATTCTGCCTCACTAATCTGCTCTTGCTGCTCAACTTGAGATCCGAGTCAAGCTTCAACAATGCAATTGCACTGGCTCTTCATGGTTGCCCTTCTGTTTTCTGGGATGATCGTGTTTTCTGAAGGTAAAACATACATTGAAACTAAAAACATTTGGACATAAATGACAAAACAAAAAAAATGGGCTTGGAAGTCATGTAGTATCACCTGGACCATCCATGAGGCAGACTGAGGTAGCTGCATCAGGTGGCATAATTCAACGGGCCCCTCTTTGGGCACCTCCACAGGCGCCTCCTGTGCCACTGGAAAAGCGAGCAGAAATGGCTGAGGAGGCTACTGGTTTCCAAAGAGAACTCATGGGGCTCCCATGAGATCTCACTGGCATGTGGAAGCCACAGCTGCAAATCCCAAGGCTTTGGTGGTGGCACACAGCACGGGATGCCTTCTTCCCTTTTTTGCCTCAGGTGGTGAAACAGTATGGGCCACCACTGTACATAGACACATTTCATAAATACCTGTAACATCAGTTTAAAAGTTATATTGAATATCTAGGACTGCTATTTTCCAATGTTTATATTGAACCTGGGATGTTAAAGCTTGAAGAGAGAAGTTTGTTCTTTAGAAATCCAGACCTCAATGCTCTGGCACTGAGCTATGGCCCTTCTCTGTAATGTGTGTTAAACTTAGGGGATCTGGGTAATTCTTCTTTTTGTCCTTTGCCTGATCACAGTTCTTAAGAGAATTGATGAATTTTTCTACTCCACCACATTCTCCACTTGCTTGTTTTTCACAATCTTATTATTTAACATTTTTAAATCTCAAGAAACAACATATTGTAGTCACACCATATAGGTAAATAGGCACATATTATAAATACCTTTAACACCATTTTAATCAGCATTCCAAATATCTTGTGCTGCCATTATTCAACAGTTATCTTTAATCAAAAATTCCTTGTTCAATCGAATAATTGATTGCAGGATTTTAGCACAACTCTGCTGTCATTCATAGCATTAGAATGCCCTTTGAAACACTAAACCTTGAAATTGTTGGGCCTTACAATATGCTCTACTACACTGAGGAATTTTATTTCTCCTTCCAGCTCTTTTCCATCAGCTTTTTTATTATTCCGCAAAATGTACATATATATTTTTTACAGTTCAGTAATATTTTGTTGATTCCTAGGAGAGCCAGTGTGGTGTAGTGGTTAAGAGCGGTAGACTCGTAATCTGGGGAACCGGGTTCGCGTCTCCGCTCCTCCACATGCAGCTGCTGGGTGACCTTGGGCCAGTCACACTTCTCTGAAGTCTCTCAGCCCCACTCACCTCACAGAGTGTTTGTTGTGGGGGAGGAAGGGAAAGGAGAATGTTAGCCGCTTTGAGACTCCTTTGGGTAGTGATAAAGCAGGGTATCAAATCCAAACTCTTCTTCTTCTTTTCTACTTGATAATTAATATTTCTATCTTGTCAATCAATTCATAAAGGCTCTCTCTGAAAGGCTCCCATAAAGGCTCAAGGTACCTGTGGACCTTGAGATGTTTCTGGAATATAACTCCCTTCATGGGCTTTGCTGACTGTGGGTGACAACAACATCTGGAGCTAGGCCCCATATTTTCCCATCTCCAGAGCTTTTTTCAGCTTGAACCCACCAGGGCTCAGGTCTAGCACCTCTCAGGTGGCCGCCATTCCCGTTATAACTTATAAGAGAACAAGGGAGGCATGCGTGGTGAGTTCCGGCACCTCTTACCCTAGAAAAATAGCACGGCGCATTCCTAAGCTAGATGAATCAGTTAAATATTTTTAATCATATAAGAATGGAGGATTCCACTTCAGAAGTTAGCATTTTTTAATTTGGGAAAAAGTCCTTGAGAATGTTTCCTCTAAGTCTAAGACAATATACTAAGTACATCATATACAGTTAGTGCATGCATGCTGACTTTGAATTTCCTTACAAGCAAATTTATTGAAATCCAATCAATTCTTCGTCTAAAAGTTACACAGTGAATTAAATTTCTTCAATTGGGTGACAATCCTAATTAAAATAATTATAGAAAATAAGGAAAATACTTCCGTCAACTAGTAATAGGCAACTCCAGTGCACTAGGCAGCAGGGTCTGATTTGGTGACAGCCCAATTTAAAATAAATGTGGAAAATAAGGAAAACAATTTACAGCAATAAATCTCTCCATGCTATCTCACTCTGTTAATTTTCTCTCTTCCAGTCACAGCTTCTCTCTTCATTTGATCAGCCTGCCTTGCAAGTCAGTATCTCATTCTCTTATTTATCTGTCTTAATTTCTTGCCATTTACTCCTCTTACAGGATCCAAAGGAAAGGCTTGTAAACAACTGGGAGGCCGTTGCATTCCTGTCAGGAATAAACAAAATTGCCGCACTAAAGAATACATTGAAGGTTCAGACTGTCAGAAGAATCAAGTGTGCTGCATGAAAGGAAAGACGTGTAAACAACAGGGAGGCAATTGCATTTCTCAGACAGGAAAATGCCCCAGCAACAAATACATCAGCAAAACTGACTGTGGTGGTAGTCAAGTGTGCTGTGTGAAAAAATGATGAGTGTTGGTGCTGACCTTTAAAGCCCTAAACGGCCTCGGTCCAGTATACCTGAAGGAGCGTCTCCACCTCCATCGTTCTACCCGGACACTGAGGTCCAGCACCGAGGGCCTTCTGGCGGTTCCCTCACTGCGAGAAGCCAAGTTACAGGGAACCAGGCAGAGGGCCTTCTCGGTAGTGGCGCCCTCCCTGTGGAACGCCCTCCCACCAGATGTCAAAGAGAAGAACAACTACCAGACTTTTAGAAGACATCTGAAGGCAGCCCTGTTTAGGGAAGCTTTTAATGTTTGATGTATCATAGTATTTTAATATTCTTTTGGAAGCCGCCCAGAGTGGCTGGGGAAACCCAGCCAGATGGGCGGGGTATAAATAATAAATTATTATTATTATTATTATTATTATTATTATTATTATAACTCCAGGCCAGTGCATGTTTCTTATCTTCGACTACCTGAAAAAAGAGATGGATCTTCAGTCGGGGAAGCCAAGAAAGCTTATTTCTGCTCAACACAGATAAAGCAGTGCATTTTACTCATTAAGAATATGTAAAAAATGCAGGTGTAAAAGTCATTGCGTGGACAGGCAGAGCCCCCCTAACCCCAGGCGACCCCCAAGCGGAATAATGACTCAAGACAACGTGCTATGGGATTAAAATTCGCCACAACTTTATTAAGTTTCAGATGTAGGGAGACCTTGCCTCAGGCATTGGGTGTTTATCCTTCCCAGTCCCCAGTTGGGGACATGGGAGACTTCAGAGTTATCCAGAATGTGTGGGGATTGGGCTGGCTCTGGAGAACAGAGAGCCCACCCCCCCTGTTTTGCTGCCGTTGGAGGGGAGAGCAATGACGACCTCTCTGCGTATGGCCAGTGCCTCCCCTCCAGACTCCTTAAATTGGGAACCCTGGTATCACCACTGCAAGGGGGGCGTGGGCCACCGCTTCACCCTCACCGCCAATTTAGGAAGATAGACTAAAGGATTCCGCCCAAGGCCTGAAACTGCCAAAGTTGTGACGTTTTGCTACGGGAAAGGCAAAACCTGCCAATGCAGGAAAATTCCTTTCCGGCCCTTCAACAGCAACACTGATGTAGCAGCGCCTGCATACCTGTGGAGAAGAGGTTAATCTGCAAAAGAAGACTTAACTGAGGGAGGGGAGGGTGGGAGAAGCTCTGGAGCCGACTGCCACTTCGCAGTCCCCTGGCAACGCTTCCCCAGACGGGATTGGACGATTGGCTGAGGTAGGCGGAGACCTCCAGGTATCCAGCCTGGGGAGGATGAAGCCAGTCCAAACTACCAAGAGTAGCACTGGTGAGGCATCTGATCAAGGCTTGTATTTTAAAATGAGCTTAAAAGATATATTTGCAGATGCTTGTGTGTTTTATGCCAGGCATAAAGCAGCTGACTGGGTGCTTTGGCAGTTGTTTGTCTCCCTGCTCAGAGGCCCCTCTGATTTATAGCAGTAGCAGGAGACACGCTTCTCAAAGTTGTAAAAGGAAATTACAGGCTGGGAGCAAAAGGTCATATTGACCATACAAATTACAGAATACAATCAAGCTGCAAAAACACAATTAAGAGTTGGTAAATAGTGAGATTTATTGTTTAACAGAAATACCATGTGCCTCCCATCAGACTCGAGCCACATCTTCCTAAGGTTAAAGGGCAAGAGCTAATAGCAACAGCAGCTGGCTTGAAAGGGGGGTGTAAATTTAAGGGGTTGCTTTTGGAAACTGTTTTTACTAAGTTCCTTTCCTTCTAAAAAGCTATATATGTTAATGTATGAAATATACTGGCTTAAATGTAATTATGCAAAGGATTTAGAAAGTAAGAAATGTTAGATTCTTATGTTAGATTCTTATTTCATTGATGGTGTGTGAGAAGGTGAACCCAAGATCTCTGTTTAAGATAAAATTTAATGAGCCATCTGTTTTGGAGTGAATAGGGCAATAGGGCAATAGGGCAAAGATGATCTGGTAATTAAGGTGCCTGGTCGAGGCAAATATAAAATATATGGCTACTTGTCTGCCATTTATGGATAGAAGGAAATATAGCTCTTTGTCTCCCATAAAAGGTAATAGGAAATGGGTGTATCTTTTATGATGGGTTCTAGCAAACAGCCAATAGGAATTTCAACCAGGCTGATTGGACAGAGGCAGCCAAAGGAGGAGCAAGGGGGCTGGGCTGAGGAAATATAAGTGCTGGCCATCGGGGCTGGAGTGGGCAGAGCTTTGGTAACCATATACCACTGTGTCTCTCATTTATTTGTCTGACAAATAAATTATTATTTTAATTTCTCTATTGCTGCGTTGAATATTTCATTCCAGCTAAGCGTTAACCACAAGCAGGGTGCTACACTGGAATCCAGGGGGCTGCCCATGACCACGCAAAAGGCACCCCCATTTGAAGTGGGAGCGGTCATTTTTAAAATATGTCTTGCAAGATATGATTCCATCCCAACTACATTGTAGAATGTTCTTGAGAGCGGAGAGACGTGGAAACAGGAAGTCCGTCTTCCGCCGCCATTGAACTTGAAAAAGCGAATAGCTGGAGGAGTGGAGGCTGAAAAAAGAACCTTTAAACTTTACAGATCTAAGCATCCACTGAACCTGCAATCTAAAGTAAAGATTCTAAGTTAAAGATTTGGAATTATTATTTGTATTTGACTTTCCTCCTTTTATTGGATTACAATTAAAAGGTGAAACCCAGGGTCCGGAGCTGCCTGAGCTTTGAGAGACTGAGCTGTCAGTACTGCAGATTTGGATACTGTATATTGGAACTTGCAACAATCTGAGGGTATTGAGACCTTTTAATTTGAAACATTTCTTTGGAGACAAGTAAGCACTGTTTGTAACAAAGTGATTATTAATATCAACTCTGCTAAATATTTGTATCTGAAGGTTCCTGGATACTAAATTAGACTCAGAAAGACATTTTAAGCTCCCTCTAGAGGATTGGATTAAAACAGTGACTTTACATTTACTTTCGATTCCCTTGTTGTTTGCTTTCTCTGGGCCTTTCTATTCCCATGGGAATAACTCAGTGTGACCTTGACTGATAGATAACGTTGGAATGAGTGGCACAAGAAGAAGAGGAAGAGTTAGACAAACAACTTTGACAACTCTAACCTCAGCCTCACAGACACGCAGATCATCTGTACCTACTTTGCCTTCAGAAGTAGAAGTAGAAGAAGCTGCCTCGTCACAGGCAAAAGAGGGAGAGGGAGAAATAGAGCAGTTACAATTGGAAGATATGGCCTCAGGAGCATCTGCTTCTGTTTTAGACAAAATTTTTGAAAAATTGGAAGCTTTGGACAAGAAAGCAGATGAGCAATCAGCAAAGATTGACAAAAATACAGAATGCCTAAATAAATTAACTGTACAAGTGGCACAGAACACACAGGCAATTGGACAGTTAACGGAGGCCACAGCAGAAAATCGGAAATTGGCTGAGGATACCAGACAAAAATTAGAAAATTTAGAACAAGAGGTAAGACCACTCACCAAACAAGTTGGGGAACATCAGACCTATCTTTCTATGATAGAACTGCGAAATCGTGAGAATAATTTGAGGATTAGGTCGCTACAAGAGGCAGAAGAAGGAAATCTAGCTGAGTTTTTGACCAAAGAATTCTCCAAGTTCTGGAATTTGGAGGAAAAGGACTTTAAAATTGTGTCAGCTTTCAGACTTGGAAGATTTATAAAGAAGGAGAGGCCCAGAGACTGTTTGATAACATTGAGATCAAAGGAAGAAAGGGACAAGATTTTGGGTCTACACTACGGAAAGTCACTGGAGGTTCTGGACAGAAGAATTGAAATTTACAAAGATATTCCAAGACAACTGTTGGACCTTAGAGCCGCCTACTCTGAACTTGCCAAATTATTAAGGAGCAACGCAATTCCATTTAGGTGGGAATTCCCCCAAGGAATATCTTTTACCTTTAGAGGGAGAAAGGTTAAAATCAGAACATCGGAAGAGAGAGACAAATTTCTGTTTACACACGGAGAGGACCTTCAAAAAGGAATTGAACTACCTTCTGGGCCTGGGGCAACGCCAGTACCAACACCAGCACCTGGGGAACCTGAAGATTCTGTGAAGATACCACCCCTGGAGAAATAACCAGATTAATTCAGGATGTCTCTGCAACTGTTGAGCTGGAATATTAATGGTTGTAACATTCCGGAAAAAAGGAAGAAAATATTTCACATATTAAAAAAAGAACAACTGGACATTATTTGTCTACAGGAAACACATGTGACGAGGCTCCATAGAAAAGTGTTAATAAATAAAAGATTGGGCCAGGAATTTATATCGTCGGACAAAGTTAAGAAGAGAGGTGTGGTGATATATGCGAAAGAGAGCCTGTCACCTAAATTCTTATTTAAAGATGAACATGGAAGAATTTTGGCAATTGAGATACAACATCAAGGAGAGAAATTGTTGATATTAGGAATCTATGCACCTAATGAAGGGAAATCGGAATTTTACAAGAAGCTGCAGGAGACAATGCTGGATTATCTGGACTACAACAACATCATAATGATGGGAGATATGAATGGGGTCGTATCAACTAACATGGACAAGTCACAAAGCCAAAATGTTACAAAAGACGGCAGACTACCTAAAACTTTCTTTGAAATGACAGACAATATGGATTTGATTGACATTTGGAGGACAAAGAACCCACTAGGAAGAGAGGGAACATTCTTTTCTGAAGCCCAACTGACCTGGACAAGAATCGACCAAATATGGATATCTAGAGGCCTGGCACCCAAGGTCAGAAAAGTGGAAATCTGCCCAAAGACCTGTTCCGACCATAATGCAGTAAAAATGGACATGACACTACTACCAACCGGATCCTTTAGATGGAAGATGAATGACAACTTGTTCAGAGATCAGGAAATTACCAAGAAGGCCCAAAAAGTTTTGAAGGATTACTTTGAGATAAATATGAATACTACGGTGGAAAAAAGAATCGTCTGGGACGCAAGTAAAGCCGTAATGAGGGGATTCTTGATACAACAGAATGCAGTAAAGAAAAGAACACAAAATGAGAAAAAAGATAAAATCTTGGATAAAATAAAAGAATTAGAGAAGAAGTTAAGAGTGAATCCGAAGTCACAGCCAACTCTGAGAGAAATTAAACTTTATCAAACACAATATTCTAAACTGATAAATCAAGAAATTGAATGGAAGGTTAAACTAATGAAACAAAAAACGTTTGAGTCGGCGAATAAATGTGGAAAACTGCTAGCTTGGCAGTTGAAGAGAAGACAAAGATTAAATACGGTTACAAACTTAGAGGTTGAAGGAAAAAACATTCAGAATCCTGTGGACATTAGAAAGTGTTTCCAGAGATATTTCAAAAAATTATATACCCAAGGGCCGCAAGACAAGGTTGAGATTAAACAATTTTTGGCAAAAAATGGACTATCTAAACTGTCACAAGAAAATAGGACAATCCTGAATTCCAAAATAACACGACAGGAGATTGAACAAGCCATTCAGAACATGCAACTGGGCAAATCTCCAGGGCCAGATGGGCTGACCTCCAAGTACTATAAGACATTAAAAGACTATTTGATACAACCTTTGATGGAGGTCAGCAATGAAATTTTGGAGGGGAATAGGGCACCGGAGTCGTGGAAGGAAGCGTTTATCACATTAATACCAAAGTCGGAAGCGGAAAAGACACAACTTAAGAACTACCGTCCCATATCCCTTCTAAATGTGGATTACAAAATATTTGCAGACATTTTGGCAAGTAGATTTAAAAAAGTTTTAAATGAAGTAATCCATAAGGACCAGGCAGGCTTTCTCCCAGGTAGACATCTGTTTGCCAACACAAGGAACATTATTGACATTTTGGAACTTTTGCAAACAGATATAAACACAAAAGCAGTTTTAATCTTTATAGATGCGGAGAAGGCCTTTGACAACATCTCCTGGAAATTTATGTTGGGAAATTTAAAAGAGATGGGAGTGGGATGGGGTTTTGAGAATGGGATTGAAGCGATATATTCAGAACAGAAAGCTAAACTGATAGTTAATAATGTGGTTACAGAAGAGTTTAAAATTGAAAAAGGAACACGACAAGGTTGCCCTATATCCCCTTTGTTATTTATTTCGGTTCTGGAAGTGCTATTGAATATGATTAGAGGGGATCGGTTGGTGGAAGGAATTCAGGTCGGACAGAAACAATATAAATTAAAAGCTTTTGCAGATGACTTGGTTTTGACCCTGCAGAAGCCAGAGCCTAGTACGAAAAGAGTATTACAACTGATTAATGACTTTGGTCGGGTGGCTGGATTTAAATTAAATAAACAGAAAACTAAGGTTTTGGGAAAAAATTTGACAGATACAGAGTCAGAACGGTTTCAGAAAGAGACGGAACTTAATGTGGTTAAAAAAGTAAAATACCTAGGGGTAAACATAACAGCAAAAAACCTAAGTCTATTTAAGGACAATTATGAAAAATGTTGGGCAGAAATTAAGAGAGACTTAGATAGTTGGTCAAAATTGAAACTTTCTTTGTTAGGCCGAATTGCTGCTATCAAGATGAATGTATTGCCAAGGATGTTATTTTTATTTCAAACACTTCAGGTTTTGGACAAGACGGAGTGCTTTCAGAAGTGGCAGAGAGATATTTCTAAGTTTGTCTGGCAGGGCAAAAAGCCCAGAATTAAGTTTAAGATATTAACTGATGCAAAACAAAGAGGGGGCTTTGCCCTGCCAGATTTAAAGTTGTATTATGAAGCCGCAGCGTTCTGCTGGCTAAAAGATTGGCTACTTCTTGAAAACACTGATGTGTTAGATTTGGAAGGGTTTAACAATGCTTTTGGATGGCATGCATATTTATGGTATGACAAGGTTAAAGCAAATAAGGCCTTTAAGAACCATATTGTCAGAAAATCACTGTTTAATGTCTGGACAAAATATAAAGACTTGCTGGAAAATAAAACCCCAAGGTGGCTTTCACCTTTGGAAGCTAAGGCCCAAAAAAGACCCAATATGGAGGCCAAATGGCCAAAATATTGGGAAATTCTAGAAAAAGATGGAGACAATTGGAAACTGCAGAGTTTGGAGAAAATGAAGGATAAAGTGCGAGACTGGTTACATTACGCTCAGATTAAAGAAGTTTTTAAAAATGACAAGAAATTAGGGTTCCAGGTGGAGAAATCGAAAATAGAAACAGAATTGTTAGAACCTAAGAGTAAGGTACTTTCAAGGATGTATAACTTGCTGTTAAAATGGAACACACAAGATGAAATGGTTAAATCGGCAATGATAAGGTGGGCGCAGGACATTGGGCATAACATTATGTTTGAGGACTGGGAAAGGTTGTGGAGTACTGGATTGAAATTTACTGCATGTAACGCTTTGAAAGAAAATGTAATGAAAATGATATATAGATGGTATATGACCCCAGTCAAACTTGCAAAAATTTACCACCTGACTGACAATAAGTGTTGGAAATGTAAAGAGTGTGAAGGAACATTCTTCCACCTCTGGTGGACTTGCCCTAAAGTGAAGGCGTTCTGGGAAATGATTTATAATGAACTGAAAAAGGTATTTAAATATACCTTCACTAAGAAACCAGAGGCCTTTCTTTTGGGCATTGTCGGCCAAGGGGTGGTAAAGAAGGACCAGACATTTTTTATGTATGCAACAGCAGCAGCAAGGATACTACTCGCAAAGTATTGGAAAGCTCAAGATCTACCCACACTGGAAGAATGGCAGATGCAACTGATAGACTACATGGAATTGGCTGAGATGACCGGCAGAATTCGTGACCTGGGAGAAGAGAGGATTGAGGAGGATTGGAAGAAATTTAAGAACTATTTACAAAAATATTGCAACTTGAGTGAATGTTAAACAGGATACTAGATCAAAATAACTGAGCACCACTAATTTAGATGATTTTAAGAAAATAAGTGAGATTGAGAAAATATAACTCTTTTTGAGAACTTGAAGATTATGAAACATAGAAGGGATATAAGAATGAAAATAAGATAATAAATTGCTGACAAAATGTTATAACGATGAAAGTGGGAGCGGGAGATGTGAGGAAGTCCAAAGAAAATGTGAAATTATGTTAAGATATATGTTACATTGTTTATTATGTTTATTCCTATTGTAAAACCCAATAAATTTCTATATAAAAAAAAAATACATTGTAGAATGTTCTTGATGTTTCCTGCTCAGGTTTGAACTTTCTCTAAATCCAAGTGACAATTGTTATGGTCAATAGCTAATCCAAAATGCAGTTGGAAGCCTGTCTTAGCAAAAATAGTTTTCAAAGGCACCTCTGAGCAACACGCTACTGTAGTCCAATTTGGAGACTCTGTAAGTGTGAATGATCATTGCCAGTGTTTCGATCCAGACAGGACCATGGCTGAAAGATTGTCCCCAACCACATGTTGTCATTTATATCTCCACTGGCACAGCTGGATCCAAGAGGCCCCTTGAGTTGGTCTGAGAGGGTTCAGCCATATCCAGAGATGAACTCCATGACATTGGCTAGAAGAGTACTGAGATAGGTGCAGAAAAGGATCAAAGACTTCTGAGCACCAGAATTGCATAGAACTCATGGTCCTTCCATGCACACAAAACCACTCCTGCTTACAAAACAAGCCTATTTATTTCACCAGTATCACTTGGGAGTAATAATAATAATAATAATAATAATAATAATAATAATAATAATAATTTATTTATACCCAGACCATCTGGCTGGGTTTCCCCAGCCACTCTGGGTGACTGGTCCATCTTGTTGCGGAACGGTATATTAATGCAGAGTCTTCTTCATAAACAGAATAAAGACTTTACTGAAGAAAAAAAACTTGTTCATAAACAGCATAGTTAAAGAGCATACACAGAGTACTCATAACAGCTTTCTTAGTCTTCACAAAGGCACAGATCTCAGTTACTGATTAACTGTAGTCCTGGAGCCTCTCTGTCTTCAACAAGACACACATACTGAGCTGAGACACACACATTCGACAGACAGAGGCCCACAGAAAGGCTTGCTACTTCTATAGGGAACCCAAGATGAGTCACAAGTTACAGGGACACAGCATTTTACTGCTAACAGTTAGGCCTGAAAGATTTGTGTACACCTCATAGGTTGCAATGCCTAGGCCTTGCCTGCTTCTGCTCTCAAGAACCTTTGTCTCATGACACATCTCCTGCAAAGCATCCAGATCCAGTAGATCCATCCTATCTTCTACCCTCCCACTGCTCAATATCTGCAGCTTCACCAGACTGAGTTCCAATTTAAACCCTTATCCAGTTCATTCACAACTCAAGGCACCAGTGTAATACATTCACTGTTTCTCCTCAGGTGCAATAAACGTTGTTAGGCTATGGGCAACCTTCACAAGAGGCTTCTTGTTGAGAAGGCCAGGTGATGTCCTGTCCAGACTGGACATCTAAATGTACTGCAACCATGTTGTGGAAGACATGAATCTTTTAAATCGTTGAAATAATTGGAAAATATATCACAACGTGCCTCCAGGGCTTCACCCCTTGGAGGCCCAACAATAGCACTTGTCACCATTGGGACCTTGGCCAGTTGTGGCATTGCACAACAGCTTTTGCCTAGCCTGCCAAAGATCACCGAATAGTGTGACCAAATTCCCTAAGTTCCATTGCAGCCAAATACTCCCACAGCCCAGTCCAGCTGTTAGGGACAATCTCCTACTGTACCCCAATAACCCTCTGGTTGTACTTATGGCTTCTTGGAAATTTCATCCACCTTAAAAATAAACAAAAACCTTTTGTGTTGCCTCCCTCTTGTTGCAATGCAGATTTGCTCTCTCACTAGTACCATTAACTACTTGTGAGTCGGGTTGAAGAAAGAATCCAGAAAGTTTATTTACTGCAGTAAAGTGTTTCAGCGGGATTGCTCCACAAAGGCTGGAACACCACCCCAAAGCAAGTGTGTGTGTGTTACCGACAGGTATATTCCACAAAGCATTAAGATTTCCTTCAATCATGTGCATCATCACCTCATTCCAGGAAGTATACAAGATGTCGTTAGCAAGAATTTATTTAGTTACATTTCATTTTAGTGCGCCTGCGCTTCTAGCATAAGCATATTCGTATTCAGGTCGTATTCATTTGCTGACATCACTCAACATTTACTGTGCATAAGCATAACCTTCGCATGGATACATTTTGTAGCAAAAGCTCTTGTGCTTTGTATTGTGTATGCTGTGACCCTGCATGTTACATGTATAGTTGTGTGTATGGCTATTGTGTTTTTGCGTTAAGCGTTTTAGCTCTTCTCTTCCCATGGTGGGGGCTACTTGCAAAGTGACATGCTTTCTCAGCAGTTTCTTTAAAGGGATAGGCTACTTTGTCTTTAGTTTCCCATTCCAAAAGTATACCATATGCCTTTTCAATAATTTAGAATTATCATCTATAATATCCCTTTTGAATTTGGAAACCGTGTAAGTAAATCCTCTCTTATTGTCCTCTATAAAGATTTCATTTTGTTGCCTGTGATTCAACCAACCCTTTATCTCATCATAATCTTTAAGTTTTTCCTTTCCTTCTTGATCAGTTAATTGATCTCTATATGTTGGTCATATTCCTTTCTTTGTTGACACTTTGGATGATAATGCTTCAATAGGTGATAGCCCCCACTGGGTTCTAATTTCCAATACAGTGGTACCTCAGTTTACATACACTTCAGGTTACAGACTCCGCTAACCCAGCAATATTACCTTGGGTTAAGAACTTTGCTTCAGGATGACAACAGAAATCATGCTCTGGTGGCGCGGCAGCAGCGGGAGGACCCATTAGCTAAAGTGGTGCTTCAGGTTAAGAACAGTTTCAGGTTAAGAAAGGACCTCCGGAACGAATTAAGTACTTAATCCGAGGTACCACTGTAAATCTTTATATTTTCCCATCCTTTATGTACTTTTGCTTTTCCATACCATCCTTATACAGTGGAGTCTCGGGTAATCTTGCCTCCAGCTTATGTCACCCTCGGCTTGAAACCAGAGCAAACCCAAAGTACTGGAATGTGTTACTTCTGGGTGCATGCCGTTCGCACATGCGTAGAAGCACTAAATTGTGTGTGTGCATGCGCAGAAGGGCTAAATCGCGCCACACGTGTGCGCAGACGCGACACTTGGGTTGCGTCGTTTTCAGGTTAAAGTCGGGCCTCTGAAACGGTTCCCCGCAGTAACCTGAGGTTCCAGTGTATATCACCAAAGCTTTGGTAAAAGATGGCTTCCTTTTTCTGATGTGCCTAGCATTTGGTTCAATAGTTTAGCCAAGCCTTTGTTGCCCCTCAAGCATTTTCTGCAGGGGAAACCTCCCCTTCTTGCTAGTGCTTTGACTTCCTGCTTTGACTTCCTGCACTGTCTCTAGAGCTTGCAGCACAAAGTAGATGGCATACAGAAAGATATCCCAGATGAAATCCAGGAGAATCTTTATATCTCAGCAGACCTTTTGGAAAAGATACCCTACTGGCTAACCAATCTGATGTGCCTAATATTCAGAAGATTAGCCAAGCCTTTGCTGAAACTCAACAACTTTCTGTAAAGGAAATCTCCAGTTTCTTCCAATGCTTTGACCTCCCAGTTTTAATAAAATAATAATAATAATAATAATAATAATAATAATAATAATAATAATAACAACAACAACAAAAAACTGTTGTGCCAATGATTTACTGTGTCATTTTTCATAAATGCAATCAGGAAGGTAGTGGTGGTTTCTTTCTTTCTTTACTCTCTGGAAGGGTTGGGAAAAACCACTAAATTGCTTGTGTGCCCGGGACTTCTTCCCTTCACTCCTTACAACTGTATTTCCCCCATTTCCCCCAAGTAACTAGAAACAGAACAATAGCAAGAATATTAAAAGAACATAACAAATAGATTGTGCATGAATAGATACATTATCAGTCCCATGCTTTCAACCCTGTGCGAACCAGGCAATTCCTTGCAGGAACAACTGCTGGGGAATGGAGGTAGTAGCCGGTATAGCTATATATAACCCACCCATCTGGCTGGGTTGCCCCAGCCACTCTGGGCAGATTCCAAAATATATGAAAACATAATAAAACATTAAATATTGAAAAACTTCCCTATACAGGGCTGCCATCAGATGACCTGAGGTTCGGATAACTCCATACCCTCCAACAGGGGTGCCAAGTTGAATAAAATATTGTGGGGGCCCAGGTAAGCTCTGCCCCACATAAACGATCATATGATACAGTGTACACAGAACATTTGAATGGGAATGATCATCAACTTTGGGGGGGGGGTCACCCCCTCAAATATTTTATTGTGGGGGCCAAAGTCCCATCAGTCCCTAGGAGTTGACTCCCATGCCCTACAGCATTTCTCTGATGAAAATACAGTAGATACATTCTAAGGAAAAATGGGACATTCTGTTATCGAATAAGAAATTGGGACAGCTTCTTAAAATCTGAGACTGTCCCTGGAAAGTAGGGACACTTGGAGGGTCTACAATATTTGTGGGAAGGAGGTTGTGCCCCCTCAGTGTTGAGGGGAGGAGGAAGCTAAGCACGGAGCCGAACATGACCTAACTTCAGTGACCAGCTCCTCCAGAGCCCTTGACCTCCTACCCGACAGTGTGATGTCTCATGCATAAGTCGCATGCCAGGCCCTCTCAATCTTGGGGGCCACTTGGTGCCTCTAATGTGGGCCTGTCAGCCTTCCTAGTTGTGGTCATATTATTCCACTCAACTGTAGTGAAAATGCGGGAGACAATTGTATTTCGAGGAGTTAGGTGGCATGTCCCTTTCCCTTTGTTATGTACTGAGTTGAATAGGATCCAAAATGCAGCAGTCTGATTGGTCCTAGAACAATAGCATCCAAAATGCAGCAGTATGATTGGTCTTAGAACAATAGGATTCAGAATGCAGCAGTATGATTGGTCCTAGAACAATGCAGCAGTATGATTGGTCTGCAGGAGCCACCCAACCCAGCTCCAGATGGAAGTGAATCCACAACCTGATTGGCCTACAGGAGAATTCCGGAATTAGCCAATCACGTGCAGCCCATTGTGTAAATAATGTATATAAAGCAGATACTTTGGGGGAACATTCATTCCTCCTCACCACTATGAGCTGAATAAAGAGCATGAAATCCACTCTTGACTCCGAGTATATGTCACCCTTTAACATCCCCAGTTGGATTCTTGTGTTTCACACACCTGTCGGGAGTTTATTGGGTTCTTCTGTGTTGCAAGTGCTGGCTGGATGCCAGATGCAGGTAGTGGGAGACACTCAGCCACTCTGTATTAATCATGAGTAATGCCAGGTGCACATGATTACATCAATGCAGGCTATAAAAGCCATAGGTGGGAAGGGCCTGGTGAGCTTCCGCCCAGATCAAAGGACCTGATGCTGGGAGACCGATGGTCGGGGTCTTTCTCCTGCTGCTCTACCTGGGGATCCGGGCAGCTGAAGGGGAGACTGGGTGGCCCTTGTCGGGTATGTTTTGTGTTGTGCTTTGTATGTATGTTTGTTTGTTAATAAAACTGTTTTGGTTCCCCTTCCACCTCCTCATTCCTTTTGTTCTGATATTCTTGGAAAGAACTGCCGCATTTGGCAGCACATCAACCAAATAGATTTTACAACCCACTGAATCCTGAAGAGTCCATCATGAATCCCTGTAAATAGTTGGGCATTCAGCCTTCCAGAACTCTCACCAGAGCATTCTGCTTCACTAATCTGCTTTTGCTGCTCAACTTGAGATCGAGTCAAGCTTCAACAATGCAATTGCGCTGGCTCTTCATGGTTGCCCTTCTGTTTTCTGGGATGATCATGTTTTCTGAAGGTAAAACATACATTGAAATTAAAAACATCTGGACATAAACGACCAAACAAAAAAATGGGGTTGGAAGTCATGTAGTACCACCGGTCCCATCCATGAGGTGGACTGAGGTAGGTGCCTCAGGTGGCATAATTCAAGTAGCCCTTCTGTGGATGGAAGAACCATGTTTCCACCCTTGAGGATGTTTCCTCTAAGATAATACATATTAGTACATCATATACAGTTAGTGCATGCATGCTGACTCTGAATTTGCTTACAAGCAAATTTATTGAAATTCAATCAGTTATTCTTCTAAAAATCACACAGTGAATTAATTTCTTCAATTGGGTGACAATCATAACTAAAATAAATATGAAAAATAAGGAAAATACTTTAGTCAACTAAGAATAAGCGACTCCTGTGCACCAGGTATCAGGGTCCGTTTTTGGTGACAGCCCAATTTAAAATAAATGTGAAAAAACAGGAAAATGATTTACATCAATAAATCTCTCCATGCTATTGCACTCTGTACATTTTCTCTTTAAATCACCCCTCTCTCTTTGCTGATCAGACTGCCTTGCAAGTCAGTATCTCATTCTCCTTATTTGTCTAAATTTATTGCCATTTTCCCCTCTTATAGGCGCTTTCGGAAAGAATTGTAATCAACTGGGAGGCATTTGCATTAATCCCGCCTTCTCCTTAAAAATTTGCCTCCCAAAAAGCCATACATATAACGACTGCGCCGTTCAAAAACTGTGCTGCAAGTAAAAATGATGTGCAGCTCCAGGCCAGTGCATGGTTCTTATCCTCGACTACCTGAAAAAAGAGATGGATCTTCAGTCGGGGAAGCCAAGAAATCTTATTTCTGCTCAACACAGATGAAGCAGCATATTCTACTCATTAAAAACATGTCAAAATGCAGGTGTGAAATTCATTTTTAAAATATGTGTTGCAAGATTTGACTGCATCCCAATTACAATATAGAATATTCCAGAGGTTTGCTGCTCAGGTTTGAGCTTTCTCAAAATGCAGGTGACAATTGTTGTGGTCGAGAGGCTTCCAACTGCATTTTGGATTACCTGTTTTAGCAAAATAATTTTCAAAGGCACCTATGAGCAACACACTACTGTAGTCCAATTTGGAGAATATGAGAGTGTGAATGATCATGGCCAGTGTTTTGTTTGAGACGGGATCATGGCTGAAAGATTGTCCCCAACCACCTGATGTCACTTATATCCCCAGTGACACAGCTGGATCCAAGAGACCCCTTGAGCTGGTCTGAGAGGTTTAACCATATCCAGACATGAACTCCATGACCTTGGCTAGATGAGTACTGAGAGAAGTGCAAAAAAGGATCAAAAACTTCTGAGCACCAGAATTGCATGGAACTCATGGTCCTTCCATGCACACAAAACCACTCCTGTTTAATCAAACAAGTCAAATATATTTATTGCACCAGTATCACTTAGGAGTCCGAATCCCTGGTCAATCTCCTGCAAAGCATCCAGATCCAGTAGATCCATCCTATCTTCTCCCCTCCTGCTGCTCAGTATCTCCATCTTCACCAGACTGAGTTCCAATTTAAACCCTTATCCATTTCATTCACAATTCAAGGCACCAGCGTAGCACATTCACTATTTCTCCTCAGTTGAAATGAGCGTTGTCAGGTTATGGGCAACCTTCACCAGAAGCTTCTTGTTGAGAAGGCCAGGTGATGCCCTGTCCAGACTGGACATCTAAATGTACTGAATCCATGTTGTGGAAGACATGAACCCTTTAAATCCTTGAAATAATTGGAAAATATACCACATGCTTCCAGGGCTTCACATGGTCAGGCACCCCTTGTAGGCTCAATAATAGCAGTTGGCACCTTGGTTAGTTGTGGCATGGGACAACAGCTTTTGCCTAGCCCAACAAAGATCACTGAATAGCATGACCAAATTCCCTAATCTCCATTGCAGCCAAATACTCCCACAACCCAGTCCAGTTATTTGGGACAATCGCCCACTGTACCCCAATGTAGCTCTGGTTGTACTTATGACTTCTTGGAATGTTCATCCCCTTAAAACACCCCCCTACACACATTTGTGTTGCTCCTCTTTTGTTGCAATGCAGATCTGCTCTCTCACTAGTACCATTAACTACTTGTGAGTCGGGTTGAAGAAGGAATCCAGAAAGTTTATTTACTGCAGTAAAGTGTTTCAGCGGGATTGCTCCACAAAGGCTGGAACCCCACCCCAGTGTTGGGAATTCCATTCCACCCCTTGCTGCAGATAGGTGGGATTGTTACATGTCACATGTCTGTTTACATTCCAGCACGGATTGCTGGAGTCCCGTGAGCGGAACATCCGCTCTGTATTGCTTTTCTTTTCTCTCTCTCCAAGAACGATGACTAAGAGAGAGGCCGTGTTTTCTTTGTCCTGATTTATGTATAATAAATGCATAGTTTAGTATAGCATCCATGCCTCAAGCCTGATCTGTTGTGTGTTTACTCTGCTGAGTAATGAGTGCTCTTGCATGCACAGCAGCCTGAGTCGCAGGCACATGTCGGAGGAGGATGACTGATGCATCTCTGCAGCGGCAAAGCTGAGAAGGGAGACGCTCCAGCTGGGGCCAAACCAGCTGGCTTTCCATCCCAGGTTCCAACACCCAGAGCCGGGGGGGGGGGGTTATTCCACAATGCATTAAGATTCCCTCCATTCATATGCATCATTAGCTCATTCCAGGAAGTATACAAGCTGTCATTAGCCAGAACTTATTTAGTTACATTTCATTTAAGTGCACCTGTACTTCTAGCATAAGCATATTAATATTCAGATTGGTTCATTTGTTGACAAAACTCAACATCTACTGTGCATAAGCATAACCTTCGCATGGATACATTTTGTAGCAAAAGCTCTTGTGCTTTGAATTCGTGTGCTTTCAACCTGCGTGTATAGCTGTGTGTATGGCTGATTCTGTTCTTGTGATAAGCTTTTTAGGTCCTCTCTTCCCATGGTGGGGGCTACTTGGAAAGTAAAATGCTTTCTCAGCAGTTTCTTAAAGTGATAGGCTACTATATGTTCCTTTTAACAGTCACACTCAGGGGTGCTATTATTACATTTTGGGGGCCCTTGCCCCCCATTTCAAGCTACAGTTGCAGGGGGTGGGGTTTCCCCCGTAACTGTCAGCTTGAAAAACCTGGGACACTAGGTGATACAGCACAAATAATTGCCTCGTTAGCAACTCTATTTTTGCCCAGAGGGGTATAAATGCCGTTGCCCTATTCGGATTGGAGCTGCTGTCCGGTGTGCTTGGGGATTTGGAGGGTGAGGCCAAGGTAATTAAACTCTTTCATCCTCTAGGAGCAAAATCTTTCCACCTCCCTGTATCCTGAGCCTTTTTAAAGCAACCCACGTGGCCACCAGAACACTGCTTGGATGGGGTGATGGTGCCCCTATGGATTAGCACAATGTGGTGGGCGTCCCCTCCCATTCTCTTACACCTGACGACTCCTCAAGCTTCCCCTTCTGCATAGAACAACTAGCTTCTGGTGTGGTTGGGACGTCTCGTTGCCCGTGTCCTGACCCACTCCAGGGTGGGTCCAGACTCAGGGGTTCCACTGGTGAAGTTTTAACCTTAATCAGAGTCCTTAGCACATGTCCAGGTGCCTTCAGACCTTCTTATGCATCCGCCACTAACTGAAGTAGCTCAGGCAGGGAATCCTTGGTGCAGCGGGGAGGTCGTTACACCAAAAGGAATCCTGTACTGCCCCTATTACCCAACTTCCAGAACATGCACTCAGAAAACTGTGTCTTCCCAATAGGATCCTGGTGCAAGCTAATGACTTCCTAAAAATCACTGCAAATCCCCCCCCCCCCGCCCACAAGGTCTGGGTTGCTAAGAGAAACCTGGTGGACAAGAAGCAGCCTTTGACATGCCCATCTGCTTCATCCAACTCTGCTTCATCCAACTAAGTCTCTGTTACACATGCCAGGTCAAGTCCTCCATCCATGATAAAGTCATGGATGGCAGTGATCTTATGAGTAATTGACCTGGCATTGCACATCAGCACCTTCAGGTCATGTGGGTCTCCCTTGCTGATTCCAGTATCCATCCTGTCAAGACCAGACCCGGAGGCAGGGATAGTCCTCAAAGAGCGACTAAATAATGCTTCCTCGGTAATGACATGGTCTGGTCTTAGTGTAACTCCTCCTCCTACCCATGATCACTGAGATCGGGTGTCCCAGTGTATCCCCCCCCCCCCATGGAACCTGCCCCAGCCATTCTGTTGGCTGGGTCCCACTCCCAGGCAGCCCTGACCCCGCCCTTTAAAAGCAAAATACAACCCACACAAAAAACCAATAAAACAATAGAAACAAAAAATTATAATAAAAAGTTACAGTCATACTAAAATTAAACAAATCCCTAACCCCAACTCCAACATTTATCCCACCCCAAAACTAAAAAAGAGTAAAAGAATAATTTAAAAACATTTTTTTTAAAGAACCCTCTCTGTTGTTCAGAGGCCTGTCAGGTCCTGCCCTGGGCCAGGTGGAGAGAGGCAGGAATGGGGCCCCCAGGGAAGGCCAGATGTTGCCCTGTCCAGATGGGATATCTAAACCTATTGCATCCATGTTGAGGAGGATATGAACCTTTTAAATCCTTGAAATAATTGGAAAATATATCACAACATGCTTCCAGGGCTTCACATGGTCAGGCAGCCCTTGGTGGCCCAACAATAGCAGTTGTCATAATTGGGACCTTGGCCAATTGTGACATGGCACTACTGCTGCTTGCTACCACCACTGTTTAAGTCACTTGCTCACCCTGTTTACACCACAGTGGTGCTTGCTATGGGAGCTGAGCTAATGCTTTGCTCCCCTGGCTGCTGGGCCACCACTTTAGACGGAAAGCCACTAGATTCACAGCAGATGGGTGCTGCGTTGCAGATCACAGGCACTCTCTGTGCCTCAGCTCTTGCAGACAATGGTGCTATACTGCAGCAGAGAGTCAGAGCTGAGCTCTAGTTTCATTCAATAGCTGTCAAGAGTGACCTGGCAGTAATTTGCACCATTCAAAGTTGGAGTTAACCCTTTATCAGGAAAAACATGATCTGTGCAGACTTCGCTGAGTGTCAGCCTTAAGGAGAACAGCAGTAGGTCTTGTCCCATGGGCTTTTTTGTTTTTAAAAAACACAATTTTTAACTGGTTTTTAAACGAACACAAATACAACGACCATTAAACAATTTGCACTTACCTTGTTTAAATCCCCACGACTTTCCCCCTAGCAATTGGGTACTGCCCCTGCATGCCACCAATATGATGGGAAATATTACATTACATTATTATATCACACCTTACAAGAAGAAGAAGAGTTTGGATTTGATATCCCACTTTATCACTACCCGAAGGAGTCTCAAAGCGGCTAACATTCTCCTTTCCCTTGCTCCCCCACAACAGACACTCTGTGAGGTGAGTGGGGCTGAGAGACTTCAGAGAAGTGTGACTAGCCCAGGTCACCCAGCAGCTGCATGTGGAGGAGCCGAGACGCGAACCCGGTTCCCCAGATTACGAGTCTACTGCTCTTAACCACAACACAACACTGGCTCTCATGACATATGTCAGAGATGTTCACTTTCTGACAGATGGAATGGAATCCGAAGGGGAGGGGGGAGAGCCAGAGCTGACAGATAAAGAAGAACCCGAATTGGAGTGGGAAGAGCCAGAGAGAAGTCAGAATCTGACTCCTTTACACAGTGACAGTGAGATAAACTTATCTTGCTCAGGAATACAGGCTAGCGATTCAGAAAGTAACGGCTGAAAGAACAGGATGTCAAAGAGAAGCAGGAAGGGCTGGTAGAACTAGATTCCACAAAAGCCGCAGATTGAATGGTTTAGCCAAAAAGTGAATGACAGGAAAAAGGAGGGGGAAGAGGCGGGGAGTACCTTGCTTCCACTGGAAAAAGAGGCTAGATCCGGCAACTGACTCCAAAAGTGATGAATGAGTTAATGAAGCTCAGACTGCTGAGCCCATTAATTGCTGAATAAATCTGAAGTAATAAAACTGTCAGAGACTGTGTCTTGTGTGGGAGAGCCTACCAACCTGACTGCATACATGGTTCCCTTGACCTTTCAAAAATTTTCCTCACCCTGTGAGGTTGGTTAGGCTATGACTGTCCCAAGGTCAATGAATGTTTATTGTTACAGCAAAACAGCCAGCATAAGGTCCGTATAGTTAAAGATATGGTTTTCCCAGTAGTGATGTATGGAAGTGAGAGCTGGACCATCAAGAAGGCTGATTGCCAAAGAATTGATGCTTTTGAGTTATGGAGGAGACTCTTGACAGTCCCATGAACTGCAAGAAGATCAAACCTCTCCATTCTGAAGGAAATCAGCCCTGAGTGCTCAGTGGAAGGACAGATCGTGAAGCTGAGGCTCCAATACTTTGGCCACCTCATGAGAAGAGAAGACTCCCTGGAAAAGACCCTGATGTTGGGAAAGATGGAGGGCACAAGGAGAAGGGGACGACAGAGGACGAGATGGTCGGACAGTGTTCTCAAAGCTACCAGCATGAGTTTGACCAAACTGCGGGAGGCAGTGGAAGACAGAAGTGCCTGGGGTGCTCTGGTCCATGGGGTCACGAAGAGTCGGACATGACTAAATGACTAAACAACAACAACAACAAAACAGCCAGCATACTAAAACCAAAATGTATGCATAATTATTTACATAAACAATCAATATGGAATTTAACAATCAATATTACTAATTAAGTGGACTTGAAATACACGTCCAAGGGAATAAAAACACAATTAAAAGTTTAAATGAACAAGAAAATTTATTATTATGAGTTATGACGGTTTGTACAGCTGTACAATCTTTTGCTTTCTTTGACTAATGGCTATTGCACAAAATCTAGCTACATTTCTAGTAACATATGAATTCCAAACAGACAAGAGGTAATTTAAATAGTAAGGTAAAGGTAAAGGGACCCTGACCATTAGGTCCAGTCATGACCGACCCTGGGGTTGCGGTGCTCATTTCACTTTATTGGCCAAGGGAGCTAGTGTACAGCTTCCGGGTCATGTGGCCAGCATGACTAAGCCACTTCTGGTGAACCAGAGCAGCACACGGAAACGCCATTTACCTTCCTGCCGGAGCGGTACCTATTTATCTACTTGCACTTTGACGTGCTTTTGAACTGCTAGGTTGGCAGGAGCAGGGACCGAGCAATGGGAGCTCACCCTGTCGCGGGGATTCGAACCGCCGACCTTCTGATCGGCAAGTCCTAGGCTCTGTGGTTTAACCCACAGTGCCACCCGTGTATTCATCCATAAAAGCAGAGTTATGAGAGGGGCTCTGAGCTCTGAATAAAATCTACAGAATATGGCCCCCTGTTTCAATTTCACCATTCTTAATTGTCCCAACGTCACCGAGTGAGTTTCTTGGCTATGCCACTTTTTCTCAAATTGACAGGGGGACGGGGAGCATATCTTAAGTCAACTCTCAAGTAAAAAGGTGAAGGGTTTTGATGAGCTGAGTTCCTTCTAAATATGTATAACAGCATCCAGGTTTACCTGTACGGAAAGTAGTCTACTAAAGGAGGCTAAACCAGCCAATAGACTGTCAAAAATAATATATGTATAGAAACTTTTAAAACAATAGATGCTAATGAACTCTTGAGCATTGAGTAAATGTGCTTAATGCCATGACCTTTACTTTCTGTTCCTTGAATAGTATGGCTTCTTTAAGAATAACATGTAATGAATACAATAATTAATTGGGGGGGGGGGACGGCCTTCAGCTTGATGAATATTTTCTGTCATCATATGCCAAGTGGTTACGCATCAGTATATCATGAATTCTAATAAATAGGTGGGCAGTCAGTCTTCCAGAAGACACAGAAGTATCACCAGAGCATTCTGACTCTGAAGTCCACTCTTGCTGTTTGACGTGAGATTCAAGTCGAGGTTTAACCATGCCTTTGCGTTGGCTTCTCATGCTTGTCCTTTCTGTGTTGCTTCCCTTTTCTGGAGGTAAGATATGCACTGGAATTCAAATATTCAGACATAAATGACAGAACAATGAAATGGGGCTGGAAGGCATCTACTACCAGCATGGTTAGCTTGTGTTCTGTAGCTTTGTCTCCTTGCAGCCTGACATATTCTTAACAGAAAGGTTAGGAGTGATGGTTAAGGTGATGAGGATGGAGAATAGACTGTGTTTGCTTCCTTCCCACCAATGCCACCTGTTTGGGATTGGCCCCAGGTGTACTGCACCTGTAAGAATAGGTGACCCCATTTCAACAGGCATCATTTTTAAAATATGGTAGAATGTCCCTTTAAAAGCTGCAAATGGAAAGCAGTACATGTTCACTCTTGAGAAATGTCCCCTCAAAAATGATACACATCAGTGCATCATATCCAGGCAGATTATGAATCTTGCTTATGAACTATGCAAATTTATCAAAATACAATCAATTAATTATTACTCAAAAAACCCACTTTTAAAAAAATTGAGTGACATCTCTAATTAAAATAACTATGTAAAATATGGAAAGCAATTTACTGCATAAAATCTCTCTATGTTATCTCACTCTTTATCTTTCTCTCTTTCACCAGTACATTTTCTCTCTCCCTTCTCTCTGTTTCTCCCTCTCTTTCTGCCACTCTCCTTTTCATTTCCTTCTGTCACTCCTCCCTCTGGGCTAGATACACAGAATGAACTGGAATAAGGTAGCTTTTTAATGTGTTCATATGATTAGGTATTGTTGAACTGAGGGGGGAGGGGGAGAAATAATGATTCGCCTAAGCTCCAGAGGTGTTTGATCAGCCTGTCCTCCAAGTCACAATCTTATTCTCCTTATTCATCTGCCTAAATATGTTGTCATTTCCCTTTCTTCCAGGAGAATCTAAAGGAACTGCTTGTAAGACAATCGGAGGTAGCTGCATTCCTAAAAAAAACTGTCAGAAGATACATACTGATTCTGACTGCGGCAAGCGTGAGGTGTGCTGCCAGCTATAATGAGATTCAACTCCACGTTATTGCATGGTATATCTTAGCCTCAGTTTCTTGAAAAAAAGAGATGGATCTTCCATGGGAAAGCGAAGAGAGCTAAGTTGTGCTCATGTTAACACAGCGCTGTATTCCACTTAATAAATGTATGCCAAAAATACGAATTCGAAACTCATTTGCAGGTCACAAGGCACTGCCTATGGCCAGGTTTTTTACCTCTGCAAGGCAATGATAGTGATACACTGCAGGAGACAGTCCCGGCTGAGTCAGTGACCCCTCTGATTTCATTCACTGGCCTAAAACACAGAAAGAAAAGACGAGCCAGGAAGAATTATACTTGACATTTCTTTTCATAATATTTTTTCTCGGAGTCTGGGACCCTTCTGGCTGTTAGTCTGGTACATCAGCAGTGGTAATTGGTAGCCCCTGGATCTGGTGGGATGGGGTATGGCCAAGGTGGAGCCAAGTTGTTCTGGTTTTCTCCCAATTATCCTCTTTTGCAAAGCTCTAGCCACTAAAGCATGGCAGTTCTGTAAGTAAAGGTAAAGGTAGGTCCAGTCGTGACCGACTCTGGGGTTGCGGTGCTCATCTCACTTTATTGGCCGAGGAAGCTGGCATTTGTCCATAGACAGCTTCTGAGTCCTGTGGCCAGCATGACTAAGCTGCTTCTGGCGAACCAGAGCAGCGCACAGAAATGCCATTTACCTTCCCGCCAGAGTGGTACCTATTTATCTACTTGCACTTTGACGTGCTTTCTAACTGCTAGGTTGGCAGGAGCCAGGGACTGAGCAACGGGAGCTCACCCCGTCGTGGGGATTCGAACTGCCGACCTTCTTCTGATCGGCAAGTCCTAGGCTCTGTGGTTTAACCCACAGCGCCACCCGTGTCCCAGTTCTGTAAGTACTTAGCGCCTAATGAAACAGAAAAAGTATAACCTAGTTTTAGAAGGGGTCCCTGCCATTACAATTTTTAGTGTGGGTTACAATAACCATACAATACTAAGAAGTAACCCCACTAGATTCCACGAGGATGGCTTCTGGATAGGACAGGTTAGTCTTCATGGTATCTCACAGAACTTTTAACAAGCTTAAAATTCCTTACAGAAATAACTTGGGGCAAGAGCAGGGAGGAGGAAATTGGCAGGCAAACCCCAGGGAGAGCTCAATGATGAGAAGAGACCCAACACAGCTATACTAGGATCCTGGGACACCTCAATAGCTATCTGAAGAAAAGAGGAGGTTTTGGTGCTCTGACAGCACTCACAAGCTCTCAACAGGGAGAGATTTCATAATGAGAAGACACTGTCATAAGCTGACTCACAACCGTAGATGGAATAACACAGCAACAGATTTTTATATTTATTTGTTTGCTTGCTTTATTTCATACCTCCACCCTCAACACTAAGGTCCTTGGGTGAATTACAACAATTTAAAATATTGATGGGACCTGGTCGCCCAGAATGGCAGACAGGAGTCTTTCCAATATTTTCCTGGAGGCACTGGCGGAGGAAGAGGAGTGTGGGGGGAGCGCACCGTCCCCGGCAACACAATCCCGGTGGAGTGCCATTGAGGCTGCCCCCCCGCCCGTGCTGGGCGCCACGCCCCCGCAGACAGCATGCCATGTCCCCAGGACGCGTGCCATGCCCCTGCATATCCACCGGGATATGCGCTAGCCCCGCCTCCGCCTGCTCTCTGCCCCCCAGTGCTGGAGCATGAAGAAGAGAAGAAGAAGAGTTTGGATTTGATATCCCGCTTTATCACTGTCCGAAGGAGTCTCAAAGCGGCTAACATTCTCCTTTCCCTTCCTCCCCCACAACAAACATTCTGTGAGGTGAGTGGGGCTGAGAGACTTCAAAAGAAGTGTGACTAGCCCAAGGTCACCCAGCAGCTGCATGTGGAGGAGCAGGGAATCGAACCCGGTTCACCAGATTACGAGTCCACCGCTCTTAACCATTACACCGCACTGGTTCTCTGTCTGGAGGCATCCTGAACACTTCTACACCCAAGGCATGTGGGCCTGTATATGACAGCAGCCTCCTCAGGCTTCTGAGCTTCCCACTCAATTTCCATCCAAAAGGCATGAAACCAAATTTACCATCAACTGGATCCTGTAGATTTCATCAGGTTAATGTGCTGTTCAGCATTTCCTTGCTTTGGTACACTGTGTCTCCTTGTGGGGTAGCAGCCATGGAGCATAACAAACCAAAGCAGGAAATATTTTTTACAGTATGAATGACCTTTTAAAACAGGGGTTAGCAAGCTTTTTTCAGCAGGGGGTCGGTCCACTGTCCCTCAGACCTTGTGGGGGGCTGGGCTGTATTTTGAAGAAAAAATATATGAATGCATTCCTATGCCCCACAAATAACCCAGAGATGCATTTTAAATAAAAGCACACATTCTACTCATGTAAAAACACCAGGCAGGCCCCACAAACAACCCAGAGATGCATTTTAAATAAAAAGACACATTCTTTGTTGTTGTTTAGTCGTTTAGTTGTGTCCGACTCTTCGTGACCCCATGGAGCAGAGCACGCCAGGCACTCCTGTCTTTCACTGCCTCCCGCAGTTTGGTCAGACCCATGTTTGTAGCTTCGAGAACACTGTCCAACCATCTTGTCCTCTGTCGTTCCCTTCTCCTTGTGCCCTCAATCTTTCCTAACATCAGGGTCTTTTCCAGGGAGTCTTCTCTTCTCATGAGGTGGCCAAAGTATTGGAGCCTCAGCTTCAGGATCTGTCCTTCCAGTGAGCACTCAGGGCTAATTTCCTTAAGAATGGATGCGTTTGATCTTCTTGCAGTCCATGGGACTCTCAAGAGTCTCCTCCAGCACCATAATTCAAAAGCATCACTTCTTCGGCAATCAGCCTTCTTGATGGTCCAGCTCTCACTTCCATACATCACTACTGGGAAAACCATGGCTTTAACTATATGGACCTTTGTTGGCAAGGTGATGTCTCTGCTTTTTAAGATGCTGTCTAGGTTTGCCATCGCCTTTCTCCCAAGGAGCAGGCGTCTTTTAATTTCGTGACTGCTGTCACCATCTGCAGTGATCATGGAGCCCAAGAAAGTAAAATCTCTCACTGCCTCCATTTATTCCCTTTCTATTTGCCAGGAGGTGATGGGCCCTGTGGCCATGATCTTCGTTTTTTTGATGTTGAGCTTCAGACCATATTTTGCGCTTTCCTCTTTCACCCTCATTAAAAGGTTCTTTAATTCCTCCTCACTTTCTGCCATCAAGGTTGTGTCATCAGCATATCTGAGGTTGTTGATATTTCTTCCGGCGATCTTAATTCCGGCTTGGGATTCATCCAGCCCAGCCTTTCGCATGATGAATTCTGCATATAAGTTAAATAAGCAGGGAGACAATATACAGCCTTGCCGTACTCCTTTCCCAATTTTGAACCAGTCAGTTGTTCCATATCCAGTTCTAACTGTAGCTTCTTGTCCCACATAGAGATTTCTCAGGAGACAGATGAGGTGATCAGGCACTCCCATTTCTTTAAGAACTTGCCAT
Organism: Podarcis pityusensis; assembly: GCF_964106645.2. NCBI lineage: Eukaryota > Metazoa > Chordata > Lepidosauria > Squamata > Lacertidae > Podarcis > Podarcis pityusensis. The sequence goes on from NC_138026.1 coordinate 115,440,481, forward strand.
AGTTTGCTGTGGTCGACACAGTCAAAGGCTTTTGCATAGTCAATGAAGCAGAAGTAGATGTCTTTCTGGAACTCTCTAGCTTTCTCCATAATCCAGAGCACGTTTGCAATTTGGTCTCTGGTTCCTCTGCCCCTTCGAAATCCAGCTTGCACTTCTGGGAGTTCTCGGTCCACATACTGCTTAAGCCTGCCTTGTAGAATATTAAGCATAACCTTGCTAGCGTGTGAAATGAGTGCAATTGTGCGGTAGTTGGCACATTCTTTGGCACTACCCTTCTTTGGGATTGGGATGTAGACTGATCTTCTCCAATCCTCTGGCCACTGCTGAGTTTTCCAAATTTGCTGGCCTATTGAGTGTAGCACCTTAACAGCATCATCGTTTAAAATTTTAAATAGTTCAGTTGGAATATCATCACTTCCACTGGCCTTGTTATTAGCAGTGCTTTCTAAGGCCCATTTGACTTCACTCTCCAGGATGTCTGGCTCAAGGTCAGCAACCACACTACCTGGGGTGTATGAGACATCCATATCTTTCTGGTATAATTCCTCTGTGTATTCTTGCCACCTCTTCTTGATGTCTTCTGCTTCTGTTAGGTCCTTTCCACTTTTGTCTTTTATTATGGTAGTCTTTGTATGAAATGTTCCTTTCATATCTCCAATTTTCTAGAACAGATCTCTGGTTTTTCCCATTCTATTTTTCCCCTCTATTTCTTTGCATTGCTCGTTTAAGAAGGCCTTCTTGTCTCTCCTTGCTATTTTTTGGAAATCTGCATTCAATTTCCTGTATCTTTCACTATCTCCCTCGCATTTTGCTTGCCTTCTCTCCCCCGCTATTTGTAAGGCCTCGTTGGACAGCCACTTTGCTTTCTTGCATTTCCTTTTCATTGGGATGGTTTTAGTTGCTGCCTCCTGTATAATGTTATGAGCCTCCATCCATAGTTCTTCAGGCACTCTGTCTACCAAATCTAAATCCTTAAACCTGTTCCACTGTGTATTCATAAGGGATTTGACTTAGATTGTATCTTACCGGCCCAGTGGTTTTTCCTACTTTCTTCAGTTTAAGCTTGAATTTTGCTATAAGAAGCTGATGATCTGAGCCACAGTCAGCTCCAGGTCTTGTTTTTGCTGGCTGTATTGAGCTTCTCCATCTTTGGCTGCAGAGAATATAATCAATCTGATTTCAGTGCTGCCCATCTGGTGATGTCCATGTGTAGAGTCGTCTCTTATGTTGTTGGGAAAGCGTGTTTGTGATGACTAGCTTGTTCTCTTGGCAGAACTCTATTAGCCTTTGCCCTGCTTCGTTTTGAACTCCAAGGCCAAACTTGCCAGTTGTTCCTTTTATCTCTTGACTCCCTACTTTAGCATTCCATTCCCCTATAATGAGAAGAACATCCTTCTTTGGTGTCATTTCTTTAAGGTGTTGTAAGTCTTCATAGAATTGGTCAATTTCAGTTTCTTCACATTCTACTCATGTAAAAACACCAGGCAGGCCCCACAAATAACCTGGAGATGCATTTTAAATAAAAGCACACATTCTACTCATGTAAAAACACGCTGATTCCCGGACCATCCGCTGGCCGAGGTTAAAAGGCGATTGGGCCAGATCCAAACCCCAGGCCTTAGTTTGCCTACCCGTGTTTTAATACAACCAATGTTACTGAACCCTATAACGATTGTTAAACCTTGTGCCTAATATCATAAGGTTTACTTTATGCTCTTAGAACATAATAGATTCCCGAAGAATAAAGTGCAATGTACCCTGTAATTAACTTGAGGAATATTTTCTGCTATCGCATGCATCACATCAGAATCATTCATGCACAAGGTTTACAGGTCAATGTCTCAGAAACTACTATAAATAGTGGACCTTCAGCCTTCCAGAAGACACAGAGCATTCTGCCTCTATAGTCTGCTCTTGCCGTTCAAGCTTCAACAATGCCTTTGCGCTGGCTTCTCATGCTTGCCATTTCTATGATGCTTTTCTTTTCTGGAGGTAAGACATCTACCCTGAAATAGAAAAACAACAACATTCTGACATAAATGACAGAAGAATAAAATGAGGTTAGAAGGCGTCTGCTACCAGTGTGGCCAGCTTGTGCACTGTGGCTTTGTCCCCTTGCACCCTAAGAAAGTTTAAATGGAAAGGTTATTGAGGGGGGTGAGGGTGGAGACGCTGTATGCCATCTCTTTGGAATTGAGCCAAGACTCCGATTCAGAGTCTTCCAGCAGCTGCCTCGGAGTTACTTCTGGCACTGGTGAAAGAATTGTGGAAGAGGGAAGGTTTCTCCTCATGTGTGACATGGAAGGCAGTCTGAAGGCAGTCCTGTTCAGGGAAGGTTTTAATGTTTGATGTTTTATTGTATTTTTAATATTTTGTTGGAAGCCTCCCCGAGTGGCTGGGAAAACCCAGCCAGATGGGCGGGGTATAAATAATAAGTTGTTGTTGTTGTTGTTGTTGTTACCCCACAACTTGCCGCCTTTCCACAGTTAAAACAATGCTCAAGACGGCTTACAAAGTTAATATCAGTAATATACTACTACTACTACTACTACTACTATATTTTTTGTACCCCGCCCATCTGGCTGGGTTTCCCCAACCACTCTGGGTGGCTTCCAACAAAGATTAAAAATACATTAAAATGTCACACATTTAAAACATCTGCCTTCAGATGTCTTCTAAATGTCAAGTAGTTGTTTATCTCTTTGACATCTGGTGGGAGGGCGTTCCACAGGGCGGGTGCCACTACCGAGAAGGCCCTCTGCCTGGTTCCCTGTGGCTTTGCTTCTCGCAGTAAGGGAACCACCAGAAGGCCCTTGGAGCTGGACCTCAGTGTCCGGGCTGAACGATGGGGGTGGAGACGCTCCTTCAGGTATACTGGGCCGAGGCTGTTTAGTTAGTATCAGTTAATATCAGTAACAACAGCAAAAACTCCCAACAAAACTTTTCCCCAAATACACCAGTCCTTGCTGGGCAGCAGCCGCAGCAGCAGTCCTTATGAGGCCTGTCAGGACTGGGTCCTCAGGCTTCCAACAGGGGAGTCCTCCTGGGTTCCCTCTCTCCTCGCCCCTTCACCAGCCAACTCTTGCCAGCCCCTGACATATTATTATTATTATTATTATTATTATTATTATTATTATTATTTATACCCCTTCTTTTTCATTGGCAGGGTTTCAAGGTAATACACCGAACAAAGGGAAAAAAGGTAATACAAATAAGAACAGTTAACTATGATTCTCTTTTTTTGATATAATATTTTTATTAATTTTCCATCAATAAAAAAATTCATATCTCACCACATTACAACTTTCACAAATTTTCACATTTTTAGACTTCCTTCAGCCTCTCTGACAATCATCCGATTTTTTCCCTGTTTACACATTTCCTAAATTTGCTATTGCCTTTTAACACACCCTACCATATCTATTTTCCTTTTTTACAATATTTCTTAGACCTTTACAGAGCTTCTTTAAATGCCACTAGCGTTATTTCTTTATCACTTATACCTTCCCAATACTCAACAAACTTTCCCCAGTCCTCGATGAATTTTTGATCTCATCGATATCTAATCTTCCCTGTCAGTTTATCAAGTTCTGCATAGTCCATCAGCTTCATTCTCCACTCCTCCAATGTTGGTAATTGTTCCTGTTTCCATTTCTGGGCGAGTAATATTCTTGCCGCTGTTACTGCATATTGAAAAAGTTTACAGTCCTTTCTATTTATCTCTTTATTCTCATCATCCCTAACCACTGGCTATGCTGGTTGAGGCTAACAGCAACATCTGGACCCAGGACCCAGATTCTCTATCCCTAAACTAGACCAATCAGTTCAATGGTTTTAATCAGTTAAAGATAGATGACTGCACTTCCACAGGCAGCATTTTTTTAAAAAAAATATATAATTTAGTATAACATCCTTTAAAAAACTGTAGGTGGGATGAATCCCATTTTCACCCTTGTGGGATGTCTCTACAGAAATGCTACACACCAGTGCATCATGTACAGGCAGCTTGCGCTTCTGGCTTTTGAACTATTGTTCCACGCTTATGAAGGTTTCTCAAAATATAATCAATCAATTCATTCTCTAAAAGTCATACAGTAAATTTGTTTTAATTGGGTGACACCCGTAACGCTGTGGGTTAAACCACAGAGCCTAGGACTTGCTGATCAGAAGGTCAGCGGTTTGAATCCCCACGACGGGGTGAGTTCCCGTTGCTCGGTCCCTGCTCCTGCCCACATAGCAGTTCAAAAGCACCTCAAAGTGCAAGTAGATAAATAGGCACTGCTCCAGCGGGAAGGTAAACAGCGTTACCATGCGCTGCTCTGGTTCGCCAGAAGCGGCTTAGTCATGCTGGCCACATGACCCGGAAGCTGTATGCCGGCTCCCTTGGCCAATAAAGCGAGATGAGCGCCGCAACCCCAGAGTCGGTCACAACTGGACCTAATGGTCAGGGGTCCCTTTACCTTTACCTAATTCACAGCGCTAAATCTATGGTGCCTCATTCTTTTCTTTTGCTCTCTTTGAGAGAGAGCATTCCTTCTCTCTTTTCCTGCCCTCTTTTCCTTCTCTCTTTCATTCACCCTTCCCTTATTCTTCCGTGGCTCTGCTCTATCTCATTCAGTCACCCATTTTTCCTTGGTCTGTTCCTCCTCTTTCTGCCACCCCCTTTCCCTTCTCTCAGTTCCTTCTGTCACCCCCCCCCCCCCGTGCTGGACAGTTAGGCAGTGTGAGCTGTCGTGAAGAAGATTTCACGATCTGCAACTGTAAATCTTGAGGGTGGTCTAACAACACTTCCTTACGTGAATGCTAGTTCCTTTGCGTGGCAGAGTAATGACTGCGCAGCTTAAGCGTTGAAGGTTCAAATTGCACACAGGTGATAGGCAATTTGATAGTAAAACACTCATGGAAGCAATAAAGCTCAGTCAAGCACTGCTTCCTTGAAAGGCAATCACCATCTTGTTGGTAGAAGACTATTTACAACTTTACTACCGCACTGATAGTAAGGCACACTTCAGTCCTAAATGCTGCTTGCACACAGCTCAGCAGTCTCTCCCTTGTGGGAATCACACATGTCCATAGATAAGTGCCTGTGGTGATCACACAGGGTCCCCGGATGTTTAACAGTCTGTTGATCCCTGTGCCACCACTGTGCTCGCTTCCCCGCTGCCACCAACCCGTTACTCTTGGGTAAAACACTGAGTCCAGACCGTTGTTAGAACTGAACCCAATAAACAAGTTTATTTTATAAGCATTAACAAGTTTATGGTTTCTCAGATAATATTCCTGTCAGTTTCTTAACTTTAGTTTCTTTACCAGCCTATACCTTCCTAATACCTTCTGACTGATTATTTCAACTGTTTGACTGACTCCTCTTAACAGATTCTTTCACTCTCTCACATCAGACTAGCCCAACCCACAGACTTATCCTCTCAGTCTCTTCTCTAACTCCAGACTGACTTCTCAACCACCCTAACTCTAACTCCAACTCTAACTCCTCCCCTTGGCTTCCCATTGGTTAGTCATTTTACAATTAGTTAACCCTTTCCTTATGAACCCAGTATGATGTCACACACCTAGGAGGCCAAACGCCACAGTGCCCCATAGCTATTTATAGCTGCTGTAGACTAAACAATCTTGCACCTGAATGCTTGGAGAATCTTCAAGAATCTTCTCACAGTTCCTGGCAACAAATGGTCCTTTCTCACTTGCTCTAACATGTCATAAGGTAGCTTCTTAACCTGGAGTTTTTTATTGTATGGAATTTTTGGAGTCGAAGAGAAAGAATTATAACCTGAGGTTCACCCATGTTTGTGACAATGTTGATAAGCCTGTCAGTCAAATACGAATTTTACCCTTCTTATTCATCTCTTCTAAATGTGTGGCCATTTCCCCCCTTTACAGAAACTGCTAAAGGAACAGGTTGTAAGCTAATCGGAGGTGAATGCATGCCTAAGAAAAAGTGCAAGGGAATACACACTGATTCTGACTGTGGCAAGCATGAAGTGTGCTGCGAGGTAAAATGAGGTTCAGCTCCATGTCAGCGCATATTTCATAATGCCAATTTCCTGGAAAAAGTGATGGCTCTTCAGCTGGGAAAGCCAAGAAAGCTACTGTTATCGTGTCAACGCAGATAAAACACTTTATTCCACTCATTAAAATGTATGTCAAAAAATACAGATTTGAAACTCATTTGCAGATCACGGGCACTCTCTGTGACCAAGCTCCTGTCTCTCTCTGCCAAGCAATGACTGAGTCAATGGCAACATTTATTTCATTCATTGGGTGGGAACATAGAAAGTCATTGTCTCAGAGGCAGGGGCGTCTTACCCATAGAGGCTAGTGGCGCAGGGAGCCAGGGTGCAAAGTTCTGGAGGACACCTGCTGGCATCAGCTCGCCGCCCTTGCCCTTGCCCTCGCCCGCCATGCCGTGCTGAAGCAGCACTGCACCCGGAGACTCTGCCTGCCATGGCCACCATGGCACAAAGCAGTCAGCTGAGCTTGGAGCCACCGCGTCCAGCCTCCACCTCTTCCCCACTGGAGGAGCTGCCATCCAGTCGCTGCCCGCCTCCTCCAGCCCGACAAAGCTGGGCACATCACCCAAAGCGCTGTCCTCCCTAAAAAATGTCTGCAGCTATGGGTATCGGGGGGTGGGGGATGGAGGGATCTTTGCACCACGGCGCTGGATATGCTTAAGACGGTCCTGCTCAGAGGGGTACCTGCACATTTCTTTTTGTAGCCTTTTTTCCCTGGAGGGCTAGAAACTGGTTCTTCTAAAAATGAAAGCTCAGAGTCTGGGGACCCTGATGGCTATAAGCCTGGTACAATGGCAGTGGTAGCTGGTAGCCTCTGACCTGGTAGGGCAGTATGTGTCCAAGGGGGTCATGTCGGTGGGACAACACCTAGGCAGGGAAAAGGCAGGGAAAAGAGAGCCAGTGTGGTGTGGTGGTTAGAAGCAGTGGACTCATAATCTGGTGAACCGGGTTCACTTCCCCGCTCCTCCACATGCAGCTGCTGGGTGACCTTGGGCTAGTCACATTTTTCTGAAGTCTCTCAGCCTCACTCACCTCACAGAGTGTTTGTTGTGGGGGAGGAAGGGAAAGGAGATTGTTCGCCGCTTTGAGACTCCTTAGGGTAGTGATAAAGCAGAATATCAAATCCAAACTCTTCTACTCTTCTTAAGCAAGGGTAGATTGTTCTAGCTTTCTTCCAATCCTCATAGCTTGCAAAGCTGTGGACACTAAAACATTGCTGTTTTATAAGCAGTTAGTGCCTGTTGTTGTTGTTGTTGTTTAGTAGTTTAGTCGTGTCCGACTCTTCGTGACCCCATGGACCAGAGCACGCCAGGCACTTCTGTCTTCCACTGCCTCCCGCAGTTTGATCAAACTCATGCTGGTAGCTTCAAGAACACCATCCAACCATCTCATTCTCTGTCGTCCCCTTCTCCTTGTGCCCTCCATCTTTCCCAACATCAGGGTCTTTTCCAGGGAGTCTTCTCTTCTCATGAGGTGGCCAAAGTATTGGAGCCTCAGCTTCAGGATCTGTCCTTCCAGTGAGCACTCAGGGCTGATTTCCTTCAGAATGGAGAGGTTTGATCTTCTTGCAGTCCATGGGACTCTCAAGAGTCTCCTCCAGCACCATAATTCAAAAAGTTAGTGCCTAACTAAGCCCAAAAAGCCATGTGGAAAAAGATGACCCCTCTTGACTTATTCACTTCTGTGCCTTCTTTCCAGAATGTGGAAAGATATTTAACAGACTAGGGTGTAGGAGACCAGAGTTAAAAGTAGCACTCATCTATGAATAGTTCCCTGGGTGATTTTGGGCTACTTACTGCCTGGCTATGTCTCAGACATAGAACACAAATGAAAGCTTTGCTGAAACCATCATTTTAAAAGTAGCAATACAACTAGATAAGCAATAAGTCGGCTTATTTCATTGTTGCAAACCTACTAGAAATGCCTTCCATATTGTGTCATTATTCATCGCAAATAAGTTGTTCAGATTTTAGGTGATGTAACCTCCCAAGTATTTGAAATATTTGTTTACCAAAGGCATGCCCAAGTCTCTAGATAACATTATTTGAGTTGTGGTAAAGAAATTGTAAAACTTTAAATCATAGAATGGTAGAGTTGGAAGGGACAAAAAGAGTCATCTTGTCCAACCTCCTACAATGTAGAAATCTTGACTAAAGCAACCATGACAGTGGCCATCCAACCTGTGCTTAAAGACCTCCAATGGCGAGAGTCCACAAATGGAAGAGGGAACAAGCTTGTTTTCTCCTGCTCTGTAGGGTAGGACTTGAACAAATGGCTTCAGGTTACAAGAAAGGAGATTCCAACTAAACACCAGGAATAATTTCTGATGGTAAGAGCTGTTTGACAGTGGAATGGTCTCCCTCGGGAGGTTGTGGACTCTCCTTCCTTGGAGGTTTTTAAGTGCAGCTTTGATAGCCTCCTGTCATGGATGCTTTAGCTGAGATTCCTGCATTGCAGGAGGTTGGACGAGATGACCCTTGGGGTCCCTTCAAACTTGCAGTTCTAGCATTCTATTAGATCTTTTAAAATACATTTGAAAGGAACATATTGCAAAGCTGGATTTCGTTTTAGTAATCAAAAAGTTGATGAGCCAGGTCGCTCAAGCAAAAATAGGGCCAATCAAAATCACAGATAACACTTGGTTCTCTAAGTCGGTGAGATGGGCCTCCTCCACTGGGTTGTCCTAGTGTGGAGGTTCAGTCCAACTCTACTATCCACATAGAGTTGCAGACAAATTATTCAGGAGGGTCTGGAACACTGCTTTAGGGAAAACTCAGAGCCCATAATAAGTCCCACACTTTTCCAAGAAGCTATGAAGGCAGTAATCTGTGGCATATATTTAAAAGACTCTGTTGACATTCCAGACTGCTGGAAGTCTCACGGAAGACGGGAGATGGATGTTGATGTTACTGGTTTACTGTTTCTTTGTTCCTGTTGTTCTTTGTCTCTCACAGAGAGCATCTGCATATTCTTTCTCTCCTGAGTAGTTAGAAATAAACCTAGCAATGTAGCACACATTTCTCTCTCTTTCTGCTGCTGTTTGGATACTCTGCGTAATAGGAGCGTGCCTGAAGCCTCATTAAAGGCTTAGGTTGTTAATCACCGTCAGAGCAGAGGTTGATGGATTCCGAAGATACGAGAAGGAGGAGAGCCATTACAGCTCGGTCGTATGCAAACTCCAACAATAAATCCCCAGGCTTCTAGGAGCTTTTTATAAAGAATAAAGAATAGAAGCAACATGCTTCTACCACATCTATTACCATTGCCTAGTGGGTTTTTGGAAGGTGCCTGATGGTTTGGAACGATAGCTTCCTGAACCATAGCTTTTTTGAAACCACAAAAAGAACTATTGGAAATGCATTCATATAGACAGATCTGATTTTTAACCATTGTGTATACAATTTTGACAAAATAGCTTAAATGCTATGTTGGGGAAATTATCCAGCCAGATCAGTTTGGGTTTATTGTACGTAAGTGTATTGTAGACTTCTTAGCATAATGGATTATTTTAGGAATAATAAATCCTCCCTGGATTTATTTAAAGCATTTGATTGTGTTAAATGGATTTTAAAAAATTAAATTCATTATCTTATTTTAAATTTATCAATGTGCTGTTGTCAAATCAGTTCTATTTAGTCTGTTGGGTACAGTCCTAATAAGGAGGAGGAAGAGGAAAATAATTGAGCACCTCTTTTAAGAATGGAGATAATGCAGAAGCAGAAAAGGAAAGGAAAAACCTATCACAGGGAAAGGCCATAGCTCAGTGGCACAACATATGTTTGCATGCAGAAAGTCACAGGTTCAATCATCAGCACATCCTAGTAGACTTGGAGAAAGTCTTGGTCTGAAACTCTGGAATGCTTGAGCTAAATTGACAGATGCTGACAATCCAGACAAAGTTGAGCTAGATGGACCAGTGGTTTGATTCAGTATATGTTCCTATAACCCAATTCATTCACAGTCAGCACAATAATGAGGACCTTAAACTGGACTTTTTATTTCCATTCCACTTTGTTTTGCACAGTAATGAAGACCTTATATTTTCTACTTCCATTCTTTTTTGTCCCGCTTTTAATAGCGTATGCAACAAGGGATCTTGTCATAGCACATCCTTAGTCGTGAGTAACCCGGACGACAAATTTCTCCATCGCAGTAGCCTCCGTCTGTCTCGCATGCTTCTACAGCTGGTTGATGGCGAGGCTTGATTACAGCAGCATCTCCTACACAAAGGAAGCACTCTGGTAATGTTGGTCTGTATGAGAGGTGGCGGAGATGAATACACATCATTGTATGGTTTCAACCATATCTCCTATGAAAGGGAAAGTCTATTAGCAGCGGAGGTGGGGAAAAACAACCATTCTCATTTGTTGAGATGGTCCAAAAGTATACAAGAACCTGGTGTGTTGCATGTATCCCACATTTTTAAAAAAAATTCAGCTCATTCCCCAATACCTTTTAAGCAATGTGTGCCTATCATACCTGCCATCATCTGAACCCCACCACTGTGTTGGCTGAATTACCTGCCACCAAACTCATGCCAAAGTAAGTTGACACAACCTGCCAGCCTCCAGACGTCATCAGACAGTAAATTATGGCTGCCATATTTCAAAAAGTGAAAATCCAGACACAAAAGTTGTTGAGCTGTTCTGGCCCAAAGTTGTTGAAGTTTTTTTAAAGGACATGGGTTGCCATACGTCCAGATTTGCCTGGACATTTCAGCTATTTCTGCCCGGACACTGTTTCTGATGGCTGAATCCCGGTGATGTCTGGGAAATTCCAGACGTATGACAACTCTGCAGTAACTCCCACCATCCCTGAATAGTGGGGTAGGAGAGTTGGGGGAGGGAATCCACATGTGGCAACCAGTGTACCCCTTTGGTTTCAGATAGTACATGGGTAGACCAGTCTAAAAAGCCCGGGACACAATTTTTCATGGCCCTCTACTGACTCCTTTATGCTGGCTCCTTTACCAGAAGTAATGTATTTGGCTTTAACTCTGGAAGTATATACTTGATTCTGACCAAACTAAGGCTCCTAGAGCAAAATAAACATGATGCTGGCCCTTCCCCCTGCACAATTCCCTTCTCAACAAGGTGCTTTCTGAATTCCCAGGAAATTCATTCTCTTAGGCCAAAGGATAATTCATTGACCTCTATTAGTCAATAGTCCTTGGCTGTGTTAGTCCAAATCTATATTCTCAGGGCTTGAAGATTGCGTGCTTTTGTCCACAGGTAACACCATGCAAACCAAATCAACATTTAAAATCAGAGATCTACTAATTGTTATGGAAGGGTTCCTCCCCTCCTCCAGATTGCCATAGTACGCTTGGCAGCATAGGAATGTTTTCAACAGTCATACCTGTTGCTTGCCTCTGTTCAGGATGCTACTCATGGGCAGTGCATCTTCATGTTTACATGAGAATGGGATTGCAGCCCCACCCTATCTGTGCACAAGCTTCTTTAAGGAATCAGCATTCTCAGCCTCCTCTTATGCCAGAGAATAGGGCTTAGAACTGCTTGTGGTCCCTGGCCTTGGACCTAAGAGCCCCCATTCATAATAGGCAAGATTTGGGACAGTCTTCTACTTCTCCCTCCCTCCTACAATCACATCAACCATTCTTCCACTCTTCCATAGATATGTCTTTCTGATTCTCTCTGTCTTCCATCCTCCTCCTCTTTCTTTCTTTCTTTCTTTCTTTCTTTCTTTCTTTCTTTCTTTCTTTCTCTGTGGCTTGTAAAGCAGAATTATAGGTAAAGGTAAAGGGACCCCTGACCATTAGGTCCAGTCGTGGCCGACTCTGGGGTTGCGGCGCTCATCTCACTTTATTGGCCAAGGGAGCCGGCGTACAGCTTCTGGGTAATGTGGCCAGCATGACTAAGCCGCTTCTCGTGAACCAGAGCAGCACACGGAAACGCCGTTTACCTTCCCGCCAGAGCGGCACCTATTTATCTACTTGCACTTTGACGTGCTTTCGAACTGCTAGGTTGGCAGGAGCAGGGACCGAGCAACGGGAGCTCACCCCATCGCGGGGATTCGAACAGCCAACCTTCTGATCGGCAAGTCCTAGGTTCTGTGGTTTAACCCACAGCGCCACCCGCGTCCCATAAAACAGGATTAAGCCCCTCATATTTCTTCCTTCTTCAATCCCACTTTCTTCCCGTACATGTGGGATTGATTCCAAATTGGTGGTGTGAGTGGGGAGGAAACGAACTCAGGATCTCCTCTGTCCTCACCACTATCAATGCCCTTTCAGTTAATAGTTTTTCAGTTTGCAGTTTATAGAACATAAACTGGCCATGCTGGTGCTAGAAGCGCCCTCCCTCCCAGTCCAATTTTATTGTTCTGAATCTGTTAAATTTCAGTGTATATCTTACCTGCAGAAAAGAATAAAACATCACAGAAAGGGAAAGCAAAAACCAGCTCAAAGGCATTGTTGAAACTTTTTCTCAAGTGGAACAGCAAGAGATGACTACTGAAGGAGAAAGCTCTGATGATAGTTGTGTGTCTTCTGAAAGTCTGAACGCCCACCAATTTATAGGAGTTTGTGATATAATGTTCTGTAAGCCCAGTGCATGAATGATCTGGATGCGATGCACGTGGTGACCAACACTATTAATCAAGGAGACAAAAATAAACAAATGCTAATTACCATCTACGTTGCATGTTTTTCATCAGGAAGCCATCATGTTCAAGGAACAGAAAGTAAAGTTCATCACATGACACACAGTATCTCTTTAGAGTTGAATGGTTCAATAGCATGTATTGTTTTAAGGTTTCTCCCTATATATTATTTCCCGCATTAGGTATTGTGCTCCAGGGTTGCTTTCCCTCAAGAAGACACGGTGTACCAAAGCAAGGAAATACTGAATAGTACATTAACCTAATAAAATATTTTGGATTCAGTGGATGGAAAATTTGGTTTCATGACCCTTGGATGACAAGGAGCTGAGTGGAAAAAATATGACCACGCCTGGGAGGGGTGTTGTGGCTGCCCTTGTGCTGGGCCCAGGGGTAAACCCGAACAACGCGGTCCAGGTCTGGTCCTGAATCCAAGGATTCTGCAAGGAGTCAGTCTAACATGGCCAAGGCAAGTCACAAGGCAGGAAACCAGGCTAGGTCAGGCACAGGGTCTCAGGCAGGTTCCAGCAAGCAGCAATGTTGCTCCTGCAACCTGGGGCAGGGTCCGACAGCCTTTTATCTCTGTTGGGGCAACGGCCGGTCCTGATCCCCCGGCGACTCACTTCCCTGTTTTGCCTGAAGGTGAGCACTCCTCCTGCAAGTACTCAGGTCTCTCCTTCTCTCAGACCTGAGTCTCTGCAGCTCGGGAGATGTCGGTGGGTTACTAGACCAGAGGCCACCTCAGCCTCTCCTGACGCAACTGGTAGTGGAGCAGCTGCATGTGATTGCCCAGCAGAGGGTAACGAGGTAATCCCCTGGAGCCAGGGCAGGCTCAGGCCCCTGACTAGGCCCAGCTGGTGCTTGTTGCAGGGGAACCTGTGCAGACTGGGGCTTTTCAGAATCAGACCCCAGACTCGGTTCAGATGCCACCTGAGGCAGAGGATCCGGTGCGGACTGAGACTCCTCCGGTTCCGAGTCCGAGCCTGAGTCCCAGGCCATCACAGCCCTCTCCTAAGAGCTTGCTGGATCAGGCCAGTGGTCCATCTAGTCCAGCATCCTGTTCTCATTGTGGCCAACCAGATGCTCCTTTTGGGAAACCTGCAAGCATGACTCACCTGTGATTTCCAACAACTTGTACTCAGAAGCATTAATGTCTTACTGTCTCTTACTGTGATGGCAGAATATAGCCACCATGGCTAGTAGCTATCAATAGCCCTCTCCTCCATGAAATTGTCTGATCCTCTTTAAAGCCATCCAAATTAGTGGACAGATTGTGAAGCTGAGGCTCCAATACTTTGGCCACCTCATGAGAAGAGAAGACTCCCTGGAAAAGACCCTGATGCTGAGAAAGAGCCCTAAAAAGTCCCTAATGCTGCTTGCTTTCTTCATAGAGGACTCACTCCATCCCATTAATAATGATAATAATAATAATAATAATAATAATAATAATAATAATAATAATAATAATAAATTATTTGTACCCCGCCCATCTGGCTGAAAAATACATTTAAATGTCACACATTAAAAAATTCCCTGAAATTCCCTTAAGATGTCTTCTAAATTTTAGGTAGTTGTTTATCTCTTTGACATCTGATGGGAGGGCGTTCCACAGGGTGGGTGCCACTACTGAGAAGGCCCTCTGCCTGGTTCCCTGTAGCTTTGCTTCTCACAAAGCTTTGATCATTTTCTTTGCCCTTTTCCAGCTTTATAATATCTTTTTCATTGCATCTGCCCTTGCTGGGCCAATTGCAGAAACAGTGGTACCTTGGTGCTGAAACTTAATTCGTTCCGGAAGTCCATTCCAAAACCAAAGCATTCCAAAACCAAGGCATGCTTTCCCCTAGAAAGTAATGCAAAATGGATTAATCTGTTCCAGACTTTTAAAAACAACCCCTAAAATATCAATTTAACACAAATTGTACTACCTAACGAGACCATTGATCCATAAAATGAAAGCAACAAGCAATGTACTGTATTATAAAATAAATAAGACAGTACTGTAGATGAAAAAAAATTAAAATTAATTTCTTTTCTTACCTGCACTGATGATAGTCATTGTTTGGATGGGTTTTTTTTTAATCCATTTCCACAGTTACACAATCAACCAATCAGTCACAAAAACAAATTAACCGAAAAAGCCTCAAAAACAAAAATGCAAAATAGCAAAAACAAAAGCGCCAAACTGAAACCATTCCAGAAGTCCATTTGACTTCCAAAATGTTCAAAAACCAAGGTGTGGCTTCTGATTGGTGCAAGCGCCCTGGAAACAATAGCTAACAGCTGGATCGGATGTTCGGCTTCCGAAAAATATTTGAAAACCGGAACACTTACTTTTGGGTTTTTGGCGTTTGGGAACCAAGACGCTTGAGTACTAAGGTACAAAGGTACTTTTCCTGCAGAAAAGGAAGCACTTGGTAAATTTTAGTCTGTATGAGAGGTGGAGGAGATAAATACACATCATTGTATTACTTCAGCCATATCACCCACAAAAAGGAAACAGCAATGGTTTCATGAGAGGAAATAGCCATTCTCATTTGTTGAGATTGTCAAACAACTGATATGTACCACGTGAATTACATGCTTCTTACATCTCACCTCCTCAACATTGCTTTCCGCTTCCTTGATACTGTTGTGTGGTGAGTTCCCACCTTCCACCAGCAGAAATAAAGACACCGGACAACATCATTTAGATTAATGGGCTAAAATTGGCCACAACTTTATTGGTTACAGGTGATGAGTGGTATTGGCTTAGGCATTGGTCCTAATCAACTATCTGGTTTCAGTCAGTCTGTCTGAGAGGCCGGGAAGGGTTAACACCAGTAGGGGAAGCCCTGCTGATGCACATCAACTAGGCACTCCCCCGGGGTCACCGCTCGGGGGCGTGCCTTGGGCCCTGGCCTCCATAGGCTTCGGATGGGGCCACGCCCCCAGGAGTCCTTCACCAGACTACCCTTCACTATCTGGGGTCATCCCTGACCATTGGCTATTCTAGCTGAGGCTGCTGGGGGTTAGAGTTCAACAATGTCTGGACCTGGGCACCAGATTCCTCATTCCTAGTTCAGATGGGTCAATTAATTTCGTTAGTCAACTAAGAATAGGTGACTCCAGTTAATCAGGAAGCAGTTTTTTATTTGGTGGCAGCCCAGTTTAAATTAAATTTGGAAAATTATTTACAGCAGTGGTTCCCAAGTGGTGGTCTGTGGACCCCAGGGGTGCCACACAATCCACCCAGGGGGCCTGTGGCATCATTCACATAACAAAAAATACCACAGAGGTACCCAAATGTTCAAATGTAGGGGGTCCATGGCTTGGCTTTTGAACCACTAGGGGTCTGCAGAACTTAGCTAATTGGGAACCACTGATTTACAGCATTAAAACTCTTTATACTATCTCAGTCTTCTGCTCTCTGTTTCAGCACCACATTTTCATTCTCTCTCTCTCTGTCACCCGCTTTCCCCTCTCTTCTTTCCTTTTGTCCCTCCTCCCTGGCTTGAGAGCAGTACATGTGAAAAGGATCTAGGAGTCTTGGTTGACCACAAACTTGACATGAGCCAACAGTGTGACGCGGCAGCTAAAAAAGCCAATGCAATTCTGGGCTGCATCAATAGGAGTATAGCATCTAGATCAAGGGAAGTAATAGTGCCACTGTATTCTGCCCTGGTCAGACCTCACCTGGAGTACTGTGTCCAGTTCTGGGCACCACAGTTCAAGAAGGACACTGACAAACTGGAACGTGTCCAGAGGAGGGCAACCAAAATGGTCCAAGGCCTGGAAACGATGCCTTATGAGGAACGGCTAAGGGAGCTGGGCATGTTTAGCCTGGAGAAGAGGAGGTTAAGGGGTGATATGATAGCCATGTTCAAATATATAAAAGGATGTCACATAGAGGAGGGAGAAAGGTTGTTTTCTGCTGCTCCAGAGAAGCGGACACGGAGCAATGGATCCAAACTACAAGAAAGAAGATTCCACCTAAACATTAGGAAGAACTTCCTGACAGTAAGAGCTGTTTGACAGTGGAATTTGCTGCCAAGGAGTGTGGTGGAGTCTCCTTCTTTGGAGGTCTTTAAGCAGAGGCTTGACAACCATATGTCAGGAGTGCTCTGATGGTGTTTCCTGCTTGGCAGGGGGTTGGACTCGATGGCCCTTGTGGTCTCTTCCAACTCTATGATTCTATGATTCCCTTTGTGCTAGGTAGATACATAGTGTAACCGGACACAGGGTAGCTTCTTCACATGCTCCTATGATAAGGCATTGTTGTGGGAGTGGAGAAAGAATGCTCACCTAAGAATTGTCACCTAAGTTCCAGTGAAGTAAATGACTGATCAGCCTGTCAGACAAATCCAGATTTTAGCCTCCTTTACATTTGTGGTCATTCTTCCTCTCTTTGCAGGACAAGCTAAACCCAAGACTTGTAAGGAGGTGGGAGGTTACTGCATTCCTCATAAATCAGACTGCCCTAGGGATTCCATAATTCCAGCCCAATGTAAGCAGAATGAAAAGTGCTGCAAAGATTAATAAGGTTCAGATCCATTTATTTGATGCATCTTCAGTGATAGAAGCCAAGAGAGGTCATTTTGTGCTAATGTCAACACAGATAAAGCAGCATATTCCACTCAATAAATGTATGTCAAAAATACAGATTTAAAATTCATTTCCAAAATGTCTGTTGTCAGATATGATTCTGTCTCAGTTACATTGTGGAATGTTCCTGATATTTCCTGCTCAGGTCTATAGTTTCTGGTGACAATTGTTGTGGTTCAGAAGCTTGCAGCTGCATTTTGGATTAGGTGCCATTGCTAAACAGTATTTAAAGGCAGTCCATGCACAACACATCACAGTAGTCTAATTTGGGGGTTATCAGAAAGTGCATGATCTTGGCCAGGAGTATCAATACAGGCAGGACCACAACTGGCATGCTCAGCTGGTACAAAACACCCCAAGTCCATGATGCCACCAATGCCTCCAGTGACAAAACTGGATCTAATAGGATCCTTCAGTTGGATACCAGATTTGAAGGAGTTCAACCCTATCCAGGCCTGAACTCCCCCTTCCTGGTTAGATGAGCTATTGAGACCGGTGCAAAATACATTTACAAAAGGGTTAAAGACTTTTGAGCACCAGACTTGAATGGAGCTTGTAGTCCTCTCATACACATAAAACTACTCCTGTTTACTGAGCTGGTTGACTTTCTTAATTCCAGCAGTATAATTTAGGAATCTGAAACCTTGGCCACTCTCCTGCAAAGCACCCAGATTCAGTAGGCCCTGATCTATCTTCCCACCCACCTTTTCTCCATCCTATCCAGATGGAATTCCAATTAACTCTCATCCAGTTCATTCATGATTCCAAGCACTGGTTTGCTACATTCACTATCTCACCCCACTCAAATGTAAAGGAAGAATAGAAATGGGTGTGTGGATGATCTTCACTGGTTCTTGTTGGTAAGGCCAGATGATGCCCTGAATGTCTAAACTTATTGAATGGATGTTGTAGAGATGAACAAAAGAGTTCATATATTCTACAACATGGATTGTAGAACATGGATTATTCTACAGCATTATTTCATCCTTGAAATAATTAGCAAACATATTACATTCTTCCAGGGATTGACATGGGCAGACACCCTTTGGGCCCCTGGGGCCCCAGCACTAACATCACCACTCGGACTTCTACCACCGTCAATGTTGTGGTCTGGCACTACTGTTGTTGCCACCAGTCACTCACTCACCCTTCCCTTCCTCTTGTTTACATGGTGGTGGTGAACGATATGGGACTCAGGCTATTGCTCTATTCCATGGCCTTGTGGACCAAGGAGGTCACATAGGTGAGACCAAGCTGTTCTGGTTTTCTTCCCATCCTCCTTCCTTGTGAAGCTGTAGACACCAAAGCATTGCAGTTGTGTAAGGACTTGGTGCCTAACTAAATTCAAAAAGTGTGTAACCTTATTTTACTGCGGGTCGCTACCATCACAATTTCTAGTATGGGCTATTGTCACAGTAACTTTGATGATGATAACTACAATTTATTTCCTGCACGTCATTCTAAGGTCACAGGGTGGGCGACAGCAATTAAAGCAATATTTAAAAAACAGTTTAAAACTGCTTGAAATTACAGAAATAATACAGGTATCCTGAAAAAGATATGCATCTCAAGTGTCAAATGCCAGGATACAGAAGTAATTTTCAGGATTCTCTGAAAGCTTTCCTCCTGGTTCCATGAAACACAACACAAGACTTTAATGTTTTGTATATCGTGGGACATATGCAAATGAAGGCAATTCAGGCAATAGACAAGCTAATCCTATGTGCAGCTACACAAAGGCAAGTGCTCTAACTGGCCAGAAGCCATAGAAGCATAGAAGCCATCTGACACTGACACAGTTCTGGGGCACTTTTATAAAGGCTGTAAGCATTTCTGCAGCCACTTCTTCCTCCTGGTGGACTGAGCCCTCTGTTCCCTTCTCTTTTGACTCCTCTTAGACCTAGGTAATGGGGGAAGGAGTCTCTGGCTCTTGCAAGGTGGCTGGAACCAGTGGAACTTCCCTTCTAGACTGAAAGAGCTACTCCGTGTATCCAATGATGCCAGAGCAGGTGTGTCAAAGAACAGCTCTTCCAAGCCTAGAGAGCAAGGCAGAGACAAAGAGAGGGATGGATCTTGCAGCTGCCATGGCAGGGATGGATAAGGCGAGAGAGCAAGTTGAGGAAGCGCCCTCCCAGGATCTTCACTGGCAGATTCCTCCACTCACAGTGGGGGTTGCTACATCCCACTGGAGCCCTCTCTCAGGTCCTTCATCTGCATCATCCCAACTTGGCCAGCCCATCAGAGCTCTATAATGAAGGTCCAAGACACATCTCCATGAGAAGAGAATTTCACAGCTTAGTGGCTGCTACTGAGATTGCCCTTTCCTTTGAGATTCTGATGACAGTGGTAAAACTCCCTCTGCTGATCTTTCTTATCATTGAGGTCCAGTGCCGAGGGCCTTCTGGTGGTTCCCTCCCTGCGAGAAGCCAAGTTACAGGGAACCAGGCAGAGGGCCTTCTCAGTTTTGGCACCCGCCCTGTGGAACACCCTCCCACCAGATGTCAAAGAGAAAAATAACTACCAAACTTTTAGAAGACATCTGAAGGCAGCCCTGTTTAGGGAAGCTTTTAATGTTTAATAGGTTATTGTATTTTAGTGTTTTGTTGGAAGCCACCCAGAGTGGCTGAGGAAACCCAGATGGGTGGGGTATAAATAATAAATTATTATATATCACCTGTGAGGGTCTGTAGGGCAGGCGGCAGTCTTTTATGTATATGGGGCCTGAGACATCTAGGGCTTTAAAAAGTAATGTGAGCACCTTGAATTGGACCCAGAAATGAACCGTCAAATAGCAAAGCTGTTTTAAAACAGGATTTATATGAGATCTGGATGAACCCCAGCCAGTAATCTGATCAATGCATTTTCGACCATTTGAAGTTTCTGTGTCCTCTTCAAGGGCAGGACACATAGTCTGCATTCAGAAGGCACCAGATTCAGGATTGGGGGAGTCCATTGATTGGAACCTTGGAGTTTCTGTGCAAAACAGAACATTCATAAGCAGCCAGCATAATTATGAAGGCATTAAACTGGGTGTTTTTATTTCCATTTCATTCTGTCTTGCTATTTGGTGGGTTCGCAGCAAGGTGACAGGTAATAGCAAACTTTTATTTCCACGGATCCCTCAGGACAGCGGGTGTCAGCGCAGCGCCCTCCTTTAGCCTCACATGCTTGTATGCCTCTCAACTTTTCATTCTCAGTTTCTCCTGCACAAAGGAAGCACATTAACCAAAGGTATAGAACTCCATACAGACTCAGTAATACACATACACACAGACACAGTGGTACCTCGAGTTAAGAACTTAATTCGTTCTGGAGGTCCGTTCTTATCCTGAAACTGTTCTTAACCTGAGGTACCACTTTAGCTAATGGGGCCTCCTGCTGCCGCCACCTTGTGATTTCTGCTCTCATCCTGAAGCAAAGTTCTTAACCTGAGGTACTATTTCTGGGTTAGCGGAGTCTGTAACCTGAAGTGCCTGTAACCTGAGGTACCACTGTAAATATATATATGCTAGCTGCAGTGAGAAGTGCTGGAGATGTGGACACTCAAGGACATATATGAAACAAATTTGGTGGACTTGTCCAATAATTTAAATCTTTAGTTCAGTAGTGGTAAGTGTAGTATCGTTAATAGCACCTAACATTTTGTTCCCTCCCTCCCAGTAGAATTGGGAGGGGTGGGGTAGCCAACATTCATTCACAGCCATTGTAATGATGATTACATTAAACTGGGCTTTCCATCACATTTTGTCTTGCTATTAGGAGGATATGCAGGAAGGTGATGTCCAGGGGCACCAGATCCTAGGGGCCCAGCCCTTTTGGCTTCCCAATAATTTTTTTTGGGGGGAAGCCTGGTCCCCCACTATGTTCCAAAATAATCATCAGGCAGAGTAGACCAAGCATGGAACCAAAGCATGCCCTGGCTTTAGTGGCTGGCTGGCTCTCTCTCCCTCTGCTGCTGCCATGGAGGGGAAGGAAGCAGCCTCTGGCTGATGATGGCAGCAGAAAGGAGGAAGAGGGAGAGGAGGAGGCTGACTGCCAGAGAGGAGGAACTGCCAGCCACTGAAGCTGTGCTGCTGCTGCATTCAGCTCTGCCCTGGCTCCTCCCGATGTCATGACTAAAGTTTTATTTGGAGATTATCCTCCACAAAAGAAGCATTCTACTGATGATGGATTCCATGAGTGGAGGACAAAACAAATATAAATCAGTCATCCTACTTCAGCCATATCTTCTGCAAAAAAAGAAACACTATTAGTAATGCATTTTACTAATATGGATGGATGGCGGCTAACAGGTTGAGGCTGAATACTGACAAGACAAACTGTTTTGAGGGGACAGTGGACAGGCAGGTGTGGAGGACTCGCTGGTCCTGAATGGAGCAACTGTGTCCTTGAAGGAGCAGGTGCGCATTCTGAGAGTCATTTTGGACTCACAGCTGTCCATGGAGGCACAGGTCAATTCTGTGTCCAGGGCAGTTGTCTACCAGCTCCATCTGGTACACAGGATGAGACCCTACCTGCCTGCAGACCCTCTTGCCAGAGTGGTGCATGCTCTGGTTCTGCCTGGACACTGAGGTCCAGCTCCGAAGACCTTCCTTCGGTTGCCTCACTGCGAGAAGTGAGCTTACAGGGAACCAGGCAGAGGGCCTTCTCGGTAGTGGCAGCCACCCTGTGGAACTCCCTCCCACCAGATGTCAAGGAAATAAACAGCTATCTGACTCTTAGAAGACATCTGAAGGCAGCTCTGTTTAAGGAAGTTTTTAATGTTTGATGTTTTATTGTGTTTTTAATATTCTGTTGGGAGCTGCCCAGAGTGGCTGGGGAGGCCTAGCTAGATGTGCAGTAAGAGGTGGGATTAATAACCATTCTCATTTGTTGAGATTGCCCAACAATGTATGAGAAACAGATGTGTTCCATGATTCTTACATGTTACCATCTTAAATATGTATACATTCAGCTGCTTCGTCAATAGTTTTTTACCTGTCTATGCCTATTACATTCACCATCATGTGAACCCCACCTCTCGTTGGCCGACGCTTCCCACAAAACTCATGTTAGTCTTTCATGCAGATGTCCACAACCCGGCATCCTCCAGATGTTGTTGGATAATATCTCCTATTATCCCAGATTGGCCCTGTTGGATGAAGCTGATGGGGAAACTATAGGAGAATTTTACTCTCCCCACAGCACTGGATATTTGGCAAAATGTTCCCTCTCATTTTGCCATCCACAAATAGCTTGGAGAGTATTGTGGCGGGGCAAAGTTTTGCTCATCCCAAAGATAGATGACGATAGATGATTGCTAGGTGACAGATGATAGATTATATGCATGGCAGATGGCAAACAACAAGTGTCAGGTGCTAAATGATAGTTAAATAGTTAGATATAGGACTCAGCTATACAGCTGCAAATAAAACGTTTTAAGTGTGTTGTAAAGTGCATTATACAAATGTGATGGTAGATGGCAATGGTGAGCTATGGCAAATTAAATATATTTTTCAAAACTTTTTTTTTTTTTAAAAAAAGCATTTTCACAGTGTGTTTTTAAATATGTGTCTAGATTCCACCATAGAGGAAAACTGTGGTGTATCAAGATATGATACTAGTTATTTCTGCTTAACATATCTGCTGAGTTGCTTTTGCTTAACTAGATAGCTTGCAAATTTGTAGTAATGGTTAGTTGATGTTGCTGAAACCCGCACTGTGGAATTCCCTCACCATGTGGGTACTTTCCCAATTCCAAGGAAATACACTCTTTTAGCCCATAGGTGACACCAGTTCCTCTATGTCCTTAATCTCTGTTCTGGTTTGTGTTACTAAAAGTCTATATTTTCATATCCTGAGTACCTGTGCATTTCTGTCTACAAATAAAAACGTATAAACCATATTCATAATCAGAGATCAAGTAACTATTGCAGAAGGATGCTTATTTTTCTCCCACCTTTACCCTCCTGTAGTACAGCTGGGCAGTACACATGGGTTTGGTTCCAACTCAATAACTTTTCAACAGGGGGTCAAAGCCATAGAAGGAGAAGAGTTTGGATTTGATATCCCACTTTATCACAACCCTAAGGAGTCTCAAAGCGGCTAACAATCTCCTTTCCCCTCCTCCCCCACAACAAACACTCTGTGAGGTGAGTGAGGTTAAGAGACTTCAGAGAAGTGTGACTAGCCCAAGGTCACCCAGCAGCTGCATGTGGAGGAGCGGGGAAGCGAACCTGGTTCACCAGATTACGAGTCCACTGCTGTTAACCACTATACTCTCATAGAACAAAAGCTGGCCATGCTGGTAACAGATGACTTCCAACCCCATTTTATTCTTCTCTTTAGGTCGGAATGTTTTTAATTTCAATGCATATCTTACCTACAGAAAACAGAAGCATCTCAGAAAACAGAAGGGTAACCATGAAAAGCCAGTGTAAATGCATTGTTGAAGCTTGACTCAGATGGATCTCAACTTGAACGGCAAGAGAAGTCAACTGAGGGAGAATGTCTTCTTGAAGGCTGAATGCTTGCCTATTTATAGGGTTCTTGATATACAGACACGTAATGATCTTTATGCAATGCATGTGATGACAGAAGTAGTAAAAAAAGAGAGATTATTATCTTATACGTTGCATGTTATTACTCAGGAAGACATAATCTTCAAGGAACATAAACTTCCTGACATTACCCCTGATATTTATTCTTAGTTCAGGAACGAAATAATTGTTTTTAGAACTCTCTGTCTATATTTTATTTCCTGCTTTAGGTGCTGAGATACACAACTGCTATCCCTCATGAAGACAAGGCGTACCAAAGCAAGGAAATACTGAACAGTCCATTGAGCTGCTGAATGACTGAAGGTTCAGCAGATTGGAAAGCTGATTAACAACTGAGTGGAAAAATATAGTCAAAGAATTGTAGAACTGTAGAGTTGGAAGGGATGCAAGGGTTATTACATCCATCCTCCTGCAATGCAGGAATCACAGTTAGAATTCCTGAGAAATGAGGAAGTCTGTTCCACTGTTGAACAGCTCTGTCAGAAAGTTCTTCCTAATGTTTAGCTGGAATCTCATTCCTTGTGAATTTGAATTCATTGGTTCTACCCTCTGGAACAGAGGGAAACAAGCCTACTCCATTTCCCATATGACAGCAGTTCAGATATTTGAAGATGGCTACGTATCACCTCTAGGGACGCAGGTGGCGCTGTGGGTTAAATCACAGAGCCTAGGACTTGCCGATCAGAAGGTCGGCGGTTCGAATCCCCGCGATGGGGTGAGCTCCCGTTGCTCGGTCCCTGCTCCTGCCAACCTAGCAGTTTGAAAGCACACCAAAGTGCAAGTAGATAAATAGGTACCGCTCCGGCAGGAAGGTAAACGGCATTTCTGTGTGCTGCTCTGGTTCACCAGAAGTGGCTTAGTCATGCTGGCCACATGACCCGGAAGCTGTACGCCGGCTCCCTCGGCCAATAAAGCGAGATGAGCGCCGCAACCCCAGAGTTGGTCACGACTGGACCTAATGGTCAGGGGTCCCTTTACCTTTACCTTAAGTATCACCTCTCAGTCTTCTGTCCTTCACTCTAAACATAGCCAACTCCCCCATAAGGCTTGGTTTCCGGGCCCTTGGCCATCTTGGTTGATGTCCCATTGTGTCAATATCCTTCTTAAATGTTAATTTTAGTTTACTCCAGGTTACAAAGTTTTTTCTAATCTCTAACCAAGTTTTGGTGTAATTATCCTGAAATAAGTTTATGTTCTTGGGGGTGATCCAAATACCCAGGTATTTCGCTTTTGAGGAGATTTTCAGGCCCAATATTTTTTCTAAAATGTCAATATCCTTCTTAAACTGTGGTGCCCCAAACTGGACACAGCCAGGGCTTGACTAAGGCAGTATAGAGTTGTAGTAATATCAGGGCTCACCCAGACTTGGATTTTTCCTGTGCCTAGAAAGCATGCATCTGAGCAGTTTTGCCTTTGCCCCCTGCTTCCCCCCCAGGGAAAACCCATTCTCCCCCCCCCCACCGGGAATAATGTGCACATCTCTATCCCCCTGCCCCTCAGTAATTTTTCACAAAACGAGTTGTCTGGCTTGCTAGTGGGTTGTAATCCAGAAAAGACTCCTCCTTTAACCATTCTCCATCTGAGAAAGGATAGTGTGTGGCAGATGAGGTTATCTATTCCTGTTGTTTAGCCTGGGGAAAACAGGGAATGAATAATATTGTAACAAGTAAAGGGAAGGAGTTTTGGGCAGCCTTGACAACCATTGCCAAGGGGGTCAGAATGTAGGGAGAGTGACACTTGGAGGGCAGTTAAGCCAGAAACAGAGGAGATGAGAAGCAACGTTGGACTACTGAGAAACTGTTGCTGTTAGTTTTTGGAGGACAGTTGATAATAAGGTGAGGTGACCATGCTCAGGATTGTGGAGTGGCTGTTGTGGAGTGTGACAAAACAGCTCATACTACATCTGGTGGAAGAAGAAGAAGAAGAAGAAGAAGAAGAAGAAGAAGAAGAAGAAGAAGAAGAGGAGGAGTTTGGATTTGATATCCCGCTTTATCACTACCTGAAGGAGTCTCAAAGAGGCTAACAATCTCCTTTTCCCTTCCTCCCCCACAACAAACACTCGGTGAGGTGAGTGGGGCTGAGAGACTTCAGAGAAGTGTGACTACCCCAAGGTCACCCAGCAGCTGCATGTGGAGGAGCGGGGAAGTGAACCCGGTTCACCAGATTACGAGTCCACCGTTCTTAACCACTACACCATGCTGGCTCACAAGCATGGAAATGAGGCCTTGATCTGACAACTCTGAGACTGTACTATTTTGCTTGCTGAAGTAATACAGGTATTACACAAGACAAGGAAGTTCCATGGATAACAATGGGCCTTTGCTCTGAATCACCTTTGACTAGTCCTTTCACTATACTCTGCCCTGATTAAGAATATGAGTAACCCTCTTCCGGAGGTGGAGCCAACGGTAATGGCTGCTTCTCTCTAATTTGGAGAGAACTAGCTCTACGTAATTTGGGTCCTGTCGCTACGGCGCAGCGGGGACCCCCAAATAAATCACAGGCGGGTGAAGCCTGTGAACGTGGGACTCAGCGGGCACCGTTTGCACCCCGCCAATTGCTAAAGGAGCTCGGCAACGGGCTCCGGAGCGGAGCGGGGGTGGCGTGGTGCTGTGAGCAAATTGCTTCTTCCGTGGAGTGAAGCCGCGAAGCTGTTACCGGAGAGCTCTGCCTTTTTTCCTGGGATAATTGGCACTGAAAACAACTACCCGTGAGTAGGAGTAAATTGGATTTAAAGGGAAAAAAAAGTTAATTTGGCACGAGTGGGGAACGTACAAGCAGGAAGTCTACCTCCCCTGAATTGTAAATAGATCAAAGCAAAGAGACTTCAAAGCAGAAACTCGGAAAGTCATTTAAATGTGCTAAATTCCAACATCTTGAAAGTGGTTCCCCCTCCGGATTGCAGGAGAGGAGGGGGAAAAAGACTGAGCTGAATTTCCCTGCAGTAAAGAAGGGGAGAGGAAGGAAGAATTTACAATTTAAGATTCAGAACGGACTGCCTTAAGATAGAGGTTTATAGTGAAAGTTTGTTTCTGACAGCCAATTCTGCAAAAGTGATACAGTGTTTCCGAACCTCTTTTGGCTTAAAAGTAACTGTTTAAATGTATTGAGACTGTGGACTTCGAAAGTAAATTGGGGGATTTATAAAGACTATTTTTGTTTCTAAAAAGTTACAAGTTCTGGCTGTTACTGTGTCCCCCTAGAGGAGATTGGACATTGTTGCAACAATAGTTACAAAGAGGAAAATTCCACTCTATGTCAAAACAATTGGTTGACTGTGGGAGCGACCTTGAATGTCTATGAGACTGTTATGGCAGAGGATAAGAAGGCGGAATCGCAGGAAAAAATTACTAGATCTGGCAGACATTATCGGATAGATACTGCGTTGCCGCGAAGGGGCTCAACATCTGGAGCATCCGGAGCATTAGGGGCCCCACTCCCACAGTCTAAATCAAAAGTTATGATGTCAGAAGAAGTTTTGGCACAGGCTCTGGCAAAAATTAATGAATCTTTGGAAAGCCTAAGTAAACAGGTAATTGAGACAAATAGACAAGTAGCAGAAACAAATAGGCAAGTAGTTGAGACAAATAGACAAGTTGTGGAAGCATCAAATAAAATTGATTTAAATACTGCAAGTATAAATACCTTGGGACAGAAGGTGAATGCCAACACAGAGACTATCGAAAAATTACTACAGGAATCTGCCTTGATTCGACAAACTGCACAGGAAGCAAAAGATATTGCAATTGCTACTCAGGAGAAAATTCCACCTGTATATAAGAAATTGGAGGACCATGATGTGACATTTTCCATGTTTGAATTAAAAGATAGACAGAGAAATCTGAGAATTAGGGCTGTTCCAGAGCGGGAGAAAGATAATTTGGCTGATTTTCTTACACAGGAATTTACAGATTTTTGGCAATTGGACCCGGGGAAGGAAGAATTTAAGATAGTGAATGCATTTAGGCTCGGAAGAAGACAAGGCAAGGGCAAGGTCAGAGACTGTTTGATTACCTTTCGAACAAAAGAAGAGAGAGATAAAATTCTGAATTTGCACTATCAAAAAACTTTGGAAATTGATGACTCAAGACTAGTGATTTTTAAGGACATCCCAAAGCATTTGCTGGACTTAAGGTCCAATTACGGAGACCTAGTGACCTTATTGAAAAGAAACAGAATTCTTTTCAGGTGGGAATTTCCGCAAGGCCTGTCCTTCAAATATAAAGGGAGAAAGATAAAAATAAAATCAACTGAGGAAAAAGACAGATTCTTGAAAGACCACGAGGAAGATCTACTGAAAGAAGGGGAATCTGAAGAAGAACCAAAAGGCATACTAGACATATCAAATTTATCTTTTGGACTGCACGGTCCAGAAAAAGTGATACTACCCACAGAACAAGAAGCGGCACTTGGGGCAGTTGGAGGTAAAGTGAAGTAGCCCCCACCATGGCTCTGCAACTATTAAGCTGGAATTGTAACGGTTTGAATTCTCCGCGAAAAAGAAAAAGTGTGTTTCATTTATTTAAAAAAAGAACAATTGGACTTGATTTGTCTACAAGAGACACATATAACAAGGGCACATAGGAAGTTATTGATTAATAAAAGATTAGGACAGGAGTTTGTCTCATCTGACAAAGTTAAAAAAAGAGGAGTCGTGATTTATGCAAAGGAGAGACTTTTACCGAAATTTATCTTTAAAGATGATCAAGGAAGATTTTTGGCAATTGAAATTCAACTACAAGGAGAGAAATTCTTAATCGTGGAAATTTATGCACCGAACGAGGGGAAATCTGAATTCTATAAAAAGTTGCATGAGACTTTATTGGATCATTTGGACTATAATTTGATTTTGATGGGGGACATGAATGGAGTAGTATCTACAAATATGGACAAGGCTCAAAGACAGGTAGTCACCAAGGATGGTAGACTACCGAAAACATTTTTTGAGATGACAGACAATATGGACTTAGTGGACATCTGGAGGGTAAAGAACCCCCTGGGAAGAGAAGGAACCTTTTTTTCTGAAGCCAAGATGACATGGACTAGAATTGACCAAATATGGATAACTAGAGGAATGGCACCAAAGATAAAGAAGGTAGAAATCTGCCCAAAAACTTGTTCCGACCATAACGCTGTAAGGATGGAGATGAAACAAACAACAACCGGATCCTTTAGATGGAGGATGAATGACACCTTATTTAGAGATGAAGAAGTGTACAAAAAGGCCCAAAAGACTTTGAGAGACTATTTTGAAATAAATATGAATACCAATGTAGAAAAAAGAGTAATCTGGGACGCAAGCAAAGCTGTGATGAGAGGGGTTTTGATACAACAGAATGCAATAAAGAAGAGAAGTCAAAATGAAAAGAAAGATAAAATTTTGGAAAAAATAAAAGAAGGAGAGAAGAAATTGAGAGCAAAACCAAAGTCCCAGGAGATTTTGAGAGAAATAAAATTATATCAAGTACAATATATGGAAATGATGAATCAGGAAATAGAATGGAAAATCAAACAAATGAGACAAAAAACATTTGAATCAGCTAATAAATGTGGAAAACTGTTGGCCTGGCAAATGAAAAAAAGACAAAAATTAAATACTATTATAAATTTAGAAGTGGAAGGAAAGAGTATACATAATCCAAATGAGATTAGAAATTGCTTCCAGAAGTACTTTAAACAATTATACACACAAGGGCCACAGAAGGAAATGGACATAGACCAATTTTTGAAGACAAATGGCCTACAAAAAATCTCTCAAGAAAGTAAATTAATGCTGAACTATAAAATATCTGAACAGGAAGTAGAAGGTGCCATACAAAATATGCAATTGGGCAAATCTCCAGGACCGGACGGGCTGACTTCCAGATACTATAGATCTTTGAAAGAGTGGTTACTGCAACCTTTGAAGGAAGTCTGCAATGAAATACTGGAGGGGAAAAGGGCACCAGAATCGTGGAAAGAGGCGTATATCACACTTATACCGAAAACAGAGACTGAAAAGACTCAGCTTAAGAACTATCGCCCTATATCGTTACTTAATGTGGATTACAAAATTTTTGCAGACATTTTGGCCAAGAGATTGAAAAAAATATTGATGAAAGAGATTCATAAAGACCAAGCGGGCTTTCTCCCGGGAAGACACCTGTCTGATAATTTGAGGAATATAATTGATATTTTGGAAAAATTAGAAGTGAATATAAACACCAAAGCAGTATTGATATTTGTTGACGCGGAGAAAGCTTTTGATAATATCTCTTGGAGTTTTATGAAGAAGAATCTGCATGGGATGGGGGTAGGCCAAGGTTTTGAAAATGGTATAGGTGCAATATACTCTGAACAAAAGGCTAAATTAATTGTAAATAATGTGGTTACGGAAGAATTTAAGATAGAAAAAGGGACACGACAGGGGTGCCCAATTTCCCCACTGCTTTTTATATCGGTCCTGGAGGTTTTGCTAAATATGATTAGAAAGGACCGGTTGGTTAAGGGCATACAGGTCGGAGCTAAACAGTACAAATTGAGAGCATTTGCAGATGACCTAGTATTGACGTTACAGGAGCCAGAATCTAGTACTAAAAGAGTTTTAGAATTAATTCAGGAATTTGGTCGGGTGGCAGGTTTTAAATTGAACAAGTTAAAAACTAAGGTTTTAGAGAAAAACTTAACACCGATTGAAAGAGAGAGGTTTCAGAATGAGACAGGATTGAATGTGGTAAAGAAAGTGAAATACTTGGGGATTAATATGACAGCCAAAAATGGGAACTTATTTAAAGATAATTACGAAAAATGTTGGACGGAAGTGAAAAAAGATTTAGAAATTTGGTCAAATTTGAAACTCTCGTTGCTGGGCCGTATTGCTGTGATAAAGATGAATGTATTGCCTAGAATGTTGTTTTTGTTTCAGACATTACAAATTGTAGATAAGATGGATTGTTTCAAGAAGTGGCAGAGAGATATTTCTAGATTTGTCTGGCAGGGCAAGAAGCCCAGAATAAAATTTAAGATATTAACTGACGCCAAGGAAAGAGGTGGATTTGCCCTGCCAGACCTTAAACTTTATTATGAATCAGCAGCTTTTTGCTGGCTGAAAGAATGGCTACTTCTTGAAAACACAGACATTTTGGATTTAGAAGGTTTTAACAATGTATTTGGATGGCATGCATACTTATGGTATGATAAGGTCAAAGCACACAAAGCATTTAAAAATCATATTGTTAGGAAAGCATTGTTTAATGCCTGGATAAGATACAAATACTTATTGGAAAATAAAACCCCAAGGTGGCTATCACCAATGGAAGCAAAAGCTCTGAAAAGGCTCAATATGGAGGCCAAATGGCCGACATATTGGGAAATTTTGGAGCAAGAAGGAGATAAATTGAGACTGCAGAGTTTTGAAAAATTAAAAAATAAAGTGAGAGATTGGCTCCACTACTATCAGATAATGGAGGCATATAATTTGGATAAGAAAATAGGCTTCCAAGTGGAAAAGTCAAAATTAGAAACAGAATTGTTAGAACCCAAAACTAAAAATTTGTCAAGAATGTATAACTTGCTGTTGAAATGGAATACTCAGGATGAAACGGTGAAATCTGCTATGATTAAATGGGCACAAGATGTTGGACATAATATTATGTTCACTGACTGGGAACAGTTATGGACCACAGGTATGAAGTTTACGGCATGTAATGCCTTAAGAGAGAATATTATGAAAATGATATACAGGTGGTACATGACCCCAGTCAAGCTTGCAAAAATTTATCATTTGCCCGATAATAAATGTTGGAAATGTAAAGAAACTGAAGGTACATTCTTTCACCTTTGGTGGACGTGCCCAAAGATTAAGGCTTTCTGGGAAATGATATATAATGAACTGAAAAAGGTATTTAAATATACCTTTCTGAAGAAACCAGAGGCCTTTCTCTTGGGCATTGTCGGCCAACTGGTGCCAAAGAAGGACAGAACCTTTTTCATGTATGCTACAACAGCAGCAAGAATACTTATCGCAAAGTATTGGAAGACACAAGATCTACCCACTTTGGAAGAATGGCAGATGAAGGTGATTGACTACATGGAATTGGCGGAAATGACTGGCAGAATCCGAGACCAGGGAGAAGAGTCGGTGAAAGAAGACTGGAAAAAATTTAAGGACTATTTACAGAAATATTGCAAAATTAAGGAACTTTAGAAGGATGCTGGATAGAAATTAAGAGGTTTTTAGCTGTAATGCTTTAAGAGACATGGAAAAAAAAAAGGTTAACAATTGGGTAAAAGATTAATGATAAGGATTTGCTGAACCAACAAACTGAACTGGAATACAAAGAAGGGAGGTATGAGGAGGTCTGGGGAAATAAGAGTAAGGAAGATAGGTTATGGAACATTATTGTGTTTTTAACTGTTTTATTTTGTATGTTTTTTCTTACTTTTTGCTTTTTTGTTGTAATTTACACTTTTTTCTTTGTTTTCTGTATTTTAGTGAAACTTTAATAAATATCATTAAAAAAAAAAAAAAGAATATGAGTAACCCTTTCCATGCAGCCATTTTTGCTGTATGCCACAGGTAGGCATGGAGACGACCCATGCAGTCATTACTCTTATTCCCCTTCCCAGATCACCTTCAGATCAGACACCTGGACAAATAAACACAATTTACCCAGTTAAAGGGCTTCACACAAGCAAGGTTCCGTTTGGCTTAGGACAGCCTATAATTCAGAATACGTTCTAAATCCAGTTTCAAGATGTGAACGTGCTACGGTTCAAAACAATGTCGGTGACTTCCACTGCTTGGGCCATAATACAAACATATGGAACATATGGAGAGTGTGTGCACTTAAGACTAGTTTGACTGCCTTTTTTAAAAAGAGGGGTATGTGTCAAAAAGTCACTTCGTTATAAGGAATTGGTACTTGAATTGTTGGGTGATTCATGCTTGGAAATAGTTTGCAATGTTTACAGAACAGTTCCAGTAACATCTGTTCGGATTACACCGGACAAGAGTGTACACAGAGACTGAACATGGAGCCCGGCACCACTTCCGTTGCGAAACTCTGCAAGCTATCCGTGCCTCCTGCAAAAATCCTCCTCAGGCCTCTTTCTCTTGCCGGTAGCAGAGCGAAACACAGCGGTGAGAAGCAAGGTGCAGCACGTGTGGAATAAATCAGAGCAGACACAAGGCAGTCCTTATCTACTCTTGCCTTTTAATCATGAAGAATAACATCATAAATTCAGACCTGGCGAGAACTGACACATTCTCCCTTTCGCATGGCGTCCGAGAGTCAGACTGAAACACACGGAGTCAAACCCCTCCCTTAAGTGTTTCTAACCACGCCTCAGGAAAGAGACGTCACCAGAACTCTTTAACTCTGTGAGTTCTGAAACCATTAACACCCCCTCTCGTCACGAATCCTGAGGGAAACTGTGAACCCCTATTTACAGACCTCTTTGAGTTCAACTCACCTCCCATTGCCTTTTGCCTCCCACTGGCATCTATCCCAGGCAATTGTTGAATCCCTTCCACACTCCCAGAATCACACTGTGCGAAACCAACCCACGCACTGGTGACCTGAAACCTCTCCGGTGGAATCCCCTTTGTGGTCCGAGTTGACCGCCGAAGCACAACCTCGGGCACTCCTCCTGACCCACTGGGGTCAGCAAGTGTGTCTCCAGCAAGCTCAGAAGACTCCCCCTCTGACTTGCTGCGTCTTCGGGCCTCCCGCACTTGGCTAACAGGAGATGAAGGCTCACTCTTGGGTTCCCTCTTAACCTGTGGAGAAACCCACCCCTGTGCTTGACCATCATCAGCAACCTGGTCTTCAGCAACAGGCTCCGCCTCTGCCTCTCCTTCCTCCCTTTCTTCCTCCCTTTCCTCCCCCTCAGAATCGGACAAGCATTCTGAGAGAAAATCAGAACCATACCTAGGCTGTGACCAACCATCCTGCTCAAAGAACTCAGCATGCTTGCTGACCAGCAGCGTGGTCTGATCACCCTCTGGGTATGCAAACTTCCACCCATTTGTTGCAGGATCATACCCACAGAAGATCATGTCCTGGTACCTAGTACCACCCTCCTTCCGTTGCGCTGTTGGTATTGGCACTGAAGCCTTGGAACCAAACGAACGGAAGAAATGCACCTGTGGCTTCCTCTTGTGCAACAGAAAATACGGTGTGTCACCTACATCGTGATTGTAGGACCTGTTAAAAACAAAGCTGGCAAACTTCGAAGCCTCACTCCAAAAGCTCTGAGGCAGCCCAGAGTCACACAGTAAAACCCTGACAACTTCAGCCAGTGCTTCACTCCTGTGCTCTGCCACGCCTCTCTCTTGAGGAGACTTTGCACCCGTCACCTGGTGACGAATTCCCTTTTCCTTGAAGAACTCCTTCAGAGCAGACCCAGTGAACTGTGACCCACGGTCGCTCCTGAACTCTTGCACCTTGGTGGAGAACCTTAGTTCCACCTCCGCAACCCAATCCTGGATGAGTTGCGCCGCCTCTCTCTGCGACCTGAGAGAAAAAGACCATGAATTCTGAGTAAAATCATCCGATATCAATAGCAGAAACCTGGCCCCACCCAGACTCTCACACTCCATTGGTCCTGTAAGGTCTGTGTGAATCAACTCAAAAGGTTTTGTGGTTACCCTCTTTACCCCGGGAAACCTGCACCTTTTGACCTTGCTGCATGCCCTGCACACTAGGGATCCCTCACATGGCGTGATTTTACAACCTTTGGTGCAGCCTGGCAACCTCTTAACATCCTCCAGACAAGCATGAGACATTCTCTTGTGCCATACATGAACACATGAATCATGGCTGGGAACACTAGCACACTGCGCCTGTGCTTTCCCTGCATTCCCACCACCCTCCAGAGGTGTTTCCAGAACAAAGAGATTGTCCTTGCTCTCCACGTTTACAAGTTGCCTCCCCCCTCTGAAAATGGAACAGGTATTATTTTCAAAACAAATTTTGTATCCCTGCTTCGCCAGAGCAGAAACCGATAACAGGCAACACTTCATCCCTGGTACAATGAAGCACTCCAGCTCAGCCTGCAAAACAGAAACATATACATTTGCTACTTTAGATACATTTCGTTTTTTCCCGTCAGCAAATTTACAAGTCATTCCAGTCGAAAAAGCCCTGCAATTCTGCAGCTCCCCAGCAGATGGCGTTATCAGGTGATGACTCGCTCCTGAGTCCAGCACCCACTTCACAGTTGTGTCCCTGCTGGCATTGTTGTTCAAAGTTGCCATGCCAACAAACGTCTGGCTGCACCTGTCCTTGGCAACTTCCGTAACCGCAACTTCCTGCGTTCCTCTGAAGACTGGACTTATCTTAGAGTTCCCAGACAGCTCTGCAGCACGTATCTCCCTCTGCAGCAGATGGCTGGCCTTGAAACTTTCAGCACTGTCATGTTTCCCAGGCTTCGACTCACGACGCAAACAACTCTTGGCAGCCTTTGGAAAAAGAGGCTTCTCTGAGCTTTTACTGCTCACCGCCCCCCCACTGCTCCCAGGGCTCCCAGGACGCCTTCCTGCACCCCCAGTGATGGGTAAAGGGCCCCCAGCAGCTTGCTTCTCTCCAAGCTCCTCACGCAGACATGTTGCATCACCCACGCAGCTTTTAGACTCTGCTAAACCAGCAGCACCAGCAGCAGTGGCAACAGTCCCTTCGCCCCCCTCAGGGGTCCCACAGCCTTTCCCAGCTGTGCACCGGCTTTCCGTGCTTTCTTGCCTTTTTTTCTGTCCTGATGCAGCCATCTCCAGGCCCTTGCCTGTGCCCCCAGCTTTACACGCTTCCTGGAGAGCCACCCAAGCGACCTCAGGCTTCCTTGCATCCAGAACAATAGGCCTCAAATCAGCACTGACGTTCTCAGCCAGAAAAGTAAGCACACGCTCCTCAGCTTCACGTTGGCTTGTGACCGCCCCAGCTGACGTAGACATCGGCGTGACTGTTTCCCAGAGCTTGGCTCCAACTAGGGACAACTCTGCTAAATAACTCCACTCTAGCCACGAGTTAAGAGTTAGTTTCGCACACGGCAGCTTAAGCTCAAAGCCGTGTTCCTGGGACTGAGCCATCTCCTCCTCCCCGGGGGCTGAGCTTACTCACGTCTCCCGGCTCCGGCAGATCGGCTTCTCCTCCCAGCGAGCTCCTTCCAGCTTCAAAGACACAGCTCCAGAGCTCCAGCTGGCCCCAGCAACTTTCCTGCTGGCTTCCCCCACACGTGGGACGTTCCTGCAATGCTTCAAAGCTTTGGCGAGCACCCATAACCTGTTCGGATTACACCGGACAAGAGTGTACACAGAGACTGAACATGGAGCCCGGCACCACTTCCGTTGCGAAACTCTGCAAGCTATCCGTGCCTCCTGCAAAAATCCTCCTCAGGCCTCTTTCTCTTGCCGGTAGCAGAGCGAAACACAGCGGTGAGAAGCAAGGTGCAGCACGTGTGGAATAAATCAGAGCAGACACAAGGCAGTCCTTATCTACTCTTGCCTTTTAATCATGAAGAATAACATCATAAATTCAGACCTGGCGAGAACTGACACATTCTCCCTTTCGCATGGCGTCCGAGAGTCAGACTGAAACACACGGAGTCAAACCCCTCCCTTAAGTGTTTCTAACCACGCCTCAGGAAAGAGACGTCACCAGAACTCTTTAACTCTGTGAGTTCTGAAACCATTAACAACATCTGTATAACATCATTTGTTCATCTGTTATATGACGACACGTAACATGTTTAGGTGATCTTAGTGGTTAGGAGTGTCTTTGGTCCAGTTAGCAAATGGCGATTGTTGTTTCTAGACTGTGATAACTTGACCACTGATGTTATTGTGATGGTAGCTGTTTTCTTGGGGCAACTTTGGGGAAAGGTTTGGGCCCCCCATTACTTGCAAAAATAAGGCCTAAATCAGGGCATCTCCCAATGAGACCACAGAGGGGTTGGAAGTTGTAACCCCCCAGACATAACTGAATGGCATCAACAACTGGTGGGCCAAAGATTCCTCACCTGTGCATTAGACATTTTTGTTCGAACTGGTTTTCTGGATAAAAGTACGATATTCTATGCCCACCTCTTTCAAATAAAAAGAGAGAGTGTTTTGCATTAATAATAATAATAATAATAATAATAATAATAATAATAATTTATTATTTGTACCCTGCCCATCTCGCTCGGTTTCCCCAGCCACTCTGGGCGGCTTCCATAGAAACAAAAAATACAGTAAAATATCACAGATTAAAAGCTTCCCTGAACAGCACAACTACATTGCATTTATTACTTTGCAAATACTCCATTGAGTTCCTTCAGATGGTGAAAAGTCCTTGAGGCAGTCCGGCTGGCCTTAATATATAAGGTGAAGGTTTTCTGGCAAGGAGCTGTCTGGCCTAAAAGTTAGAGGTTTTGACATTCTGAGTTAACATCCACATGTACAATTCACCCACCCCGTCCTAATTTCAAAACTCTCAGTCATTGTGTAGGTATCGGTAATACAAGTAGCAAATTCATTCTCAGATCACTAAGTTGACAAAACAGCAGCACCGCCACACAGGAGATAGGTATCAGCAGGATCCCCACATTTTGCTGAGCAGAAATGTGTTCATAGTTTTCGCATTTGGAAAGCACGATTTAGGTAAGCTCACTTTAAATGTGAACTGAATTAAATTCACCCCCATCCTTAACTCCAGGCAAGGGTATGTGAATCATTCCACCTTCAACTCAATTAATTTTTATTTTGTGGGGAGTGAGCCTTTGTACTCACCTTTTACAGCAAACACCTCTTGGGATGCAGTGTCCGAGTGGTATATAACGAAGACTCCAGCACTTCCCAGGGTTGTAGGTATTCAAATGGCAGACCCCTCCAACAATGACACATTCGTCTTTACTATTAAATATTTCGGAACCTTTAGACAGGTACACAGGGGTGGAAACTGAGCACAGGTCTTGCATCTGTAAATGCAGTACCAGCTAATCTAACTCTAACATTTGGGATTCCTTAGGTTTCTGTGTAGGAGCTGCTTTTCACTGGTTTCAGACCTGTGGTCGGCTGCAGGCTATTTTGAAGAAAGCTTGTGCTGGCAATATCTTAGCTTCACACTGACAGATGGACGGATCTAAATATGACCTAGTCTACCTGCAACAGCTGTTGTGAAAGTTGAGTCTGTTAACAACCATTAAAGCACTCTGAGCACTGAAAAGCACAATACTGAGTAACATTTCTAAGCTGTACAGGCAGAGGGACTCAGAGATCTGTTTCATAGGCTGCTTTATCTTCCTTCGTTTATTTGTTTGCAGATGCATCAGCCTGGGAAAATACGGTAACTTCTTGCATGGATCAATAAACCAGTCTTTGCCAACTGCTGGCTGGGTCTAATGGGAATTGTTAGTCCCAAATATTTGGAAGACACCAGGTTGGGGAGGAAGGCTGACGTAAACAAACCTTTCCAATCCTGAAACAAACATTACCTTCAAGCTCTCCCTGGTTCAGAATACAAAAATGCTCTATCCTTTTAACAGACCCCTATGATGTCCCCTATTGGTACAGCTGAGAC
This sequence comes from Podarcis pityusensis, assembly GCF_964106645.2. Classification (NCBI taxonomy): domain Eukaryota; kingdom Metazoa; phylum Chordata; class Lepidosauria; order Squamata; family Lacertidae; genus Podarcis; species Podarcis pityusensis. The sequence goes on from NC_138026.1 coordinate 115,478,782, forward strand.
ATTAGCTTTGAATATAATAATCTTTATTCCCCACCCACCAAATCTCTCGAGGATTACAGGCAAGGCTTGTGTTAGGGATGTTCATTGTCAGGCAACTACAATGTAGTAATATGCACTCTCTGTGGGGCATGGCTGTAGATGCAGCACCCCCGTTCCATCACTAGCTGTGGATGGGCCCCCCTGCCTGAGCATTAGTGGCAAGCTCTTCCCATTTCCCACTCCTCAGAAAAGGCAGAAGAACAAAGCAGAAGCACATTCCCACCCCCTAAAGCCATCAAAGCAGGTTTGGGAAGAAATCAGGCTTACTGGAACTGCTTTCATTTTTACTAGAACCCCACAATCCACAAACCAAAGTCAGATGCCAAGATCCTAAGCCAGGGCTCAGCAAGGCTTACCAGGCATGGGCCAGATCACTCCCGCAGAGATCCTCCATGGGCCGGACCAGCGCAGCGCAATGCCAGAAATCGCGTCTGCGCATGTCCCCGGCACCAGAAATTGCTTCTGCACATGCCCAGACTCCGAAAACCGTGACTGCGCAGGCACGATTTTCGGAGTCTAGGCATGTGCAGAAGTGATTTCCAGAGCCGCAGAAGAGAGTCCCTGCACTGCACTGCACTAAACTGGCACAGCGTGGTGTCGGGACTTGCTGAGCGGGCAGCTCGGTTCGGGGGCGGCTCGGGGGCTGGTTAAATGGCCTCTGCGGGCCGCTTCTGGCCCATGGGCCTTAGGCTGCCAACCCCTAAGCCCAGAAACCTCATTTCAGCAGAGAGCCGTTTTTGTTGCTGCCATTGTCAAATACTTGGAAGTCATAACTTCTTGCTGGTTTTCATGTTCTTGAGTGTGCTTGATTTAAGCATGAGTGGTTGGTTGGTTGGTCAAAATATTGCACAAGGTGCTTAATAGCTCTGATTGTGTGAATGGATGGTGAGGGTGATACTGTGGAAGTGATTGTGTTAACAGTGCATTTTATTTTCATTTGGGAGTTTGTATCATGTTGCCTAGTGTCTATCCCCACCCTCCAATCTTCTCTCTCTCTCTCTCTCTCTCTCTCTCTTATGGATATGGATATTATGGATTTATGTATTTGGAACTTTCTGCTTGTAAACAATTTGAAACTGTGTCCAATGTATATTTATGTATTCCAGTTATGCATCTGGATTTGCCTTATAGAAAACTGCTCTCAATCAGACTCCACCCTACGTTCAGTTTAGGATCATTGCCACTCCCACTACATGTATACACAGATTCATTATACCTGGAATGACTTCGACTTCGATGTCATCTTTTCTAGAAGAAGAAGAAAAATACAGGGAGAAATAGTGAGACCAGATGGAGACAACAAGAAAAGGGTTGCTTCAGAATTTGGGAGAAGGGTGGCGATGGACCGCATAGAAAATAGATGGCTTTGTCTCCTTTTCACCTTCTTTTCACCTTCTCCCTAGAAACCCAAAGCAGGAGGCCAACAGTGCTATGATTTGCCTACTTTCCCAGGTATTTACATTTGATGGGACTTAACTTCTTGGCGCCATCAGACATGTGCCAAACCCTAGAGATTAGACCTGATTAGTTACTGACCTTAAAAAAATATGGATTAACTTTTAGACATCCAAGTCATTATCTCATTAACAAATTGGACCAGATTTACTGTACTCTTCTCTTGTGTCTAGCAGCATTCTGGATCTTCTCACTAGGCCACCCCAAACTATGCTTACACTCCCACTTTTGGTTCCTTGGGTTGGAGATATCTCCCCTTTCCCCTGGTATCAAGGACATTTTACTTCCTTCTAAAAAGTTTCCTCTCGTGCCCATTCTGCTTATTTTTACATTTAGCCAACTTCAGTAAAATCCCCACGGCACAAATTGTTCCCGGGGACATGTTTTGCAATGACAGCGTGGGGACCTGCTGAGATGGAAGAAGATAAGCATAACACACAGCAGGTGTTTCAGGGAAAGGAGGGGTACCCTTATAAACAGGTGGATATTAAGAACACAGACTTGTTAACTCTTTAGAGTGGCCAGCACACAGTGCTGAGAACCTCAACTGCACAAAAGTCATGGAAATAAATGTGAACTGTCACAGAGTACTACCATTACAATGGAGATTCTCATATGCAAAGAGCAAGAAGTGCTGGAAAGCAAAGCAATTATATTACCAGACCCTGCAAGTGTCTCTATTTTCCAGGGACAGTCCTGGATTTACAGTTTCTGATTTGATCCTGGAATGTCCTGCATTTCCTTATGATGTCCCTCTTTTCACTGGATAAATGTTGGAGAGAATGGAGTTATGCGATCCTCAAGCAGGGATGGAGGAAGGGGGATGCGGTGAGGGCGGTCCATCCCGGGTGTAACAACTGAGGGGGGTGACAAAATGTGGGGCGACACTCATCATGGGGCCTGCAGCGTGCCCGAGACACGCATCTGGCTTGGGCGTGCGCTGGCTCCATGCTGCCAAAATGGTCCGCCCACTGCCTCCCCCTCAGCTGTAAGGCAGCTGAGTGGGCAGAGGCAGGCGGACTCCTCAGAGGCCCCGTGGAGCATCCTACCCCGGCTGGCCCTGCCCCATGCGCAGGGCATGTGCGCCACCCCAGGCGCCCGATCGGCTTGCTCTGCCGCTGCCCTCAAGCCAAGGAGATAAGTAACTATACAGTGGTGCCCCGCAAGACGAATGCCTCGCAAGACGGAAAACCCGCTAGACGAAAGGGTTTTCCGTTTTTGAGTTGCTTCGCAGGACGAATTTCCCTATGGGCTTGCTTCGCAAGACGAAAATGTCTTGCGAGTCTTGAGATTTTTTTCCCGCTTTCCCCCCCTTTATCTAAGCCGCTAAGCCTTTAATAGCCTTTTAGCAGCTAATCCGATAAACCGATAAGCCTTTAATAGCTGCTAAACCGCTAATAGCGCTAATCCGTTAAGCTGCTAATAGGGTTGCTTTGCAAGACGAAAAAACCGCTAGACGAAGACTCTCGCGGAACGGATTAATTTCGTCTTGCGAGGCACCACTGTACAATCTTTAAAAGGCATCTGAAAGCTGACTGCACAGGGAATTTTTTAAACATTTAATGTTTTATTATGTTTTTATACATGTTGGGAGCTGCCCAGAGTGGCTGGGATAATTCAGTCAGATGGGTGGGGTGGTAGTAGTAGTAGTAGTAATAATAATAATAATAATAATAATAAAGAATAGGACATCCCTATTTCCATCAGAGAAAAGTTGGAGGGTATGTATTATATCACTACAGTGGTACCTCAGGTTACATACGCTTCAGGTTAGATACACTTCAGGTTACAGACTCCACTAACCCAGAAATATTACCTCGGGTTAAGAACTTTGCTTCAGGATGAGAACAGAAATTGTGCAGCGGCGCAGCAGCAGCTGGAGGCCCCATTAGGTAAAGTGGTGCTTCAGGCTAAGAACAGTTTCAGGTTAAGAACAGACCTCCAGAACGAATTAAGTCCTTAACCAGAGGTACCACTGTATTTTATTTCCCTCACTCAAAACATGCTGATTGGATAGCACTTGTAAAACCATGCCCTCTCATTGCAAGCTGCACTTGTCAGTTTTTTTTTTAAATAATTTTTATTAACCGGCCAATCAAATCAAATTAAATCACATCACATAAATTCTGAATTACAAAGCCGAATTTTAAATTTTGTTGGGGGGACCCATATTTCAAGATCCGAAGGGGGATTCTGATCATCATCTTCTTGCTACTGCGTTAATGTCCAAATCAGTCCAAATCAGTCCAAACAGAGTTCATAATTCTATCCAGTCTTATCTTACTGTTTCCAAATCACATCTTGTTCATATATTTTCTCTTTTTTCTTTATGATCTCTTCTGATAGTCTCCTTAAGCCGATAAACACCAATAATAATAATAATCCTGTGTGAATTTTTCCGTTCTTCCAATCCTCAAATCGAGATGGTTTCCATATATCATCGCCTTCATAGATAACATCGCTCTTTCCATCATTAATCTCGCAAAACTGTCGCTCTTAAGTCCCTCTGAGGAGTTTCACCCACAATATATAAACAGCTCTATTTCTCTCTTTCTCCTCCCAGACTCAAGACCTCCGACAGAACTTCCCAATATGGCGACGGCATTTTTAACTGCATCATTCCAAAGCTCTTATACATTCCACGCTCTTCTTAAAACATGCTTTGGTTCGAAAGTTTATCTCCACACAGCCTTAAATCCACAGCTTAAGTCCTTAAAACGACATTTCTGACTCGTGAGGGGAGGGGATTCTTGTTTAATCACATAAGGAAAGAAAGGAAAGTTTCCCCCCCTCCCCCAACAGTAATTTGCCATACCGTGTCTTGGCGTATCTTCTCATGTTTTATTCTTGTCTTGTTTTATCAGAGATCTCTTCTGTTAGCAGTCTTTGCTCCCCCTCCTTCCTTGAAATATGTGCATTCCTTCATCCAAATGGTTTCTTTTGAAGTTCTTGCAGCTAGTGGCGCGAATCAGGGACGGCGTCCAGGAGTGCCGGAATCCCACAGGAGGGCTTTGTGCCTAGTGCCCCCATCCCCACAAATTCAGGGGTGGTATAGGGCACAGCAGGCAAGGGCAGTCCCCCCCACCATCCTGGGGGGGGGGTAGGAAGGCTAATTACTCCCATCATAACCTCTAAATTACCTCGTGTGGGTCGGAGAGATGTTATTGTCAGCCATCTTCCGATGCGCCCCCTAGTGGTCCCCCTGCACTTGTCAGTTTTGAAGGAGCTGTCCTGTCCCATTTCTCCTCGTCCTGGTGTTTCCTTATAGCAGTGGTTTTCAACCAGTGTGCCATGGTACCCCAGGGGTGCCGCAGAAAGAATGTAGTTGGTCAAGGGAGCCATGGACTCAAAAAGGTTGAAAACCTCTGACTTATACAGTCAGCTTAGAAGCATAGTTTTGATCAGACACGTATCTGCAGGTTTTCCCCCTTTACATCTGAATCACCAAGGCACTGCAAATAACTTCAGAAGTCCTTGCTCCAGCTCAGAAGTCCTTGCTCTGGTTTGTACTTTTCTCATCCATGTCTGAGTGCTTTCCTTTTGTTCCCACGGCTTCCCCTGGGAAAACCTGATATTTAACACTGAATCAAAACCAACAGCAATTTAGGTTTTCCACAATTGCTGAAAGGGTTAAAGAGTGGGTTTTCATGGGGAAAGTGTCAAGGCAACATACTAGACTTTTTATTTCCCTCCCATTTTGTCCCTCCGCCCCCATATTCTCACCTTCGACAGCAAGGCCTCCTTTTGTAGCATCGCTGAATAAATGTATCACCTGGATGACATAAGTCAATAGCACAATAGCCGTCAGCATCAATACATCGCTTTAGTGCTGGAACCATATAGCCTACAGAAACGAAACCCTCTATTAAAGATAGATTTTTGGAGAGGTGCAGAAAATATCCCCAAAGTTACAGATACAAGTTTCATCTTGTGGTCTCTGCACACCCCTAAAAAGTAAGACATGGAATGTTGGGAGCCCATTTTCTCTCAACCTGAAGACGTGAATAGCATTATTGTTTTTTAAGTCCTCATCAGATTTCTCCCCTAAATAATCCTGAGAGTTGTAGAGCAGTTGCTAACGGAGAGAGAAAACAATTGTTAGCTCAGTTTAAGTCCGTGGAGAATATTTATGCCCCTGTCTCTTCCACTGACACACCCTGGAGCCACTGTGTGTCTGGTGAACCCTTAACCTTGACAAATGCTCTTCCCCAAGTCCACCTTGAATAGCTCCTCACCAGATGCATCCAGGAGAACCACCGAGACCAGAAATAAACTGATGCAAAAGATCTTCATGTTTGGAAGAAGACAGGTGGGAAGACTCTGCCGCTGGGGAGGATGAACAAAACTGAGAGATGAGAACTCAGCAAGCCCTTAAAAGCAGGTTGGCACTGTGGTTCTCCATGGCATGGTTGCAACAGTTCATGAAGCTGGCAAAGGTTCTTAAAGGGGGCATATTTATCGAAGCGTTCTCTTGATGGCGCTTCTGCATATATCCAATCGCTTCTCGGCAGATCAAAGGGAAATCTTGTTCCTTCTGGTGGACATGAACTGAAATGTTCCTTAAATGGAATAATCTGAATTGTTTTGCTTCTCTGCCCCAACTCCTTATTTGGGTTTCTTCATTTACAGGTGATAGGGAGGAACCAAATGTACTGCAGTCCCTCAATCTCATATTTTTAGAGCCCACTTTAAAAGCTGAATGTTCTGATCTCAGTCTTGTGTCTCTACAGACCACAGGCGAGCCTTATCTTCAGAAATATTGGGTCTGAAAGGAACAGGGAATCATGATAGATGCACATGAAATGGTGTGTGGCATAGAAAAGCCAGATAGAGATATGTTGTCCCTTCTTCTCTCATAATATTCATCCAGTTAAGCAGATTGTTGGGAGATTCAGGGCATGGGCAGGGGGAGCATTTCCTCAAACAGCACATTGTGAAAGAATAACACCTGCTACCATAGTATATAATGATGTCTGCCAGTTTGGACGACTTTAAAATAGAGGGACACAAACTCATGAGCTGGGTGGTGCTGAGAATAGCAGTGATCATGAGTTCAAGATTGGAGCCAGTAGGCTGGCAAGTACCCTGCTGCTGTGGAATCACAAGTGGGGAGGGCACAAGCTGGTACACTTGGTTCCTGCTTTGAGCTTCCAATCAAACATACGCATATGCACATACAAATATAGATCAGCCATTTATTTGTCAGGAGCTTGTCCTACACTTGAGTAGGACCCTAGCAGAGACACATGCCCGACTAGCATGTTCTCTCCCTCCTGGTTGATCATCCAGGAGCTTCAGAAGCTTTCTTCAGCCCGAACATCACAGAGACCAATGCCAACAGACATTGGCACACATAGGGATCCGCAGAGTGTTCGCAGTGTGTGTAACAGACCTCAGCAACTCAGCATTTTGGCTAATCTACTTTATTTACATATAAACACACATGGAGCACTGCAACATGGCTCCCTCTCTCTCTAGCATCAGACAGCAAAGAGAAAAAGAACAAAAAGAGCAATAGTCCCACTTCACAGAACACAGTAACACAAACACTCTGCCTCTGTCACTTCCCACTCCGTGGAGTCAAAATATATACCGTCATGTAATAGACAAAAAGGGATGCGGGTGGCGCTGTGGGTAAAACCTCAGTGCCTAGGACTTGCTGATCGTAAGGTCGGCGGTTTGAATCCCTGTGACGGGGTGAGCTCCCGTCGTTTGGTCCCAGCTCCTGCCAACCTAGCAGTTCGAAAGCACCCCTAAGTGCAAGTAGATAAATAGGGACCGCTTTATAGCAGGAAGGTAAACGGCGTTTCCATGTGCTGCGCTGGTGCTGGCTCGCCAGATGCAGCTTCGTCACGCTGGCCACGTGACCCGGAAGTGTCTTCGGACAGCGCCAGCTCCCGGCCTCTTGAGCGAGATGAGCGCGCAACCCTAGAGTCGGTCACGACTGGCCCTGATGGGCAGGGGTACCTTTACCTTTAATAGACAAAAATCCCATGACTGCAATCATGGAGCAGGAATTCTAACAATATTCGCTCTCGGTGAAACCTGACATTCCAGAGCCTAGCAGAGACTAATTTTATAGTCCGCAACACAACACCCCCCAACCCTCTTAGAACTGTTTCAGTCTGCAAATGTGGCTATAACAAGACATAGAATCAGACGTTAAAAGGAATGATGTCATTGAAGCTCATAATTTTCTTCTTCTGTACAAGGATTTGTTAGATTTTAATGCTCAGGTGTACTACAAAGAGTGTTATCCCTACTATCACACTGAAGTGAAGACAGTCAGTGGCATAGCGTAGCGGGGCTGGGAGGCCATGGCACTGGGCATTTTCTGTGTGTGTGTTTTTAGGGAGTGCAACCAGCCTGGCTCTGGTGCAAGGGAGCTGCTGAGACAGCTTTTTCACACGGTGGCCCAATGCCACCATCTGCAGCTCCACCCCAGGGTCAAGATTGATTTGTGGGTGGTGAGAGGAGAGTGGTGGCGCTGCTTGGCCCAGTCATGCCTCAGGTGGTGATAGCATACGTTCTTCCACTGAAGATATTGATTGCAGGAGATGAGTCAAAGGGCACTCTATGCAGCTGCAGCCAACATTCCACAAACCTGTTTACTCTGGCCTTAGATGATGACTGAGATGTATCTTTTCAGACCAACCCTGTTTTTGTGATCTCATTTAGAACTGCATTTCTAATCATTGGAAACCCACCCTGGATGAAGGGTGGATAATAAGTGAAAATGAAATAATATTGAGCTAGATGGAATAAAGATCAGACTCAATATAATGTAGTTTCTTCTTGGTATGAAATCTCCTCCATATTCAAAATTTAAATATGAAGTAGAAATCTGGTGCCACTGCAAATCCCTAAAAAAATAAAAAGTTAATCATGAGTCTCTTTTTCATGTCAAGACCCACCTGATGCTGCAGACTTGCCTGGGTGCCCCCATGAGGTGATGCCCCCATGCTACTCCTGGGTGTTGTGGGCTCCTGGTTGCCCCCAGAGCTGTCAGAAGCAGAGTTAGGGCTGTGTGACACTGGGTGCTGAGCCTAGGGGTGCCCCAGGCTTTGCAACTATGGCATAGTGAATTGAGCAGAACAGAAGGTGAGAGGTGAGGAAGCACCAAATTTTGGCCTCGCAAAGTGTGCCACTTGCAGTTTGAAAGCCCAAAGTCTACAGCTGCAGCCATTTCTGTTCCACCTTGATGTTTCGTTTGGCCTCCACCACAGCCACTCCAAGGCTCTGAGTGCTGTCTCCCGTCATCCGATGCCATTCAAAAGCCCACAACGGCACTTTTCTCTCTCTCACTAGCTCAACATTCCTCCCCATCTCCTTCCTCGCTGGCCTAACTGCTCTACAAGGGTCACCTGCCCAAGATTCCAATTCCCTTGGCAACAGTTCCCGAGGCTGCCAAGAACACTTCCCCCTCACTCCATACAATTACATACATTCTCTGCTTCCCCCAGGCAGCCGGATTATGAAATATATTATAACAACAGCAGGACTCCTAAAAAAACACAGGAAAACCACTTCTATAAAGAGGGTGAGAAAGTGGCCTTGGCAGTAGCAACACAGACCTCTTTCTTAGTAAAATAATAATAATAATAATAATAATAATAATAATAATAATAATAATAATTTATTTATACCCCACCCATCTGGCTGGGCCTCCCCAGCCACTCTGGGTGGCTTCCAACAAAGTATTAAAATACAGTGGTCTGTTTAACATTAAAAGCTTCCCTAAACAAGGCTGCCTTCAGATGTCTTTTAAGACTCTGGTAGTTGTTCTCTTTGACATCTGGTGGGAGGGCATTCCACAGGGCAGGCACCACTACCGAGAAGGCCCTCTGCCTGGTTCCCTGTAACTTGGCTTCTCGCAGTGAGGGAACCACCAGAAGGCCCTTAGAGCTGGACCTCAGTGTCTGGGCTGAACGATGGAGGTGGAGACGCTCCTTCAGATATACTGGACCGAGGCCATTTAGGGCTTTAAAGATCAGCACCAACACTTTGAATGGTGCTCAGAAACATACTGGTAGCCAATGTAGATCTTTGCCTCAGTGAAATGAAGCATTGCCTCAGTGTTGGAGATGCAACAGGAACAGTCAGGGAACTTTTATTGGATTACAACCCAGTGGAAGGCAGGCGATTCCTTACAAGGCAGCCCTGTATCAGGAAGCTTTTAATCTCTGATGTATTGTGTCTGTTTTATATTCTCTTGGAAGCCACCCAGAGTGACTGGAGCAGCTTAGTCAGTTGGAAGAGGTGCAAGTATCACCACCACCACCACCTTCATCATCATATCGAGGGGGCAGGGGCAGAGAAGGAAATTTGCACATTATCCCCAGGGAGAGCTCAATGATGAGAATGGTCTGAGTCCTCCTATACTAGGAGCCTGGAACAGGTGAATCTATATGCAGGAAAGATGAGCTTTTGGTACTCTAGGAGCATTCAGAAGTTGGTTGCTCTCAAATGTATAATGAATATGGCTTATAAACTGATTGGTAGTACACCCAAACCCCTGGAAGACAGACAGATTTTTCTCCCAGCCTGAGCATCCTAGGCATGGGGGCCTGTTTCATAACAGCCTTCCCTGTTTTAGTCAAAGCATTCCACTCAGTTGTTAACCTAAGGGTCATAAAACCCAATTTACAAAGCACCGAATCCTGAAGACTTCATTATGTTAATGCACACTGTTCAGTATTTCCTTGCTTTGTTATTCCGTGGCTCCTTGAGGAGAAACAGCCATGGCAGTGGCAGGCTTTGGGCTTTCATATTTCAGCGGTGCCGTGTGCGATAACAAAATTCAGCTCCCACTTGCCTCTTACCTCTAAGTCATTGTTGCAGCACCCCTTGTGGTGACTTCTCAGCTTGGTGTCCAGTGTGGGCAAACCAGTTGCGCTCCTCTAAATTTGCATCTGCCAAAGGTTATTTATGTATATAACAACTGCGCCCCGTGTTTTGTTAACCCAAAAATGAACAAGGTCCCAACCAAAGAAGATTGGCAACTTAAGTTGACAGAATATGCACAACTTGCAGACTTAACATATAGAATAAGAGAACAAGAAGAGCATACGTTTAAAGAAGATTGGAAAACGTTTATTGAGTTTATGGAAAATAACTGTATACAGCTGAAATCGCTGGCAGCATTAAGATAAATTCAACAGTGTAAATAATCTTTGATGGATGTAATAATGGAAAACCAATTGGTAAAGTTTTTGTAAAATATGCAGGGATGTAAGATATGCAAAATGAATCATGGAAAGAGAAGAAGGGAAATCACTGATATTTTAAGTATGTGAAATGTTGATCTGAAATTGTAATACAGAAAATTTAATAAAAATTATATTAAAAAATAAATAAATTTGCATCTGCCATGAACCACAATACCAAAAGCTGCAAATTTTATATTGACTGCAACGTCTAAGGTAATCCATGCCACTAAAACCTTGAACTCTGAATAAATTTCATGGTTGATATCAAGAACTTTTATTTTCCTCTTTTCTTTCCTTGATGAATAGTTCCTGTCATCACGTGCATCGCAACCAGATCACTCATGCACAGAGCTTACCTGTTAGTATATCACAAAAACCTACAAATAGGTGGACATTCAACCTTCCAGGAGGCACAGAACTATCATCAGAGTATTTTGCTTCAGTAGTCTGCTCTTGCTGCTCAACTTGAGATCCAAGTCAAGTTTCAACAATGAGTTTGCGCTGGCTGTTCATGGTTGCCCTTCTGTTTTCTGAGATGCTTCTGTCTTCTGCAGGTAAGACATGCATTGAATAAACACCCAGACAGAAATGACAGAAGAATGAAATGGGGTTGGAAGTCATCCAGTGCCATCATGCCCATGTTATGTTCTATGACTTTGCCCCCCCTGCGGCCTGACAAATTATGAATGGAAAGGATATTGAGTGTGATGGAGATGAAGGAGATGCTGGCTTTGTTTACAAGCCACAGAGAAAGAGGAGGGAGGTGAATGGAGGGCAAAGGAAAGAGAGGAGCAGAAAGATATCTCTAGGGAAGAGGGTAAGAATGGACACTGTCCTAAATTCTGCCCTATGGTGAACAGGGGTCCTTAGGTCTAAAGGTTGGGACAATGAGCAGCTTTAAGCCCTGTCCTCTGCTGCAAGGGGAATCTGAGAATGCTCTGAGCGTTGTAATCACTGTGCCCCATAGGTTGCTTTCTACTCACGCAATCCCATGTCCTCCATCCAGGCCCATAAGTTTGTCAGCAAGAACAGCCAATGAGGCGTATAGGGAAGAATCCCAAGGACCTGACAGAGAGGCTCAGTGGACTATACTGTCAGTTTGCATTTCTTAGTGCAGGAAGTATTGATCTGATATGTAGAGATCTTTCCTATTCTACTTAATTCAAGAGGGTTCTGGAAACCTCTGGAAGCTTCTCTGTGTGAAAGAAACAAGCAGAAGGTTCATGATGTTTGGGTTATTCCTTCAGAGAAGCTGAGTACAGCTGGTTTGAACTGGCTATAAAAGTAAGGCCAAAAGGATCCTGGGTTTCACTCTTTCTATCTCTTTTCCTTCTGGTGTGGTGTTCTATACATAGTTTAGACTTATTATAAGTTATTGTAAGTTTAAGTTAAGTCTCCTGCAACTGGATTTCTTATGGATGGTGCCAATCCTGAATTTATTAGATTTGTGACCATTATGCTCATTTGCTTTCAGTAGCAGTAAAGCTCTGCTGGATGAAATAGAATTGCCTCTGGTCTATTTTTTGGGAATCCTGCAATGTGTTTAAGTTGTTACTCTGCTAACTATACGTTAGAATCCCTTGTTAATATTTCCCCCATCACCTCTTCATAGCTGTCAACATTTCCCATTTTTTAAGGGAAATTCCCTTATTCCGAATAGGATTCCTCGCGAGAAAAGGGAAAAGTTGACAGCTATGCCCCTCTTATGAAATCCATTGCTAAGAGCAGTGTTTTTTTTCTGGGGGGAGGCAGGGGTACGCATACCCCTAAACATTTAGTGAATCTTTGTACTTTTGTCCCTTTACTGTATTTATTTTCCCCGATTTGAACTATAAAATGGTGATTTTCTTGAGTCAAAACGAGAGTGCTCCCAAACATACATATATATATATATATATATATATATATATATATATATATATAAATAAATAAAATAAGCACTGGCTAATAGTATTTCCATTTCGGAGGGAGTTATGGCTGAAGTCATACAGCGATTTATATTTAATTCCTTCACCTCTCATGCAATTCTTCTTCTTTTGTATAGGAAAGGATTATATAATTAAAGGTAAAGAAGCATGTATCAAGGAAGGAGGTCATTGCGCTGGAGAATTCTGTCCTTCAGGTCACACGGAATTAAAGTTATGCTACGACAATGTACCTTGCTGCATACCCTCTTAAGAGCAAGTCAGGATGGAATGGAAATAAAAAGTCCACTTTAATGTCTTCCTAATTGTGCTGGCTGTGAATGAATGTGTCATGGGAATATATACTGAGTTAGACCATTGCCCCTCCAGCTCAGCCTTGTCTCCATTGTCATTCTTCTCTACATCCCTTTGCTCTACTTCCTCACTCTCTTTTTTAATAATTAGTATTTAACAATATTAAATTTTAAAAAATTACCCAAGAATCACACCAAATAACTAACTATATACACTTTTTAAGTACCCATAACATTAACATTTCCCGTATTCATATACAGTGGTACCTCTGGTTGCGAACGGGATCCGTCCCGGAGCCCTGTTCGCAACCTGAAAGGAACGCAACCCATGCCTGCATGTCTGTGCATGGGCGGGTTGTGATTCACCGCTTCTGTGCATGCGCGTGACGTCATTTTGCGCATCTGTGCATGCGCGAGCGGCGAAACCTGGAAGTAACCCTTTCCAGTACTTACGGGTCGCCGCGGGACGCAACCTGAAAAGATGTAACCTGAAGCTAACGTAACAAGAGGTATGACTGTAATTAGGTGGGCATCCTATCTTGTTGAGCTGTGTAGTGAGTCAGCTGACAAGGTCAAAGACCTCTGTCAGGTCTATGAAGACAGTGTACCCAGGGCGTCCTTGTTCTCAACATTTCTCCCACAGCGAACGCAGGGAGAAAATTATGTCGGCTGTTGACCTCTGAGCTCCAAAACTGCATTGTGACTTGGGATAGACCCTTTCAGCAAGTGACTGTAAAATAAAGCTAAAGGTTAAGCCCAGTCAAAGATGATTATGGGATTGCGGCAGCACTCATCTTGTTTTCAGGCCGAGGGAACCAGTGTTTGTCCTGTTGCAGGAATTTATGTATAGGTGGGGGGGGGGGTTGCTCCTCCAGCAGATATCATGCACATGCAGCCCACTACCAAAATCAGCACAATCACTTTTGTGGCTTTTGTGATTTGTCCCCACAAAACACTTCATCGTAGTTTCTTCCTATCTATTCAAAGGGCCTCTGCTGCACAATACCAAATGTAAGAATTCACTGACAAATGTATCTATGTACTGGCTCACTGGGAAAACTGGGAAGAAATTCATACAGACAAGTGAGCTCAGCTACTCAACAGCCCCTCTGCCTGAGTGATAATTCCTGGCATCCTGATACCTGAGTGCCAGACAGATAGCCATTCCAGAAATAACAAATCCAGATGAAGACAAAAGAAGAAGAGTTTGGATTTGATATCCCGCTTTATCACTGCCCGAAGGAGTCTCAAAGCAGCTAACATTCTCCTTTCCTTTCCTCCCCCACAACAAACACTCTGTGAGGTAAGTGGGGCTGAGAGACTTCAGAGAAGTGTGACTAGCCCAAGGTCACCCAGCAGCTGCATGTGGAGGAGCGGGGAATCGAACCCGGTTCACCAGATTATGAGCCTACTGCTCTTAACCACTACACCACACTGGCTCTCACAAAAGGGTGTGATTAACTTGGCTGGGAAACAGGGAAATGTAAATATCTCTTTTGTTACACTTGATGGGTGTTTGGTGGAGGGCAAGGGGAATCAGGGGAATCAGAGGGCAGGGTCCAGGATGCTCAGATTACTTCCACCAGACGCCTAGTGATGTAGTTGGGGGGGTGTAACATGGGGATTAGCAGCTAATAAAAGTTTGGGTTCTCTTTGATTCGGGGCTTCCATCTTGTTTCACCTTGCGGCAGGTGGGAGTCCTGTCACAACAGTCTTCAATAAAGATCAATGCTGCTGTTTTGCTCTGGCATTCTTGGTTGGTGTCCTTGTTTTTTGTCCAAGGGAGCCCTCAGATTTCTCTGTTAACAGTCAATAGACAGCTTTCCGGATCATGTGGCCAGCAGGACTAAACTGCTACTGGTACAACGGACACCGTGATGGAAGCCAGAGCACACGGAAACACCGTTTACCTTCCCACCAGAGCGGTACCTATTTATCTACTTGCACTGGCGTGCTTTCGAACTGCTAGGTTGCCAGGAGATGGGACAGAGCAACGGGAGCTCACTCCATTATGGGCTATTCGAACCTCTGACCTTCTGATTGGCATCCCAAGGCTCAATGGTTCAAACCGCAGTGCCACCCGCGTCCAACTACCTTTTAGCAAGTGACTGTAATCTGTTGAGAACTACACGGACGAAGTTTTTCCCCAGAGTACTCAGCAGGGAGATCCCACAGTAGTTGTTACAGTCCAGCAGTCACCTTTGTTCTTGTAGAGGAACACAATCCTGGAGTCGTGCATGTCTTGTGGCACAGATCCTTGTTCCCAACACTGCAAGAGGAGGCCATGGCGGTGTGTAACGAGGGAGGAACCGAAACTGATGAACTGCAATGTGTAGTAAATAAAATACACAGAGTCAGAGGTTCATCAGTAAAAGAGAAACTTTTACTAAATGCAAATACTTTGTTACAAAAAAATATTCAGAGAAAAAGAACTTCAGACATGCAAGGTACAAATGAAAGTAAGAGAGAGACAGAGAAAGAATGACCAGCTTGCTTTATTAGCGTGACCTTGAGATAGTCAAAACAATATT
Source organism: Podarcis pityusensis (assembly GCF_964106645.2). Classification (NCBI taxonomy): domain Eukaryota; kingdom Metazoa; phylum Chordata; class Lepidosauria; order Squamata; family Lacertidae; genus Podarcis; species Podarcis pityusensis. Next base: position 115,494,234 of record NC_138026.1, read on the forward strand.
TCCGAAAGAAATCAACCTTCTAGAATCTTCCAGCTTTTTCCAGTATCTGACCTCAAAGATTTTAGCCATGACAGAAACCACCTCTCAGCATTTCTGTTGGGAATTTTCAAGAAACACGAGTAAAGTTCATGACGTTATTCATGCAGAGTTCTGGATTGAATAACGTTTCTTGTTTCTGTTGGTTATTTGTCATTGGTTTGTTTTGCTTTTTTTATTATGTATTTTGTGTTTTCATTTTGTATTTTAATGTTGTGAACAACCCTGTTATCTTCAGATAAAATGGTGGTACATAAATTTAATAAATATATTAACAAAATTATATCGGTGATGTGGTCCATGACTACTACGGCTCAAGGAGACACAGTATACTGTACCAAATCAAGGAAGTGCTGATCAGTGCATTAACATTCAGCATTCTGTGGGCTGTAAATTCAATTTCAGACCCTTTGCTTGGCAACTGAGTGGAATAATTAGGGAGGCTGCTGTCATATACAGGCCCACATGCCCTGGGTGCAGAAGTTCACTACTGAGGCAGAATACTTTGATTAATGTTCTGTGTCTTCTGGAAGGCTGAATGCTGATCTATTGACGGGGTTTTGTAACGTACTGACATCTAAGCCCTATGAATGGATGATTCAAATGTACTGCTCGTGATGACATAAACTTAATCAAGGAGAGAAAAAAAGAGTTAATTGCCATATATTCTGTATTTTATTCATTGGGAAGCCATAATGTTCAAGGAGCAGACAGTAAAGTCCATGGCATTCTCCATTATATTTATTCAGGGTTCTGGGGTTCAATAGCATCTGTTGTTTAAAAAGTTTCTGCCTATATGTTATTTTCTGCAGTCCATGCCTAGTACCCCTCAAGGAGACACAGTGTACCAAAGCAAAGAAATAATGATTTGACTAAATGCAATGTAGTTTCTTCTTGTTATGAAATCTCCCCCAGTTGCATTCAACCATATTATGGATGCTCTCAGAGCACCAAAACAACATCTTTCCTACAGTCTCCTATGCAAACTGAGCACTTTTGCATTCAAGGCATTTGGTTCTGTGAAATCAGCCCTGAGTGCTCACTGGAAGGACAGATCCTGAAGCTGAGACTCCAATACTTTGGCCACCTCATGAGAAGAGAAGATTCCCTGGAAAAGACCCTGATGTTGGGAAAGATGGAGGGCACAAGGAGAATGGGATGGTTGGACAGTGTTCTCTAAGCTACCAACATGAGTTTGACCAAACTGCGGGAGGCAGTGGAAGACAGGAGTGCCTGGCGTGCTCTGGTCCATGGGGTCATGAAGAGTCGGACACGACTAAATGACTAAACAACAACAACAATCACAACAGTTTTCTCAGAGAATAATAATAATAATAATAATAATAATAATAATAATTCTATCATGTATATCTTGCTCATCTGGCTCTAGTTCCCCAGCCACTCTGGGTGGCCGCCAGCCGAATAGCAATAGTGCTCTTAGTGTTCCACTCAGCTGTCAACCAAAGGGTTATAAAATCAAATTTACAATGCACCAACTCCAGAAAACTTCCTTAAGTTAATGCGCACTGTTCAGTATTTCCTTGCTTCGGTACTCCGTGTTTCCTTGAGGAGCAACAACCATGGACCACAATACTGAAAGCAGGAAACAGCAACTGTTAAAACAATAGATGCCATTGAATCCTTGAATTCTTAAAATATTTCCCGGTTAATGTCATGAATTTCACTTTACGTTCCTCTTTTGTATCCTTGATGAATAGTTCCTGTCATCACGTGCATCACATCCGGATTACCAATGCACAGAGCTTACGTGTCAGTATATCACAAAACCCTACAAATAGGTGGCTATTAAGCGGTCCAGGAGGCACAGAACGATCACCAGAGTATTCTGCCTCAGTAGTCTGCTCTTGCTGCTCAACTTGAGATCTGAGTAAAGCTTCAGCAATGCGTTTGCGCTGGCTTTTCGTGGTTGCCCTTCTGTTTTCTGAGATGCTTCTGTTTTCTGCAGGTAAGACATGCATTGAAATTAAAAAACAAAAACAAAGACATTGGGACTTCCGGTCTGCTGTGCAGGACAATGGCGGTGTGCTGAGTGTCTTCTGCGACACAGAGCTGGCAGAGAGGCTTGGAGGGCAGCGCTAGAGCTCAGCACACCCCCAAAAAACCCCCACAGGAGAGTGGGGACCTGAGGGGTCCAGCAGAGTGAGAAATCTCGCCCCCCCATCGCCTCCCAGCTGCTGCTGTGTGCATGGGAGGGAAGGGGAAGAGGCTTGAGATCACTCTCGGCAACAATGCAGCCTGCTGCCGAAGCTACGATCCGTCACCAGAAGCAGCAGATCTTCCCAATTAGAGGTAAAATCCAATAAAACATTTTAAACTTAGAATTAGACTCTAAAATTACAATTTGGCAGAACGGAAGCAAAACAGGAAGTCAGCTTCCGATCTTTGCCGACAGGCTCTGCAAAGGGAACTTTTTTGTGAATTGGACTCAGACTCTGCTTATAGCAAAGGAGAATTGCAACAGTTAACTTTGACTGGATGGATGGTTACATTCTAATGGCTTGCAATCTTAACTGTATCCAGTTACCTAGTGAGTTGCAAGTGAAAGTCTACTGACATCTGGAGGTTTGAGCAACTTTATAAAAAAAAAATTGGAGCTTGTGTCTGTGGCTTTGCCCCCCTGCAGCCTGACAAATTATTAATGGACAGGATATTGAGTTTGATGGAGGGGATGCTGGCTATGTTTCCTTCCCATCCCAAACCATCTGTTTGGAAGAACAGAGGTGTAGCCTCGGGAATGGTTGTTTCTGCTTTTCAAGCCTCAGACAAAGGAGGAGAAAGGTGGATGGAGGACAGAGGAAACAGAGAAACAGAAAGACATCTCTTTGGAAGCAGTTGGGAATCATAGAATCATAGAATCATAGAATCATAGAATCATAGAATCATAGAATCATAGAATCATAGAATCATCTGAGATCACATCTGCCAGTTCTTTTAATACTCTTGGATGCAGTTCATCTGGCCAGTTCATGTGTTTGTAGGAGGGAGGGAGAAGAAGGAGGCTATCCTAAATCCTATGTTGAACAAGGGTTCTGAGGTCTAAGAGCAGGGACCATAAGCGGTTTTAAGCCCTGTCCTCTGCTGCAAGAGGAGTCTGAGGATATTTTGAGGGCTGTGGTCTGTGTGCACCAGACACCCCTCCGCCATGTCCTCCATCATACAAGTTTATGAACACATTCCAGCCACACAAAAGTGCCCAAGGCAGGTGTTATGTACTGAGTTGAATAGGATCCCAAATACAGCAGTCTGATTGGTCCTAGAACCATAGGATTCAGAATGCAGCAGTCTGATTGTTCCACAGAAACCACCCAATCCAGCTCCAGGTGGAAGTGAATCCACAACCTAATTGGCCTACAGGAGAATCCCAGAATTAGCCAATCACGTGGGGCCCATTGTGTAAATAATGTATATAAAGCAGACATTCTGGGGGAACTTCCATTCCTCCTCACCACTATGAGCCCAATAAAGAGCATGAAATCCACTCTCGACTCTGAGTATATTTCAGCAGGGTTGGCAAGGATGTGTATAGAGTCCCAAAGACCAGGCAGAGAGGCCAGGTGGGCTGTACATGGCTCTTGGGTCTGAACTTTCCCCACCCCTGTATTAAAGGAATACCTCCCTCATCACTGAACTTCAGGAAGGCAGTCAGAAATCTCTCTGCTTTCTACCATTGTTCACCAATAATAATAATAATTTTAACAATATTTTTATTATTTATACCCCATCCATTTGGCAGGGTTTCCCCAGCCACTCTGGGCGGCTGGCATTATATAATGTTGGACAATTTCAACAAATAAGAATTGTTTTCCCCACCCCTTTTGAAATCCATTGCTAATAGTGTTTCCTTTGGGAGGGAGAGATATAGCCGAGGTGATACAATCATGTATCGTATATTTCACTCTATAGGACGCACCCGACCATAAGACACACCTAGTTTTAGAGGGGGAGAACAAGAAAAAAAATTCTCTCCCTCTATGCGCAGTGCCCCTTCAGCAAAGTGACAGGAGAAACGGAGCCCCTTCCATTTCTCCTTCCGCTTTGCTGAAGGGGCACTGTGCAGAAAGGGAAAGCTGCGCAGCGCCTCTCCAGTGAAGCAAAGCCAGGAGAGCAAGAGGGATCGGTGTGCACCAACCCCTCTTGCTCTCCTGGCTTCAGGGATAGCTGCCCGAAGCGTGAATTCACCCCATAAGACGCACACACATTTCCCCTTAATTTTTGGAGGGGGAAAAGTGCATCTTAGAGAGCGAAAAATACGGTATATTTATTACCTTAACAATTGTTCTTCTTTTGTGCAGGACAATATAACAAAAAGGAAGGTGAAGCTAAATGTGAAAATATAGGAGGCTTCTGCGATGAAGAATACTGTCCTTCGGACCACAGGCAAAAGATGCTCTGCTATGAAAAGGCACCTTGCTGCGTACCATTAAAATAATGGAAATAAAAAGCCCAGTTTCATGCCTTCAAAATTATGCTGGCTATGAATAAATGTTTCATGGGAACAGATACAGAATCAGATTATTGGTACATCCAACTTAGCCTTGTCTGCCTTGTCAGCAGTTTTCCATTTAGGTCAGACTCTCCAGGCTTTCTGGCCGTTTTCTCTCACAATCCCAAGTGAAGGTGCCAGAGACCTTCTGAAAGCAAAGAAGATGTTCTGCCACTGAGTTATGGCCCTTCCCTATAAAGTGTGCTTAGTTGAGGGGTTCTGGGTTGTTTGTGTTATTTTGTCCTTTTGACAAAGCTCCATCCTGGAGATGATTCATTATTATTCTCCACCTCCTCTTCACCACCTCCTTTTTCTCATTATTGTTGTTGTTGTTTAGTTGTTTAGTCATGTCTGACTCTTCGTGACCCCATTGACCAGAGCACGCCAGGCACTCCTGTCTTCCACTGCCTCCTGCAGTTTGGTCAAACTCATGTTCGTAGCTTCGAGAACACTGTCCAACCATCTCATCCTCTGTCGTTCCCTTCTCCTTGTGCCCTCCATCTTTCCCAACATCAGGGTCTTTTCCAGGGAGTCTTCTCTTCTCATGAGGTGGTCAAAGTATTTGAGCCTCAGCTTCAGGATCTGTCCTTCCAGTGAGCACTCAGGGCTGATTTCCTTAAGAATGGAGAGGTTTGATCTTCTTGCTGTCCATGGGACTCTCAAGAGACTCACATTATTACTAAGGTATTGAACTTTATTAAATTTCAAAACACAATATACAGTTATCACACCAAATAGCTAAATATACACTTTTAAAGCACCCATAATATACAGAATATTAACAGTCACCATATTCCTATAATATCAAAATAAATATCTGTTTTTTTCTTCCTTGTCTCCCATCTCTCACTCACTTAGTGAATCAATCAATCTCCTTTGTTGGCATCGTAAGAGTACCATCATATACATAGATTGGAGCCCAGCACAGATAACAAAACATAGAAGGAGGCAGTTTAGGATAAAACTGTCCAGACATCGTGAGATACAAAAGTGGCTCTTAGGACATATGGTGACTCAATTTCATGGCATCACTCAAAAATCTTTACACATTCTCCACAACATCATTCCTACAATTAGTCAAAAGACGCGGGTGGCGCTGTGGTCTGAACCACAGCGCCTAGGGCTTTCTGATCGGAAGGTCAGCAGTTCAAATCCCCGCGACGGGGTGAGCTTCCGTTCCTCAATCCCAGCTCCGTTGCTCAGTCCCAGCAGTTCGAAAGCATTCCAGTGCAAGTAGATAAATAGGTACCACTCCGCCGGGAAGGTAAACGGCATTTCCGTGTGCTGCTCTGGTTTGCCAGAAGCAACTTAGTCATGCTGACCACATGACCTAGAAGCTGTCTGCGGACAAAGGCCGGCCTATGGAGCAAGATGAGCTCGCAACCCCAAAGTCGTCTGCAACTGGACCTAAGGGTCAGGCGTACCTTTACCTTTACCTTAGGTCACCCTGAGAGAGTTGGTGCCATAGACCCCCTCCTTCAATAAGGGGGGCAAATACTTTTATTTCATTGCCCATTTTATGCAAAAATATATGTGTGTGATGGATTGGACCTGCTTTGTGCCACGAAGGCAGTGCCATTTAGAATATGGGATTCTCAAGAACCTACCTTGCAAAACTGCAGACGGCAAAACATTAAATCTTGCTAGGGAAAGAGCTCTGCATAGATGGGGATAATAAAGGAGATGTAAATATGGAGCATCCTGGCCAAATGAGGATGGAATTCCCAACCCCAATGGGGAGGAGGTTTTATTGGCTGTGCTGCTAAGGGTTTGGAATAAAATCTCTATTATTCTGTGCTTGAATGTCTGGAATGCTTCTAATTGTGGGAGCATAAGCAGCAACTCAAAGGATAAGCCACAGGTTCTGATTTTCTGCTCTTAATGCCAGCCAACCATTTGGAGTGGTGCGATTCTGCCAGCATACGGAAAGTTAAAGAAGACGGATCAGACTTAAAATGTCCACCATCGCCGCCACCCCCACCCGCCTTCACCATAAGGTGCTTGGGTTCTTAATGGAATCAGTAAAAACAGAACAGCAAAGGTCACAGCAAAGGGACCTAACAGGAAACCAGCTGAAAAATGGGGTTATCTCAAAACTTTTTTGCCCTTTTTTATTATGCAACTTCTCACTCAATGACCTCCAGGAATGCCCTCAACCTCTGTTTCTATGGCCCAGAGCTACTGCTGGGGATTTTCAATGCAACTTCCAAAGAACTGGTATGCACCAACTGGCTAGAGTAAAACTGTGTTGTGCAACAACATCTGCAGCCTGTTGGAACAGGATGCTGGACTAGATGGGCTAATGGCTCTTCTTATGCTCCTGCAGTCTTTGCAAAAGAGTCTGGCAGGCGCCTACTGTTGTCATCAAACATGTCTCGGCCCAGATTATTTATTGGACTCCCAAAGCCCAACAAATTACCTTCTAACAGCCTATTTATTCATCTTTTTTAGGAATAATGAATCAGATCAGTCATATCGCACTGTCCTAGTGCTAAGCTAACCCATATAATGTTGTTGTTGTTGTTTAGTCGTTTAGTCGTGTCCGACTCTTTGTGACCCCATGGACCAGAGCACGTCAGGCACTCCTGTCTTCCACTGCTTCCCGCAGTTTGGTCAGACTCATGTTTGTAGCTTCGAGAACACTGTCCAGCCATCTCGTCCTCTGTCGTCCCCTTCTCCTTGTCCCCTCCATCTTTCCCAACATCAGGGTCTTTTCCAGGGAGTCTTCTCTTCTCATGAGGTGGCCAAAGTATTGGAGCCTCAGCTTCAGGATCTGTCCTTCCAGTGAGCACTCAGGGCTGATTTCCTTAAGAATGGAGAGGTTTGATCTTCTTAACCCATATAATAGTATCTCTAAATTAATTAGAGGAACAATATAAGGTAGGACTTTTAAAATAGCAAAGCTATTCTGTCATGTTTGCAATAGACCTGCCAAAGCTATGTTTGCCATACAACACATTTACTCAGAAGGAATTCCCATTGTATTAAATGTGGCCTCAAACCTTTGACCTTCTGTTCTTTAGTTAGGGGATTACCCCACACCCCCACACACATTCACCTGTAATCTAGGAGGTTTTAGCTCCTTCTCAAAAGTTTCATTACCTCATCATCATGCAGGGCACCATTTAAAAAAGATTGTATTGTGTGAATTGATATTCCTGTTCTTCTTCTTTTTTTTACAGGATACTGAGTCCTGGTAAATCCCCAAGGGGTAGGAAGAAAAATAACTAGCCATAGATAGCTCCAGGGCATGGTGTATGTGGTATGTGCATGTCACCGAGAGCCTCTGCTATGATGGAAAAAGATAAGCATACAATGGAGGTCTTGTTCCCTGATGAAGAGAGCAAGAAAGCCAGTAGCCCTTTGGACAGAGCTGTGAGCAATTCAAGTCAGAATTGCTGTAGAGTTCATCCCCACCATTCTGGCACAATCCATTAAGAATTTGACCTCCTTTTCATCCATGTATTTAAAATAGATTTAGGCCCCATCTGCACCCCATCAAAACAATTTATGCAACAATAAAACAGCAATAAAAAACTACACTTAAACAACAGCAATAATAATTTTATTAATTATACCCCACCCATCTGTCTGGGTTTCCCCAGCCACTCTGAGTGGCCTTATTGTTGTTGTTTAGTCGTTTATGTCTGACTCTTTGTGACTCCATGGACCAGAGCACACCAGGCACTCCTGTCTTCCACTGCCTCCCGCAGTTTGGTCAAACTCATGCTGGTAGCTTCGAGAGCACTGTCCAGCCATCTCGTCCTCTGCCCCTTCTCCTAGCAGATGAAAGTGATGGACTATATGGAACTGGCTGAGATGACCGGCAGAATTCGAGACCAGGGAGAAGGGTCGATGGAAGAAGATTGGAAAAAAATTAAAATATATCTTCAAAAGTACTGCAATATAAAAGAATGTTAGAAGGAGGTTGGAAAAAGAATATTAGGTCGTTCTGGTAGATATGATATAATGGACTAAGCAAAAATGAATTGATGAAATCAATGAATTAGAGGAGGTTTAATCACATTATTTTAATTTTAAAATACGTAAATGAAAATAAGGTTAGAAGGATTTGCTGGAAACACGATTTGAACTAGAATACAAAATTGGGAGGTGAGAGGAGGTCATGGAAATAAGTAAAGGGAAAATTTTATGTAAAGGTTTAATCTGCTTTTGTTTTATTTTAACTTTATATTTTTTAACTTTATGTTTTTTGTTAAGTTTTCTTTTTTATTCTATTTTATTGTTCTCTTTATTCATTTATCTTTTGCTTTGTTATGGTTAAAATTTTCTTTGTATTTTGTATGGTTTTTCTTCTTTTTTCTGTAACTTTAAACTTGGAATAAATATCATTTAAAAAAAAAAAAGAGTCGGACACGACTAAACGACTAAACAACAACAACAACATTATATGGGTTAGCTTAGCACTAGGACAGTGCGATATGACTGATCTGATTCATTATTCCTAAAAAAGATGAATAAATAGGCTGTTAGAAGGTAATTTGTTGGGCTTTGGGAGTCCAATAAATAATCTGGGCCGAGACATGTTTGATGACAACAGTAGGCGCCTGCCAGACTCTTTTGCAAAGACTGTAGGAGCATAAGAAGAGCCATTAGCCCATCTAGTCCAGCATCCTGTTCCAACAGGCTGCAGATGTTGTTGCACAACACAGTTTTACTCTAGCCAGTTGGTGCATACCAGTTCTTTGGAAGTTGCATTGAAAATCCCCAGCAGTAGCTCTGGGCCATAGAAACAGAGGTTGAGGGCATTCCTGGAGGTCATTGAGTGAGAAGTTGCATAATAAAAAAGGGCAAAAAAGTTTTGAGATAACCCCATTTTTCAGCTGGTTTCCTGTTAGGTCCCTTTGCTGTGACCTTTGCTGTTCTGTTTTTACTGATTCCATTAAGAACCCAAGCACCTTATGGCGAAGGCGGGTGGGGGTGGCGGCGATGGTGGTTAGGAATTTTATGAATAAAATAAGAACACAAGAAGAGTCCTGCCAAAGCCCCATCTAGACCAGGATCTTGTTCTCACAATGACCAGCTGAATGCCCATGGGAAGCCTGCAAGGAGGACCTGAGAGCAACGGCACTCTTGCCACTTGCAATTCCCAACAATAGGTATTCAGAGGCAAATTGTATCTGAAAATGGAGGGAGTACATGGTCCTTAGGGTCAGTAGACATTATCCTCCATCATTTGAAAGACCTACATTGGCTCCCAGTATGTTTCCAAGCACAATTCAAAGTGTTGGTGCTGACCTTTAAAGCTCTAAATGGTCTTGGTCCAGTATACCTGAAGGAGCGTCTCCACCCCCATCATTCTGCCCGGACACTGAGGTCCAGCTCTGAGGGCCTTCTGGCAGTTCCCTCACTGCGAGAAGCCAGGTTACAGGGAATCAGGCAGAGGGCCTTCTCGGTAGTGGCTCCACCCTGTGGAACGCCCTCCCACCAGATGTCAAAGAAAACAACAACTACCAGACTTTTAGAAGACATCTGAAGGCAGCCCTGTTTAGAGAAGCTTTTAATGTTTGATGCATTACTGTATTTTAATATTTTGTTGGAAGAGTGGCTGGGGAGGCCCAGCCAGATGGGCGGGGTAGAAATAATAAGTTGTTGTTGTTGTTGTTGTTGTTGTTGTTACTACTACTACTATTATTATTATTATTATTACTATTATTATTTGTTTAAGCCTCTTCTGAAGCCATCCAAGTTGGTGGCCATCTCTACATCTTTGTAGTCTTGAGATTTTGTTGGAAGTCTTTGGGACTGGTTAAACTTCTACAGAATACTTAGTCTGATGACATGCCCTACATCTCTTTCAAAAATGATCAAGATGGGTTGTAAAATATCAAGATGGGAATGCTAAGGGAGATCTCCACCTTGTAGTCCTCTAATGCGAACTAGTAGTTCATTGGAGATGCCCCTAACATGGTGAAATGCTGGGTCTGTGAAATGGCCTCAGGTTGTTGACATGAAGAGCTTGCAAAACCAAGTCTGGATTTCCCCTTTTTGCAACAACCTGGTATGTCACCATCTCTAGAAGCCTTTAAATATCCGCATCACATCCCCTCTCCATCTCAGGTTGCCAGTGGTGGTAGATTGCAGTTGAACCTTCAGCCATGAGGCTCCTTCACCTTGTTTTTGGGCTTCTCTGCATGATGATGCTGGTGGTTCCAGGTAATGCCATATTTTTTAAACAACCCTTGTCTCTGTATAAACTCTGTGAAAATCAAGTGTGATTTGATGGGACTTACTCCCATGTGGACAAGAAGCAGGTAAGAACTTTTGGTAGAGGACAGGACGAAGATGAGACTGTATGAGGATATTCACAAATTCTGGAGGCATCAACAGCAGCTCCCAGGTGTTCCTCCTGAGGCCCATAGTCATTCTCCTCTGTTGCCGCATAGTTTATCCTGATGCCTAGGTGCAGTTGGGGACACTATCTTGCTACCAGTGTTGAAGTAAAATTCAGTTGTTAGCCCAGAAGCTTCTGATTGTGGAATGGGAAGGAGCTCCTGTCTTAGGAACATAGGAAGCTGCCTTCTACTGACTATTGGTCCATCTAGCTCATTATTGTCTACACTGAGTGGTAGTGGCTCTCCAGGATTTCTGGAAGGAGTCTCTCCTAGCCCTACCTGGAGAACCCAGGACCTTCTGTTTGCAAGGCAAATCCTTGACCACTAAGCCATGGCTCAGTCTTGGACAAGTCCTTGCAAACATATGCAGTGAGTCTAGCTTGCAGAAATTTAGTAGAGGAAGCTTTTCCTGGTGTGAAAATTAAATGGTGGGGGAAGCTTCACTTGTTACATTTTTCTGTCATTTAGCAGGGAGTCTGTGGTCCTCCAGATGTTGCTGCACTCCATCTCCCATATGCCATGACCATTGGACAACTGTCTGCAGCTGATGGGAGTTGTAGTCTAGCAACACCATCTTGCTGTCTGTTGTAGCAAATTTCCATAATTACATAAATTAGGTAAGTTATGTTGCCATTGTGTTATTCTACCCCATTTTTTTTCCAGTGCAAAGAATCTGAGTGCAAATGGGATGGGTGGGATGTGATCCGTTACCTAATGTGGACAGACTGAAAGCAACAAAAACAGTAAATAACAAGCATGAGAGTGCTTGGACTAAAATTGTCAACCAAAAGCTTTACTTTTCTGGTTTATCACCACAGCAGCTACTAACACGGGGCTTCAGTAAAGCAAATAATTTAATCAGACAGTGCCTATATGATATCAAGTGACAGAATAACCTGGCCACAATAAGGAAATTTTGTCCATGGTATGATTATTTCCCACCTAGTCATTTTGACACTTTGGCACCCTATTTGCAAAATTTAACAATTCCAAAATACAGATGTGCTTTCACTTTCACAAGATTGAATATATTGCCTGCAGCTGCACTTGAGGGTCGATTTCAAAAAATTCCACTGGAAAAATGGTTAGGTCCCTGTGGAGATGGAAGTACAGTGGTACCCCGGGTTACATACTCTTCAGGTTACAGATGCTTCAGGTTACAGACTCTGCTAACCCAGAAATGGTACCTCAGGTTAAGAACTTTGCTTCAGGATGAGAACAGAAATCGTGCGGCAGCAGCAGGAGGTCCCCATTAGCTTAAGTGGTGCTTCAGGTTAAGAACAGTTTCAGGTTAAGAATGGACCTCCGGAACGAATTAAGTACTTAGAAGAGTGACTAGTGGGGTGCCACAGGGTTCTGTCTTGGGCCCGGTCTTATTCAACATCTTTATCAACGACTTGGATGATGGACTCAAGGGCATCCTGATCAAATTTGCAGATGACACCAAACTGGGAGGGGTGGCTAACACCCCAGAGGACAGGATCACACTTCAAAACGACCTTGACAGATTAGAGAACTGGGCCAAAACAAACAAGATGAATTTTAACAGGGAGAAATGTAAAGTATTGCACTTGGGCAAAAAAAATGAGAGGCACAAATACAAGATGGGTGACACCTGGCTTGAGAGCAGTACATGTGAAAAGGATCTAGGAGTCTTGGTTGACCACAAACTTGACATGAGCCAACAGGGTGACGCGGCAGCTAAAAAAGCCAATGCAATTCTGGGCTGCATCAATAGGAGTATAGCATCTAGATCAAGGGAAGTAATAGTGCCACTGTATTCTGCCCTGGTCAGACCTCACCTGGAGTACTGTGTCCAGTTCTGGGCACCACAGTTCAAGAAGGACACTGACAAACTGGAACGTGTCCAGAGGAGGGCAACCAAAATGGTCCAAGGCCTGGAAACGATGCCTTATGAGGAACGGCTAAGGGAGCTGGGCATGTTTAGCCTGGAGAAGAGGTTAAGGGGTGATATGATAGCCATGTTCAAATATATAAAAGGATGTCACATAGAGGAGGGAGAAAGGTTGTTTTCTGCTGCTCCAGAGAAGCGGACACGGAGCAATGGATCCAAACTACAAGAAAGAAGATTCCACCTAAACATTAGGAAGAACTTCCTGACAGTAAGAGCTGTTCGACAGTGGAATTTGCTGCCAAGGAGTGTGGTGGAGTCTCCTTCTTTGGAGGTCTTTAAGCAGAGGCTTGACAACCATATGTCAGGAGTGCTCTGATGGTGTTTCCTGCTTGGCAGGGGGTTGGACTCGATGGCCCTTGTGGTCTCTTCCAGCTCTATGATTCTATGATTCTATGATTCTATACTTAACCCGAGGTACCACTGTATTGAGTCAGTGGTTCATGTGCTTCTGGCTTGCACTCTTTATAAGGATTTGAGGAGTGAGGTTATTAGCCCTCTATTATTGTCCAAGCCGGGTCACTCAGCCATTGCTACTGTGTCCTTTCTTTTAGCAGATCAAGATGATCAGGTGACAGCAAAAAGTGCAAGCAGGGGCAATGAGAATAAGATCTATTATTTGAATATTGATGTAAACCCCCAAAATGTATTTTTATGGTTAGGTTTTTACCTCTATCTTCAGTACATTTTACTTTATTGCTATGGCTAGTAGCCGATGCAAATAAATATTCTATCTATCTATCATATTGGTTGGAATAGGGCTGCCATATGTATGGGATTTCCCAGACATATCCGGGATTCGTCCATCAGAAATGGTGCCTGTGTGGACTTTCCAAAAATCAGTAAAAATATCTGGGGAAACCCAGGCGTCTGTCAACCCATGTCAGCAATGTTTATTGTTTTGGCAAATTTCCTTAAAAATAGCTCAGAAACAACTTTTGTGTCCAGATTTTCACTTTTTGAAATATGGCAACCCTAAGCTGGAATGGTTTCCATTCTAGAATGGGGTGAATAAATGAACATTGGCAATTTCTGCTTCTGTTTCTGTTTTCACCAGACTTCTCCAACATCCCTACTTTTACCATAGGTAAAGGGTAAAGGGACCCCTGACCATTAGGTCCAGCTGTGGCCGACTCTGGTGTTGGTGCGCTCATCTTGCTTTATTCGCCGAGGGAGCCGGCGTACAGCTTCCGGGTCATGTGGCCAGCATGACTAAGCCGCTTCTGGCAAACCAGAGCAGCGCACGGAAACGCCGTTTACCTTCCCGCTGGAGCGGTACCTATTGATCTACTTGCACTTTGACGTGCTTTCGAACTGCTAGGTTGGCAGGAGCAGGGACCAAGCTATGGGAGCTCACCCCTTCACCGGGATTCGAACCGCCAACCTTCTGATCGGCAAGTCCTAGGCTCTGTGGTTTAACCCACAGCACCACCTGCATCCCAGTTTTACCATACAAGCTAAATAAATAAAATTGACTATGTCGTACTTGGCAATGCTAAAATAATAGGAAATGCTGGTCTGTTTATGCTGAAGCCTCAAACTGCAAAGAGCTCAGTTCTGCTCCAACTTGATTTTGTGTCTCTTTGTGTCTGCAGGATTTTCTAAAATCGGTAATGCCAAGCAGTGTCGTGAAGCCCATGGAAAATGTGTGAGGCGCAGATGTCCTGGTGACTACAAGCGCATCGGGAATTGTGCTAGAAAGATTGCCTGCTGCAGGTGAGAGCAAAGATCTCTGGCTGAAAGAGAACAAGGCACATTTTTGCCAACGTAGGAGCCAGGATCAAGATCCCTTCAGTACCCATCAATATTCAAGTTGGCACCCCTGTTTGCCAGTGAAAAGCAGACTGCCTTCAAGTGAATTTATGTAAGATAGCATTCATGAATTTGAGTCAACTCTCTCATTGCCCATTAGCTAATATCCAACTTACAAAACTTTGGAAAGCCTAGAGCAATAGTTCCTGAACTCTTAAGCTTTTCAGGGATTCCCCAGAGAGTTCAGTAATGGTGGAGTGGTTGCCATGGAAGACAATTTACCTGTTGCTAGAACCACTTGGGGTTACCTTCCTGTGTCTGTGGGAAAAGCAAGAAAAATATAAATGTAATGTGAACAGCCACAAAATAGTTTTGGATGTGTTCTCTGTTGTGCTTCTCATGGGACAGACACGAGTCCCACAGCTGTGTCCCCCACAGAACCTGAATGCTCACCATAAATAATATGGTATAAATAAATTATGATGATGATGATGATGATGATGATGATGATGATGATGACAGGGTGGGCAGATTTTAAGTTTTGGCAGTACTTTTTTTTTTTTTTACTAGAACACCATAATCTACCAATGAGAGCTGGGTGGAAAAATCATATGCTTAGAATTAAAGAATCTTGAGCTCAGAAGGTGTTTTGAGCACCAGAACTGAACTGAGCTCATAGTCCTCTTCCTCCTCCTCCTCCTCCTATTATTATTATTATTATTATTATTATTATTATTAGCTCTCTCCCACCATTTTCCACGGCAGGGATTCATGGTGGCTTACAAATGAAATAGAAACAGCTAAAAACATTGAGAAGGGATTATTAAGAAGCAATTAAACTGTAATAGAATTACAATACAGTGGTACCTCGGTTTTCAAACGTCTCTACTGACAAACGTTTTGGTTTTCGAACGCCGTAAACCTGGAAGTAAATGCTTCAGTCATCAAACTCTTTTCGGAAGTCGAAAGTGCCACGTGGCTTCCGTACCGAGTTTTCCATAAGTAAATGCTTTGGTTTTTTAACGTTTCAGAACTTAAATGGTCTTCCAGAACAGATTGTGTTCGAAAACCGAGGTATCACTGAATATAGAATATATAAACATAGAGATAATTACAGTAAAAACATCATAGTAGTAGTCCTTTCATGAAAACAATGAACCCCCCAAAGCCTGTTGGAATAAGAAAATTTTCAACTGCTGGTGGAAGGACAAAAAGAATGCACTTCTGGTTAGATTTATTTATTTCAGCAGCCTAATTTGGTGGAAATAGTTTTCTCTTTACTATCGTTAAACAATAGCAAATCAAGACCCCTTGCTGATTTAATGCAGCTTATATACATATGTATCTATGATTATGATTATTGATTTTTATGGTAAAAAAATGAAGGGATGTACTTTTTTAAAAATAACAATAATAATACAGTTTATAAAGAAAAATACAAAGATTATTCTCATTTTTTTTTTTTAAAAAATTCCAAATTAAAACATTAACCCAGAGGCAAAAGAGAGAGAGAGACAGAAACAAACAAACAAAGAGGAAGAGATAAAGTAAAAGGAAGAAAGGGAATTAAAAGAAAGAAATTGAAAAATAAAGAAAGAGAAGAGAGAGAGTAAATAGAGAAAGAGAAAGGAAGAAAAGTTTAAGAAGCTAAAGAACCTACAGTGTGATAGTACTCTTGATAAAAGTGCACTAAATAAAGATCATTTTGCTTAGTAATCCATTTATTAGTCACTTTATAAAAAAGAAATAAATTGCAGATTATCAGTCCCACCCCCGCAACACTCTGCTCTGCAGTGGAACTCCATTGCAGATATCTGGAGCAATTTCCCTGAAGGTCTAAAGACTGTGAACCAAACCAATTGCTAAAAGCATCCTTAGGAAATCTCCAGTACATGTCATCCCTTGCCAGACATATACCAAGGTATGATATAACACATGAGTTTTTAGACATCTGAAGATGCAGCTTGGACCAGGAACATATTACCTGTTGGCTATTCGTAACAGTGGGCTGAATCTCGTGCTCTTCCGCTCATCTTACTTGAACAATGGCTACTGTATCATGGCTACTAGTCATGGTGGCTATGCTCTGCCTACATGGTCAGAGGCAGTAAGCTTCTGAATACTAAGAGGTCAAGGATGTTGCTCTGCTCAGGTCCTGCTTGTGGTTTTCCCATAGGCAGTTGGTTGGCCACTGTGAGAACAGGATGATAGACTAGATGGATCGTTTGTCAGATCCAAGCAGGCTTTCCATATGCTCTTAACAGCTGGGGATTTGCTGAATGAGCCTCTTCGCATTTCTGTAGCTGGTCAGGGAATGACTGTACGTTTCATATGAACCAAATTTACTTTCTAGAGTCGAATTTTTCCAGAATAAAATATGTCTCTCTGTGTCCTCCTTATCTGTGCAGGCGTTAACTGGCGACCGCCTGGCCACATCTCAATGGCCTACTTGGAATTCACTGCCTCCTGCCGCTGTGAAACTTCTATGGACCACACACTTGGGATTTTACTACACAGAGAGATGTGATTGCCTCCCACCTAAATAAAAACAACTTGTAATGCAACTTCGTGACTGAAATGGATCTGTTCATGTTTGGGAATGGGAAGATTATGGATTGCTTCTTTTGACTCCTTTTTTATTCCCCACCCCCTGTACAACCTCATGCCAATGGACCTAAAGCACACAGATGAGACAGTGACACTTTTATGACCCTGCAAGTTGTCTCTGAATAAGAGCAGCCCAAATTCTAATGTTTTACCATTTATACTTCACTGAACTTGGTTGCCAAATCTCCCACCTTGTTTACATGAGCTAGATTGCACCAAATGGCCAAATCTGATGGAATAGTTCCTGTTGCAGCAGAATTATATTCACATTGTATGCACCTTGCATCTGCTGATCTGAAGGGAAGATGGTCCTTCTTGGTGTGTGTGTTTGTCCCCCCCCCCCCCATCATTTCAGCAGCTGTCTGGCTTCAGGGAATTGTCTTCCTTCCCATCTTTCCAGTAGATAAGTAGAACAAAGGAAAAGGAGTCTTCTTACCAGTTAGAAATTTTAATGATCACAGCGAGAGAACAAAGAATCCATTTCCTAGGAATGGCGTGCTTCCAATTAAGAGTTCCACCCCTTACCTCCCTAGCCACACATGTCACTACCGTGTCTTGCCACCTGGTCTCACAACCACTGTGCTTTCTGTGCTGCCACCTTATCTCCTCTCCTTGACCTTTGGCTGAGTAGATGAACGCTTTCTAACGACTGAGTCTGTTAACTTTCTCTCTCTCCCAGTTCTCCTCCTCCTAGCTGTTCCCCACCCATTTCTTCTCAGCTTCTGCCTTCTGAACTATGCCCCTCTGCAAACCACTGTTCAAAATCTATACTGTCCTCCTGCTCCTGGGAAGATTCAGGATCCTGATCAGGAGCAGGGGGAGGCTCCTACCACTCCTCATTTGTGCATCCCTCCTCAGCACGGTCCCTGACAGCAGCTGGCTCACACAACGTAAAAGCCACTTCTGGGTGTGGCTTTTCCATTGTGTGGATGATGTGATGTCGATTAGCCAAATGGGGGAAATGTGTGATATGTGGAATGACAGAGTTGGCAAAATGGCAGGAGTTCTTTAAAAGCCCATTCATGAATGGGATAATTGGCCCAGGCACCAGTCACTCATATTTGACTTTGTTTCAGCGGTGCCTGTTCTTGCATCGCTCCTCCCAGCTCTTTCCAGGACTTGAAAGGGCAGAAGCTTTGAATACAACCCACACTGTCAGTGATGTGGTGAGTCCTTTCTATTCCAACCTCCTGGCCATGCCCTCCAGCTCCCATCAGATCCAGCCAGTATGACCAATAATCAGGAATGATGGGAGTTCCAGCCCAACAACATCTGGGGGCATGATGTTGGCTAATCCTGGGTTAGAGGGACTCAGAGTTCTATTGCCGGGGTGCAATCCAGACTCTGTGGACCACTCTCTGAGGTTCAGTTCCCTTGAGGGTAAACCGCAAGGCTCTAAACTGTGCTACAGACAATGAAACAACCTTGCCCCCTCCTTCAAAAACAGAAGGAATTACGGTTACCAGTTGCTCAGTGGCAATGCTTTTATTGAAGAGAACAGCTTTAAAGCAAACAAAGTCAAGATGTTTCTGTGGGGTTCGTGAAAAACTTACAAGGAAGAAGAAGAAGAAGAAGAAGAAGAAGAAGAAGAAGAAGAAGAAGAAGGAGAAGAAGAAGAGGAGTTTGGAGTTGATATCCCGCCTTTCACTCCCTTTAAGGAGTCTCAAAGCGGCTAACATTCTCCTTTCCCTTCCTCCCCTACAAGAAACACTCTGTGAGGTGAGTGGGGCTGAGAGACTTCAAAGAAGTGTGACTGGCCCAAGGTCACCCAGCAGCTGCATGTGGAGGAGCGGAGACACAAACCCGGTCCCCCAAATTACGAGACTACCGCTCTTAACCACTACACCACACTGTCTTCCAGGCTGCCATGGTAGCTGGAGGTGATGGTTTTCCAGGCAAAGCTGCGTGGGACATCTTCCTTCAGTCGTTGACTCTTAAAAGCAAGAGAATGTGGGACTGCTGATTAATCACCAGAAAGGAAACCATTACAGATCCAGTCCTGATTTCAAACCTCTAATCTGCAATGGTGGTGCTGTGGGTTGAACCACAGAGCCTAGGACTTACCAATCGGAAGGTCGGCGGTTCAAATCCACGCGACGGGGTGAGCTCCCGTTGCTCGGTCCCTGCTCCTGCCAACCTAGCAGTTCGAAAGCACGTCAAAGTGCAAGTAGATAAGTAGGTACCACTCCGGCGGGAAGGTAAACAGCGTTTCCGTGCGCTGCTCTGGTTCGCCAGAAGCGGCTTAGTCATGCTGGCCACATGTAAAGTGAAATGAGCACCGCAACCCCAGAGTCGGCCACGACTGGACCTAACAGTCAGGAGTCCCCTTACCTTTTACCTTAATCTGCATAGCCCTGATTAAACATACATAGAATAGTAGAATGGCAGAGTTGAAAGGGACCCCAGTCCAAACCCCTGCAATGCAACATCTCAACCCTTTCCGCTCTTTTCTAAAAATACTAATTGAGACATTTATATAATGACTTAAACATCCACATTTCTAATCACTGTTTTTATACACATTACCTCTCTTCTGATGCATAAAGTCTAGCTCTCATCTCTACTGCTCTTTCATACTAAACAACTTAGAATCATAGAATCATAGAATCATAGTGTTGGAAGAGACCACAAGGGCTATCGAGTCCAACCCCCTGCCAAGCAGGAAACACCATCAGAACACTCCTGACATATGGTTGTCAAGCCTCTGCTTAAAGACCTCCAAAGAAGGAGACTGCACCACACTCCTTGGCAGCAAATTCCACTGTCGAACAGCTCTTACTGTCAGGAAGTTCTTCCTAATGTTTAGGTGAAATCTTCTTTCTTGTAGTTTGGATCCATTGCTCCGTGTCCGCTTCTCTGGAGCAGCAGAAAACAACCTTTCTTTTTTTTAAAAAAAATGATATTTATTAAAGTTTCACATGAAAAGAAACACATTAATAAAAAAAAAGAATTTAAAAAGAAAAAGAAAAATACACAATACAGAATACAAAAAGAAAGAAGAAAAAACAGTTAAAAACAATTCCATCTTTTCATCACTACTTTTACATTTACTTATTTCCCTGACCTCCTCATACCTCCCTCTTTTGTATTCCAATTCAGTTTGTTTGTCCAGCAATTCCTTCCCCTCCTTTTTAATCCCAATCCTTAATCTTTATATAATATAACATTAAATTTTTACCTATTAAAAACCAATTTTCCATTCTTTTAACCTTTTTAATCCTAACAGAAAACAACCTTTCTCCCTCCTCTATGTGACATCCTTTTATATATTTGAACATGGCTATCATATCACTTCTCCATCTCCATTTGTCCAGTTGCTTCCCTGTCCTAACTGAATATGAGGATTTAGTCCTACACGTTGCCTGCATGTAGAGCATTCACATATTTAATTTGAATCAGGGCCACCCTTTATGTTTTATGCCCCCTATCCCAATTTACATCATGCCCCCTTTCTCCAATGGCTGCATGACACTGGAGAAATGACAGTGGAGAAATGCCTGCAGAGGGATCCTAACACTCAAGCAGTTTAAGCTCCCTGAGGTGAACTCCTTCAGCCAAGCCTTCTCAGAAACACCCAAAGGGCCTTCTCATACACAGAAGTTGTTTGACTGCTTTACCCCCTCTGATGGTCACAGCTCAGACTACAGCCACATTCACCTCTATGACGAAGCCATATGATACACTTCAAACAGTCACGACTTTCCCCAAAGAATTCTGGGCACTGTAGATTATTAAGGGTGCTGAGAGTTGTTAGGAGACCCCTATTCCCCTTCCAGAGCTGTAACCCTAGGTACCACTGTACTGTCTTAGCAATAATTGTAAAAGACCACTAATATTGGCCAGTACTGAATTTATTTCTCCTGCATTGTTGGAGAGAGGGTGGTGGCAGAGAAAACCTGTCTCCATCATGTGCTGAATGAATTGTAGCTCCTTACAAACTCATTGGGAAATGTGATAAGAACACCCTTTGCTGCAAAAAGAAAGTTACTTATATGGCAAGTATACATTTCCTTCTAAATAATAATAATAATAATAATAGTAATAATAATAATAATTTATTATTATTTATACCCCACCCATCTGGCTGGGCTTCCCCAGCCACTCTGGGTGCCTTCCAACAAAATATTAAAATACAGTAATCCATTAAACATTAAAAGCTTCCCTAAACAAGGCTGCCTACAGATGTCTTCTCAAAGTCTCCCACTTCGGTGGGAGATGATGGCTGGCAACTATCAACAGATAAAAGCTTGCCTCCATCATGGACTGTGTGTGAGATCCCTCTGCTAAACCCCAGTCCTGTGCCTCAGAGGACTAAAGTGGGCTCTGTTGACAAGGAGGAACATAAGGAGAGCCTGCTGAGTCAGGCCAATGGCCCATCTAGACTAGCATCCTGTTCTCATAGTTGCCAGCCTGGTCCTGAAAGCAGGACCTTAGTGCAACAGCACTCTCTCTTCCCATGGTTTCCTGCAATGCTAAGCAGAGCATAGGGACCGTGGCTAGTAGCCACTGATAACTTTCTCTGAGAATTTGTGCAATCCTCTTCTAAAGTCATCTAGGTTGATTGCTATCATTGCCTCCATAGTTTGACTATGTGCTGTGTGAAGAAATGTTGAAGGCATGCTGTCCATTGGGACACCATGTTTTCTCTGTATTGTTATCAATCTTGATTGTGATTTTTCTTCAAGGAACCACTTTGAGGGTTTTTTAAAAACTGATGTTAAGAGAAGATTTTTTCAAGTGTAATTGTTATCTGATAAGGGGTGGTGGTGGATATTTGTGGACACTGCAGCTAGGGAAGATAGGGTTAATACCCCTCCACAGCTGCAAAAATCCTCTCCCAGTAAGATCTTTCTCTCTCTCACACACAAATGAAATCTGATGAAATCCCTGTGCATACCGACTGATCTATCACAAAATGGAGCAAATCCAGTTGCTCCACAGATGCCTTTCCACTGCATGCCTCAGGTAAGTTCTATGAAAAGTGGTTTGTTGAAAAACCTTGCTCCAATAAAATGAATTTTCTGGGACATTCCCACATCTCATGGACAGCTGTTGGTTGTCATGCAACTTACCTGGTGTAATGAGGAGAACCAAAAGGGAAAACATGAAGAGAGTGGAAGAAGTCTTCATGGTTTTAAGTCGTCTCGTGTCTTAAAATCATGTAGAGATAATAAAACAGCATAGCCTGAGAACAATTCCGGTATTTATAGGTGGTTGTGAGATTGTGGAATGGTAGATTGTGCAATAGCATACATGGAGGGCGTATATGTGTTGGTCAGAGATTTGACAAAGCTGCACCAGATTAGCTGAGTGAAGCTATTTTTGCAGGGCGTTGTGTGATTTCATGAAAATGTTAACCCACAGACCTGTTTTTCCTTTTCATAAATAGCTAACATATTCCATATCATTCTAAAGATAATTTCCATAGTTTCATTATCTGGCCGCAGTTTTTCAAAATGACATCTATGTGTGTGTAAATCAATCAGAACTGTGACATTCAAGATGACTCAGAATTCCTCTCTCTTTCCCCCCTCTAAAGTTCAGTTAAAGACCTCTCCAAGAAAACAGACAACAGGTTCATAGCCCATTATTGTACTGATAGTTTTGCTTTCTCATTTGGTAAAATGACAAACAATTTAACGTTAGGAGCAAAACCAGAGTATTTAGGACAATAAAACTTTGGCTGGTTGAACATGTTGCAATAGTTACCAAAAAAAAATCACCCCTCAACAAATGAAAATAAATATTTTAATATATATTAACGTTATTCTTGTCTTTGAAGTTCTGAGGTTCTTTGGATTGGTTGGCATCCATCTGTCTCTTGGGAGACAATGGAGGAGTGCGCCTTTGTGCGTGAAGTCAGCTCTGCCTCCGGTTCTTCCCAAAGTCCTCACAATGTTAGCCCTCCAAAAAAAATTCCCTTGCAAGCTGTTGCCTCTATTCATGGCCAACACATATACAGTATGAAGGCTTTGACACTGCAGGTTCATTCTCCAAGCTGTACTGGCCTCACCATATATGTGTAGAGCCCTAATGGCTCACAATGTTAAAACCCACACAGCTGTGCCAGATGCTTGTTCTCAAATGCAGTGAAGCCAACTTGTGATTGTGATTCAGTTTCTGAAGTTGTTCATGAATGGCAAGAAAATGAGAAATATCACCATTTTTAGGGTGGGTTGCGGGGAGAGTTCACAGTGAGTTGGATTTCAGGTGCCTATTTCTGCTTCCTCAAAGCATTGATGGTGGATTTCCCCACAGCCTATGAAAGTGCCCAGCTAAACCGCAATGTTTTAACATAGCTAGATTACATACTGATTCTATCTCTTATCTTAACTAAACAAAGGTTTATGGTGCCCTGTCGAACTTCCACTAACTTGGTGTATGCTTCCATGTGCAGCAAAGGAATTGACCAAACGATCTGAGCAACATAGTTGAAATATATTGCCTCCTGCATCTTTCCTTTTCAGATGGGCCATAGATTTGGTTACGTGGCCACATATTTGCCCAATAGATGCAAGTTCTTGTGCAACGTTGGGTTTCTTTGTTTTTAGGTTTAAAATATTTAAGTTATAGATATGTGTGTGTGTGTGTGTGTGTGTGTGATATTAGAAGGTTGGTGGTTCGAATCTGCACAACGGGGTGAGCTCCTGTTGCTCTGCCCCAGCCCCTGCCTACCTAGCACTTCAAAAGCACTCCAGTGCAAGTAGATAAATAGGTACCGCTGTGGCGGGAAGGTAAATGGAATTTCAGTGCGCTCTGGTTTCCGTCACAGTGTCCTGTTGCACCAGAAGTGGTTTAGTCCTGCTGGCCACATGACCCGGAAAGCTGTCTGTGGACCAACGTCAGCTCCCTCGGCCTGAAAGCAAGATGAGCGCCACAATCCCACAGTCGCCTTTGACTGGACTTAACTGTCCTGGGGTCCTTTACCTTTTACCTTATAGGTTTAAAAGTCTAAACCAATACTTTGAATTGACCATGGAAACAGCTTGGTAACCACTGGAGTTCTGCAGTGACTGATGGGATACAATCAGTTGTAAAAACTGATCTACCTGGTAACAACATTCTATGCTAATCGAAGTTTCCAAACACCTTTCAGAGCCAGGCCCATCTATAGCATTTTGGAGCGGCCTAACCTGGGCCGAGATCAAGAATTCAGAAGCCATGATGGTTATTCTCTGCCTCCATGGCTGAAGGAAGTGATGCTTCTGCTACCACAGAAGGGGAGAGTGATTTTGTTCATGAATCCTATTTGTGGGTTTCCCTTTGAAGCATTTGCTACTGAGAGAATAGGATGCCGGAGTATATGGGCCTTGGGCCAGACCCAGCAGGCTCTTCGTACGTTCCTATAAAGGGGTGCAGCTGGCAAGCTATCATCAGGAGGTATTTTGATCTATGGTCATCTCATGTACGCAATTGAACTGCAGGGGTTGATCTTACAGCACAACCTGAGTCAAGATTGATTGAAGAACAACTCTCCCATGGACGTTATCCCCTCCAAATGACACTTCTGCCCTGTCTGGATTAAGCTTCAGTTTATTACTCCCCACCCCCACCCCAATCCAATATATTACACAAGAATGCAAACTGGGTTAATGATTTCATGCACCTGTTCACAATTCCCCATTCTCTCAACTCGATCAAATGAAAAGGAGAAGCAGAGTGTGTTGTCATGTATTGATAGCCTCATTATAGTCAATTGGGTCATATGAAGCCTTCGATTTTCTACGACGATGGTTCATTTTTTATTTTTTTAAGCAATTTTTTATCATGACAATAGACACATTTACTTGTCTTCTGACAATGGTTCCTTTCTGAGCCAAACTGTGTCGTGCCCAAGGCGATCTGAGCTGAAGTGACTCACTTTCCAAGGTGACATGGGTTCAGAATCGAATCTTATTTTAGGTGCACCCCCTTAGGGCATATATCTCAAGACCTAATGTTCCAGAGGTACATCCCACAAGCCATTCAAGGACCTCACCACTCATGTATTGTGGCTTCATAAGAACAGCCCTGCTGGATCAGGGAAAACACCTGCTTCCTGCAATGGCTAAACAAGGTGTTCTGGGAAGCAGAACATAAGCACAACAGAAATCTCCTACTCATGATCCCCACTTAGAGACCTACTGGAAGTAATATAGCCACATGATTAAAGGTAAAGGTAAAGGTACCCCTGACCATTAGGTCCAGTCATGACCGACTCTGGGGTTGCGGCGCTCATCTCGCTTTATTGGCCGAGGGAGCCGGTGTACAGTTTCCGGGTCATGTGGCCAGCATGACTAAGCCGCTTTTGGCGAACCAGAGCAGCGCACAGAAACGCCGTTTACCTTCCCACCGGAGCGGTACCTATTTATCTACTTGCACTTTGACGTGCTTTCGAACTGCTAGGTTGGCAGGAGCAGGGACCAAGCAACGAGAGCTCACCCCGTCATGGGGATTTGAACCGCCGACCTTCTGATTGGCAAGTCCTTGGCTCTGTGGTTTAACCCACAGCGCCACCCGCATCCCCTGGCCACATGATTAGAAGCCATTAAAAACCTTACTCTTCAAGAATGTGTGTGTGTGTGCATGTGTGTTAGAAAAATCTCTTTTGGTACAAGAGTGAAGTGTGTCTTCAGTGGGAATCCCAGAAACAATCATAATCACCTCTAACCAGCTTTTTGGGGAGAATGAAGGGGAAACTGCATTTAGACTTGTAGTTCCCTTCCATCTCCTCAAACAGTTGATGGTGTATTTATTGAGAGCTTAAATGTTCACAGCCAGGTTTCAGGATGCTC
Source organism: Podarcis pityusensis (assembly GCF_964106645.2). Lineage (NCBI taxonomy): Eukaryota > Metazoa > Chordata > Lepidosauria > Squamata > Lacertidae > Podarcis > Podarcis pityusensis. The sequence goes on from NC_138026.1 coordinate 115,520,175, forward strand.
TTGTAGAATATGCTGAAGTAGGTAGTCTCTCAGAAAAGATTAAAGATAAGCCAAAACATGAGTTCATTGATAACTGGGAAGCTCTAAAGAGGTATTTTAAAAATAAGTGTTGCAATTTAAATTCGGTTGCAGCATTTGAGTAATCTCTGTAAATAATTAAGGATATAAGGATAAAAATAGACACATAGACACAGATATATAGTATTAGTTTATTATTAATACGTTAATATCTTAAGGTAATAGGTTTACTAGAGTGAAAAATATCCAGGGAGAGCCTTTATGAATTGATTGACAAGATAGAAATGTTAATTATCAAGTACTTAGGAATCAACAAAATATTACTGAACTGTCAAAAAAATATACATACATTTTATAGATTAAAAAAAAGCTAATGGAAAAGAGCTGGAAGGAGAAATAAAATTCCTCAATGTAGTAGAGTATAATGTTAGGCCCAACATTTGTAAGGTTCAGAAAAACAATGTATCATCTTTCTTAAGAACTGAGATCAGGCAAAAGGGCAAAAAGAAGAGCGACCCAGAGCCTGTAAGTATTTTTCATTCTCCCATTGCTGTTGGCAGTGGCGTAGCGTGGGTTCTCAGCACCCGGGGCAAGGCAAGTAATTTGCGCCCCCTAACCCGTGGATATTAGCACTCGAGTCTCTTCCGCGCCCCCCCAGATGTTGCGCCAGGTGCAGCAGGCCCCCCCTGCACCCCCCACGCTACGCCACTGCTCCCACCACAAGTCTTCAGGACAGCCATCCGAAGGCTGGCGCGGGGAGAAGGTCTCTCCGCCCCACCGCCAGGCTTCGGAGCAGCCTTCCGAAGGCTGGTGCAGGGAGAAGGTCTCTCCGCCCCACCGCCAGGCTTCGGAGCATCCTTCCGAAGGCTGGCGCGGGGAGAAGGTCTCTCCGCCCCACCGCCAGGCTTTGGAGCAGCCTTCCGAAGGCTGGCGCGGGGAGAAGGTCTCTCCGCCCCACCGCCAGGCTTCGGAGCATCCTTCCGAAGGCTGGCGCGGGGAGAAGGTCTCTCCGCCCCACCGCCAGGCTTCGGAGCAGCCATTCGAAGGCTGGCGGTGGGGCGGAGAGACCTCCTCCCGCCGCCAGCCTTCGGAGGAGGTCCGAGGACAGTGGGGTTCCTGCTTCCTCGAGGAGGGCCGGCCAAACGCACCCCCCAAATGTTGCGCCCGGTGCAGCCGGCACCCCTGGCACCCCCCACGCTACGCCACTGGCTGTTGGATCTCGTGATCCACACTGTTTACATTCCATACTTCTGGAAGTGAGAGAAGGAAGCTTAGACACTGAGCTTCCTGTTAGGATATTCCGTTCCACCTTAAGAACAGTTGTGTGGATTGCTGTATGTCACATGTCTGTTTACACTCCAGCACAGCTTGCTGGGAACTTCCGTTTTGTGTATAGCTATTGCTTATGCTGCTTGCTTGGACATGAAGGGGAGAAGACATGTTTTTTCTTTTGCCTTGATGTATGCTGAATAAACTGCTTGTAAATATGTTCATCACAGCCTCTCCCTGCCACTTCTGTTGTGTAGCACTTACTCTGCTGATTAGAGCATGCTCCAGCTTCTAAAGCTGGGGTCACTGACACTGAACCAAGGACTGGAGATCGCCTGGCATATCGGCCGGTGGGCTGGCGCCAGCTGGGGGCGTTTCCTTGGCTGCATCCCAACACTTCCATACTATGTGCTTTTGTTTTTGGGCTCTTTGTTCTGTCTCCTGGACAGACAGGATGTTTGTGTGAGCTTCTGCTCACGATGTTGTTATTTTCTTTACTATGATTTGCTTAAATTTGGTTTGATTTGATGTACAGCAATAAAATTAGTGATACTACATACTTCCGCAGCCAAGCCTTCGTTTACTCTGCTGTTTGCGTGCGCATATGAGCAGATATGAGTCGTGGAGAGAAGGACTGTTGCCGAACTCTTCTGTTACCGGAGGGAGAGGCTCCAATAGAGCCCCTCAGTTTACCACACATAATAAGGAAGGGCCATAGCTCAGTGCCAGAGCATTGGGGTGTATATTTCTAATGAACAAACCTCTCTCTTTAAGGTTCAACGTCCCAGGTTCAATATAACCATTGCATAATGGCAGCCCAAGATATTCGGAATAACTTTTAAACTGATGTTACAGGTATTTATAATGCAGTGGTACCTCGGGTTAAATACTTAATTCATTCTGGAGGTCCGTTCTTAACCTGAAACTGTTCTTAACCTGAAGCACCACTTTAGCTAATGGAGCCTCCCGCTGCCACTGTGCGATTTCTGTTGTCATCCTGAAGCAAAGTTCTTAACCTATTTCTGGGCTAGCGGAGTCTGTAACCTGAATCATCTGTAACCTGAAGTGCATTTAACCTGAGGTACCACTGTCTGTGTCTATGTACAGGGGCGGCCCATACTGTTTCACCACCTGAGGCGAAAAGGGAAGATGGCATCCTGTGCTGTGCACCCCCACCAAAGCCTAGCTAACCTGAGTTGTGGATTCCATAAGCCGGTGAGATCTCAAGGGGCTCCCATGGAAACCAGAAGCCTCCTCAGCCATTTGTGCTCGCTTCTCCATTGGCACAGGAGGCAACTGTGGAGGTGCCCACAGAGGGGCTCCTTGAATTAGGCCACCTGGGGCACCTACCTCAGCCTGCCTCATGGAGCGGCCCAGGAGTAGTACATGCTTCCAGCAACCATGAAGAGCCAGCGCAATTGCATTGTTGAAGCTTGACTTGGATCTCAAGTTGAGCAGCAAGAGCAGAATCTTGAAGCAGAATGCTCTGGTGAGAGTTCTGTGTCTTCTGAATGCCCAACTATTTATAGGGATTCGTGATATACTGACACGTAAGACCTCTTCATGGATGAACTGGCATGAAAGACATGATGACAAAATCTATTCACCAAGAGGAACCCAAGAAAGTTATTTACCGTATATGTTGCATATTATTCTTCAGAAAGCCATAATATTCAGAGATCAGGAAGTAAAATTCATGTCGTTAAGCATGATGTGCACTCAAAGCTCATTGGTTCTATAGCACTTATTGTTTTGAAAGTTTCTGTCTATATATTATTTCCTGCTTTGGGTATTGTGGTCCATGACTGCAACCACTCAAGAAGACACATTGTACCAAAGCAAGGAAATACCGAACAGTGCATTAACCTGATGAAATCTTCAGGATTCAGTGGGCTGTCTGGAGGAGATCAACGGCTTTGGAGGAGCCAGCCACTGAAGTTGAGCCTTGCGGTATGGTCATTGAGGTTTGAACTTGAGAAAAGACTTCATTCGGTGCAAAATTCGGTGTGGGGGAGAGGGGAGCCTATGGTTTCTTTATATAAAGTTTTTTTCTCTACATTTATGATTTGCCAACCCTCCCTTTGAATATTACTTCAGAATTATATTTCTACAGGTGAGGAGGGAAGAATTTGGATTACTGATATGGAATATGACATTAAACAGAACTGTGTGTGTAAAAAACAGAAAAAGGGAGGGAAGCTCTATATTGCCAGAGGTTTACGGTAGAAACTTAGAGCTGACTCTTCCCCATCCTTTATATTATTCATGGAGTGAACTGAATAATGCTGAAAGGACTTTGAATTTCATTTAATTGGAAGTACAATACAGTGGTACCTCGGGACGCGATGGGATCCGTTCTGGAGCCCTGTTCGCATCCTGAACATAACGTAAGATGCGACAGTGCGTCTGCGCATGCTCGGGTTGCATTTTGCCGCTTCTGCGCATGCACGTTTTGCCACTTCTGCGCATGCGCGTTTCGCCACTTCCGCACGTGTGTGGGTGATGTCATTTTGACTATCTGCTCATGCAAGCGTGATGTCATTTTGACTATCTGCTCATGCGAGCGCGAAACCCGTAAGTTTGGGACGCTTTATTCACTTTTGTATGGTTTAAGGTATCCAAATGTTTCTTGTACCTATGTAGAAAATATAATCCACTCAACAGAAGTTGCATCCACACCTAGTAAAGCCCCCCCCCCCCGCGTTTAAGTCCAGTGAGAGGCGACTATGGGGTTTTGGCACTCAGCTTGTTTTCAGGCTAAGGGAGCCTTTGTTTGTCCGCAGGGAGCTTTCTGGGTCATGTGGCCAGCATGACTAAACTGCTTCTGGTGCAACAGGACACCGTGAAGAGTGCCAGAGTGCACAGAAATGCCAATTACCTGCCCGCCACAGTGGTACCTATTTATCTATTTGCACTGGCGTGCTTTTAAACTGCAGAAGCTGGGACAGAGCAATGGGAGCTCACCCCGTTGCACGGATTCAAACTGCCGACCTTCCGATTGGCAAGTCCAAGAAACTCGGTGGTTTAGACCACAGCACTACCTGCTTCCTTGCTGAATGGGGGCCTAAATAGCTGGATTAGATGCAAAGTCCCCCTGCGATTAATCCAATCTTCATTCTCATGCATGAATGTGGATATGCATAGCTGTATTGTGCCTTTGAAATGGGGGCATCTGCCATTAAAAAGTTTGGTTATAAATTGTGTCATGAAGAATAATGCATTCTCCTCCCACCTCCTTTTAACCCAAAGAGAAACGTGATCAATTGTTTAGATGACTGCAATGCTTTTATTGAGCGAAGAGTACTAAAGCAGACAAAGTCCAATTATCTTCTCATTCTTTTGCTGGCAAGAAGTTCAGCAGGTCAGGAGACGATTCTTTTAGCTGAACTGAGGCATCGATTAGATCTGCTCCAATCAGTTATTTCCTGGTGAGAGAAGGAATATGATAATCTGGGTTAGTGTCCACAAACACAATTTGGCAATTCAATTGTCCTGCCATTGTTCCAAAGCTCTGTACACTTCATGATAGACATATCATCCCAGTTCATCTCCACCCACCTATTAACAAAATCCTTTACTGCAAACTTCAGGTCTCTGCTATTCCATTGAGTTAAAACCACCTGCCCATCAGTATTCACCAAGTTGCTCAGTTGCCCACATTTAATTCCATCCATGAATTCATGGACATGTTGAACCTGCACAATCATGTCTGATGTGGTTACATCCAAGGCTACCTAATTTGGCTTTCACAGGTCACCACCCAGGTCCAAACGTTAGAGAAGCAATGCAAAATCTAAAAAGGAAGCATTTTGTTTCAGTGATGTAAACATGGGATCATACAGCCTTGGGGTGGGGGCTTATTTGAGTTACACAGTTTGGAACATAATGCTCCTTCTGTATGGGCACTTGGGACAGAAGCTTTGCAGAGATAATGGCAATACAGTAGACATTCATTTCCATGAGCAACACATACTTATGAGTGATCAAACAGGTTTTGTGGGGGGCTTCTGGAGCACCACAAAAGCCTGTTGCACCTAAGAGGAGCTCTACTGGATGAGGCCGATGGCCCATCTAGTCCAGCATCCTGTTCTCACAGTGGCCAACCAGATGCCTGGGGGAAGTTCACACGCAAGATTTGAGCACAAGAACAATCTCCCCTCCTGTGGATTTCAGCAACTGCTGTTCAGAAGCATCGCTGCCTCAAAGTGTCATGGTGTCACGTTGTGACAGAGGCCTTGGACCTGTCGAAGAAGAAGAAGAGTTTGGGGGCACTGTTATACAGTGGTTTCGCTCCTTCCTCCTGGGCCGTGTTCAGAAAGTGGTGGTGGGGGATGAGTGTTCAGACCCCTGGGCTCTCACTTGTGGGGTGCCTCAGGGTTCTGTCCTCTCCCCCATGCTTTTTAACATCTACATGCAGCTGCTGGGAGAGATCATCAGGGGGTTTGGCCTGGGTGTCCATTAGTATGCGGATGATACCCAGCTCTACCTCTTTTTTAAATCAGAACCAGTGAAGGCAGTGAAGGTCCTGTGTGAGTGTCTGGAGGTGATTGGAGGATGGATGGCGGCTAACAGATTGAGGTTGAATCCTGACAAGACAGAAGTACTGTTTTTGGGGGACAGGTGGCGGGCAGGTGTGGAGGATTCCCTGGTCCTGAATTGGGTAACTGTGCCCTGAAGGACCAGGTGTGCAGCCTGGGAGTCATTTTGGACTCACAGCTGGCCATGGAGGCACAGGTCAAATCTGTGTCCAGGGCAGCTGTTTACCAGCTCCATCTGGTACATAGGTTGAGACCCTATCTGCCTGCGGACTGCCTCGCAAGAGTGGTGCATGCTCTGGTTATCTCCCGCTTGGACTATGCAATGCGCTCTACGTGGGGCTACCTTTGAAGGTGACCCGGAAACTACAACTAATCCAGAATGCGGCAGCTAGACTGGTGACTTGGAGTGGCCACCGAGACCATATAACACGGGTCTTGAAAGACCTGCATTTGCTCCCAGTACGTTTCTGAGCACAATTCAAAGTGTTGGTGCTGGCGTTTAAAGCCCTAAATGGCCTCGGTCCAGTATATCTGAAGGAGTGTCTCCACCCCCATCGTTCTACCTGGACACTGAGGTCCAGCACCGAGGGCCTTCTGGCGGTTTCCTCACTGCGACAAGCCAAGTTACAGGGAACCAGGCAGAGGGCCTTCTCGGTAGTGGCGCCCTCCCTGTGGAACGCCCTCCCACCAGATGTCAAAGAGAACAACAACTACAAGACTTTTAGAAGACATCTGAAGGCAGCCCTGTTTAGGGAAGCTTTTAATGTTTGATGTGTCACGGTATTTTAATATTTTTTGGAAGCCGCCCAGAGTGGCTAGGGAAGCCCAGCCAGATGGGCGGGGTATAAATAATAAATTATTAGTATTATTATTGTTATTATTGTTGTTATTATTATTATTATTATTATTATTATTATTATTACTTTGATATATAGATATTGATATGTCTTGGATGTATGGATGCAATTATGGATAATAAAGTGTTGGAGGGGAAGAGATTTTTAACCTTTTACAGCTTAAAAAAATTAAATGAATGAAACTCTTTCCCCCTCTTTACGATGCCTATCTGTTTCCAGCAGAATTAGAAGAATTAGAACTGTTTATTGCATTTTTTTGTGTGCAAACAAAGAACTGGCCGATAACAGCAAGGGACCACCCAGGCAGCATATTTGAAATTCATGGCCTCCTGCTTATCTGCTTTGCAGATGGACCAGAGATTTGGGCCATGAGTGACCTGCTCATCTTTTTGCCTAATAAAAGAAAGTTTTCTTGCAACTTTGTTTCTGAAAGTATGATATGGAGGTGCTGGTTCATAACACGTTGGCCACAGTGCAAAAATCCCACATTCTGTTATTCATTCATTTATTGCATTTATTTCCCATCTCTTTTTCCAAGTACCTCAAAGTGATGTAGATGATTCTTCCCCTCCTCAATTAATCCCCACAACAACCCTGTGAGGTAGGTTAGACTGAGAGGCAGTGATAGGCTCAAGGTCACCCAGTGAGCTCCATGGCTGCATGGTGATTGGAAGGTTGGGTTGCCTGGATAAATTGACACTGTCAAAGAGAAAGTTAGCCATAATGATATGTCTAGGCTGTGTCAACAGACCTATAATGTCTAGATCAGGGGCCAGCAAGCTTTTTCAGCAGGGGCCGGTCCACTGTCCCTCATGCCTTGGGGGGGGGGGGCGGACTATATTTTGGGAAAGGAAAAATAGAGAATGAATTCCTATGTCCCACAAATAAGTTCCATGCAATTCTGGTGCTCAGAAGTCTTTGCTCCTTTTCTACACCTGTCTCAGCACTCATCTGGCCAAGCTCATGGAGTTCATCTCTGGATATGGCTGAACCCTCTCAGACCAGATCAAGGGTTCTCTTTGATCCAGCTGTGTCACTGGGGATATAAATGACATCAGGTGGTTGGGGACAATCTTTCAGCCATGGTCTTGTCTGGATCACTGGTCATGATAATTCACATTCTCTTAGTCTCCAAATGGACTAGAGTCGTATGTTTCTCAGAGTTGCCTTTGAAAACTATTTTGCTAAGACAGCTAATCCAAAATGCAGTTGGGAATCACCTGGATTTTGAGAAAGTTCAAACCTGAACAGGAAACATCAGGAACATTCTATAATGTAATTGGGATGGAGTCGTATCTTGCAACACAAATTTCAAAAATAACTTTCACACCTGCATTATTATTTTTTACATGTTTTTATTGAGTGGAATACACTGCTTTATCTGTGTTGAGCTGAAATAAGCTTTCTTGGCTTCCCCGACCGAAGATCCATTTCTTCTTTTCAGGTAGTCAAGGTTAAGAAACATGCACTGGCCGGGAGCTGCACATAATTTTTACGTGCAGCACACTTGAGCACTGGGACAGTCGCTTTTGATGATGTGTTTTTCTTTGGGGCAATTTCCATTCTTAGAAATGCAACTGCCTCCATAGCGTTCACAAAACCTTCCATTAATTCCTGTAAGAGGGGGAAATGGAACAAAATTTAGACAGATAAATAAGGAGAATGCGATTCAGACTTGCAAGGCAGTCTGATCAAAGAAAGAGAGAAGGGGTAACTGGAAGAGAGAATATGAGCAGAGTGAGATAGCATAGAGGGATTTATTGCTGTAATTGTTTTTCCTTATTTTCCACATTTATTTTAAATTGGCCGTCACCAAATTGGACCCTGCTGCCTGGTGCATTGGTGTCGCCTATTCTTAGTTGACTAAAGTATTTTCCTTATTTTTCCATATTTACTTTAATTAGGATTGTCGCCCAATTGAAGAAATATAATTCACTGAATTGAAGAATTGATTGAATTTCAATAAATTTGCTTGTAAGCAAATTCAGAGTCAGCATGCATCCACTAACTGTATATGATGTACTTATGTATCTCGTCTTAGAGGAAACATCCTCAAGGGTGAAAACGTGGTTCTTCCCATCCACAGTTTTTAATGAAACATTATACCAAATTAAAAAATGCTGCCTGTTTAATTATTCTTATATGATTAAAAATATTTAACTGATTCAATTAGGTTAGGGATGGTCAGTGCTATTTTTCCAGGAAAAGAGTTACTAGAACTCACCACAAATGCCTCCCTTGTTCTCTTATAAGTTATAACAGCAATGGTGCCCACCTGAGAGGTTCTGGACCTGAGTTCTGGTGGGTTCAAGCTGAAAAAGGCTCTGGAGATGGGAAAAAATGGGGTCTAGCTTCAGATGTTGTTGTCACCCACAGTCAGCAAAGCCCATGAAGGGAGTTATATTCCAGAAACATCTCAAGGTCCACAGGTTTCCCATCCCCTGATCTATGCACATTACAGACCATATTTTATATTTTGTATTTATGATTAAATATCCAGGGAGAGCAATTAAGAATTGATTGACAAGATAGAAAGGTTAATTATCAAGTACTTAGGAATCAACAAAATATTACTGAACTGTCAAAAAAATATACATACATTTTATAGATAAAAAAAAAGCTAATGGAAAAGAGCTGGAAGGAGACATAAAATTCCTCAATGTAGTAAAGTATAATGTTAGGCCCAACATTTGTAAGGTTCAGAAAAACAATTTATCAACTTTCTTAAGAACTGAGATCAGGCAAAAGGGCAAAAAGAAGAACGACCCAGAGCCTGTAAGTATTTCTCATTCTCCCATTGCTGTTGGATCTCGTGATCCACACTGTTTACATTCCATACTTCTGGAAGTGAGAGAAGGAAGCTTAGACACTGAGCTTCCTGTTAGGATATTCCGTTCCACCTTAAGAACAGTTGTGTGGATTGTTGTATGTCACATGTCTGTTTACACTCCAGCACAGCTTGCTGGGAACTTCCGTTTTGTGTATAGAAATTGCTTATGCCGCTTGCTTGGACATGAAGGGGAGAAGACATGTTTTTTCTTTTGCCTTGATGTATGCTGGGACGCAGGTGGCGCTGTGGGTTAAACCACAGAGCCTAGGACTTGCCGATCAGAAGGTCGGCAGTTTGAATCCCCGCAACGGGGTGAGCTCCCATTGCTCGGTCCCAGCTCCTGCCAACCTAGCAGTTCGAAAGCACGTCAAAGTGCAAGTAGATAAATAGGTACCGCTCCGGCGGGAAGGTAAACAGTGTTTCCGTGCGCTGCTCTGGTTCGCCAGAAGCCGCTTAGTCATGCTGGCCACATGACCCGGAAGCTGTACGCCGGCTGCCTCAGCCAATAAAGCGAGATGAGCGCCGCAACCCCAGAGTCGGTCACGACTGGACCTAATGGTCATGGGTCCCTTTACTGTATGCTGAATAAACTGCTTGTAAATATGTTCATCACAGCCTCTCCCTGCCACTTCTGTTGCGTAGCATTTGCTCTGCTGATTAGAGCATGCTCCAGCTTCTAAAGCTGGGGTCACTGACACTGAACCAAGGACTGGAGATCACCTGGCACATCGGCCGGTGGGCTGGCGCCAGCTGGGGGCTTGCAAATTGCCCCCGTTTCCTTGGCTGCATCCCAACACTTCCATACTATGTGCTTTTGTTTTTGGGCTCTTTGTTCTGTCTCCTGGACAGACAGGATGTTTGTGTGAGCTTCTCCTCACAATGTTGTTATTTTCTTTACTATGGTTTGCTTAAATTTGGTTTGATGTACAGCAATAAAATTAGTGATACTACATACTTCCACAGCCAAGCTTTCGTTTACTCTGCTGTTTGCGTGCACATATGAGCAGATATGAGTCGTTGGGAGAAGGACTGTTGCCGAACTCTTCTGTTACCGGAGGGAGAAGCTCCAATAGAGCCCCTCAGTTTACCACACATAATAAGGAAGAGCCATAGCTCAATGCCAGAGCATTGGGGTGTGGATTTCTAATGAACAAACTTCTCTCTTTAAGGTTCAACGTCCCAGGTTCAATATAACCATTGCATAATGGCAGCCCAAGATATTCAGAATAACTTTTAAACTGATGTTACAGGTATTTATAATACAGTGGTACCTCGGGTTAAGTACTTAATTTATTCTGGAGGTCCGTTCCTAACCTGAAGCACCACGTTAGTTAATGGGGTCTCCCACTGCCACTGCACGATTTCTGTTCTCATCCTGAAGCAAAGTTCTTAACCCACAGTACTATTTCTGGGCTAGCGGAGTCTGTAACTTGAATCGTCTGTAACCTGAAGTGTATTTAACCAGAGGTACTACTGTCTATGTCTATGTACAGGGGCGGCCCATACTGTTTTACCACCTGAGGCGAAAAGGGAAGATGGCTTCCCGTGCTGTCCATCCCCAACAAAGCCTAGGTAACCTGGGTTGTGCAGTTGTGGCTTCCATAAGCCGGTGAGATCTCAAGGGGGCTCCCATGGAAACCAGAAGCCTCCTCAGCCATTTGTGCTCGCTTCTCCATTGGCACAGGAGGCAACTGTGGAGGTGCCCACAGAGGGGCCCCTTGAATTAGGCCACCTGAGGCACCTACCTCAGCCTGCCTCATGGAGCAGACCAGGAGTAGTACATGCTTCCAGCCCTATTTTTTTTTCTTTTGTCACTTATGTCCAAATGCTTTTAATTTCAATATATGTTTTACCTGCAGAAAATGTGAGCATCCCAGAAAACAGAAGGGCAACCATGAAGAGCCAGCGCAATTGCATTGTTGAAGCTTGACTTGGATCTCAAGTTGAGCAGCAAGAGCAGAATCTTGAGGCAGAATGTTCTGGTGAGAGTTCTGTGTCTTCTGAATGCCCAACTATTTATAGGGATTCGTGATATACTGACATGGAAGCCCTCTGCATGGATGAACTGGCATGAAAGACATGATGACAAAATCTATTCACCAAGAGGAACCCAAAAAAGTTAATTACCACATATGTTGCACATTATTCTTCAGAAAGCCATAATATTCAAAGATCAGAAAGTAAAATTCATGTCGTTAAGCATGATGTGCACTCATAGCTCAGTGGTTCTATAGCACTTATTGTTTTGAAAGTTTCTGTCTATATATTATTTCCTGCTTTGGGTATTGTGGTCCACGACTGCAACCACTCAAGAAGACACATTGTACCAAAGCAAGGAAATACCGAACAGTGCATTAACCTGATGAAATCTTTGGGATTCAGTGGGCTGTCTGGAGGAGGTCAACGGCTTTGGAGGAGCCAGCCACTGAAGTTGAGCCATGCGGTATGGTCATTAAGGTTTGAACTTGAGAAAAGACTTCATTCGGTGCAAAAGATGGTGTGTGGAGGGAAGCCTATGGTTTCTTTATAGAGAGTTTTCTTCTCTACATTTATGATTTGCCAACCCTCCCTTTGAATATTACTTCAGAATTATATTTCTACAGGTGAGGAGGGAAGAATTTGGATTACTGATATGGAATATGACATTAAACAGAACTGTGTGTGTAAAAAACAGAAAAATTGAGGGAAGCTCTATATTGCCAGAGGTTTACGGTGGAAACTTAGAGCTGACTCTTCCCCATCTTTTATATTATTCATGGAGTGAACTGAATAATGCTGAAAGGACTTTGAATTTCATTTAATTGGAAGTACAATACAGTGGTACCTCGGGACGCGATGGGATCCGTTCTGGAGCCCTGTTCGCATCCTGAACATAACGTAAGATGCGACAGTGAGTCTGTGCGTGCTCGGGTTGCATTTCGCCGCTTCTGCGCATGCACGTTTTGCCGCTTCTGCACATGCGCGTTTCGCCACTTCCGCACGTGCGCGGGTGATGTCATTTTGACCATCTGCTCATGCACGAGCGCAAAACCCGGAAGTTTGGGACGCTTTATTCACTTTTGTATGGTTTAAGGTATCCAAATGTTTCTTGTACCTATGTAGAAAATATAATCCACTCAACAGAAGTTGCATCCACACCTAGTAAAGCCCCCTCCCCCGGGTGCGGTTAAGTCCAGTGAGAGGCGACAATGGGGTTTTGTTGCTCAGCTTGCTTTCAGGCTAAGGAAGCCTTTGTTTGTCCGCAGGGAGCTTTCTGGGTCATGTGGCCAGCATGACTAAACTGCTTCTGGTGCAACAGGGCACCGTGAAGCGTGCCAGAGTGCACAGAAACGCTATTTACCTTCCCACTGCAGTGGCACCTATTTATCTATTTGCATTGGTGTGTTTTTAAACTGCAGAAGCTGGGACAGAGCAATGGGAGCTCACCCTGTTGCACGGATTCAAACTGCCGATTGGCAAGTCCAAGAAACTCGGTGGTTTAGACCACAGCACTACCCTCTCCTTTGCTGAATGGGGGCCTAAATAGCTGGATTAGATGCAAAGTCCCCCTGCGATGATTCAAATCTTCATTCTCAAGCATGAATGTGGATATGCATAGCTGTATTGTGCCTTTGAAATGGGGACACCTGCCATTATAAAGTTTGGTTATAAATTGTGTCTTGAAGAATAATGCATTCTCCTCCCACCTCCTTTTAACCCAAAGAGAAACACGATCAATTATTTAAATGACTGCAATGCTTTTATTGAGCAAAGAGTACTAAAGTAGACAGAGTCCAATTATCTTCTCATTCTTTTGCTGGCAAGAAGTTCAGCAGGTCAGGAGACGATTCTTTTAGCTGAACTGAGGCATCGATTAGATCTGCTCCAATCAGTTATTTCCTGGTGAGAGAAGGAATATGATAATCTGGGTTAGTGTCCACAAACACAATTTGGCAATTCAATTGTCCTGCCATTGTTCCAAAGCTCTGTACACTTCATGACAGACATATCATCCCAGTTCATCTCCACCCACCTATTAACAAAATCCTTTATTGCAAACTTCAGGTCTCTGCTATTCCATTGAGTTAAAACCACCTGCCAATCAGTATTCACCAAGTTGCTCAGTTGCCCACATTTTATTCCATCCATGAATTCATGGACATGTTGAACCTGCACAATCATGTCTGATGTGGTTACATCCAAGGCTACCTAATTTGGCCTTCACAGGTCACCACCCAGGTCCAAACTTTAGAGAAGTAATGCAGAATCTAAAAAGGAAGCATTTTGCTCCAGTGATGTAAACATGGGATCATACAGCCTTGGGGTGGGGGCTTATTTGAGTTACACAGTTTGGAACATAATGCTCCTTCTGTATGGGCACTTGGGACAGAAGCTTTGCAGAGATAATGGCAATACAGTAGACATTCATTTCCATGAGCATCACATACTTATGGGTGATCAAACAGGTTTTGTGGGGGGCTTCTGGAGCACCACAAAAGCCTGTTGCACCTAAGAGGAGCTCTACTGGATGAGGCCAACGGCCCATCAAGTCCAGCATCCTGTTCTCACAGTGGCCAACCAGATGCCTGGGGGAAGTTCACACACAAGATTTGAGCACAAGAACAATCTCCTCCCCCCCCCCCCGTGGATTTCAGCAACTGCTGTTCAGAAGCATTGCTGCCTCAAAGTGTCATGGTGTCACGTTGTGGCATGTGCACACTGTTTACTCTCCCTCTACCATCACCACTCTTTGGCACCACAGAGGCCTTGGACCCGTCCAAGGCTGAACTTCAAGGCTTCCACCAACGCCCAGCGCGGACACAGGCGTACCCCGGAAGCATGTCTGTGGCCAGAGTGTGCTCCAACATAGGCCCCATGGCAGAGGCCCAGTCACCACTGTGGTGCTGGATAGCCAGAGGGAAGGCAGTGGATGGCAGCAGCAGCTGGCAGTTGGGAACCCACAGGGAAAATTTGGTGGGTGCTTGGGCCCTCAAGGGCCCCTGGAAATGGCTCCAGTGTTGCAACTTAGACATTGCTTTCTGGGTTCTGTGCTGTCCCCCATGCTTTTTAACATCTACATGCAGTCGCTGGGAGAGATTAGCAGGGGGTTTGGGCTGGGTGTCCATCAATATGCGGATGATACCCAGCTCTACTTCTCTTTCAGATCAGAACCAGTGAAGGCGGTGAAGGTCCTGTGTGAGTGTCTGGAGGTGGTTGGAGGATGGATGGTGGCTAACGGATTGAATCCTGACAAGACAGAAGTATTGTTTTTGAGGGACAGGAGGCAGGTGGGTGGGTGTGGAGGACTCCCTGGTCCTGAATGGGGAAACTGTGCCCCTGAAGAACCGGGTGCGCAGCCTGGGACTCACAGATCAATTCTGCGTCCAGGGCAGCTGCTTACCAGCTCCATCTGGTATGCAGGCTGAGACACTATCTGCCTGCGGACTGTCTCGCCAGACTGGTGCATGCTCTAGTTATCCCTTGCTTGGATTACTACAATGCGCTCTACGTGGGGCTACCTTTGAAGGTGACCTGGAAACTACAACTAATCCAGAATGCGGCAGCCTTCTGGTGACTGGGAGCAGCCGCCGAGACCACATAACACAGGTTCTTGAAAGATCTACATCGGCTCCCAGTACATTTCCGAGCACAAGTCAAAGTGTTGGTGCTGACCTTTAAAGCCCTAAACGGCCTTATTCCCGTATACCTGAAGGAGTGTCTCCACCCCCCTCGTTCTGCCCGGACACTGAGGTCCAGCGCCGAGGGCCTTCCCTCACTGCAAGAAGCCAAGTTACAGGGAACCAGGCAGAGGGCCTTCTCGGCAGTGGCACCTGCCCTGTGGAATGCCCTCCCACCAGATGTCAAAGAGAACAACAACTATCAGAGTTTTAGAAGACATCTGAAGGCAGCCCTCTTTAGGGAAGCTTTTAATGTTTAACAGACCACTGTATTTTAATACTTTGTTGGAGGCCGCCCAGAGTGGCTGGGGAAACCCAGCCAGATGGGCGGGGTATAAATAATGAATTATTATTATTATTATTATTATTATTATTATTATTTAGAATGAAATGTATACTTGCCATTTAAGCAGTTTACTTTTTGCAACAATGGGTGTTCTGATCACATTTCCCAATGGGTTTGTAAGGTGATAGACATTGTTTAAAACGCATGCAGCTCCCCTTTCTTTTTGAACACTGCCAACCGTTTTCTACTTTTTGAGAGGATGCTGCATACAGACAAAACAAAAGGAAGAAGAACTGGTCAGATAACAGTGTTGTCAACATTGCCATTAACCAACATATCTAATTCCTTTAGAGTTAGCTAAGTGTAATGTACTTCATAAAAATTATATTCCACATGAGTGTAAAAACAAACAAACCCTCAAAGCGGTTTACAACCCCCCCCCAGTAAAACGAAGAAAAAATTAAGACATAAGTAAGTTAAAGCGCTAACACAAATTAAAATTACTTCAACTTTCTAACATTTGTGCAGGCTAGTCAAAACAAGAATGTTTTTAGCAGGCGCTGAAAGAGGGACTGCTTGGTTTCAATAGGAAGTGAGTTTCAAAATGCAGGTTCTGCCCCACTAAACAACTGATGTGGAGCAAGGCAATCTCGCAAGTAAAGTGGCCCCAAGCTGTTAAGGGCTTTATATGCTAAGCAGAGCAATATTGTCTCTCATACCAGCCCTTTGACTCACCTGGACAAATGAAGAGTAGAAGGAGGGAAAGCAGGAAGAGGCTGCAGAAGGCCTTCATGGTTTCCACAAACTGTCTTGTGTGCCTCAAGATCTTCCCAAAGGAGATGACAGGAGGTGAGACTGGAGAGATCTGCAGTCACTCTGTATTTATTGGAGAGTTTGTCAATAGCAGACGATGTGACGTTTCAGATGCTTGAGAAACCTGTCAGTAAAATATTTCATGAAGCTGATTGCAGCAAGGGACTGCTGGTTTCCCCCCCCCCCCCAATAAAAAAATCTTCATACTTTGCATAGTGTGAGCTATATTCACCAAGGCTTTAAGATAGGCCAAGTTCTTATTTTATTTTACAAGAAGAGAACTGAGGGTTGGAGAAAAGCAATGTGCCAAAAGAAACCCCCACCAACAATGCAATATTTATTAAAACTAGTATTATTTAGGCTATTTACCTCACTTGAGTCTCCTAGGTATTCAAAGGAGCTCAGCACGGGACAATCTTTTTCACTCCTCACCATCAATCTAATCTTCCTTGGTGGGTATTATGAGGTGAACGACGTGAAAAATCATAAAGAAATGGGAGCCCTGAAAGTACTGTAAAAATTGTGACAAGTCACATTTCTTAGGCACACAAAATTCAGATACAGCGGTACCTCTAGTTGTGGACACGATCCATTCCAGGGTGTCATTTGCACCCCAAAAAGTCCGCAACTAGTGTGGCACTTCTGTGCAAGCGTGGAGTATGATAGAGCGCTTCTGCGCATGTGCGAAGCGCGCAGAACTCTTCCGTGCACGTGCACGCAGTGAACCCCGGACGTTTGCTTCAGGGTTTGCAGCGTTCGCAAGCCGAAAAGACGCAATATGAGCCTAACGCAACCCGAGGTACGACTGTACAGGTTTTCATTCTCTGCCTCCCAAGGTAGTGGGCTTTTCTGTAGCTAGATTGACAACTCTAAAGATGCTTTGTGGTGCGGTCTTAAATGGAACCATTGTCAAATGCTACTGCGCTCTACTTGTTGTTGTTTAGTCGTTTAGTCGTGTCCGACTCTTCGTGACCCCATGGACCAGAGCACGCCAGGCACTTCTGTCTTCACCTTCATGGACCACTGCCCCTTCATGTATCATTGCCTTGCCATGGCAAAGGGGCTTGAATAACTCAGAGAAGCTATGAACTATGCCGAGCAGGGCACCCAAGATGAACAGGTCACAGTGGAGAGTTTTGACCAAACGTGATCCACCTGGAGGAGGAACCGGCAAGCCACTCCAGTATCCCTGCCAAGAAAACTCCATGGACAAAGACAACAGGCACTCTACTTAATTCCCCGCAATATAATTTGCCAAAATTAAGTACAGTGGTACCTCGGGTTACATACGCTTCAGGTTACAGACTCCGCTAACCCAGAAATATTACCTCGGGTTAAGAACTTTGCTTCAGGATGGGAACAGAAATCGTGCTCTGGCGGCGCAGCAGCAGCAGGAGGCCCCATAGGCTAAAGTGGTGCTTCAGGTTAAGAACAGTTTCAGGTTAAGAACGGACCTCCGGAACGAATTAAGTACTTAACCCGAGGTACCACTGTAATGATCACTGATGAATGCAGCAAGCAATAGAATGGACTCCCTCGGGAGGTTGTGGACTCTCCTTCCTTGGAGGTTTTTAAGTAGTCATGGATGCTTTAGCTGAAATTCCTGCTTCGCAGAGGGTTGGACTAGATGACCCTTGGATCCCTTCCAACTCTACAATTTTATGATGGAAATTGAAGACCGTGGTATCATAATGTATGTTGTGAATGTAGCCCAGGCCTGCTGCTACCTGCCTTGAGGTTGCTATGACTTTGTTGAATTGTATTAATCATGTTGATGAATGATTTCTGATACTTTCTGATCCTTTGAATGACTATGATTTTATTGAATCGCATTAATCATTTTGCTGAATTTATTATTTGCCTCATTTATGTGCCGTTGTGTTTGATCGTGTTGTGATTGCAATGTTTGTTGTTTTTTAATGCTACTGTGAATGTTGTGAGCTGCTCTGAGCTTGGCATTTGTCGCTGGAAAAGCGGAACACAAATATTAAATCAAATCAAATATCCCGAGGCCCAAAATTTGAATTAAAATGAAGAAATGCACCCTTCTTTCACTGTGAAGTTGGGGAAGTGTTATTTGAAATACACATGGACTCAGTGAGGCTCAGTAGACTTTGCCCACACAAAATGAGTGTTTGGCCCAGAAATAGGAAGCTAGACAAGGCCTGCTTTCTCAAAATATAGTGCTGCGCCTCTCTTTCTCAACAAAAACAAATATCGCAGTGCATTTTTCAGTGAAAGAAATAAATTGACCCATGACTCTCATCCACCTAAGCAGCATATTTGAAATTCATTGCCCCCTGCTTCTTTGCTCTTCAGATTTGGGTTGTAAATTTAAAGTCACCAGGTCAGCTTTGAGGTCTATAAAACCAATTTCTCGCGCAGCTTTGGTTTTGAAATACAGGTTTGCACAGGGCAATGAGAAGATTCTGGTTCTACAGGTTCACCTGTATTTTAGATAAATATTAGTTCTCAGTTGGATGTGGGATGCAGAGTGCATCGTGTATATAGGACATTTTTTAAAAAAAGGTTTAGCTTTTTATAATTTTATAATAGGCAAAAATAAAGATGGATAAATCTTAATCTCAGGGTTGTGGGTTTGAGCCCCATGTTGGGCAAAAGATTCCTGCATTGCAGGGGGGTGGACTAGATGACCCTTGTGGTCCTTTTTAACTCTATGATTCTATGATAATTTGGGCTTATTTCTAACTTTACAATTCTGATTATTTGGGTTTCCTTTCTGCACACGAATTATTCGGCCAGCAAATGTCAACATAAAACATGTTCAAACTATTGCAATTGTCTGTGCTGCTTATCAATCTGGCATAACCGTTGAATTTGCTGAAAGATAAATATTCTTGGGGCCGTCCAATGCAGGATTCAGAACAGACAAAAGAAAAGCATCTCAGCACATACATAACAAATGGGAATCGCTCCTATAAGATGTGGAGACGGCTGCCAACTTGAAAGGGTTTCAAAGAGTATAAAAAGTATAAAGGGTTTCAAAGAGTGTAAATCCTAGTCTCCAAAAACAGATTTAGAGGCAGAATTGGGTAGGATTACAATGCAAAGTGCTGCTAAGATATCTACAAGAACAGAATGAATCTACAGAACACTTTGAATTGTGCTCAGAAACGTAATGGGAGCCAATGTAGGTCTTTCAGGACCAGTGTTATATGGTCTCGGTGGCCACTCCCAATCACCAGTCTAGCTGCTGCATTCTGGATTAGTTGCAGTTTCCAGGTCACCTTCAAAGGTAGCCCCACGTAGTGCGCATTGCATAGTCCAAGTTGGAGATAACCAGAGCATGCACCACTCTGGCGAGACAGTCTGCGGGCAGGTAGGGTCTCAGCCTGTGTACCAGATGGAGCTGGTAGACAGCTGCCCTGGACACAGAATTGACCTGTGCCTCCATGGACACCTGTAAGTCCAAAATGTCTCCCAGGCTGTGCACCTGCTCCTTCAGGGGCACAGTGACCCCATTCAGGACCAGGGAGTCCTCCACACCCACCCTGCCCCATTCCCACAAAAACAGTACTTCTGTCTTATCAGGATTCAACCTCAAACTGTTAGCCGCCATCCATCCTCCAACCGCCTCCAGGCACTCACACAGAACCTTCACCGCCTTCACTGGTTCCCATTTTAAAGACAGATAGAGCTGGGTATCATCCGCATACTGATGAACACCCAGCCCAAATCTGCTGATGATCTCTCCCAGTGGCTTCATATAGATGTTAAAAATCATGGGGGAGAGGATGGAACCCTGAGGTACCCCACAAGTGAGAGCACTCCACTGTTGGAGACAATATGGCTCTGAATGCTTGTCCGAAATCGCAAATGGAGAGAGTGCTGTCACACTTGTGAACTTCCCAGAGGTTGACCATTGCAAGAACAGGGTGCTGCAGTAGATGAGCCTTGTCCAACTGAAATATACTCAGAGTCGCAAAGTGATTTCATGCTCTTTATTCAGCTCATAGTGGTGAGGAGGAATGAATAAATGTCCCCTCACAGTATCTGCTTTATATACATTATTTACACAATGGGCTGCACATGATTGGCTAATTCTGGAATTCTACTGTAAGCCAATCAGGTTGTGGATTCACTTCTATCTGGAGCAGGATTGGGTGGTTCCTGCCAACCAATCATACTGCTGCATTGTTCTAGGACCAATCAGACTGCTGCATTCTGAATCCTATTGTTCTAGGACCAATCAGACTGCTGCCTTTTGGATCCTATTGTTCTAGGACCAATCAGACTGCTACAGTTTGGATCCTATTCAACTCAGTACATAACACCCCTCCCCTCTAAGTTCCAGTCCTGCCCGGGAGGTCGCATTCATAGTCCTCAAGGTATGCCGGCGGCCTACGTGTGCGTTGTGGCCTGGGGTGTTCCCTGGTCCGGGCTCCGGGTTCTGGCTCGTGTTCCAAGGATGCTGGCTGTGATGCGGCTGTTTGGTCTGGTGCAACCGGCTCGCTCAGTCGTGGTTCTGGTTCCGGTGTCCTTTCGGCCTCACGGGTCCTCTCTGTATTTACTGATTCTGCCTCTCCTGCTGGCCCCTCCTGCTCTATGGGCCTCACTGCCCCGCTGTTCCCTTGGGACTCCTCTGACCTGTCCTCCTCCTGGTTTTCTCCCGGGAATCGTCGCCGTATCTGGTCGCAGTGGCGTCGCCAGCATTGCCCCCCATCCGTTAGCACCTCGTACGACACGGGGCCAGTGACCCTGGTGATTGTGGCGGGTACCCATGCTGGGCCTGCCCCAAAATTCTTTGCGTACACTGGGTCCTGGGCCTCGAAGGTCCGGGGGTTCCTGCCTTCCCCCACCACTATCTCATCCTGAGCTCTATCGGGGTGAAGGCGGTCCAATCTGATTGCAAGGCGCCGACCCATTAGTAGTTCAGCGGGGCTCCGGCCAGTCGTTGAGCTGGGGGTGCTGTGCTGTGCTAGAAGGAATGTGGCAAGGCGGTACTCCCAGTCCCCTTGCGTCATGCGGCGAAGGGTGTCCTTGGTGGTCCGCACCATGCGTTCTGCTTGGCCATTGGTGGCAGGGTGGAACGGCGCCGAACGGATGTGGCGGATGGCGTTCTGCGCTGTGAAGGTTTGGAATTCTCCTGACGTAAATGCAGTCCCGTTGTCTGAGACGAGAGTGTCAGGGAGCCCGTGGGTTGCAAACAGCCTGCGTAGTACCCGGATGGCTGCGGACGTGGAAGTGGACGGTACCAGTGCGACTTCCAGCCATTTGGTGTAGGAGTCCACCACTATGAAGAATGTTTTCCCCTGAAAGGGGCCAGCGAAATCCACATGCAGGCGTGACCATGGTGCTCGGGCGGACTCCCAGGACTGGACTGGGGCCCTTGGGGGATCTGGGCGGGATTCTTGGCAGGCCTGGCAGTGTTTGACCCAGGCCTCTATCTCTCCATCGATCCCCGGCCACCACACATAACTCCTGGCAAGGGCCTTCATTCTTACTACCCCTGGATGTGTCTCGTGTAGGGCTGTGAGGACCCTTTTGCAGAGGGGCTGGGGAACAACGACTCTGCTTCCCCATAACAGGCACCCCTTGTGGGCCGACAGTTCATGTTTGCGGGTTGTGTAGCCGGCGAATTCTGGCCCGGGGCTGCTGCTGGGCCATCCCCTCCACACCCAGTCCAGGACCCGGGAGATGACCCTATCTTTCTTGGAGTGGTGTGCAACTTCTTGTGCCTGAATGGGGCGGTCGGGAAGCAGCTCCAGGCTCATAACCTCTTGTGCAGGTGCTGGGTCAGGGCCTGTTTCCGGTAGTGGTAGCCTGCTGAGGGCGTCCGCATGGCCCATCGCCTTCCCAGGTCGGTGAATCAGTGCATACTGGTAGCTGGCAAGGAAAATTGACCACCTGAGGACGCGAGGAGACAGCACTTGGGGGGTCTGCTTTTCGGGGGCAAACAAGCCAAGCAACGGCTTGTGGTCAGTCACCACGGTGAAGGGCCGCCCGTACAAGAAATCATGGAATTTTTTTACTCCCTTTACGATTGCCAGACCCTCCTTGTCGATTTGCGAGTAGTTCCGCTCGGTTGTGTTGAGTGTCTGGGAAAAGTACGCCACCGGTACCTCTCTTCCATCCGGGAGTTGGTGCCCCAGGACAGCTCCAATGCCATAGGGTGAGGCGTCGCATGCTAGCACCACCGGCAGCCTCTCGTCGAAGTGTGCCAAGACCGAGTTTGAGACAAGCAAGTCCTTGATTGCCTGGAATGCGGCCTCCTGGCGCTGGCCCCACACCCAAGGGGCCCGCTTGTCCAGGAGTCTGTGTAGGGGCTCCGCTACCGCCGCCTTGTGGGGAAGGAAGGAATGGTAAAAGTTCAATAGCCCCAAGAAGGCCTGAAGTTCAGTCTTGCTCTTGGGCGCTGGGGCATCACAAATGGCCCGTACCTTGTCCCCAGTCGGGTGGACCCCTTCTGCGTCCACCATAAATCCCAGAAAGTCCACCTGAGGCACTCCTAGTAGACATTTTTCCCGCTTCACCTTGAGACCCGCCGTCTGGAAACGGTGCAGAACGGTGCGGAGGCGGTCCTCAAACTCCTCTGGTGTGGGGCCGGCAATCAACACATCATCGAAGAAGGGGGTGACGCCAGGAATCCCTTTAAGGAGAGAGTCCATTATATTCTGGAATATGCCTGGTGCCACGCTGACACCGAATTGCAGCCGCTTTACCCTGAACGCTCCTCTGTGCGTCACAATCGTCTGTGCCTCTGCTGTGGCCTCATCTACTGGCAGCTGTTGATATGCTTGGGCCAAGTCCAGCTTGCCAAAAATTTTCGACCCAGCCAGGGTGGCAAGGACATGGCTGACCACTGGCACTGGGTATGCGTGGGCCGTGAGGGCCTTGTTTATGGTACATTTGTAGTCTGCGCAGATGCGGACCGAACCATTAGGCTTGACGGGTGTGACGATTGGGGTTTCCCAGGGAGCATTAGGCACCGGCTCCAGCACTCCTTGCTCTACGAGTCGGTCCAATTCCTCGTCTATACGGGGTTTCAAGGCGAACGGGACCCGGCGGGCCTTGAGCCTGACCGGTCGTACTGCGGGGTCAAGCTGTAGCGCAATGGGGGGGCCCGTATACTGTCCCAATTTCCCATCGAAAACCCCTGGAAATTCCTTGCATATGGCGTCCACGTCCACTTGTAAGCTAGTGTGGTTCACCCCGGTGACAGCTAGCCCCAGTGGTCCAAACCATGCCAATCCCAGTAAGCTAATGTAGGGGCCCTTGACCACAAGCAAGTCCAGTTGCCGCGTCCGCCCTCGGTATTGCACCCTGAAGGTCCCCACCCCCATTGTGGGGACCTTACGTTTCTGGAAGTCCCGGAGGGTGAATGGGGCCGGCCTGAGTTTGGGACCCCCAGTGGGACACAGTTTCCTTAAGGTCCTTGCCGAGATTATGGATAGAGTTGAACCCGTGTCAAGCTCCATGCGGCATGGGGCCCCCTCTATCTGTACCTCTACATAAATTTTCTCTACGTTGGGGTGGGGCAACTGGTATACCTGGAAGTCTGTGAGCTCCGTCGAGTTGCCTTGGTGCGTTGGGCCCCGGGACCTGGGGCTCTTGGATTGGTCATCTGATGCCTGGTGTCGGGTGGGCCGAGCCCGACACACCCGGGCGATGTGTCCCGATTTTCTGCACTGCCTGCACTCTGCGTTGCGGAAACGGCAGGTCCTCCTCTCGTGACTCTCCCCGCAGCTTGCGCAGTTCCCTCCTTCTCGTCGAGGCAGCTGTGGTCTGTGCGCTGCTTGAGTGCGCTGCTGTACTCGGTGCACCTCCTCCCTGTCGGATCCTGAGTCGTCGGTGAGGTCTTCATGGTGGACCCTCGGTTGGGATGGCAGGCTCGGCCGTGCCTCTTGGGTCGACCTCTCGGCAGCTTCTGTTGCCAGGGCCTCCTCCAGAGCGACCTGGAACGTTAGGTCCTTCTTAGCGTAGAGGCGTCGTTGCAGCTTCTCATCCTTCAGGCCACCGACGAGGCGGTCACGAAGCATGTTCTCCAGCTCTGAGAAGTTGCAGAACCGGGCGGCTTGGCGGAGAGAGGTCACAAACCCAGTTATGGTTTCCCCAGGGGCTTGCCGCTTTGCGTAGAAGGCATTTCGACGAGCCACCACTGAGGGCTGCGGCGAAAAGTGCCCCTTCAGCTGTTCCATTATTGTTTTGTATGGAACAGTAGCGACGTCTTCAGGCGCAAGGAGAGCCCGGGCGATTTCAAACGTCTCCTCTCCGCAGACGCTGAAGAATATCGCCCTCTTCTTGGCGTCTTCTTCGTCGGTGACCCCTTTGGCTTCTAGGAGGAAGGTGAAACGGGAGGCGTACGCTTCCCAGTCTCCAGATGCTGGGTTGAATGGCGAGAAGCTGCTGTTGGCTGCCATTCTGAGTTCCTTGTGCCCCGGAGCTGAAGCCTGGATACACGGTGCGAGGCAGCGGTGCGGCAGTTGGCGGTGCTGCGGTGCTGTGTGTGGCAGTCAGCTCAGCGGGATCCCACCTTCGTCGCCAGTGAAATATACTCAGAGTCGCAAAGTGATTTCATGCTCTTTATTCAGCTCATAGTGGTGAGGAGGAATGAATAAATGTCCCCTCACAGTATCTGCTTTATATACATTATTTACACAATGGGCTGCACATGATTGGCTAATTCTGGAATTCTACTGTAAGCCAATCAGGTTGTGGATTCACTTCTATCTGGAGCAGGATTGGGTGGTTCCTGCCAACCAATCATACTGCTGCATTGTTCTAGGACCAATCAGACTGCTGCATTCTGAATACTATTGTTCTAGGACCAATCAGACTGCTGCCTTTTGGATCCTATTGTTCTAGGACCAATCAGACTGCTACAGTTTGGATCCTATTCAACTCAGTACATAACACCAACATGACTTTTCTTATGTTCAAATCCCCCCCCCCCCTATTTTTATGTCCCCAAAGACTCTGCATTTTATCTGAGTATTTTGTTTACACCTGCCAATGTAGCATTTCAATTAACCCGCCATTTACATTGTGGTTTTTATTTCTGCATTGTTACCAGCTGGTTATGAACAATAGCCGCAATTTGTTTCAGAAATGAAGTTGCTTTCCTTTCGGGGGGGGGGGGGCAAAAAGATGAGGTCACTCACAGAGCAAATCTCTGATCCATCTGCAAAGCAAACGAGCAGGAGGCAATGAATGTAAAACATTCTGCTCACGTGGGGTTTTCCTTGGTGAGTTAATTTTTTCCATATATAAGGAATGCAATGAAATCTTTATCTTCGGCTGAAGATGATAACAGACCATCGTAAAGGGAGAAAATACTTCTCTTAATTTAACATTTCAAAACTTGCAAAACACTGGTTAAAATGTAAGTGTAATAAATCAGCCCAGTTCAGCTGGAAGAGCAAACTGGATATGTGTGTTTAGGCCTCATTAGAAGATGCACCACCTTAGAGCAGGAAGAAAAAGGAAATTACCTGTCTGTCCAGGCTCCTCTGAACTCTCCCAAAATGACATTGTGACATTGACAGTTTTTTTTATTTTCCATTCCTTCCAAATGATATCTAGCATGGAATTTTCCTTTTTCACAGCTGCTGCACACCGGGTTGACATCCCCAAGCGAAATTAATATGCGAAATTAATATTTTTTTTAAGGCCAGCATAACTTGTCCTCCTTGAATTGCATGTGCCATTTTACTCCCCATTCGCTCAGTATGCAGAGCTCCTTTTGCAGCTCTTCACAATCTCTTTTTGCGTTATACGTAGAGCTGCCTCTGAAGACGGTTTGGAAACTTCAGCTGGTGCAGAATTCAGTGGCCAGGTTGCTCACTGGAACAAGACGGTGTGAGCATATTACAACTATCCTGGTCTGACTGCACTGGCTACCAATGAGTTTCCGGGCCCAATTCAAAGTGCTGGTTTTGATCTATAAACCTTAATCGGCTCAGGATCACAATACCCAGAACCAACCCAGACCCTGAGATCACCTTCTGAGGCTCTCCTTCGTGTGCCTCCTCCTTGAGAGGTCCAAATGGTGGCAACGCGAGAACAGGGCCTTCTCTGCAGTGGCTCCCCATCTGTGGCATGTTCTCCCCAGGGAAGTTCGTCTGGCACATTCATCACGCACCTTTAGGCACCAGGCAAAAATGTTCCTTTTTAACCAGGCCTTTGGTTGATGTGTTTGACATCCTGTACCCTTTTAAAATATGGTTGGTTTTCTGGAGGGGTGTTATTGGGTTGTTGTTTATATTCTAATTATATATGTTGTGATCTTTTCTGTGAACTGCCCTGAAACTCTGGGTATAGGGTGGTAAATAAACTCAGTAAATAACAACAACAACAACAATTTATTACCAACAATCTTGGCTACCTTACTGTTCACTCCTAACGCAAGATGATTTATGAACAAGTTTAAAAGCACAGGCCCCAATACTGATCCTTGAAGGACTCCATTTTCTACACCTGTCTATTGATAGAATTATCTGTTTGTTCCTAGTCTATGCTTCCTGCTGCCGAACCAGTTTATGATGCACAGAAGGCCCTCTCCTCTTATTCCATGACTGCTAACCTTACTCAGAGTCTGTGATGAGATACCTTGCTGAAAGTTTTTTGGAAGTCCAAGTACACTATGCCAACCAGATCATCTCAATATATATACTTGTCAATCTATATTTTCATGTAGGGCTGGGAATGTTCCCTGCCTGAAACCCGGGAGAGCTGCTGCCATCCAGTGTAGACAATACTGAACCAGATGGGCCAATGGTTTCTCTCCTTATGAAGCACTTTCCTGCCCTTCTGAAAGTCATATTCCCACAGTGATTCAGCATGGTCCATTGTTCTAATCTTGCAATCCATGAAATAATGTTTATTTGGTTTTACAAATATAGAATTATAACAATACAAAATACATATCCATATTTGGAGGTTTCTCTGAATCACTTCCCACCTTCCCCTCTATGGATCCTATTGTCAACCTTTCCAACTGCGTATTATTTCATAATCCATATTTTAGGTCTCTCCATTTTGTGCATAATACTTGCTACATTGCAAGTGTTATTGCAACCCTGCTAATGTTTTCATCTACTTACAGTGGTCTTCCAAATAAATTGTAATTTTTTCCTATTTTTATTGAAGTTTTGGTCTTCTGGGTTCCTGAGCTTTCCGGTCAATTTTGCTATTTTGGCATAATTCAACAGCTTAGTGTCTTCTTTCCATCTCTGGGCTGGTAACATCAGTGTGGCTGTTGTCGCCTACATAAAAAGCATTTCATGCTCCTTTTGAATATTGGTGCCTACAATTCCTGGACGCAGGTGGCGCTGTGGGTAAAACCACAGTGCCTAGGACTTGCTGATCGTAAGGTCGGCGGTTCGAATCCCCACGACAGGGGGAGCTCCCGTTGCTCAGTCCCTGCTCCTGCCAACCTAGCAGTTCGAAAGCACCCCAAAGTGCAAGTAGATAAATAGGGACCGCCCTCCAGCGGGAAGGTAAACGGCGTTTCCGTGTGCTGCGCTGGTTCGCCAGAAGCAGCTTAGTCACGCTGGCCACGTGACCCGGAAGCTGTCTGCGGACAAGCGCCGGCTCCCGGCCTCTTAAGCGAGATGAGTGCGCAACCCTAGAGTTGGTCACGACTGGACCTGTTGGTCAGGGGTACCTTTACCTTTACCTACAATTCCTAGTAAAAAAGCTTCTGGTTTTGTTTTGTTTTACGTTATTTTAAACATTCCCCCCCCCCCCAATTCATTATATATCATTTTCCAGAACGCTTTTATCACCTTACACATCCACCACATATAGTAGAAGGTGCCTTCTTTTTCTTTACATTTCCAGCAGATATTTGTACTTGTTTTATACATTTTTAAAAAAATAATATTTATTAATAATTTCAGAATTACAGGGAAAAAAAACAAAAAATAAAAAACACTGCAATACATAAAAAGAAAAAAAACCCACAAAACATAAAAACCAATACAACAATACAGCAAAAAAGAAAACAAAAAAGGGAAAAAAGACACAAATCCCATATTACATATCTTTAACTTCCATTTGCTTGTTTCGTTGACCTCCTCACACCTCCCTTTTTGTATTCTAGTTTAGTTAGTTCTTTCAGCAAATTCTTTCCATCTTTCTCAATTTTTATTAAATAATTTATCTTAACAATTTAACCTATTAATTAACTCAACAGATCCTTTCCATCTTTCCCCATATTCTGTTATTCAAATTACCTTAATTTATTTAACCTTATCTTACCATAAAATACCTTAAAGCTTGAAACTTAATACTCAGTTACACATAACCCCTGATATCATTTCTGCTAGAGTCATATAGTTTCATTCCAACATTTTCCCTAATATTCATTAATTTTAGGCTAATTCCCTAAATAAAAAAATTTCTTTATAAATTTTCTTCCAATCTTCATCCAATGTCTTTTCTTCCTGGTCTCGGGTCGTGTCAGTCCTTACTGTCCATTCCATCTAGTCCATCAACCTGGAAGTCTTATGTCCGAGGCCCTTAAGTCTCTTCCATGTCCCTTCTGCAGATCTTCTTCTTCTTGTTTATACTTGCACTTTTCCTTGTCTTTTGTTGGTCTTTTTCTTAATTTCTTTCCTTTCTCATTGAGGAGTAGGTCTCTGGGGGGTTCCAACCCAATGTTATCTCTGTCTCCCTTCATCAAATCAGCCCATTCCCCACAGTCCCACTCCCCACAGTCATCAATATAATCCAAAAAATATTTACAAGCATATTTCGAAGTCTCTCCAAAGTTAAAAGCCTCCTCAGCTCCAGACTCCCCCTGGCCCACTCCAACTTCAATCTTCAAAAACAGCGGCTTATGCTCCTGTAGGGCCTTGGGCCTCTCCATTTGTATTATTTGAGGTGCAACCGCAGCCTCCTCCATTATCTTCTGCACTTGCCCAATCAATATAGGTTCCTGAGTTGGATCCTGGATGGTTTCTGTATCACTATTCACTATTTGTTCACAGTTATTGGCCACAACAGTCATCAAATCCATTTTCTCATTCATCAAATCCATCTTCTCATGCATCTGTTCCAACAAAGCACTTGTCTTGCATAAAGCAAGCACCAAAACTTCCTTCCAGCTCATATTTAGTAAAGGTCAAAAGGACTAATCCCACGATCTTAATCTCACAGCTGTGGAATCCCCAAGTAGACTGCAGCAACAATTTAGCAGGCTCCCTCTAGAGGAGACAATTTCTAGTTGTATCCATCTTTTTAAGGCAAGTCCAACAAAGGAAAATTACTTTCATTTTTCAGATATTTTGTTTCTTTAGAATGCAAAAGGCAACATTGGAATCAGTTTATTTCTCTTCTTCAGCTATCTGTCAAAGTATTCCATTCACAGTCAATGAACCTCTCCAACAATTTCTGTCTCTGACACCCCGTTCCCAGGTTAGAGACGGTGGAAACTTATCTTTCTTCACTCCCTCTCCTGCAGGTGTTACACAAAGTCCCCCCCCCTTTCTCCTGCTTCCACGGGGGTTTCAGTAGTTATAAATGAAGGAAATTTAGGCTTTTTTTAACGACTTTCCAGGCTTTAGCTTACAAGGTTTTTGCTTTAGTCTATATACAAAAAGCGGAAGGCTGACTTCCTGTTTTGAACCTTCCCGCTTCGATGTCAAATTAAGATATTTCTTGATCCAATTTTCCGTTTCTACTCACGGGTACTTGTTTTAAATCCAGTTGTCCACAGGAAAAAGTCAGCGCTCTCCGGCGATGGCTATGCGGCTTCACTCCGTGAAAGTAGCAGTCAGTTTGCAGCACCGCGCTGCTCACCCCACTTCACTCCGAAATCCCAAAAAGGGGTTCCCCGTGAGTAGGGTGCCCTGCCGAACCCCACGTTCCCAGGCTTCCTCCACCTGGGATTTCTAGCGGGTCCCCGCCTTCACCGCGGCGGGAAGACCCAGTTTCCACGGAGCCAGTTCCTCCGGTCGGAGGAACTCCGCCATTCGCTGATGGCGCTCACCCGGAAGTCCTTGTTTTATACATTTTTGCTAACTTAATAGGAGTCAAATACCAATGGAACATCATTTTCATATAATTTTCTTTCAGCATACAGCATGCTTAGAATTTCAAATCAGTTTTCCATAACCCTTCCCAATCTGAAAGTTGTATATTATGTATATTATATTAATCAGTTTGGGCTCAAGTGCTGGTCTGATATAGAATACAATTCCTCTCTTTTTTGTATCATTGGATGAGATAAATTCTAAACTTAATTTCTTATTTCTAGGAACTCTTTGGTGTTTTTTTGCTATATGGGTTTCTTGAAGACAAATTATATCTAAATTCTGTTTTTCAATCACATGCTGTACTCTGTTCCTCTTGGTTTTTTAGTTTATCCATTCACATTCCAGCTCAAGATCTTTAAATTAGCCATTAGTGTCATCTAGTAGGATAGGTGAGCCCACTGCAGCTTTTTCAAATTCCTCCTTTAGTTTCTCCGTTGCCAACTTTTGCTGCCCCAGTGGGCTATTCCCATACCTATCTGATTGACCTCTCTGTAAGTCTTTGCCTTCTTTCTCTAAGAATTTGTATGCTTGGGCGTCTGTCACAATTTTGAATCTTCTCGCCAAAAACGTGAAGAAGAGGCCTTCAGGGTACTCCCATTTGCTTTTATCAATGTTGTTATTAGAGCTCTATATCTCTGTCTCTGAATTCTAATTTTATATGGAATCTCCCTGAAGACCTTGTCCCTACCACCAAGCCATCATTAAACCATTTCTGTACAACAATATCTTTTACTCTTTTGGTAAGAAAGGTCTCCTGGGCAAGACTTCTCCCTTCCTTTTTTGTTCCCTTTTTGTTCTTCACACGGAAACAACTCTACATTACTTAATTTACCCATCTAATCATCATCATCAAACCTTTATTGGCATCACATTCAGAATAAATAAGCCAGTGCGATCTCATTGCCATTTCAACAGTACAGTCATTTGCCAAAGGGAAGAAGACGCGAGCAATCTATTTCATCTCTGTGGGTCTCCAGCAAGGGCAAGATCCTGTAGCGTACTTCGGCGACAAAAAATCACACAGAGGAACTTAGCTACTAAATTTCAACTCTTTGTCTCTTTTCACGTCAGATGCTATGATGGGACTATGCTGAGAATCCTGGCTCCAATCACAGAAGGGCTTGGACATTTTGTTCTAAGGAGGAGTCAGTGTTTTGTGCTAATTGCCCATGGGCTGAACGTACTGAAACAGATTTGTCTTCTTGTTTGTCCAGTCCAAATGCAACTTGGACCGAGAACAAAGGCAGTCAATGGAAACAGCAGTCCACAAAGGTAAAAATGTTCCTCATAGTTTCAACTTGTCTCATATTGGAAAATCTTACAAGCAGAGGGGACAGCAAAACTAACTTTACCAGGAGAGGCTCATAAATAATCAGGTTATGGCGATTGCAACATGCCCTGGTCATCGCAGGAATGTTCTGGGATACACTGATTTCCTAACAGCCATTGCAATTCGTTATTCTAGTGAAGGGAATTGAAATATACTCGGAGTCGAGAGTGGATTTCATGCTCTTTATTCAGCTCATAGTGGTGAGGAGGAATGGAAGTTCCCCCATAATGTCTGCTTTATATACATTATTTACACAATGGGCTCCACATGATTGGCTAATTCCGGGATTCTCCTGTAGGCCAATCAGGTTGTGGATTCACTTCCACCTGGAGCTGGATTGGGTGGCTCCTGCGGACCAATCATACTGCTGCATTCTGGGTTCTATTGTTCTAGGACCAATCAGACTGCTGCATTTTGGATCCTATTCAACTCAGTACATAACAGCAATAATGGTTATTGAAACAACCCTGTAAGATGGGCCACTTTATTCGCTTTTTTAAATGAATGGAGCTTAAAGGTGAGATTGCAGTCATGGGCCATCGGGGTGGCCACTTTAGTGCTGCTAATTAGTGGTGGTTGGAATTAACCCCCAGAGGCACACTCTATTGTCTTTCAAGACAGATGGATGCCAGCCACAATGTCACTGTACAATTTAATTTGCATGCCCGTCCTTTTTAAATAACTGCTAAGGCTGTGTGCTGCCCCACCGCAGGGCCCGATCTATGCCCCCATAACATGTCCTTCTGCCACAAACCACCCAAAGGACCACCAGAATGGGACAGAAGGACCCACAAATGTAGGGTTGTTTTTTTGAGGAGCTACATTTGGAAGTGGGAGGTAATAAACGCAGGGCCATCTAAAGTGGGAAGGTGCATTAAAGCCATTAAGCTCAGAGAAAGTTTGTTTTATTGCACAAGAGTGTAAAAAAGGAGACTTTGTTCCACTTGTTCTCTTTTGTCTCCCCCATTTCTCTTCTAAGGGTGTTGAGAAACAATATAAGTTTCAGCTATGAGGCCTTTCTTCTGCACCCTCATTTTTTTGGTACTCCTGACAATTACAGGTATGCTGGTCCCGTTCCCACCCCACCCCCCAGTTTTTATCTTTACAGAAATGTGCTGTTACTTCTCTTTGTGGGAGGCAGTCCAACCCCTGGATTGTTAAGTCACTCTCGGAATTTCCCGGTAGGGCTAGGAAAGGCCTCTGTCTGAAACACTGGGTTCGTTAATAGAGATGGAGGAGAAATTCAGTTTGGTCCACATTGCAATGTGGAGCTCCCCAATTCTCACTTTCCGAATCAATGCTTGAACCAAAACACATCTCTCTTTTGAAATTTGAAGATTTCCAAGCAAATAATATGCATAGAAATGAATATATTAGCAAAAATATATTAAGATATTGTAATGCTAATGCAAAACTGCATAACAGCAAGGGAAATAACTTGCAAAATATGTATATTATATACTACTAGTAGTACTAATACATTTAGGGACGCGGGTGGCGCTGTGGTCTAAACCACTGAGCCTCTTGGGCTTGCTGATCGGAAGTTTGGCGCTTCGACTCCCCACCACGGAGTGAGCTCCTGTTGCTCTGTCCCAACTCCTGCCAACCTAGGAGTTCAAAAGCATATCAGCACAAGTAGATAAATAGGTACCGCTGCAGCGGGAAGGTAAACGGCATTTCCGTGTGCTCTTGCTTCTGTCATGGTGTTTCATTGTGCCACAAGCGGTTTAGCCATGCTGGTCACATGGCCCGGAAAGCTGTCTGCAGACAAATGCCAGTTCCCTTGGCCTGAAAGCGAGATGAGTGTCGCAACCCCATAGTTGCCTTTGACTGGACTTAACCGTCCAGGGGTCCTTTACCTTTTTCACCTTACAAATACATTTATTTATACCCCTCCTTTCTCCCAGACAGGGACTCAAGGCTGCTCATAGATAAAATAAGAACAGTTAAAAGCATAAGGGGAAGACCAAATCATTACAAAAACAATTAAACATTAATATAATTAATACTGGGCTGAGAAAGGTCCCCCAACCCTGACAGAAGACTTTAAAGCTGGGCTGAAAACCCTCTGACATTTTCTTTCTTCTTTGCTTGCACAGGATTGTGTACTGACATTCGGAAGGCGAAGGATTGCAAAAAGGCCCACGGTAAATGCAGGCATGCCACGTGTTCGCATGACCCCTGGCAGCGGATTGGGAAGTGCGACTTCAAACGTTTTTGCTGCGTCAAGTAAGCTCGAACGCCCAAGAGACAACAGGAGCATATTGGCAGTCAATGCATTTAAAAATGCGGGATTGGGGTGGGGGAGGGGTGTGTGCTTATTTGTGATCTGAACTGACCCTTCCCTGCAAAATTTAGAGGTTTTGCATTTTGTGCAAGCTGCATTCCTGCGCAACCGCAGGAAGGGAGAGTGCAATTGTATTTGAATCCCACTTGTGGGTTTCCCACAGGCATCTGGTTGGCTGCTGTAAGAGTCTAGATGGGTCACTGGCCTGATTCAGCAGGATCTTCTTATGATCTTAGTTCCCCACCTCCCAAAATCTGGCGATTTGTGTGTGACTGAGGATGATCTTGGCTGCCACCTATGAAACATTTATGATGGAGTGGTTAAAACCAACTGAAAGTATTGGGAAGAAGAAGAAGAAGAAGAAGAAGAAGAAGAAGAAGAAGAAGAAGAAGAAGTTTGGATTTGATATCCCGCTTTATCACTACCCAAAGGAGTCTCAAAGCGGCTAACATTCTCCTTTCCCTTCCTCCCCCACAACAAACACTCTGTGAGGTGAGTGGGGCTGAGAGACTTCAAAGAAGTGTGACTGGCCCAAGGTCACCCAGCAGCTGCATGTGGAGGAGCGGAGACGCGAACCCGGTTCACCAGATTACAAGTCTACCGCTCTTAACCACTACACCACACTGGCTCACATTGGAAGACCACCTCTTCATTTCTGATCTGAGCAATATTTCGCAGTAGGGGCGGCCGAATCTTTTTTGGTCCCCTTAATATTTTTGGGGTAGCGGCTGCCCCCCCAATGTCCCATGAGTGTGGAGGTGAAGCTCAAAGCCCAGTGTGGTGTGGCCCCATGGCCGGCTCCTTCTCTCCACCTCGTCCTGCCATGGAGGGGCAGGAGGGTTGAAGCAGCCTCCTTATGATGGCAGCACCAGGAGGACGTGGAGGAGGAGCCACGGGTCATTGAAGCTGCACTGCTGCTGGATATATCTCTGCCCCTTGCTCCTCCCAACATCCTGACATCATGCCCTGGACATCAGGATGTCATTTGATGTCATGTGTGTGACGTTGTTCCTCTCAATTGCCCTCGCAAGCTGGCGCCTCTGGTTTGCAGATATTGGTGGGAGACAGGGAGGGAAGGAAATTGACTAGTCAGGAGAAATGACACTAAGGATTTTAAATTAAGTACTACCAGCTTCATTGAGTAGGTGGTTGAGATCTTCCTGGCAGCAGTGGACATGTTGAGCAATTTCAGGTTCCCCCTGCCTGTTGGCTTTTCAGAAATGCTGAGCAGAACAACACACTGTTTGGATGCCAAATAAGAGGTCCAATAATGGAGCAGCAGTTCTGACTGCTGGATCCATGTATTGGTGGAAGTTACCACATCTGGAAGGCCACTATGATTTTATAGGGTTGAAGCCAATGTTACCCAATGCTCAGATTGGACCCCTTGAAAATAGAAGACGTTGCTCTTTTCTTTTGGCTGTTCTGAACCTTCCAACATTCAATTTCATTGGATGGACCTGAGTTCCAGTATTAGGAGGAAGTAGATGTTTCTCCATCTACTTTTATTCCAAACCCCTTAGTTGTATTTTCTCTAAACTAAAAAGCCCCTAATGTTGGAACCTTTCCTTATAGCGGAGGTGCACTATTGTCTTGAAAATTTGGGTTGCCTTTTTCATGCTGCATGCATGAACACTTTTATAAGGGGGTAGGAATAAACAAATGATGAAGATATGTTACGCTGTAGTAATCTCTCCATGCCCAAACTGTTTAATCCTGGAGGAATCGTGTACTTGTAACCTGGACAAGTAATTTCAGTGGAAAGACAGTACTTATAAACATTTGATTATCTCCTGGAATCCATGCTCTTAATATCCTCTCAGTCACCTTCCATGTGGGGATGCCTCAGCACAGTAAGCCTTGGGTTGATGGTAACAGAATTGTTTTCCCAAAACAGTGAACTCTCACAGTCTCTCTTGTCTTTGTAGGAAAACAACCAAGTAGCCTCCTGAATGATAACTTGCCGTGGATCATATCTCTTGCTTGAAATGTTTAAGATCTGCTTAAGCACTCTGGCCTCTGAGCAAATGTTGGCGGTGAGAGAAGATGGAGAAATCAATGCTGAAGGAATGCATTCTCTAAATAAAGCTGCTGTGCAATTTGTGTGTGTCTAAATGTCTGGGTGAAGGAAGCTTGTCTTAGTCCCTCTTGCATCTTTATTGGAATCGTTTTATTTTTACTTGGGTTGTAAATTGCTTCTGGACTTAGGAAGCTACCTTAGGCTCTCATTCTTCCTGGTCACAGGGGAGCTGTCATGCAGTGAAAATTGCAGTGGGTTAAGAGCAGTTACTTTTTACCCAATATCCCCAATATATGTTGTCTGCAGAGCACTGAAGAGGTCTGGGTTTTGTTCCATGTGATTTTTTTTTAAAAAACTTAACAGCTTAATTTAAGTTTTTAGAAAAATTCTACAAGGCACTGCTTTAGCATAATGAACTCAGGGCTCCTCAGAGCTCCTTGGATAGCAGTTTAGACAGCCTCATGTCATTTAGCCTATTAGAAGTCTACCTCAGAGGACACAAATAAACACATGTTGTGGGAATACACAAGTTAACTATTGTTCTAAATTTTACTGTGAACCTGACATGTACTAATATATTTTCACCAAAGACTGGCTGCAAAAGGGGGGAAAAAGTTTATGTCTTATGTGATATATTGCTGTACAGTGGTACCTCAGCTTACATTCACTTCAGGTTACAGACTCTGCTAACCCAGAAATAGTACCTCGGGTTAAGAACTTTGCTTCAGGATGAGAACAGAAATCATGTTCTGGTGGCGCGGCAGCAGCAGGAGGCCCCATTAGCTAAAGTGGTGTTTCAGGTTAAGAACAGTTTCAGGTTAAGAATGGACCTCCAGAACGAATTACCGTATATTTTGCTCTATAAGACACACTTTCCCCCTCCTAAAAAGTAAGGGGAAATGTGTGTGCGTCTTATGGAGCGAATGCAGGCTGTGCGGCAGAAAAGCAAGAGGCTATTCCAGAAGCCAGATCCCTCTTGCTGTTCTGGCTTCTGGGATTCAGAATATTTTTTTTCTTGTTTTCCTCCTCCAAAAACTAGGCGCATCTTATCGTCTGGTGCGTCTTATAGAGCAAAAAATACGGTAAGTACTTAACTCAAGGTACCACTGTAATTCTTTTAGTAAAATTGCTCACTAGCTTTTCTTGACCCATCCAGTTGGGATGTACTTAAGGTAGGGCAAGCAGAAATTCTAACAAGGGTCAAACCAAGGATTGCGAATGGTCACATTTACATTTTGGCAATAAATACTCTTGAAAAGTGTCTGGTCTAAAGTATAAATAATAGAAGAATAGAAGTTTTCAGTTTTATTAATTGTTGTTTTTGTGTGTGTGTGCCGGCAGCTCTGATTTCACCCCCCCCAAAAAAAGATTAAGAACTTCTCAGGTGATCACCCCCAAATAACTCAACAACTTTTTACCTCTTGAAATATGTCAACCCTAATGATGATGATGGGAGACCCAATTTGTGAAACCCTGCCCTAGAGAATGCACTGCTTGCAGTTATGCTTCACCTTGTCCCAAATGGTTTCCTGGGAATTAACTTTCTTATGTGGATACTAGGGTACTAGGGATTTGTATGGAAGTCATTGCCATGTGCACTTTTTGGTACATTGTATTTGTGTTTTTACTTGGATATAGGATAAATCTTGCTCTGGAGGGCTGGAGAGATCACTAAAAATTGTTTCCTTTTTTGATGCCAGGAGCCTTTTCAGCAGATGAATATTGCTATGGTAATAGCGGTGGGTGAATCTGTCGCTTCTGGTTAGTCTCAGTTTCTCATTTTTCCAATCTTAAGTTTGGTTCTCCATATTTCCACATCATTCTGAAATTTTTTTATTTAATAATTATTCATGTCCCCCCCCATAATGTACACATTTTCCCAGGCAATTTGCACTGTCCTGCTCAAAGTGAACCCCACTAATATAATGCATTTTTTAGTTATTTTAACAACAACAACAACATTATTTATACACGGCCCATCTGTTTTTTGTTTTTAAATAATATTTATTAATAATTTCAGAATTACAGGGGAAAAAAACAACAACACTACAATACATAAAAAGAAGAAAAAACGCAAAACATAAAAACCAATACAACAATACAATAAAAAATATATATGAAAAAGGGGGGGGGAGGCACAAATCCCATATAACTTCCATTTGCTTGTTTCGTTGACCTCCTCGCACCTCCCTTTTTGTATTCTAGTTTAGTTAGTTATTTCAGCAAATTCTTTCCATCTTTCTCAATTTTTATTAAATAATTTATCTTAACAATTTAACCTATTAATTAACTCAACAGATCCTTTCCATCTTTCCCCATATTCTGTTATTCAAATTACCTTAATTTATTTAACCTTATCTTACCATAAAATACCTTAAAGCTTGAAACTTAATACTCAGTTATACATAACCCCTGATATCATTTCTGCTAGAGTCATATAGTTTCATTCCAACATTTTCCCTAATATTCATTAATTTTAGGCTAATTCCCTAAATAAAAAATTTTCTTTATAAATTTTCTTCCAATCTTCATCCAACGTCTCTTCTTCCTGGTCTCGGGTCGTGTCAGTCCTTACTGTCCATTCCATCTAGTCCATCAACCTGGAAGTCTTATGTCCGAGGCCCTTAAGTCTCTTCCATGTCCCTTCTGCAGATCTTCTTCTTCTTGTTTATACTTGCACTTTTCCTTGTCTTTTGTTGGTCTCTTTCTTAATTTCTTTCCTTTCTCGTTGAGGAGTAGGTCTCTGGGGGGTTCCAACCCAAAGTTATCTCCGTCTCCCTTCATCAAATCAGCCCATTCCCCACAGTCCCACTCCCCACAGTCATCAATATAATCCACAAAATATTTACGAGCATATTTCGAAGTCTCTCCAAAGTTAAAAGCCTCCTCAGCTCCAGACTCCCCCTGGCCCACTCCAACTTCAATCTTCAAAAACAGCGGCTTATGCTCCTGTAGGGCCTTGGGCCTCTCCATTTGTATTATTTGAGGTGCAACCGCAGCCTCCTCCATTATCTTCTGCACTTGCCCAATCAATACAGGTTCCTGAGTTGGACCCTGGATGGTTTCTGTATCACTATTCACTATTTGTCCACAGTTATTCGCCACAACAGTCATCAAATCCATTTTCTCATTCATCAAATCCATCTTCTCATGCATCTGTTCCAACAAAGCACTTGTCTTGCATAGAGCAAGCACCAAAACTTCCTTCCAGCTCATATTTAGTCAAGGTCCAAAGGACTAATCCCACGATCTTAATCTCACAGCTGTGGCTGCAGCAACAATTTAGCAAGCTCCCTCTAGAGGAGACAATTTCTATTTGTATCCATCTTTTTAAGGCAAGTCCAACAAAGGAAAATTACTTTCATTTTTTCAGATATTTTGTTTCTTTAGAATGCAAAAGTCAACATTGGAATCAGTTTATTTCTCTTCTTTAGCTATCTGTCAAAGTATTCCATTCACAGTCAATGAACCTCTCCAACAATTTCTGTCTCTGACACCCCGTTCCCAGGTTAGAGACGGTGGAAACTTATCTTTCTTCACTCCCTCTCCTGCAGGCGTTGCACAAAGTCCCCCCCCCTTTTCTCCTGCTTCCAAGGGGGTTTCAGTAGTTGTAAATGAAGGAAATTTAGGGTTTTTTAACGACTTTCCAGGCTTTAGCTTACAAGGTTTTTGCTTCAGTCTATATACAAAAAGCGGAAGGCGGACTTCCTGTTTTGAACCTTCCCGCTTCGATGTCAAATTAAGATATTTCTTGATCCAATTTTCCGTTTCTACTCACGGGTACTTGTTTTAAATCCAATTGTCCACAGGAAAAAGTCAGCGCTCTCCGGCGATGGCTGTGCGGCTTCACTCCGTGAAAGTAGCAGTCAGTTCGCAGCACCGCGCTGCTCACCCCACTTCACTCCGGAATCCCAAAAAGGGGTTCCCTGTGAGTAGGGGGGGCGCTCCTGGTGCCCTGCCGAACCCCACGTTCCCAGGCTTCCTCTGCCTGAGATTTCTAGCGGGTCCCCGCCTTCGCCGCGGCGGGAAGACCCAGTTTCCACGGAGCCAGTTCCTCCGGTTGGAGGAACTCCGCCATTCGCCGATGGCGCTCATCCGGAAGTCCTTGTTTTATACATTTTTGCTAACTTAATAGGAGTCAAATACCAATGGAACATCATTTTCATATAATTTTCTTTCAGCATACAGCATGCTGAGAATTTCAAATCAGTTTTCCATAACCCTTCCCAATCTGAAAGTTGTATATTATGTATATTATATTAATCAGTTTGGGCTCAAGTGCTGGTCTGATATAGAATACAATTCCTCTCTTTTTTGTATCATTGGATGAGATAAATTCTAAACTTAATTTCTTATTTTAGGAACTCTTTGGTGTTTTTTTGCTATATGGGTTTCTTGAAGACAAATTATATCTAAATTCTGTTTTTCAATCACATGCTGTACTCTGTTCCTCTTGGTTTTTTAGTTTATCCATTCACAGGTGCCCTGCCGAACCCCACGTTCCCAGGCTTCCTCCGCCTGGGATTTCTAGCGGGTCCCCACCTTCGCCGCAGCGGGAAGACCCAGTTTCCATGGAGCTAGTTCCTCCTGTCGGAGGAACTCCGCCATTCGCCGATGGCACTAACCCGGAAGTCCATTTTTATTTAATAATTATTCATGTTCTCCCCCCCATAATGTACACATTTTCCCAGGCATCTTGCACTGTCCTGCTCAAAGTGAACCCCACTAATATAATGCATTTTTTTGTTATTTTAACAACAACAACAACAATATTTATACACGGCCCATCTGGCTGGGTTTCCCCAGCCACTCTGGGTGGTTTCCAACAAAATATTAAAAATACATTAAAACATCAGTCATTAAAAACCTCCCTAAACAGGGCTGCCTTCAGATTTCTTCTAAAAGTCAGATAGTTGTTTATTTCCTTGACATCTGATGGGTGGGTTTCCACAGGGTGGGTGCCACTACTGAGAAGCCCCTCTGCCTTGTTCTCTGTGTACATTTTTATGCACACTTTACCCAAACACATGCAATTTTTTTGCACACATAACTTAGCTGGAAAACTGCATTTCAAAATTCAGAGGAGTTAAAATTGCAAATGCTAGCTGTGTTTTGGTTGGCCCAAATAGTGTTTCAGAATCTTCAGATTAGATAGGTTCACCATTAAATGCAAATGGAATCAAATTCCTCCCTCATCCCTTGAATAGAATCAAGGGATTAAGAAATGTTCCAGGGCGTTCAAGTCAATAATTACTTTAGTAATGAGACTGAGTTTTCATTTTGTACACTGTGAACTCAGTAGGTCTTTGAATGATAGCAAGTGCACTGTACTCTGTGTGATCAGGGATAAAATATACAGTAATCATTCTTCTTATCTTCTTCCATCATAAAAAGCTACCCCTGCCCGTACGAGCCAGTCGTGTCCGACTCTAGGGTTGTGCGCCCATCTCACTTAAGAGGCCGAGGGCCAGCGCTGTCCGGAGACACTTCCGGGTCATGTGGCCAGCGTGACGAAGCTGCTCTGGCGAGCTGGCACCAGCGCATCACACGGAAACGCCGTTTACCTTCCCGCTATAAAGCGGTACCTATTTATCTACTTGCACTTAAGGGTGCTTTCGAACTGCTAGGTGGGCAGGAGCTGGGACCGAAAGCCAGGAGCTCACCCCACCGCGAGGATTTGAACCGCTGACCATGCGATCGGCAAGCCCTAGGTGCTGAGGTTTTACCCACAGTGCCACCCGCGTCCCTTTTTCTTCCATCATACCTTTCATCTAAGAAGCTGAAGGCAGTACATGCACTTCTCTCCCTCCCTATTTTTGCTCACAAGAACCCTGCGAGGTATGTTTTGCTGAGAGATGGCAACTGACCCAAGATAACCCTGTTGCATAACATAGGCACTCCTTTTCACATTTCCTGCAGGGACAGAGGCTACACAGCAATATTGGTGGTGGAGTCAGAAGCACATTGCCTGTGACCTCTGTGAAGGTATCTTCAGAGA
This sequence comes from Podarcis pityusensis, assembly GCF_964106645.2. Taxonomy (NCBI): domain Eukaryota; kingdom Metazoa; phylum Chordata; class Lepidosauria; order Squamata; family Lacertidae; genus Podarcis; species Podarcis pityusensis. Next base: position 115,562,078 of record NC_138026.1, read on the forward strand.
TGGTTCAAGACCTTGATTACACTTTCTCTACTTCTAAATTTTATAAGGATCAAGTCAAAATATAAACATCATCATTTTTGCAAAATCTGCCCCCATGTTTGTTGTTGTTTAGTCGTTTAGTCGTGCCCAAATCTTTGTGACCCCATGGACCAGAGCACGCCAGGCACTCCTGTCTTCCCCTGCCTCCCGCAGTTTAGTCAAACTCATGCTGGTAGCTTTGAGAACACTGTCCAACCATCTCGTCCTCTGTCGTCCCCTTCTCCTTGTGCCCTCCATCTTTCCCAACATCAGGGTCTTTTCCAAGGAGTCTTCTCTTCTCATGAGGTGGCCAAAGTATTGGAGCCTCAGCTTCATGATCTGTCCTTCCAGTGAGCACTCCAGGCTGATTTCCTTAAGAATGGAGAGGTTTGATCTTCTTGCAGTCCATGGGACTCTCAAGAGTCTCCTCCAGCACCATAATTCAAAAGCATCAATTCTCTGGCGATCAGCCTTCTTTATGGTCCCCATGTTTAGGTAGGCCTAACCAAGCTGGTGCATTTAGAAATAGGGTCAACAGTGGGTAATGACTTAGCTAGTGTTCCCCGCCTTTCTAAAACAAGGAAAGTTGCAAAAGCCTTACCTTAGGAATGCCCCATGACCATTCATATAAGGTCTTGGAGGGCCCCGTTCTTATTTTGTTCTGATCCCTCCCCTCCTCTTGTTGGGAGGGATATAACTAGGGCTTTTTTCTATTCCAAACTCGCTGGAACACAAGCACCTCTCACGTGGGCACCATTGCCATTATAAGAGAACAAGGGAGGCATTCATGGTGAGTTCCAGCACCTCTTTTTTTTAGAAAAATAGCACTCAGTCAAAAAAAATCTGCTTTGTATGCATGTAGGACACCACAACTTCTATTGATGGCATCTCCAGGTAGGAGAAACCCTGGAAAGTCACTTCCAGCTGGTTACACAATACTGAGCTAGATGGATGAATGGTATGATAAGGCAGCTTCCTACATCACTAACACTCTTCTCTAATGATTGTATTATTCCTTTTCTTTCATTGGTTTCTTTGGGGGAAAGGTTGGCTCGGAATTGAGTAGTACTTTGGGAAGCAAAACAACGAAACCTCAACTGAGATGCATGGAAACAATAAATGGTTTTTGGCGTGAGCTGGCAGAAGCTCATTAACCACAACCAGAAAGACAGGTAAGAAGTAAAGATAGTCACATGTCGAAGAAAAGACAGAGACACAGCTTTCTGGGGTTTTAGGAAAGAGCCATTCCCAGTCACACCTGGAAACGCCTGGGATTGAACCTGGTCTGATGCTCTGTAATGGCAGAGCAGTTTCCATAGCGGCTTTCCCAGTTTGGGGGAAACAAGGCTTCACCAGTCATAGTTTATGAAAGGGGAGGAGACTGGCTGAGCCTTGCTCATGCATTTCCATTTGCAGAGCAACTCACAACAGTATTTTCCAAGCACAATGTGTGTGAGGGGGTGGGGGAAGAGTTCTCCCACAGGAAGGAATGTTAATCACTCTCATAGTCGGTAATATTTAAATCAGCTGATCTACCTGCTTCATTAGAACTGGAAGTGCACATTGGCATTCATATCTTATAATCTCTTTTTCTCTTTTTCTCTCAGCATTGAGGTGTCATGAGGAACTCTTACCTTGCTCCGATACGTCTTTTGGGGGGTCTCTTTCTTGCTTCAGGTAAGTCATACACAGACATACAGTGGTACCTTGGGTTAAGAACTTAATTCGTTCTGGAGGTCGATTCTGAACCTGAAACTGTTCTTAACCTGAGGTACCACTTTAGCTAATGCTGCCACCGCGCCCCCAGAGCATGATTTCTGTTCTCATCCTGAAGCAAAGTTCTTAACCCGAGGTAGTATTTCTGGGTTAGCGGAGTCTGTAACCTGAAGCATCTGTAACCTGAAGCGTCTGTAACCTGAGGTACCACTATACAAGCTTCATAAACAATAAGTATGATAGGGATAAAGAACTGGAGACTAGTGGTGCTGGTGAGGCTAATCTCATGTCTCAAGGCTTCCCTTCTCAATCCCATCATAGAACCGAACCCCTCTCCCCTGCTATGCACCTCTTATTTTGTTCTCCTGTGCTTTATGAAAGCAAAGACACAGTCCCCGGTTCAAGACTCATTGCCTGTTGGGAGGGCTATACGAAAGTATGGCTGCTCACCCTATGGAAAAGAAGGTAAGAGAAGTCTTTTTGCCTGGGACTTGGTTCAGGAGTGAGCCCGTGGGTGCGGTAAGTTGTATTCCTTCTTCATGGAGACAAAATTCTGCTTAAAATTAGCTGCAGACCAGGAGTTTAGGACGCTGTGGAGAAATTCTCTGGCACAACAGATTCAGCATCACCCAGGAGCAAGAGTTCCACATTGCTTTACTTCTCTTCCCATGTCAGCAATTGCTTGTAGGATGCTGGTGATGTTCAATATCATTTATTTTGCACTGGGGGTGGTGGTATTGTTTAATCATAAGGCGTGGGCTTTAGGTACGGACACATATTTAAAACAGGAGATTCTGTGAACTGAATTGGCAGCTTTTTACTCATGCAAGCCATAGACAATTTTTACCATTGAAATTATCTGAAGCAACATGAAGGTGTGATTCACCTTGTTTGTTCTGCATTGTCCTTTTTGCACACACTAATACCATCATTCCCATTGTCTGCCAAAGATTGTGTGCATGTGTGAACCAGCCCCAAGTGGAATATTTGAGTCGGCACTACTGAACTTATTTACAAGTGAAAATCAGGACTTTACTGACAAACCTTTAACTGGATTTCTTCTCGTGGTAGCATATATGATCATCAAGAGCTTCTGGAAAGTTCTTAAAAGGGCTACTTTAATTTTTTTATTTATTTATTGATGAGTATGGCATACAGCCCTCATGGAAAAGCTCACACACATTATGATTGGCAAGATGAATAAAACACAAGGACACTTTTGCTGAAGGGTAGTGAAAGTCTACTGTCTTTATAAATATGCCACCAAGTGGAAGACATGTGGATTTCATGATAACCAAATAACAGTAGTAGTTTTATATTTCCTATTTATAGAAATCTTTGCCATTATTCCGCGGGAACTATTATTATCGCAAGGGTGAAGTTATCTCCAGAGTATGGAGTTGTAGTTTTTTTGTTTGTTGATAACACGTTGGATTATGTAGCACAACTGCGGAATGACAAAAAAAGGTTAGCCGCCCCCCCAAAAAAGGAGAGTGAAATTGTTGGGTTCTACTTATTAACGTATGCTTGAAGTAGCCCTGATTAGTTACGCAAAAAGGCTTAATTTTAACTTGTTTTCTCTTTTCTTTTGCTGTTCCGCAGGACTCACAATTGATAGGAACCTCATAAAGAAGGAATGCATTTGGACAAGGCATTATGTTGCAAGCAATCTAAGAGGTTTATATTGCTGCCATGAAACAGGTGAATATTACTGAACTTGCTTTTTTGTTACATTGCAAGTGTGGTTAAAATCCTGCTAATGTTTTCATCTGCTTATAATGGTCTCCTAAAATTATTATAAATTTTCCTCATTCTTTTCTGAAGTTCTTGTCCTCTTTGTTTCTGAGCTTCCCATTTAATTTTGCCATTTTAGCCTAGTCCATCAACTTTGTTTGCCATTCTTCCTTGGTTGGAATTGTTTCTCCCTTCTATCTCTGAGCTAGCAACATCTGTGCGGCTGTTGTCACGTACATAAAATTTATTTGCTGGTCCCTTGGAATCTTGGTACCTGTTGTTGTTCAGTCGTTTAGTCATGCCCAACTCTTTGTGACCCCATGGACCAGAGCACGCCAGGCACTCCTGTCTTCCACTGACTCCCGCAGTTTGGTCAAACTCATGTTAGTAGCTTCGAGAACACTGTCCAACCATCTTGTCCTCTGTCATCCCCTTCTCCTTGTGCCCTCCATCTTTCCCAACATCAGGGTCTTTTCCAGGGAGTCTTCTCTTCTCATGAGGTGACCAAAGAATTGGAGCCTCAGCTTCAGGATTTGTCCTTCCAGTGAGCACTCAGGGCTGATTTCCTTCAGAATGGATAGGTTTGAGCTTCTTGCAGTCCATGGGACTCTCAAGACTCTCCTCCAGCACCATAATTCAAAAGTATCAATTCTTTGGCGATCAGCCTTCCTTATGGTCCAGCTCTCACTTCCATACATCACTACTGGGAAAACCATAGGTTTAACTATACGGACCTTTGTTGGCAAGGTGATGTCTCTGATTTTTAAGATGCTGTCTAGGTTTGTCATCGCTTTTCTCCCAAGAAGCAGGTGTCTTTTAATTTTGTGACTGCTGTCACCATCTGCAGTAATCATGGAGCCCAAGAAAGTAAAATCTCTCACTGCCTCCATTTCTTCCCCTTTTATTTGCCAGGAGGTGATGGGACTAGTGGCCATTATCTTAGTTTTTTTGATGTTAAGCTTCAGATCATATTTTGCGCTTTCCTCTTTCACCCTCATTAAAAGGTTCTTTAATTCCTCCTCATTTTCAGCCATTTCCCACAGGTGGCAATTCAGATGCTGTTGATGATTTTTCTGATGTCACAGATTACAGTGGTTCTTCCTTCACCTGTGAAGGTCTATCCATTGTGTGAGATTTTCTCTCAGTGACCGTTACAACTGAACTCTCTGAGCTATCACTGTCATCGTCAGTACCACTGTAATCTGTGACATCAGAAAAATCATCAACATCATCTGAATTGCCACCTGTGGGAAATGTTTGTTCTACAACCCACTCTTGCTCTGGAGCACTCTCTAGAAACTTTGTGAGAATCACCTGACCAGATTCAGACAAAATTACTCTGTAGAGACCCTTTTCATATCCCACAAAAATGCCTCTGGCATTCTTTACTCCACCTGGAGCTTCTGTTCTCACATGAGACCCGAAAACCTTAAAGTAGGCAACAGAAGGTTTTCTGTTGAACAGCTTCTCAAAAGGAGAACATCCCAACTCTGTTGAGACTTTTCTCAACCACACATGAAGATAGGACGCTAGCGATTCGGCCCAATATTCATGTGGCAAATGTGAACTCAGCAATTGCACATTCATCCCCTTTTGCAATTCTTTGTTCACCCTTACACAGACCCCCCTGTTCCACGCTTCTGGCGAAACAGCAACTTTGTGGTCTATCCCTTTTCCATCCAGGAACTTCTGAAACTTCTGTAACAGAAAAACTTGTTTCTCATCTGTGAAAAGACAATCAATGTTAGCATCATGCATACTTTTAACCTTGTCACAAAACTCCTGAAACTTTTCTAAAGTTTCTTGCGGTTTCTCCATCATATAAACCCAAGAATAATTAGTGAAACAATCCACACACAAAAAGTAATATTTTGCATTGCCCCTAGATGGTTCTAGAGGACCAATCACATCAGCATACACCCGCTGAAATGCTCTGTCGACCTTCTTGGTCACCTTCCTGGTGCTCACACTGGTCACACCTGCAAGAGAGATTTCGTTAGAAACAGAAGAATTACATTTCATGTAATCACTTTGATCAAAAGTCAACAAATACAGTCCATCTTTCTCTTTGGCAGTAAGAAACAGTTCTCCATCTTTGTAGATCTTGCAGCTTTTAGCATCATAGGACAGTTTCAGTCCTTTCTTTGCAATCTGCGACACGCTCAGCAGATTAAATCTCAGTTCTGGAACCAGGTAAACATCATTTATAGTCAAGTTCAGACTCTCAAGATACACAGTTCCAATTCCGGTCGCTTCCAACTCTTGACCGTTGGCCTGTTTCACAGCGAAGCTTTGCTTCTTCAACGTCGAAAACAGTTGTCTGTGCGGGCACATATGAACCGTCGCGCCCGTGTCAATTATGAACGAGTTCCCAACATCTGGCGTGGTTCCTTTCGCCATCATAGCCTTTGCAGGTTTCACCTGGCACTTGGTACGGCTTTTGCCTGACGCCTCAGGCTTCGTAGAGCTGCTCTTTGCTCCTCTTGACTGGCGCGGCTTCTTACAGTTTCGCTGTAGATGCCCAGTCTGTCCATAATTGTAGCATCGGACAGCACTCAATGCTACTCCATGCTTCCCAGTAGCATCATCAGTGGGGAGATTTGAACTCTGTTCTTCCCTCCCCCTGTCAGCAACACCCATTGCACCTTGTTCAGGAACACCAACAGTTCCAACAGCCACAGTTCCTGCACTCTCCCCTCTGGGGTCAAAGCTCTCCTCAGCTTTCGTTGAGCTCTTAGGAACTTGGCCAGCATCATCTTGGCTCACCCCTTCTGGGGTAGTTATCCATCCAGACCCTGATGAATAACTGTCTCTGGTCAGGGGAGATGAGTTAGGCAAGTCTCCCCCCTTCTTGGCATCCATTTTGAATCCAAGCCTCTCTCACTTTCAAACAAGCTGTAAAATCCAACAGTTGTTTTTTTCTTTCTCACACAGGCAAACTGCAAGTTGTTTACGCTCTTTTGCACCTGGCAGCTAAACTCTGGCTGCTATGGAAAGTCCCTTCCAAGGGCACGTAAACTTGTAGCCAAAACACTCTCTGGTTTTGTTTCGCTTTCCCAGGCTCACACTCACAGTCCAGCCCCTTTGCCAGTAACTTTCCAACTTTCCGTTACTTAGCAACAATGCATTCCAATAGGACAGTTTATCAACCACAAGAATTTGTGGAATGCAGGCTTCAGCCTTTAAGCTGCAGGCCTCTTCCTCCCGGAGCTTTTGTTTCCGTTGAAACGCAGCTCCGTGAACCAGTGAATTAATCAAACTGCGTTCACACTTTTAGCCCGAAATGCAGCATACCTTGAACTTTGTTGCTCTGGAAAACACCTCTTCTTTCCACCAGCTGTCTGTTGAGCCTCTGGCTTCTTTCAGACGCTTCTCTTCCTCCTTGGAGCAGAGGAGGACAATCCACCAGCCTCTCATGCAGATGTCCGATGAATCGCAACCATCCGAAGGCTGCCATATTCCATATGTTAGTATCTTCGGCTCACAGTCAGAGGTACCTGGCCTCCCCCGAGGCAATTGAGCGAGATACTGTGTTTACCGTCCGTCTGCGACCTCCGGCAGGCTAGGTAAACAAACCCGGCGATTCTTCTCATTAGTCGTGAGATAGAACACACCCTCTGCTTCTCTGCTTCTCTCTCCCTCCCTGCATTCTCCCAGGGAGGAGAAATGAGACAGACAGGAGTCCTTTCTACATGTTTTATTCCTGTCACTCAACAGTACATAGAAATGTGACCGCACCCTTCAGTCTCCATTAGAAGAGTCACAACTCCTCCCCTGTACTTCCAGCACAGGTCAGATGACACACTGAGCTAACATCCGGTGCTCAGTACAGAGAATAGGCTCCACCTTTTCTCCAACAGTACATCTGCAAACCATAACATCCTGTTTTGCATTCCAGCCATCTGGAGCTGGCTTTTGCCTTGGTGCTTTTTCCCAACAGTGTCATCTGCATATCTGAGGCTGTTGATATTTGGTACCTATAATTCATAATAAAAAAGCTTCTGGTTTTTCAAGAAAGGTTATTTTAAACATTTTTTTTCATTTCATTATATATCATTTTCCAAAAGGTTTTGATTACCTTACACTCCCACCACATTACCAAACTTACTTATAAATCAAAATCAGGACCTTTAATTGGATTTCTTCTGGTAGTAGCATATATGGTTGTCAAGAACTTCTGGAAAGTTCTTAAAAGGGCTACTTTAACATCTTGGTATAGATTAGTATGGTATACAGGCCTCGCTGAAAAGCTAACACACATGTTGCAACTGGCAGGAAGAATAAAGCACATGAAGGGCAGTGGGGCTTTATTGTCCTTACAAATATGCCAGAAAGTTGAAGACATGGATTTCATAGTATCAGAGAATTGGGAGGGACCTAAGGGTCATCTAGTCCAATCCCCTGCAATGCAGGAATCTCAGCTAAAGACAAATGGCCACCCAACCTTTGCTTAAAAACCTCCAAGGAAGGAGAGTCCACAACCTCCCGAGGGAGTTCGTTCCACTGCCGAACACTTACTTTCAGAAAGATTTTTCTGCTGTGTATTCGAAACTCCTTTCTTGTAACTTGAAGCCTTTGGTTCAATTCCTACCCTCCAGAGCAGGAGAAAACAAGCTTTCCCCCTCTACCATGTGACAGCCCTTGAGTCATTTGAAGATGGTTAACATATCTCCTCTAGGTCTTCTCTTCTCCAAGCTAAACATACCCAGCTCCCTTGATCATCTTGGTTGCCTTCCTCCACACATTTCAGATGATACTCAAATAATATTAATAATTTTGTATTTCCTCTTTATAGAAATGTTCACCATTTTTGTGTGGGAAGTGTTATTATCACAAGGGTGAAGTTATCTCCAGAGTGGAGAGTTGTAATTTTTTTGCTTGTTGAATATGATTTTGCTTATGTAACACAACTGCAAAATGGGTATAAAAACTTAGGGGAGAGAGAGAGAGAGAGAGGGAGAGAGAGAGAAGAGATTTGGGTTTTACTTATAATGTATGCTTTAAGTAGACCTAATCAGGTATACAATATGGCTTTAAAATAAATAAATTCATTTTGCTGTTCCACAGGACCCAAAACTCAGACCAACTCTGTATGCAATAATTATGGTTGCAGCTCCATAAAGATGATATGTTTTTGGACAAGGGAGTTTGTCCGAAGCAATTTGAAAGGTGTATATTGCTGCAGAAAAGTGTAAGTCCAAATATTGTGGAAAACTCCATAAGATCAGAAGCCTAACAATGCAGTCCATGATGATGATGATGATGATGCTTCTACCTGTATTCTACTGACCATAATTTGAAGCTCTGTTCAGGACTCCAAACTAAATGCATGCAAGTTTTCTATGCAGACATTGATCTAGGTTGCAGGAATTGAATGTGTGACCTCACTATTCTTTCCACACATTTGCTTCAAAGGCCTGAAGAAGACTAAATAATTTTGGAGAGGCTATCATTTCCTCTTTTTGGTTGATATAATTATTAGCAAATCTTTGGGGTTAGAGCCAATAGTTTCTTTCTTTCTTTCTTTCTTTCTTTCTTTCTTTCTTCCTTTCTTCCTTTCTTCCTTTCTTCCTTTCTTCCTTTCTTCCTTTCTTCCTTTCTTCCTTTCTTTCCATCCATCATCTATATCATATCTCTCTCTCTCTCTCTCTCTCTCTCTCTCTCCTCTCACCTATCTATCTATCTATCTATCTATCATCTATCTATCTAATAATAATCCAGAGTTGTATGTTACACCTAAGGTCTGTTTCTCAGGTGTCAAAGGTCAGGATAAAGAGGTGCATCTTTAGCTTGGGTCACATGTTTATTTTCCATTTCAGAATGGAAATAGTATAACCTCCTCATCCAATGTCTCCTTGGTCAATACGTCCTCAGCTGGAACCTCCTCGGCCAAAACTTCCCCAGCCAATACCTCCTCCCATAGTAGACTCTCATCCTGTGAAAACAATTACAGAGTTACCATGACCATATTACGAGTTTTTGTTAACTCTGCTTTCATGTTTTAAAACATTAAAACAACTTGCATGTTTTCATGTGGGAGTGGGTGAATGTTCAAGGATGCAGAAGCAAGCCCATTTGCCAGGGTCCCAATTCCACATGCACTAAGCTGACTTTGCAACATTAAAGGAAAAGTTCATAAAGGGGCTTCTAAGCATGTTCAGAAGAGTGCACTTAGAAACTTCCACATCATCCGGAACCCTGGTAATGCTGGGTTCCTGACTAAATGGAGGTTTCTAGCTGTATATAATCTGAAGCGCCATTCAAGCTTTTACACTATGAAAGTCTGCTTTGTGGGCTGGGATACTATGGTCGGGCTTTTATGTGCAAACCCTCTGCTCTTTTCACACATTCTCTCTGAAAGCCAAAAACTCTTGACATTCAGACGGACAATTTTGCAATTGCGTGGTCTTCTGTTGTTCTGCATGATATTTTACAGGAAATATCTTGGGTTCCACCTTTAATAGCTCTACAGATATCAGTAGTGCCTCTTGCAATGTTCTGGTATTATTATTTTACTTACTTAGAATTTCAAAAGAAATTTAAAGTTCACTCCACATTGTTACTCACAGGCCCTCCAAGTGTCCTTATTTTCCTGGGATGTCCCTGATTTAGAGAAGCTACACAGGTTTCTTTTTTTATTATATATATATAATTTTTATTTATTTTCCATTTAATATTATGCATTCACATCCCCATTATCCACTTTACTGCCCTCGACTTCCTTCCCTCCTGCCTCATGACTTTTGAAATTAACATTTATACCATTGCAATTTATACGTTTTCCAATTCTAATTACACTCATTACAGAATGGCTCAAAATTTAAATAAACAGAAGCAGAAGCAGCCGCAGCCACAGCAGAAGAAGAACAAGAAGAAGATGCACAATCCTAAGACTATATAATAAAACTGTAATTAGAAACAGAAATGGCTATGAAATTATGGACATGGAATGTTAATGGACTAAATAATAAAGTTAAAAGAAATAAAAATTGAACAAATTTTATGGAAGAGAAAATTGAACATTATTTGTTTACAAGAAACATGTGGCAAGGAAGCACAGGAAAAAATTAATTAACAAAAAAATAGGAAATGAATTTATATCTTGAGATAAAAGTAAAAAAAGAGGCGTGGTTTTGTGTATTAGAGATAGATATGAAGCATGGCAGATCTTCAAGGATGGGGAGGGAAGGCAAAAAATTAATAATAGTTGGAATTTATGCAACAAATGGCTCAAAGCCTGAATTTAATAAATCGTTGAACAAGAAACTTATAGATTATATGGATAAAAAAAAATCATAATGGGGGACTTAAATGGGGTGGTTTCATTGAAAATGGACAGATCAAAAAGAAAAGCAGAAAGGAGTACGGCAAGGCTGTATATTGTCTCCCTGCTTATTTAACTTATATGCAGAATTCATCATGCGAAAGGCTGGGCTGGATGAATCCCAAGCCGGAATTAAGATTGCTGGAAGAAATATCAACAACCTCAGATATGCAGATGACACAACCTTGATGGCAGAAAGTGAAGAGGAATTAAAGAACCTTTTAATGAGGGTGAAAGAGGAGAGCGCAAAATATGGTCTGAAGCTCAACATCAAAAAAACGAAGATCATGGCCACTGGGCCCATCACCTCCTGGCAAATAGAAGGGGAAGAAATGGAGGCAGTGAGAGATTTTACTTTCTTGGGCTCCATGATCACTGCAGATGGTGACAGCAGTCACGAAATTAAAAGACGCCTGCTCCTTGGGAGAAAGGCGATGGCAAACCTAGACAACATCTTAAAAAGCAGAGACATCACCTTGCCAACAAAGGTCCGTATAGTAAAAGCCATGGTTTTCCCAGTAGTGATGTATGGAAGTGAGAGCTGGACCATAAAGAAGGCTGATCGCAGAAGAATTGATGCTTTTGAATTATGGTGCTGGAGGAGAGTCTTGAGAGTCCCATGGACTGCAAGAAGCTCACACCTATCCATTCTGAAGGAAATCAGCCCTGAGTGCTCACTGGAAGGACAGATCCTGAAGCTGAGGCTCCAATACTTTGGCCACCTCATGAGAAGAGAAGACTCCCTGGAAAAGACCCTGATGTTGGGAAAGATAGAGGGCACAAGGAGAAGGGGACGACAGAGAATGAGATGGTTGGATGGTGTTCTTGAAGCTACCAGCATGAGTTTGATCAAACTGCGGGAGGCAGTGGAGGACAGAAGTGCCTGGCGTGCTCTGGTCCATGGGGTCACGAAGAGTCGGACACGACTAAACGACTAAACAACAACAAAGGAGGAGAAACTACCTAAGACTTTCTTTTCTTTGGTAGAAAGCTGCAATCTAATAGACATTTGGAGATTAAGACACCCATTGGACAAGCAATTCCCATTCTTCGGACTTCCAGTCAGCGCCATCAGCTAATGGCGGATTCCCTTTGATCAGGAGGGGATCGGCTCCGCGGAAATCGGGTCCTTTACGCTGCGGCGAAGTGGGGACCCTTACAAATCACAGGCAGTGAAGCCTGGGAACGTGGGGACTCGGCGGGCACTTTTTGCGCCCCCCCAGCTTGTGAGGAAGCCTTTTTCGGGGCTTCGGAGCAGAACGGGGGAGAGGCGCGGTGCTGTGAGTCGATTGCTTCTTTCGCGGAGCGAAGCCGCATGGCCGTTGCTGGAGAGTGCTGACTTCTATCCTGGAATAATTGGATTTTAAAGAAAGTACCCGTGAGTAGGGGGAATTGGACTTATTGAAGGAAAAAAAGACTTAATTGGCTTCTGCGGCGGGAGGTACAACCAGGAAGTCTGCCTCCTGTTCTGTAAATAGATCAAAGCATAGAGACTTTAGAGCTAAAGCGCTGGAAATAAGTTTGCAAAGGGTTGCTTTCCGACTCGAGAACTTTTCTGAACCCCCCTCCTAGAAGCAGGGAAGGAAGAGGGCTGTTTCGGACTGTTTAAACCTGCATAAAGAGAGGAGAAGTGTTTAAAATCCACCGTTCAGACCTGGGAACGGTCTGCCAATGAACTAAGACTATTGCTTTCAAACTTGCGCGTCAGCTCTCAATAGAAGGATTTTTTGAAAGTAAGGTGGATACATTGTGGCCAGCTTTGGTGTTCTGTCTCTGTTGGGAAAAAAAGCAACTGGAAGGTAACTAAATTGGAACTGTTTTTATTCCTCGGCTGGAGTCTTCTCTCTCTCTCTTTTTTTTTTTGTTAAAAGAGGGAAAGTTACTCTTTTGGACTATTGCAACTGTGTCCAGCTAGGGGGACCCTTAGAAATTGCAACAAGGGGAATTTTCCACTGGCAAACAGGAACAGCTTATCTGAGAGTGACCTTGGCTTTTCTGTTACTCTATTGTTATGGCAGATGGGAAAGAGAAAATAGACGCGTCAGTTCTGAGGTCTGGGAAAGCTTGGGGGCAGTGAAGGCAATCAACTGCTGGCCTTCCTACTGCATCGGGATTGGCATCTACACAATCTAAGCCTAGCGGAATGACAGAAGAAGTTTTAGCGAATGCATTGGTTAAGATCAATGAAACTCTATTACAACTCAGTACGAAGGTCGAAGAGACCAATAAGAAGGTCGATGAGACCAACAAGAAAGTTGATACTGCAAATAAAAAAATTGACTTAAACACAGAAACATTAGATAATTTGGGGGGAAAGGTGAATAGTAATACAGAATCTATTCAGAAATTACTGCAGGAATCGAAATTGACACAGGAAAAAACTGCTGCTGTGGAATTTAAAGTAGTGCAGCTGGAAACAGAGAAGGTGCCAGGCCTACAGAAGGAAATTGCAGATCACAAGCTGACGCTGTCTATGATCGAATTGAAAAAAAAACAGACGAATTTAAGGATCAGAGCTGTTCCTGAATTGGAGACGGGCACCTTGACAGATTTTCTGACACAAGAATTTGCAGAGTTTTGGAAATCGGAATTGAAACAAGAAGATTTTAAGATCGTGAGGGCTTTCAGGTTAGGAAAAGGAGGAAAAAAGATTAAAATAAGGGACTGCCTGATTACCCTCCGATCCAAAGAAGAAAGGGATAAAATTTTGGGTTTGCATTTTCAGAAACCTTTGATAATTCTGCAATCAAGAGTGGAAATCTTCAAAGACATACCGAAACATCTTTTGGATCTAAGATACGACTTTGGAGATTTGGTGGCCCTATTGAGAAAAAACAAGATCCTTTTCAGGTGGGAATTCCCCCAAGGCCTATCTTTCAGTTTCAAAGGAAGAAAGATAAAAATAAGATCAGTGGAGGAAAAAGATAAGTTTTTGAGTACACACGAAGAAGACCTGCAGAAAGGACTTGGAAAAGAGCCAGCCGTACTAGACAAGAGTTTACAAAAAAAAGGAAAATCAACGCCACCGACTGATATAGACAAACTACTGGGCGCTGTTGAGGGAGAAGGAGAGTAATTACATCATGACACTGCAAGTACTAAGTTGGAATGTGAATGGACTGAACTCCCGGGAAAAAAGGGGGAGAGTATTTCATATATTAAAAAAAGAACATTTGGATTTGATCTGTTTACAAGAAACGCATGTGACAAGGCTACATTGGAAAATTTTGACTAATAAAAGATTAGGAGAAGAATTTATTTCATCAGACAAAGTTAAAAAAAGAGGAGTAGTACTTTATGCAAAGGAAAGCCTGTCACCGAAATTTTTATTTAAAGATGACCAAGGAAGATTTGTTGCAATTGAAATTCAACTACAAGGTGAGAAGTTTTTGATAGTGGGTACTTATGCACCGAATGAGGGAAAATCGGAATTTTTTAAGAAATTGCATGAAATTTTACTGGACTATTTAGATTATAACATGATTTTGATGGGAGATATGAATGGAGTGGTGTCTACGAATATGGATAAAGCCCAAAGACAAACGGTGACGAAAGATGGCAGACTACCAAAGACGTTCTTTGAAATGACTGACAATATGGACCTTGTTGATATTTGGAGAACTAAGAACCCCTTGGGAAGAGAAGGAACTTTCTTCTCTGAAGCTAAAATGACATGGACAAGAATAGACCAAATCTGGATAACTAGGGGACTGGCCCCGAAGATAAAAAAGTGGAAATTTGCCCTAAAACTTGCTCCGACCACAATGCAGTGAAGATGGAAATGACATTAACACCAATTGGTACTTTTAGATGGAGGATGAATGACTCCTTGTTTAGGAATGAGGAAATTACTAAAAAGGCTCAGAAAAATTTGAGAGATTATTTTGAGATAAATATGAATACCACAACTGAAAAAAGAGTGATTTGGGATGCAAGCAAAGCAGTTATGAGAGGGTTTTTGATACAACAAAATGCAATCAAGAAAAGAGTTCAAAATGAAAAAAGGGGAAAAATTTTGGAGAAAATAAAGGATGAAGAAAAGAGACTGAGGGCAAAACCGAAATCACAGGAGATCCTGAAAGAGATAAAGTTATATCAAGTACAATATATGAAATTGATAAATCAGGAAATAGAATGGAAGATTAAACAGATGAGACAAAAGACATTTGAATCAGCGAATAAGTGTGGGAAACTGCTGGCATGGCAAATGAAAAAAAGACAAAAACTTAACACTATTACGAATCTAGTGGTGGAGGGAAAGAACATACAGAATCCCGCGGAGATCAGAAAGTGTTTTCAGAAGTACTTTAAACAGCTATATACACAGGAGACTCAGAAAGAAATAGACATCGACCGGTTTTTGAGAACAAATGGATTACAAAAAATCTCTCAAGAGAGTAAATCAATGCTAAACTACAAAATAACTGACCAAGAGGTGGAAGGAGTCATTCAGAACATGAAATTGGGCAAATCTCCAGGGCTGGATGGTTTGACTGCAAAGTATTATAAATCTTTGAAAAAATGGCTAATACAGCCTTTGAAGGAAGTTTGCAATGAAATATTAGGGGGGGGGGAAAGGCACCCGAGTCGTGGAAAGAAGCTTACATTACACTTATACCGAAAATAGAATCGGAAAAGACACAGTTTAAGAACTACCGTCCCATATCTTTACTCAATGTGGATTACAAAATTTTTGCGGAAATTATGGCTAAAAGATTTAAAAAGGTACTGGTGGAAGAAATTCACAAAGACCAAGCGGGCTTTCTCCCGGGGAGACATTTGTCAGATAACACGAGGAATATAATTAATATTTTAGAAAAATTACAAGTGAATATTAACACTAAAGCAGTTTTGATATTTGTGGACGCGGAGAAAGCCTTTGATAATATTTCTTGGAGTTTTATGAAGAAAAATTTACAGGGAATGGGGTTAGGCCAAGGCTTTGAAAACGGTGTAGGTGCAATTTATTCAGAACAAAAAGCTAAGTTAATTGTGAATAACGTAGTTACAGAAGAGTTTAAGACTGAGAAAGGAACAAGACAGGGCTGCCCAATCTCCCCATTGCTTTTTATATCGGTCCTGGAGGTTTTGCTCAACATGATTAGAAAAGACCAATTGGTTAAAGGTATACAACTCGGAGCTAAACAGTATAAATTGAAAGCTTTTGCTGATGACTTGGTTTTGACATTACAGGAGCCAGAATCCAGTACCAAAAGAGTATTGCAATTAATTCAAGAATTTGGTCAAGTTGCGGGATTTAAGCTAAATAAGTTGAAAACTAAGGTGTTAGAGAAAAAGTTAACAGAGATTGAGAAAGAGAGGTTTCAGAAGGAGACGGGATTAATATTGGTTAAGAAAGTGAAGTATCTAGGGGTTCATATGACTGCTAAAAATGTGAATTTATTTAAAGACAACTATGAAAAATGTTGGCTGAAAGTGAAAAAGGATTTGGAAATATGGTCAAAATTGAAGTTATCAATGTTGGGCCGAATTGCTGCGATAAAGATGAATGTATTGCCTAGGATGTTGTTTTTGTTTCAAACACTGCAAATTTTGGACAAGATGGACTGTTTCAAGAAATGGCAGAGAGATATCTCGAGATTTGTCTGGCAGGGCAAGAAACCTCAAATAAAATTTAAGATTTTAACTGATGCTAAAGAAAGAGGTGGATTTGCCCTGCCAGACCTTAAACTTTATTATGAATCAGCCGCATTTTGTTGGCTGAAAGATTGGCTGCTTCTTGAAAACACAGACATTTTGGATTTAGAAGGTTTTAACAATGTTTTTGGATGGCATGCATACTTGTGGTACGACAAGGTTAAAGCACACAAAGCTTTTAAGAACCATATTGTTAGGAAAGCATTGTTTAATGTCTGGGTGAGATATAAGGATTTGCTGGAAAGTAAAACACCAAGGTGGCTGTCACCAATGGAGGCCAAGGCTCTGAAAAAAATTAATATGGAGACAAATTGGCCAAAATATTGGGAAATTTTAGAACAAGATGGAGATAGATTAAAGCTGCAGAGCTTTGACAATTTAAAAACTAAAGTACGAGACTGGCTTCACTACTATCAAATAAGGGAGGCTTATAATTTAGATAAGAAAATTGGTTTTCAGGTGGAAAAATCAAAATTGGAAACAGAATTGTTAGACCCTAAAATCAAGAATTTATCAAGAATGTATAACTTGCTGTTGAAATGGAATACACAAGATGAAACGGTTAAATCTGTTATGATTAAATGGGCACAAGATTTTGGATATAACATTATGATGGCTGACTGGGAAAAGTTATGGACCACAGGTATTAAGTTTACGGCTTGTAATGCCTTAAGAGAAAATATAATGAAAATGATTTACAGGTGGTACTTAACCCCAGTCAAGCTGGCAAAAATTTATCATTTGCCCGATAACAAATGTTGGAAATGTAAAGAGATTGAGGGCACATTCTTTCACCTTTGGTGGACATGCCCAAGGATTAAGGCTTCTGGGAGATGATTTATAATGAAATGAAAAAGGTATTTAAATATACCTTCCAGAAGAAACCAGAGGCCTTCCTTCTGGGCATGGTCGGCCAATTGGTGCGAAGGGAGGATAGAACCTTTTTTATGTACGCTACAACAGCAGCAAGAATACTCATCGGAAAGTATTGGAAGACACAAGAATTACCCACCCGAGAAGAATGGCAGACGAAAGTGATGGACTATATGGAATTGGCTGAGATGACTGGCAGAATCCGGGACCAAGGAGAAGAGTCGGTGGAAGAAGATTGGAAAAAATTTAAAGTATGTCTTCAAAAATATTGTAATATTAAAGAATGTTAGAAAGATGTTGGAAAAAGAAAATTAGGTAGTTTTGGTAGATATGATATAAAGGATTAAGCAAAAATGAGTTGATGAAACTGACGAAAGAGAGGATGTTAAATTATAATACTTTAAATTAAACTACGTAAATGAAAATAAGGTTGGAAGGATTTGCTGAAAAAACGATCTGAACTAGAATACAAAATTGGGAGGTGTGAGGAGGTCAAGGAAATAAGTAAAGGAAAAAAGTTACGTAAAGGTTTAATCTGTTCTTGTTCTATTTCAATTGAATGTATTTTTATAACTTTTTTGTTTTTTGTTTTTTTTCTCTCTGTTATTGTTATATTCTTTTTTGTATTTTGTATTGTTCTTCTTTCTTTTTGTAACTTTAAACTTTGAATAAATATTATTATTAAAAAAAAAAAAAAGCAATTCCCGTTCTTCTCAGAGCCTAATCAATCAGCTGGAAGGACAGATTACTTTTGGATATCCAGCGAATTAGCAATAAGGATTACAAAAGTAGAAATTCAACCAAAAACTTTATTGGAGCATAATTCATTTTTTTTCAATTAAGAGGAATAGATAAATCAACTTTTCAATGGAGATTGAATGGTAGATTGAATGGTAGATCAGGAAATAAATGAAAAGGCACAAAAAAACCTTAAAAGACTATTTCAAAATTAATCTGAATGAAGAGACAAAAATTAGTACTATATGGGATGCAAGCAAAGGTGAAATGAGAGGTTTTTCCATACAGCAAAATAGTTTTAAGAAAAAATAAGAGAAAAGAAGAAATCAGAATTATTAAATCATATTATGGAAAATGAAAAGATATTAATCAGTAAACCAAGTGCTACAAAAGGTAAGCAAAATATTAAGATGTTACAAACACAATTCTCAATTATTATAAATCAGGAGATTGAATGGAAAATAAAGAGGATGAGACAGAAAAAAATTGAATTAGAGAATAAACCAGGAAAATTGCTAGCATGGCAATTAAAGAAAAGACAGTGCCAAAACACAATTAATAAGATTAAAATCAAAGACAAGTTAATTGAAAATCTGATAGAGATTAGAAAGAATTTTTAAAATTTCTATAGACAATTATAAAAAGCTGGAAAAGAAAACGTAGTTGGAATCGAAGAATAATTTAAAAAAGAAAATGTGCGAAAAAATTCTGAAAGAGAAAGAAGACTGACTGAATGAACCAATGACACTAGAAGAGATACAAACAGCAATTAAAGACTTAAAAATTGGAAAGGCACCAGGACCTGATGGATTTACTGCAAAATGTTATTAAAAATTAAGTCAAATTATGCTGTTACCGTCGAAAGAGGTCATGGATAACATTTTAGAAAAGGGAGATATCCCAGGGACATGGAAAGAGGCATTTATTAACATTGATCCCAAAACAGGATGTAGATTTACTTCAGGACAAAAATTACAGGCAAATCTCACTATTAAATAATGATTACAAAATGTTTGCAAGTATACTAGCAAACAGACTAAAAAGAGTGTTAAAGGATATCATACATGAGGACCAAGCTGGCTTTCTTCCTGGTCGACAGATGAAAGATAATGTAACAAATATACTGGATATAATAGAATATCTGACTAGCAGGAATGACAAGCAAGCAGCATTAATATTTATAGATGCTGAGAAGCTCTTTGACAATATTTATTGGGAATTTATTATAGAAAACCTGGAATTAATGGAAATGGGACAGTTTTTTATAAAAAGGGATCAAAGCAATCTATTCAGATCAAAAAGCTAGATTTATTGTAAACGGTGTGTTAACTGATAATTTTGAAATTACGAAGGGCACCAGACAAGGTTGTCTGTTATCACCATTATTGTTCATTACAGTCCTGGAAGTCCTTCTAAGAGATATGAGAAAAACTGATAATATTAAAGGAATTTGTGTCAGTCGAAAAATATATAAATTGAAAGCCTTTGCGGATGATTTAGTTATAACAGTAGAGGACCCATTAACCAGTGCAATGGAAGCACTAGAAAGAATAGAAGAATTTGGACAGGTGACAGATTTTAAATTAAATAAAAAGAAAATGAAAATTCTAGTTAAAAATATGGACCAACATTTAAAGGACGAACTGCAACAAAAAATAGATATTGAAGTGGTAAAAAAGTTAAATATTTAGAAGTCTAGTTAACACCAAAAATATATGTATTTGTTTAAAGATAACTACACACCTATATGGAAGAGTATCATAAGAGACTTAGAAGTGTGGGGAAGAATGAAGCTATCCCTGTGGGGTAGGATTTCAGTGATCAAAATGAATGTGTTACCCAAAATGCTATTTTTATTTCGAACAAGCCCAATTATAAATGGTGCAGCTAATTTCAAAGGGTGGCAAAAAGTAATTACAAAATTTATCTGGCAAGGGAAAAAACCAAGAATAAAATTTAAATTACTTACAGCTGTTAAAGAAAGAGGAGGTTTCTCCCTGCCAGATTTGAAATTGTACTATGAAGCTTCTTGCCTATGCTGGTTAAGGGAGTGAATATTGTTAACAAATACAGATCTATTAGATCTGGAAGGATTTGACAATAGGTTTGGGTGGCATGCATATTTATGGTATGAGAAGGTAAAAGTCCATAAAGATTTTCTGAACGACATAATTCGAAAATCAGTCTATGGGGTGTGGAATAGATATAAGAATTTATTAGAACATAAACACCATGGTAGCTGTCACCGTTAGAGGCAACAACAATTTTATCCTAAATTCATTCTCAATTGCATAATTCACCTCCTCTTCCTGCAGGTTTAGCCATCCTGCTAATCAGTGGCGTAGCGTGGGGGGTGCCAGGGGGGCCGGCCGCACCGGGCGCAACATCTGGGGGGGCGCGCTCGCTGCCTCCGGAGTCGCCGAAGAGCCTCGGGCGCAGGCTGTAGCAGAGCCCCATGTCTCGTGGAACCGACGAGCTGTGCGCGCGCCCGGGCTGAAGGCGTCCGGCAGGCAGCGGCTCTCAGCCCCGCGCGTCAGGGCCGCGGAGGACGTGCCAGGCAGCCCCTCCTCACAGCCCCGCCTCCGCTGCTGCTGCTGCAGCTGCTGGGCCATGTTGCATTTTCCTCGCCTCTCTGCCCCCCTCCTCCTCCGGGCAAGCGGCGTGGTTTGGGCGGCAGCGCCAGCAGCAACTCGACTCAGATCGGCAGGTTAGGGGTTGGGGGGGGCGCAAATTACTTGCCTTGCCCCGGGTTAGGGGGCGCAAATTACTTGCCTTGCCCCGGGTGCTGACAACTCACGCTACGCCGCTGCTGCTAATTCCACAATCAATCTGGTCTTAATGAACTCTCCTGCAACTTCCAGTGCTGCTCTAAATCTCAAATTAAGTTCTTTTTGCCTCACTTCCATCATCGCTAAAGAATCTTAGGTCTTCTCTTGTAATTTGGCCAATTCTGCAACTTCTGCTTTAACCTTCTCACCATCTTTTCTCATCTCTTTCACTTCTTTTTGTGTTTTTCTAATGGCATCATCCAGAGCTTGCATTTTTATCTTAACATCTCGTACAGTTTTCCCTAATTCCAATGATTTAGTTGACAGTTCTCTAATTTGTCCCATCAAATCTGCCACTGATTGGTCAATTTTCTTTTTCATAGCTGTTAGTTTACTCTCTATATTTTTTCCACTATCTTTTATGTCCCTTTTTATCTCAGGAAACATTTCCAAAATTTTACTAGATTATGGGTCTTGCCTTGAAGCTCTCCTTTCCCCTGGCTTTGTTCCAACTCCTCCCTTTTTTGTTGCCATTTTGCTATTTTTTATAAACTTAGTCTTAGACACTTTTAAAATCCTAATTTCTGAATTGCAGTTTTTGAAACTGCCAATAGATGTCGCCCACTCTATAAAAGCAGAGAGGGACATGAAAAACAATAACCCACAAACTAAAGAGAACTGCAATTTCCCTCTTAGCCACTAGATGGTAGCAGTGGTCAAATTACTTCTTCACCTTCCCTTGTTTTGTATGCAACCGCTTGCTTATTTGCCAACCAAGTAAGTTCTCAAAATAAAAGCCGTTACTATTTTTAACTTTTCACTCTCCACTCTCCACTTTTGGTTTCTTTGTTAGGCGGCCTTCAGGATGTAGGATGAAAATAAAGAAAAAAAACAAGAAGTTTTTTTTTCAAAAAGTCAAAATGAAGTCTCTTTGGCTGCTTCTATATGTACCTAATGCATGAGTCTGTGGGACTAAGCCTCCAATGTTTTGGCAGCTTGCTTGTGAATCAGTCCCACTCAATGCAAAGGTATTTGCTTCGGAATATATGTATAGGGCTGTGTTATTAGGCAGCAATTCTAGAAACACTTACTTGGGAGAAGGTATTCGTGAGTTCCACATACCCCTACATGATCTCCATGCATGTTTATTATTCATTCATTTAGCAAGATATATAAACTGCTCAAAGGGCTTTAAGTGGTGTCCATAAGGGAATTATTATTGACTGAAGGTGAAAAATAAGAGTGTGTGTCTCACTTTAGCTTCTTGTTCCCTCCTCTCTTTTAAGATACAACATCCTGCCATGAAGATCTTGTCTATTCTTTCTGTGGTTTTCATCCTGTCATTTCTGGTTGCTCCAGGTAAGTTATATTTAAACTTGCAAAGGGATTCTTTTGTGGCAAGGCAGGTGACTCCACAATGAACTGAAGAGATTTGAGGTTCCTACTGTTCTTCCCACCTGGAAACTATTTTTAAACTGACCTCTAACATCTCTGAAAAATCAGGAAAATTCTGCATGGATCCATGACCTTTTGCACCTTGCCCTGGTGAATATTCCAAATATTATGTAGATTAAATTGCTTGTGAGATGACAGCATAGTTAAATTTAGCAGTTAACAAATAGAGTATTTTTCTCTCTGTCTGTCTGTTTTTTTAAGTAGTCAGAGTGAGAGAATGAGAGTGAGAGAAGGAGAGACCAGTAGTCCAGAACTCCAAGATCTGGGGTGAAATTTGCAAGTATCCCTAATTCTGACCAACTCTTTCTTTCTATACAGGATTCACACACACAGGAATTACCAGTCGCGAACAATGTGAATATTTTTAAGGCAAATGCCTTCTATTCCAATGTGAAGAAAACTGGAGAAAAGTTGGGAAATGTGCTGCAGATGTGTATTGTTGCAGTCAAGAGTAAGTGCAAAAAATCAAGATTCCCAGTTATTAATGCAGCTTTGTTTACTCCACTAGCAACTTGGGGGCCATAGACTCCCCATTTCTGGCTCACACTAAAAGATGTTTGATCTTGAGATATAAATAGATGCTGCATGTGCCCAGTGACTGACTCTGCCAGGAATGGAGAGAATGGTGTTTGCCTTGTCTTAAGCAGCTATTCTGTAGACCAGAGGGAACTTCGCCTCCCAGCATTACTGACCTCACTCATTTTGGTCCCCATGTTCTTCTTCCCACAGCCCTAGTATTCCAGAAATGAAAGAAGAAAGCCTGATTTGCCAGCAAGATCCGCCAGTGAATGAATGCACTGTTGTTGCCCTTGCGGCTGCTAAGCCCATCACTTCCACCGAATAAGACCCAAACACTTCAGCAGTTCAGCTTTCCTTCTTTCCTTCTCCATGTGTTGTGTGAATTTTAGTAATAAAAATGGATGCAACAGCTTCCTGGATTTTATATTTTCAAACACAAGGGACTTGTCATTCTGTGTTTCCCAGCATTGCTCTCACACACATGGAAGAAAGAGTTGGGACACAAGTACTTGGATAATTAACACTATAATTCAGTGCTCCCCCCCCAAAAAAAAAGTTTAGGGGTGTTGGCAGCCTCTCTATGGGCTGGCTGATAGCAGACCTCCTCTGACCCTCAGAAGATGCTTCCGGTAACGGGAACACCAAACGCAGCACTCCTGAGGAGCTGGTCCTGGTGCTATGGTCTCACAGCTGCTCATGAGAGCTCACAAACTCAGCAGAGTAAAATAGAAGTGGAACTGTGGAGGTTTTGTGGCATACCTACTTTATTTCTACTAATTAGCCAAATTAAAGAACGTAACTGTCAGGGGTTCAGGAGCAGAGGCAAGGGCAAGGGAGGAAACAGAGAGCGAGGGGGAGGAGGCAGAAGAAAAGATGAGTGATGACGACGACCCGAGATCTCCGAGTCTTTCCAGTGAATCAGAAGATTCACAGAAAGGAGCACCAGTGGCCAGGGCAAGGGGGGAGCCTAGGGGGACACCCCAGGAAGATAGAGCCAGAGGGGACTCAGAGGGGAGCAGTTGGAAATCGGGACCAGCGTCACCGCCAGAGAGTAGGGAAGAGGAAGGGCGCCAGGGATCAAGCGCTGGCAGCTCACAACAGGGGGGAGGGCACGAGTCAGGAGTGGCCACACCTCCATCGGGGAGCGAAGAAACGGTCAGACGGAAGGTGGAAGGTTGGGCGCGCGCGCCAAGTTCAAATGCACAGGAAGGTGGCGCAGTAGGCAGCCCGGAAAGGGAGCCAGGTCCTAAAGCCCGCCGAAAGGAGGGAGAAGAGTCAGGGGGGTCAGCGTCAGCGTCAGAGGAATCCCGGAAGGAAGAGACCCCGGGGGGCAGAGGGACCCAGAGAAGAACAGTCAGGCGGAAAAGGTGGAGCAGGGCTAGGATATTAAGTTGGTGTACAAGGGGCGGAGACTCAGACGGAGCTTCGCCGATCTAACCATGAGACGTAGAGTTGCACGCAGCAGCTTGAGAATGGAAACTGTAACTCAATAAAGACTTTTGTTTAATGATCGCTGGCTAGCGTGATCCTCTGTGAGCTAGGATCTGGAAGCAGCTCTGACAGTAAGCTCCGTCCCATAAATTGTGGGCATCTACGGCCTCGCGGAGAGGAGAGAAAGCGGGTGCCTACTAGCGAGCTCACGAACGGCAGACAATATGACGGCCGAACAGCAGATAGCGGAACTCAGAGAAGCAGTGTCACGACTGAATGCCGAGGCTCTTGCATCCAGGAAGAGAGAGGAGGACGCAGCTGCCGCCTACAGGGATCTCCAGGTCAGGTTGGAAGTGCTTACGAAGCAAGGGCAACTGACACCCAAACCGGAGGGGATTGGGTTGGGGAGACGAACAGGCGGTCTGGTCTCTCACTTCGATGGGAATTTGCAACAGTACCCCAACTTTAGAGCAGATGTAATGTGTGCACTGCAACTGCTGAACAAAGACTTTAGAGATGAGCAAGAGAAGGTGGGATTCATCATGTCCCATTTGCATGGAGATGCTAAAGCATGGCTGCGCAATTTGTGGAGAGATAAGGATCCGGCGCTCCAAAATGCGGATGCCTTTATTAAAGCGATGGATGGGTGCTTTTTATCAAGCATTGACGTGGATCTTGCTCGGCAGCAGATACATGGACTGAAGCAAGGGAGGGCCAGCGTAAGGCAGTACCATGCCCGCTTTTTCGCTTTGGTCAGTGCTCTGGAATGGGACAGAGATTCGGCTCCTGTAAGAGACCTGTTTTGGGAGGGATTGCACGGCTCGGTTAAAGATGAAATTGTGAGGGGGGAGAGACCCCGGACCACGCAGGAGATCGTTCAGAGGGCGCTGGCGGTGGGGGTGCGGCTGGAAGAACGTCCGTGGAGCAGGGACGAAGGGCGTGGAGGGCGCGAACCAGCCAGGGGCTCCTCCTTCCTTCCCAGAGAAGCAGCGCGTGCGCAATCCACGCCTCCGCCAGGAGGAGGAGCGGAACCTATGGAGGTTGGAGGTGCAAGGGCTCAGTCAGCAGCCAGAGCCCTAGCACCGGCAGCAGTGAAAGCGAAGCCTCCTAGAGGGAACAGGAAGTGTTACATCTGCGATGATCCACAGCATATGGCGAAAGAGTGTCCCCAGAGGCTCCACAAGCACACTGCAGCCTCAGCAATGGTAACTGCAGCAACGCAGCAAGGAGAACCACAGCAGGGAAACGACGGAGTCTGGCTGGAGAAAGAGGCACTGGGGCCCAGCCAGACGTGTCAGTGAAGCAGTCCCCAGAGATTTTACAGCCCATGGACCCCCTCCCGCCCAAACCAGTAGTGAGGCTCACCGCGTCGCTCCAGCTGCCCAATGGAATCACCATGGACGTGCCAATCACCATTGACTCCGGAAGCAATGCGGACTTTATAGGGCAGGACTTTGTCGACCGGCACGCTATACAGTTGCTGCCTGCCACGCTGCCCCTGCAGGTTGTCACGGTGGATGGCAGGGAGCTGCTAGGGGGGCAAGTGGTGAAGCAGACGCCGCCAATGGTGATGCGACTTGGGAATCACAGGGAAATCATCAGCTTCAATGTCACTCAACTATCGGACACGCCCATTGTATTGGGCATGAGTTGGCTGGACAAGCACAGCCCGACGCTGGCTTGGTACCAGAGGCAGCTGACCTTCGGCTCTTCCTTTTGCGCTGAACACTGCATCGTGCCCCGGCAGGAAGGAGAGGAAGAGGAGTCACAGCTGCAGCTAGGCACGCTGCAAGCGGTTCCCCACAAGTACGCAGAATTTTTGGAGGTTTTCTGCGAGAAGGAGGCAGACAGGCTACCCCCCCACAGACCATATGACTGCACAATTGACCTGCTGCCGGGGGCGGCGCTGCCCAAAGGGAAGCTGTATTCCATGTCTGAGGACGAACTGCAGGAACTCAAAGAGTTCATAGATCATAATTTGGAGCGCGGTTTCATCCGAGAGTCCAAGGCAGCGGGGGGCAGTCCGGTATTCTTTGTTAAGAAGCGGGACACGCCCCAAAAAAGACTTGTAGTGGACTATCGCATTTTGAACAGTGTGACCAAGCCATCGGACTTCCCCATGCCCCGAATCGACGACCTCCTCGCAAAGGTACGGAAGGGCAGCGTGTTCACCAAGTTGGACCTGCGAGGGGCGTACAACCTCATTCGCATGCGGGAAGGAGATGAGTGGAAGACAGCCATGTTCACGCCCCTGGGCACCTACGAATATAGAGTTATGCCTTTTGGATTGCAAAATGGTTCCCACGTTTTTCAAGCTTTCATGCATCACGTGTTGGCGGGGCTCCTCTACAAGACGTGCGTCTGTTTCTTGGATGACATCCTGATCTTTTCGGAATCGCAGCAGGAGCATGACAGACACGTCAAGGAAGTGCTGAGCAGGCTACAGCAACATAGGCTTTACGCCAAGCTGGAGAAGTGCCAATTCGACGTGACCGAGGTGGATTTCCTGGGCTACAAGTTGTCTGACAAGGGGCTCACCATGGACAGCGCCAAGGTTCGAGCAGTGTTGGATTGGAGAAGCCCACGCAACCGGAAGGAGGTCCAACGGTTTGTCGGCTTCGCGAACTTCTATCGCAAGTTTATCAAAGGCTTTGCCATGCAGACAGCGGCCATCACGGACACGCTCAGCTCCAAGAAAAAGAAGTTCATCTGGACAGAGCAGGCGGAGCAGTCCTTTCAGGCACTCAAGCGTCTCTTCGCGTCGGAAGAGCAGCTGCTTCATGTCAACCCCAGCAGGCCGATGAGGGTGGAGACAGACGCTTCGGACAGAGCCGTGGGAGCAGTCCTGCTGCAGAAAGACCCGCAGGGGGCTTGGAGGCCGGGAGCGTTTTACTCCAGGAAGCTCAGCAAGTCTGAACAGAACTACACCATCTGGGACAGGGAGTTGCTGGCCATTCATGCAGCATTCAAAGCGTGGAGGCACTTCCTGATCGGCGCCAAGCACACGGTGCAGGTCTGCACGGACCACAAGAATCTGGAGCACTGGCGCACGGCACAGTTCCTGAACCAGAGGCAGATACGTTGGGCTGAGTTCTTTGCGAACTTCGACTTCCGAATAGAGTATGTCCCGGGGGACACCAACATCATGGCGGATGCTCTCTCCCGTAAGCCACAGTATCTGGAGGAGGCAACGCCAGCGGCCGCCATGCACATCTTCGCACCGACAGTGTGGGCGTGCGCAGCGGCAACAGTTGACCTGGATGCGGTGCGACGAGCGTTGCAGGATGACTCCTTCGCGCAAGCAAAGATGGCACAGGTGCACAGGGGCACGGCAGCGACCGACGAGTTCCAGCTGCGAGATGGTTTGCTCATCCGTAAAGGGGCCATCTACGTGCCGGGAGACGAACTTCGCGCCAAGGTACTGCAGCAGCTACACGACGCGCCCACTGCCGGGCACTTTGGCAAGGAGAAGACGGTGGAATTAGTAGCCAGAGACTTCTGGTGGCCCGGAATGAGAGGGGAAGTCGCGGACTACGTGGCGCGGTGTGACACCTGCCAGAGGGCCAAACCAGTGCACAGACCGCCGGCCGGACTGCTGGAACCGCTGCAAACTCCGTTCGAACCATGGGAGAGAGTGGCCCTGGACTTTGTCACGGATCTGCCCAGCTCGAGGGGCAAGACGGCTGTGCTGGTGGTGGTGGACTTGTTCTCCAAGATGGCACATTTCATTCCGTGTGCGAAGGTGGCCACGGCGGAACAAACCGCCAAACTGTTCATAGACCACGTGTTCAAGGTTCACGGTCTGCCGCGGTCTATTCTGTCCGACCGAGGGCGACAGTTCATCTCGAACTTCTGGCAGAGGCTGATGGGCTTCCTGAACGTCAAGATCAACCTGGCGTCGGCTAGACACCCGCAGACCAACGGGCAAGCGGAGCGGGTCAATGCCATCATGCAGCAGTACCTGAGATGTTATGCGAATCAACAGCCTGCGACGTGGGTGGATTACCTGCCTCTCGCTGAGTTCGCCTACAACAACACGAAGCACGTGTCCACGGGGGTCACGCCGTTCTTCGCCAACAACGGGAGGCACCCCAGAACCTTCCCGGGACTGGAAAGAATGGGGGAGGGGGAGCCGCAGACAGCAGATGCATTCGCGTTGGAGTTGCAGGAGGTCCACGATCAGCTGCGGCGGCACCTGGAGCTGGCTAAACACGCATACAAGGTACAAGCGGACAAACACAGAAGGGTTGGCGAAGAGATCCATGTGGGAGACTGGGTCTGGTTAGCAGCCCACGCAGTGCCGGCCAGGTCGTTGGCGAAGAAGAAACTAGGGCATAAACAACTGGGGCCCTACCAAGTCGAAGAACAGGTCAACCCGGTGGCTTTCAGGCTGGCTCTTCCGGAGGGTTCCAGAATGCATCCGGTGTTCCACAGATCGGTGCTCACTCCCTACAAGGCACCTCACAGGTTTCAGGAACCAGGAACGGCACCGGGTCCGCTCCGAGAGAGAACCGGGCAGGGGGGAGTGGCACGGGAGGAGCGCATCAACGAAGTCACGGAGATTTTGGACTCCAGATGGGGGGAAGAGGGGGTAGAATACCTTCTCGCCAAGGAGGGCACCCCGGCCAGTGCCAACAGCTGGGTGCCGGGCTACGCTTTAGACGAACCTCTGCTCAAAGAAGAGTTTCATGCCCTCTTCCCACATAGGCCAATGCCAGCAGACTTTTTCGACGACTGGCTTTTCACGCCCACGCTTTCAGCCAGCACGTTCCGGGGGTTCGACTCGGACGAGGAACCGACACGAGACGCCCGTTCCCCGGAGGGGTCACCCTCGGGATCTGCTTCAGAACCCTCGTATTGGTGGGATGATCGACCAGAGGAGCAGTTCCGCAGAAGGTGGCTGGAGGGTCCAGGACGAGCAACGTCTCCAGAAGGCAACGAGGGAGAGACGGACATGGACGTTTTCGGGGACGACCCGGGTTTCGAGCACGGCGGCACAGAGATGGAAGCGGAGGTGACCGTCGTCAACGAGAGCAGGGAGGAAGAACCGGAAGACTTCAGATGGCGGCCCGCCACGGGAAGCGAACTGTATCCGACATTCGTCCCCCTGACACGGCAGCACCCAGATCCCGCACCGGAAGGAGGGGAGGGGGGAAGAGGGGGCTTCGAGGGGGGGATGGATGTCAGGGGTTCAGGAGCAGAGGCAAGGGCAAGGGAGGAAACAGAGAGCGAGGGGGAGGAGGCAGAAGAAAAGATGAGTGATGACGACGACCCGAGATCTCCGAGTCTTTCCAGTGAATCAGAAGATTCACAGAAAGGAGCACCAGTGGCCAGGGCAAGGGGGGAGCCTAGGGGGACACCCCAGGAAGATAGAGCCAGAGGGGACTCAGAGGGGAGCAGTTGGAAATCGGGACCAGCGTCACCGCCAGAGAGCAGGGAAGAGGAAGGGCGCCAGGGATCAAGCGCTGGCAGCTCACAACAGGGGGGAGGGCACGAGTCAGGAGTGGCCACACCTCCATCGGGGAGCGAAGAAACGGTCAGACGGAAGGTGGAAGGTTGGGCGCACGCGCCAAGTTCAAATGCACAGGAAGGTGGCGCAGTAGGCAGCCCGGAAAGGGAGCCAGGTCCTAAAGCCCGCCGAAAGGAGGGAGAAGAGTCAGGGGGGTCAGCGTCAGAGGAATCCCGGAAGGAAGAGACCCCGGGGGGCAGAGGGACCCAGAGAAGAACAGTCAGGCGGAAAAGGTGGAGCAGGGCTAGGATATTAAGTTGGTGTACAAGGGGCGGAGACTCAGACGGAGCTTCGCCGATCTAACCATGAGACGTAGAGTTGCACGCAGCAGCTTGAGAATGGAAACTGTAACTCAATAAAGACTTTTGTTTAATGATCGCTGGCTAGCGTGATCCTCTGTGAGCTAGGATCTGGAAGCAGCTCTGACAGTAACAAACATGTACGAGAGGAGCAGCTCTCATACAGATATCCTGTCTCTTCGTAAGACAGAACAAAGTGTAGTACAAAAGAAACAGTAATGGAAGTCTCCCAGACTGGCTTCCGTCTCTTCCTTTCCCACGAAACAGAAAGTAAACAATAGGGTCACGTGGTCCTTGCAATGGGAAGAATGAAAATACTGACAAAGGGTACTCTCATTTTCCTACTATTGAAATACTGCCCCTCAATGAGGCCAAACTTTGATTCACAAAATGTTTAGGGGTTTGTGTACCCCCAGGAGAAAAAAAAAGGCCTGCTATAACTGTAATCCTCTTTTACAGCAATCCAAGTTGGTCGCCATGGCTGCCTCTTATGGCAGCTAATGTCATAGTTTAATTATGAGTTGTGCAGGGGTGACAACTTGAATAAAATATTCTGGGGGCCCCACATAATCAATCACATGATTCACATGACCATTTGAATGGGAATGACCATCAACTTTGGGGGGCCCTGCCCCCTCAAATATTTTACTGTGGGGGCCAAAGCCCTCACAGCCCCTAGAAGTTGACTCCAATGGAGTTGTGTGAGGAAGTACTTTGTTGTGTATGTCCTGAATCTTCCATTGTTCAGCTTCATTGGACAGCCTTGACTTTTGGTATTATGAGGGAGAAAAACTCTTTTCCACAACTTGAACTATTTTATTAACCTCTGTCATCAAGACCTCTCTAATTCCTCTTTTCTCTAAACAAAAAAGCCTCAGATGTTGCAACGTTTCCTCATGAGGGACTTGCTCCTATTGCATATATTAATATTGTGCAGCTTGAAGCAGTTGGTTGCATAAAAACTGACTGCTTTTGGAATAAAACATTGTCCAGACCCATAAGTTTAATTCAAAGCTTTAGTTGCAGAAGTGCTTTCAGAACAGAACAGAACAGAACAGAACAGAACAGAACAGAACAGAACAGAACAGAACAAAAAACACTAATTGATACATCCAAACAGTTGTATAAGACCTAGTGCATGTCCAGGAATTACTGTTCTTCTTCCAGAAATCAAAACTCTTTCTTTCTCCTATTCCAGCCTGCAATAGCCCACATACTGCCTAGGGCTATGTAAGTTCCCTGGAAAGCTTCATTATCACATCTTACTGGCTGGGAACAAAAGACCCATATGATGATTTGCAAATGAATACCTTAATCACCTGCTCTAAGATTAAACCCCACATGTTAGCTAGCAGAGAACAATAACAGTTAATTTATCAACACATCTAGGTGCTCAGAAAGCTCTTCTTGATCTTCTTTAGCTTCAAGGGAATCTTCCAGTTAAACCCTTTCAGCAATACATGCCAGCATTCTCTATGGCGCTGTGGGTTAAACCACAGAGCCTAGGACTTGCTGATCAGAAGGTCAGCGGTTCGAATCCCTGCAACGGGGTGAGCTCCGGTTGCTCGGTCCCTGTTCCTGCCAACCTAGCAGTTCGAAAGCACATCAAACTGCAAGTAGATAAATAGGTACCGCTCCAGTGGGAAGGTAAACGCCGTTTCCGTGCGCTGCTCTGGTTCGCCAGAAGTGGCTTAGTCATGCTGGCCACATGACCCGGAAGCTGTCTGCGGACAAACGCTGGCTCCCTCGGCCCATAGAGCGAGATGAGCACCGCAACCCCAGAGTCGGTCACAACTGGACCTAATGGTCAGGGGTACCTTTACCTTTACCTTTAATACGGAATTATATGTAACAGCTCCACCCCGTGATCATTCTGGTTGCCATTTTCCAAACATTTCCCACCTCTACAATACCCTTTTTGAGGTGAAGAACTGTACACTGTATTCCAATTGTGGTCTCACTATAGATTTGTATGCCAGCATTATGATATTGTTGGCTTTCTTTTCAGACCCTTTCCTAATGATCCCTGGCATGGAAATCTCTCTCTGCCCAGCTTCCATACATCTTCACTGAGCTACAAACTGGGTAACCAACTTCCCACTTCCTCCCACAATTTCCATTAAATGGGCAAGCCTACCTTTCAAGTATTAAATCCCAGCTTTGCACCTGCAACTGCTCCCCCCCATATATATATTGGGAGAAGTAAAGTATCCCCATGTGGGAGAATCCCTGCACCTATTGTTGGCAGGTTTCGTCCCCTCAGAAACCATTTTTGGCAGAAAATTAGAGACTTTGCCTTCTCCTCCTTGGTTAATCTCCACAACTACCCTGTGAGGTCAGTTAGGATGAGAGACAGTGACAGGCCCAAGATCACCCAGTGAGTTTGATGGCCAAGAGAGGCCATCAATCCTTGTCAGCCAGGTCCCAGTCCAATTCTCGAACCACTACATGAAACCGGCTCTTATTTATTTATTTATTTATTTATTTATTTATTTATTTATTTACATCTTTAGTAACAGGATGGTGGAAAATGCTGCAGCAATGGAGGAAACTAACAGTGACCACAAGGGAGAGGAGGACTCTGTAAGGGCTTAGTGATGAATCTCATTCTTATTCTTGTCTCAGAAGAAAGTGTCCAGAGCTTCAGGAAATCATAGTGGTCCTTTTATCTGTAACTGACAGATGGAAACAGACATTAGAGAGCTCAACAAAACCCAGGGAACTATGGTAGGAATGGTCTGGAGATGGAGATGACTGTGTTCCTTTAACATTTCCTTCCTTGTCTGAGTCCAAGGTAATGACTACTGTGAAAGGAGTTCAGCTCTCTCTTTGTACCTGAAGCAATGACTGTGGTGAGAATACACCTGTCAGGAGGCTGTCTGTGGCTTCTGGCTGGTTGCCCAGGAAATTATAAAGACAAGGAAAAGTTTCTTACTGTCCTTTTTTATTTCAATCTTTACAGAGAGGCTATAGAACCCAGCCTCTTGCATAATGCCATTGTCCCAAGTGAATCTCCACCCCGTCTCTCCCACTTCCTCATTCATCATTCTCATCATCTCTCCTATGGGTGCTGCTACATGCCCTTTGCCTTTGAGCTTTTTGCTCTCCTACTTTTAAGGCTCGCTGGGTTCTGGGAGATGGAGGGTCTGGGATGCTTTCTAGTGACAACGTGTCAGCCAGGTGTTGCTCTGGCTCTCCCATGATTTCCCAACTTTCCCCCTCACCTTCCTCTGAGCTGTGACCTCCCTCAAACCCCTGTTGTAAATCTATACTGTCTTCCTCTTCCTCCTCCCTGGAAGGGTCAGGCTGGGGAGGCACTCTCCACCATTCCTCCTCTGCCCAGTCCCTGACAATACTATAGGGTAGAAGAAGAAGAAGAAGAGTTTGGATTTGATATCCCTCTTTATCACTACCCTAAGGAGTCTCAAAGCAGCTAACATTCTCCTTTCCCTTCCTCCCCCACAACAAACACTGTGAGGTGAGTGAGGCTGAGAGACTTCAGAGAAGTGTGACTAGCCCAAGGTCACTCCACTGCATTTGGAGGAGCAGGGACGCGAACCCGGTTCACCAGATTATGAGTTCACTGCTCTTAACCACTACACCACACTGGCTCCCGTGTGAACATATATGACCACCACTGTTGGCCTATAAAGATTTGGATAGCCAATGTTTTTGTGTGGCTGCAGCATGTCCTCAAAGTGTCTTGGTTGTTGGGATGGGGAACAGAAATGGGGTGGTGTGATCGTGTGTAGGTAGTGAGAGAAAGTAAAAAATGCATTCACTGTTCCGCCCACTTTTGCCTTTGGCATCACCCAATATTGGTTTGTCTCCCTAGGATGGTTGCCCAGAAGGGAAGGTTGGTTTTGGACTGAGGAAGCTTCCCCAGCCCTGACCTAATGGTCAGGCCAGCTCCAGATGATCACCCCCCCACACACAGATACATCATTTTGGAGAAACGAGGGAGCGAAAGATCACTTCCCTGCAAAAAAAGAAATGGCTAACATTTGCATGGTGCTCTCTGCCTCCGGAGATTAAAGGCAGCTAGAGGGAAATATCTTTATGCAAACTTCACATAGGTAGTGAAGGGTCTGGGGATTATTCTGATCACCCAGTATTTTTTCCCCCCAAGGGCGATGTTTTCACTCTATACATGGTAAATAGAAAAGGGATGGTAAAGGTAAAGGGACCCCTGACCATTAGGTCCAGTCATGGCCGACTCTGGGGTTGCGGCGCTCATCTCACTTTATTGGCAGAGGGAGCTTCCGGGTCATGTGGCCAGCATAACTAAGCTGCTTCTGGTGAACCAGAGCAGCGCATGGAAATGCCATTTTCCTTCCCGCCAGAGTACCTATTTATCTACTTGCACTTTGACATGCTTTCGAACTGCTAGGTTGGCAGGAGCAGGGACCGAACAACGGGAGCTCACCCCATTGCGGGGATTTGAACCACCGACCTTCTGATTGGCAAGCCCTAGGCTCTGTGGTCTAAACCACAGCGCCACCCACGTCCCTGAAAAGGGATGAAGCAGGGGCAAATAATAGGGTGGGTGGGTGTGCATTTGATCCCAAGAATTCCCTACCCTTGTTTCAAGTGAAAAACATCATTGCTGAATCTAGTTTAAGTGTTTCAGAGCCATCTTCTTTCTGCTTCACCAGTTTGCAAGCAGTCTTAGCAAAGCATTCAAGTCAAGGGACAAACTTCCTTATTTCATTACATACTCTTTGCAGCAGTAAGTGTCCAGTAAACAGTGGCCGATCTTTTTGCCATAGGGCTGACAAGGCAAATGTCTGCATATCCCCCGAGCGACCATACACTCTGTGTCACCATGAAGATACCTGGTGAATCCTGCACAACCAGAAGAGGACAATAACTGATCAGTCTGAAAAAGAAAGAGGCACTTCAAACAGGAACTAGTTATAGAATCATAGAATTGTAGAGTTGGAAAGGATCCCAAGGGTCATCTAGTCCAACCCCCTACAATGCAGGAATCTCAGCTGAAGCATCCCTGACAGATAGCCATCCAACCTCTGCTTAGAAACCTCCAAGGAAGGAGAGTCCACATCCTCCCGAGGGCGTCTGTTGAACTGTCGAACAGTTCTTCACGATGTTTAGTGGGAAGCTCCTTTCTTGTAACTTGAAGCTGCTGGTTCAAGTCCTACCCTCCAGAGCAAGAAAAAAGCTTGTTTCCTCTTCCATCATTTCCCTAGTCCATCATTTCTCTAGCAAACTTGCAGAGGATTTCATTCTCTTCTCCCCTAGCCTGCCTGGGGAATAAAGGGTGGAAAAGTAAATGTTGTCCTCCACTGGGCCTCTCTGTTCCAAGTTCTTTATGTTTCTGGCTACCTGTATTGGATTTAATTTATAGTCCAATATGACTCCCCTCAGCTCCAGAAAGCACAATCAATGGTGAGGGGTGATGAGAGCAACAGCTCAGCAACTTTTGGTTCCCCACACCTGCTGTAGAGCACAGTCTGATGGACGCCACTATTAAACAAAACAAATATTTTATTGACTCTACTCCCTATCACATGGGGTTATTGTCTGTTCCTTTGCACACCATGGAGAATGCTCAGAAATATCCAGCAGCCTGTAAATCATATCAACAGCACAGGATCTATGACATCTTTAAAGGTAAAGGTAAAGGGACCCCTGACCATTAGGTCCAGTCGTGACCGATTCTGGGGTTGCGGCGCTCATCTCGCTTTACTGGCCGAGGGAGCCGGCGTACAGCTCCCGGGTCATGTGGCTAACATGACTAAGTTGCTTCTGACGAACCAGAGCAGCGCACGGAAATGCCATTTACCTTCCCGCTGAAGCGGTCCCTATTTATCTACTTGCACTTTGATGTGCTTTCGAACTGCTAGGTTGGCAGGAGCAGGGACTGAGCAACGGGAGCTCACCCCGTCGCGGGGATTCGAACCGCCGACCTTCTGATCGGCAAGTCCTAGGCTCTGTGGCTTAACCCACAGCACCATGACATCTTTACTCTCCCACAAACATCATTTTAATTTGTTTCCATTAAGTTTCCACATGGCCTACCTGGAGCAACCCAGAAAGCAATGTATAAGTTGCAACACTGGAGCCATTTCCAGGGGCCCTTGGGGGCCCAAGCACCCACCAAATTTTCCCTGTGGGTTCCCAGCTGCCGGCCGCTGCTGCCATTCGCTGCCTTCCCTGTGGCTCTGCAGCACCACAGTGGTGACTGGGGCTCTGCCACGGGGCCTATGTTGGAGCACACTCTGGCCACAGACGTGCTTCTGGGGTATGCCTGTGTCCGCGCTGGGCCTTGGTGGAAGCCTTGAAGTTCAGCCTTGGACAGGTCCAAGGCCTCTGTGGTGCCAAAGAGTGGTGATGGTAGAGGGAGAGTAAACAGTGTGCACATGCCACAACGTGACACCATGACACTTTGAGGCAGCGATGCTTCTGAACAGCAGTTGCTGAAAACCACAGGAGGGGAGATTGTTCTTGTGCTCAAATCTTGCGTGTGAACTTCCCCCAGGCATCTGGTTGGCCACTGTGAGAACAGGATGCTGGACTTGATGGGCCATCGGCCTCATCCAGTAGAGCTCCTCTTAGGTGCAACAGGCTTTTGTGGTGCTCCAGAAGCCCCCCACAAAACCTGTTTGATCACCCATAAGTATGTGATGCTCATGGAAATGAATGTCTACTTATTTGCCATTATCTCTGCAAAGCTTCTGTCCCAAGTGCCCATACAGAAGGAGCATTATGTTCCGAACTGTGTAACTCAAATAAGCCCCCACCCCAAGGCTGTATGATCCCATGTTTACATCACTGGAACAAAATGCTTCCTTTTTAGATTTTGCATTGCTTCTCTAAAGTTTGGACCTGGGTGGTGACATGTGAAGGCCAAATTAGGTAGCCTTGGATGCAACCACATCAGACATGATTGTGCAGGTTCAACATGTCCATGAACTCATGGATGGAATTAAATGTGGGCAACTGAGCAACTTGATGAATACTGATGGGCAGGTGGTTTTAACTCAATGGAATAGTAGAGACCTGAAGTTTGCAGTAAAGGATTTTGTTAATAGGTGGGTGGAGATGAACTGGGATGATATGTCTATCATGAAGTGTACAGAGCTTTGGAACAACGGCAGGACAATTGAATTGCCAAATTGTGTTTGTGGACACTAACCCAGATCATCATATTCCTTCTCTCACCAGGAAATAACTGATTGGAGCGGATCTAATCGATGCCTCAGTTCTGCTAAAAGAATCGTCTCCTGACCTGCTGAACTTCTTGCCAGCAAAAGAATGAGAAGATAAATGGACTCTGTCTGCTTTAGTACTCTTTGCTCAATAAAAGCATTGCAGTCATCTAAACAATTGATCACGTTTCTCTTTGGGTTAAAAGGAGGTGGGAGGAAAATGCATTATTCTTCATGACACAATTTATAACCAAACTTTATAATGGCAGGTGCCCCCATTTCAAAGGCACAATACAGCTATGCATATCCACATTCATGCATGAGAATGAAGATTGGATTCATCGCAGGGGGACTTTGCATCTAATCCAGCTATTTAGGCCCCCATTCAGCAAGGGAGCGGTAGCGCTGTGGTCTAAACCACCGAGTTTCTTGGACTTGCCAATTGGAAGGTCGGCAGTTTGAATCCGTGCAACGGGGTGAGCTCCCATTGCTCTGTCCCAGCTTCTGCAGTTTAAAAGCACGCCAGTGCAAATAGATAAATAGGTACCACTGTGGCGGGCAGGTAATTGGCATTTCTGTGCACTCTGGCACTCTTCACGGTGTCCTGTTGCACCAGAAGCAGTTTAGTCATGCTGGCCACATGACCCAGAAAGCTCCCTGTGGACAAACAAAGGCTCCCTTAGCCTGAAAGCAAGCTGAGCAACAAAACCCCATAGTCGCCTCTCATTGGACTTAACCGCACCGGGGGGGGGGGGGCTTTACTAGGTGTGGCTGCGCCTTCTGTTGAGTGGATTATATTTTCTACATAGGTACAAGAAACATTTGGATACCTTAAACCATACAAAAGTGAATAAAGCGTCCCAAACTTCCAGGTTTCGCGCTCGCGCATGAGCAGATAGTCAAAATGACATCACCCGCGCACGTGCGGAAGTGGCGAAATGCGCATGCACAGAAGCGGCAAAACGTGCATGCGCAGAAGCGGCGATATGCAACCCGAGCATGGGCAGATGTTCTGTCACATCTTATGTTATGTTCAGGATGTGAACAGGGCTCCGGAACGGATCCCGTTCATGTCCCGAGGTACCACTGTATTATACTTCCAATTAAATGAAATTCAAAGTCCTTTCAGCATTAGAATAATGTGCAACATATGTGGTAATTAACTTTTTTTGGGTTCCTCTTGGTGAATAGATTTTGTCATCATGTCTTTCATGCCAGTTCATCCATGCAGAGGGCTTACGTGTCAGTATATCATGAATCCCTATAAATAGTTGGGCATTCAGAAGACACAGAACTCCCACCAGAGCATTCTGTTTCACTAATCTGCTCTTGCTGCTCAACTTCGGATTATATAAGTGATGTGGTCCATGTCTACTACTGCTCAAGGAGACACAGTATACTGTACCAAATCAAGGAAGTGCTGATCAGTGCATTAACATTCAGCATTCTGTGGGCTGTAAATTCAATTTCAGACCCTTTGCTTGGCAACTGAGTGGAATAATTAGGGAGGCTGCTGTCATATACAGGCCCACATGCCCTGGGTGCAGAAGTTCACTACTGAGGCAGAATACTTTGATTAATGTTCTGTGTCTTCTGGAAGGCTGAATGCTGATCTATTGACGGGGTTTTGTAACGTACTGACATCTAAGCCCTATGAATGGATGATTCAAATGTACTGCTCGTGATGACATAAACTTAATCAAGGAGAGAAAAAAAGAGTTAATTGCCATATATTCTGTATTTTATTCATTGGGAAGCCATAATGTTCAAGGAGCAGACAGTAAAGTCCATGGCATTCTCCATTATATTTATTCAGGGTTCTGGGGTTCAATAGCATCTATTGTTTTAAAAGTTTCTGCCTATATGTTGCTTCCTGCTTCAAGCACTGCAGTCCATGCCTACTATCCCTCAAGGAGACACAGTGAACCAAAGCAAGGAAATAATGATTTGACTAAATGCAATGTAGTTTCTTCTTGTTATGAAATCTCCCCCAGTCGTATTCAACCATATTGTGGATGCTCTCAAAGCACCAAAACAACATCTTTCCTACAGTCTCCTATGCAAACTGAGCACTTTTGCATTCAAGGCATTTGGTTCTGTGAAATCAGCCCTGAGTGCTCACTGGAAGGAGAGATCCTGAAGCCGAGACTCCAATACTTTGGCCACCTCATGAGAAGAGAAGACTCCCTGGAAAAGACCCTGATGTTGGGAAAGATGGAGGGCACAAGGAGAAGGGGACGACAGAGGACAATATGGTTGGACGGTGTTCTCAAAGCTACAAACATGAGTCTGACTAAACTGCGGGAGGCAGTGGAAGACAGGAGTGCTCTGGTCCATGGGGGTCACGAAGAGTCGGACACGACTAAACAACTAAACAACAACAACAGTCACAACAGTTTTCTCAGATGATAATAATAATAATAATAATAATAATAATAATAATAATAATAATTTTATCATATATATCTTGCTCATCTGGCTCTAGTTCCCCAGCCACTCTGGGTGGCCGCCAGCAGAATAGCAATAGTGCTCTTAGTGTTTCACTCAGCTGTCATCCAAAGGGTTATAAAATCAAATTTACAATGCACCGACTCCAGAAAACTTCCTTAAGTTAATGCACACTGTTCAGTATTTCCTTGCTTTGGTACTCCATGTTTCCTTGAGGAGCAACAACCATGGAGCACAATACTGAAAGCAGGAAACAGCAACTGTTAAAACAATAGATGCCATTGAATCCTTGAACTCTTAAAATATTTCACGGTTAATGTCATCAATTTAACTTTATGTTCCCCTTTTGTATCCTTGATGAATAGTTCCTGTCATCACGTGCATCACATCCGGATTACCAATGCACAGAGCTTACGTGTCAGTATATCACAAAACCCTACAAATAGGTGGCTATTAAGCGGTCCAGGAGGCACAGAACGATCACCAGAGTATTCTGCCTCAGTAGTCTGCTCTTGCTGCTCAACTTGAGATCTGAGTAAAGCTTCAGCAATGCGTTTGCGCTGGCTTTTCGTGCTTGCCCTTCTGTTTTCTGAGATGCTTCTGTTTTCTGCAGGTAAGACATGCATTGAAATTAAAAGCATTTGGACATAAATGACAAAAGAAAAAAAATGGGGCTGGAAGCATGTACTACTCCTGGTCCCCTCCAGTGTGGTGTAGTGGTTAAGAGCGGTAGTCTCATAATCTGGGGAACCAGGTTCATGTCTCCACTCCTCCACATGCAGCTGCTGGGTGACCTTGGGCTAGTCACACTTCTTTGAAGTCTCTCAGCCCCACTCACTTCACAGAGT
Organism: Podarcis pityusensis; assembly: GCF_964106645.2. Lineage (NCBI taxonomy): Eukaryota > Metazoa > Chordata > Lepidosauria > Squamata > Lacertidae > Podarcis > Podarcis pityusensis. The sequence continues at coordinate 115,602,585 of NC_138026.1, forward strand.
GTTTGTTGTGGGGGAGGAAGGGAAAGGAGAATGTTAGCTGCTTTGAGACTCCTTAAAGGGAGTGAAAGGCGGGATATCAAATCCAAACTGTTCTTCTTCTCTTCTTCTCCATGAGGAAGGCTGAGGTAGGTGCCTCAGGTGGCCTAATTCAAGGGGCCCCTCTCTGGGCACCTGCACAGTTGCCTCCTGTGCCAATGGAGAAGCGAGCACAAATGGCTGAGGAGGCTTCTGGTTTCCATAGAGATCTCATGGGAGCCCCTTGAGATCTCACTGGCTTATGGAAGCCACAACTGCACAACCCAGGTTACCTAGGCTTTGGTGGGGACAGACAGCACGGGAAGCCATCTTCCCTTTTCGCCTCAGGTGGTGAAACAGTATGGGCCACCCCTGTACAGTGGTACCTCTGGTTAAATGCACTTCAGGTTACAGAGGATTCAGGTTACAGACTCCGCTAGCCCAGAAATAGTACTGTGGGTTAAGAACTTTGCTTCAGGGTGAGAACAGAAATCATGCAGTGGCAGCTGGAGGCTCCATTAGCTAAAGTGGTGCTTCAGGTTAAGAACAGTTTCAGGTTAAGAACGGACCTCCAGAACGAATTGAGTATTTAACCCGAGGTACCACTGTATTATAAATTCCTGTAACATCAGTTTAAAAGTTATTCCGAATATCTTGGGCTGCCATTATGCAATGGTTATATTGAACCTGGGACGTTGAACCTTAAAGAGAGAAGTTTGTTCAATAGAAATCCACACCCCAATGCTCTGGCACTGAGCTATGGCTCTTCTTTATTATGTGTGGTAAACTGAGGGGCTCTATTGGAGCCTCTCCCTCCGGTAACAAAAGAGTTCGGCAACAGTCCTTCTCTCAACGACTCATATCTGCTCATATGCGCACGCAAACAGCAGAGTAAACGAAGGCTTGGCTGCGGAAGTATGTAGTATCACTAATTTTATTGCTGTACATCAAATCAAACCAAATTTAAGCAAACCATAGTAAAGAAAATAACAACATTGTGAGGAGAAGCTCACACAAACATCCTGTCTGTCCAGGAGACAGAACAAAGAGCCCAAAAACAAAAGCACATAGTATGGAAGTGTTGGGATGCAGCCAAGGAAACGGGGGCAATTTGCAAGCCCCCAGCTGGCGCCAGCCCACCGGCCGATGTGCCAGGTGATCTCCAGTCCTTGGTTCAGTGTCAGTGACCCCAGCTTTAGAAGCTGGAGCACGCTCTAATCAGCAGAGTAAATGCTACGCAACAGAAGTGGCAGGGAGAGGCTGTGATGAACATATTTACAAGCAGTTTATTCAGCATACAGTAAAGGGACCCATGACCATTAGGTCCAGTCTTGACCGACTCTGGGGTTGCGGCGCTCATCTCGCTTTATTGGTCGAGGGAGCCGGTGTACAGCTTCCGGGTCATGTGGCCAGCATGACTAAGCCGCTTCTGGAGAACCAGAGCAGCGCACGGAAACGCCGTTTACCTTCCTGCCAGAGCGGCACCTATTTATTTACTTGCACTTTTATGTGCTTTCAAACTGCTAGGTTGGCAGGAGCTGGGACCAAACTGTCAGCATCGCCCTAGAGCCAGTGCACCAACTGGACTCTTGCACCTCAACCCCGACTGGGCTAGGCGAGCTGGGTAGCACCGCCAGAGACCTCCTTCTCACAGGAAACGGTCACAGTGCTGTGGACTCACAGCTCAGAGCTGAGAGCACCGGATTCACTGTCTCAATAATACAGTCGTTGCGCAGCAGAGTTTTGCAGAGTCTTGCAGAGTATAAACCACTCGGAGAGCAGCTCTGTAGAATATCTTCCTTTTATTCTATAACTACAACTATGATACAAAACTATATACAGAGCTGAATATTCTAAGCATAAATCAATGCTACACTGAGAGTCTGCAGCTGCTCTAACAGCAATCTTATCTCTAGGATCTCCAACACTCTCACTCTCTCCGATACACTGACTGACTGACTCTCTCTCTCACACACACACTGATATGTTGCTGGGCAGAATAAGTAGATAGGCAGGACACGCCTCCTTCTCTCTGGAGAGTCAGCAGAGACCATCAGGAGATGATCAGGAGATTCTTGTGTATGGGAGGGGTGAAATCTCCTCATCCTCCCCCATTTCATCCGACCATTTCAAGAATCTTTAACATAACTGCAATTTGCACATACACTCCAAAAGTTGTTCTCTGCTTACAACCTTGGTTAACATATCTGCAGGTATCTCTCTCCCGGCATATAAAACACTTTTACAATACCATTGAATAAGCAGCTTCTGGAAAAATCTTCACACACATTTCTTCCTTTCAAATGCAAATTGACATCTCTAATTAGGCAGATTTGAACAAACCACTTTTTAGAACTCAAATACACGCTTTCCTTCAAATATCAGGTAAGGAAATAAATAAAGCGTTTTGTGCTACTACTCTCAGCACACTTCATGCTAGGTTTGAAAACCCCACCAGAGTTGCTCGTGACCGCAGTCTTTGCAAACTCTTCAGAAAACCTTTTCGGTGGTACACCCTTGGTTGTTCTCTTGGATCTGCGCAAAACTCTCTGATCCTCTTGTTCTGGTGCTTCCTCCTCTTTGGGAGAATGGGGAGCTAAAGTATATGAAGCTGCTAAGTCTGAGTCAGCGTCAGACTCACCTGAGGCTTTTGGGGTCTGATAATCTGTGCCATCATCTGGAACTACATTGGCATCAGGATTATCACCACCAACAACACTTGCCTCCCTCTTAACTTTCTTTGCCCCTTTTGCACCATCATCACAAATGGGATGGCACTGAAAAACGCCAACTCTGTCCCATTGTGGATTGTCATCAATACTCCTGGTCAGCCTTATGGTTTTCGTGTCTGTGATCAGAACACGATAAGACCCTTTCTCATATCCTAGGAAAACACCATGTTCTCCACGCTTGCTCAGTTTGTCACCCTGCGAGGTGTGCACCCAAACCTCCGAACCAAAAATTTTAAAATGCTTTACACATGGCTTTCTTCCGTGAAGCATCTCATATGGGGTGCAATTTACACTAGACTGGTATCTCCTGTTATACACATGACAGAAAAACGAAAGAGCTTCAGCCCAAAAAGGATTGGGCAGCCCTGAATCATGTAACAGCGTTCTGATTCCTTGCTGCAGAGTTTGGTTTACTCTCTCACATAAACCATTCTGCCAGGGTGATCTGGGCGTGGCGGTCCTATGCTCAATGCCCTGTTCAGAAAGAAAACTCTCAAACTCTTCTGAACAAAACTCTCCACCCCTGTCTGTGAAAAGACAACGTACATTCTCATTATGTACATTTCTGAGCCATTTACAAAACTGGCGAAACTTGGTAAAGGCTTCAGACTTTTTCTGCAGCATATAGATCCAAACATATTTTGAATAGGAGTCTATCAGAACCATGAAAAACCTTGAATTGCCTCTAGAGAGCGCTAGAGGCCCCACTAAGTCTGCATGAATGACTTCATATGGTTTCTTGGCCTCTCTCCCAGACTCTGTACCTTTGGGAGCTTGCCTTGCCTTACTCTCAGCACAAGAAACACATTTCATGTGGTAGGGACATTCTTTCAACTTCATACCCTGAACCATATCAGGCATTTTTGCCACAGCCTGGAAATTCAAATGACCATAAACACGATGGTAATAATGAATACATTGGTCATGCAACTTCTCATTCTTATCTACAGTTAAATTGCAACACTTTTTCTCAGTAGCTTCTGCAGTGCCTGTACCTGAAACAAAAGGCAGTTGGTACAATCCATTTACACATTTTGCATACAGAATGAGCTTGCCATCTCTAAGAATTTCACAGCGAGATTTAGCAAACACCACCTTAAACCCTTGACGATCAAGCTGGGAAACACTCAACAAATTGTCCTGAATATCAGGTGCATACAGGACATTCTTAATAGTTGCATTCAGGCTCTTTAAGAACACAGTTCCCTGAGCCATACTCGTGAGAACTGTCCCATCTGCTTGATGAATTTCTTTCTCTTGCTTCTCAAGCTGAACAAAGAGATTCTTATCTTTGGCCACGTGGTTTGAACAGCCAGAGTCGACCACGAAGAAACTCCGCCCACGTTGACTGGAACAGCGAGAGATCAAGGCCTTTGAAGTAGCAGGTGCATGGGGATTTCGTCCTCCTCCCCCTCTGCCTCTGAAGTTTCCCTTCTTCTTTGAAGACTTCTTACACTGGAAACTCAAATGGCCTTGTGCTCCACACGAAAAGCACCGCTTCAATTTCAAAGCTTTAACAGCAGCAGTTTCACTTTCACTTTCCCCTGCTGAAGACTCAGGCACATTTTCAAGCATATTTTTAACAGCACAGTCCCGGCTTTCTTTAACAGCCTGTCTGCGATCCCACTCATTCAAGAGCACGCTAGACACATAATCTTCTGTTAGCCGGTCAGAAGGCATTGTGGAAATCTGGGCAGCCACTCCATCATAAGACTCATCTAGGCTATTGATCATCAGCATTGCAAACACAGCCTCTGAAATAGCCAGGTCTCGCTGAACAAGGTCCTGTCTGAGACGCTTTAATTGAGATAGATGGCTAGGCAAATCACCACCTTTCTCCAACTGCAGCCTGCACAGCTTCTTAAAGAAAATCACACTGGAACCAGAATTCTGCCTCAGATGCATATCTCTCAACTTATGCCAAACAGCTTGTGCAGTCTCTTGACCCTCTAAGTTCACCAGCAAGTGGTCTGAAACACTCAAAACAATTGTCCCTCGGGCTTTCATATCTGCAGCATGCCACTCAGCCCAATCATCATCATCCTTATCTGGAGGGTCATCTTCTATCGTGTGAAATAGCTTCTCCCTCTGTAAAAGCGCTTTCATCTTTACTTGCCAAACTGCATAGGTTTCAGGCGTGAGGAGAGGAAAGGACAGAGCCATCTGGCCAGAATGTGCACAGGCCATGTCTGCTATTACTTAGAGCAAGACACTTCCCTCGTGCAACACAGATAAAGCCTTGACTCCCTCAGCCACTCTCTCTCCCACTCAGAGCGCAATTAACAGGCAAACAGGGATGCTATCTTCTTCCTTTGGCAGTCAGCAACATACCTCCATAAATCAAGCAGCAGCAAGAGCAACAGCGGCAGCTTGAACACTCTGCTCCAAAACAGCTCTGCTTCTGGGCACCGCAAATCAGTCCAGCATGCAGCGTCCGTTCCACCGTCCGGCAATCAGCAACAGAAACCTCTGGCGACTGGGACGACTGGGACGCCTGGGATGACTGGAACAACGCCAGGTCAGACGACTGGAACAACGACTGGGCCCATAACCGATGTCAGCATCGCCCTAGAGCCAGTGCACCAACTGGACTCTTGCACCTCAACCCCGACTGGGCTAGGCGAGCTGGGTAGCACTGCCAGAGACCTCCTTCTCACAGGAAACGGTCACAGTGCTGTGGACTCACAGCTCAGAGCTGAGAGAACCGGATTCACTGTCTCAATAATACAGTCGTTGCGCAGCAGAGTTTTGCAGAGTCTTGCAGAGTATAAACCACTCGGAGAGCAGCTCTGTAGAATATCTTCCTTTTATTCTATAACTACAACTATGATACAAAACTATATACAGAGCTGAATATTCTAAGCATAAATCAATGCTACACTGAGAGTCTGCAGCTGCTCTAACAGCAATCTTATCTCTAGGATCTCCAACACTCTCACTCTCTCCGATACACTGACTGACTGACTCTCTCTCACACACACACACTGATATGTTGCTGGGCAGAATAAGTAGATAGGCAGGACACGCCTCCTTCTCTCTGGAGAGTCAGCAGAGACCATCAGGAGATGATCAGGAGATTCTTGTGTATGGGAGGGGTGAAATCTCCTCACAAACAATGGGAGCTTACCCTGTTGCGGGGATTCGAACCGCCGACCTTCTGATCGGCAAGTCCTAGGCTCTGTGGTTTAACCCACAGCACCACCTGCGTCCCATGACATCTTTACTCTCCCACAAACATTATTTTAATTTGTTTCCATTAAGTTTCCACATGGCCTACCTGGAGCAACCATGAGTGCTATAAACAGCATCAAGGAGAAGGCACAAAAAATCTTCATGGCAACGTGCTGACTCTGGTATCACTATGAGAAAAGAGACAGCAATGGCATGAAGGGGTTAATACAACCTGGCTGATTGTAAGCATGCTGGGCTTTGAGCTAAGTTATAGACCAGGATAGCAAGCCTGTGGCTGGATTGCAACTCCTATCAGCCCTGACCATTGCAGTGGATATAGATAATAAGTCTTTTCCAGGAATACCTGCAGTTGCTTCACAACCTTACCTTAAATCAATAAATCCATACATAACTGTATCTTAATCCCTGGCAGATGTTCATATATAGTTAACTTCCATCAGAATTCTAGAATTACACCATTAAAGGACTCTTATCCCTACAACATTGATGGAGTTGTTAAGAACATCTATCAGTTCCAAACAAACAAGGACATGGAGAAAAAGATGGTTAAAGATAAAATATGATTCTACAGGTACTTACCAAGATGTTTGAACACTATGTCACCTTCCAGCCCAGATTGCTTGCTTATATTCTTTGTCTTCACTTATATTCACATGTCCAATTAGACACACCCTACCCTTTCAGGACAGATTGATCAACTTAGGTTAATAAACTGGGGATTTAAATTTGTGAAGGGATGGAGAGGTAATGTTTACCCATGTTCCTGGACCAGCTTGTACCCATGTCCTTCCTGCTCTTCTGCTCAATGTTCAGTTTATTCAAATAAAGGAACACCCCTGATTTTGTCCTGTGTACACAAGGTACCAAGAGTGAGAGGGAAAATGAAGCAATTGCTACCACTTGCGTGCCAAGCCCCTATGGCCTGTTGATTAAAAAGCACACAGACACGAGTATTTAGGATTATGGGCTAAAACAGGCCACAATTTTATTGGTTACAGATGTGAGTAGTTTGGCTTAGGCATTGGGTGAAACCAGGCTATATATTGACTCCCGCCCGTCTGCAGGTAGTCAAACTAAGGGTAAAATACCAGAAGGGGAAACCCTATGACTTACATCAAATAGGGGCACCCCAAGGGGTTCCCACTGGGGTCATGGCATGGCCCTATCTTAGAAACAGTACAATCCAATGGCACAGGGAAATAAAATGGAAGAAGCAACAGGCATCAGAGAGCAGAGTAACTGATTATATAGGACAAAGAAAACCCAGACCAGGCAGCCGCAAGCGGCAAGTAAGGATCAGTGGATCCCTCAAGCCAGATCACCGTGAGGGCCCAGATGCCCAACCACAACACTGCCCACTGCGAAAGGTGAATGGTCTTGTCCCCACTACATATGTCAGGGACCATAAAGCTTCTACAGAAGGAAGATTTATACGTGTCCTTAATACTTGTTTTCTGCCTTATTGTGAATCCCCCTTACTAGAAAATACTAGTCCAACATGCTGTTTTCACAGTGGACAACCAGATGCCCATGGGAAGCCCACAACTCAGACTTTAGCACAGCAGCACTATCCCCCCTTGTGGTTTCCAGGCATATACTGACTCTGATAATGGAGGCAGAGTATAGCCATCGTGATTAGTAGCTACTGACATCCATATACCTTCATGAGATTGTCTAATTCAATATGAGCTGAAGAAATTAACAGATTGAAGAACGGGGCTCCAGCTAACAAAATGATTTACAATAGGGAGTTTCTCCACTTAGGCAGGAAGAACCATTGTACATTGAAACCATAGTGTCATTCTTGTGGCTCTTACGATCAGACAGTTGCAACCCCTCTCTTATACAGTGGTACCTCGGGTTACATATGCTTCAGGTTACAGACTCCACTAACCCAGATATAGTACCTAGGGTTAAGAACTTTGCTCCAGGATGAGAACAGAAATTGTGCTCCAGTGGCATGGCAGCAGCAGGAGGCCTCATTAGCTAAAGTGGTACCTCAGGTTAAGAACACTTTCACATTAATTAAGAACAGACCTCCGGAACGAATTAAGTTCTTAACCCGAGGTACCACTGTATATTTAAACAATTTTTATAGCACTTAACTACAATCTTCTTAGCTGTTTAGCCTGTCCCACTCAACAGCCTTTTTGCACCAGCAGTGCTTTGCACCAAATGGAGATCTGTGATAGATAGCATGCTTGGCATGGATTTTCGGTTGTCAGTTTAATGTACTGTACAGACTTCCTTCTCTTTTGCCCACAGCAACACACCAACAGTTCTGGTTGTCATGCTAACTGCACCAGGATTGTTCGCAGGGCTTACGTGTCCTTGTATCACCAAGCAGGGAAAGAGCAGTGCAGTCTTTCATAACACAGATTACCTTCACAGTGCTCTGCCTCAGTTTTGTCCAGCTGCTGTCCAGCTTAATCTCCTGGTCAGGCTTCAGCCATGAAGAAGGCCTGATTTTAACTGTTGTTATTTCGCGGGTGCTTTTGTGTTCTGCGGATAAGGCATGCATCGAAAATTGAAAAATTCATTTTAAAATGATATAACTATAGCATGCTAAGAAGAAGTTGGAGGCCATTTAGAAGAGAGATGTCAATGTGTCATCTATGCATCCTCTAAAGTGATGTCACCTAGCTTTTTGCAGTCTTGCAAAATATAACAACAACAACAACAATAAGTGATAAAACATCACACATTAAAAGCTTCCCTAAACAGGGCTGCTTTCAGGTATTTTCTAAAAGTCAGATAGTTGTTTATTTCCTTGACATCTGATGGAGGGGCGTTCCATAGGGTGGGTGCCTCTACCGAGAAGGCTCTCTGCCTGGTTCCCCATAGCTTCACTTCTCGCAGTGAAGGAACCGCCAGAAGGCTGGGGAAACCCAGCCAGATCATTCCTGGCCGAGTAAGTTTGTCTTCCATAAACACAGTTTTAACAATGAGTCCATAAATGACTGTGGAGGCCAATTCTGGATCCACACGTCCTTCCACAGTAGGGACATTGGTTTCTGAGTGGGAGTTGCTCATGGTGTGGATCTGCCAAGCGTGCCTTCCTCTTAGCGTGTTTTTCCCTTGTGCCCTGAGTTCGAGTGTCTTCAAAGCCCATGACACCTTTGGCAAAGGCTGTTCTCCAATTGGAGCACTCGCAGACCAGTGTTTCCCAATTGTTGGTGTTTATTCTACATTTTTTAAGATTTGCCTTGAGAGAGTCTTTGATCCTCTTTTGTTGACCACCAGCATTACACTTTCCATTTTTAAGTTTGGAATAGAGTAGTTGGCTTGGAAGACGATAACCAGGCATTCAAACAACATGACCAGTCCAATGAAGTTGACGTTGAAGAATAATTGCTTCAACACTGGTGATCTTTGCTACTTCTAGTACCCTGGTATTAGTTCGCCTGTCTTCCCAAGTGATGTGTAAAAAATTTCGGAGACACCGTTGATGGAATCTTTCAAGGAGTCGGAGATGGCTTTTATAAGTGGTCCATGTTTCACATGCATACCGTAAGGTTAGTAGTACGATAGCTCTGTAAACAAGCATTTTGGTTTCCCTGCGAATATTGACCCATTGATCCCAGCCTTTCATAGGATGAATCAATCATTAATTTACAGAGCTATATTAAGGCTCTCCAGAAGTCAGAGGCAGAACCAAGTGTTCCAGGAAATATTGCAAATTGGTACAATCATATCTGTGTTCAAAGGAGCATAACCAAATGAATAAATTAAAGCCAACACAAGAAGTTATTCCAGATTTGAAGGTGAGCTTTCACTGCTTCTTTGTAAGGAGGTAAGTTAAATCAAGTCTCTTCAGGCTTTGTCAGCAGCTTGGACTTTTGATGGTATATTTGGAACTTGTATTGTAAAGAATTACAGATCAGAATACAAATGATCTGTATGAGGACCTGTAGGTAAATGCATTGTAACAGGCACAGTTGTGTGGGTGGTATTCAATGCTAGTCCTACTCAGGAATAGACCCATTGTAGTCAATGGGCATGACTAACTTAGGTTTGTTAACATAAACGAGTCTACTTTGAGTAGGATTTAGCTGAATACAACCCTCAATATTTTATGACAAAAATATGTCTAGATTTATCTCGATGCACACATTTCTAAACAGATGTTATCATAAAATATGCATTTTGCTTCATTTATTGAGCAAAATACAAATCATGTATGTATGTATGTATGTATGTAACCAACATAGTTTGTACATCACTTAATCATAAAAACCCCTCTAAGTAGTTAAAATTATTGAAACTAGAGTTAAAACAAGCTAAGCTTTCTCTCTATGTAAAATAAGCAGTTAAATACAGTGGTGCCTCACAAGACGAAATTAATTCGTTCCGCGAGTTTTGTCGTCTTGCGATTTTTTTCGTCTTGCGAAACACTGTGTCGGGAAAGTTTTGGAAAAGCTTCAAAAATCACCAAAGTCTTTAAAAACCTCAAAAAAGGCTACCACACCGCGTTCTATGAGTTGCTCCTCGAAGTCAAGTCGCAACTGTATTAACGGTGTTAAGAAAAAGGAAACAAACTTGCAAGACGTTTCCGTCTTGCAAAGCAAGCCCATAGGGAAAATTGTCTTGCGAAGCAGCTCAAAAAACAAAAAACCCTTTCGTCTAGCGAGTTTTTTGTCTTGCGAGGCATTTGTCTTGCGAGATACCACTGTAAATGTACATATTGAAATAAATGTCAATGTGATACATATTAGGCTGGAGTATATTAATTTGGACAGTTCATTTAAAAATATGGATCAAAACAAATTAATGTCCCTTTCCAAGAAACAATGAGCAACTGCTATTGCTGTTTTTCCTTTTGTTCCCCCTGTGAACAATGCCATGGCCTTTGGCTAGTGCAATAAAGTTTATGAATGAATGAACAAAAATATATATAATAGAGTTTAGAACATTGTTTGAGATTGCAATCCTCTTCCGATTTATTTGGGTGTAAGGCTCACTGCACACACTGGAAATTTTATCCAGTGTAGATAATGAGAGAATTGCTCTAAGTCAACACTGGTCTGCTTACATTGGCAAACTTCTAAAAAGAAATTTCCATTGTTTTGATGGAAAGGTTGTGCCTCTTCAGATGTAACTTTAATATACTAACCCCCCCCCCCCAAACATCATATGCATGCATGCAAACATGCAATTTCCATGGAGTTCAACGGAACTTGCTCTCAAGTGTTTGGCATGACAGGTGTGAATTGTTTGGATCTGTACTAGTTTGTGATTTACATGTCTTGGAGCCATATTCAAGTAACTCAACACGCTAGCAGAAGCCAAATTCCTGCTAGAGCTATGGGTCTTCCCTACCACTCCTCACCCCTTCTTGGGAGGGTTGGGAGAACCTCCAGAACAGCACATGGAGCTAGGAGAAGGGAGATTATTCAGTTGGGGAAGCAGAAAAGCGATGTGTTGAATACAACTCTTGGTACCCTTTCTCTTTTTCAGTGACTTCGAGATATCGGGCAACTTTTGCCATGGAAAAAGCTCATGGATTTCTTTTTGTTCTTCTCTGCTTAGGAACCCTGAGAGAGTCAAGTAAGATCTGTTTAAAGATGACGGCAGAATGATGTGGGAGAAAACTCCCTTGGGAAGTTTAGTATGGAGGCTCAAACAAATTCCCAGTTAGTCAGACTGCTAATTCAGTCATGCATTCAAAGACAGATTCCAAGAGAGTCTATGAGATGAGAGGATATCCATTATGACACACACTATGGGGGGGGGGGGGCATTTCATCATATAGCCAAGCATTTCTGCTACTTTCTGTCACCCTAGCAGCTCACTGTCTCTTCCTCCAAGCAAAGACCTTAGAAACAGTTATTCAACACATGCTTTCTTTTGCTGTGCGCAGAGGCCTCCTTGCATCTTATATGGAGCTATTCTTCTTTCCAGCACACAGTGTTGGGCTCCTCCTAAAACTTGTTCTTACTAGTTTTGTTGTCTTGTGGTGGCCTTAGGGTTTTGAGACTATCTACCTGCGCCTTAGCTGTTTGTTTTTCCTTCATGCTCCACCTGTTGCCTTAATAAGACAGTGGTACCTTGGGTTACAGACGCTTCAGGTTACAGACTCCGCTAATGCAGAAATATGACCTTGAGTTAAGAACTTTACTTCAGGATGAGAACAGAAATCGTGCGCTGGTGGTGCGGCGGCAGCAGGACACCCCATTAGCTAAAGTGGTACCTCAGGTTAAGAACAGTTTCAGGTTAAGAATGGACCTCCGGAATGAATTAAATTCGTAACCAGAGTACCACTGTAATAATAATACATTTTTATTTGTATTCCACCCTCCTCGGTCGAGTGGCTAACATCATAAAAACAACACAATATACATAAAAACAGACACCAATTAATTAAAATACATCTTAGAATTAATTCAGACAAGTTAAAATCTGGGCAGGTGGCAATTATCAGGTTGGAACTGAGAGTGGTTAATACTTGCCGGGAGCAATTGTTTCCACTGATCATACAAGGACCTGTGAGTGGGTTGGGGGTCTCCTTCGGGCTTGTTTTATACAATGGAAAGTAAGTCAAAATGCATCCTGCCCAAAGGCCTGGGGGAACAGCTCCAACTTGCAGGCCCTGCAGAAAGATGTCATATCCCACAGGGTCCTGGTCTCTTGTGGGAGAGTGTTCCACCAGGCTGGGGCCACGGCCCAAAAGGCCCTGGCTCTAGTCGAGGCCAGTCTAATTTCCCTGGGGCCCTGGATCTTCAAGGTGTTGTTGTTAGCAGAACATAAGGTCCTCTGTGGGGCTTACCAGAAGAGGTGGTCCCACAGGTACGAGGGTCCTAGGCAATGTAGGGCTTTAAAGGTTAAAACCAGCACCTTAAACCTGATTCTGTACTGCACCAGGAGCCAGGGCAGCTGGTATAGCACTGGGTGAATGTGGTCCTGTGGTGGGGATCCCGTAAGGAGTCTCGCTGCAGCATTCTGCAGCTGCTGGAGTTTCTGGGTCAGTTTCAAGGGCAGCCCCACGTAGAGTGAGCCTTGCAACAATCAACTATCTGCCACTGCTGAAAACAGAATGCTGAACCAGACTTCGTCTGATCCATGCTCTTATGAACTACCATTCACATATTTAAAGAGTCTGCCACATGACACCTGCCTCCCCTGAAAAAAAAAATCATGCAAGTTAGGTCTCATTCACAGTATATATTGAAAGAAACATGATACTGCTTTAAAATCATGACTTCCCCCAAAGAATTCTGGGAGCTGCATTACGTCAAATGAGTGGAGAGTTGCTAGGAGATCCCCTATTCCCCTCACAGAGCTACCATTGCAGTACAGCCTCAGCGAAGCCCCAAGAAACCGTAACTGATGAAAAAGTTTATTTTTATTCAAATATGACAACACAGAAGATTTGCAAACAACCAATATTGACATAATTAGCAAAATCAAAATATAGCCTATGCAGAGAAGTACTTTAAGGTGAGATTGGGTCCCTCCCTACTTCTTTGCACGTTTACAGGTTCCACTTGTGGTCCTGCAAGAAAAGATCCAAACAAGTTCTTCCTCATTGGTATGGGAACTTCAAGTATGTGAAACTGATAAGCACACTGTGGCCACACCAGGTTGGCATTCACCCCAGTGTGCTTGCCAAGTCTATAGGAGTACATAGGCGTACAAAAAAAAAGAAAAAAGAAAAAAGAAATTGATTTCAGGATTCATTTTTCTTGGGAGGTGTCATCTTCTGTACATCATGCTGGATACCCCTCACCTTGAAACGGTCCCACAAAATCCACTTAGGACCTAAAACCCAGACAGTGTTGGATGACAAAGAGTGCCCTAAATCCAGTAATGCCACAGGTATATATACTAGAAGGGACGTGGGTGGCGCTGTGGTCTAAACCTAGGCCTAGGGCTTGCCGATCAGAAGGTCAGCGGTTCGAATCCCTGTGACGGGGTGAGCTCCCATTGCTCGGTCCCTGCTCCTGTCCATCTAGCAGTTCGAAAGCACGTCAAAGTGCAAGTAAATAGGTACTGCTCTGGAGGGAAGGTAAACGGCGTTTCCGTGCGCTGCTCTGGTTTCACCAGATGCGGCTTAGTCATGCTGACCACATGACCTGGAAAAACTGTCAGCGGACAAACGTCGGCTCCCTCAGCCAGTAATGTGAGATGAGCGTGCAACCCCAGAGTTGTCTGCGACTGGACCTAACGGTGAGGGGTACCTTTACCTTTATATATACTAGAGCGGTTCATAAAAAACTTTTTTTTGGAAAATGTCTTCTCCAAAGGTCTTATCTTACCACAGTAGGGATTATATAGCTGTATCTGAAATTTCATGCATATTAGTTAATATCTTGACCCTCCTCCATGAAAATAGCTGTTTATTTGGCCGTTTTCCTATGTCGTGAAGGCTGAAATTTCAATTCAGTGGAGCAGGGTCAAGATATTAACTGATATGCATGAAATTTCAGATATAGCTATATAATCCCTAGTTTAGTAAGATAAGACCTTTGGAGCAGGCATTTTCAAAATGGTTTTTATGAACTGCCCTAATATACACCCCACTTGACTTTCCTGCCAATACTGAAAGCCAAACAAACAAATTAAAAACACCACTTCAAAAATTGAACTCCCAGCAGTAGGGAGTAGGTGAAAAAGAGGAGGGGCTTCCTAGGGCTCCCCCCACCAAATCCTACTCATCACCCAAACATGCAAGTAGCAAAGTCCATGCCACAAAGGGAGGGAAGGAATCACAAAGAGAAGAGTAAAGTGTTTGGGGCGGAGCCATCTTATAAAGCCTGGCTTCTTCCCCATCCTGATTGGCCTGTCATCTCACCTGACCCTTCCCCAACTCCTCCGCAGGGCTAAACCATTTTGAGTCTTCTTCCCAGGGGAGTTGAGATGTGGCAAATCCACTTGCGCTCAAGGGTGGGAGTGGAACTCCCAGAACAGCTTAACAGTCAGTTCCTCTTTCCAAGAAACTCTGGTAATGGTAGCTCGGGGGGGGGGGGGGTAGGTGTGTAGGTGGCCCACAATTGAAATCCTCCCCCCCAATTAATTTTTATTGATTCTCAAAAAAAGTTACAAATTAATGCCCAGTTAATTCGAATTTAACATAAAATCCTGTTGTTGTTTAGTTGTTTAGTCGTGCCCGACTCTTCATGACCCCATGGACCAGAGCACGCCAGGCACTCCTGTCTTCCACTGCCTCCCACAGTTTGGTCAAACTCATGCTGGTAGCTTCGAGAACACTGTCCCACCATCTCGTCCTCTGCCGTCCCCTTCTCCTTGTGCCCCCCATCTTTCCCAACATCAGGGTCTTTTCCAGGGAGTTTTCTCTTCTCATGAGGTGGCCAAAGTATTGGAGCCTCAGCTTCACGTTCTGTTCTTCCAGTGAGCACTCAGGGCTGATTTCCTTCAGAATGGAGAGGTTTGATCTTCTTGCAGTCCATGGGACTCTCAAGAGTCTCCTCCAGCACCATAATTCAAAATCATCAATTCTTCAGCGAACAGCCTTCTTTATGGTCCAGCTCTCACTTCCATACATCACTACTGGGAAAACCATAGCTTTAACTATACAGGCCTTTGTTGGCAAGGTGATGTCTCTGCTTTTTAATATGCTGTCTAGGTTTGCCATTGCTTTTCTCCCAAGAAGCAGGCATCTTTTAATTTTGTGACTGCTGTCACCATCTGCAGTGAATAAAATCCTATGCAGGTGTATTCAACAGTAAGCTGCACCAAGTTCTCTTATAAAGAGATGGGAATCTGACATTGCTCTAAACACTGGCAGAGGAATAGGGCTGCAGAGGGAGCGGACCACCCCCGGCACCACTATTCAGGTAGGGTGCCATCACGGTGGCCCCTCCGGACACGCGCCATGCACACGTATGCACGCTGGGTGCCACGCCCCCATAGGCGGTGCACCACACCCCCAGAACACACTCCATGCCCCCCGGGGTGCATGCCATTCCCCCGCCTGCTCTCCGCCCCCAGTAGCAGAGCATGCAGCTTCGTCACTGGCTCTACAAAAGAAAAGAAGAAAGGTGCTCAGTTCCCTCACCTCCCCCGCCCCTGGTAAGCAGGGAGAATTTTAATAGGCAACTTTCAATCCGCCCTAAATAAAAACAAGGAGTATCTAAACTATAAGCCTTATGTTTATATTTAATGCAGACCTCCAGTTCAGAAACAAGTCTTAGAAAATTCACTAGCTTTTTTGAGGTATTATTTGCTCCTCTCAGATTTCCTCAAATGTCCAACCTGTTTGGGAAACTCAGCATTTGTTTGGAGGCTTTGCTTTAAAAAAGGTAAAAAATAAAAAATAAAATAAACAGTAGCCGTTGTAGGAGATTCAAGAGGAATTGAATGAGAAAGTGTCCAGTTATTTGATTCTGGTATATTATGTTTCTTGAACAGGTTTCGTGTACGGTTATGTAAAGCCTACACACATCAATCACCAAGAATGTTTAAAAAAGGGTGGCCGATGCTTAGGAAGAACTAGCTGTGAACAACAGTTTGTTTTCTATGGACACTGTCAGAATGGAAGCAGAGGCATATGCTGTAAAAGGTAAATCCATAATATTGCAGGTTACGTCACAGAGTGGAGAGTATTATGGAGGTGAAATCAAAAATTTGTTGTTGTTTAGTCATTTAGTCATGTCTGACTCTTCGTTCAGCAGCCACCTGCTCAACCACCTGACCCAAGAATGGAAGATTTGAGACTGGGCGATAGTTGGCGAAATCTAAAGATGGTTTTTTAAGAAGCAGTTTAATGACCCTCACAGAGGGAAGCATTCACCACCCTGCAGAGCCCATCGCCCAGCCCTTCTTGGTTCACTTTTATGAGCCAGGATGGGCAAGGATCAAGGAGACAGGTGGTCAGTTTCATTCATCCAAGCAGGCTGTCCATATCCTCGGAGGTTAACAGATTGGAATTGATTCCACGCACCTTGACTAGACAGGGCTCTTGCACTCTCCCGCCCTGCCCTTGCTCCCATGGTGGAGTCTACCTCTTTCTGAATCTGAGTGACTTTATCTGCAAAAAAGACTTTGCAAAATCATTGCAAGAGATCCTGGGGCCCTTACCAGGCCCCGATAGCACTGGTGGTTCTGTTAAATTGCGAACCACCTGAAAGAGTCTCCTGCTGCTGTTTTCTGCAGATGGAATAGAGGCGGTGAAGAAGGTCCTCTTCGCTATTGCTACCACCACTTGGTAGGCTCGACATTGAGCATTAACTCATGTCCAGTCAGATTCAGAATGAGTTTTTCACCACTGGCACTCTAGCCATCTCAGTGTTTGTTTCATTGCCCTCAGCTCCGGGGGAAACCACAGTGCTATCTGGGCTCCAAGGAATCAAAGAGGGCACATCAGAGCCAGATGGTCAATAGCCCTGGTTAACTCTGGAGTCTGGAGACCAAAGCTTATTGAGAGAGTTCAGTATGTTTAGGCTGGAGAAGAGGAGAATGAGAGTAGATAGCCATCTTCAAATATCTTAGGGGCTTTTACATGGAAGATGGAGCAAGCTTGCTTTTTCCTGCTCCAGAGGGTAGGACCTGATCCAATGGATTAAACTTACAAGAAAGGAGATTCCAACTCAACATCTGGAAGCACCTTATGATGATAAGAGCTGTTCAACAGTGGAATGGACTCCCTCAGAAGGTGGTGGACTCTCCTTCACTGGAGGTCTTTTGAAGCAGAGGTTGGATGGCCATCTCCCTTCATTGCAGGGGGTTGGACTAGATGACCCTTGAAGTACCTTCTAACTCAACAATTCTATGATTCTGTGACTAGCTGTGAGATCATATACAGTGGATGCTCGGGTTGTGAATGTGATCAGTGCAGGATGCATGTTTGCAACCTGCAGCATTCGCAACCCGTGTCTGCGCACGCGCGGGTTGCAATTTGACGCGCATGCGCAAAGCGTTATTTAGAGCTTCTGCGCATGCGCGACTGCCGAAACCCGGAAATAACCCGTTCCGGTACTTTCGGGTTTCGGCGGTCCGCAACCCGAAAAAACACAACCTGAAGCGGCTGTAACCCAAGGTATGACTGTATATCTGCCTTTACCTGTATATTGGGATGTACCTGGTCGATCCTGGTTGATTGCGGCATCCTCCCCCCTCCCCCCAAAAGCTCCACAACTCTGGTCAATCCAATGGGTAGATCACGGCCAGTTGTTTTTTTTAATAATGGGAGTAGATTGCAGTCTCTTGGAAGTTGGTCGTACCTGATATATATGTTTTAAATAGGTTTTGGATATATTCAATCATTTTTCTTGTGTTGTGTCTGTAGCCCTGGGTCCCTCTAAGTGGAAGAACTATCAATAATTTATCAAATAAATAAATAAATAAATAAATAAATACTACCACCTTTTCACTTAATGTTTTTTTCTTCCTCTGCAGAGACCCAGAAGAGTACTGCAAATGGCGGGGAGGTGCATGCACTAAAAATAAATGTCCTCCAGATAGTTCTTCCCTTCACGAGTGCACTAAAAGGGTTTTCTGCTGCAGAAAGTGAGTTGCAAAGCTTGACAGATAAAATGCAAAAAGGAAAGAAGAAAAAAAATTGTCCAGATGACTGCATATCTTTAGTGGGGTATCTTTAGCAAAGGGTAAATTGCATAGCAGGAGGGGGTTGTAGGAGATACACTGTAAATGGTTGGCTGAGGAAATAGGTTCAGCTGCAATCTCTTAAACCAATATCCTTGAAATGCTGTTGACCTGGTCTCAATGGTTGGGTTATCTCTTTATTTGCATGAGCAGCGAGTCATAAGAAAAACCTGCAGGATGAGGCCAATGGCTCTCCTGGCCCAGCATCCTGTTCCCACAGTGGCCAGGCAGATACCTATGGCGCAGAACATCAGCGCAACAGCACTCTGAACATTTGCTATTCCCAGCAGCTGGCATTCAGAGGCATACTGCCTATGAAGTGGAAGCAGAACATAACCATTGTGGCTAGTAGCCTTTTATCGCTTTATCCTCCATTCATTTTCTAAGCCTCATTTAAAGCTATTCAAGCTGGTGGTCGTCACTGCCTCTTGTGTAAATCAGACCGTTGCTGGGATTGAATGCCACAGAGGACCATCAGAGCTTAAGTGCCAGACCAGTGAGATTCAGCTAAAAGACGGGAGCAGATGTTAGGAGACCACCAAGCCCTTTATCAAGGGCTATATTAAAGCCAGGGGGTGCTTTCCCCCCAGCTGTGTGTGAGGCCAGAGGTAAAATTTCACAGAGGAATGGATGCAATTTTTACTTAATCACAGTGTTACATTTCACATCCAATAAACACACAAGACGTAACCAGATGTACGTTTGAAAAAATAATGTATGCTATTCATTGGATTGGACGCGGGTGGAGCTGTGGGTTAAACCACAGAGCCTAGGACTTGCTGATCAGAAGGTCGGTGGTTCGAATCCCCGCAATGGGGTGAGCTCCCATTGTTCGGTCCCAGCTCCTGCCAACCTAGCAGTTCGAAAGCACATCGAAGTGCAAGTAGATAAATAGGTACTGCTCCGGTGGGACGGTAAACGGCGTTTGCGTGCACTGCTCTGGTTCACCAGAAGCAGCTTAGTCATGCTGGCCACATGACCCGGAAGCTGTACGCCGGCTCCCTTGGCCAATAAAGCGAGATGAGCGCCGCAACCCCAGAGTCGGCCACTAATGGTCAGGGGTCCCTTTACCTTTACCTTTTCATTGTATTGAATTGTAGATTTCATTCATTGTATTGAATTGTAGATTTCAATAGCTCATAAAGTTCAACGAAAAAAGTAGAAGACCCGGTGGATCAGTTCATTCTCTAATCAGTTTATGCATAAGATCCATATATGTGAAAGTGTCTATTCCACCTGTCTGTTCATAGAGTTCGGCAATCCACACGAAAGGTTGTTGCAGTTCCACAGAATCCTTTCACAGAGTCTAAGACAAGGATTTCTGGAATATTAGCCTTGTTTTGCCGTCCTGGGCTTCATCAGTAGTACAAACTCATATATGATATCACAGGACAGTGGATCTTATAGCATAGTAGTTGAACGTTATAAGCTACTTCTGTTGAAATCTACAATTCAATACAATGAATAGTATATATTATTTTTCAAATGTACAGCCAGTTACCTCTTGTGTGTTTATTGAATATGTTTCACGTAACCAGAGGTTTGTTGTTGTTTTGCACATTTCACATCCATGCAAAGGCTTGAGGTTGCCGCAAATCTCCTTTCCCACCCATTTGTCTGAAATTTGGTGGACTAGCCCCTCGCAAAAAGAGGCTACTGCATTTGGGCACATTTCATCAAATTCATCCAAACAACTTTAAAAAACAACAACCGCAAACCCACCAATGAGTATTTATTAATTATTCCATTATGGTCAATAGGAGAGACATCTGAGGCTTCAGAAGTTTAGGCAAGACAAGCTCTACTTCATATTTAAGGTGTGAAGCCTGATGTTAGCCCAGGTAACTGAATCAAGGAGATCTGCTGTCTGAATGAAGGGACCCCTCCCCCCCACCATGTGCTTAGTTTTTCTATGTATAATCATGACAATATACAGTAAATTGGTATGGTCTGATGATACATGGCTAATGAGCCATGTTTGATTAGGTGGCAGCTTTTTCAGAGCCAGGTCAAAGTTACCAGTTATTTGAGAGCAGTAGGTTTATAAGGTTTTCCTCAGTGTTTTCTAGAGTCACAAATTTCCCTGTTTACTCTTTCAGGCGTCCGAAATAAAAAACAAAGCATTACTTATAGTAACTCTGATCATGTTCCAGCAAACATCACTGAGAGCTGCAGAAGCAAGGAAATCAACAACTGTGTCTTCAAAGGGTTCACAAAACCATCAAATATGTCGCTGTGGAATAAATACAAGAAACATTTAGCCATCTGTTTGCCTTATCCTTATCCTCAC
Organism: Podarcis pityusensis; assembly: GCF_964106645.2. Classification (NCBI taxonomy): domain Eukaryota; kingdom Metazoa; phylum Chordata; class Lepidosauria; order Squamata; family Lacertidae; genus Podarcis; species Podarcis pityusensis. The sequence goes on from NC_138026.1 coordinate 115,623,375, forward strand.
CTTTCTACACTGTTTGATATGAATGTTGATATGAACGTTTAGATGATTTCTCTTGGGTCTCCAAGCTGTCATCACGGCAGATGTCTTGTAATAATGATTGCAAGTGTTTAGTACTTCACAATCAATTGAAAACTATGTTTCTTATTGAATTTCTGCAATCTGCTTTGTAGGAGCCAATATTTTATTATTATTACTATTATTATTATTACTAAGTCTTGCTGCACCATTCAGACATCAATTTCAGCCTTTGACAGTCTTGCCTTTCGACAGGAGTGGCCCTGCCATTTATTTATTTTTGGCCAATTATTTTTATTGATTTTCCTAATTATTACAAATCTTGCCAAATTAGATTAATTAATACAATTTCCCAAAACTGGCTTTCCACTCTCCTTATAAGGTATGTCCAAGATGAACCCGTGCTTCTGCTCATATTCTCAATTAATCTCTAGATAACACCCCCCCCAGTATTTACCAATATTATTATCCATCAGCTGCCACTCTACATCCCTGCATACAGCAAAAAATCAAGTAATCCCCCCTTCCTCTCTTTCTCTCTCTCTAATCAATAATAGCAAGTGTAGCTTGTTTTTCAAATTCAGATCCCCCCCCCCATTTTAGCTGTAACTCTTGCTCACTCTGCCCAAGATCACATTGATGCTCAGCACTACCCTTTTGCATGAAGTTCCTACCAGGAATTTTCAGAGTTGTCAGATGATAATCCATGGGACAATGCACTGTATTTATAGAAGAAACCTACTAATTGTCAGCTTGTAAGGCCCTGAATAGCTCAGGAGCAGACTACCAGCTCATTCAGGGACACCATCAGAGGAGGACTTCCGGTTGCATGCCTCCCATCCCTTCACCATCCTCTGTCATCCTGTGTCTATTCTCCGCAACGCCAGCCTCTCCTTTCCCATCCCCGGTTTGCCCCAGTGGGTCCTAGTCCCAGTTGCACCCCTTGCTGGGATCCTCTTCCCCGTTGTCCTGCCATGACATCCTTCCAGTCAGGCTTCAGGCCTTGTCATGGCACTGAAACTGCCTTGGCCCCCTTAGTAAATGACCTTTATCCTGGGAGAGATAAAGATGGGCATAGTGACCTTGCTCTTCCTCCTTGTTCTCTCAGTGGCTTTCCATACTGTTGGACACAGTATCCTTCTGGAGTGTCTCAGGAGGTGGCTTCTAATTTTAAGGCAGGGATTTGATGACTTATTTCAGCTTATATATTCCCACCATCTGTATAAAGTGCTATGATACCACCTTTAATGGTCACTCATGGCTTCTCCCTTACAAATTATGGGAACTCTTAGTAAGTGACACAGGTTAAAATCAAAAGTGATACATATCCTGCCTCGTGAATCTCACAGCCATGTTTGAAAGTCTCTGGAATCACTGTTCACCTGTAAAGTGACTCTGGGTACTCACCATTTGTGTCTACCTAATGATTAAAAAAACCGGGATGCAGGTGGTGCTGTGGTCTAAACCAGTGTTTTTCAACCTTTTTTGGGCAAAGGCACACTTGTTTCATGAAAAAAATCACGAGGCACACCACCATTAGAAAATGTTAAAAAAATTAACTCTGTGCCTATATTGACTATATATAAAGTAATTCTCTTGAATAGGAATCAAATAAACACAAAGAAGCATGGTTTAACATTCAAGCATGGTTTAATATTTTTTTCTTTAATGGCTAACAAAAACGTTGCGGACCGTTCTCTGCTCAGCGGGGATCGATCCGCTGATCCCCGCTGAGCCAGCGGATGACAGCTCCGTCTCCGCACTGTGTGCGGAGAGGGAGATGTCAGAGCCCCGCTGCTCTCTATGGGGAATCGGATGACAGCGGACCGCCTGTCCGCTCTCATCTGATCCCATCCGATCTGATCCCCACCCAGGACGGATGGAAAATAGGGTGGACACAGTCCGGCGCCCGCCTAGTGGGCGAAAATTTGACTTTTTTAAAAAAAATCTTTTGAATTTTTCAATTCCCCCCCCCGGCACACCAGGCAACATCTCGAGGCACACTAGTGTGCAACGGAACAGTGGTTGAAAAACACTGGTCTAAACTACTGAGCCTAGGGCTTGCCGATTGGAAGGTTGGTGGTTCGAATCCCCATGACGGGGTGAGCTCCCATTGCTCGGTCCCAGTTCCTGCCAATCTAGCAGTCCGAAAGCACATCAAAGTGCAAGTAGATAAATAGGTACTGCTCCGGTGGGAAGGTAGACTGTGTTTCCATGCACTGCTTTGATTTCACCAGAAGCAGCTTAGTCATGCTGGCCACATGACCCAGCAAAACTGTCTGCTGACAAACGTTGGCTCCCTCGGCCAGTAAAGCGAGATGAACGCTGCAACCCCAAAGTCGTTTGCGACTGGACTTAACTGTCAGGGGTCCTTTACCTTTAGCTTTAATAAAAAAAATGTGGGGAGGGGCACCAGGAAACAAAGCAATGATAATCACATTTATTCACAAAAAAAGACTACTTTTAATAGCCTATTTATATGATATACTCTTGCTGATACAGGTTTCCAGGCCCTCCCAGTATCCCTATTTTCCAGGGACATCCCTGGAAGCTTTAGAGAAGCTGTCCCAGTTTCTGATTTGATCCTGGGAATGTCCCATTTTTCATTTGGATGTCCCTATTTTCAATGGATAAATGTTGGAAGGTATAGTAGGATGTCCCTATTCTCACTGGAGGGTATGGAGTTAGCCAACCCCTGAGCCGTCTGAAGGCAATCCTGTATAGGGAAGGTTTTTTTAAATGTTTAATGTTCTATTATGTTTTTACGCTTGTTGGAAGCTGCCCAGAGTGGCTGGGGCACCAGTAAGATGTGTGGGGTATAAATAATAAAATTATCATTAGGGAATTGGATGTCCCTATTTTCATTGGAGAAATGTTGGAGGGTTTGGGTTCCAAAGAAGGTGACATGGGTGATAATGGCCATTACCATTTTAAAGAATTAGCAGGCATGTTTTGGAAGATCTTTCAAATGCCTTTTGGGCTTCTGACCTTTAACCTTGGAAGGAATGAGCGATGAAACTTATCCCTTTGGTGTCTGACACCCAAAACACTTTTATTTTTTCATCTCTCCTTCCATAACTTAGATAGAATTGTGACCTTTGGGAAATGGGAACAAGTAGAACTATAGAAACTCAAATAACCAATGGCCCTTAACAGGCCGGGATATAAAATGAATACTTGGTAACTTCCTGCATAATTTTGCATTTCATATGCCAATGATCTGATTACAGGTGACTCATACATTAACCTATTTTGAACATGTAATATATCCTTTGGGGAAAGTGAAGTGTAGGTGGGTTCTCATAAGGCAAGACACAGTAATAACAGCAAGAACCTTTATTGAACTAACAGAACTGGACAACAGGGACAAAGCAACTGCTTATATACATTTCTGAAGGCCTGGGCCAATCCCACCCCCAATGTGATTGGCTGCGAATAATGACTCAGACTTTAAGGGGCAATTGCAGAAGCCCAAATCCTGAAATGTTCTGTGGCTGGATATTATGTATCGAATCAGAACACAGGAGCTCAGAATCCTTAGTCCAGACTCAAGCTCAAGCAAACACAGACCACTGAATACATAACTGAAAGGGCTTATCTTTCTGATCTATAACCCTTTGGTCTCTGTCACAGAGGTTCCAACTTCTATCTTTGTCCTAAACTGCACTGGGAAAAGGACCTGGGAGAATTTTTGAAAGATATCGAATGGGGTAAGAATTAGGTTAAGGTCTCTTTTAAATTTGCTTCAGTAGAGACCTGGGGGGCAGAGGCAGATTTAGGGCAGTGTGACCAGTTCTGCCACACTGGGTGTCGAGCCTAGGGGGTGTCCCAACTATGACCTAGTGAACTGAGCAGAATGGAAGGCGAGAGGCTGGTGGGTGCCAAGTTTTGGCCTTGCACAGGCGCTGTTGAAATTTGAAAGACCTAATATCTGCCCCTGCTGGGAGAACGCTCTAGAGACGTTGCACACTGTTGGTGTATACACACCCATTTAAGCTAAATAACTTCAGCACTTTGCTGGAGGAATTGAAATAATCCCGGCTTTTTTTATTCATATGTGGTGGTTCTTTCCTTGGGTGCCTTCTTCTGGGGAAAACAGAAAGCTGTTTCAGGAGGCTTGTTTTATTATGAAGCAAAATATTTCTCTGGACCCTAAATTTTCATGGTTGACATATTACAGAGAGGATGCCAATGGTATCTTGCGCCGAGACCTCACGGCACACTTAATGACAACAGCAAAGCTTGCCTTCACCAAATAAATATATAAATGTGCCACTATTTGAGATCTGGCTCCCACAACTTTCGGATATGACACTAATGGGCAAACAACCAGCATGTGTACATGAGAAAAGAACAGGCAAAAAGCTCAGAACTTTTCACTTGACCTGGTACAACTTTTTTACTTATGCAATAGCCAATGAACAGCAGCATAGACCCTCAGCAACATATGGGGACCTCTGGAATGACAGCTTTGTTTAACATGGAGAATAACATTCTGTAATCAAAACCCCACTGTCTCCAGTCTCAGCGCTTTGCATGGGAAGTAGAATGATATAAGGCTGGTTGGTTTCACATTGTATGTCTTCCTTTTTTCCCCTCCTGTATTACTATCAGAATTTTTTAAAAAATCTTTTTAAACACGGAAAATCTGCCTGCTTCTGCTCATTTCATTTTCCATCCCTTATTTACTCAAATTAAAGGAGCTTCCATAGTCAGAAATTCAGTCAGACTCCAACTTCCCAGTCCTTTACCGACAGGTCCTAAGCATTAAGGCAGTTTCATTATATACACTATGTACAGGCTTCCATTAGAGCCCTAGTAGAAAGTGCAGGTTTCAAATGCAAAGCAAGTACAACTCACAGCAGACATACATCACAGAGTTCGTATAAATCTGGCAGAGCTTCTTCAGAGCAAAGCTAGAAGGCAATGCACAGCCTTCTAATTAATATACCCAAGAATGACCACACCCTTGGCTGGCTGCCAGATCACAGTGACCTTCAAACACTAATCATAAGACCTGCAGGTGCAAAGGAAGGGAAGCATGTGCAACAGATTTTCCTTAACAGCAATGAAAGGTACCTCAACACTTTACACTCTCCCAGCCTTTGACATCGCATCACCCACAGTTACTTTGGCCTCAAAGGAGAAGAGCCAACTACATCTTTATTTATTAAAAAGGGGGAGGAGAGGGTGGTGCAGTAGTCTAAACCACTGGGCCTCTCGGCAGCCAGTTGAACGCAAAACTATCTATCTATCTATCTATCTATCTATCTATCTATCTATCATCTATCTATCATCTATCTATCTATCTATCTATCTATCTATCTATCTATCTATCATCTATCATCTATCATCTATCATCTATCTATCATCTATCTATCTATCTATCTATCATCTATCATCATCTATCATCTATCAATCATCTATCATCTATCAATCATCTATCATCTATATCTATCATCTATCATCTATCATCTACACCTATCACCTATCATTTTCTATTAAAAATACACAAAACAAGAAAAACATCATAGCCCCAGCTCTTTACTTAAAACATTTCCTATAGGCCTTCTGGAATAAAAAGGTCCTTGCTTGTCAGGAGAAGGACAAGGAGGGAGCCAGGCTAACTTCTCAAGGAAGAAATGTCCCTGAATATTATTATTATTATTATTATTATTATTATTATTATTATTATTAATACCCCATCCATCTGGCTGGGTTTCCCCAGCCACTTTGGGTAGCTCCCAAAAGAATATTAAAAACATGATAAAACACCAAACATTAAAAACATCTCTAAACAGGGCTGCCTTCAGATGTTTTCTAAAAGTCAGATAGTTTATTTTCTTGACATCTGATGGGAGGGCATTCTGCAGGGCGGGCACCACCACTGAGAAGGCCCTCTGCCTGGTTCCCTGTGACTTTGCTTCTTGCAATGAGGGAACTGCTAGAAGGCCCTCGGCGCTGGACCTCAGTGTCTGGGCTGGACGATGGGGGTGGAGACACTCCTTCAGGTATACTGCGCCAAGGCCATTTAGGGATTTAAAGGTCAGCACCAACACTTTGAATTGTGCTTGGAAACATCCTGGGAGCCAATGTAGGTCTTTCAGGACCAGTGTTATATGGTCCTGGCGGCCACTTCCAGTCACCAGTCTAGCTGCCACATTCTGGATTAGTTGTAGTTTCCGGGTCACCTTCAAAGGTAGCCCCAAGTAGAGCACATTGCAGTAGTCCAAGTGGGAGATACGGTAACTAGAGCATGCACCACTCTGGTGAGACAGTCTGCAGTCAGGTAGGGTCTCAGCCTATGTACCAGATGGAGCTGATAGACAGCTGCCCTCGACACAGAATTGACCTGCGCCTCCATGGACAACTGTGAGTCCAAAATGACTTCCAGGCTGAGCACCTGGCCCTGAAGTAATTATAGCTGTGTCCAGTTAAAAGAAAATTGGTGGGTGGGTGGGTGGTGGAACAGTACAATCAAATGAACAATGAAGTATATAAAAAGAAAACCTGAGCGGATGCAACAGAAGCTACGAGGTACCATTTTGGTAAACAGCTGCAGGCACGTATCTTGACCATCTGAAGCATCCTTCTGTTTCATTTTGGGATTGTGAGTATGCTCTCTCAAGTTTTACCACAGATGAAACAATTGTACTGGTATTCAGGTTCTTTCTGGGCTTACCACTGAAACCCTGCATGGCTTCGTGCCTCATCTGAATAAGCAACTGCCCTGTCTGTAAGTTCTCTCTGCAGGCCATTCTTCAAGAGCCTCCACCATTTCAGATGAGGTAGGTGCTAACTAGGGTGCAGATCTTCTCAGAGCTTCCCTTCCCGGCATTTATGGAATGGCTTCCTTTGGACGCTTGTCTGTCACTTCTTTTTGGAGCTAAACAAATACCTTTTTTTATTTTCCATAACTTCTAATTAAACTGTGGCATTTATTCTGCTGTTTAATTACAGTGGCTCTATTTCCTTCTGTGTAGTTTGTGTAAGGTGTCCTTGAAGAGGAACAGCAGATTCTGAAAGACCATGTGTCTCCTACCTGGCTGCGGTCTCCACATCACCACTTTTGTGTTCCTCCTTGTGATGTTGCCTGTTGTTGATGCCTCTGCAGAAACGTCTACTGTCATAAACTTGGCTGCTTCCCTCAAACAAAAGGCTACAGAATGGGACCAAGAGCTGTGTGCTGCGGAAGGTGCCTGTAAACCTCGCACAGATTTTCAGCCTGAATTTAATATCCACCTTCCAAAGATCAATAAAGAAGACAAATGCTCTCCCGACGATGGATTTGAAAAGGAAACCTGCCTGAGAGGGCTTTCAAGTGGACTTTATCAATTTCAGGTGTTTTTGGAATATCTACAAGAATCACTAAGTATCAGTGAGACACCACCAGTTAAATATATTTGGCCAACAACAGAGAACCTGGCAAGTAGTTTGATGTCAATGATGCAGAATTCTAAGACTGTGACCCCTCTCGATCCAGATAACGCAGACTTTTACTCTAAAAAACTAGCAAGCTATAGCAACTGGAAAAAAATACTTATTCAGCATGTCATACTTCAAAAATATATTTCATTTATGGAGAAAATTGTAGGTGCGTTTAGATACATGTAGTTCTCGTATCTACACAATGTAAATAAAGTACACCACTTAAAATTAGGGCTGCAAACAAGGGCTTACAAGGGGTACAAACAAATCAGTCCCTAAGCTAGTAGGCACTTACCTATAAATTTATTTTAAAAGAAAGCCAATTAGTGAAGGAAGGTATGAACTGTTGTAAATGAATAAATACATAAAACAAATGCCTTAAAAATGGGATCTCTTGCTTTTTATATGTCCTCTGATGTCTAACTCTATACATCCCCAAACCACAGAGTTGCCATATTTCAAAAAGTGAAAATCTGGACACAAGTTGAGCAAAACCTCAAAACAACAAGAGTTTCTGAAGAATTAGATTTAACTGTCATCAGAGTCAGCAAGGACTTTTTTGAATTTAAAAATACTTGCTTTGTCATGGAGTGAAGCCGTAGAAGCAGATGGCAGACACACAACAAAGATAACTATGCGTTTCATTTCACTGACATCATCAGGAGATTGTAGCAAAAAAAGGTGTGATATAACGACCACAGGGAAGCATATTTACAAGATCTCGGCTTTTGATCTATATTCAGAACAGAAATTCCTAGCCTGTCCTCCAAAAGTGAAGCTTTCAAAACTTTATGCCTGATTTAAACAGAGGACATGCCTGAAGGAAAGTGGGGAGCTTGCGATCAAATGTTGGTGTAGGCGATAAGGTAATTAAGTGGGTTCTGAAGGGCCTCCAAGGTGTAGGCTGTAAGGAATGTAAGAAGGAACATTGCTCCTTGTGTCCTTAACTTTGCTCTGCCAAAAACAGAAATAGTCACAAAATGGCCAGTGTAGGGACATGGCGATTTAGGGAATCATTGCTGTGGGAAGCATAGGCATTCACAAAATGGCTGCCCTTGCTGATGTGTTCAGTAATAAAAATTGCTGCTGCGACAAGGCACCCACTTCACTAAAGGCAAATTGAAGAGGCAGTGACCCCTTACCTATGTCTGGTGTTTCCTTCAAAGTTGCTCACAGAAGGGGATATTTAAAGAAACCGTTTTTAACCACCCCAAAAGTGAAGTCAGTCCTTGCAGAAATATGTGTCTGATGTTTGGCAGGATTCTTCTCTTCCAAAGAGGATGTACAAAATTGGAAACTCTATGCACGAAACTCACACCAATGACCAGGCTTCAAGAGCCTTACCCCTTTCAAATTATTGTTGAACGCTGCCAAAAAGATGGAACAAGGTGTAGCGTCTGGACCAGCCTTTCTCAACCTTGGGACCCCTCATGTTGGCCATCATCCCTAGCTAGCAGGACCAGGGATGATGGGAGCTCTAGTCCAACAACATCTGTGGACTTAAGGAAGATTGAGAAAGGTTGGTCTATATTAATATATATGGGTAGAGCTGACAGTCTAAAGCATATGTTTGATGTGAGAAGTCAATTGAGAGATTACTATCAATGAATCTCCTATTTACCCAACTGTTCTTGTCATTCATTTGTGGGGAAATGACTTTGTTCAGTGGACAAGACCAGATTTGTTCTCAGAGTGATCATCCCCATGATCAACATTTTTAATTTGTATACCGTCTTTCTATCTTACAGTACTCAAGGCGGTTTACAAGCTGAAGAAACAAAAAATGTACATCTTATAACAATCAAATGCAATACAAAAATGTGATAATAAAACATAACTTTAAGACAAGCAACCTACATCAAAAAAGTAACATTCAACAATCATTAGAGTAGTATAAAATAATATCAGCATATAAAAGTTACAGAAATTCACCCTTAACAGTTATGATAAATAATTTCTAAACTATAATCAATAAAACAACGACAAGCCACAGTACATGAAATAATACAATACAAATTGAGAAGCAGAGACTAGAGGGTGGAGCAAGACAGGTGGAAGGAGGCCTTGCCTGATGGAGTCTCTCCCCTCACAGTTCTTCCTCCAGGCACAGCCTCCTTCAAAGATGGGCTCCTAACTTGTACCTTGGGTGAGTCCATTAAGGTGGAGAGGACAAGGTGTGATGTGAACACAATGGATAACAAGGTCCTTCTAACAATGGGGTGGACTTACATACCCCATGGCAGGATCAGGAACATGAACCCCCCCCCCTTTATTTAGGGCTGATGGATTTCATCTTCCTGTTCAGGGATGTGAAATATGTTTGGAAGATATGCAGAGAGCACCAGGTTCCTTTTGGAGAGAAGGCAGGATATAAATTGAGCAAATGAATAAACAAAACATTGAGCTCCCCCCCCGCCCCCCATGGAATGAGGTGAACAAGCTGGAGATAATCACCTCTAGCAGCATTTAGTTTGGGTAGCTGAGGAAGTTAGGAATATAAGCGTTAGAAACATGAACTTTGGTTAAGGGCACAGTTTGGGAACTAACCTTTGCCTTCTGCATGGTGGGTCCTAGAGAGGGGCTCCCTTTATTTTATTTTGAAATAAATTTTTATTTGATTTTCAAGAATATAAACATACAAGAAAACCAATTCTGAATCCAAATATCGAGATTACTCTGAATCTCCAGACTTCCCCCAACCCTTCCATGGGTCCTATTGATCCTATTAACCACTGCATATTAATACTTCTCCAATTTTATAATCTTTCTAAATTAGCCACACATTCTGATACATTACGTGTTTAAAATCCTGCCAATGTTTTAACCTGCTTACAATAATCTTGTATATAAATTACAAATTTTTCCCATTTTTTTTTTAAGTTCTTGTCTTCTTGGTTCCTGATCTTCCCAGTTAATTTTGCCATTTTGGCATAGTCAATCAACTTGGTTTGCCATTGTCTGGTCGGGGTTGTTGCTTTCATCTCCGGGAGGGGCTCCCTTTAGACGTGACACACACAGTTCACCATACAATGGAGTCTAGGTGTCTGTTGAGCTCACATATCCAAGGATCAGGGGATGCTGGTGGTGCTGTGGGTTAAACCACAGAGCCTAGGACTTGCCGATCAGAAGGTTGGCTGCTCAAATCCCCGCGACGGGGTGAGCTCCCATTGTTCGGTCCTTGCTCCTGCCAACCTAGCAGTTCCAAAGCATGTCAAAGTGCAAGTAGATAAATAGGTACCACTCCGGCGGGAAGGTAAACAGCATTTCCGTGCGCTGCTCTGGTTCACCAGAAGCGGCTTAGTCATGCTGGCCACATGACCTGGAAGCTGTCTGCGGAAAAACGCCGGCTCCCTCGGCCCATAGAGCGAGATGAGCGCCGGAACCCCAGAGTCAGTCACGACTGGACCTAATGGTCAGGGGTACCTTTACCTTTATCTTTACTATACTTGCAGGTTTTTGTTCTGCTGTTTATTTGCTGTTGTTGTCTCCCATAAGGGAATCCTAGGATTCAGTCTGTCATCCCCACAAGCAACAAAGAGAAAGAGCGAGAGAGGGAGGAAATCCCAAACAGAAGACAATGTGCATTGTACTTGGATGCGTTCTCCGCACTGCCACCATCCTTATGCTGCTCCTTGCAACTTTGTATGTTGGTCAGCCTGACAAGCCCCAAGCCATGAATTTGGCTACTTGCCTCAAACATGTGGCTACTGAGTGGGATAAAGAACTGTGTGAGAAATCTGGTGGATGTGAATGCCAGGGAGATGATCATCCTAATTTCCCCTTCAGCATTCCCGAGATCACCGCAGCAGACAGATGCCAGCCTGAACATGCATTCGACAAAGAAACCTGCCTGAGAGCACTTGCAAGTGGGCTTTTTCATATGGAGGTATTTCTGAAATATATAGAGCAGAGTCTAGTCTCTGAGCGGCCACCTACATATTCGTGGATAACAGCAAAGCACCTAGCAAATACACTGAAGTCCCTGATGGAAGACCCTGAGACTGTGACTTATCTGGATGAACAGGTGAAGGACTCTTATTCTCAAATGCTAGCAAGCCGGATCCGGCCCAATCGCCTTCTAAATCCGGCCCGCGGACGGTCCAGGAATCAGCTTGTTTTCACATGAGTAGACTGTGTCCTTTTATTTAAAATGCTTCTCTGGGTTATTTGTGTGGCATAGGAATTCGTTCATTTTCCCCCCCTTCAAAATATAGTCTGACCCCCCACAAGGTCTAAGGGACAGTGGACCGGCCCCTTGCTGAAAAAGTTTGCTGACCCTTGTTTTAAGTGAATAAACACATGAGAAGAAACAGTTTTTAAATGAATGTGATCTCTTGCTTTTGTGTGTGTGTGTGTCCTCCAACATCTACCCATAAATATTTCCAAAAAAATCACCTTCCCAAATGAATGCGTTCTTTTTATCACTTATACGGCAAGATGGGGGCGGGAGCCTATATTACAAAGAAGAAATGGCAGGCATTAATTAATGGGGAAAGACTGATATTAACTAATAGGAAAGGTCTGCTGACTGCCCGTGGCGGAATTTCATTTGACTGTCAGAGACAGTAAGGATTTTTATTTATTTTTTTGAAGGAAAATGTGCTTTCTTTTTCACAGAGCGAGGCATCAGAAGCAGATGACAGGGACATAATAAATATTGACATGGGTTTCATTTCACCAATATGATTAGTAGATTGTTGTGAGAAAAGGTTATTTACAACATTCCAGCTTTCTGCCTATATTTAGAACAGAAACACCTTCTTCACCACCACCTGCAAAACAAAAGACATGCCATGGGAAGTGAGAGTCGTAGGGTTAAATGTTGGTAACTGGTGTAGCTGATGAAGGTTATGTAAGGGCTTGCAAGGTGTAGGCTGTAAGGAATGTAAGAAGGAACATTGCTATTTGTGTCCTTAACTTTGCTCTGTCAAAAACAGAAATACCGTATTTTTCGCTCCATAAGACACACCTGACCATAAGACGCACCCAGTTTTTAGAGGAGGAAAACAAGAAAAAAATATTCTGAACGAAACAGTGGATGTATGATTTTTGTAGTTCATGCTGTGGCCACAGCCATGTGATCTGATGGTGAATTTGGTGTGACCCAATGCAAAAATCCTGAAGATCCATGTGGATCTGTGCTTTGTAACCACATTTCTGCACCATTGCAGCCCCAGGATTTTTTTGGTGCAGGCTGTAGCCATGGACATGCTATGTGATCTGATGGTGAATTTTGGGTGACCCAATGTAAAAATTCTGAGGATCCACGGGCTTTTACCTCCCCCCTCCCAGGCAGCCTCCGCTAGTGTACCTTATCTCTCTCCCGATCCCACCGATCCTCTGCTTTCTTTTAACACTCCCTTCCCTCTTGTTTGCCTTAGTGTCTTTTCCTTAGCTGGAGCAGTTTTTTGCTCCTCCTTTTCTTCTAATTTCTCTCCTTATTGCTTTAGTCTTCCTGTTTCCCCCCTTTGCAAGTTTGCTGTCTTTACCTCCCGTGTTCCTTATCTCTCTTCCTGATCAACAAATGATCAGTGGCTTTGTTTCAACAACTACAATAATAAAAGCATGATCTGCTTTTTGCCCCTGGGCAATTCGGCTCCAGGGACCACGCATTCACTCCATAAGACGCACAGACCTTTCCCCTTACTTTTTAGGAAGAAAAAAGTGCATCTTATGGAGCGAAAAATACGTTAGTCACAAAATGGCCACTGCAGGAGCAGGCATGCACAAAATGGCTGCCTTTGTTGATGTGTTCAGTTACTTCTATTGCAATGAAACACCCATCTCACTAAAAGGTGAAGTGGGGAGGCTGTGAAGGAAATAAATCAGGTGCTAGAAAAAACCTGCCCATGAGCCATAAGCTGAATTTATGGAGAAAGTCATCCCACAGCCCCCTACTTTTGCTAACAGGTAGCACAAACACAGGAGCCACACAAAAAAATATTTTTAACGTTAATGATGTAGGGATTTTTTTTATTCATTTAGCCCCAAATCTAACTTCCTCTTGGTCAAGGATAGCATCATTTCTACTTTTATGGGGTCAAAGGATGTGCAGGTGATAAAAAGGAAGGAGCATAGAAGACTGGACAAGTCTAATGGGGGAACAAGTCAGGCTGCATGCCTTTCCCTTTCAGGTGAAGTCATTCTTTGCATCATCATCATCATTTATTATTTATATACCACCCATCTGGCTGGGTTTCCCCAGCCACTCTGGGCGGCTCCCAACAGAATATTAAAAATACAATGAAACACCAAATATTAAAAACTTCCCTAAACAGGGCTGCCTTCAGATGTCTTCTAAACATCAGATAGTTGTTTATTTCCTTGACATCTGATGGGAGGGCATTCCACAGGGTGGGCGCCACTACCGAGAAGGCCCTCTTCTGCTTGGTTCCCTGTAACCTCACTTCTCACAGCGAGGGAACCGCCAGAAGGCCCTCAGAACTGGACCTCAGTGTCCGGGCTGAACGATGGGGGTGGAGACACTCCTTCAGGTATAATGAGCCGAGGCCATTTAGGGCTTTAAAGGTCAGCACCAACACTTTGAATTGTGTCAGCAGCAGAATTACTTATATTTGTACAGTGGTACCTTGGGTTAAGTACTTAATTCGTTCCGGAGGTCCGTACTTAATGTTGCGTTCCCAAAGTAAAGGAAGGATTGAACTCTGATTAATAAGAATACACACAGAGGCTTGAACCAGCAAGACTCTGGGAAGAGTGCATATAATCGTGTCTCTCTGTGCTTGTCTGTGTCTGCAGCCCCCTGGCCCAGGCCGTTTTTTATTCACAAAAGAACTTTTTACAGAGTGTTCGTAAGAACCAATCAGATTTCTTCTGAGCATTTCCACAAACCCACGTGGGGAGAAAGTTAAACCACTAAAACTAATTAAGCACAAATATTTCTGGGGTAAATAAGTTGAGAACTACAAAGAAGAGTATCTGGCAACCCAGGAGGTAATAAACAAGCAATACACATATGATAAGGAGGATGGCCAGGAGGACAGCGACCGTTATCACCTTAATGTGAGATCTGCTTCCTGGCCCTAAGATTAAGATCCTACATCAAATAAACTTGCCCACTGTCTTTGATGACCCAGTACGCCTGCCTGTCTAAGTGTGTACGTGATTCGTGAAGAGCAGGGAGAAATGGGCAGCAGAGGCAAAAGGGCATCAAAAGGGCATGAATGTAGAATCTTATGGGATTTAATCAGAAATTATTGTCAATATATCAAACCCAGTCAACACAATGTCTTCATCGTGGACACGATGGCTTGATGTATATTCTGTAATTCCTCATGGTAATCCCATCTGACCCCTACACTTAACCTGAAACTGTTCTTAACCTGAAGCACCACTTTAGCTAATGGGGCCTCCTGCTGCCATCGCGCCGCCGGAGCACGATTTCTGTTCTCATCCTGAAGCAAAGTTCTTAACCTGAAGCACTATTTCTGGGTTAGCAGAGTCTGTAACCTGAAGCGTATGTAACCCGAGGTACCACTGTATATCGCCCTTCATCTGAAGATCACAGCATTGAGAACCCAAGTGAGAGAATTCAGAAGACTGAACATTTCAAATTTGCTCTAACTTGGAAATTTTGCAATAAATCTTCATAGCACATACATTAAAGCAGGATAATGCATTCCATTAAGCTAAGGCAAGGATGGTCAACCTGTGGCAATTCAGATTTTCTTGGAACCTCAGAAGCACTGTGTGAGGTGCTTTGCAAGCAACCAAACAGCTGATTGTCATAGAATTGTAGAGTTGGAAGGGACCCTGAGGATCATCTAGTCCAACCCCCTGCAGTGCAGGAATAGGCAGCTGTCCCATACGGGGATCGAACCTCCAACCTTGCCATTATCAGCACCATGCTGTAACCAACTTAGCTATCCAGGCATCTTTTTCTTTCTGAAGGCAGGAGTTTGTAACTCAAAGCACTGGGACAAGTCTTGTAAATGCAAACAGAATCCTGTGAAGTGTGTGTATGGGGGATAAATGTTCTAGTTTTGGGTGCCCATAAGGTTTTCTTCATGAACTCTCCATTTTTAGGAGGGGGTCTGAGATAAGGATGTAGTGAGCTGGCCAGATCCAGCCCCCACTCCTATACGAAATTGGACACGAACTAGTGGATATACAACAAGAAACAGAAATGGAATACTGACTCGGTTTGTGATCTTAGTGGAGAGACTTTAGGACAAGGACAGAAGAATTTAGTATTATTCCACATGGAGTAACGGTGGTAGGAATTAATAGAGGTAAAGTGAAAAGTAACAATATGGATAACATTTATTAACAATAATAACTATTAGGGAAGCTATCTTGGACTTTTTTGGAAAAAGAAATGAATGATTCTGATACACCTTGACTTAAAAGATACATTGTTTAACAGAAAGTGGAAAAGATGTATGTATGCATGAACTGAAGGCTTTAAATAATCAGATTTTCCTTTTTTATGTAACTGACAGATGGAAGATTGGAAGTTCTTCTTTCTTATCTTTTGTTAACGTTTCTTTTCCTCTTCCTCTTCCCTCTTTTTCCTCTCTTTATTTCTATTGTATTGTACTCGTCCCCTTTTCTGCTTCTATGCTTTGTTTCTTCTTCTTTTGTAGTTGTAATCTTATTGTGTTATGAGAAAATAATACTAATAGTAAAAAAAAAGGAAAAGGAAAAAAAAGAAATCCAGCCCCATCCTGCTCTTGTCGGCTACAGTGTGAATTTTCTATCATTTTCTTCTTGTAAGTGGCATCCAGAGCACTGTGTCAGGAGCTTTTAATGTAGATATATGCCCTTACAGTTGCATCTAGAAACAACATACATCTTTTAAATATGACATGCCTGATAAGTGTAGGTGTCGAGCTACTCTGCTTTGCTAGCAGTGCCTCCAAGTCTGGAGCCACAAACTCGACAGTCTCAGGATTTTTCATCAATGACTTCAAGTTACCTGCGAGGATCCCTATTGCTTTCCAATAATAATTGCTTTCGTGTGGCTCACTGGCAAATAAAGTTTCTTTTAAATATTTCAAAAACGTTCTATATACGAAAAGCCCACGTGAAAGGACCCCCAGGCATGTTTCCTTTTCGAAGTCAGGAGGGAAGCATTTCGCTTGGCGAGTCATTTCTGGTAGACCGAGAGGAATTTCCTCCCAACCCATCTGACATGTGTCTAGCTTCTGACATATTTCTTCATTCAGACTGCTAATCCTTCCCTTGAGCCAAAAAGCCAAGTTCATGGCTTGGGGTATTTCACCTAATTCTTTCGGAAAGGCACTATAAACAGGCCAAACTCCTGCAGTGATGAACAATGCGGCAACAGTGTAAAGGTGGAATCCAAAAAGGACATTCATTGCCTTCCTGTCTGGCTTTCCTCTTCTTCTATATACACTTAGTATCTTGAGGTGATGATTGGCTGGAAATGGGAACTCCTTACGTGGGAAGGATTTCTGTATATACTCCTCAATGGCACCTGACACAAACAACATGGATGAAAATACAGCAGTGAATAAAGACTTACTAGCAGTACATGTGAAAAAGATCTAGGGGTCTTAGTAGACCACAAGCTTAACAGGCGTCAACAGTGTGATGCAGCAGCAAAAAAGGCCAATGCTATTGTAGGCAGCATCAACAGAAGTCTAGTGTGTCCAGATCAAGGAAAGTAATAGTACAGTGGTACCTCGGGTTACATACGCTTCAGGTTACATACGCTTCAGGTTACACACTCAGCTAACCTAGAAGTAGTGCTTCAGGTTAAGAACTTTGCTTCAGGATAAGAACAGAAATCGTGCTCTGGCAGCGCAGCAGCAGCAGGAGGCCCCATTAGCTAAAGTGGTGCTTCAGGTTAAGAACGGTTTCAGGTTAAGAACAGACCTCCAGAATGAATTAAGTACTTAACCTGAGGTACCACTGTACTACTCTATTCTGCCTTGATCAGACCACACCTGGAATATTCTGTCCAATTCTGAGCACCACAATTTAAGTTAAGATTCCTGCATTGCAAGATTGCTACATTGGCTCCCAGTACGTTTCCAAATACAATTCAAAGTATTGGTGCTGACATTTAAAGCCCTAAACGGCCTCTGCCCAGTATACCTGAAGGAGCATCTCCACCCCCATCGTTCTGTCCAGACACTGAAGCCCAGCACCAAGGGGCTTCCGGCGGTTCCCTTGCTCGCTGCAAGAAGTGAGGTTACAGGGAATCAGGCAGAGGGCTATCTCGGTGGTGGCGCCTGCCCTATGGAACGCCCTCCCATCAGATGTCAAAGAAACAAACAACTATCTGATGTTTAGAAGAAATCTGAAGGTAGCCCTGTTTAGAGAAGCTTTTAATATTTGATGAATTATTGTATTTTAATATTTTGCTGAAAGCTGCCCAGGGTGGTTGGGTAAACCAAGCCAGATGTGTGGGGTATAAATAATATATTATTATTATTATTATTATTATTATTATTATTATTATTAGGCAAAATGACCCCCAGTGTCCCTTCCAATACAAAACATCACCACCAGCAACAACCTCTTTTTATTTGTTTCCTCCACCCCATCCCATGCATGGATCATTCCCCTTCTACCAGTTCCCCTGTTGGAGAGCATACTCACAATCCCAAAGAGAAAGATTTCTCAACTGGTTGTCATAGGTGTCTATAGCTGTTCATCAAGAGGAATTTGGAAGGTTCTGTTGGGTTTCCTTTTTATATCCTCCATCACTCATTTTATTGCACACCCACCACTTTTCTTTTAACTAAGTCCAACTATAATCATTTCAGGAACATTCTATTCCTATACCCTTTTGACTTTTCCCTTGAGAATCATTATAAATGTTTATACAAGCTACCTACCACAGACCTGATAAATCATGATGTATAAATAGGAACCCTGATATTCCATGTTTACTTAAATTATGTGTCATTAACTTTGATCAGTGACTATTTCTGTTTCTAACAGATCAGAGCTAAGGGCACAAGGGCCAACATGTGTTCCTTCTGATGTTCTTTGTGGCCCATGTTTTGGAGGACTTTACAGAACTTACTTTAATTATCAGATTGCCTACTCCAGTTCCAAACATTTGATTCCTCACTTCCCACTTTCCCTGGCACAACTTCTATTGGCCCTGTATATCTGAAGGAGCGTCTCCACCCCCATCGTTCAGCCTGGACACTGAGGTCCAGCACCGAGGGCCTTCTGGCAGTTCCCTCCCTGTGAGAAGCGAAGTTACAGGGAACCAGGCAGAGGGCCTTCTCGATGGTGGCGCCCACCCTGTGAAATGCCCTCCCATTAGATGTCAAGGAAATAAACAACTATCTGACTTTTAGAAGACATCTGAAGGCAGCCCTGATTAGGGAAGTTTTTTATGCTTGATGTTTTATTGTGCTTTTAATATTCTGTTGGGAGCCTCCCAGAGTGGCTGGGGAAACCCAGTCAGGTGGGCGGGGTATAAATATAAATCTGCAGGCTCTCTATTGGCAGTGTGTTCCACAACACTGGAGTGCATACCCTCCAACCTTTCTTTGACGAAAGAGGGACATGTCTCTGATAAAAATAGGGATATCCTATTCCATACCCATCAACATTCCTCTGATGAAAATAGGGACATCCTAAGGAAAAGCGGGACATTCTGGGATCAAATCAGAAACCAGAACGGCTCCTGTAAATTCAGGACTGTCACTGGAAAATAGGGACACGTGGAGGGTCTGGTGGTGATGACAGCAACTTGGAGAAGGAGTAATGACCCTGCTGACGATGGCCTCAGTGATTGGACCAACATTATTCAAGGCTTTGTAAATTAATTCAAGGACCTTTGACTTGGTAGTAGATGGGAAGCCAGTGCAGATGTTTTAACAATGGTATCCTATGTTCTTGGCTAGACGCCTCCATTAGCAGTTTCCAAGCCAGGCCCAAGGACAGCTCCACATAGACCACATGGCGGTACTGTACTACAGTTTTGATGTGACCAGTACATGGAGTACAGTGGTCAGGCTGTCCCTCTCCAGTAATGTCGGGCTTAGGGGAATCAGATCCCTCCCATGGGGGCAGTCAAGAAACAGAGAAACAGTAACAAGCAATTTATTCAATAATTCACAGAGAGCGATGAAGGAATACAGTCTTCCCTAAATAAGGGCATTGCACCAAGTATAGTCCCACCCCCTATGTCTCAAGAAACGAAAATAAAAATCTGTATGTTTTAACTTTATTCCCTTCTTTGAGGTTCTTATTGTTAAGGATATGTGATTCTTGTGACCAATTTGACACCACAACGATGAAACTTACAAAGCAGGAATGTGCTGTAATGTGTGCCTTTTAAACTTCTTTTTGTGACCATTGTATCTTCTTCCCTGAAAATTACTAACAGGTTACTAAAATCCTTGTGCTTCACAGGTCTAACATTTCTGCTTCTGCACATCGTATAATGATCACTGCAGATGGTTTTGACAGCAGTCACGAAATTAAAAGACGCCTGCTCCTAGGGAGAAAAGTGATGACAAACCTAGACAGCATCTTTAAAAGCAGAGACATCACCTTGCCAACAAAGGTCCGTATAGTTAAAGCCATGGTTTTCCCAGTAGTGATGTATGGAAGTGAAAGCTGGATCATAAAGAAGGCTGATCGCCGAAGAATTGATGCTTTTGAATTATGGTGCTGGAGGAGACTCTTGAGAGCCCCATGGACTGCAAGAAGATCAAACCTATCCATTCTAAAGTAAATCAGCCCTGAGTGCTCACTGGAAGGACAGATCGTGAAGCTGAGGCTCCAGTACTTTGGCCACCTCATGAGAAGAGAAGACTCCCTGGAAAAGACCCTGATGTTGGGAAAGATGGAGGGCACAAGGAGAAGGGGACGACAGAGGACGAGATGGTTGGACAGAGTTCTCGAAGCCACTAACATGAGTTTGACCAAACTGCGGGAGGCAGTGGAAGACAGGAGTGCCTGGTGTGCTCTGGTCCATGGGGTCACGAAGAGTCAGACATGACTAAATGACTAAACAACACATCGTATAATAAAAAGCCTTGAAGCTGGTAAAAGTATTAAACATGATTATCATGGCTTGACCTGGGGGGAAAAGCATTGGATTGGATTTGAAAGGCAGCAAGCTAATGAACAAGCAGGCAGTGGCTGCTACCAATACTTTTTGTCTATTGCTTCACCATTGTCAGGGCCAGAATGAAAGGCAACAAACTAGTAGGTTGCAATGGTGAAAGAGGACTAGAAGGTCTGGGGGTTCTGGTCAGTGTGTGGCATGGCTGTGAGCCCTCAGCAGATTATTATTTTATTATTATTTACTCAATTTATAAACCACCCAGGGCGGTTCACAAACAAGGCCACCACATATAAAATCAAACCACAAACAATAACCTAATTAAAAAGAACCCCAAAGGAACCACATTCTAAAAGGGTGTTGGATGTCAGTAAGCCATGCTGATCCTTGATGCTGCCCTGATCTTAAGGTACAGACTGGCTCTTCTACTGGAAACGAGAACTGAGCATCTCAGGAAGCTCTGGCCTTTTTACACCTGCTCTAGAAGGGTGGAGCCTGAGGCTGCTGAGGTGTTGCTGGGGAGGGAGTTGAGCCAGCATGGTGTAGTGGTTAAGAGCGGTAGACTCGTAATCTGGTTTTCAAAGGTGACGTTTTCCCTCTATACATGAGAAACACTAAAGGGATGAAGCAGGGGCAAATAATAGAGTGGGAGGGGGTGAGAATTTGATCCCAAGAATTCCCTACCCTTGTTTCAAGGGTCACTGAGAGCCAATGTGGTGTAGTGGTTAAGAGCGATAGACTTGTAATCTGGTGAACCGGGTTCGCGTCTCTGCTCCTCCACATGCAGCTGCTGGGTGACCTTGGGCCAGTCACACTTCTTTGAAGTCTCTCAGCCCCACTCACCTCACAGAGTGTTTGTTGTGGGGGAGGAAGGGAAAGGAGAATGTTAGCCGCTTTGAGACTCCTTAGGGTAGTGATAAAGCGGGATATCAAATCCAAACTCCTCCTCCTCCTCTTCTTTTTCTTCTTGCTGCTGGGTTTTTGTTTTTTGTTTTTGTATCATTTGCTGTGATTTACGTGGAAATTGTTCAGTTTGGTTTTGTATTTTTGTATTTACTATTGATGGCTGATTTTGTTATGTTGTAGCTATGTATTGTTTTCATGATGTAAGCCGCCTTGAGCATGGCTTGAACTGTGGAAAGGCGGCATACACATAAAATTATGTACGTGTGTAATATCAGGAGAGCAATCTGAGGCCCAAGAAACTGGCACGAAGCAAGCGAGTGTAAATTAAGCTGGAGTAAGTTGCACCAGATCCAAATTAGGTTCAGCAGTGGGGCTGCTTCTCAGAGGGAAAACAAGGCTTTAAAATAGTTTTCTATGGCGGGTCTCTAGGTCACATGACTGAGCTGATGGGTATAAGATTCAGCCTAAGTCCCCCTCTCTAGTTCTGTCCCCTCCGCTTAACAAAGGAATAGTTTGATGTAAACTGGTGTTCAAATAGTATTAGCAACAACACAAAATATTATGTAAAGAAGCTTACAAATGTTGCACTGGTCACCACGGAATCACCCACATGCCTATTTTTGAAACTGACTTTATTTTATATTTTGAAATCTTGTCTTTAGCATCTCTTTTCATTGGTTTATTTAATGTATATTTTATGTAACCTGCTTAGAGGTTCTGATGACTGAGTGGAATATAAATCCTGTTGGATGAATAGCCAGTAAATAATATGTAGTTTGCATTCATAGCTCAAGCATAGCAAGTTTACTATATTTTGTTGCTTGCCCATGCAGACACGTTCTGTTGTTCAGAGCGACTGTGGTGAAATAACTGAGACAGGCACTAGAGTTGGGAGAAATCAGGTCAGATCTTTATTGACTACAGGAGGAAAGCAGGTTTGGCATGGCAGCAGAACGCAGATCCAGTTCTTCATTCCAACAGCCCTTGCTGTTGCAATGGCACTCCATTGTTGGTGGTAAGGGCCGAACCCCTTCCAGTGGAGACGACCTGTGTTGAGCCCTGGAATGGTGCAAACCAAGCATCCAGGGCCTCATTGGACATCCAGGGTGGGAGATTTGAGTTGGGCAGAGGCCCTAACCCGAGCTTAGAGTGTGCTGTAACCAATACTCCACCCCCAACCTCTCATGGGGGTTTCCTTTCTGTGCTGATCCTGCAGGAACATACAAAATTCCAAGACTGACTAACATAAATAAGCCATATGCTACTGAGGAGAAGGCTGGGAAAGCCCCCAACCCAGGAGCCAATTAAGGTTGGAAGGGTGGTGGGAAATAATTTCTGGCCCTGTCAGCCAGTGACTTCCCCAGTGAGGCTTAACACCAACAAGGAGCATCTCACAAGGAGCAAATGGGTGAGGGATTTTAAGGTCTTGGCTCCTCCTATCTCCCTGCAATATCCCACGAGATAATTGTCATCCCATGAGATCCCACAAAATCTCACCAGGAGAGATGTGATTTCGTCTGCCCCCACTACCTGAGCCCTGCACCACTGGGCAAAGTCAACGTGTGTGCAGGTTGTGTCCAGATCAAGGCATTCTGAAGCTAACTTAGACTTCATAAAGGATAGTGCACATTCTACTCCTATGAGGTAAAAGAATATGCAGGTGACCAGTGGCAAAAAGGACTGGGCAAATCTAATGGGAGAAGAAATGAGGCTAAGTGCCTCTCTCTATGATTTCTGCTGTATTTGTGTCGTTCTATCATGTTTTATTATGTTATCATTATTTGTTGTTTGTAAGCCACTTTGGGCAAAGAAATGCAATCAGTCAAGCAATCCTATAACTTTCACATGAAGTGATCGTTTGCATTTGGAAGGCAAGTGACATAATTTCGGAAGGTTAAACATTTAAAATCTGCCCTCACTTGCAAAATATATAATAAATCATCGTAGTAGTACAGAAGGTAAAGCAGAATAATGTTCTCCACTAAGACAGGGATGAACAACTTGTGGCACTCTAGGTGTTATCGGAGCCTAGGAAGAACTTCGCAAGCAACCAGTCAGCTGATTATCAGGGGGTTGGGAAGCGCTGCCAAAAGGGCAGTGAAAGCTTTCTCTGCAAAGAAAGAAAGAAAGAAAGAAAGAAAGAGCCCTTTTATTTGTTTTTTTTAAAGCACGTGTCTTTCTTTCTTTCTTTCTTTCTTTCTTTCTTTCTTTCTTTCTTTCTTTAGTGGTGTAGAGGTTAAGAGCGGTAGACTAGAAATCTGGTGAACTGGGTTCGCTTCCCCGCTCCTCCACATGCAGCTGCTGGGTGACCCTGGGCTAGTCACACTTCTCTGAAGTCTCTCAGCCTCACTCACTTCACAGAGTGTTTGTTGAGGGGGAGGAAGGGAAAAGGAGATTGTGAGCTGCTTTGTGACTCCTTAGGGTAGTGATAAAGTAGGATATCAAATACAAACTCTTCCTTCCTTCCTTCCTTCCTTCCTTCCTTCCTTCCTTCCTTCAGATGGTAATTCATAACTCAAAACAATGGGGGAGGTGCTTTAGCTACAAACTATTTTATCTGAAGTGGGGGAAATCTAGTTTTAGGAGCTCTTTTGGATTTCTCCACAAACTCCTCACTTTTATGAGAATTATGCCTCTGCAGATACATCAGGGAGGCTGTCTCTAACTAACAATTTGATTGATGCTTAAGGGGAGCCTCATGGAAGTTGTGCTTCCAAAACCTGTCAGTGTTGGCTCGCTGACCAAAGTTAAGGATGTGGGCTACATTGTGGATTCTAAATCATTTTACTTGGGGAATTCTGGGTCATTTTCTCCATCCAAATAGTTGATTTCTCATAAGCGGCTGTCGGTGCACATGATTAATCGTTATCCATAAATTCTAGTTTCTTTTAACATAGAAATACGCTCTTGCAGTTGCATCCATGAATTCAATATACTTTCTGAGTATCAGGTGCCTGAGAATGGAGGGCGTCCAACCAGTGTGAGCTGCTTTCACTGCCTCAACAGATTTTGCAACATTTACATCTGGGAAGATCAAAGTGCTAGGATGATCCATCAACGACTTCGTGGTCTGGGCGAGCTTCTCCGTTTGTTGCCAAAAATAGGTATGTGGTTCGGTGGCATACAAATGTTGATGCAAATATTTCAGAAAGGTACTAAATACATAAAGTCCCCTGGAAAGGCGTCTCAGGCAGACTTCCCTTTCAAATTCAGGGGGGAAGCATTCTTCTATGTCATCAATGTCTGGAAGGTGGAGACTCATCCGAGGGAGATCCTCCCAGACGGTTTCACATGTGCCCAGCTCCTCACACACATCTT
The DNA here is from genome assembly GCF_964106645.2 of Podarcis pityusensis. Lineage (NCBI taxonomy): Eukaryota > Metazoa > Chordata > Lepidosauria > Squamata > Lacertidae > Podarcis > Podarcis pityusensis. The sequence continues at coordinate 115,648,066 of NC_138026.1, forward strand.
GGTTCAAACTGTTGGCTTTCAGTTTGAGCCAGATAGCCACAGGATGGGGTTGTTCTGCTGTTGCAAAAGCAACAGGCCAAACCTCTGTGCAAATGAAAAGCATGGCTGCAGTGGCAGTGCAAAGCCTGAATTCAAGTAGAGCATTCATGGCCTTTTCTTCTTGCTTTTTTCTTCCGTATATCCCTCTTGAGAAGTGAAGACCTTGAGGCCTTGATCGGCTGGATGTGGCAATTCCTGGATGTGAGGCAGTGGTTTCAAGAGCACCTGATGCAAATTGCATGGATAAAAGTAGAACAGCAGTGAATTCAAAAGCAAAACGAAACAGAATAAACGCAGAAACTGTAACAGTTCTAGCAGAGGTTAAGTACATTTCTCAGGGAAGTTCTTTTTCTGGCGACAGAAACACCAACAAAGTGGGTAGCATTCATTTATAAATAATTTCCTCGGTCATTAGAGCACGATCTAATGGGTCATGGGTTAGATCTCTTCTGATGGGACTAGATCTCTTCTGATTCTACAATTCTATGGTTCCCCCTCCCCCCAAGGTAACACTTGTGGAAGCAAAGCAATTCTTAACTAAACTCCCTGATGGTGAGTGGCACAGCCTTTAACAACAGAGAAAGAAAGGGACAAGAATTTCCAAACACTGTGTTTTCAGGGAATCCTTTAAATGCTGATTCACTGGCGGAATGAACAAATTGTGCCAGCTGGATCTCGCCATTACTTTATCCAAACTGTGTGCTTTACCTTGGAGAACTCAATCCTTGCCTGCTATTGTGTATTCAAGGAGAAATCTTTCAAGGAAGCTTCTCGTCTTCTGATTAGGGTTAATTTGTTAATTGTCAGGAAAGCTTTTGAGGAATCACACAGTTAGGAAGCCAATGTTGCTTCCCCCTAGCCCCAAAATGCAGGTTACCAGCTACGTATATTATTTTTCTTAAAGGTAAAGGTAAAGGGACCATTAGGTCCAGTCCATTAGGTCTTGACCATTAGGTCCAGTTGTGGCCGACTCTGGGGTTGCGGCGCTCATCTCATTTTACTGGCCGAGGGAGCTGGTGTACAGCTTCCGGGTCATGTGGCCAGCATGACTGAGCCGCTTCTGGCGAACCAGAGCAGCACACGAAAACGCCATTTACCTTCCCGCTGGAGCGGTACCTATTTATCTACTTGCACTTTGATGTACTTTCGAACTGCTAGGTTGGCAGGAGCAGGAACCAAACAACGGGAGCTCACCCCGTCGCGGGGATTCGAACCGCTGACCTTCCGATCGGCAAGTCCTAGGCTCTGTGGTTTACCCCACAGCGCCACTGCGTCCCGAAGGCATTCTAACAGCAGTTAAATATATTAGTCAGGGATAATAAATAATATATTTTTCTGGCTCTTCAGGGAGTATGTAGCCATCATGACCATCGTCGAAGCTACTGTTAGATAAAGCAGCTGTCTCAGGTGGTGCATTCGGTGTGGGGAAGGCTCTGTCTCAGACAGCAGAATGATGATGATGGTTGTTATTTATTATTATTTATTATTTATACCCCGCCCATCTGGCCGGGCCTCCCAAGCCACTCTGAGCGGCTTCCAACAGGATATTAAAAACACAACAAAACATCACACATTAAGAACTTCCCTAAACAGGGCTGCCTTCAGATGTCTTCTAAAAGTCAGATTGCTGTTTGTTTCCTTGACATCTGGTGGAAGGGCGTTCCACAGGGTGGGCGCCACTACCGAGAAGGCCCTCTGCCATTCAGCTGCAAATCTCAGGGTGGTTTTGAGCCACCTCTAATTATAGTTAGTAGCCATTTATTGAATTATCTACCACTAGTATGTCTAATAATAATAATAATAATAATAATAATAATTTATTACTTATACCCCACCCATCTGGCTGGGCCTCCCCAGCCATTCTCCCCAGCCATTCTGGACAGCTTCCAACAGGATATTAAGAACACATAAAACAACAAACATTAAAAACTGCCTTCAGATGTCTTCTAAAAGTCAGATAGTTGTTTATTTCCTTGACATCTGGTGGGAGGGTGTTCCACAGGGCGGGCGCCACCACCAAGAAGGCCCGCTGCTATCAATAAATCTTGCATGACAAACTTTCCTTCACACCTGGGACTTGGGGTTATTAGTTGCCTCAAAACTAAGGTTGTGCCAAATGAATCCGCCAAGCCTAGCGAAATGGAACTCACATTGCTTCACAGACAAAAGCTTGCAGAAACTCATACAAGGTGACCTTTAAAACACCAAGCTTTGACTGGTTTAGGATTAATTGGAAAGTATTGCTATTATTGACTGTATCTTTAATAGGTATAAAATGATACTCACTTCCAGCTAATACCACCTGAGAGAGAGCATACTCACAATCTCAAAATGAAAGGTTTCTGATGGTCATAAAAGGTGTTTTCAGCTTTATCACATAAGAATCTGGAAGTCTCTGCTGAGTTTTCTTTTTATATGCTTCTTCATTCATTCATTCATTCATTTATTTATACTGTTTCATCCCACACCCACCATTTTTCTTTTAACCGAATCCAACTTTAAACATTTCAGGAACATTTCAAGCCTTCTTGACTTGTTCCTTGACACACCTCATATATCTGACACCTGGCATCTCCAGCAAACGTTACAGACCTTGATGTAAAAATATTCCATCTTTACTTATCTTATCAGCGCTCTTTAATTTGGTTCAGCTTAATTTTTGCCCCCAGACCCACAAAGACGATTCATGAGGCAACGCACTGGTGAATAAGGTTTTATTTATTAATACACCAGATCTGCAAACCAAATCAACTGGATTCAGAAAGCACAAGTAGATGAGGGTATTCTCTGATTCTGGCAGGGAGGCATGTCTTCAGTGCCTAACTGTAGTACGTGATACCCCAACCAAGGACTGGGGGGAAATTATTCCCTGCTTTCTAAATGAGGTTTGGCACCCATGCCCAACTCTCCAGTGTTCATCTAAATCAGCCTTTCTCAACCTGTGGGTCCTGAGATGCTGTTGAACTACAACTCCCATCACCCCTAGCTAGCAAGGCCAGAGCTCAGGGATGATGGGAGTTGTAGTCCAACAACATCTGGGGACCCACAGCCTGAGAACCGCAGATAAATGAACATGTGAGGCCAAACAACACACACCCCTCCCCAGATGCATCAGGCTGTCTTATGATTAACTACTTCACTTGCTTTGTTGCCTGCACAAAATATTGCTAGAGCAGCGGTTCTAAAAGGATATAGGGTGCTTTTGGATGTGGCAGGAGAAGAAGGCAAGTGTCATTTGAAGATTCAAGGACAACCAAAGAAACATTTAAACAATTGGGAATGGTTCCTTTTCTGATGTAGTTCCATCGTTTCATGCTTTCTGGATGCCCCATGATCATATTATAATGTAGTTGTGTTCTGTGTTATAAATCAAGCTCTGCTAGTTCTTTCTTTTTGTATTCCAATGTATTTCTTCTCAATGAAAAATCTGGTGTGTCATGAGCAAAGCGTGACCCTGAGAAAAAGTTTTGAGAAGCACCGTGCTAGAGGCTATGCATTCCAGTTAGTTTGCCCCATTCCACATAGGCACACAAATGCTCAAAATTAAATTTATTTATATTGTTTATTCCATTTATATCACAACCTCATTCCCTTCATGTTCTGGCCTGAAGCTTTGTCTACAGATGATGTTTCCAAGGAAATATTTAGCGACCGACTTCAAGCCAAGACCTTGGTTCATTGCTTCAAATCAGTTTGGATTAAGAGCTGTGTGTAAAGGAAGGCACATGTGACGGTTGTTTGGATTTCAACGCTGGCCTTCCAGAGATCACTACAGATCCCCTTCCCACAGCGTTTGAGAAAGAAAACCACCTGATAAGCCTTTCAAGTGGTCTTACTGCTTTTCAGACATCTCCTGAAATTTTCCAAGAAACTTGCAATATTTGAAGAAATTGTGTCACAACTGCCTAAATATATATGGCGAACAACAGAGAACCTGGCAAATGGCCATTTTGTGACTATTTGTGTTTTTAACAGATCAAAGTTAAGGACACAAGGTTCACTGTCCTTCTTTTGTCCATCATAGCCTAAACCCTGCAGGTCCTTGCAGAACCTACTTAAGTACCTCATCACCTACACCAGATTTCAACATTTGATTCCAGGTTTCCCACTTTCACCGGTGTGTCCTCTATTTTGGTCAGGCATAAAGTTCCATTTTTGGATGGTAGGTTGGGGAAGATGTTGTTCTTCTAAATATAGGCAGAAAGCTAGACTCTTCCCAGTAAGCTTTAGTGTAATCTTTACACCCCATCTTTTCTCACTACAACAACCTAGTAATGTCAATGAAATGAAATCCATATTAATATGTGCCTATTTGCATGCCTCTGAAGACATGTTTGCTTGGATTGATGTGACTTCACTAAATGCCTATAACTAAATTTGGGACACGGGTGGCGCTGTGGGTTAAATCAGTGCTTCTTCCTCAGGTGTCAAGGAAGCCAAAGCTTGCTCAGAAAGTCCAGTTGCTCTTCAGTAAAACATGTTAAAGGCAAAGATTCCTGCCCACTTTGGGACACTATATTCTTATAAATGATGAATGTTTCTTTAATCAATGATTAGATTGTGGTATTCAGTAGATGTCTCTTTACCCTGTTCCCAAATTTTGCAAATGCCTGCACATCTGAGAACAGAGCACACAACAGAGAGACGAGTAAAAAAATAAGTACTCCAAAAACATATATTCAACTTCCTTTATATCCAGAATTAATAGAAGCAGTAAAGGTAAAGGTAAAGGGACCCCTGACCATGAGGTCCAGTCGTGACCAACTCTGGGGTTGCGGCACTCATCTCACTTCCGGGTCATGTGGCCAGCATGACTAAGCCGCCGCTTCTGGCAAACCGGAAAAGCTGTTTACCTTCCCGCCGGAGCGGTACCTATTTATCTACTTGCACTTTGACATGCTTTCGAACTGCTAGGTTGGCAGGAGCAGGGACTGAGCAACGGGAGCTCACCCCATCATGGGATTCGAACTGCCGACCTTCTGATCAGCAAGCCCTAGGCTCTGCGGTTTAACCCACAGCGCCACCATAGAAGCAGTACCTCAATGTAATTAAGTGAAGTTTCTTTCTAGTCTATATTAATTCACCACTTGGCTTGGGATCACTAGATAGAGTCTTAAGAGCACCATATTTGCAGGTAGTGACTGAGATAGGTAACTAATCACTAGTCATTTATAACTAGTCACTTAGATAAAAGCGAGAGATTAGATCGTAATTTTACTTGGTTTTGATCAAGAGCCAATAAGTCACTTATTGCATCATTCTGAGGATTGGCACCAGTTCCTAGGCGTTGATGTACTTTTGGCCCCCTCAGTGTTGTTGTTTTTAGAGGGATGGGGCTCCCTCAGTGTTCAGAGGGCATTCAACTCTGCCCCCTGGCTCTTTACAACATCACACGCATGACATCAGGACGTCGTGTTGGGCCCCCTCAATCATCTTGAGAAGCTGACCGCCCCGGGTGGTAGAGAGGGAAAACCAATGAAATGTATAGTCTTCCTTATCCATTCTGAGATGGCTTAGATTTTTTAAAATTGTACTAACTGCAGCTTCTGGGGCAAGCATGGGAGGAAGCCCCACATAGAGTGCATTGCATTATTCTAGTCTTGAAGTAACCAACATGTGAGCTACTGTGGCAAGGCTTTCCCGATCCAGGAAAGGTCATAGCTGTCGAACCAGCCGCAGTTGATATAAAGTGCTTGTCAGCACTCCACTGGCCTCAAACTTTGTCAAAAACATTTTAAATTTCTAGGAGTTATCCTTTGAAGGAGCCTCCAGAATTTTGAAAATTTTAGTTTTTGTTGGTGATCCAAAAACTAAAAACCTGGAGTACAGGATCACTGTCTTGGTTGGGCCAAATTGCAACTATAAAAATGATGGTACTGCCGTACCTCCTATATTTCTAGAGGTTTATCAATAGCTACAGAAGATAGAAAACAACAAAACTGGTAAAACATTATTTGAAAAATTATACATCCCAATAACAGTTCAAGATTACAATATAAAAACAGATAGGTAGCCGTGTTGGTCTGCCATAGTCAAAATAAAAAAATCCTTCCAGTAGCACCTTTAAGACCAACTAAGTTAGTTCTTGGTATGAGCTTTCGTGTGCAAGCACACTTCTTCAGATACACTGAAACAGAAGTTGCCAGATCCTTCTATATAGTGAGAAGGTGGGGAGGGGTATTACTCAGAAGGGTGGTGGGAATGGGAGATAGCTGAGATGAGCCTGCTGACGACTCTTAACGACTGTAATAGGTCTTACAGGAAAAGGCAAGGGGTGAGAAGGTGAGAAATGGCTTAGTCATGTATAATGGGATAAGAATCCAATGTCTTTGTTCAAACCAGGTGTCTTCTCACCTTCTCACCCCTTGCCTTTTCCTGTAAGACCTATTACAGTCGTTAAGAGTCGTCAGCAGGCTCATCTCAGCTATCTCCCATTCCCACCACCCTTCTGAGTAATACCCCTCCCCACCTTCTCACTATATAGAAGGATCTGGCAACTTCTGTTTCAGTGTATCTGAAGAAGTGTGCTTGCACACGAAAGCTCATACCAAGAACTAACTTAGTTGGTCTTAAAGGTGCTACCGGAAGGATTTTTTTATTTTGAATATAAAAACATTATATTAACTTCTTCTTTGGCGATCACTCATAGCCAAGTAAGAGTGTCTTCCATAAACACATGTATAATGTGTTAGTCATGTATAATGGGATAAGAATCCAATGTCTTTGTTCAAACCAGGTGTCTTCTCACCTTCTCACCCCTTGCCTTTTCCTGTAAGACCTATTACAGTCGTTAAGAGTCGTCAGCAGGCTCATCTCAGCTATCTCCCATTCCCACCACCCTTCTGAGTAATACCCCTCCCCACCTTCTCACTATATAGAAGGATCTGGCAACTTCTGTTTCAGTGTATCTGAAGAAGTGTGCTTGCACACGAAAGCTCATACCAAGAACTAACTTAGTTGGTCTTTAAGGTGCTACAGGAAGGAATTTTTTTATTTCCATAAACACAGTATTAACAATGAGTCCGTAAGTGACTGTGGAGGCCAATTCTGGATCCACACATCCTTCCACAGTGGGGATATAGGTTTCCGGGTGGGAATTGATCACAGTGAGGGTTAGCCAAGCGTGCCTTCCTCTTAACACGTTTCTCCCTTGAGTCCTGAGTTTGACTATCTTCAAAGCCCATGACACCTTTGGTAAAGGTTGTTCTCCAACTGGAGTGCTCAAAGGCCAGTGTTTCCCAATTGTTGGTGTTTATACCACATTGTTTTAGATTTGCCTTGAGATGGTCTTTAAACCTCTTTTGTTGACCACCAGCATTACACTTTCCATTTTTAAGTTTGGAATAGAGTAGTTGCTTTGGAAGATGATAATCAGGCATCCGAACAACATGACTGGTCCAAGGAAGTTGACGTTGAAGAATCATTGCTTCAACCCTGGTGATCTTTGCTTCTTCCAGTACACTAGCATTAGTTCATCTGTCTTCCCAAGTGATGTGTAAAATTTTTTGGAGACACCGTTGATGGAATCTTTCGAGGAGTTGGAGATGGCATTTATAAGTGGTCCATGTTTCACAAGCACACAGTAAGGTTGGTAGTACATAAGAGGCAGTGTGGCTGTATTTAGCATCATGTGGAAGCATGCAGCAATCCACCTCCATAGGATGCCACTGTTAATTCAAGGATCACAAACAATAGCTTGGTCAAATCCAAATCAGTAGAATTCACTAAGAGAGGTCCTGTTGAGAGTTTAATAATAACAACAAACAATTCGTGAGACAGATAACCCTTCTCCTGTAACACCATTAGTATGTCATCCTATTTTCTATAGTACAGATAGAGTGTTCCCTTTTGAAAAATGGGAAAAGGTGGACCAATAGGGCTTAAATACATTTACAAAGGAGGCACTCCTTTGTCTGGAATAGCTATACAAGTGGTTCAATATGTCTACAACTGCATGTTAATCCATCAAGTCATTTCCATAGCATGGAATTCTGCAGACAAGGGACAAAGTCATTAACCATGTTTGAAAATTGTTTTCTTTGAAAATGCTTTATACTATATATGTCAGACCCTAGAGGCAAAGTCTTAACTTATTTACCGTATTTTTCGCTCCATAAGACACACTTTTTTCCTCCTAAAAAGTAAGGGGAAATGTCTGTGCGTCTTATGGAGCGAATGTGTGGTCCCTGGAGCCGAATTGCCCGGGGGCGAAAAGCAGATCATGCTGTTGTTGGTTTTAGAAAGTGGGTGTTGAAACAAAGCCGCTGATCGGCAAGGATTGGGAGGGAGATAAGGCTGCTGGTAAAGGAGGCTGCCAGGGGACTGGGGGAGGTAAAGACAGCGAACTTGCAAGGAGAGGAGACAGGAATACTTAAACAAGCAATGAAGAGAGAAATTAGAAGAAAAGAAGGAGTAAAAAACTGCTCCAGTTAAGGAAAACACTAAGGCAAACAAGAGGGAAGGGGGTGTTGAAAGGAAACAGCTGAGCAGCTGATCGGCAAGCGATCGGGAGGGAGATAAGGGAGGCTAGCGATAAAGGAGGCTGCCTGGGAGGGGCGAGGTAAAAGCCCATGGATCCTCAGGATTTTTGCATTGGGTCACCCAAATTCTCCATCAGATTGCATAGCATGTCCATGGCTACAGCCTGCACCCAAAACATCACGCATCCACTGTTTCGTGGGGCCTCAATGGCGCAAAAACGTGGTTACAAAGGACGGATCCATATGGATCCTCAGAATTTTTGCAATGGGCTACCCCAAACTCGCCGTCAAATCACATATCATGTCTGTGCCACAGCATGAACCACAAAAATCATACACCCACTGTTTCATTCAGAATATTTTTTTTCTTGTTTTCCTCCTCTAAAAACTAGGTGCGTCTTATTGTCAGGTACGTCTTATGGAGCGAAAAATACGGTAATTTATAAAGTGTTGCTAATCTTTCAATGGCAAAATTATCCAAGTGGAAAACGAGACAGGAAAGAGACTTGGGACAAGAGATTGATGATACTTTATTGGAAATAATGTGGCCAAAAAAATTCACTTTTGAACTATTTCTGTTCGTGTATGAGAAAACACCTTAAAGCTAACCCACAGATGGTACCTGCACAACACATTGGTAAGTAAAATGGAAAAAATGACCTCTCCACAATGTTGGAGAAACTGTGAGAATGATGGAACATTTATACACATGTAGTAGGAATGCCCACTGATTGATCCTTTCTCATTGCAGATATTTCAGGAAACAGAGCACATTACATCTTAGTTGACTACTTTAGATCCCAAAATGGCACTAATTTCAGTATTTGAGGATGAAATACTCAAATAATATCTATTATTAGGGTCAGAGACTTAATTTTGCATCTTAAGACTTGCATTGTTATGCGAACTAATATCCAGATTGCTATGTTTATTATTGGGACTTAAAATTGATGGAAAGGTTGTCAATGTAAGAATCTATAAAGCTTTTATAAAACATGGTTCAATTTCATTTCATCTCCAACGAAGAATGAACATGTTTATAAACCATCCAAGACACACGTGAACCCATGGAATGGCACTTTTTAGATTGGCAGCTATTGAATTTATGTTTTTTTTTATGATTACTAATACAACAGGACCTAGCTGGAGTTGTTATGGGGGGACAGGGGAAAACTGCAATTTGTTGTATGTTTGTTCAAAAGTAATAAATATATATATATATATATTTGAAAATGCTTTCCTAACAAGAGGAAATTGGGTTTAAACCGAACCCAATTAATGAGAGGTGATAATTTAAATAAAGTTGAAAGATGGTTTCTACGATCTGGTACATTGGTGGGAGATTGAGGCTATAAAGTAAGTGAGGTGTGACAAGGAACAGCCAGGCAAGGAACAACCCACAGGAGTGGAATGTTCCTGATATTATTTAAGTTGGATTCAGTTAAAAGAAAAATGGAGGGGTGGGTGTAGGATGAAATACTACAATTAAATGCACGAAGTAGCCTATAAAAAGGAAATCTAACAGAAGCTTCCAGAATCTTTTTTGATAAAGCTGAAAACACCTTTTGTGACCAGCAGAGACATCTTTTCCTTTCTTTCTGGGATTGTGAGTACGCTCTCTCATTAGATGGAAGCGAATATCCCGTTCCCTTGAAGCGGGAAATAGAATCAGCAGAATGCACCTTTCAGAAGTGCTTTTGTTCAGTCAGAACACAGAACAGGGAAAGGGAATTCAACTTATGCTAGAGGGAATAATTGTTGTTGTTGTTTAGTCGTTTAGTCGTGTCCGACTCTTCGTGACCCCATGGACCAGAGCACACCAGCCCCAAGTCCCAGGTGCGCAGGAGAATTTGTCATAAAAGGTTTAGTGATAGCAATGGACAGGAATGGATTTAGAAAAAGATTAGACTTATTCATGGTGGATAAGTCAATAAATGATTAGAGGTGGCCCAAGGCATCGTACTGCCCGAGACAAGCTAAACAGTGCCCCTCTCAAATATGTTACCTGAGGCAGTTGCTTTATTTTATCTAATACAGTGGTACCTCGGGTTACAGATGCTTCAGGTTACAGACGCTTCAGGTTACAGACTCTGCTAACCCAGAAATAGGACCTCGGGTTAAGAACTTTGCTTCAGGATGAGAACAGAAATCGTGTGGTGGTACAGGGAGGCCCCATTAGCTGGAGTGGTACCTCAGGTTAAGAACAGTTTCAGGTTAAGAATGGACCTCCAGAATGAATAAAGTTCTTAACCCGAGGTAGCACTGTAGTAGCTCCAACAATGGCCATGATGGCTGCATATGCCCTCCAGAGACATAAAAACACCTTACAGTGGTGCCTCGCAAGACGAAAAGAATCTGTTCCGCGAGTCTCTTCGTCTTGCGGGTTTTTTCGTCTTGCGAAGCAAGCCCATTAGCGTTTAGCGGATTAGCGCTACAGTATTAGCGGCTTAGCGGGCTTAGCGGATCAGCTGATAAGCGGTTTAGCGATCAGCTGTTAAGTGGCTTAACGATAAGCTGATAAGCGGCTTAGCGATCAGCTGTTAAGCGGCTTAGCTGATCAGCTGATAAGCGGTTTAGCGGCTTGGGAAAAAGGGGGGGGGAGGAAAAAACCCCAGCAGGAACTCGCAAGACATTTTCGTCTTGTGAAGCAAGCACATAGGAAATTCGTTTTGCGAAGCACCTCCAAAACGGAAAACCCTTTCGTCTAGCGGGTTTTCCGTCTTGCGAGGCATTCGTCTTGCGGGGCACCACTGTATTTATTCTTCTGCTTTTAGTTGTCATTTCTGTTCTGCTCTACATTCACTGTTGTATTTTTATCCATGCTATTTTTGTCAGGGGCCCTCGTAGGGTGAATACGTAAATCCTTGCTTCATAAGGAATTGCTACATCCCCTCAGCCAGCACCTTTAGACAGAAAGCTACAAGCGAGAGATAAAGGGAAGAGTAAAGCCGGAAGAGAAGACGATGAATGTTCTTCTTTGCACTGCCACTGCTGCCATGCTTTTCATCATGGCTGAGGCTCAGACTGCTAGCATGCCTTTTGAGAAAGAGTTAGGTGCCACTCCTGAAGCCTTGCCTTTGGCTACCTGGCTAATAAAAAAGACTACCAAGTTGTATAAAACGCTGTGTAATCTGCGAGGCACATGTGATACCGATTGGAGTCATCTGCCTCAGGAACATTTGCTTATCCCAGAGATCCATAGCGAAAGTAAATGCTCCCCCTCTACATTTGAAAAGGAAGGATGCCTGGAACTCCTTGCAGAGGGACTTTTTTCATTTAGGATATTTTTGGAATACCTGCAGGAAACTTTATTTCCCAAGAAACCAGAGCTAACTCAGTACTTGTGGCCAGCAACAGAGTTTCTGGCCAATAACTTGAAGTCACAGCTGCAGAATCCTGAGTGCATGCAACCTATACCTGACGCCATTGACGATGATCTTGTTCATAAGATAGCAATGTATACTGGCTGGACACCTGCAATTCTCAGGCACACCATACTTAGAAGGTACCTGAAGTTTATGGATACAGCTGCAAGTGCAATTCGGTCCATAAACACATCACAGATAACAGTAAATGATGTGCATCAACTGGCATTTAGAAGAGGACAACCATTTGGACAAAAAAAAAAAATGACCTTGAGTTTACCAGGAAAAAAATGTTTGAGAAGCCGCACTGCAGCCCACAGCTGACCACATCCTAATCTCCCCAGTGGGCCAAGATTGAGAGGTGGAAAGGAGTACAGGTCATCAGTTAGAACCCATTTAAAGTCTCTGCAGCCATAAAACACACCTAAAAGTGGATAATTTGTGGAGAAAACCTTGAAGATGCCTAGAATACTTGCTCAACTGAAGAGAAAGCAGCAAGTGTTTAAAGTGCTTTGAATGCAAACTTCAGTCATTGGAAAGAAAGAAAAATAGAGGCTTGCAGAGAAAACTGGCAAAACCACTTTTCCAGTGCTTCCTAATGGAAGCACTTGACTAACTTTAAGTTAGCTTCAGAACCAAACAAAATATAGAAATATTGTTATACTTGAGCTACAAATGGCAACTGCATGTTTATTTATTCTATGTCCCATTAAGTCATCAGAACCCCCAAGCAGGTTACATAAAACATCCATTGTGTACCAATAAAAAGAGAAATTAAAAAGAAGTTTTCAAAATGTTAAAACCAGCAGTTTCAAAAACAAGAAAGCACAGCATATTGTTCTACCTGGAACAGGTGATATTTAGCTAAGAGACGAAACAGCAGTCATTCATTTATTATGGTAGGTCCTATGGCCTGCCCATGCTGATTTCTAAATTCAGAGAAACAACCAACAAATAACTATTTCCCTCCTTTTTACATTCTCAAGAGACAGGACTGATCCATTTTGTGATTCAAATCACTCTTGAAAAACTGGTATATATACTGCCTAGTTTCAAAAATCAGAGAAAAACTTATAAAAAATAGGAAATTATCAATGCACAACATGAAGATTATAAACAATTGCTTCTCCACAGAACCATGTCTCAAGATTTATGATGATTATGAATAACTTTTGTAGGTAAAAGAATAAGAGGGAGAGAAAAATAAGGTTAATTTGGATGAAGAGTGTCACAGGTATAGGCTTATATGATAAGATTCTTATAATGTCTCCTAGGATATTATTGCGAAGGGCAGGAATGGAATGTTATTGATAATAAAAACAAACATTGAAATAAATTTCTTTAAAATCAATATGATTTCTTGTTCTACTAATTCTCCCCTCCTTCCTTCCTTCCTTCCTTCCTTCCTTCCTTCCTTCCTTTGGTAATTGCTTTAAGGTTTAACTGTACACATTCTCAAACAATTAATCACCCAGATGCATGGATCATGTTAATCACTTACAAGCAAGACGAAAAAGCAGAATGTTAGAAACAAGAAACTACAGGTTTCATAAGGAGGAGCAGGCATTAATAAGTGGAAAGTCTGCTGATTGCATATGGCAGAATTCCCTCTAACATTTAGAACCAGCAAGAATTTCTAGGACAAAAGAATGCTTGGTTTGTCACTGGGCAGAATGTTACAAGCAGATGGTACTCACATAACAAAGATGACTATGAACTGGCATTAATAGGTGCTTTCTGGGAGAAAGTATGGGATATGAATGTTAAAGCTAAGTATATTTACAAGATTCCAGCTTCTTGCCTGTAGTTAGTTCAAAAACGTCTTCTCCAACCCATCTTCCAAAAGTGCAGCTTTCAAAAACGAAATTTTATGCCTGACCAAAAACAAAGGGCAGAGGAGGGAAAGTGGAAAGCGCTGAATAAAATGTAGGTTTTTGTAAGGGCCTCCAAAGTGTAGTCCATAAGGAACACACGAAGGTACATGGATCCTTTTGTCCATTATTCTGATTTGTAAAAAAACAAAAAACAAAACAGAAATAGCAATAAGATGGACACTGTAAGGGCAGGACTACTTAATTTATTTACTTGAATAAGCTTTTATTAAAACTTTTTTGTAATACAATACAATAAAATGAACTAATCTAGATAAAAACCAAAACGAAGAAAGAGAGAAAAGAAAATGCACCCAGGGGCTTTCCTTCCATCCCTTTACCACCTTCATGTTAATCCAAAACAGAGGCCAGCAATGGAAGAGAAAAGAAAATAGAAATAAGGAACAAGATAAAAAGAAGGAATGTAAGTAACAGGGGGAAAGAAAGAAAGAAAGAAAGAAAGAAAGAAAGAAAGAAAGAAAGAAAGGTAAACAGGACTTCTGGTTTTCCACCTGTCATTTACATAAAAGAAATCATCCAAAACATTCATTCTAATAGGACATCTGAGTGTTCTATTTTCAACTGAGCAATTTCAGACCCAAACATTTCAAGTTCACTTCTTTTCCTTTCCACACAAAAAAACCCAAAAGCAGTTCTCTAATTACTATTATCAACAATGGGGGACACCAGTCTTACTAGCAGTACATGTGAAAAGGATCTAGGGGTCTTGGTGGACCACAAGCTAAACATGAGTCAAAAGTGTGATGCAGCAGCAAAAAACCAAGATAATGCTATTCTAGGCTGTACCAGCAGAGGTATAGTGTCCAGATCACAGGGAAGGAGTAATACTGCTCTGTTATGCCTTAGTGAGACCATGCTTGGCGTATTGTGTCCAGTTCAGGGCACCACAATTTAAGAAGGATCATAGAATCACAGAATTGCAGAGTTGGAAGGTAACCCTGAGGGTCATCTAGTCCAATCCCCTGCAATTCAGGAATCTCAACTAAAGCACCCAACCACTGCTTTAAAAATTCCAAGGAAGGAGAGTCCACAACCTCCTGAGGGAGATTGTTTCACTGTTGAACAGCTCTTGCTGTCAGAATGTTTTTCCATATGTTTTGTCGGAATCTCCTTTCTTGTAACTTGAAGCCATTGGTTCGAGTCCTACCCTCTAGAGCAGGAGAAAACAAGCTTGTTCCCTCTTCCATGTGACAGCCCTTAAGATTTTTGAAGATGGCTATCATATCTCTTCTCAATCTCCTCTTTTCTAGGCTAAGCGTACCCATCTCATTCAAACATACCCAACTCCTTCCATACCCTTAATCATCTTGGTTGCCCTTCCTTGGTTGACCACTCTGAACATGTTTGAGCTTGTCAACATCCTTCTCAGGAGTGATGTATGGAAGTGAGAGCTGGACCATAAAGAAGGCTGATTGCCAAAGAATTGATGCTTTTGAATTATGGTGCTGGAGAGTCCCATGGACTGCAAGAAGATCAAAGCTATCTATTCTTAAGGAAATCAGCCCTGAGTGCTCACTGGAAGGACAGATCCTGAAGCCGAGGCTCCAATACTTTGGCCACCTTATGAGAAGAGAAGACTCCCTGGAAAAGACTCTGATGCTGGGAAAGATTGGGGGCACAAGGAGAAATGAGTGACAGAGGACAAGATGGTTGGACAGTATTCTCGAAGCCACTAACATGAATTTGACCAGACTGCGGGAGGCAGTGGAAGACAGGAGTGCCTGGCGTGCTCTGGTCCATGGGGTCACGAAGGGTCGGACATGACTAAAGGACTAAACAAAAACAAATTGTATTGTATTGATATAGCCTAGAATAGCATTGGCCTTTTCTGCTGTTGAGTCATGCTAAGCTTGTGGTCCACCAAGACCCCGAGGTCCTTTTCACATCTACTGCTATCAAGCCAGATGTCCCCCATCTTATATTTGTGCACCTGGTTCTTCCTGCCTAAGTGCAGAACCTTACATTGGTCCCTAGTGAAATTCATTTTTTTAGCTTGGATTTTTTACTTCTCCAATCTGATAACGGTCGTTTTGAATTCTGATTCCATCTCCCACAGCATTAGCTGCCCTTACCAGTAAGCTGATGACACACAACTCTAATTCTCCACAATACCTGAACCAGGAGGAGCTGTGAAGGCTCTGAATTTGTGTCTCAATGCAACAGACGACTACATGAGAGTGGGTAAACTGTACTTGAATACTGGGAAGATGGAGGCTATTTGGATGACTCCCTTATTCGGGAGATAGGCAAGTTCTCTGTTTGGGATAAGGTTGCACTCCTTCTGAAGTGTGTAGCTTGCAGGTACTCTTGGATATGTCTTTGTCGTTAGAAGTCATAGTGCCCTCTGTGGCTGGGATTGCCTGCTACCAGCAGGCGCCTTCTGTTTTTGAAAGCTGCACCACCTTGGGTGGGTGGATGGGGGACATCCGTCTGTTTGAAATATAGATAGAAAGCTGGTTGTGGGTGTGAGGGTAGAATTTGAACCGAACCCAATTAATGAGAGCTGATAATTTAAATAAAGTTGAAAGAGGATGGTTTCTGTGATCTGGTACATTGGTGGGAGATAGAGGCTATCAAAGAAGTGAGGTGTGTCAAGGAACAACAAGGCAAGGAACAACCCACAGGAGTGGAATGTTCCTGAAATTATTAAAGTTGGATTCAGTTAAAAGAAAAATGGAGGGGTGTGTGTAGGACGAAATAGTACAATTAAATGCACGTAGCATATAAAAAGGAAACCCAGGAGAAGCTTCCAGAATCTTATTTGATAAAGCTGAAAACACCTGTTGTGACCATCAGAGACATCTTTTCCTTTCTTTTTGGGATTGTGAGTATGCTATCTCAGGTTGGAAGCGAATATCCTTTCCCTCGAAGCGGGAAATAGAATCAGCAGAATGCTCCTTTCAGAAGTGCTTTTGTTCAGTTAGAACAAAGAACAGGGAAAAGGGATTCAGCGTATGCTGGAGGGAATAATACTTCTCCTGAAGACACAGGTTCACGATCTGGTCACGCTCCTGGCTGCAGCCCTGAACATGGCTGTCTAGGTTTCTGCAGTGGATAGGAGTGGATTTGCATTTAAGGCTAGTGCACCAATTCCGCCTGTTCCTTGAGGTGAATGAGTTGCCCAAAGTGACACATGCCTTCGCTACATCCCGTTTGAATTATTGTAATGTGCTGTATGTGGGAATGCCTTAGGAAGGTGCTCAGAAACTTCAACTGGTTCAAAGACCTGCAGCCAGACCATTGACAGGGGCTGGTTATGGGGAGCACGGCACTTCATTGCTAGAACAGCTTCACCGGCTAGCAATCTGTTTCCAGGCAAAAGGAGACTTGCTGTTTCAAACGTTATGGCTTAGCACCTTGTATAAGTTCGTGGAGGGTAATATCTGTGTAACAATGTGAGTTCGATTTCACTAGGCTCGGTAGATTCTTTTGATGTAACTTTGGCTTTGAGGCAACTACGAGTCCCAAGTCCCAGGTGCAGAGGAGAATTTGTCATAAAAGATTTAGTGATAGCAATGGTCAGGGATGGATTTAGAAAAAGATTAGACTTATTCATGGTGAATAAGTCAATAAATGATTAGAGGTGGCCCAAGGCATCGTACTGACCGAGACAAGCTAAACAGTGCCCCTCTCAAATATGTTACCTGAGGCAGTTGCTTTATTTTATCTAATACAGTGGTACCTCGGATGCTTACAGATGCTTCAGGTTACATACGCTTCAGGTTACAGACTCTGCTAACCCAGAAATAGTACCTCGGGTTAAGAACTTTGCTTCAGAATGAGAACAGAATTCCAAAGCAGCAGCCGGAGGCCCCATTAGCTGAAGTGCTACCTCAGGTTAAGAACAGTTTCAGGTTAAGAATGGACCTCCAGAACGAATTAAGTTCTTAACTCGAGGTACCACTGTAGTAGCTCCAACAATGGCCATGATGGCTGCATATGCCCTCCAGTGACAGAAAAACACCTTATTTATTCTGCTGCTTTTAGTTGTCATTTCTGTTCGGCTCTACATTCACTGTTGTATTTTTATCCATGCTATTTTTGTCAGGGGCCCTCGTAGGGTGAATACTGAAATCCTTGCCTCATAAGGAATTGCTACATCCAGCCAGCCAGCACCGTTAGGCACAAAGCTACAAGCGAGAGTTAAAGGGAAGAGTAAAGCCTGAAGAGAAGACGATGAATGTTCTTCTTTGCACTGCCACTGCTGCCATGCTTTTCATCATGGCTGAGGCTCAGACTGCTAGCATGCCTTTTGAGAAAGAGTTAGGTGCCTCTCCTGAAGCCTTGCCTTTGGCTACCTGGCTAATAAAAAAGACTACCAAGTTGTATAAAACGCTGTGTAATCTGCGAGGCACATGTGATACCGATTGGAGTCATCTGCCTCAGGAACATTTGCTTATCCCAGAGATCCATAACGACAGTAAATGCTCCCCCTCTACATTTGAAAAGGAAGGATGCCTGGAACTCCTTGCAAAGGGACTTTTTTCATTTAGGATATTTTTGGAATACCTGCAGGAAACTTTATTTCCCAAGAAACCAGAGCTAACTCAGTACTTGTGGCCAGCAACAGAGTTTCTGGCCAATAACTTGAAGTCACAGCTGAAGAATCCTGAGTCCATGCAACCTATACCTGACGCCATTGACGATGATCTTGTTCATAAGATAGCAATGTATACTGGCTGGACACCTGCAATTCTCAGGCACACCATACTTAGAAGGTACCTGAAGTTTATGGATACAGCTGCAAGTGCAATTCGGTCCATAAACACATCATAGATAACAGTTAATGATGTGCATCAACTGGCATTTAGAAGAGGACAACCATTTGGACAAAAAAAATGACCTTGAGTTTACCAGGAAAAAAATGTTTGAGAAGCCGCACTGCAGCCCACAGCTGACCACATCCTAATCTCCCCAGTGGGCCAAGATTGAGAGGTGGAAAGGAGTACAGGTCATCAGTTAGAACCCATTTAAAGTCTCTGCAGCCATAAAACACACCTAAAAGTGGATAATTTGTGGAGAAAACCTTGAAGATGCCTAGAATACTTGCTCAACTGAAGAGAAAGCAGCAGGTGTTTAAAGTGCTTTGAATGCAAACTTCAGTCATTGGAAAGAAAGAAAAATAGAGGCTTGCAGAGAAAACTGGCAAAACCACTTTTCCAGTGCTTCCTAATGGAAGCACTTGACTAACTTTAAGTTAGCTTCAGAACCAAACAAAATATAGAAATATTGTTATACTTGAGCTACAAATGGCAACTGCATGTTTATTTATTCTATGTCCCATTAAGTCATCAGAACCCCCAAGAAGGTTACATAAAACATCCATTGTGTACCAATAAAAAGAGAAATTAAAAAGAAGTTTTCAAAATGTTAAAACCAGCAGTTTCGAAAACAAGAAAGCACAGCATATTGTTCTACCTGGAACAGGTGATATTTAGCTAAGAGACGAAACAGCAGTCATTCATTTATTATGGTAGGTCCTATGGCCTGCCCATGCTGATTTCTAAATTCAGAGAAACAACCAACAAATAACTATTTCCCTCCTTTTTACAGTCTCAAGAGACAGGACTGATCCATTTTCTGATTGAAACCACTCTTGAAAAACTGGTATATATACCGCCTAGTTTCAAAAATCAGAGAAAAACTTATGAAAAATAGGAAATTATCAATGCACAACATGAAGATTATAAACAATTGCTTCTCCACAGAACCATGTCTCAAGATTTATGATGATTATGAATAACTTTTGTAGGTAAAAGAATAAGAGGGAGAGAAAAATAAGGTTAACTTGCATGAAGAGTGTCACAGGTATAGGCTTATATATGATAAGATTGTTATAATGTCTCCTAGGATATTATTGCGAAGGGCAGGAATGGAATGTTATTGGTAATAAAAACAAACATTGAAATAAATTTCTTTAAAATCAATATGATTTCTTGTTCTACTAATTCTCCCCTCCTTCCTTCCTTCCTTCCTTTGGTAATTGCTTTAAGGTTTAACTGTACACATTCTCAAACAATTAATCACCCAGATGCATGGATCATGTTAATCACTTACAAGCAAGACGAAAAAGCGGGATGTTAGAAACAAGAAACTACAGGTTTCATAAGGAAGAGCAGGCATTAATAAGTGGAAAGTCTGCTGATTGCATATGGCAGAATTCCCTCTAACATTTAGAACCAGCAAGAATTTCTAGGACAAAAGAATGCTTGGTTTGTCACTGGGCAGAATGTTACAAGCAGATGGTACTCACATAACAAAGATGACTATGAACTGGCATTAATAGGTGCTTTCTGGGAGAAAGTATGGGATATGAATGTTAAAGCTAAATATATTTACAAGATTCCAGCTTCTTGCCTGTAGTTAGTTCAAAAACGTCTTCTCCAACCCATCTTCCAAAAGTGCAGCTTTCAAAAACGAAATTTTATGCCTGACCAAAAACAAAGGGCAGAGGAGGGAAAGTGGAAAGTGCTGAATAAAATGTAGGTTTTTGTAAGGGCCTCCAAAGTGTAGTCCATAAGGAACACACGAAGGTACATGGATCCTTTTGTCCATTATTCTGATTTGTAAAAAAACAAAAAACAAAACAGAAATAGCAATAAGATGGACACTGTAAGGGCAGGACTACTTAATTTATTTACTTGAATAAGCTTTTATTAAAACTTTTTTGTAATACAATACAATAAAATGAACTAATCTAGATAAAAACCAAAATGAAGAAAGAGAGAAAAGAAAATGCACCCAGAGGCTTTCCTTCCATCCCTTTACCACCTTCATGTTAATCCAAAACAGAGGCCAGCAATGGAAGAGAAAAGAAAATAGAAATAAGGAACAAGATAAAAAGAAGGAATGTAAGTAACAGGGGGAAAGAAAGAAAGAAAGAAAGAAAGAAAGAAAGAAAGAAAGAAAGGTAAACAGGACTTCTGGTTTTCCACCTGTCATTTACATAAAAGAAATCATCCAAAACATTCATTCTAATAGGACATCTGAGTGTTCTATTTTCAACTGAGCAATTTCAGACCCAAACGTTTCAAGTTCACTTCTTTTCCTTTCCACACAAAAAAACCCAAAAGCAGTTCTCTAATTACTATTATCAACAATGGGGGACACCTGTCTTACTAGCAGTACATGTGAAAAGGATCTAGGGGTCTTGGTGGACCACAAGCTAAACATGAGTCAAAAGTGTGATGCAGCAGCAAAAAACCAAGATAATGCTATTCTAGGCTGTACCAGCAGAAGTATAGTGTCCAGATCACAGGGAAGGAGTAATACTGCTCTGTTATGCCTTGGTGAGACCACACTTGGCGTATTGTGTCCAGTTCTGGGCACCACAATTTAAGAAGGATCATAGAATCACAGAATTGCAGAGTTGGAAGGTAACCCTGAGGGTCATCTAGTCCAATCCCCTGCAATTCAGGAATCTCAACTAAAGCACCCAACCACTGCTTTAAAAATTCCAAGGAAGGAGAGTCCACAACCTCCTGAGGGAGATTGTTTCACTGTTGAACAGCTCTTGCTGTCAGAATGTTTTTCCATATGTTTTGTCGGAATCTCCTTTCTTGTAACTTGAAGCCATTGGTTCGAGTCCTACCCTCTAGAGCAGGAGAAAACAAGCTTGTTCCCTCTTCCATGTGACAGCCCTTAAGATTTTTGAAGATGGCCATCATATCTCTTCTCAATCTCCTCTTTTCTAGGCTAAACGTACCCATCTCATTCAAACATACCCAACTCCTTCCATACCCTTGATCATCTTGGTTGCCCTTCTTTGGTTGACCACTCTGAACATGTTTGAGCTTGTCAACATCCTTCTCAGGAGTGATGTATGGAAGTGAGAGCTGGACCATAAAGAAGGCTGATTGCCAAAGAATTGATGCTTTTGAATTATGGTGCTGGAGAGTCCCATGGACTGCAAGAAGATCAAAGCTATCTATTCTAAAGGAAATCAGCCCTGAGTGCTCACTGGAAGGACAGATCCTGAAGCTGAGGCTCCAATACTTTGGCCACCTTATGAGAAGAGAAGACTCCCTGGAAAAGACTCTGATGCTGGGAAAGATTGGGGGCACAAGGAGAAATGAGTGACAGAGGACAAGATGGTTGGACAGTATTCTCAAAGCCACTAACATGAATTTGACCAGACTGCGGGAGGCAGTGGAAGACAGGAGTGCCTGGCGTGCTCTGGTCCATGGGGTCACGAAGGGTCGGACATGACTAAAGGACTAAACAAAAACAAATTGTATTGTATTGATATAGCCTAGAATAGCATTGGCCTTTTCTGTTGTTGAGTCATGCTAAGCTTGTGGTCCACCAAGACCCCGAGATCCTTTTCACATCTACTGCTAGCAAGCCAGATGTCCCCCATCTTATATTTGTGCACCTGGTTCTTCCTGCCTAAGTGCAGAACCTTACATTGGTCCCTAGTGAAATTCATTTTTTTAGCTTGGATTTTTTACTTCTCCAATCTGATAACGGTCGTTTTGAATTCTGATTCCGTCTCCCACAGCATTAGCTGCCCTTACCAGTAAGCTGATGACACACAACTCTAATTCTCCACAACACCTGAACCAGGAGGAGCTGTGAAGGCTCTGAATTTGTGTCTCAATGCAACAGACGACTACATGAGAGTGGGTAAACTGTACTTGAATACTGGGAAGATGGAGGCTATTTGGATGACTCCCTTATTCGGGAGATAGGCAAGTTCTCTGTTTGGGATAAGGTTGCACTCCTTCTGAAGTGTGTAGCTTGCAGGTACTCTTGGATATGTCTTTGTCGTTAGAAGTCATAGTGCCCTCTGTGGCTGGGATTGCCTGCTACCAGCAGGCGCCTTCTGTTTTTGAAAGCTGCACCACCTTGGGTGGGTGGATGGGGGACATCCGTCTGTTTGAAATATAGATAGAAAGCTGGTTGTGGGTGTGAGGGTAGAATTTGAACCGAACCCAATTAATGAGAGCTGATAATTTAAATAAAGTTGAAAGAGGATGGTTTCTGTGATCTGGTACATTGGTGGGAGATAGAGGCTATCAAAGAAGTGAGATGTGTCAAGGAACAACAAGGCAAGGAACAACCCGCAGGAGTGGAATGTTCCTGAAATTATTAAAGTTGGATTCAGTTAAAAGAAAAATGGAGGGGTGTGTGTAGGACGAAATAGTACAATTAAATGCACGTAGCATATAAAAAGGAAACCCAGGAGAAGCTTTCAGAATCTTATTTGATAAAGCTGAAAACACCTGTTGTGACCATCAGAGACATCTTTTCCTTTCTTTTTGGGATTGTGAGTATGCTATCTCAGGTTGGAAGCGAATATCCTTTCCCTCGAAGCGGGAAATAGAATCAGCAGAATGCTCCTTTCAGAAGTGCTTTTGTTCAGTTAGAACACAGAACAGGGAAAAGGGATTCAGCGTATGCTGGAGGGAATAATACTTCTCCTGAAGACACAGGTTCACGGTCTGGGCACGCTCCTGGCTGCAGTCCTGAACATGGCTGTCTAGGTTTCTGCAGTGGATAGGAGTGGATTTGCAGTTAAGGCTAGTGCACCAATTCCGCCTGTTCCTTGAGGTGAATGAGTTGCCCAAAGTGACACATGCCTTCGCTACATCCCGTTTGAATTATTGTAATGTGCTGTATGTGGGAATGCCTTAGGAAGGTGCTCAGAAACTTCAACTGGTTCAAAGACCTGCAGCCAGACCGTTGACAGGGGCTGGTTATGGGGAGCACGGCACTTCATTGCTAGAACAGCTTCACCGACTAGCAATCTGTTTCCAGGCAAAAGGAGACTTGCTGTTTCAAACGTTATGGCTTAGCACCTTGTATAAGTTCGTGGAGGGTAATATCTGTGTAACAATGTGAGTTCGATTTCACTAGGCTCGGTAGATTCTTTTGATGTAACTTTGGCTTTGAGGCAACTACGAGTCCCAAGTCCCAGGTGCAGAGGAGAATTTGTCATAAAAGATTTAGTGATAGCAATGGTCAGGGATGGATTTAGAAAAAGATTAGACTTATTCATGGTGAATAAGTCAATAAATGATTAGAGGTGGCCCAAGGCATCGTACTGACCGAGACAAGCTAAACAGTGCCCCTCTCAAATATGTTACCTGAGGCAGTTGCTTTATTTTATCTAATACAGTGGTACCTCGGATGCTTACAGATGCTTCAGGTTACATACGCTTCAGGTTACAGACTCTGCTAACCCAGAAATAGTACCTCGGGTTAAGAACTTTGCTTCAGGATGAGAACAGAAATCGCAAAGCAGCAGCCGGAGGCCCCATTAGCTGAAGTGCTACCTCAGGTTAAGAACAGTTTCAGGTTAAGAATGGACCTCCAGAACGAATTAAGTTCTTAACCCGAGGTACCACTGTAGTAGCTCCAACAATGGCCATGATGGCTGCATATGCCCTCCAGTGACAGAAAAACACCTTATTTATTCTGCTGCTCTTAGTTGTCATTTCTGTTCTGCTCTACATTCACTGTTGTATTTTTATCCATGCTATTTTTGTCAGGTGCCCTCGTAGGGTGAATACTGAAATCCTTGCCTCATAAGGAATTGCTACATCCACTCAGCCAGCACCGTTAGGCACAAAGCTACAAGCGAGAGTTAAAGGGAAGAGTAAAGCCTGAAGAGAAGACGATGAATGTTCTTCTTTGCACTGCCACTGCTGCCATGCTTTTCATCATGGCTGAGGCTCAGACTGCTAGCATGCCTTTTGAGAAAGAGTTAGGTGCCACTCCCGAAGCCTTGCCTTTGGCTATCTGGCTAATAAGAAAGACTACCAAGTTGTATAAAACGCTGTGTAAACTGCGAGGCACATGTGATACCGATTGGAGTCATCTGCCTCAGGAACATTTGCTTATCCCAGAGATCCATAACGACAGTAAATGCTACCCCTCTACATTTGAAAAGGAAGGATGCCTGGAATTCCTTGCAGAGGGACTTTTTTCATTTAGGATATTTTTGGAATACCTGCAGGAAACTTTATTTCCCAAGAAACCAGAGCTAACTCAGTACTTGTGGCCAGCAACAGAGTTTCTGGCCAATACCTTGAAGTCACAGCTGAAGAATCCTGATTGCATGCAACCTATACCTGATGCAATTGACGATGATCTTGTTCATAAGATAGCAATGTATACTGGTTGGACACCTGCAATTCTCAGGCACACCATACTTAGAAGGTACCTGAAGTTTATGGATACAGCTGCAAGTGCAATTCAGTCCATAAAAACATCATAGATAACAGTAAATCATGTGCATCAACTGGCATTTAGAAGAGGACAACCATTTGGACAAAAAAAATGACCCCGAGTTTACCAGGAAAAAAATGTTTGAGAAGCTGCACTGCAGCCCACAGCTGACCACATCCTAATCTCCCCAGTGGGCCAAGATTGAGAGGTGGAAAGGATTACAGGTGATGCTAGCTATAACAGTCAATCAGATCACCAGTTAGAACCCATTTAAAGTCTCTGCAGCCATGAAACACACCTAAAAGTGGATAATTTGTGGAGAAAACCTTGAAGATGCCTAGAATACTTGCTCAACTGAAGAGAAAGCAGCAGGTGTTTTAAAGAAAGAAAGAAAAATAGAGGCTTGCAGAGAGAACTGGCAAAACCACTTTTCCTAATGGAAGCACTTGACTAACGTTAAGTTAGCTTCAGAACCAAACAAAATATAGAAATATTGTTATACTTGAGCTACAAATGGCAACTGCATGTTTATTTATTCTATGTCCCATTAAGTCATCAGAACCCCCAAGCAGGTTACATAAAACATCCATTGTGTACCAATAAAAGGAGAAATTAAAAAGAAGTTTTCAAAATGTTAAAACTAGCAGTTTCGAAAACAAGAAAGCACAGCATATTGTTCTACCTGGAACAAGTGATATTTAGCCAAGAGACGAAACAGCAGTCATTCATTTATTATGGTAGGTCCTATGGCCTGCCCATGCTGATTTCTAAATTCAGAGAAACAACCAACAAATAACTTCCTTCCTTTTTACAGTCTCAAGAGACAGGACTGATCCATTTTGTGATTGAAATCACTCTTGAAAAACTGGTATATATACTGCCTAGTTTCAAAAATCAGAGAAAAACTTATAAAAAATAGCAAATTATCAATGCACAACATGAAGATTATAAAGAATTGCTTCTCCACAGAACCATGTCTCAAGATTTATGATGATTATGAATAACTTTTGTAGGTAAAAGAATAAGAGGGAGAGAAAAATACAAATAATGGAGGCATATAATTTGGATAAGAAAATAGGCTTACAGGTGGAAAAGTCAAAATTAGAAACAGAACTGCTAGAACCCAAAACTAAGAATCTGTCAAGAATGTATAACTTGCTGTTGAAATGGAATACTCAGGATGAAACGGTGAAATCTGCTATGATTAAATGGGCACAAGATGTTGGACATAATATTATGTTTGCTGACTGGGAACAGTTATGGACCACAGGTATGTAATGCCTTAAGAGAGAATATTATGAAAATGATATACAGGTGGTACATGACCCCAGTCAAGCTTGCAAAAATCTATCACTTGCCCGATAATAAATGTTGGAAATGTAAAGAAACTGAAGGTACATTCTTTCACCTTTGGTGGATGTGCCCAAAGATCAAGGCTTTC
This sequence comes from Podarcis pityusensis, assembly GCF_964106645.2. Taxonomy (NCBI): domain Eukaryota; kingdom Metazoa; phylum Chordata; class Lepidosauria; order Squamata; family Lacertidae; genus Podarcis; species Podarcis pityusensis. Next base: position 115,674,455 of record NC_138026.1, read on the forward strand.
TGGGAAATGATATATAATGAATTGAAAAAGGTATTTAAATATACCTTCCTGAAGAAACCAGAGGCCTTTCTTTGGGGCATTGTCGGCCAATTGGTGCCAAAGAAGGATAGAACCTTTTTTATGTATGCTACAACAGCAGCAAGAATACTCATTGCAAAGTATTGGAAGACACAAGATCTACCCACTCTGGAAGAATGGCAGATGAAGGTGATCAACTACATGGAACTGGCGGAAATGACTGGCAGAATCCGAGACCAGAGAGAAGAGTCGGTGAAAGAAGATTGGAAGAAATTTAAAGACTATTTACAGAAATATTGTAAAATTAAGGAATCTTAGAAGGATGTTGGATAGAAACTAAGAGGTTTTTAGCTGTAATGCTTTAAGAGATATGAAAAAAGGTTTGCAACTGGGTAATTTTAATGGTAAGGATTTGCTGAACTAACAAATTGAACTGGAATACAAAAAAGGGAGGTATGAGGAGGTCCGGGGAAATAAGTATAGGGAAGATAGGTTATGGAAAATTAATGTCCTTTTAACTGTTTTATTTGGTATGTTTCTTTTTATTTTTTATTTTTTTTGGTTATATTTTAAAAAACACACTTTATTCTTCTTTTTTCTGTACTCTGTATTTTTTGAAACTTTAATAAATCTCATTTAAAAAAAATAAAAAAAATAAGAGGGAGAGAAAAATAAGGTTAATTTGGATGAAGAGTGTCACAGGTATAGGCTTGTATGATAAGATTGTTATAAGGTCTCCTAGGATATTATTGTGAAGGGCAGGAATGGAATGCTATTGGTAATAAAAACAAACATTGAAATTAATTTCTTTAAAATCAATATGATTTCTTGTTCTACTAATTCTCCCTTCCTTCCTTCCTTCCTTCCTTCCTTCCGTCCGTCCTTCCTTTGGTAATTGCTTTAAGGTTTAACTGTACACATTCTCAAACAATTAATCACCCAGATACATGGATCATGTTAATGACTTACAAGCAAGACAAAAAAGCGGGATGTTAGAAACAAGAAACTACAGGTTTCATAAGGAAGAGCAGGCATTAATAAGTGGAAAGTCTGCTGATTGCATATGGCAGAATTCCCTCTAACATTTAGAACCAGCAAGAATTTCTAGGACAAAAGAATGCCTGTTTTGTCACTGGGCAGAATGTTACAAGCAGATGGTACTCACATAACAAAGATGACTATGAATTGGCATCAATAGGTGCTTTCTGGGAGAAAGTATGGGATATAAATGTTAAAGCTAAGTATATTTACAAGATTCCAGCTTCTTGCCTGTAGTTAGTTCAAAAACGTCATCTCCAACCCATCTTCCAAAAGTGCAGCTTTCAAAAACGAAATTTTATGCCTGACCAAAAACAAAGGGCAGAGGAGGGAAAGTGGAAAGCGCTGAATAAAATGTAGGTTTTTGTAAGGGCCTCCAAAGTGTAGTCCATAAGGAACACACGAAGGTACATGGATCCTTTTGTCCATTATTCTGATTTGTAAAAAAACAAAAAACAAAACAGAAATAGCAATAAGATGGACACTGTAAGGGCAGGACTACTTAATTTATTTACTTGAATAAGCTTTTATTAAAACTTTTTTGTAATACAATACAATAAAATGAACTAATCTAGATAAAAACCAAAACGAAGAAAGAGAGAAAAGAAAATGCACCCAGGGGCTTTCCTTCCATCCCTTTACCACCTTCATGTTAATCCAAAACAGAGGCCAGCAATGGAAGAGAAAAGAAAATAGAAATAAGGAACAAGATAAAAAGAAGGAATGTAAGTAGCATGGGGGAAGAAAGAAAGAAAGAAAGAAAGAAAGAAAGAAAGAAAGGTAAACAGGACTTCTGGTTTTCCACCTTTCATTTACATAAAAGAAATCATCCAAAACATTCATTCTAATAGGACATCTGAGTGTTCTATTTTCAACTGAGCAATTTCAGACCCAAACGTTTCAAGTTCACTTCTTTTCCTTTCCACACAAAAAAACCCAAAAGCAGTTCTCTAATTACTATTATCAACAATGGGGGACACCTGTCTTACTAGCAGTACATGTGAAAAGGATCTAGGGGTCTTGGTGGACCACAAGCTAAACATGAGTCAAAAGTGTGATGCAGCAGCAAAAAACCAAGATAATGCTATTCTAGGCTGTACCAGCAGAAGTATAGTGTCCAGATCACAGGGAAGGAGTAATACTGCTCTGTTATGCCTTAGTGAGACCACACTTGGCGTATTGTGTCCAGTTCTGGGCACCACAATTTAAGAAGGATCATAGAATCACAGAATTGCAGAGTTGGAAGGTAACCCTGAGGGTCATCTAGTCCAACCCCCTGCAATTCAGGAATCTCAACTAAAGCACCCAACCACTGCTTTAAAAATTCCAAGGAAGGAGAGTCCACAACCTCCTGAGGGAGATTGTTTCAATGTTGAACAGCTCTTACTGTCAGAATGTTTTTCCATATTTTTAGTCGGAATCTCCTTTTTTGTAACTTGAAGCCATTGGTTCGAGTCCTACCCTCTGGAGCAGGAGAAAACAAGCTTGTTCCCTCTTCCATGTGACAGCCCTTAAGATTTTTGAAGATGGCTATCATATCTCTTCTCAATCTCCTCTTTTCTAGGCTAAACCTACCCAACTCATTCAAACACACCCAACTCCTTCCATACCCTTGATCATCTTGGTTGCCCTCCCTTGGTTGACCACTCTGAACATGTTCGAGTTTGTCAACATCCTTCTCAGGAGTGATGTATGGAAGTGAGAGCTGGACCATAAAGAAGGCTGATTGCCAAAGAATTGATGCTTTTGAATTATGGTGCTGGAGAGTCCCTTGGACTGCAAGAAGATCAAAGCTATTCATTCTTAAGGAAATCAGCCCTGAGTGCTCACAGATCCTGAAGCTGAGGCTCCAGTACTTTGGCCACCTCCTGAGAAGAGAAGACTCCCTGGAAAAGACCCTGATGTTGGGAAAGATGGAGGGCACAAGGAGAAGGGGACAACAGAGGACAAGATGGTTGGACAGTGTTCTCGAAGCCACTAACATGAGTTTGACCAAACTGCGGGAGGCAGTGGAAGACAGGAGTGCCAGATGGTACACAGGGCAGGCATGTATTCTTCCCTGCAATTCCTGAAGGAATGGTGGCAGGTCATAATATTTGCTCCCATTTGTCCATCTCATCAAGTGTTTCCCTTTCGAGCTGCTCTTACTGAGTGAGTGCCTCCCTTATTCGGGAGATAGGCAAGTTCCTTGTTTGGGATAGGGTTGCTCTCCTTCTGAAGTGTGTAGCTTACAGGTACTCTTGGATATGTCTTTGTCATTAGAGGCCATAGTGCCCTCTGTGGCTGGGAGTGCCTGCTACCAGCTCCATCTCATACACCAGCTGTTCCTGGACAAATCTAGCCTGACCACTGTTGTCTATGCACTGGTAGTCTTGAGGCTGCATTACTGCAATGAGCTCAGTGTGGAGCTGCCCTCAGGCCTAATTCAGAAGCTCCAGCTTGTGCAGAATGTGGAGGCCACATCGCAGATGGGAGCATCTGCCCAAGAACATGTGATACCCCTGTTAAAACATCTGCACTGGCTGCCAATGTGAATCAGGTTCAAGGTCCTTGTTTTAATCTACAAAGTCCTGAATGATGTTGGTCCAGAGTACTTCAAGGACTGCCTGAAAGCTTATAAAATGGTTTGGTCCCTGAGACTGTCATCAGCAGTGTCAGGAGTCATTCCCCAAGTTGGTGATGGGTATTTGGCAGCAATAGGAGAATGAGCCTTTTGCATCATCAACCCAGTACTGTGGGAACCTCTGTCAACAGAGATTCAGCAGGCGCCTTCTATTTCGACTGAAAACATTTGTTTTCTGTCAGATTCAGGTATGAAATTTAGAATACATCTTCCCAACACAATAGGCTCATTTCTGATTTAAGCATTTTCTCATGGTTTTATTGTATGATGTTACCTATAATTGTTGTAAACAGCCCTGATGTTCTTTAAAAATATATGAACAGTGGTATATACATATGTTCATAAATATACAAATAAACTTTCATCTGCGGAGTCAGAGCAAACACTTTCCTGCTAGGCCTGAGCCATCACAACCTAGGAGAGACATTTAATGCCATAAGATCTTAAGTGGAGCAGGCAAAGGGGTGTGTGTGTGTGTATGTGTGTAATTTGAAACTTTTAAAAAACTTAAAACCAATGTCGGGGGGGGGGGAATAAATAATAACACTCCAGAAAACATACCTCCCCTCCTATAAAAACATCACATTTAAAACACTTAGAACAAACAGACATTAAAATCATGATTGTGATGAGCAGACTGAAAATGACTGTAGCTTTGTAATATATTCCATTTCTCGGGTAATTTACTTCACACACATCCTCACCAATTTGCCTTCAGGGAAATGACTATCATGGCAGCAAATTGTGGAACTATCAAACGCATCACCAAGGGCCGCCATTTTGTGATTGTCTATGCCACCTGCAGCAACGGTAAACACTCAGGCATCCTACAGTGGTCATTTTGCGACTATTTCTGTTTTTAACCTATCTGTTAAGCACACAAAGATCAACGTCCTGTCTTAAGTTCATTCTGGCCTATATCTTGGAGGCAAGTACAGATCATAGCTATGTGCCTTATCACCTACCCTAATTCTGAATCTTCGATCCATGCTTCCCACTGCCCCTGGTATGTCTTCTGTTCTTGGTCAGACATAAGCTTCCATTTTTGAAAGCTGCACCACCCTGGGTGGGTGGGTGGGGGACATCAGTCTGTTCCAAATATAGATAGAAAGCTGGTTTTGGGTGTGAGGGTAGAATTTAAACCAAACCTAAATAATGAGAGCTGATAATTTACGGTAAATAAAGTTGAAAGAGGATGGTATCTACGATCTGGTACATTGGTGGGAGATAGAGGCTATCAAAGAAGTGAGGTGTGTCAAGGAACAACAAGGCAAGGAACAACCCACAGGAGTGGAATGTTCCTGAAATTATTAAAGCTGGATTCAGTTAAAAGAAGAATGGAGGGGTGTGTGTAGGATGAAATACTACAGTTAAATGCACAAAGTAGCATATAAAAAGGAAACTCCACAGAGGGTTGAAACTCCTCTTTGTGAAGGTGAAGACACCTATTATGACCACCTGAAACGTCTTTGTCTTCCACTTGGGGATTGTGAGTATGCTCTCTCAGGTTGTATTAGTTGCAAGGAAAGAATTGTTTCCCTTGCAGGGGAAAAGGACTTCTACACAAGCCTCTTCTTTTTCTCTTTCTTGCTAGAGCCTTTTAGAGAGGAGGAGGAAGAGATGGGTATCATACCGAATCCTTTGTTGCTGGTTGTCCCAGTGCTTTGCGTGAACTGAATTCAACTTCATTGGTCTTGCAGTGTTAATATTATGTGCTTTGCTGCACACTATGTGCACTCGTAAGATACAATGGGTCAGAAATGAATAGGGAGAGGTTTTTCTCCCATTGCACAACACAAGGATCATCCAATGAAGCTAAATTTTGGAACTTAAAGCACAAGAACAGCTAAAAGGGAGCAGTAGCGGAACCTAGGCCCTCAAATTTCAGTGCCCTGTGCAATGCTAAAATTTGGTCATCCCCCCCCACCTCTCACACTCTGTTCTACATCATGATTGGAGCCCCCCCCCCCTCAGGGGACGCTGGCACCCAGTGGGGCTGAATTGGTTGTGTTACTTTAAAACCGCCTCTGAAGGCAGGGGTATTCCACAAACTGTATATTTTAACTAGAATCAGACACACAAAACTGTTCTGATACGAGGAATGACTTTCTGAGCTTAGTGTGAAATATGCCTAGTTACTAACAGTTTTACCAAGTCTTACCAAACAAGAACTTAGTAGAAAAATCAGTGGCATAGCAATTAGCTAAACCTAAGCACAATTGTGGCCCACCAGGGACTTCTGAGCAAAAAGCTTCAAGATAATATTGGTTGTTTACCTTTTATACCTATGAAAGATATAGCCAATAATAATACTTACTAATAAATAAATTGTGGTGCCCAGAACTGGACGTTGTATTTCAGGTTTGGTCTGACCAAGACATAAGGGAGTACTACTATTACTTCCCTTGATCTGGACACTATATTTCTGTAGATGCAGCCGAGAAAAGCTGCTGCATCACACAGTTGACCCATGTTAAGCTTATGGTATGCTAAGACCCCTAGATCCTTTTCACATTTACTGCTAGTAAGCCAGGTGTCCCCCATCTTTTATTTGAGCAGCTGGTTCTTCCTGCCTAATTACAGAACCTTACATTTGTCCCTACTGAAAGTCATGTTGTTAGTGTGGGCCCAGTTCTCCGATCTGTTACGGTCATATGAAATCTCAATTTTGCCTTTTGCGGCATTAGGTACACCTCTTGGTTTGGTGTCATCAACAAATTTGATTCTCGTCCCCTAAATTCCTTCATCCAAATCACAACAATGCACAACAATGGGCCCAGGATAGAACCCTGCAGCACCCCACTTGTCACTTTTTTCCAGGATGATGAGGAACCATTAATGAGCACTGTTTGGGTTTGATCAGCTAGCTACAAATCTACCTAACAGTTATCTCATCTAGCTCACATCTACCAACTTCTCTACAGGAATATCACAGGGGACTTTGTCTTGCTCTGTATACATTCTGGGGCATTGAGCTTCAGGAACTGTAGGTAGTAATTCTTTCGCTTCCACAGTTGCATTGGACTCTTATCTGGCATGAACTTTATTGGTGTTTTGATAATCAGGCAATGTCCTTTTTTATTGTCCCTAATATATATAATATATATATTAAAAATATATATAAAAATATATTGTGTGTATATATATATATATATATATATACACACACACACTATATATATATATATATATATATATATATATATATATATATACACACACACTATATATATAGTATATATTAAAAATATATACTCTAGCAACTGCTATAGTTGCTGTTTTTATCCTGCTCTTTACTCACGGTTACATTTTTATCAATGTGATTTATATCAGGTGTCCTTGAAGAGTGCATACTGAAATCATTGCCTCATAAGGAATTGCCACATCCAGCCAATCAAGATCTCAGTCTACAAAGTTGAGAGAGAGAGAGAGAGAGAGAGAGAGAGAGACAGAAAGAGAAGCCTGAAGGGAAGACAATGAGTGTTCTACTTAGAGGCAGTATTTGCACTATTCTCATGCTCTTGGCTAGGGCAGAGCCAGGACCTGCTTATGCGGAAGTATTAAGCAGTGATCCACGAATCTTGAACCTGGCTATTTGGCTCAAATTAAAAACCATGAAGGTGTTTAACGATATGTGTAAGGGACTAGGCACATGCGACATGTACTGGGAACATATACGTTCGAAAGAGTTCATCCTTCCAGAAGCCGACGCGGTAAAAGTATGCTTCCCACGTAGATTTGATAAGGAAACATGTTTAAGAAAACTTGCAAGTGGACTTTTGGTGTTTAGAGTATACTTGGAATATCTACAAGAAACTTTATATCCCGATAAGCCACAGCTAACTAATTATCTATGGCCATCAACAAGTCGCCTGGTAGCTGCCTTCAAGTCAATGATGAATGAACCTGAAACTGCCCCCTCTATGGATGAAGAGGCTAGGCAAAATATTGCTAATGTCCTAGTGAAACAAAATGGTTGGATGAAGGTAATTATTAGGCACATTATATTTAGAAAGTATATATCATTTATGGATCTAACGGCAAGGGCGATTCTCGTCATAAGATCACGAGCAACTTCTTAGAAACGGAATGACCCAGAGTTTTTAGACACAGTTAATAATGTGCATCAACTGCCACTTACGAGAAAATTACCATGTGGATAAAGAAAACGGCTCAGAGTTTAGCAAGATAAATGATTAAGAATCTACACTGTAACCCACAGGTGGGCCTGCTCCCCAGATCCTAATCTGCCCCCACCTGATGGAGCAACCTTGACAGGTAGCCACAATGCACACCTGTCCATCACCGGGTGTCATAATGATGTCACGTGATGAACACTTGTCAAAATCAAAGGAGATCACCATCAGAGCAGACTCTGAATATGTATTTTCAGGTCCAATCTGCTGATTGTGTCTAAGAGTAGAACTTCAGTGAGGCTCACTTTAATCAACAATCAGCCCGTTAGAGGTAGACCTTCTGAAATGGAGGCAAAACACTCTTAACAGTGAAGAATTTATGGAGGCAAACACAACTACTTCTAAAATTGGAACGTCCCCCCTTCTGCAGAGAAAACAGTATGCCTTTACAGCACTTCCCATAATGCTTTGAATCCAAACGATTGCCTTCAGCAAGAAAAATAATAAGAAAGATGCTCCTTTAAAAACTGGTGCAGTTTTTCTTTGTAGATAAAACATGCACAGCTCCCGGTGCAGAGTATCCCAAGCACTGGACAATGAGCTGACTGGTTGCTTGCAAAGCTCTTCACTGAACACTTCTGGGATTCCCACAACATCTGAAATGTTGCAGGCTGGCCATCCCTGTCTTAGCAGCACATATTCTTCTTCTTCAGCATTTGGTCTATGATGATTTATCAAATATTTTTGAAGTTAGAGCAGATTTTCAATGTTCAGCCTTCTGGAATTGTCTTACTTGCCTTCCCAGTGCAAAGGTTAACTTTTTTTGAAAGTTAAAGGATGGAGAGGCACTTTTTAAAAAAAATATTTTTTATTGAATGATTTTATGTTACAAAAAACAATACAGCCATACTACCACTAAATATAATTAAGAAATAAAAATTACATACATCAATATTTAGTTTGTTATTTGTTATTTACCATCTTATTTCCTCCCAAACATTGCATACAACAACACACATATGTGCAGACACCCACACACCCGCACACAAAATGATAATAATGAAAGTAAATATGTCCCCCCCTTTATCTTCCAAAATCTTTTCTTCAACTTTGACTTCCTGTCGACTCCCTTTGCATATATTTTATCTTACATTTGAATGTAAACAAAACAATAAACCTTTCTATATAATTTTTCTAATACATTCTGAAAACATAATAAATCCTTAATTGTTATCCACCTCTTTTTAGTTCCTTTATCACTCGAATGCTAGCACAGAGTCAAAACTATTATTGTATTTTTGAACATATCTTCTATAACCATCCCATTTTTCCGCAAATTTTTGCTTTGAGTTTCCTCTGAGTTTACTAGTCAATTGAGCCGTCTCCACCAATTCCTGTAATTTGATTTGCCAATCTGTTATTTTTGGAGCCTCGTGATCTTTCCATCCCTTGGCCACAAGTATACGAGCCGCTGCGGTTGCATACAAGAATACCTCTCTTAGATTTTTTTGGGATCTCTTTATCTATAATACTTAATAGAAATGCCTCCAGTTTTTTAGTAAAAGTTATCCCCATCATCTTTTTTAATTCATCATATATTTCCCCCCAAAAAATCTTAATATTTTACACACCACATGTGGATCATGCCACCGTTATTTCCTCCACATCTCCAACAAGCATTCGCCAATTTTTTATACATTCTTGATAATCTGGAAGGAGTGAGGTACCACCTATCAGCCATTTTCATCATGTTCTCTCTTATATTATAGCTGGCTGTAAATTTCAAATTTACCTGATGCAGAGGCACTTTCACTTTTTCTTTCATTATACTTGCCCGGCCATCTATGTCCCTCACTATTATCCCTTGCACATTTTGTGACCTTACAGGAGTAGAATTTAGATGATCTTTGACTGTGGCTGTTAGCTTCAGGAAACTTGAAATATAGACATATTACTGTAACCAAGCTCTATACTACAACTCCATATTCATTCGTTTCTTAATATAACAGGTTTTACGTACCATCCAGTTATCAGAACCTCTAAGCAACTTATATAAAATATACAGTAATAAATTAAAAAGAGATGTTAAAATCAGGGTTTCAAAAATATAAATGCAATCAGCTTCGAAAACAAGTATGTATCACAAATGGTCTCACCTATGAAAAAAAGAAGTGGATCATTCATTTATTCTGGTAAGAACATTCCCAACGTAAATTTAGAATAACAACCAATGTCTTGCTATTTCCCTTCCTCCATAAAACATAAAAGACAGTGCTGATCCATCTCCTGTTTGACATCACTCTTGTAAAAATGGTACCTGTACTGATTAAATCCAAAAATCAACAATATTTCTCTTTCATATTGCTATTAATGCACTACATCCAGATAGCAAGTTTTTGCTTCTGAACAGGAAAATGTTGCCATGTTCATTGTGATTAATTTTCCTTCTTGAGTGTTTGAGACAAAGAGAGATGTACGATAAATTTGGATAAATCAGCATCCAAGGCACAAATTCTTATTATACAATTGTTCTAACCTGTCCTGGGACCTTTTGGGGAAGGCCATGTAAGAAAAATATATATAAATGAATATACAACTGCAATAAAATCAATGTCCTTCAAATCAAGATAATTCCTATTTTTTTATACGTCCACTGAGGTCCAAGTGTACTGTGCCCTAAACTATTGTTTATCCAGATGGATGCTTTATTTTGGTCACTTATATGACCAAATATTCTGATTTATATTCTGTATCCAGGGCAGCTGTCTCCCAGCTCCATCTGGTACGCTGGCTGAGACCCTACCTGCCTGCACACAGGAATGAGGAATGGGGAGAATTGAGGAGGTCCTCACCCCAGTTCCCACCACCCTCACTTAAAATGGTGGAGGCAGTTGGATAATGGCCTGGGAATAGGACCTACCATCAGGGCAGTTGATTGGTTAGATCAGGAACCAGACCATATAGGGGGTTTTTTTAAGGTAAACCCAGAAAAAACCTAGAATCCAGCACATTTTTCCACTACCAGTGAGACACATTGCCACCATCTGTCAGCAGCTAAGTGGCCATATTTTGAGGAGTCAGACAGTCTCCACAGGCAGACCCAAATGTGAAATAGTCCAATGGTTTAATCTGGAGGTCACCAAAAGTTGTGTTACTCTGACTAATCCATACTTAACCTTCATGAAGATTATTTCTCATCCCAGATTTTAGGTTCACCAGAAGAGGGGTTGTTGGCATCCATATGTCTTGAGAGACCATGGAGTGCACCTCTGGGGGTGAAGTCAAACCTTTGGAGAATCACAGCACCTGCTGTGGCTGCAGAGACTGATAATTCATAATGGACACTTCCTGTGTTTTTGCTGACCTCCCTGGGGCACAAGCCTGGTGGAATGTATGGAGGTTCTGGGCTGCCCAGACGACAAGATTCCCCTCTTGGTCTCACTATTGTGCTCCAAAAGAAAGCAGAGCAATATGTTTGGCACCAGCTTGGCTGCAGGAGTTGCTGCAAGGAGGCGTACAAGGCAGAATCTAACCATCCTAGGGACTCCACTCTGGATTTGTGTAGGACAGGCATGGCCAAACTTGGCCCTCCAGATGTTTTGGGACTACACCTCCCATCAACCCTAGCTAACAGGACCAGTGGTCAGGGATGATGGGAATTGTAGTCCCAAAACATCTGTAGGGTTTACATCTTAGCCTTCATAAATGCAAGGGTGCTTTCCATGGGAATCTTCAAAAAGAATCTGTCCATCAACTTGTGATAGTGAATTCCATATTTTGACTATGCATGTAAAGTATCCCTTCCTTTTGGCTATCTCGAATCTTCCAAAATTCAGCTTCATTGGGTGATCTGGGGCTCCTGGGTTCTGCAAGAGGGAAAGCAACTTCTGTCTATCCACCTTCTCCCCCCCTTGCATGGCGTGAGTCCATAAACTGTAATCATTTCCAGGTTGTAATCTGCTTTTTTATTTTCTCTCTCTTTAAAATATAAAGTAGCAGTATAGAAATGAAATTATTATTAATAATAACAATAACAACAACAGCTGTAGACAGTTATTTCATTATAAGTTTCTGAATTATTTCTGCATCTGTTTCTCATCTTGGGAAAGGAAGCTTAGATGTGGAAGAACATCTAAGAGAGCCAGTGTGGTGTAGTGGTTAAGAGCGGTAGTCTCGTAATCTGGGGAACTGGGTTTGCGTCTCCGCTCTCCACATGCAGCCCCACTCACCTCACAGAGTGTTTGTTGTGGGAGAGGAAGGGAAAGGAGAATGTTAGCTGCTTTGAGACTCCTTCGGGTAGTGATAAAACGGGATATCAAATCCAAACTCTTCTTCTTCTTCTTAAACCAATTGTGCCTGTACACTTCTTTCAAAGTTTTTAAAAATGGAATGTGATTTATTAAGAGATTTTAACAAATGCCAGATGGACTACTTGTCCCAAGTAGTGCAAAGTACTTGATTTTTTCAAGGTTGTTACTTAACATGATTGTCTGTAAATACATATTCTGATCAGAATCTATCAAAACTTAAAGTTTCACGAGTGCCCATAGAATTATAGATGTTCAGTTGATGGCTCAAATCTCAACATGTCATTTTGTAAACATGCCACACTGAAATGGATGCGGCATTAACAGGGTCACCATTGTTTTCGGCTCTGAGGTAGATTTCAAATTCTACAAAAAAAAATCACAGTGGAAAATAAGAATAAGAATAATTTTATTATTTATTCCCTGCCCCTCTGGCTGGGTGGCTTCTAACACATTTAAAAACATAGGTAGAGGTAAAGGTTAAAGGGACCCCTGACCATTTGGTCCAGTCGTGACCGACTCTGGGGTTGCGGTGCTCATCTCGCTTTAAAGGCCAAGGGAGCTGGTGTACAGCTTCTAGGTCATGTGGCCAGCATGACTAAGCTGCTTCTGGTGGACCAGAGCAGTGCACGGAAATGCTGTTTACCTTCCCGCCGGAGCGGTACCTATTTATCTACTTGCACTTTGGCGTGCTTTTGAACTGCTAGGTTGGCAGGAGCAGGGACCTAGCAATGGGAGCTCACCCAGTCACGGGGATTCAAAACGCTGACCTTCTGATTGGCAAGTCCTAGGCTCTGTGGTTTAACCCACAGTGCCACCCACGTCCCTTGTTGTTGTTGTTGTTGTTTAGTCGTTTAGTCATGTCCGACTCTTCGTGAACCCATGAACCAGAGCACGCCAGGCACTCCTGTCTTCCACTGCCTCCCGCAGTTTGGTCGAACTCATGCTGGTAGCTTCGAGAACACTATCCAACCATCTCATCCTCTGTCATCCCCTTCTCCTTGTGCCCTCAGTCTTTCCCAACATCAGGGTCTTTTCCAGGGAGTCTTCTCTTCTCATGAGGTGGCCAAAGTCTTGGAGCCTCAGCTTCAGGATCTGTCCTTCCAGTGAGCACTCAGGGCTGATTTCCTTAAGAATGGATAGGTTTAATTTTCTTGCAGTCCATGGGACTCTCAAGGGTCTCCTCCAGCACCATAATTCAAAAGCATCAATTCTTTGGCGATCAGCTTTCTTTATGGTCCAGCTTTCACTTCCATACATCTTTTTTTTTATATGATATTTATTAAGGTTTCCAAAAAAAAGTTACATATATAAGAAAAAGAAAAATAGAAAAAATACAAAATACAAAATACAGAAAAAATAAAAGAGACTTAAAAAACAAATCAATCTTTCCATGCCTTACATTTCATTTACTTGTTTCCCTGACCTCCTCACGCCTCCCTTTTTTGTATTCCAGTTCAATTAATTAATTCAGCAATTCCTTTCCCTCTTTGTTTTTATCTTAATCCTTTAACTTAATATATTATAGCTTTAGATTCTCACCTGTTAACAATCCATTTTTACATACACCTTTATAAAATTGCTGCTAAAACCACATAACTTCATTCTGACATCATTCTAACATTCATTAATTTTACAGTATTTCTGTAAATAGTCTTTAAATTTCTTCCAATCTTCTTCCACCGACTCTTCTCCCTGGTCTCGGATTCTGCCAGTCATTTCCGGCAATTCCATGTAGTCCATCACCTTCATCTGCCATTCTTCCAGAGTGGGTAGATCTTGTGTCTTCCAATACTTTGCAATAAGTATTCTTGCTGCTGTTGAGGCATACATAAAGAAAGTTCTGTCCTTCTTTGGCACCATTTGGCCGACCATGCCCAGGAGAAAGGCCTCTGGTTTCTTCAGAAAGGTATATTTAAATACCCTTTTCATTTCATTATAAATCATCTCCCAGAAAGCCTTAATCCTTGGGCACGTCCACCAAAGGTGAAAGAATGTACTTTCGGTTTCTTTACATTTCCAACATTTATTATCGGGCAAATGATAGATTTTTGCAAGCTTGACTGGTGTCATGTACCACCTGTATATCATTTTCATAATATTGCGTGGCAAGTCCCCTCCCCCATGTGAAATGAAGACACTGGACACATTATTTAAGGTTAATGGGCATAAAAGGCCACAACTTTATTGATTACAGAATTGAAAGGTATTGGCTTTAGGCATTGGCTCCTATCGACTACCCGGCATGGGGACTGGGAAGGGTTGTCCACAAGCCGTGGGAGTCCTGTTGAAGTATGCCAACTAGGATCCCACGGGTGTCACCGCTCGGGGGCGTGCCGGAGGCCCTTACCTCCCTAGGTTTCGGACAAGGCAACGCCCCCCGGAGTCCTCTACTGGACTACCCCTTTCATTGGGGGGAAGGTGATGGTGCTTCCTTCCCCCCATTCATTTGCATAACAACCCCTGCCAATGCCTAACCGCCACCCGAGCGAAGCTCGCCGCCAATACCTTCAAACCTGTAACCAATTCCTAATCCCTGCTATGATGTCCCCTAACCAAATATCGTTTTCAGCATCTGAAAGATGCACGCCATCCCATCTGTAGAGGGCCTCGTTGCTGTACTGGATGCCAGGGTGGCCGATGACACACCCGCCCAGAGCCACCACTCTACGCTCCACAGCCCACTGCAAGACTTTTCTTGCTTTATTGATTCCGACCGGGCTCGAACAGTCCTTCCATATCCTCCTTTCAAGCAACGAGGACCACAATATAGTAATGTTTGGGTAAACCGCCATCAGATCAGCAAAATCGTCAAAAATGTTCCATCTCAAGTCAATCGCTTGACTTATTGCGGAACTTTAGGAAGTCGGCCCACGCTTTCTTGTAAGATCTCATTGTGGAGGGGGCGACTGCACCGAATACTCCCTTCATCACTTCTTCCTCCCAAGACTCCAGAGATGCTCCGGGAAAGGCATCGATGATTGTTCCGCATCCGGCGCTAATGAGCGGAAGCGCTCCATCTGAAAGCGAGACAGAGCATCCGCGATGTCATTATTAATGCCGGGTACGAATTTGGCTGAGAAATATATATTGTTCTCGAGACGCAGGAGGACGAAGGACCGCAACAAGTTTCCCACCCTAGAGGAGCGCGCGAACTGTCTGGAAAGAACCGCTACCACTGCCTGGTTATCTGTGTTGAAACAGACCCTATAATTGCGAAACTGCTCTGCCCAGAGATGTACTGCCACTAGGATAGGGAAAAATTCCAAGAATGTAAGGTCCCGAGAAATGGGCTGGCCCTGCCAGTCTTCCGGCCACCTTTTTGCACACCACTGGCCCCTGAAATAAACCCCGAAACCCAAGGACCCTGCTGCATCTGACTGGACTTGGAAGTCAGCATTGAGTGCCATGGAGTCCTGCCACAGGGATATGCCATTGTATTTATCAAGGAATTGCAGCCAGACTTCCAAATCTGCCTTGACTTCCTTAGAGAGGCAAACCCTATGCTGCGGTGCCCTGAGACCTGCCGACAGTCTGGCCAGACGGCCACAAAAAGGTCGACCTGGTGCCACTACCCTACAAGCGAAATTTAGGTGACCTAGCAGGGATTGAATTTGCCTTAGAGTAACCTTCTTTAGAGGCAGTAGCTGTTGTATCAATTCCTTAAGGGCTAACAGTTTTTCCCGAGGCAGTCTGGACGTTTGGGCCACGGTGTCTAACTCAATGCCTAGATAGACCAATGAAGTAGATGGACCCTTCGTTTTCTCTGCGGCCAGTGGCACCCCCAGCTCACCTGCCAGGGCCGTGAAAGCCTCCAAGAGGGCGGAGCATCGCTGCCTGTTATCTGCTACCAAAATAAAATCATCAAGGTAATGCAGTAAGCCCGACGACCCTGTCCTAAGGCGTAGGGCCCAAACCAGAAAGGTACTAAACGACTCAAAAGCTGAGCAAGCCACGGAGCAGCCCATAGGCATTGCTTTGTCAATGAAATACGCCCCCTCAAATCTAAAGCCCAGCCAACGGAAGTCCGCTGGATGGACGGGAAGAAGGCGAAATGCCGACTCAATGTCACATTTGGCAAGGAGTGCCCCTTGCCCAAATTTGCGGATCATTTTTACTGCTTGGTCGAAGGAGGCATATTTCACCGTACAAAGCTTCTGGGGAATCGCGTCATTGACCGAGCCTCCCCTTGGGTAAGAGAGGTTGTGGATCATGCGAAATTCCCCTGGTGTCTTTTTTGGTACAATGCCTAACGGGGATAGATGAAGTCCTTCCACTGGAGGCTCAGCAAAGGGACCTGCTACCCTACCTGCACTGATTTCTTTCTCTATCTTTTTCCTGACTATCTCTGGCCTTTCCCTGACTGATTTTTGATTTTGTGGGTCCCCGGTGTTAGGGGGAAAAGACACGGGGATTCTGAAACCCATGGAGAACCCCTCCCAAAGGTACTGCGCGGCTTTCTGATCGGGATATTGATCCAGCAGGGTTCTGAGGGGCTGAAGACGGATGGGGGAAAAGGCTAAGCCAAGATGCAAGTTACTGGTGGCTACCGGGCCCTTGGTGGGAGGATCCGAGGGCGCCCCTGTTATTGTTGTGGAAGAACCCCCTGCCCCCACGAAAGGGCTGCTGTTTGTTCTTGAAGCACGCAGAGGCGGGGTGGTTGCCCCAGCACCGCTCACATTCATGAAGATACTTACAGGAGGGTCGCGAGCATACACCCCTGTTGTACTCCCAGCAGTGGCGGCGCTGCTTCGCCTCTGTCTTACCCGCCTTGGCTGAATCCTGGTTTTCCTTTTCGATGTAAGGGTTGACGTCCTCGCCCCAGTAATTAGGATCCGTTAGATCCCATCGGGTGGAAGGCAGGAGAGAAGCATTTCTACGGAAATTCTCATCATATGTTAAGGCGGCATTTCCCCCCGCAAGCGCGTGTGCCCTCCTCATGTGAGCCAGATAAGCAACCAAATCCATGGAGCGCCGAGGATAAGCCGCGCAAACGACTCCCATGAAAACCTGGTACCCATCCAGCCAATTCTCAAAGGTGCGCTCTGCCCTAGGCGTCCTATACCTCCGCTTACCGAAGGAGCGCCTCTTCTCACCTTTTCCTGTTAGCTTAGTCGGAGGGAGAAGGGTGAACATGTCCACATAGTCCCCATTGAGGATCTTATTCCTCTTCTTCTGGGACAAATGGTTCCCCAATATAAAATCGGTGGACTGATTGGTGGCAACTTTTACATCCTCCACTAATGCCCCATCCTTCCATTCCAGCACACCATTAAAGGTCTTACGATGGGAATTGGCCCTCCTTTCATGCGCCCAAAGTGGGATCCCATGATTCCCTTCCCCCAGACCCCAGTAGCTATCCATGGGGCCCTCGCTATCTGAATCCGAGGATGACGTACCTGAGTCGTCCTCAGTCTCGGACTGCTTACTTCTTTTCTTCTTCGAAGACGTGTGCTTCTTTTTGGACTTTCTTTTCCCTCCTTGCGCCTCGACGTTGGCTGGGTTCACACTGGTGGCTGTCTGAGCACCTTGAGGTCCCACATGCTCCTCCTCCAAGGTGGAACCCGCTCTGTCATCAGTAGAGCTGTGCTGGGGCTGCTGCTCCTGAAACACACTAGGAATGTCTACAATCTGTGAAACAGCATTGCCACTGGCACCCTTGGCCGTAGCCTTCCCCTTGCCGTGACCTTTTGCAGGTGCCTTTCCTTTGCCACAGCTTTGGTTGGTTTTCCTAGCCATGGCTGCCTGGGCACGGGTATTAGGGTGACCTACGATTGCCGTGTCCGACTGGTTGCTAGCCCCTGCAACGACTGGGATGTCCTGCTGACCCTGACAGCTGGGAGGAGTATCGGGTATCACGTCCTGTGATGGTTCCGGGGCTGGAAGGGCCAAAGCCCCCCTAGGCCTACACTGTCTGTAAAAAGTTTCAAAAGCCATGAAAAATTGGGCGAAGGCTTGAGGGTCACATGGCATGGCCGGCATCTGGGCACCCCCATTGCCTGTGGGAGGTGCCATCTGATTACCGGAGGTGGATGGCTGCTGGTCCCCACCGGAAGCCATTACTTACACTGAAGCGTCAACAATAGCCACTGAAATTATTTGCCTAAAGATATGGTGTTGCCCACCTAGGTGGACTGTGTACTCCACACTAGTTCAGTATACCCTAAGCTAACTTAAATGCCACCACCAGCCACTGCCAGCGATCAGCAACACAGCCTAAAGCTGCACCCAGCTCAGTATTGTTGACGCTGACTTGGCACAACGTTGAATCTGGAAAGGGCTGCTTGCACCTAGTTCAGTATTATCAACACTGACCTAGCTGTTACTTAATCTGTAGGAGCTGGCTGCCAAGTTCAGTATTATCAGCACTGGCTTAGCTCCAACTTAAAACTAGAAATGCTAGCTGCGACCTAATTCGATAATCTCAACACTGGTTTAGCTGTTACTTAACTCTTTAGAAGCTAGCAGCACCTATTCTAATAATACCTACACCGGTACAGCTGTAACTTAAATCAATAAAAGCTAGTTCAGTACCACTAGCCCTATTAGGTAAAAGAATTAAATTTTATATATACATATTAATACTGCTATTATTAGATTTTTAACTATATATTGAATTTTATTTTATCTCCAATAAGTCCAAATTAAATTTCCCTTAAATCAATTGGTTCCAGCAAAACCCAAATCCCAGTGAGAGAGGACGTTTATATTTGCAGAAGGCTATTAGTTCAATTTCTTGAATGAAGGAGAGGGCTTAACTTACCACTGCCAAATAATCTTCACTGTACCAGGCACTGGGCCCCAGCAGCATAAAAGCAACTTGAAAAGACTTACAGCACACAGCACTTTAGACCCACAGACGAATGAAAACCAAGAAATTCAAACAATTAACTCCCAACGCCTTCTGACTTACTGCCAAAATCAACGCGCAACAGACCTGCTAAACTATACCTCGAAAAGGAAAATTCCTAAGCAGTAAAGCTATAATACACCGCGTACGTAAAGGGTCTGCTTGAATTATGCGAAAACCTTGCTTGCCTAATCGCAGCTTGCTTGTGCTGCTATTTCCGTTCAAAGAATACGAGGCTTGTGTTTAGAATATATTCCTACCGGCGCACGCCACACTTAAGATGGCTGCCCGGGCCTCTACATGTGGCCCTTCCCAAGATGGCGACTGTCAACAGCCTTTCCCCCTCGCCTTGACAAAGATGGCCGCTCGCGCTACTACCACGTGTGCCCGCAAAGATGGCTCCGGTTCTCCGCCCTTAACAAAGCCCTTAGCAGAAATGGTAGCCGCAGCTTCAAAACCCACGCTTAGGGGAGGCGGGCGGCTGCTGTATCCACAGCAACCAGGCAAACTAATCCGGCGAGACAAGGCAAGCGAAGTTGGAGAGCAGAAACACGAGGACAAAATGCAATGCCAACCAGGGGGCTGAATAACAGCTGGGGGGGAATTAGAACAGGGAAGAGCAGATCGGTGCCGTCACTCAGTGAGCGCAAACCTGGCGCTAAGAGGGAGAAAAGCCGGGGGACAGCTAAGGGAGGCAACCAGCCGGTAAACCTGAGGACGTAAGAAGCTGAAGGGGGGAAACCAGGAAACCAGAGAGAAAAGCAGGGAAGAAAAGAAAACCATGACCCAAGCGAGAAGGAAGGAGCGGACGGTGGCTGCGGACTGGGGCGCTCCGCTCCGTGTACTTTACCCCTCCTGCTCTCTGGTTTCAATCACGACGCTCCCTGCGCTGCCTGTAACTCCGATACTGATCGTGGGGTGTTCAAGCAGCTGCTCCGATCCTCCTGCGACTCCACAGCTGACAAGGTAGGTGTCCTCCCCGCGCAAGCAAGCAAAGAGGGAAATTCCCGCGGAGCCGCTCGTGTCTCACAACCTTCTTTCTGCCGGCAAACCACCCCAGCAAAAGTGATTTCAGCTCCAGTGGAGACCGTGGTCTCCTGAGTGATTTCAGCTCTGGAGGGGTGAAGCCAAGCACGAGGCAGAAGGTGAGGCTCGCAACGGCTCCGCAACAGCGACGAAAACCTCACAGCTGGAAAGGGGAAAAGAGGGCGGTCCCCGGGCGTGCCTGGCCTTAAATAGGCTAGGCCCCACCTCCCCAACCCGCTGATTGGCGGGCCGGGTCGGAGACACGCCCGGGGATTCCCTGTTCACGCGGGGGCAAAGGCCGGCCCCCGCGTGTGTGTGGGAGGGATTAGCCCGCAACCCCCTCTCCTCCCAGGTCGGAAATGGCTTTCTCTCTTAAGGCATTACATGCCATAAACTTCATACCTGTGGTCCATAACTGTTCCCAGTCAGCCATCATTATGTTATGTCCAACATCTTGTGCCCATTTAATCATAGCAGATTTCACCGTTTCATCCTGAGTATTCCATTTCAACAGCAAGTTATACATCTTTGACAAAATCTTGGTTTTGGGTTCTAACAGTTCTGTTTCCAATTTTGATTTTTCCACCTGGAAGCCAATTTTCTTGTCCAAATTATATGCCTCCATTATCTGATAATAATGAAGCCAATCTCGCACTTTATTTCAATCTGTCTCCCTCTTGTTCCAAAATTTCCCAATATTTCGGCCATTTGGCCTCCATATTGAGCTTTTTCTGAGCCTTCGCTTCCATCGCTGACAACCACCTTGGGGTTTTATTTTCAAGTAGGTCCTTGTATCTTATCCAGACATTAAACAATGCTTTCCTGACAATATGATTTTTAAATACTTTATGTGCTTTGACCTTATCATACCACAAATATGCATGCCATCCAAATACATTATTAAAACCTTCTAAATCCAAAATGTCTGTGTTTTCAAGAAGTAGCCACTCTTTCAGCCAGCAAAAAGCTGCTGATTCATAATAAAGTTTAAGGTCTGGCAGGGCAAATCCACCTCTTTCCTTTGCATCCGTTAGTATTTTAAATTTTATTCTAGGCTTCTTGCCCTGCCAGACAAATCTAGAAATATCTCTCTGCCACTTCTTGAAGCAATCCATTTTATCCAAAATTTGCAATGTTTGAAACAGAAACAACATTCTAGGCAATACATTCATTTTTATCGCAGCAATACGGCCTAGCAGTGAAAGCTTCAAATTTGACCAGATTTCTAAATCTTTTTTCACTTCAGTCCAGCATTTTTCATAATTGTCTTTAAATAGATTCCCATTTTTAGCTGTCATGTTAATCCCCAGGTATTTCACTTTCTTAACCACTGTTAAACCTGTCTCATTCTGAAACCTCTCTCTCTCAATCGCCGTTAAATTTTTCTCTAAGACCTTTGTTTTTGACTTAATCAGTTTAAATCCTGCAACCTGACCAAATTCTTGAATCAGTTCCAAAACTCTTTTGGTACTAGATTTTTGGTACTGTAATGTCAGTACTAATTCATCTGCAAATGCTCTCAATTTCTACTGTTTAGCTCCGACTTGTATACCTTTAACCAATTGGTCCCTTCTAATCATGTTCAGCAGGACCTCCAGGACCGATATAAAAAGCAATGGGGAGATTGGGCAACCTTGTCGTGTCCCTTTTTCTATCTTAAATTCCTCCATCACCATGTTATTAACAATTAATTTAGCCTTTTGTTCTGAATAAATTGCACTTATACCGTTTCCAAAGCCTTGGCCTACCCCCATCCCCTGTAGATTCTTCTTCATGAAACTCCAAGAAATGTTGTCAAAAGCTTTCTCCGCGTCCACAAATATCAAAACTGCCTTGGTGTTAATATTCACTTGTAATTTTTCACTTCCATACATCACTACTGGGGAAACCATAGCTTTTACTATATGGATCTTTGTCGGCAAGGTGATGTCTCTACTTTTTAAGATGCTGTCTAGCATCTCTAATAAATGTTAAATATTAAGAACTTCCCGATATAAGGCTGCCTTCAGGTGTCTTCTAAAAGTGGTATAATTATTTATCTACTTGACATCTGATGGGAGGAGAAGTCCCCCTGCCTGTTTCCCTGTAACATTACAAAGTTAACACTTAACAGTACCACAGTTGAAGCAAGGGTTAAGTCAACTGTGTGCCTTCTCTTATAAACAGCTTTTTCAGTCAAACTCCCACCATGAAGACCTTCTCCAGTCTCCCAGTTCTCTTCTCCCTGAAACTGTTACTGGTTGGTCTAGGTAAGCAATGTATGAAATGAAGAAATTATGGGAATATTTACAAGACTTTGGCTCTGGTTAATTAAGCAATCTATGGCCTTTTAAATTTTGTAGGTGGGTGGGTGTTGACCTTCAAAATAGGGAAGGTCATGGACTGAGCATGTGGGCAACATGCATGGGGACTTTGAGAGCATGGCTTCCATGCACGCCCCTGTCCTCATCTGTGAATTGGGCTTCATGAGTTCAGCCTAGTATGTGGCATGCCTCCACCAGACAATTTTTCAGGAATTTGGGGTTGTTGTTTTTTTTGGTATTATTATTTTGGCCGAGCTTGAGCCTATTCAATGCACAGCCCTGTCTCCCTCCATGGATTAGGTTTCATAAGAGCATGTAGCATATAATCTTCTGAGATAGTCTACCATCTTCTTTTCTTTTCCATAGCATTCTCTTATAGGATTTCGAGGAGATGGGAGTGCCATGCTGCTGGAGGACTTTGCCAAGAAGTTTTCTGTCGTTTGCCCCAACCCTATCAGTGTGGTGTAGTGGTTAAGAGCGGTAGTCTCATAATCTGGGGAACCGGGTTCGCGTCTCCGCTTCTCCACATGCAGCTGCTGGGTGACCTTGGGCCAGTCACACTTCTTACACTTCTTTGAAGTCTCTCAACCCCACTCACCTCACAGAGTGTTTGTTGTGGGGGAGGAAGGGAAAGGAGAATGTTAGCCGCTTTGAGACTCCTTAAAGGGATATCAAATCCAAACTCTTCTTCTCCTTCTTCTATCACATTGGGAGCTGTAATTACCATATTCTGGTCTGTTGCAAATTTTGACAGGAGATCATATAGACAGAGGCTCCACAATTCGGGGGGGGGGGGGAAATACTAAGATCTCTTTTAACAATGTGTCATGTGTGTTTGTGCAAGATCGGTTCTGCCTAGATGACCACATGTATCCTTCTTGGGGTTTTCTTATGACAAAACAAGAGTTTCATGACATTGATTTTGGTGGTTTAGCTGGCTCCTGAAATAGGGGTATGGTTTAAGAAAACTAGATCTGTAAATTGATGAGAGGAGCTATCTTCAAATGGAGTAGTTACAGATGAGACCACACAGACTCTTCTCTTTGAGGCAAGAAACTTTGCTAGAAGGCTTTGAGCCAAGATGGGCAAACTGGAATGCTTGTTCTTAGAGGACAACATTGATATAGTAGGCACAATTGAAATAGATAGAATGAAGAGACACAGTAGGACACGGTTGTCTTTCATTTTAAACTCTCTATAAAGGATGTATTGGAGGCAGTGTTGTTCTGTACCACAAATAAAGCATTGGGTCCAGCAAGCTAGAAATCTCCTGGGCACCGAGAGAAATTTAGTAATGGGGACATGCTATGATCTCCCGATCAAAATGCTCAGGCATTTTTTGAGTTGTGGAAATCAGTATATGAAATCAAGGAACCATCCAAAAGAGGAAATGTTGTAGTAGTCAGTGCATTCAGCTACCCTCACAAAGACTGGCTACATACATGTTCAAGTCATGAAGAAGTGGTGAAATTTATAGATACTGTTCCCAGAACAGTTGGTCATGTACTGAGCTGTCATGGCGAGAACCATGGACATTAAACAAACAGAGACTATGGGTTGAGACCCATCCCTAGCTAAGATAGAAGATTATTTTTTTTTACTAGGCATTGTAGGGGATGATATAAATAGAAATGATTGTAAACTGTTTTTGTATGCAATGATAGCAACAAGAATATTATTGGCACAAAAGTGGAAGCAAGAAGAATTACCGACGAAAGAAGATTGGAGGATGAAACTGATGGACTATGCAGAACTAGATTAACAGGAAGAATTCAAAACTGGCGGGACCAGAAATTCACAAAAGATTGGCATAAATTTATGGACTATTTGAAAAGTAATTGTGATGACCAGATTACATCTGTAGGTTTGCAGGAAGTTTTGTAGGGGGAATAATTTGAATTATTGCATTATTGAATGAAAAGGATGACATTAGTTATGATACTTAAATGCAATATGAATTTTAGAAATGCAGGAGAAATTATAAAAATGGGAGATCATCAGAGGTGCTGATGGAAGTCCAAAAGATTGTATAAGAGATGAAATTTTGTGGAATGTATGGCAATTTATATGTTTTAAAATGAATAAAAATTATTATAGAAAAAGAGATAGAAGATAAATTGGGCTCACTCAGTGGTCGTGCCACTACAAGAAATTTTAATTGGGGTCAACTGATTCTATCGATAGGTTGTAACAGATGTTAACTGTTATGCTGATCTAAAACGTTAAATTAACAGCAATATTGTAATTATTTGACTGAGAGTCTTTTCTTTTGCAGCTGCAATGCAGATGTGGTGAGTGGATGGAAACACCCCTTTTTCAGTTGGGGAGCTGGCAATACTTGAAGTGGATAAAGTTTGCTTTCCCTGCTTTTATAAATCCATAGTACATATCACTCCAATTCCTTTTGTCATTGGCATAAACATGGAAAATGGGGTCTGGAAATGACTGTGGGAAAGATGCTACATGACATTGTTTGTACATAGCTCCAGTGGCGTAGTGTGGGGGGTGCAGGGGGGGCTGGCCGCACTGGGCGCAACATCTGGGGGGGGCGCGCTCGCACTCGCAGCTCTCTGCCCCTACCTGGCTCACTCACTCTCTCTCACTGCAGTGCTGGCTGTGCGAATCCGATCCGAGCCGCTGGGTCGCTGCCCACTGTGGAGGGGGTGGGTGCCAGGCGTGCGGTGTGGAGAGAGAGCGAGGGACTATCTGGGGGAGGGACAGTGCAGCGGCTGCCCAGCGCAGCGCTGAGCGCGGGAGAGAACCACACCAGACCAGACCAGGCAGCAGCAAGAAGAAGCTGGCAGCGGCAGCAGGTTAGGGGGCACAAATTACTTGCCTTGCCCCGGGTTAGGGGGTGCAAATTACTTGCCTTGCCCCGGGTGCTGACAACCCACGCTACGCCGCTGAATAGCTCTGATCTGCTAAAAATATACATAATAATAGGTTTAAGAAATAGTGCAACAATACAGATGTACATCATGGTTCCTCGTTTTTATTATTATTGCTACAGCTAAAGCATTAAAACAAGCAATGTAAAACCATTCTAATGAACACATGGAGAATACTTGAGGCAACCATGCATCCTCATTACACACTCTGGAAATAATGTTTCTATAAATGCCAAACATATAAGATTAATTACTACAACAGATTTGCAAGGTTAACAACAACAACAACAACTCTTTAAACCATGAAGAGCGTCAGTGATGTGATATCTACAGTAAATAAAGAAAATCTGTAACAGTCCGGTATAATCCAGGATAACATACTTATTCAAAAAGAAACGTTAACAGAAAATGGTCTGAGTTCTTACGGTGAGGAATTAATGAAATAAATTAAGGGAGATTAGTAACGCTGCCTCTACCTACTCTGCAGTATTCCTCATTTTTGATGTGAGATCACAATCCAGAGGGACTGCCCAGTTGGAAGATCCTTCAGATCATAATAAACCTTCAAAAGATAATTATAACCAAGTGTACCTAAAATGAGATAAAACACATGTAACTGCTAAATGCCTGAATACACTGCTGAAACAAAAATGTTTTAAGCAAGTTCCTTAAGTACCTCCAAGTTGTAGGTTGTAGGGTTCTTAAGAAGGAACATTGATCCTTATCTCATATAATGATTATTGAAGCAAAGTGGGTTTATCTAGTTTTTCGTCATGTTCCGTGTTTTGGTTTTGAAGTCCACAGTCAGGCAGGTTCTCCAGATCAATATAAACAGTTTGGTCAAAGAGGGATGCCATGTAACAGTGAGATTAAAAGGCTGAAGAAGAGCACAAGGAAGGAAGTTAAATCAAAAGGAACAGAGGCTTTCCATTTCTTTGGTATGTAACTGTAGGTATAAAGGTAAAGGGACCCCTGACCATTAGGTCCAGTCGTGACTGACTCTGGGGTTGCGGCGCTCATCTCACTTTATTGGCCAAGAGAGCCAGTGTACAGCTTCCGGGTCATGTGGCCAGCATGACTAAGCCGCTTCTGGCGAACCAGAGCAGCGCACGGAAACGCCGTTTACCTTCCCGCCTTACCTTACCTTACCTATTTATCTAATTGCATTTTGACATGCTTTCGAACTGCTAGGTTGGCAGGAAACTGTAGGTATAAATAAGTACAATATCTAAAGTATATATATTGTATGTCTCTTTCAACAACCATTCATTGTAAACCAGATTGGTAGAGGGGGGGGATATCCAAACCAATGAGAAAGATTCACTCAAGGGTTCCACATGTGGATGAAGGGTTAAACCAGCTCCTCTCTTCCACCTACAACAGATTTTTCAACAAATGTTCCACCATGAACTCTTTCTTCAGTCTCTCAGTGTTCCTCTCCCTGATACTTCTACTGGCTGATCCAGGTAAGATATGCATGTGTCAGGGTCTGGCAGGATGAAAAAGATTGCTGGGAACCTGCCTCTCAATAGCCCCCCAGGGAGGGTTCCAAATATGACATCTTAGAGCCCAGAGCCTGGTGGTGGGACACTGAGTCAGCAGAGGGGACAAGCAGGAGACTTGAGCAGTCAAGGGGGGTCAGGAGAAGGAGGGTCTTCCAGGACAGGATTAGAAGCTGAGAGTCACAGCATGCACACAGACTCTCTCAGTCCTGCTGACTCTCTGACTCTCCTCCTACTCTGACCCACTGCTTGAAGCAATGAGCCAGATGAGTGCAGAGAAAGAGCTCACCCCCCTCAATGCAACCTTCACCTGCTTGGTGGGATCCAGAGTGAGAAGCTAGAGGGGAAAGGCATACCTAGAGCTTAGTTTCAGCAATGCCTTCATTGAGTTACGACGAACCAGGGACACTGCTGTATTGTTGTTTTCCGCTAATAAAACACTAATTGCATCCCGTGCTTTCTCTGTGTGCGCCTGCCCTGTGGATGACATGGCTCATTGAGAGCTCCTTGACAGCATGGAATGATGGACTTATGGGGGTAGATGATTCAGAGACATGTAAAAAATAATAAATAAATAAATAAATAAATAAATAAATAGGACTGGTACAGCAGGAAGATGACCAAATTCTTTAGTAGACGTCTGAAGGCAGCCCTGTTTTGGGAAGCTTTTAATGTTTAACAGACCACTGTATTTTAATACTTTGTTGGAAGCTGCCCAGAGTGGCTGGGGAAACCCAGCCAGATGGGTGGGGTATGAATTATTATTATTATTATTATTATTATTATTATTATGGCCCAACCCTTTGGAACCCTGAACATACAAATTCACCCAAAGTCTTTCTTCATTTCTGCAAGGTACACACACACATACACACACACACACAGAGAGAGAGAGAGAGAGAGAGAGAGAGAGAGAGAGAGAGAGAGAAACCAATATCTGGAGCATTCACTTCTGTTTTCTTGGTGGAAGAAGGTGCTGCTTAACACCATTGCTGATTGAGGACCATCAGGGTCCTCAAATATATGAAATTCCCTCCTCCCCCTCCTCCCCAACATTCAAGTGAATGTGAGTAACAGGCCACTGTAGATCTTCATCACTTAAAACAGAGGAGGTCAGGGACTGACCAGCTGGGGCAAAACCCACCAGGACATTGGAAACATCACCTGAATGCATGTATGGATCTCCATTCATGGGCCAGGCTTCATGTCTTCTGGCAAATGTGTAGCATGCCTACTCAGAAATCATTTGTCATATTTGTTGCTTTCTACAGGATTCTCTACCATTACGAATGAAAAGCACTGCTATCAAGCCAAAGGACAATGCAAACCACGTGAATGTGATTGGCCCTCTAGTTATTATGGAGGAATGTGTCATATGTATACAATAGTCTGTTGTCTACTCACAAAGTAGAAAAATACTAAGATAGACTTGAAGCATATGTGCTCCATGTCTTTGTGCAAGACCTATTCTGTATAGGTATTTGCTTGAATCAACTTCAGGGCTCTCAATAGCAGCAAATTGTGGGGCGGCTTTGCCAACCCCAAAATCTAGAGGAGCTCAAATCTCAGCTTGCAATGAAGGTAGATGTAGCTAATATTGCAGCATTAGGGGGGAAATACCAGAATCAAAGAAACCTGAGAAATCTCCATTGCTGTTATGAATAATCTAGAAGAATCTTCTTAACATTTGCTGGTTAACTGACATTTGACATAAACATCTCATACTGGAAGATTTGGTCATAAGGGACAAGCATCTGACAGCAGGCATTATGTAGCCTCCAGAATTGGACTTCTTTTCAGACAGCAGTTGACTGTATCTGACAGCTGGCATATAGTTGTGATCTATGCAGCAATCAAAATATAAAATTCTCTGTATTTGTTTTCAAAGTAGTAGCAGAATTCAGTAAATGTTCCCTTAACTAAATTTGGTCAATAAAATTTGTTGATTCTGAATTCTTCAGTCATATTGTTTAAATGTTGTATTTTGTGACTGGCTGGCAACATGAAACACTGGCTTTCACATAAACTGTTGGAACCCTTGGGGATTTGGGGCATCTTAAAAAGCAGAGACATCACCTTGCCAACAAAGGTCCTTGTAGTTAAAGCCATGGTTTTCCCAGTAGTGATGTATGGAAGTGAGAGCTGGACCATAAAGAAGGCTGATCGCCAAAGAATTGATGCTTTTGAATTATGGTGCTGGAGGAGACTCTTGGAGTCCCACGGACTGCAAGAAGATCAAACCTATCCATTCTTAAGGTAATCAGCCCTGAGTGATCACTGGAAGGACAGATCGTGAAGCTGAGGGTCCAATACTTTGGCCACCTCATGAGAAGAGAAGACTCCCTGGAAAAGACCGTGATGTTGGGAAAGATGGAGGGCACAAGGAGAAGGGGACGACAGAAGACAAGATGGTTGGACAGTGTTCTTGAAGCCAGTAACATGAGTTTGACCAAACTGCGGGAGGCAGTGGAAGACAGGAGTGCCTGGTGTGCTCTGGTCCATGGGGTCACGAAGAGTCAGACACAACTAAACGACTAAACAACAACAACATGAAGAGGAGAAGTGGCAAGAACAGGAAAGGAACAGTCAGCTTCTCCACCACCATGGCTGTGGTATAAATCAGCCTCACCCTAAATCAGCTTTTCTTTTAACAAAATAAGGGTTTGGGGGCTTCATTACACACATTTCTATGGTATAGCTGGCTTATGAAATAGCCAGGATTTCAGAAAAGCCAGATCTCTTTATTGATCAGAGATAATATTCAGGCTGGAATATTCAGCTGACCCCCTTTATTTGAGACAAGGAACTCTGCAGGCTAAGACTAATCCTGGCAGGTCAAAGTAAACCTTTCAGAGAAAAGCATGCCTTCCAACATTTCTCTGATGAAAATAGGGACATCCTATTCCATGATGATGATGATACCCCACACATCTGGCTGGGTTGTCCCAGCCACTCTTGACAGCTTCCAACATATATAAAAACATAATAAAACATTTAAAAAACTTCCCTGTACAAGGCTGCCTTCAGATGTCTTCTAAAGGTTGTACAGTGGTACCTCAGGTTAAGTACTTAATTTGTTCCGGAGGTCCGTTCTTAACCTGAAACTGTTCTTAACCTGAAGCACCACTTTAGCTAATGGGGCCTCCTGCTGCTGCCACACTGCCTGAGCATGATTTCTGTTCTGATCCTGAAGCAAAGTTCTTAATCTGAAGCACTATTTCTGGGTTAGCGGAGTGTGTAACCTGAAGCGTATGTAACTTGAAGCGTATGTAACCCGAGGTACCACTGTATAGTTACTTATCTTCTTGGCTCAGGGGTTGCATGACTCTATATCCTCCAACATTTTTTCAGTGATAATAGGGACGTCCTAAGGAAAAGTGGAACATTCCAGAATCAAATCAGAAAAAGGTAAATCCGGTACTGTTCCTGGAAAACAGAGACACTTGGAGGGTCTGGAAAAGTCCCTATCAAAATGGTGCGATTTCTGTTCCTGCTAAACCCTCACCCTGACCCAGAGACAATAGGATAAGTTTTGCCCAAATATTGTTGCGTGCAGATGTGGCAGAATGAAAAGCTTCAAATATTTGAATGGCAAGTTGAGAAACGCAGTGAAACCATGAACCTCAGGCCTATGCAGCCTATGATTCAGAATCATTGTGATGACCATTAGGAACCCTGACAGAAAACATGCACTGGATGCCCTGCTAAAATAATGGGACAGTCCCTCTCATTTAGCAGGAGATTATGTTAATCAATAGTCATAATAATAGGTATTTTAAAAAGGTACTTACCTTTACTACTAGGTGAAATTTGTTTTGCAGGTGGGTGACAGGAACTTGCTCTTTCTGTGGGCAACAATACATTTTAACTATCTGGTAATTCAAATCTTCCAAAGTATCAGTGATATTGGAATTCTAGAACTGGATGCATAGGAGCCAGTCCTAGGGGCCGAGGTCCCTTCGACTCTCCTAATGAAATATTTGAAGAGGCCATGCACCCGCACTGATGGGCATTGCCATTCAAGTGTTGTACGTGTGCCATGTGATGTGATTGATTATAAGGGGTGGGGTTTACCTGCCCTCCCCCATATTTTATTCAAGTTGGTACCCCTGACTGGATGAGCCATTGCATCTGGCATGAAGTTGGGCATTTGAGTGGAAACATGCGTCTTAGATCATAGGCTTGGTGATATGTCCAGTTTACCATTGAAACACCACTCCAAGCCTCACTGCTGCTGAGATCTGGAAATGGCAGTGGGGAAAGATTCTACATGAACTGATCTGGATTGTACCTAGCACTAATCTGCTAGGAACAAACACTGAGTTAAGCAGTTTGATTGGGTTACATTGTTCACCTTTACCTACCTATGTCTAGATGCAAAATGACTATCACTGCTGCAGAAATAACACTTGACTTATATTTTCAGGCAACAGACTGGTTGCAAACCCTCTTCACTAAGTCTGTTACAATAATCTAAGCTGGATACACTTGGTGCATGAATGAGCACAGTCAGATTCAATTTAATAATAATAATAATAATAATAATAATAATAATAATAATTATACCCCACCCATCTGGCTGGGTTTACCATGCTGAAAGGAATAGAACTGGGAAAAGAATCAAAGTTCCTGGAAATGTTTCCTGTCTGTTGCTTTCCCTCCTTTCCAACTAATCAACTTGGAAATGCCGAGCACAAATACCCTTGGACTTATTTCTTTACACACACACACACACACACATGGAGCATAAATTTCTCTTTGCTTGGATCATGCTACTATTTCCTCAAATGATTTAGAATGATCAGGATCCTCAAATGGACCTGACGTTTCACTCATATTCCATGGAATGTGAGTACCAGGGCACCAGAGATATCTGTCACTCAAAACATGGAGGTCACGGACTGAGCAGGTGAGGCAGCATGCAGAAAGTGACTGGGGGCCAGCATGACCCCGTCTCCATCCATGGATTGGTCTTTGTGTTTTAAGGCAAATGCCTCCTCAGAATTTGTCTACCACTTTTTCTTTTCTTTTCTACAGGATTCTCCTGGGTATTTACTGCAGTGGAGTGTGATATAGCAGGAGGGCAATGCCAAGAGACCAACTGTTATGAGCCCCGGCAAAATTATGGGGGAGTGTGTGGTGGTCAAAGGATGCACTGCTGTCTCCCCAAACCTATAAAAATGCCCCCCTTTTTGCCACCATATAGAGGTCTTCAAATCTCTGCTTGCAATGAACGTGGCTGCAACTGGTAATGTGATCGTGTACAGATGATCCAAGTGCTGGAAGAAAAGAAACTTGAAATAACTCCCCTTTTTTCTAGGGAATAAATTGGGCATATCACGTATATGTCAGCATTTGATTTCTACAACAGTGTGATAAACCTGGAGGGGAAAAAAATTGGGGGGGGGGAGATTGTGGGCCCCAACTTTACTGGGGAATATGTGGCGATGGTACCAACACAAACTTTAAAAATGAATGCTGAAGAGCAGTATACAAATGTAAACCAACCAACCAAGAAATAAAATAAAATTGAACCAATTTTGCACTTTCTGAAACAATACAAGAACCAAAACAGATCCATCTTTTGAAATATCAAACCCTCCAAATTTTACACCACACTTCTCCAATTAAACATTTGCAACAAGGCAGAAAATGTGCAGAAATGCACATTATGTAAGCAGCATGCAAACAAATCAATATGCATTCTATTAGGGTAGAGGTGCCAGCTTCTCCAGAGGAATGGCAGGGGGTGACACAGCATCCCACAACAACCTGACATCGTGTGCACAACATCCTGAGTAGCCAGAAATTGGTGCAGAAATGTGGAGAACTGCATGTCATATTAGAAAGCTGAAAAAACAGATATTGACATATCTATCCAATGTTGCAGTAATGGGATATGTTTAACTCTCTTAAGGAGGCCGTGGGTGACACAAAAGAGATAAAGGATGGGCAAGCCTTATTGTGATCAGAAATGGCAGAATGAAAAGCTTCTGCTGTGCAAATTGCACCTTCAAAATGTGGAGAAACTATGAATCTCAGTCTCACAAGGATGGAGTTCTTGTTGCAGATAGTTCAAGTGCAACTAAGTACTCTCAAAACTAAAGGAGGGATGGGAGAGGACATATAGGGAAGGAATAACCAATATAACCAAGATG
Source organism: Podarcis pityusensis (assembly GCF_964106645.2). Taxonomy (NCBI): domain Eukaryota; kingdom Metazoa; phylum Chordata; class Lepidosauria; order Squamata; family Lacertidae; genus Podarcis; species Podarcis pityusensis. The sequence continues at coordinate 115,707,304 of NC_138026.1, forward strand.
CACCAATATAAAATGGGGGATACCTGGCTTGCTGGCAGTACATGTGAAAACGTTGTAGAGGCCTTAGAAAACCACAAGCTTAACAAGTCCAGATCAAAGGAGATTCCGGCTAAACATCAAGAATAACTTTATGGCAGTAAGTCAACAGTGTAACAGACTCTCTCAGGAGGTTGAGGACACTGCTTCACTGAAGTTTTTAAAGCAGAGGTTGGGTGGCCATCTTGGATGCTTTAGTTGAGATTCCTGTATTGCACATCACTTGGGAAGGCAGGCGAAATGGTATCAGTGTACTGGAAGAAGCAAAGATCACCAGTGTTGAAGCAATGACTCTTCAACATCAATTTTGTTGGACTGGTCATGTTGTGCGGATGACTGATGATCCTCTTCCAAAGCAAGTACTCTATTCCGAACTGAAAAATGGAAAGCGTAATGCTGGTAGTCAATAAATGAGGTTTAAAGACTGTCTCAAGCAAATCTTTAAAAAAGGTTGTATAAACAGACAACTGGGAAACACTGGCCTGCAAGTGCTCAAGTTTACCAAAGGTGTCATGGGCTTTGAAGACACTCAAACTCAGGACGCAAGGGAGAAACATACTAAGAGGAAGGCACTCTTGGCAAATCCACACCGTGATCAACTCCCGCCCGGAAACCAATGTCTATGGAAGGTCGTGAGGATTCAGAATTGGCCTCCACAGTTGCTTATGGACTCATTATATCCTCCACAACCGAGGATATGGAAGACAATCTTACTCGGCTACGAGTGATCACTAAAGAAGAAGAAGATTGCAGGAGGTTGGACTAGATGACCTTTGGGGTACCTTCCAACTCTATGGTTCTAGGACCAGGGTTCAAATCCTCACTTGATATAAAGCTCACTGGGTGGCATAGGGCCAGTCACTGCCACTCAGCCTCAAATATCTCACAAGGTTGTTGTGTGGATCAAATGTGCACCTGGTAAAGCAATCAGAGGACAGTCCATTCCTCAAAGGGAAACTTAGCTTTAGTTATTTCAGTATTTAGTTAATGCAGTTATCTCAATGCCAATTGGATTTTTGTAAACTGTCACAGGTATACTGCATTTCAGATGGTGGTGGTGATGGCAGTTGAATGAAATAACTGGGTGTATCTATTAGAAATGGAATTTTGTCCTTTCACAGAAAGAAGACCTATCAGGGCAAGTTGAGAGACTGGGGTTAAATGTCCAGATCTTGTTCACCTTCCTACCAGGTGCAGGACATATGGTACTTAGCGGGTACACTCCGTTCTTGGTAAATTTAGCTCTGATCTGCTAACACAAATGCATAATGATGGTTTAAGAAATCTTGAGGACGCTGCCGAGGTGGAAGATCCAGCAGGTAATCATAAATCGTTCAGGCAAAGAGGCACATCTATTAATAGTGTAGTTAAAAGACTAAAGCAGAGCATAAGAAATGAAATCAGAAAGCAACAGAGGTTTCCCATCTCTTTGGTAAGTAGCTGCAGGCAACTATTTCATTACAATCATTTGAAATATAATTGCATTAGGATTGAGACAGCATATTTCCTTCCATTGAATTATTGCCTATTGATACAATGAAGAGCAGAAAAGAAGTTTGGGGGAAGAAGGTGGGGGATAAATAGAGTTAAAATTGTGCTCTACACATCTGCATTGTTTCAATGTTTCTAGTAAAGGAAGCTGTCAAATTTAAGTTGTTTAGCAAGGCCATCCTTCAACTCTATGTGCATGAAGCAGTTGCCCTGGGCAGAACAGAAGATTGCAGCTAAACTCAGTTCCCATTCGCTATCTCTCGCTGGCAATAGACATCACTCAGATGATCAAACCAGGCTTCTATGGATATAGCTCCTAGCATGCAGATGGGAAATGCACTCTAGGGTTGTGCGCTCATCTCACTCTATAGGCCGGGAGCCAGCACTGTCCGCAGACACTTCCGGGTCACGTGGCCAGCGTGACAAGCTGCATCTGGCAAGCCAGCGCAGCACACGGAACGCCGTTTACCTTCCCGCTGGTAAGGGGTCCCTATTTATCTACTTGCACCCGGGGATGCTTTCAAACTGCTAGGTTGGCAGGCACTGGGACCGAACGACGGGAGCGCACCCCGCAGCGGGGATTCGAACCGCCGACCATGCGATCGGCAAGTCCTAGGCGCAGAGGCACGCCACCCGCGTCCCTAGCATGCACATATGTGCTGCTAATTATGGGATTAGATAAAAGATGCAATGGCACCGAATTTTGTAAAATGATATTTAACACAGGAAGGCTCATAGTTCAGTGACAAGAGCATCTGATTTGCATGCAGAGAGTTGTGGGTTCAACCCTTGGCATCTCCAACTAGCATTGGGGCTGTCCACTGTCCGACATCTTGGAGATTCATTGCAAAAACTGTAGGCAATGCTGAACTAAAAGGACTAGTGGTCTGACTGGTAAGTGAATTTCCTGTATTTTTAAAAGCTGCCTTATATTGAGCCACATCCTTCATACAGATGAAGCTCAGCATGATCTCCAGGATCTTTTTTAGCTACTTCATTATTGCATACAGGGATATGCTTCTCTTTATGCTGCTCTACTCAAAAAAAAAAAAAAAAAAAAAAAAGCTGCTGGATTTAGTACAAAATTCAGAGATAGGTTTTATTTTCCATGGATATCCTTATGGTATAGACATGCAACTGAATGCTTAAATTCAATTAAAATTAATGGGACTTTGTTCAACTAGCATAAATGAGTGGTGTGCAATTAAGACTTCCATTTGGACAGGAGTTAAGTCAACTCCATATTTTTAGTCAACACAGAACTGCAGCCCAATTTCCAACCATGAAGACTCTCCACCATTTCTCAGTCCTCGTCTTCTCAGTGCTGCTGCTTGTTGATCCAGGTAAGATGAGTATAAATGTTCTTTGATATGTGCATATATCAATTAAGATTATGAAAATAATCTTTAAAATGGCCTTGGGCATATGAGTTGATCAATGAACTTGGTTTCCTGCGATGCACCCAGGACTCCATTCCTTCAAACCAAGTTGAGTTGGAGTTAATTCAGGTCTAGTGATGCAGGACAATATGATTCAGTTTGCATGTAAAGGTGAACTTGCCAAATTCACACCTTCTGAATTCATATGAGAAGCAAAGATTAGTCATTCGTTGAAATTTGTATTTGCGTTTTTCCCTGAATGTTGCAATATCATGATGACCAAAACATAATTTTTTTGTATGACTAAAGCAGGCATATCTGAATTTCTATTTGGTACTCTCAGTTCTTCCCCAATCTATTTTTTCCCCCTGCAGGATTTAGTATAAAAATTTCGAAGAGAAAGGATTGTATGAGAGCCAGAGGTCGTTGCTTTCCATTTGTTTGTCCCTGGCCCCTAGGATACTATATTGGAGAATGCTTTTGGCCCATTAGGCGGTGCTGCATGTTTTGACATCAAGTCAACATGGTGGAAGCTTCCATGATATACCAAGAAGAACAACCCAAAGATGTGGCGTCCGTTGGTTTTTGCAAGAGTCTCTGTTCTTTGGAATAATCCTCCAGGTTCCTGAAACTGGCAAATGGTGCCCCAACCTTCCACTCCTTTGCCAACCCAAGATTTGGTGCATGCCATGAAGACAGTCACACCTTGTAAAAGATTGTAAGATATGTTTAAGGTCAATAGATAAGGTTGGACAGGCAGCAGGGAGGAGGGAGAATTAGCCCATAACCGATGTAAGGAAGGGAAGTCGCCAAGATAAATAGATTCTGGTGTAAATTGTATGTTATGTGATCTTAATGTAAATGAATGTAAAATAATAAAGATGTTTTGAAGGAGGAGGAGGAGGAGATGATAACTGCAACTTGCAAGGCAGTAGCAGTCAGTGGGGCAGCAGTGGTGGAGCATCACTGTTCTCCTAACTTCAAAATAGAGTATCACTGGCACTTGCCAAAGATGCAGAGGGAGGAGGGAGGCACCAGGTATTGTGCAGTTCTGCAGTGGGAAGAGAGGTGGATTGGCTTCATTGCACTGCACTGTGTCCTTTGATCAGAGGCAGCAGAAAGAAATAAAATGAAATTTATTATAAGTACGGTTGTGTCACAACTCTTTTTTTCAGTATTGTTCTGTCAGTAGCTAACTCAATTTAAACGCTTTAAATAAATAGATAAACAAAACATTGTATGCCATGCCAAAAGACTCATTGATGTTTTTCTTAGTGCCCCCTCCATGGGTGATCCAGAGGGTGGAAACATAGGAAAGGGCCTTTCCAGGGGTGGCTCCCTGCTGGTGGAATGCTCACCCAACATAATCTTTATATATTTTTAGGGACCATGCAAAAACATTGTGTTTTATTTGGGCTTTTGGACCTGAATTTGAAAAGTTGAAAGTACTTTCTACCCCATGATATGCACAGAGCAGACATTCTGGACATGTCCAAGTAAAGGAACTATTTCCAAGGGTCCAGGATCTCTTTGACGCCCCCAATGAAATATCTGAGGGGACAGGGCATCTCTAAAGTCAATGAGCATTGTCATTCAAATGGTGCGTGGGCCTAAAACATTCAGGCCTCCTCCAAACTACTATGGGGCAGTCCCTCTGCCTCCTCTTCCAGGCTGATCATAGAATCATAGAGTTGGAAGAGACCACAAGGGCCATCGAGTCCAACCCCCTGATTTATGTAAGTGTGGAATAGGTCAGTCCAAGTGTCATGCTTCAGCTCTAGTTAATGCATTAAGGGGTTAAGAACATAGTGTAAGCTGTTTTGCCAGACTGAACTAGGTCACACCTCCTCATGCCCCTTTCTTTTCTTCCAGCACTTGGATCATTCGTACATGATAAAATTACCAGCAGCAGCCACGTTCATTGCAAGCAGAGATTTGAAGACCTCTATATGGTGACAAAAAGAGGAGCATTCTTATAGGTTTGGGGAGGCGGCAGCACATCCTTTGACCCTCACACACACACCCATAATTTTGCCGGGGCTCATAACAGTTGGTCTCTTGGCATTGCCCTCCTGCTATATCACACTCCACTGCAGTAAATACCCAGGAGAATCCTGTAGAAAAGAAAAGAAAAAGTGGTAGACAAATTCTGAGGAGGCATTTGCCTTAAAACACAAAGACCAATCCATGGATGGAGACGGGGTCATGCTAGCCCCTAGTCACTTTGTGCATGTTGCCTCACCTGCTCAGTCCCCTATTTTGAGTGACGAATATATCTACTGCCCTGGTACTCATATTCCATGGAATGAGTGGAACCTCAGGTGCATTGAACTGATCATTCTCTCTCTCTCTCTCTCTCTCTCTCTCTCTCTCTGTGTGTGTGTGTGTGTGTGTGAACAAATAAGTTCAAGGGTATTTGTGCTAGGCATTTCCAGGTTGATTAGTTTGAAAGGAGGAGTAGCAATGGACAGGAAACATTTCCAGGAACTTTGATTCTTTTGCCAGTTCTATGCCTTCCACCAGAAATTGAATTCTGCAGCACCTCTTACTTGCCTTTCACAAAAGCATCCTCCCTTGTCTTTAGCTGAAATTCAGAGACTTTGATGACTGACCCTGCCACTAGCTGTAGCTGCTCTAGTTTCAAGATATGCCTATACATTGGAATTGGAATTGGTTCACCATCCTGATACTCCGGCTTCCTGGAATAAGCATTCTCTCTTTGACTCTGACTGCCGGACACATAATGCACTCTAAAGTCGAATCTGGTAAAGAACTGCACCCAATGAATCTGCCGTTGATTGAGACGTTGCATCTGCCAATACTTCAGATTCCGATGCTCAGTGCGCACTTCCACCTGGTGTTGCGCCCCCTCTAAGAAATGTCTCCACACTTCAAAGTCTTCTCAGATAGCCAAAAGCTCCTTCTCCCAAATGATACAGTTCTGCTCGAAATGAGTCAGCTTCCTAGAGTTGAAAGCACAAGGGTGTAGGTTGCCATTTTGGTTCTCTTGCAGCAGTACCGCCCCACTGCCCTGTCAGAGGTGTCTGTTTCCATGACAAGTGGCTGGTGAGGGTCGGCATTAACTAGGTATTCCTCTGAGGAGAACATGGTTTTGAGCTGCTCAAATACCTGTTGTGCTTCAACTGTTCACTGGAAGGGCTTCTTGCCCCTCAAGCAATCCATGAGAGGTGTTGTGAGTCTTGAATAGGCTAGCACAAACTTGCGGTAGTAGTTGGCAAACCCCAAGAACTGCTGCAGGTCTTTATTTGTCTTGCGTTCTTGCCATGACACTATGCCCTGCACCATAGCCAGATCCATGTGCAGCCCTTCCTGTGTAAGACGGTAACCCAGGAAATCTACCATAGAAACATGGAATTGGCATTTCTTGAATTTCGCATAAAGTGAGTGTTCTCTCAGCCTCTGCAGCACCTCTGTCACATGCTGTACGTGCTGTTCCTGGCTTTCAGAGTAAATCAAAAGATCATCAAGGTAACTGATCACGAACTTATCCATCAGGTCACCGAGGACGTGGTTGATGAAGGCTTGAAACATTGCTGCCCCTGACTGAAGTCCAAAGGGCATGACCAGGTATTCAAAGCTGCCATACCTGGTGAAGAACGTTGTTTTCTACCCATCTCCCTCCCTCACACGGATCAAGTTATAAGCCTCCCTTAAGTCCAGCCTCATTAAAATCTTTGCTGACCTCAGCCTTTCTAACAAATCCCCAATATGTGGTAGGGGATAGCAATTGGGTACCACTAGGCTATTGATTTTTCAGTAATCTGTGCATAATCTAAGTTCAGTGGTATTCTTTTTTTTCCCCACAAGCAGCACTGGAGAGCCTCCTGGTGCCTTGGAAGGTCTGATGAAGCCCATAAACTCTCTTAAAGCATCCAGCTCTGTCTCGGACATCAACACTGAATTGTGGGCAGCCAAGCACTCAGCAGGAGATATATTTTACACTCATAATGCCTATGGGGAGGCAACTTGTTTGCTTCCTTCTCGCAGAATACATCTCAGTAGGAATAGTATTCTGGGGGCAATTGGCTTTCCTCACCAGTTAGAGGTCCCAGTAGCACTGCTACTACTGGAGTTTTGTCATCTAGGCAGTGGAGATGACAATATGCTGACGCAAATGTTATGGATTGCTGCCCCCACACTATAACTGGGTCATGTCTGGACAACTGTAACATCCCCAGAACTAGTGGGTACATGGCTAGCTTTGCTAAGAGGAAGGTGGCTTGCTCTCTGTGACCAGGCAGCTCTATGGTCAAAGGTACTGTGGCATGGGAGACCTTCCCCAACACCAGGGGTCTCCCATCTATGGTCTGCAATCCAAAGAGCATGTATAGGTGTAGCCAATCCAGAGTTAGACCGCTGGTCCATCAACCTGAGTATTGTCTATAATGACTGACAGGGATTCAGAAAACAGCTTTCATGCACATATGTGCTGCTAATTACTGGAATAGGCTAAGAGACGTGATGGTACTGAATTTTGTAAAATGATATTTAACACAGGAAGGCTCATAGTTCAGTGACAAGAGCATCTGATTTGTATGCAGAGGGTTGTGGGTTCAACCCTTGACATCTCCAGCTAGCATTGGGGCTGTCCACTGTCCGGCATCTTGGAGATTCATTGCAAAAACTGTAGGCAATGCTGAACTAAAAGGACTAGTGGTCTGACTGGTAAGTGAATTTCCTGTGTTTTTAAAAGCTGCCTTATATTGAGCCACATCCTTCATACAGATGAAGCTCAGTATGATCTCCAGGATCTTTTTTAGCTACTTCATTATTGCATACAAGGATATGCTTCTCTTTATGCTGCTCTACTCAAAAAAACAGCTGCTGGATTTAGTACAAAATTCAGAGATGGGTTTTATTTTCCATGGATATCCTTATGGTATAGACATGCAACTGAATGCTTAAATTCAATTAAAATTAATGAGACTTAGGAAACCATGTAGCCAGAGTCAAGTAGTTTTGTTCAACTAGCATAAATGGAGTGCAATTAAGACTTCCATTTGGACAGGAGTTAAGTCAAGTCCATATTTTTAGTCAACACAGAACTTCAGCCCAATTTCCTACCATGAAGAATCTCCACCATTTCTCAGTCCTCGTCTTCTTGGTGCTGCTGCTTGTTGATCCAGGTAAGATGTGTATAAATGTTCATTGATATGTGCAGGGTTATGAAAATAAACTTAAAAGTGGCTTTGGGAATATGAGTTGATCAATGAGCTTGATTTGCTGCGAAGCAGTTAGGACTCTATTCCTTCAAACCAAGCTGAGCTGGGGTTAATTCAGGTTTAGTGACGCAACAGAATTTGATTCAGTTTGCATGTAAAGGTGAACTTGCCAAATTCACACCTTCTGAATTCATATGAGAAGCAAAGTACAGTCATCCATTGAAATTTGTATTTGCTTTCTCCGAATGTTGCAATGTAGTTTTCCAGCCAAGTACTGTGTACAAAAATACATTTGCTAAAGTATGCATATAAATGTATATACCAGTGAAAATAACATACAAAATTCATTATATCAGGGGGAAGTGCTTTGCAAAGTCATGTATATTAGGGCACATTGCATAGAAATTTGAAAAACAATTCTGGTGAATTTTCATAATTTCTATAAAAAGGAATGCGAACTGATGTGGAAATATGGAGGATTACGTAGGCCATCCTAAATTCTCCCAAAGACTTTCTATGTATCCTACCTTTTCCTGGGAAAACTCGGGAGATTTTTTCCTATCAGAGTGCATGGGGAAAACACTTTTCAATGGCAAATGGCTCATTTTATTGCCCTCTCAGGTGTTGTTCCCCCTACTTGACAATGACAAGTTTTATTATAAAGGGGTAGATGACAAGGCGAGTGGAGGGAAGTTCAGTGGTAGCTGGTGCCCACTGCAGCTGATGGGGCAGGAGGCAGCCAGCCCTACAGAAGGTAGGCCAGTGACCAGAGCCAATGACCAGCAGAGACAGCTAATTCACCCTCCTCTGTCTTGTAGCTGTAAGTAAAAAGGAAGGGTTGGAGGAATCAAGACTAATAATAATAATAATTTTATTATTTAAGCCCCACCCATCTGGCAGGGCAGTTTCTTATGTGCATTTTTTAAAAAAAATGCACTAAAAAACTGATTTTTAAAGGCCCATTTGCACTCACAGTGGTGACTGGTTCTTTGAGACAGTTTTTTTAAAGCCTGGCATCATTTCCTGGCATGGCCATGTGGCATCAGTTGGTGACATGTTCTGGAAGATTACATCTCTGAATAGCACTTCTGGGGGCCAATAATGGTGGTGCTGACTTCTTGCTTTGTTTTGAGTTTCTAAGAGGGTAGCCATTGCCAGACACGGGATACTGACTAAATCAACTTTTGATGACGCCCATAAAGACTCTCCTTTATTTTGTAGGACTGAAGCCGACATATCTGAATTTCTGCTTGGTACTCTCCCTTCTTCCCCAATCTATCCCCCTCCCCCTTACAGGATTTAGTAGAGGCATTTTGAAGAAAACGGATTGTCACAGATCCAGTGGAAGTTGCTTTCCGATAACTTGCCCCTGGCCCTTTGCAAACCATATCGAAGAATGCACTTGGCCCATTTTGCGGTGCTGCTTGTATAACAGCAGGTCAACATGATGGAGGCTCCATGATATACCAAGAAAAACAACCCAAATATTTAACTTTCTTGACCACTTCTATCTCTGTTTGTTGCTGTAATCTATTGATTGCCTTCTGATCCATATTTTTGATAATTGCTTTAGTTTTTTTCTTGTTCAAAATAAGTCCAGCTAGCTGACCAAACCGATCAATTTCTTTCAGCACTTCTGTTACCGTATTCATGGGGTCTTCCAAAGTTAATACTAAATTGTCCGCAAAAGCTTTAACCTTATATTCTTTCACACCCACCGTTACTCCTTTTATCTGATCATTACTTCTAATAGCCCTTAAGAAAACTTCGAGGACCGCAATAAATAGGAATGGTGATAAAGGACAGCCTTGTCTTGTACCCTTAGTTATTTTTATGGTTTCCGTCATCATATTATTAACTATTAATTTATCTTTTTGATCCATATATATTGCCTTAATACCATTTAAGAACATTTGTCCCATCTCCATCATTTCAAATTTTTTTAACATAAAATCCCAAGAAATATTATCAAAGGCCTTCTCCGCATCCACAAATATTAACATGGCTTGTTTATCATTCCTGGCAGTCAGATATTCCATAAAATTAATTATGTTCCTAATATTATCTTTCATTTGTCTGCCTGGAAGAAAACCCGCCTGATCTTTGTGTAATAGCTTCTTCAAAACTTTTTTCAACCTGTTTGCTAATATATTTGCAAATAGCCTATAATAATTGTTCAAAAGCGAAATCGGCCTAAAATTTTTAACTTGAGTTAAATCAGAATCCTGCTTGGGTATCAAAGTAATATATGCTTCTTTCCAAGTTTCTGGTATTTCTTTCTTTGTTAAAATATTATTCATGACTTCTTTCAAAGGTACAAGTAGGATGTCCTTCATTTCTTTATAATATCTTGCACTAAATCCATCTGGTCCTGGTCTCTTTCCACTTTTTAATTCTTTAATTGAAGTTCTTATTTCCTCTAATTCTATCATCTCATTTAGTTTACATTTTTCTTTTGTCGGAATCTTCTGCACCCCTTTCTCTTTTAGATATTCTATTTTTTTGATATTCCCTTTTTCTTTACTCTTGTATAGTTGTCTATAGAAGTCCACAAATCCTTTTCTTATCCCTTTCGGATCATCAATCTGTCTATCTTCCACAATTATTTTATGTATAGTATTTTGCGCTTTCCTTTTTTTTATCTGCCAAGCTAGCAATTTTCCCGATTTGTTTGCAAATTCAAAGTTCCTTTGTCTCATTCTTTTAATGTTCCATTCTACTCCTCTGTTTATTATCATTGAAAATTCTGCTTGTAATGCTTTGATGTTCAATTTGAGCTTTTTATCTTCAGGTCTACTAACCAATTTCTTCTCATTCTCCATTATTTGTTTTAAGATTTCTTTTTTCCCTTTTTCTCTGAGTTTATTTTTGATTGAATTCTGTTGAATAAAGAAACCTCTCATTACCGCTTTACTAGCATCCCAAACAGTGCTTATTTTTGTTCCTTGATTCATATTGTTTAGAAAATAGTCCTTTAAGCACTTTTGTGCCTCTTCTGCAACTTTTTGATCATCAAAAAGGTTTTCATTTAGTCTCCACCGGAAAGCTTTTTCCTCATATCCTTTTAAAATACATTTTATTGGGTTATGATCTGAAAGTACCTTAGGTTGAATTTCGATCTTTATAATTCTTGTTGTAAGCTCATTAGTTATCCATATTTGATCAATTCTTGACATTGCTTGATTTGCCTCTGACTCATAAGTGAATTGTTTTTCTAATGGGTGTTTCAGTCTCCAAATGTCTATTAAATTGCAGTTCTCTACCATTGAAAAGAATGTCTTTGGTAATTTTCCTTCTTTTGGTTTACCTGTTGCTCTTAATCTGTCCATCTCCATTGACACAACTGCATTCATATCACCCATTATTATAATCTTTTGATCCAAATATTCAAATAGTTTTTCCTCTAAATCTTTGAAAAAGTCCATTTTGTTTTCATTTGGTGCATATACTCCGACAATTATTATTTTTTCACCTTGCCACTTAACTTGTACTGCCACAATTCTACCCTCCTCATCTTTAAAAATTTGTTGTGCTTCTAATTTGTTTTTAATATATAATACCACTCCTCTCTTTTTGGTTTTATCCGATGAGATAAATTCATTTCCTAATTTTTTATTTATCAAGATTTTTCTGTGTTTCCTCATCACATGTGTCTCTTGTAAACAAATAATGTCTAAATTTTGTTTTTTCAAATATTGTTGAATTTTATTTCTCTTTTTTTCTCATTCATCCCATTCACATTCCAAGTCCATAATTTAAACGCCATATTGATTTCTGATTAATTTATAATAATAGTCTTTAAATCTTATTTCTCCTCTTCTTCCTCCCTTTCTTCTCCCTCCTCTTCAGATTCTTGTGGACCTCCTCCTCCAGCTCCTGCCTCTGCCAGTGCTGCCTCTTTGTCTTCTCCTCCCAGTTCTTTATATCTTCTCAGGAATTTATCCATTTCATCAAATCTTGTTAGCATATGTCTTTTTCCTTTGTAGGCAAATGATATTCCTTCTGGGAATTCCCATCTGAATTCAATTTTCTTCTTCCTCAAGGCTTGCACCAGCTGTTGATATTGGTTCCGTTTTTTCAATAACCAAAGTGGGACGTCTTTAAAGATAATTATGTAGTTTCCACCTATATTCAATCTTTTCGCCCTGTTCTTTTGTAAAATTAAATTTTTCATTTCTCTATCTTTAAATATAACCAAACAGTCTCCTGGAAATTTCTTTGCCTTTGTTGATCTAACTTTGATTCTAAAAGCATTTTGTATTGTCCTTGCAACGTCCTCCTCTTGCATCTCTAACCATATAGCGATTTCTTTGATCAGTTTCTCCCTTATTTCTTCTCCTTGGGCCTCCAGCACCATCCTAAATCTCAAATTGTTTTCTTTCTGTCTCAGTTCATTCATCGCAATTGCGTCCCACAGATCCTCTAGTGTCTTATTGACTTCTGCTACTTCTGCTCTAAATTTCTCTTCCTCCTTTTGAATCTCCTTCACCTCTGTTTTAATCTTTTTTGCCCCTTCTTCCAGATTCTGTGTCCTTTTTGTCATATCTTTCATCTGTCCCTTTATTTCATTAACTGTTTCCTCTATTTTTTTCACAGACACATCAATTTTTTTGTCCATCTGCTCCAATTTTGTCTCAATATTTTTCTCACTTTTTTGTATTTCTGATTTAAGGTCAGATTTAAGTTCTGTAAACATCTTTATTAAATCTCCTTTAATATCAGCTTCTTGTCTCAAACTTTTTCTTTCTACTGGTGTCCCTCCTTCCCCTTTCTTCTGTGTGTGAGACATCTTATAAATTTAAAATTTTAATGCACCACTAAAATTGTCCACTAGGGGGCAATATATAATTGTAATCCAAATTCAATTCTGTGGAGGTTGTATTTATATGGTAATCCACTAGATGGCGCTCAATAATTATTAACAGTTCAGTAACCAAAGAAATAAAAATTGAGGTTAAAAATCAAAACCAATTAATATTTTCACTTCTTCTCGCCACTTGAATGGCCAAATCCAATATTATAATGTTTATAATTCCAAACCACTCAGCCAGCAAACACACCAGTTCTACTTAAAATCCTTAAAATCCTTTAAATCCAGAAAAACAGTAACCCAAGGAGAAAAAACAAAGATTCTCCCAAACAAAAAGTCAAAACAAAAACAGAGAAACACCAGAAAAAATAAAATACAACCAATCCAAGTTCCAGGAGGGAAGGATAAATAGGGAGAAAAAAGCACAAATCCAATCTGCCCGTCTATCCAAAAATCAATTAAAATGGCATTTATTTTCTTCCTCTTAAACAAGGAGAGTGGTGGGGGGGACAGGCTTTCACCCACCATTAAAACTTTAGCGGCAAATCCAATTAAATGTCCCAAATATATCAAAGTTCACTCTCACCGCAAAAACACAAAAAAATTAAGTCTTATCTTCTTATTGGACGGTGCTACAAAAGTAAGGGTAGAAAAAACAACTAAAAATAGGAGCTTCCCAGTTCATTGCGCATTTCTTTTAAAATCGAAAGTAAAATAGTCCGCACTCAAGATCCTTTCTCGACATCTTAAACCTCCACAACACAAAAAGAAGGAAATTATTTCCTCTATCCCCTCAATCTTCTTCCCCCCATGTCTTATTCTTCAAGTAAATCCATTAGAAATATCTGAGAATAAAAGCAAAAAAACGAGAAAGTTCCACTTGCCAAACAGCCTCTGTTTGTTTTTTACTCACAGTTATGCTCCACACTGATAATAGTCCCTGTGTGCGCTTCGGATTTCAGACAAAGTTGACCTTCTGTTTACCCTTTGTCTGCATTGAATTAGGTCCAAATCAACAAAATTTAGTCATTTCCAAAGTTCCCCAATCGATTCCTTTTAATTTGGAAAGCCGGTCGCTCCAGTGGGCAGGCTCAGGGCTTCGCTCCTAGAAGCTGGCAATGGCGTCCCGCTGCTAGCCCTTCTACCCCGCTGCTCTCGTCTCCTCTTTAAAGAGGATACCTGGCAGCCGGGGGAATCGCTTAGCCGCAGCGCTGGGATCCCGACCCCCTGAATATTCTTTCAGCGGGGTTTTGGGGGGCTACGGCACCCCCTTTTATCTTCTAAGAGCGGGCCTCCCTCTCCCGAGGGAAAGCCCGCTTGCTTCCACCTTGTGATCAGACCGGAAGTCCAGACTAGGCATTCTGGACATGTCAAAGCATATGGGGTTGGGGTCCCTTCGACACTCCCAATAAAATATCTGAGGGGACAGGGCACCCCTAAAGTCAATGGGAATTGCCATTCAAATGGTGTGCATGTGCTGTGTCATGTGGTTATGCAGAGTGAGGCTTACCTGCCCCCCTTCCCAATTTTATTCAAGTTCTCCAAGTACACACAGTGCAATAGATGTGTTCAGGCAGAACTCACAGGTATAAGAATCATAGAATCATAGAATCATAGAGTTGGAAGAGACCACAAGGGCCATCGAGTCCACCCCCCTGCCAAGCAGGAAACGCCATCAGAGCACTCCTGACATATGGTTGTCAAGCCTCTGCTTAAAGACCTCCAAAGAAGGAGACTCCACCACACTCCTTGGCAGCAAATTCCACTGTCGAACAGCTCTTACTGTCAGGAAGTTCTTCCTAATGTTTAGGTGGAATCTTCTTTCTTGTAGTTTGGATCCATTGCTCCGTGTCCGCTTCTCTGGAGCAGCAGAAAACAACCTTTCTCCCTCCTCTATGTGACATCCTTTTATATATTTGAACATGGCTATCATATCACCCCTTAACCTCCTCTTCTCCAGGCTAAACATGCCCAGCTCTCTTAGCCGTTCCTCATAAGGCATCGTTTCCAGGCCGTTGAGCCTCAGCATCAGTTCAGACCACGTGGCGTGGCAACCTTTTTGTCAGAGGTGGGCAGTCTTCTTTGCTTGAATGTCTCATTGTCTCGTGGGCCAAGGGTGGGGCTGCGTCTTAGTGCCTGGTATGGCCAGAGGCAAAGGTTGGTGGAGCAACAGATGTCTCGCTTAGCGTGTGATGCTGATAATGCCAAGGTTGCAGGTTTGATCCCTATACGGAACAGCTTCATATTTCTGCATAGCAGTGGGTTGGACTAGATGATCCTCAAGGCCTCTTCCAACTCTGCAATTCTATGATTCTTTGAAAGAACACGTGACTGAGCATACTCCATTACTGTGGGTAGAACGGTCGGTGCTATCAGTTGATAGGCCCTCTTAATAATGAAGATAACAGCAAGGGTTGCACATGGTTGGCAGAAATATTGAGAAGGAGGGATAAAGATAAGGTAGGTAGGTAGGTAAGAAGGCCTAGAGAGAGGCCTAGAGAGGGGCCCATTGTGTCAGAACCATGGTATGGCAGCATTCACACATGCTTCAGCAAATCACCTGGACACACTGGGCATCAGGACAGTAGAGAAGCTAATCTTTCAATGAATGATTTGATATAATGAAGTTCTTTGATGGCCACCCTTCCAAACACAATAACTGCAGATGAAGCAGAGAACTTATCCCAAATTAGCAGATTTCACAGAGTAATGTCACTGCAAAAAGAAAGCAGATATATAGAGAGGGAGAGAGCACACAAATTAGGCAATGTTCTCAACTTGCATGATCTGTGAAGACCACAGAATTCAATAGGGGCTGGAGTGGGCAGAATTTGGCATACTGTTGTTTTGTTTTGTTTTTAGTACCGAGTACACAGATAGCCTTGCATATATATTCACCCTCAGAGCAGTTCTGCATGTGAGTAGGCATGCAAAGCCACCCACACAAGTTTCTGGACCATGTCAGCCACGATCATAGCCTTCTTCCAAGGATCATGATGTTCTGCATTGAACAACCAGCTTTCTTCTCTGTGAAATTCCGCCTATGTGGTATAAAAAAAGTATCTTCTGTCACAGCTCCTATAAATAGCCTCTGAGTCTTTGGATAACATTCAGGCTTGGGAATCATTCCATGATAGTCCTGCTAAGGTTCTCCAAATCGAAGAAGATTCTTTACCTTTTTCTTGATTTTTTGTGTGTTTGTGTATGCTCTTGCATAGTGGATTTGTAAATGAACTGCTATTAACTAGTGAATTTTCATGTGTCCCTTACCTGCATGACTGCCCATGCCACAAATTTATTTTCAGGAATAAAGTGGTACTTTACCTGCATTTGAGAGTTCCTTGGTTCCCTAAAGTACTTGGTTCATATTTCCTTATTATCTTATTCATGATGTACAACAAGGCTTTATGAGTGTGTCTCTGTGTGTAGGGGGAAGGGGGATTTACTCTCTACTTTTAATATTTACAGTTCCTTCATAGGAGAACACATTAGCGATTGTGCTATCTCCATTTACAATGGAGGGAAGGGATGTCCAGTGTTGTCCTTCCTCTCTGGATCATTTCTATTTCCTTTCTGTTTAGCCTGTTTCATAAGGTTTCACCCTAGAAATGGAATAATGGCCAAACACAACAAAATTTTGAAGAGCAAAACTGCTCAACCATGGGACTGTGTTCTTAGGCAAAATTAACATATTACACCAGACCAAAGGAAAGAAGACAGAACTGGAATGAATTTATTGAAAACTGGGAAAGTTTTATTGAATGCATTCATGCATTAATTTGTTTGCTTAATTTCCATACCGCCCTTCATCCAGGGATCTCAGGGCGGTTGACAATATAAAAACACAAAAAGATGGCAATTTAATCGATTTGGATGGCAAAGAGCTTTTCCTCTTTGTTTTGTATTTAAAGAGACTGCAATGTTTGTTTTGTATTTAAAGAGAAAACCATGTGAGTCCATTGAGGAGATTTCACCCTTCCCATTGCAAGAATCTGCTGATGTTCTCTGCTGATTTTCCAGAGAGGAGGGGGTGGATTGTGCTCGCTACTTATTCCGTTCCCGCCTCACTTCAAAAGGAGAGACTGAGTGTTATCTCTGTGTAGATAAGGTTGCTGCAGAAAGCAGCTGTAACACTCAGTGCAGTCCAGCATCTCCATTTGTATATAGTTTGTATAGTACAGCAGCTGTAGAGAATAAAATAAGATATTCTTCAGCGCTGTCATCCGAGTGATTTATGCTCTACTGTGCACTGCTGTACTCTGCTGACTTCTGGAAGTGAATTCGGTGCTCACAGCTCTGAGTTGTGAGTCCACAGCACTTAGACCTGTTCCTGCAGAAGAAAATCTCTGGAAGTGCTACCCCAGCTCGCCTGGCCCAGTCGGGGCTGAAGTGGTTGAGCCCAGTCGCTGGCACTGGCTCAAGGACGAAGCTGACATCCATGTGGACATAACTACCACCAACTTGGAGAACGTGATCCAGGAAACCCTTGCTGTAAGATGTAAAGCAGAGCACCACTCGTGCAGTTATTCAAAGGTATTTGTAGTGGTTCAAGGGGTTGCTCGTGCGTAAGCCGGTGCCCACACCTGGCTGGGTTGCCTAAGTGAACCTTTTCTGTTCCGGACAGCCACTCACCCCTGGCTGTCTCAATCGCTGGCAGAATCCGTCAGTGGGCGTTTCTTAAACTTCTTCCAGCAAAGAAGTTCTTTCACACCCAGTCTCCTCCTACTTTCCCTGCGTGGAAGCCTTCTGCACAAGGAAGGCATAGGCAGCGGAGGACCCTTCCTCCCCCCGCTGGTCCCAGGCAAGGAGTCATGTGACTCCCTCTCAGATTCCCCCATCTGCCCCCCTTCTCCACTGGAGCCGAGCTGATTCCCTTCCCCAGAAGATGGGCTGCCTCTCCCAATCCCTTGACGCTCTCTGGGATCCCTCTAGAGCTCTCTCTCTCCCTCCGGCACTGATGGCAGTTCCCTGACATCCACCTCCTCCTCAGGACCCCTCCCACCCCCGGCACCCTTTTCCGACACAACCTCCTCTCTCTCCTCGGCCAACGATGTGGGGAACCCCCTGAAAGAGCTATCATCCTCTTCTGAGGATTCAAAACCAGCCTCCCATCCGCTGGGATCTCTTCCCACTGGTTGAACTTCCCCGTCTGATTCTTCTCCCTCGGACACCTCCTCTCCCTCCTCTTCTGAGGCAGGAAAACCCACAAAGTCCCCTTCGTCGTCTGTGGGTCCAAATTCTTCCTCCCAAAATCTAGCTAATGGTTTGTGCTTATCCGGGAACAAACTGGAATTCTACCACCAGATACTCGTCAGTGATTGATTCAGCTGGGACCCACGTGTTTTCCGACCGGGGTTCCCCCTCCCAGGCTACCAAGTACTCTACCTGGCGACCTCGCCACCTTGAATCGAGTATTTCCGTGGCTTCGTTACAGTGTTCCCTCTCCTCGACCCACGGGTAGGTGGTGACCCCTTGCTCCTGTCCCGGGAATTCCCACCCCTCCCTGTACGGTGAAAGTAGGGACCTGTGGAACACCGGATGTATCTTCATGCTGTCAGGCAACTTGAGTTTAAATGCCACTGGGTTCACCTGCTGCGTTACCTCAAAAGGCCCCAGCCGCCTAGGCTGCAACTTCTTGCACCCTCCCTTTAGGGGCAACCCTTGGGATGACAACCACACCCTGTCTACCACCCGTATAGCCTCCCCCTCCCGACGGTGCCTGTCCGCCTGCCTCTTGTAAACTTCCTTGGCCCGCTCTAAGTTCAGCCTGAGTTGTTGGTGTAAGGCCTCCATTTCCTCCAAAAATTGCTCAGCCGCAGGTACGCTCCATCCTTACTCCCGACGCCCCGGGAATGCCCTGGGGTGACACCCGTAATTGGCCATGAAAGGGCTCATTCCCGTGGACACATGTTCAGCGTTATTGTACGCAAATTCAGCCAAAGCTAATTTCTCTACCCAATTGTTCTGTCTCTGGCTGACATAGCAGCGTAGGTATTGCTGGAGTACGCCGTTCGCTCTTTTGGCTTGTCCGTTGGTTTCCGGGTGCCTCGCCGTCGAGAAGCTCACCTCAACTTGTAGCAAGCTCATGAGTTTCCACCAGAACCGGGAAGTAAATTGTTTCCCGCGATCCGAGATTACCCTCAATGGACCCCCCAGTGAAGGCAGTGAAGGTCCTGTGTGAGTATCTGGAGGCGGTTGGAGGATGGATGGTGGCTAACAGATTGAGATTGAATCCTGACAAGACAGAAGTACTGTTTTTGGGGGACAGGAGGTGGGCAGGTGTGGGGGATTCCCTGGTCCTGAATGAGGTAATTGTGCCCCTGAAGGACCAGGTGCGCAGCCTGGGAGTCATTTTGGACTCACAGCTGTCCATGGAGGCACAGGTCAAATCCGTGTCCAGGGTAGCTGTTTACCAGCTCCATCTGGTACACAGGCTGAGACCCTATCTGCCTGCAGACTGCCTCGCCAGAGTGGTGCATGCTCTGGTTATCTGCCTCTTGGACTACTGCAATGCGCTTTACGTGGGGCTACCTTTGAAGGTGACCCGGAAACTACAACTAAACCAAAACACGGCAGCCAAACTTGTGACTGGGAGCGGCCGCCGAGACCATATAACACTGGTCTTGAAAGAACTACATTGGCTCCCAGTACGTTTCCGAGCACAATTGAAAGTGTTGATGCTGACCTTTAAAGCCCTAAACGGCCTCAGTCCAGTATATCTGAAGGAGCATCTCCACCCCCATCGTTCTACCTGGACACTGAGGTCCAGCGCCGAGGGCCTTCTGGCGGTTCCCTCACTGTGAGAAGCCAAGTTACAGGGAACCAGGCAGAGGGCCTTCTCGGTAGTGGCGCCCTCCCTGTGGAACGCCCTCCCACCAGATGTCAAAGAGAATAACAACTACCAGACTTTTAGAAGACATCTGAAGGCAGCCCTGTTTAGGGAAGCTTTTAATGTTTGATGCATTACATTATTTTAATATTTTTGGAAGCCGCCCAGAGTGGCTGGGGAAGCCCAGCCAGATGGGCGGGGTATAAATAATAAAATTATTATTATTATTATTATTATTATTATTATTATTCCTTTCTTTTTTAAAAAAGATTATGAATCCTCACTCATGTCAGTTTTCATGCTCCTTTGTATACCCAGTTTCTTCCTTCAATATCTTTTTCTTGGGGGTGGTGGCTTGTTTTCTTAATCAGATCGGAGATACTATATAGCATCATAGACTCATGGACTGGCAGCAGCATAGAGATACCCATAAGGACATTAAATTTGGTGACACAGTGTGACGAAAAAGTTGATTTTGCTGAACTGATTGGATCAACAAGTTTTTCTTTTATTCTTTCTTTCCCTGCCAGCAAATGGTTAATGAACGGCAGCCTCAGATTTGGCCTTGGTTCCAGGAGTGTGAGTTTAAAAGGAGGGGATTTGAGAGGCAAAGAGTTTGGTTGAGAGGGTTGGTTAAAGTGGGTTGGAATAGAGGTTACAGAGGTTGGGAGATAGGTTGGGACTCAGGTTGAGGTAGAAAGAGTGAATGTGAGAAAGAGTTAGTTCGGGGGAGGGGGGACAACTTCCACTCTGAGTGTATTGTGAAGGACAGAGTGTGGTGTCCTGTAAGAGGAACAGACCGGATTTTTACTGGGAGGCAGAGGTTGAGCCAGGACAAGTAGGAGCTGGAAAGGAACAGCCTACTTGGGACTCGAATCTAGCCTGGAAGGGAGAGATTCTTCTAAAGAAAAGAAGAAGCTCCCAAACTCAGTGAAGGGAGGGGATGTGGAGAGCCCTTTGGTCTATTGCTTAAGGCACCCCAGGAGCAGGATTGTTAGAGGGGGTGGATAACTGAAAGAAAGTATCACAATATAAAGGAACCAAACCTATAACACATAAACAACTGAGAACGAATTAAAGTGTAATTGTACTGTATGCCTGAAGTAACCTAAGTTTAATCTATTTGTGTTATGTACTATCTTGCCTTGAGGGATGCGGGTGGTGCTGTGGGTTAAACCACAGAGCCTAGGACTTGCTGATCAGAAGGTTGACAGTTCAAATCCCCATGACAGGGTGAGGTCCCGTTGCGCACTCCCTGCTCCTGCCAACCTAGCAGTTCGAAAGCACTTCAAAGTGCAAGTAGATAAATAGGTACCACTCCGGTGGGAAGATAAACAGTGTTTCTGTGCGCTGCTCTGGTTCGGCCGAAGTGGCTTAGTCATGCTGGCCACATGACATGACTATATGGGGGACTTCAATTACCCGGATATTTGTTGGATGTCAAACTCAGCCAAGAGCATAAGGTCAAACAGATTCCTCACTGGCCTTGCAGACAACTTCATTGTCCAGAAAGTGGGAGAAGCAACAAGAGGAACAGCCATTTTAGATCTGGTCCTAACCAATGTTGATGACCTGGTTAGTGGGGTAGAAGTGGAAGGATCATTAGGCGCGAGTGATCATGCTCTTCTGAAGTTTACTATACAGCGGAAAGGAGCAGCCAAGCATACTAGGACTCAATTTCTTGACTTTAAGAAAGCCGACTTCATAAAACTTAGGGAAGTGCTGGGTGAGATCCCATGGACAGTATAGAATCATAGAATCATAGAGTTGGAAGAGACCACAAGGGCCATCGAGTCCAACCCCCTGCCAAGCAGGAAACACCATCAGAGGACTCCTGACATATGGTTGTCAAGCCTCTGCTTAAAGACCTCCAAAGAAGAAGACTCCACCACACTCCTTGGCAGCAAATTCCACTGTCGAACAGCTCTTACTGTCAGGAAGTTCTTCCTAATGTTTCTTGTAGTAATACTAAAAGGAAAGGGAGTTCATGATGGCTGGGAGTTTGTTAAGAGGGAGATAGTAAAAGCACAACGTCAGGCAATACCAATGAGACGGAAGCATGGAAGATGCCTAAAGAAGCCAGGGTGGCTATCTAAAGAACTTTTAACTGAGTTAAGATTAAAAAAGGATGTGTACAAAAAATGGAAAAGGGGGGAAACCACCAAAGAGGAATTCAAACAAATAGCCAGCACGTGTAGACACAAAGTCAGAAAAGCTAAAGCACAGAATGAACTCAGGCTTGCTACAGAGGTTAAAAGCAACAAAAAAGGCTTTTATGGGTATGTTCGTAGCAAAAGGAAGAACAAAGAAACAGTGGGGTCACTCAGAGGAGAAGATGGTGAAATGCAAACAGGGGACACAGAAAGGGCTGAACTCCTCAATGCCTTCTTTGCCTCAGTCTTCTCCGATAAAGAAAACAATGCCCGACCTGAAGAATTTGGAGCAAATGATTCAGCAGAGGAAACACAGCCCAGAATAACTAAGGAGATAGTACAAGAATACTTGGCTAGTTTAGATGTATTCAAGTCTCCAGGGCCAGATGAACTGCATCCAAGAGTATTAAAAGAACTGGCAGATGTGATCTCAGAACCACTGGCAGTCATCTTTGAGAATTCCTGGAGAACAGGCGAAGTCCCGGCAGACTGGAGGAGGGCAAATGTTGTCCCTATTTTCAAAAAGGCGAAAAGAGAGGACCCAAATAATTACCGCCCAGTCAGGCTGACATCAATACCAGGGAAGATTCTGGAGCAGATCATTAAGCAAACAGTCTGTGAGCACCTAGAAAGGAATGCTGTGATCACCAATAGTCAGCATGGATTTCTGAAAAATAAGTCATGTCAGACTAACCTGATCTCGTTTTTTGACAGAATTACAAGCCTGGTAGATGAAGGGAACGCAGTGGATGTAGCCTACCTTGATTTCAGCAAGGCATTTGACAAGGTGCCCCATGATATTCTTGTAAAGAAGCTGGTAAAATGTGGTCTTGACTATGCTACCACTCAGTGGATTTGTAACTGGCTGACTGACCAAACCCAAAGGGTACTCATCAATGGTTCCTCTTCATCCTGGAGAAGAGTGACTAGTGGGGTGCCACAGGGTTCTGTCTTGGGCCCGGTCTTATTCAACATCTTTATCAACGACTTGGATGATGGACTCAATGGCATCCTGATCAAATTTGCAGATGACACCAAACTGGGAGGGGTGACTAACACCCCAGAGGACAGGATCACACTTCAAAACGACCTTGATAGATTAGAGAACTGGGCCAAAACAAACAAGATGAATTTTAACAGGGAGAAATGTAAAGTATTGCACTTGGGCAAAAAAAACGAGAGGCACAAATACAAGATGGGGGACACCTGGCTTGAGAGCAGTACATGTGAAAAGGATCTAGGAGTCTTGGTTGACCACAAACTTGACATGAGCCAACAGTGTGACGTGGCAGCTAAAAAAGCCAATGCAATTCTGGGCTGCATCAATAGGAGTATAGCATCTAGATCAAGGGAAGCAATAGTGCCACTGTATTCTGCTCTGGTCAGACCTCACCTGGAGTACTGTGTCCAGTTCTGGGCATCACAGTTCAAGAAGGACACTGACAAACTGGAACGTGTCCAGAGGAGGGCAACCAAAATGGTCAAAGGCCTGGAAACGATGCCTTATGAGGAACGGCTAAGGGAGCTGGGCATGTTTAGCCTGGAGAAGAGGAGGTTAAGGGGTGATATGATAGCCATGTTCAAACATATAAAAGGATGTCACATAGAGGAGGGAGAAAGGTTGTTTTCTGCTGCTCCAGAGAAGCGGACACGGAGCAATGGATCCAAACTACAAGAAAGAAGATTCCACCTAAACATTAGGAAGAACTTCCTGACAGTAAGAGCTTTTCGACAGTGGAATTTGCTGCCAAGGAGTGTGGTGGAGTCTCCTTCTTTGGAGGTCTTTAAGCAGAGGCTTGACAACCATATGTCAGGAGTGCTCTGATGGTGTTTCCTGCTTGGCAGGGGGTTGGACTCAATGGCTCTTGTGGTCTCTTCCAACTCTATGATTCTATGATTCTATGATTCTATGACCCAGAAGCTGTACGCCGTCTCCCTCGGCCAATAAAGCGAGATGAGTGCCGCAACCCCAGATTCGGTCACAACTGGACCTAATGGTCAGGGGCCCCTTTACCTTTACCTTACTATCTTGCCTTAAATAAATCTTTATTGTTTATTTAAAGAAAACCCATATGAGACTCCAACTTACTAAATATCCCCGCATAAAGGTCCCCTGCAGGATACTCTGGGCTAGAATTTTAAGAGGAAAGGAAAAGAAATGTTCGGGTAAAGGGTTGTTCAGTGAGGTGAGGGCAATTTATCTAAGTGAGAGCAGGCCAGATGGCAGACGGCGTGAGAGGAAAAAGTGCCGTCATGCCCATCTCACATGATAGCCCCTATAGAAGGGATTAACTCTGCCAAATACCAAACAGGTAACTTCAAAGGTTTCATCCAAGCCACTTTAAAATGTGTTTAGAAAGGATTATATACTTATTTGTTTCTGACCATCATTCTGAAACAGTTTCAAGAGAAGGACAAAACTAATAGTTGGGTAGGAGGGGGGGGGTTACACCTGGCAACCAATACACCCCTTTGGTTTCAGATAGTACATGGGTAGACCAGTCCAAAAAGCTCAGGATGCATATTTTCATGGCCCTCTAGTGACTATGGTGGCTCATTTACCAGAAGTAATGTATTTAGTGTTAACTCAATTCTGACCAAACTAAGCCTTCTAGAGCACAATATGCACAAGGAGGCTCTAAACTTGCCTGCTGCACAAGTTCCAGCCTGTCAACAGCCTGTCCTTAAATTGTGTTGCCCAGAATTGGACACAGTATTCTAGGCATTGTTTGACCAAGGCAGAATAGATTGGTACTATTACAGTGGTACCTTGGGTTACATATGCTTCAGGTTACATACGCTTCAGGTTACAGACTCCGCTAACCCAGAAATAGTACCTTGGGTTGAGAACTTTGCTTCAGGATGAGAACAGAAATTGTGCAGTGGCGGCGCAGCAGCAGCGGGAGGCCCCATTAGCTAAAGTGGTGCTTCAGGTTAAGAACAGACCTCTGGAACGAATTAGGTACTTAACCTGAGGTACCACTGTACTTCCCTTGATCTTGTAAGGTCAATTTGACATCTGCATCTAGGATTGGTTGGTTGCATTTTTGGTGCAATCAATAATTTCAATGAATCTGAAAGCTAACCTAGAACAGATTGGTAATAATGGTGAGTTCTGGCAGGAAAATGCATTGTAATATCAGCACAAAGTTTGCTATACATGTTGTAAATAAACATGGAATGCCTCATGGTTTCCATAACTTCAGAAATGGAAAGATTTTTTTCTAACTTCACAAATTCTCCACAGCAGGGGGTCCACATCTCACAAGCACACATGCCCACATCCATTTTCCAGCAACATATCACATATTTATTTGAAACATTATTCTTTCCTTCAAAATATCCACTCCACACAGGTATTTTCTGGTGGCCAAATAACAGCAGATTAATGTCGTTGTTTGGGAAATATTAGTTGCTGGAATCCGCAGACAATTCTCTTCTTACGTCTTTAAGCATTCTGAAGAAAGAAAATGGATTTATTTTGTGAGTCTTTTGTTTGTCTACAAAGACAAGAGAGATAATATTATTTGAGATAGGCTCCCAAAGTAACAAACATTTGCTTCACAAAAATGCCACTGACCTGGAATTTTTAAGACAGTTGTATTCCATCATTCATATGAAAATTATAAATGAGTAAACCTGACTGGACTTGCTACTAATACCCAGAGGGTAATGTTTGAGAGTGAGACTCCACCACTCAGAAAGACTTCTCTCTTGTTACTGTGTGTCATATGGGGCATTTTGCAAAGAAATTCAGAAAAGAACATCTAAAAATGGCTCTGCTATATGCGCAGGCTGATGTGGGTGCAAGCGACTCTTTAGGTAGCAGGGTCCCAATCCATGAAGGGCTTTCAAGTTCATAATGACTACTTTGGAATGTGCCTGGAAATGGAACAAAAGCCAGTGGTCCATTGACTGCCGAGGTCATCTCCTGAGGTCATCACCATTCCTCCATGGGTGACATGCCACGCCACCAGGAAGCACAACACGCCCCATGGTGCGGTGTGCCACACCCCCAGGACGTGTGCAATGCCCCCCTGGGACATGCGCCAGCCACGCCCCCACCTGCTTTCCGTCCCCGGTGCTGGGGCATGCAGCTTTGCCACTGTGTGGAAGATGGGGGTTATTGCTTTGAAGAGGGGGGTTATTGCTTCATCATGCATTTTGTGTTCTCATTTTGCATTTGTATGTTGCGAACCACCCTGTGATGTTCGGATGGAAGGTGGTATACAAATTTTAAAAAAATGAATGAAATAGATAAAAGTAAACGGCTTAGAGACTATGAATCATTAAGCCCTATATGAAACCTGCTAAATAAATCTATTAAATTTATCCATTGATTAAATGTTATGCGGTTGTTTGGGTTCTGTATTTCCCACTATTATTTTTATTTTTTACATATAGTAGAATTGGGGAAAACCTATGTATGCCGCTTTGACCCATGTGGGTGAAATGTGTTATATGAGCACAAATGAATAAATAAAAATGTTACCATGCATGTTTGAATGTCAAGACAGCAAAATCCTCCCCACTGTAAATTGAAGAGTGGCTTCTAAGAGCATTTCTTCAAATTTTAGCATGGGGGGAAAGAGATATGAAAATTGAGGGACATGTTTGAGCTCCTGGATTAGAAAAAGAAAAAGGAAGTATCTTACGGTAGACAACATAAGGTGCCTCCGTCACATATCCCCATGGATGGGATGGGAGGAGAGTCTGGAGTAAGGAAACAATTTGGTGCAGAAATGCACTCCCCCCCATCATTCACGCAGGCCTCAGTGCTCTCTATTGCCTCTTTTGTTGTCGACCAGGCATATCCTAGAGAAAGAGAACATGGTTTGGTTAAGGTATCCCTCCATTCTGCCCCAAAGTTCATGGTTCACTTGTTTCCACTTCTTTGGAATGGCATGGAATATTCTTTGCCCTGGCAGGTGCATTCTGTGACCCATGTGAGCAGTGACATTACAGGAGCAGGGGCATCAGGTGTTCAGTGAAGTTGCATGGCAATTGGCCAAGTATCAGTTCTTTATCCCATTCAGCCTTTGCTGGTGGGGTGGGATCTATTGGCATATTGTGCGGATGCCTGATGATCGTCTTCCAAAGCAACTACTCTATTCCGAACTTAAAAATGGAAAGCGTAATGCTGGTGGTCAACAAAAGAGGTTTATAGACTGTCTCAAGGCAAAACTTTAAAAAAATGTAGTATAAACAGTATAAACACTGACAACTGGGACACACTGGCCTGCGAGTGCCAGCCTTTCCCAAAGGTGTCATGGGCTTTGAAGACACTCAAACTCAGGACGCAAGGGAGAAACGTGCTAAGAGGAAGGCACGCTTGGCAAATCCACACCGTGATCAACTCCCGCCTGGAAAACAATGTCCCCACTGTGGAAGAAGATGTTGATCCAGAATTGGCCTTCACTGTCACTTACGGACTCATTGTTAAAACCGTGTTTATGGAAGACAATCTTATCAATTACAAGTGATCGCAGAAGAAGAAGAAGAAGAAGAAGAAGAAGAAGAAGAAGAAGAAGAAGAAGATTGGGGTTGGTAAATGCCAAGCCTCTTTCATGGGAGTCACCCAGAGTTGAACCCGGGTGTGGTGCAAGCCAAGCCTCCTGAGTTCAGCTGGATGACCAGGGTAAGGATTCTAAACAGGCAAAGACACCAACCTGATCTCAGGGCATTCAATGACTTATCCTCCCCTCAGGACTCTTATGTTCTTGATTCCCATTTTCAGCATCATTCTGTCTTTCTTTATGCCTGGAGATTTCTAATTTTGAAGAATGCCTTACCTGGGCAAGCTAACAGCATCCATGAAAGGGCAACAATGATAAGGATGTCCGCTTGCATTGCTGAAGTTTGACCAGGAATCTCAAGTCAAGAGGCAAGAGAGAGAGACAAGAGTGCTCTTGATTCCTCGTGTCCTCCAAAAGGCAGTGTGCTCACTTATTTATACGTCTCCCGGAGACACTTACACATCAGCTGCATGACATAATACT
This sequence comes from Podarcis pityusensis, assembly GCF_964106645.2. NCBI lineage: Eukaryota > Metazoa > Chordata > Lepidosauria > Squamata > Lacertidae > Podarcis > Podarcis pityusensis. Next base: position 115,735,184 of record NC_138026.1, read on the forward strand.
CCTAAAAGAATAGATATGGTAGCAGGAAGTCCAGTGCTCCTCATGAAGTCACAGTGTACCAAAAATAAGTAAAGTACATTCAGCTGAAGACATCTTCAGGGTCCAATGGGCTGGAAATGTGGTTTAAATTTTTTTCAAAGTTTTTTTTTTTTTTTAAATTAAATGGTCTGCATTTAGTTCCCTGTCTCCAACTGTTATACTCCATTGCTAAACTAATGACCTAGCAGTACATGCTAATTGGGAAATAAGCATTTTCGATCTAAAGAGTAAGGCCACATTTAATTAAAATGCACCATGGTTGGAATCCTTAATCCTAAATTTTGCTCCACCTGGGCAAAATTTGCAGATTAATTTGGTATTCTAATAGGTTTAGATGGTTTCCTGGCAGTCCCCAGGTTTCGGGCAGCATTGCTGTCAGATGTGGTAAGAAAATAAGAACATAAAGAGATTCTCGCTACATCAGACCAAAGGGTCATCACACCCAGAATCCTGTTCTGATGGTGGGCAGCCCAATGCCTATGGAAAGTCCACTAGAGGACAGACCACAACCATGTTTTCCCCAAAGATGCAATATTCAGGAGCTCTAATTATCCTTTCCCAGTGCACACCAAAGAAGAGTCAAAACATTACCTTTGGAAATTATTATTTTATTATTATTGGAAATTATTATTTTATTATTATTGGAAATTATTATTATTATTATTATTATTATTATTATTATTATTGGAAATTATTATTATTATTATTGAATAAATATAGCCAACTGGAGGTTCTGCAAGACACCAACTCAACCGTGGTCCAACCATCCAGAGTTCATACTGATGTATCCGCCAGAACCAGGTGGGGACATTGTTAGAATTCCAACTGTACAGCATTTTACTAAATGTTATCATATTCCTTAAAAAAGAAAGAAGGAAATCTCTTCAAAAGAAAATGATCTAAAGTGCTCACTGTCCTAATTTGCATGCACTGCTCAGTCATTTGTTTTGGCAATGGACTATAGCGGTTGGAGACCGGGAACAAAATGCAGACAATTTGAGGGGGAAGGCTTTGAAAACAATAAAAACCATGTTTCCAGCCCACTGAACCACTGAATATGGAATATGTCCTCACCTTAATGTAGTTTACTTCTTTCTGGTACACTGTGACTTCATGAGGAGCACTGGACCCAGACTTCCTGCTATAAAATCCATTCTTTTATGGGGTTGATGTGTAAGTGACTTCTTTACTGTCCATATTTTTAGTTAATAGTTTCGTCTTAGTTTTATTGAGTTTAAAACCTGCTAGTTGCCCATATTCTTCTATCTTGTCCAGTGCTTCTGCTGCCCTGGACATTGGTTGTTCTAAAGTCAATACCACATTATCAGCAAAAGCCTTAAACTTATACTCTTTAGAGCCAATCCCAATACCTTTTATTTCTTTTTTTTGCTTCTATTTTCTTCAACAAGACCTCCAATATTGTTATAAATAATAATGGCGATAGCAACACCCCTGCCTGGTCCCTTTCGTTATCTCTATTTTTTCCGTAAGATTATTATTAATTATCAATTTGGCATGTTAATCAGAATATATAGCCTTAACTCCATTTCAGAACTTCATTCCCATATCCATAATTTCCAAATTTCTTTTCATAAAATACCAAGACACATTATCAAATGCCTTTTCGGTGTCCAAAAACATTAATACCGCTTGTTTATCCCTCCGGGAATCCAGATATTCAATTATATCGATTATATTTCTAACATTATCCTTCAGCTGTCTACCAGGTAGAAATCGAGTTTGATTCTTTTCAATCTCCTCTCCCAATACTTCTTTAAGCCTATTGGTAAAATACTAGCAAATAATTTATAGCCATTATTTAGGAGCGAGATTGGTCTATAATTTTAAACTTGGGTTAAATCTGTGTCTTGTTTAGGTATTAACGTGATATGGGCCTCTCTCCAAGTCTCCAGAATTTTATTTCCCCCTAAGATATTATTCATCACTTCCATTAAAGGGGCTAACAGTTGCTCCGAACATTTCTTATAGTATTTGGCTGTCAAGCCATCTGGTCCTGGTGCCTTTCCAATTATTGCTTGTTTTATTGCTGTTTTTTACTTCCTCCGCTGTTATATTGGTATTGAGCTGGGGTTTTTTCACGTTAGGAATTTCCTGCAGCCTATTCATTTCCAGAAATTCTTCAATTTTTCCCTCATCTTCTTTTTCTTTTTTATATAATTGTTTATAAAACTTTGAAAGTTCTTCCTTATTACACCTGGATTTTCTACTGTTTTCCCTTCCACCATAAGTTTTGTTATCGTATTCTGCTTTTGTCTCTTCCTTAGCTGCCAGGCTAACAGTTTACCTGGTTTATTTGCAAACTGAAAGCTCGTTTGATTTAATAATTTGTTTTTCCATTCAATCTCTTGGTTTTTCAGTATCGAGAATTGTATTTGTAGCATTTTTATATTATTTTTAGCTTGATTGTCTTTAGGATTACTTGCTAGTTTCTTTTCATTGCATATTATTTGTTTTAATATCTCTTCCTTTTTCCCTCTCTTAATTTTTCTTGAATTGAGTTCTGTTGTATCCAAAATCCTCTTATTACTGCCTTTGAGCCATCCTATACTGTATTTATATCCACTCCTTTATTCAAGTTAAGCTCAAAATAATCCTTCAATGTCTTTTGTGCCTTAATAATAATAATAATAATAATAATAATTTATTTATTATTTATACCCCGCCCTTCTGGCTGGGTTTCCCCAGCCACTCTGGGCGGCTTATAAAGAATATTAAAATATTGTGATACATCAAACATTAAAAGCTTCCCTAAACAGGGCTGCCTTCAGATGTCTTCTAAAAGTCTGGTAGTTGTTGTTCTCTTTGACATCTGGTGGGAGGGCATTCCACAGGGAGGGCGCCACTACCGAGAAGGCCCTCTGCCTGGTTCCCTGTAACTTGGCTTCTCGCAGCGAGGGAACCACCAGAAGGCCCTCGGTGCTGGACCTCAGTAGAACGATGGGGGTGGAGATGCTCCTTCAGGTATACTGGACCGAGGCCATTTAGGGCTTTAAAGGTCAGCACCAACACTTTGAATTGTGCTCGGAAACGTACTGGGAGCCAATGTAGGTCTTTCAAGACCGGTGTTATATGGTCTTGGCGGCCGCTCCCAGTCACCAGTCTGGCTGCTGCATTCTGGATTAGTTGTAGTTTCCGGGTCACCTTCAAAGGTAGCCCCACGTAGAGCGCATTGCAGTAGTCCAAGTGGGAGATAACCAAAGCATGCACCACTCTGGCAAGGCAGTCTGCGGGCAGATAGGGTCTCAGCCTACGTACCAGAAGGAGCTGGTACACAGCTGCCCTGGACACGGATTTAACCTGTGCCTCTATGGACAGCTGTGAGTCCAAAATGACTCCCAGGCTGCGCACCTGGTCCTTCAGGGGCACAGTTACCCCATTCAGGACCAGGAAATCCTCCACACCTGCCCGCCTCCTGTCCCCCAGAAACAGACTTGTCAGGATTCGATCTCAATCTGTTTGCCGCCATCCATCCTCCAACCGCCTCCAGACACTCACACAGGACCGTCACCGCCTTCACTGTTTCTGATTTGAAAGAGAGGTAGAGCTGGGTATCATCCGCATACTGATGAACACCCAGCCCAAACCCCCTGATGATCTCTCCCAGCGGCTCCATGTAGATGTTGAAAAGCATGGGGGAGAGGACAGAACCCTGAGGCACCCCACAAGTGAGAGCCCAGGGGTCTGAACACTCATCCCCCCCACCACTTTCTGAACACGGCCCAGAAGGAAGGAGCGGAACCACTGTATGACAGTACTCCCAGCTCCCAGCCCCTCAAGACGGTCCAGAAGGATGTTATGGTCGATGGTATCAAATGCCGCTAGATCCAGCAGAGCTAGGAAACAGCTCTCACCTTTGTCCCTAGCCCGCCAGAGATCATCAACCAGTGCGACCAAGGCAGTTTCAGTCCCGTGATGAGGCCTGAATCCTGACGAAGGGATCCAAATGGTCCGCTTCTTCCAGGCGTGCCTGGAGTTGTTCAGCAACCACTCGCTCAATCACCTTGCCCAAGAATGGAAGATTTGAGACTGGGCGATAGTTGGCCATCGTGGCTGCATCTAAAGATGGTTTTTTAAGAAGCGGTTTAATAACCGCCTCTTTCAGAGGGTCTGGGAAGGCTCCCTCACGGAGGGAAGCATTCACCACCCCACGAAGCCCAGCCCTTCCAGGCTAGCTTTTATAAGCCAGGATGGGCTTATATTCCATCATTCATTCTCCACCTAAATACAGTTTCTTCTCTTCCTTTAATTTCCATTGTTAATGCATTGTGGTCTGAAACAGTTTTAGGAAGAATTTCTGTTTTTGTTACTCTCGTTACCAACTCTCTAGAAATCCAGATGAAATCAATCCGTCCAGCACTCTGATTTGATTCTGAGAAGTAACTGAATTGTTTCTCTAGTGGATGTTTTAATCTCCAAATGTCTATCAAGTCATTATTTTCCACCAGTGTAAAAAACGTTTAGGGCAGTTTCCCTTGATTTGTTACCTTTTTCCTTTCCGTTCTATCCATCTCTAGGGAACTACCCCATTAAAATCTCCCATTAATATTATTATTTGGTCCATAAATGCAAACAATTTCTCCTCTAATTCTTTATAAAAATCCACTTTTTTATCATTTGGTGCGTAAATTCCCAGTATGATCAATTTTTCGCCTTGTGCTACCATTTCAACTGCTATTATCCTTCCTTTTTCATCTTTGAAAATCTGGCTCGATTCATATTTTTCCTTTATGTACATAGCCAACCCTCTTTTCTTACTGTCATCTGCTGAGATATACTCTTTCCCTAATATTTTATTTTTAAGAATTATTTCAGGGGTTTTTGCAACATGTGTTTCTTGTATACACATTATGTCCAGATTCTGTTTTAATAATATATGTTCAATTTTATACCGCTTCATTTTATTATTTAAACCATTCACATTCCATGATATCATTTTCAAACCCATTGTTATCAGCAATTAAATACAAAGTCTTTATTCCTTAAATTTCTTTCTCTTCGTCTTCCAGTGGTGTGTCTTCTTCCTTCTTCCCCAACTCTTTACCATATCTTCTCATGAATTTCCCTATCTCCTGAGTAGATTTAATCTTAATTCCTTGTAAAAAAAGGAAATCCCCTCCGGGAATTCCCACTTGTACCAAATTTCATTCTTTCTCAGGATTAGGGTAATGTCTTTATATTCTTCTCTATGTTTCAGAAATCTTTTCAGTGTTTCCTTATAAATTATAATGAATTTTTCATTTATACACAGCTTCCTTTCTCTATTTGTTCTTAAAATCAAATCTTTCATTTCTCTTGAATTCAAAAAGACAAGGCAATCACCTGGAAGTTTTTTTACCTCTTTCTATCATGTATTTAATCCTGAAAGCCTTATCAATTGTCTTTCCGACTTCTTCTTCATCCAGTCCAAGCCAATTTGCTATTCCCATTATTAATCTTTCCTTTATGTTCTCTCCTTCCTGTTCTATTATGCCTCTGAAGCAGACAACTTGCAGGCATGTGCATGTGACATTGCAGGTCCGTGTTGTGGTGGGCAGCGACAGCGGCCCCTCTTCTTCCTCCTCTCTGCAGCCAGCAAGGCACCCTTTTCTGTGGGGAGGGGCTCAGACTTGGAGGCACTCTGCATCTGAGCCCCCGCTGAAGAGGTGGCCTCATTCAGTGGCTGCAGAGGGTGGAGCTGAACTGCTTCTATCTCAGAGGCAGCACAGCTGCCACCCGACAGCTTTTCTCACTGACTTTGTGCATGCTCATGCGCCCACTACCCCCTTGAGTTGGCTCCTATGAGAAAGAGATAGTAGTCAGCTCAACTGCAAAGCAGGTAAAACTTTTGCTACCATCTTCCTGCATTGCTTTGCTACTGCTCACCCATGAAGCTTCCTGATCATCCCTAGGGGACTCTGGACTCACCCAATACAATGTGCAAGCACTGATCTTTACACCAGACTACTGGATGGGGTGGAGAGGTTACAGGTGAAAAAATGTCAGTTTGATGGGAATAATTTTTGGACTGGGGGAGGTTGATATTTTTGCTTATTTTTACTTATTTGTTAATTAATGGGTGTTATTATTGCTTTCTTTTTTGAATATGTTTTCATGATATATGAAATATATGAAATATATCATGAAATATATTATGATATATGAAATATTAAAGTATTATATGATTCCCCAAACTTTCCCCCGCTAGGGCAGTATGTATTGTATATATTTTCTGATGTTGTAAATCGCTTGGAGACCTTCAGGTGACAGGCGACTACCAAGTTTAATAAATGAAATGAAAATGAAATAACCAGAGAGGATTATTAATCCTGTATTTTAAATTGTGACAAACACAATGACATTGCAGTGATGAGTGGGTACAGAAAAAGGGCCTGCTGGTTGAGGCCAATGGCCCCTCTAGTCCAGTTTCCTGTTATGGAAGCTTGATCATGCTGAAGGGCTTTTGTGTTAAGAATTCATAAAACATTTGTTATTAGCTTGCAACACTTTCCAGCTTCCTTTGTTAGTACAGGGAAGCATACGTGGCACCAGCATTGGAATAGTGATCTGTCGGGAGTTTGTGAAGCCTAAGATAGAAAAAAGATGGAGTACTGAGAAGCTTAGAATCTCATATGCATTCACTCCAGCCATGGTGAAGACATGGAGAAGATGTAAGCAGCAGTTTGTCATGTTCCTGGAAGCCGGTGAGGCTGTGGAGAAGGCTAAAGAAGAGTAAGTAGATCCTTTGCCCTTTCAGGTGCATCCTGTGATGATGAAGTGTAGCAAATAACAGGAACGGGGCACCAGGTGTTGAATGAAAATAAGGCCCAATCTTTATTGCAAGCAGGAGGGAAGGCAGAGTTGGCGTGGCAATAAGGGCAGGATCAGAGCCTCAGCTGGCATACACTCTGCCCTGGACACAGAATCGTCTTGCGCCTCCATAGACAGCTGTGTATCCAAAATAACCCCAAGGGAGGGATTAATTTTTGCCAGCCTTTTCTGGTTCACTTCTGAACCTAGCAGCAAAAGTCTCATAGCATACATCATTCTTCAAATAAACAAGGTGTACCAAGGCTAAATACTGTACAGGGCTAAGGAGAGATAATGGTTAGGGTTGCCATACGTCTGGACATATACGGAATATCTAGACATTTCCAGAATACTGCAGTTGGAAGCAGTATCTGGATGAAAATCGCAAAAATATCTTGGAAAATCCAGATGCATGCCAGCCTATGGCAACCAGTGTCAGCAGTGTCATTCTGGTGATTTTAGGTGGTGGTGGGGGGTTAACAAAAAAAGCTCAAAAACTTTCACTGTTAGAAATATGGCAATCCTAATCATGGTTTCCATAACTTCAGAAATTGAAATATTTTTTTTTTCTAACTTCGCAAATTGTCGATAGCAGGAGATCTCACAAGCACACATGCCCACATCCATTTTCCAGCAACATATCACGTATTTATTTGAAACATTATTCTTTCCTTCCCTTCAAAATATCCACCCCACGCAGGTATTTTCTGGTTTGCCAAATAGCAGCAGACTAATGTCATTGTTTGGGAAATATTAGTTGCTGGAATCCGCAGACAATTCTCTTCTGTTTACTTTTCAACCATTCTGAAGAAAGAAAATGGATTTATTTTGTGAGTCTTTTTATCTGTTGACAGAGACAGGAGACATAATATTCTTTGAGATAAACTCCCTATGGAAAAAAAACACACCCTTGCATTTCACAAAAATGCCACTGACCTGGAATTTATTAATTTTAATCATTTAAGGCAGTAGTATTCCAACATTCATATTATACATGAGTAAACCTGGCTGGATATTCAACTAATACTCAGCATCAAACTTGAATTTTAAAACACATGTAACAAATTGAGGAACAAAACAAAACTGTAGAACCATGAATCCACCTGAGAGCTAAGCTACAAAAACAAAATGCAGAAACAGAACAATGTCTATCAAGTTCTCAATAAGGAACAACATACCCAAGGGTAATGTTTGATAGGTGGGACTCCACCACTCTGAAAGACTTCTCTTTGGTTGGTGAGTGCTGCACCTCACTTGGCATGAACATTTAGAGAAGAACATCTAAAAAGGAGGCACTCAGCCATGAGTTTTGCAAAGGTCAACAGTATTTATCATTTCAGATGCTTGGCAGGCATATCCTAGAGAAAGAGAACATGGTTTGATTAAGGCACCCCTCTATTTTGGCCCAATGTTCACTTGTTTCCACTTCTTTGGAATGGCGTGGCACATACTTTCTCCTGGTAGGTGCATTCTGGGACTTTTGTGAGCAGTGACATTACAGGAGAAGGGGCAACAGGTGTACAATGAAGTTGCATGGCAATCAGGCAAGTAGCAGTTCCTCATCCCACTCAGCCCCTGCTGGTGGGGTGGGATCTATTGGGGTTGGGAAATGCCAAGCCCCTTCCATGGGAGTTGACCAGAGTTGAACCCTGGTGTGGTGCAAGCCAAGCCTCCAGGGTTCCACGGGATGACCAGGGTGAGGATTCCAACCAGGCAGAGACCCCAACCTGAGCTTAGGGCTTCCAATAGCTTATCCTCCTCTCAAGACTCTTATGGGGGGGGCCCCTTAGCTATGCTCATCCTGCCCAATGCCATTTCCACCTCGATACAAATGAACTTACAAGGAGCTTGCAAATGTAAGCCATAATTTCACTGAGGGAAAGGCAGAAAGCCCACAACCCAGGGCCAATCAAAGAAGAGAGAGAAATTTCTTTTCTGGTCCTGTCAACCAGTGATGCAAGTAGTTCAGTCATGGCTCTAAACTGAGGGTGGGTTGGTGGGAAGCTCAGAAGACAAAATGGCCCTCAGCCAGTGGGAGAAGCCTTTTATAGCCTCTGCTCCCACCCACCCCTCTCTCAAGACCCACAAGAGGCATTTCCTCCTCTGGCCACTTCCTCCCTCCCTCCTTCACCATTCTCTGAGCCACACACTGTTGGGGAAGGTCATCCCATGAAGAATATACCTGGAACAAGGCTTAACCTTCCAACAACAACAACAAGGCAACTCAGTACATCTTGTATATTCAAATGTTCAAATGCAGAATTTTTAAGACAGATGACAATCACTATCTCTGCACTGAGGCTTTGGGAAGGCGCTGTGAGTAAATGGATTGCCTGTTTACAACTAGTGAGCTCCTGAGACAGATAGGACTGGAGAGAAATTAATGTGGGACACAAATCTAATGCAAACTGCCTGATTTTGCACTTCCTGAGTCAGTGATTGAATGCAACATGGAAATCCTATGCAGTTCACATGTCTCCAATTCTTGCAATTCAGTTTTCCAGTAGAAGTGGGGGGCATCAAATTGTGAACTGCTGAAACTCACCTGGGAACCTCAAGGTGAAGGATGAATAACAAATCCTCATCAACATAGTTAGGGGGAAACAAACACAAGAATGCAGATCTTAGGGAATAGCTATGTATGGAACTTTTAAAAAAAGAATCAGAATTTGGGTAACCAGAACATAAGATTGAAAAATGGAGAGAAACCAAACAGTGATAGATTAATTCATCCCAAAGATGATGCCAAAGAATTCTTCTGCTTCCACTTCCTCTGCCCTAAAGATGGACTGTTCTTTAATTCCTTTATTCTTTCTTTCCTCCCCTCTTACAGAATTTATCCTATGCGTCTTGTTTTGATACATGTTGGCCAACACAAGCCACTTTGCATTTCATATGATATTAAAAGCTGGGTGTCGATCAATGTGAGAGGAGCATATAATAGGTTACTGTCTCTCAGGTTCAAATGCATCTGCAATCACCCTTATAAACCCATGGAAGACTACAAGATAAAGAGATGGATTGAGAAGGATAGGCTGATAGGGCAGATAGAGCAGTCTGAGGAGCATTGGCGTCTCAATTTTCAACAGCACCCTTTATGTTATCAAAATTGGGCACCCAAGCCTTGCGCATTCTATTCTAAATCATAGTTGTGGGATCATTGTGACGTCCCCATGGGTCAGTGTCCAGTGCAACTAAAATGCAACTCCATAGGAGGACAGCAACATTATCAATGGATCAAGTGAAAGAAGAATGAAGGAGAGAAGTGTTGGAACAAGTGTCAGATGGGAGAGGTATAAAAAGGAGGATGAGAGAGAGCAGTATAGATCAGAGCATATGGTTTTCATTTGAATCTTGAAGGAAATGTCTTCAGAATTGGTGGAGAAGGCCATGCTAGTTCCTGATCCCCAGTTTCTTTATGCCTGGACATGCCTGATTTTGCTGAATGCCTTACCTGGAGAAGCTAAGAACAGCCACGATAGGACAACAATGTTGAGGATTTCTGCTTGCATTGCTGAAGTTTGGCTGGGAATCTCAAGCCAAGAAGCAAGAGAGGGAGATCAAGAGTGCTCTTGACCTCCCATGTCCTCCAAAAGACTGTGTGCTCACATATATATAGGTCTTCAGGAGACACTTACACATCAGCCCCATAACATTATATTTCTAGGACTTCCGGTCAGCGCCATTAGCTAATGGCGGATTCCCTTTGATCTCAGAGGGAATCAGCTCCGTGAAAATCGGGTCCTGAGCGCTGTGGCGGAGCGGGGACCCTCAGAAATCGCAGGCGGTGAAGCCTGCGAACGTGGGGACTCGGCGGGCACCCTTCAGCGCCCCCCCAACTCGCGAGGAAGCCCTTTTTGAGGCTTCGGAGCGGAACGGGGGAGAGGCGCGGTGCTGTGAGTCGACTGCTGCTTTCACGGAGTGCAGCCGCGTTGCCGTTGCTAGAGAGCGCTGATTTCTATCCTGGAACATTCGGAATTCAAAGGACTACCCGTGAGTAGGCGGAATTGGACTGTTAAAAGATTGTGAATTGGGCTTAACTTTTTTTAAAAAAGGACTGATTGAATTGGAAAGGAAAAATAAAGACTGAATTGGCCACCGCGGCGGGAGGTATATCCAGGAAGTCTGCTTCCCGTCTTGTAGATAGTGTAAAGCATAGAGACTTTGAGCTAAAGCGTTGAAATTAAACTTGAAAAGAGCTGTTTTCCGACCTGAGAACTTTTTCTGAATCCACCCTTCTGAAAGCAGGCAAGGAAGGGGGGTCGTTTTGGACTGTGTAAAGCTGTTTAAAGAAAGGGGGAATGATCTGCCAGTGAGACGTCTCAGCTGTCAAAAGTTGTCAAAAGAGATCTGCTGACAGTAAGGTGGATACATTGTGGCCAGCTTTGTCGGAAAAATAACTGGAAGGCAATTTAATTGGAACTGTTTCTTTTACACTGACTACAGTTTGTTTTTTTGTTACTCTAAGAAGGAAAGTGACTTCTTTGGACTGTTGTAACAGTGTCCACCTAGGGGGACTTTCTGAAATTGCAACAAGGGAATTTTCCACTGGTAAACAGGAAAAGCATATCTGAGAGTGACCTTGGTTTCTACATTGTTATGGCAGATGGGAAAGAAAAACTAGACGCGTCAGTTTTGAGGTCTGGGAAAGCCTGGGGGCACCAAAGGCAATCATCTGCTGGTTTGCCTACGACAGCAACACAAGCTAAGTCCAGTGGAATGGCAGAAGAAGTTCTAGCTAATGCTCTGGCCAGGATTAATGAAACTTTATTACAACTTAGTACAAAGGTTGATGAGACAAATAAAAAGGTTGAAGAAACGAATAAGAAAGTTGATACTGCAAATAAAAAAACTGATCTAAATACAGAAACATTAGATAACTTGGGGGGAAAGGTGAACAGCAATTACAGAATCCATTCAGAAATTATTGCAGGAGTCGAAGTCGACACAGGAAAAAACTGCTGCTGTGGAATTCAAAGTAGAGCAGCTGGAAACTGAGAAGGTCCCTGGCCTACAGAAGGAAATTGCAGATCACAAGTTGACGCTGTCTATGATCGAATTGAAAGAGAAACAGACCAATCTAAGAATTAGAGCTATTCCTGAGTTGGAGACGGGCACCTTGACAGATTTTTTGACACAAGAATTTGCAGAATTTTGGAAATCAGATTTGAATCAAGAAGATTTTAAGATCGTGAGGGCCTTCAGATTGGGAAAAGGAGGAAAAAAGATTAAAATAAGGGATTGCTTGATTACCCTCCGATCTAAAGAAGAGAGGGACAAAATTTTGGGTTTGCACTACCAGAAACCTTTGATAATTCTGCAATCAAAAGTGGAAATTTTCAAAGACATACCGAAACATCTTTTGGATTTAAGACAAGACTTTGGAGACTTGGTGACCCTGCTGAGAAAAAGTAAGATCCTCTTCAGGTGGGAATTCCCTCAAGGCCTATCTTTTAGTTTTAAAGGAAGAAAGATAAAGATAAGATCAGTGGAGGAAAAAAATAAGTTCTTGAGCACATACGAAGAAGACCTACAGAAAGGACTTGGAAAAGAGCCTGCCGTACTGGACAAGAGTCTACCAAAAAAAGGGAAATCAACGCCACCGACAGATATAGACAAACTATTGGGGGCTGTTGGGGGAGAAGGAGAGTAAGTACACTATGACACTGCAAGTATTAAGCTGGAATGTTAATGGACTGAACTCCCGGGAAAAAAGGGGGAGAGTATTCCATATATTAAAAAAAGAACATTTGGACTTGATTTGTCTACAAGAAACGCACGTGACAAGGCTACATCGGAAAATTTTGATCAATAAAAGACTGGGAGAAGAATTTATTTCATCAGACAATGTGAAAAAAAGAGGAGTGGTACTCTATGCAAAGGAAAGCCTGTCACCGAAATTTTTATTTAAAGATGACCAAGGAAGATTTATTGCAATTGAAATACAGCTTCATGGCCAGAAGTTTTTGACATTAGGCATTTATGCACCAAATGAGGGAAAATCAGAATTCTTCAAGAAACTGCATGAAATCCTATTGGACTATCTGGACTACAATATAATTTTGATGGGAGATATGAATGGAGTAGTGTCTACAAACATGGATAAAGCCCAAAGACAAACGGTGACGAAAGATGGCAGACTACCAAAGACATTTTTCGAAATGACTGACAATATGGATCTTGTAGATATTTGGAGAACAAAGAACCCCTTGGAAAGAGAAGGAACCTTCTTCTCTGAAGCTAAAATGACATGGACAAGAATAGACCAAATTTGGATAACTAGGGGACTGGCCCCGAAGATAAAAAAAAGCGGTAATTTGCCCTAAAATTTGCTCTGATCATAATCCAGTGAAGATAGAAATGACATTAACGCCAATTGGATCTTTCAGATGGAGGATGAATGACTCCCTGTTTAGGAATGAGGAAACTATCAAAAAGGCCCAGAAAAACTTGAGAGACTACTTTGAGATAAACATGAACACTACGACCGAGAAAAGAGTGATTTGGGATGCAAGTAAAGCAGTTATGAGAGGGTTCTTGATACAACAAAATGCAATTAGGAAAAGAGTCCAAAATGAGAAGAGGGAAAAAATCTTGGAGAAAATAAAGGAGGGAGAAAAGAGACTGAGGATAAAACCGAATTCACAGGAGATTTTAAAAGAGATAAAGTTATATCAAGTACAATATATGAAACTGACGAATCAGGAAATAGAATGGAAGATCAAACAGATGAGACAAAGGACATTTGAATCAGCGAACAAGTGTGGGAAACTGTTGGCATGGCAAATGAAAAAAAGACAAAAACTTAATACCATTACGAACTTGGTAGTAGAAGGAAAGAGCATACAGAACCCTGCGGAGATTAGAAAGTCTTTTCAGAAGTATTTTAAACAGTTATATACGCAGGAGACTCAGAAAGAAATAGACATTGATCGGTTTTTGAGAACAAATGGATTACAAAAAATCTCTCAAGAGAGTAAGTCGATGCTAAACTCTATAATAACTGACCAAGAGGTGGAAGGAGCCATTCAGGACATGAAATTGGGCAAATCTCCAGGGCCAGATGGTCTGACTGCAAAGTATTATAAATCTTTGAAAGAATGGTTAATGCAGCCTTTGAAAGAAGTTTGCAATGAAATATTAGGGGGGGGGGGAAAGGCACCCGAGTCGTGGAAAGAAGCTTATATTACACTTATACCGAAAACAGAAGCGGAAAAGACACAGCTTAAGAACTACCGTCCCATATCTCTACTTAATGTGGATTACAAAATTTTTGCAGAAATTATGGCTAAAAGATTAAAAAACGTATTGGTTAAAGAAATCCATAAGGACCAAGCAGGCTTTCTCCCGGGGAGGCATTTGTCAGATAATACGAGGAATATAATTAATATTTTAGAAAAATTACAAGTTAATATTAACACTAAAGCAGTTCTAATATTTGTGGATGCGGAGAAAGCCTTTGATAATATTTCCTGGAGTTTTATGAACAAAAATTTACAGGGAATGGGGGTAGGCCAAGGTTTTGAAAACGGTATAGGTGCAATTTACTCGGAAGAAAAAGCTAAGTTGATTGTAAATAACGTAGTTACAGAAGAGTTTAAGATTGAGAAAGGAACAAGACAGGGTTGCCCAATCTCCCCATTGCTTTTTATAACGGTCCTGGAGGTTCTGCTTAATATGATCAGGAAAGACCAATTGGTTAAAGGTATACAACTCGGAGCTAAACAGTATAAATTGAAAGCTTTTGCTGATGATTTGGTTTTGACATTACAGGAGCCAGAATCCAGTACTAAAAGAGTACTGCAATTAATTCAAGAATTTGGTCAAGTTTCAGGATTTAAGTTGAATAAGGTGAAAACCAAGGTGTTAGAGAAAAATCTTACAGAGATTGAGAAAGAGAGGTTTCAGAAGGAGACAGGATTAATATTGGTTAAGAAAGTGAAATATCTAGGGGTCCATATGACTGCTAAAAATGTGAATTTATTTAAAGATAATTATGAAAAATGTTGGATGGAAGTGAAAAAGGATTTGGATATATGGTCAAAATTGAAGTTATCATTGTTGGGCCGAATTGCTGTGATAAAGATGAATGTATTGCCTAGGATGTTGTTTTTGTTTCAAACATTGCAGATTTTGGACAAGATGGACTGTTTCAAGAAATGGCAGAGAGATATTTCGAGATTTGTCTGGCAGGGCAAGAAACCAAGAATAAAATTTAAGATTTTAACTGATGCTAAAGAAAGAGGTGGATTTGCCCTCCCAGACCTTAAACTTTATTATGAATCAGCCGCATTTTGCTGGCTGAAAGACTGGCTGCTTCTTGAAAACACGGACATTTTGGATTTAGAAGGTTTTAACAATGTCTTTGGATGGCATGCATATTTATGGTATGACAAGGTTAAAGCACATAAGGCCTTTAAGAACCATATTGTCAGGAAAGCATTGTTTAATGTCTGGGTGAGATATAAGGATTTGTTGGAAAGTAAAACACCAAGGTGGCTGTCACCAATGGAGGCTAAGGCTCTGAAAAAAACTAATATGGAGACAAATTGGCCAAAATACTGTGAAATTTTAGAACAAGATGGAGATAGATTAAAGCTGCAGAGCTTTGACAAATTAAAAACTAAAGTTCGAGACTGGCTTCATTATTATCAAATAAGGGAGGCTTATAATTTAGATAAGAAGATTGGTTTCCAGGAGGAAAAATCAAAATTGGAAACAGAATTGTTAGATCCTAAAACTAAGAATCTAACAAGAATGTATAACTTGCTGTTGAAATGGAATACACAGGATGAAACGGTTAAATCTGTTATGATTAAATGGGCACAAGATTTTGGACATAACATTATGTTTGCTGACTGGGAACAGTTATGGACCACAGGTATGAAATTTACGGCTTGTAATGCCTTAAGAGAAAATATAATGAAAATGATTTACAGGTGGTACTTAACCCCAGTCAAGCTAGCAAAAATCTATCATTTGCCAGATAGCAAATGTTGGAAATGTAAAGAGACTGAGGGTACATTTTTTCACCTTTGGTGGACATGCCCAAGGATTAAGGCTTTCTGGGAAATGATATATAACGAACTGAAAAAGGTATTTAAATATACCTTTCTGAAGAAACCAGAGGCCTTTCTTCTGGGCATGGTTGGCCAATTGGTGCGAAGGGAGGATAGAACTTTCTTTATGTATGCTACAACAGCAGCAAGAATACTCATCGGGAAGTACTGGAAGACACAAGAATTGCCCACCCGAGAAGAATGGCAGATGAAAGTGATGGACTACATGGAATTGGCTGAGATGACCGGCAGAATTCGATACCAGGGAGAAGGGTCGATGGAAGAAGACTGGAAAAAACTCAAAATATATCCTCAAAAGTACTGCAATATAAAAGAATGTTAGAAAGAGGTTGGAAAAAGAATATTAGGTCGTTCTGGTAGATATGATATAATGGACTAAGCAAAAATGAGTTGATGAAATTGATGAATTAGAGGAGGTTTAATCACATTATTTTAATTTTAAAATACGTAAATGAAAATAAGGTTAAAGGATTTGCTGGAAACACGATCTGAACTAGAATACAAAACTGGGAGGTGAGAGGAGGTCATGGAAATAAGTAAAGGGAAAAGGCTATGTAAAGGTTTAATCTGTTTTTGTTTTATTTTAACTCAGTGTATTTTTATATTTTTTGTTAAGTCTTCTTTTAAGTTCTTTTTTACTTGTTTGTTTCTTGCTTTGTTATGGCTAAAGTTTTTTTTTTTTGTATTTTGTATGGTTTCTCTTTTTCTTTTTTGTAACTTTAAATCTGGAATAAATATAATTTTTTTAAAAAAACCCATAACATTATATTTCTAAAGGAATGGATTTTATAGCAGGAAGTCTGGGTCCAGTGCTCCTCATGAAGTCACAGTGTACCACAAAGAAGTAAACTACATTAAGGCGAGGACATATTCAGGGCCCAGTGGGCTGGAAACATGATCTTTTTTGTTTTCAAAGCTTCCCCCCCTCAGATTGTCTGCATTTTGTTCCCTGTCTCCAACTGCTTTAGTTCATTGCCAAAACTAATGACTGAGCAGTGCTTGCAAATTAGGACAGTGAGTACTTTAGGCCTTTTTGTCTTGAAATGACAAGTGGCAATCTACTTAACCCCAATTATAGTTTATTAAGTTTCAGCATCTTTAACATATATAGTCAAAACACAATTTCATCTTTTCTCTTATTTTTGTCAACTTCCCACATCTTCTTCAATGGAGTTGTTGTTTCTCTCCTTCTGCTGCACCCTATCAAATAGTCTAAGATAGTACAAGAATACTTGGCTAGTTTAGATGTATTCAAGTCTCCAGGGCCAGATGAACTGCATCCAAGAGTATTAAAAGAACTGGCAGATGTGATCTCAGAACCACTGGCAGTCATCTTTGAGAATTCCTGGAGAACAGGCGAAGTCCCGGCAGACTGGAGGAGGGCAAATGTTGTCCCTATTTTCAAAAAGGGGAAAAGAGAGGACCCAAATAATTACCGCCCAGTCAGTCTGACATCAATACCAGGGAAGATTCTGGAGCAGATCATTAAGCAAACAGCCTGTGAGCACCTAGAAAGGAATGCTGTGATCACCAATAGTGAGCATGGATTTCTGAAAAATAAGTCATGTCAGACTAACCTGATCTCGTTTTTTGACAGAATTGCAAGCCTGGTAGATGAAGGGAACGCAGTGGATGTAGCCTACCTTGATCTCAGCAAGGCATTTGACAAGGTGCCCCATGATATTCTTGTAAAGAAGCTGGTAAAATGCGGTCTTGACTATGCTACCACTCAGTGGATTTGTAACTGGCTGACTGACCAAACCCAAAGGGTGCTCATCAATGGTTCCTCTTCATCCTGGAGAAGAGTGACTAGTGGGGTGCCATAGGGTTCTGTCTTGGGCCCTGTCTTATTCAACATCTTTATCAACGACTTGGATGATGGACTCAAGGGCATCCTGATCAAATTTGCAGATGACACCAAACTGGGAGGGGTGGCTAACACCCCAGAGGACAGGATCACACTTCAAAACGACCTTGATAGATTAGAGAACTGGGCCAAAACAAACAAGATGAATTTTAACAGGGAGAAATGTAAAGTATTGCACTTCGGCAAAAAAAACGAGAGGCAGAAATACAAGATGGGTGACACCTGGCTTGTGAAAAGGATCTAGGAGTCTTGGTTGACCACAAACTTGACATGAGCCAACAGTGTGACGCGGCAGCTAAAAAAGCCAATGCAATTCTGGGCCTCATCAATAGGAGTATAGCATCTAGATCAAGGGAAGCAATAGTGCCACTGTATTCTGCTCTGGTCAGACCTCACCTGGAGTACTGTGTCCAGTTCTGGGCACCACAGTTCAAGAAGGACACTGACAAACTGGAACGTGTCCAGAGGAGGGCAACCAAAATGGTCAAAGGCCTGGAAAGGATGCCTTATGAGGAACGGCTAAGGGAGCTGGGCATGTTTAGCCTGGAGAAGAGGAGGTTAAGGGGTGATATGATAGCCATGTTCAAACATATAAAAGGATGTCACATAGAGGAGGGAGAAAGGTTGTTTTCTGCTGCTCCAGAGAAGCGGACACGGAGCAATGGATCCAAACTACAAGAAAGAAGATTCCACCTAAACATTAGGAAGAACTTCCTGACAGTAAGAGCTGTTCGACAGTGGAATTTGCTGCCAAGGAGTGTGGTGGAGTCTCCTTCTTTGGAGGTCTTTAAGCAGAGGCTTGACAACCATATGTCAGGAGTGCTCTGATGGTGTTTCCTGCTTGGCAGGGGGTTGGACTCGATGGCCCTTGTGGTCTCTTCCAACTCTATGATTCTATGATTCTAAGATACCGGCTGTTGCTGTTTCATACATAAACAACATTTTAGGCGATTACCTCAAGCGGCACTCTCGTAAGGGTAGCAGATTTGCCTCTGGGCGCTGCCCTCAACATCCAGCCTACTGTGTCCTTGGTCACAACAGTGACACCTCAGTATCCTTGGGATCATTTCTTCATGAATGAAGGAAATATTTACCACTCCCCCTCTCCCCATTCCTTCTCCAGTTTCTCCTCTTTGGTTTCTGGCTTTCCTGATTTCTGTCCTCTTCCCTTCCACCCCATTTTCATTCTCCAGTTGGTCCTCCTTGCTTCCCGCATTCCTGCGTTCCCTCTCCTCCCAAGAGAAGTGCCAAAAGAAGAATCAAGTGAAACAAGAATGAAGGTGGGAAGTGTTGGGAGAAGTGTGAGGGGGGATAGAAATAAAGAAATCTAGAAAAGGGAGAGGAAAGATAGCAAGCAAGGTATATCAAGGCAAATGGTTTTCATCTTAATCTTGAAGGAAAGGTCTTCAACAGAATTGGAGGAGAAGGCGATGCTGGTTAATGAACCCCAATTTTCGCATTATGTCTGAACATTCTGATTTTGATGTATACCTTACCTGGAGAAGCTAAGAGCGTCCCTGAAAGGGCAATGATGTAAAAGATGCCCATCTACATTGCTTAAATTTGACTGGGAATTTCAAGTCAGAAACCAAGGAAGGGAGACCAGTAGTGCTCTTGATTTCCTGTATGCTGACATATTTATAGGTCTGCAAATGGAACTTAAACATCAGCCCTAGGATTTAATACTCCTAAAGTAATGGACGCGATAGCAGGAAGTCTTGATTCAGTTCTCCTCATGAAGTCTTGGAACACCAAAAAGAAATAAAATACACTAACTTGTACATTCAGAGTTCAGCCAGCTGGAAACATCATTTTTATTGTTTTCAATTTTTTAAAATTAAATTACCCGTATTTTATTTCCTCTTTCCGGCTGCTATCATTCATGGCTAAAATCAATGAACTGAACTGAACATTGCATACAAATCAGTACAGTGGACAGTTTGTTTTTAAGAAAAGAGTGGTGTTTGGCCCTGTCAGGTTCATCGGGGTGAACATTGGCCAACAGGGCCACAGTGCTCATGTCAAGTTCATGTACCCAAAGAGCATACAGCGAGGAGGAAGGAGTTTCCTCAGACCTTGCTGCGTGATCATAGTGTGCAGCTTGCAGCTGGTTCAGGAGCTGGGAGAGTTGCATCATCAATGCACCTCACCAACTAAACCTCATTGGTTTAGGTTAATTTCATTGAATTATTCTGATTGCAGATTCTATAGCTGTTGTATTTCAATAAATATCACCTGTTACCCATCTATCTTGTCTCAGGTTTTCTTCAGTGTGTTGGCAATGAACTTTCTGGAGCTCAAGAATCAACTGCAGGACTGTATTTTAGGACATCCATGGCCCTTTGTGTCAAGAAAACAAGGTATACCAAATGGAAATACTGTAAATACATTAACCCAAAGATAGATTAATGGTTTACTGGATAGGGAAATGTGCTTTGCATTTCAGCATTTCAGCATTTCAGCTTTCTGTTGCAGCATTCTGTTGCAGTTCACAGAAGCTTCACATTAGCCACCAACTCTCGAATCAGGGTGCCCAGATACCCTTTTAAAATTTTTAAAATTAATTTATTATTTATACCCCACCCCATCTAGCTGAGTTTCCCCAGCCACTCTGGGTGGCTCGCAATCGAATGTTAGAAACAATGCAGCATTAAATATTAAAATCTTCCCTAAAGAGGGCTGCCTTAAGATGTCTTCTAAAAGTCAGATAGTTGTTTATTTCCTTGACATCTAATGGGAGGGCGTTCCACAGGGCAGGTGCTACTACCAAGAAGGCCCTCTGCCTGGTTCCCTGTAACCTCACTTCTCACAATGAGGGAACTGCCAAAAGGCCCTCAGCACTGGATCTCAGTATATGGGCTGAACGATGGGGGTGGAGACGCTCCTTCAGGTATACAGGACCAAGGGGAATTGGGATCTCTATAGGTTATCATGAATTTGTCACTCACAAGAGAATGCGAAATAGGTGGCCTCCTCTAAGATGAGTTCTACACCTCAATTCAGGAAGTTCCAATGCATCTGGGATTTGTGCATTGCAGTTATAGTAGGATAAAATAATTGCAAGGAACCCAAAAGGTTGCGTAGACCAGCCACCGGCCAACACAGGAAATCTACTAATATAACATCTGTGATAGGAATCCATCAGCCTCTGCCCCACTAATGAAGGACAGCTTAACAGCTTTGGTAACAGTCTGTAGCTTTGTAAACTAGGTCATCCCATCAGAAGGTTCTTCCTAATATCTTGGTGAAATGTGTTAATATTGATTGAAAGGGTTCCTGTGATCTGATAGCCAAATGACATTAAAATCAGATTGGCAGCATTTGCAATGTTTGGCAGGAAAGTGTGATTTAATTTCAGCACAATTTTTGGTATACAGTGGTACCTCAGGTTAAGTACCGTATTTTTCGCCCCATAGAGCGCACCTAGTTTTTCTTTGGGGGGGGGGAATAAAAAAAAATTATTCCCCCCCCCAGCCCCCAGAACAGGCTGCTATCCGCAAGCCATGGGAGCCTGGCGGGACTTCCTGTCGGGCTCCCACGGCTTGCGGAGAGCTACCCGAAGCCCGGGGCGTGACCCAGGCTTCGGGATGCAGGCAGCTCTCTGCAAGCCGTGGGAGGGCTCCCACGGCTTGTGGAGATCTACCCGAAGCCCGGGGCACGACTGCTCAACGCGCCCCAGGCTTCGGGATGCAGACAGCTCTCCGCAAGCCGTGGGAGCCCTCCCACGAGCTACCTGAAGCCTGGGGTGCGTCTGCTCAGCGTGCCCCAGGCTTTGGTTTGGAGGCAGCTCTCCGCAAGCCATGGGAGCCCAGCGGGAACTCCCGCGGGCTCCCAAGGCTTGCGGACAGCTTCCTGAAGCCTGGAGAGCAAGAGGGGTCGGTGCGCACCTACCCCTCTCGCTCTCCAGGCTTCAGCAAAAGCCTGCATTCGCCCCATAGGACGCACACACATTTCCCCTTCATTTTTGGAGGGGTAAAAGTGTGTCCTATAGGGTGAAAAATACGGTACTTAATTCGTTCCAAAGGTCCGTTCTTAACCTGAAACTGTTCTTAACCTGAAGCACCACTTTAGCTAATGGGGCCTCCTGCTGCCGCCGCGCCGCCGAAGCCCAATTTCTGTTCTTATCCTGAAGCAAAGTTCTTAACCTGAAGCACTATTTCTGGGTTAGCGGAGTGTGTAACCTGAAGTGTATTTAACCTGAAGCATATGTAACCCGAGGTACCACTGTATGTGTAAAATAAAAATGGTATAATTGATGCTTTCCTTAACTTTACAAGTAGAGTGGTACCTCGGGTTACATACACTTCAGGTTACATACGCTTCAGATTACAGACTCCACTAACCCAGAAATAGCACCTCGGGTTAAGAACTTTGCTTCAGGATGAGAACAGAAATCGTGCTCCAGCAGAGCGGCAGCAGCAGGAGGCCCCAGCTAAAGTGGTGCTTCAGGTTATGAACAGACCTCCAGAACGAATTAAGTACTTAACCTGAGGTACCACTGTAAAAAGATTTTTGCAGCTTTACAAGTTGTCCACCATCCTTTTAGAAGGTGAGTAATGGAAGAAAACCATGGTACATTATTCTTAAAGAGTTTTTATTGAGTTGCCTGGGTTTTGTCAGTTGCTGAAAGAAGCAGATGTTTCTCTCCACTTTAACTAACCCTGAAAAAAGAAAAGAGATTTCTTTCATAATTTCCAGGTTTTTGTTTTCACAAAGACATTACACATAATATTCCGGGGGTGTGGGAATAAGCAAAGCAGCTCTATACCAGCATTCAAGTGAAAATTTACAAAGGAATGAATTTGACTGAACATCCAATGAATATTGTACATGAAATGTGAGCTTCAAAACATACAAAATGAAATTAAAAACAATAGAGCGCGAAACCATCTGAGATCTGAGCTTAAAAAATGAAACAGGAAAATAGAAGAAAGTCCTCCTAGTGTTGATAAGATAAGAAGCCAGTGGAATGGGGGGGGGGTGTCACAGGGGCAGTTGCTCTAGGCACAAAAATTGTTAGGCACACAACATTTCAACATCCAGTGCTGCTTCAGTTATAGCTGTGCACTTCCATCACTCGGCTCTGTTGAAAAGGTCGCATCTCCACGTGAACCAGGAAGCGACCTTTCCAGACAAACCCTCCGCATGCCCCTGGGCACTGGCAACCCACACTACACAACTATGTGAAGTCACCCTAGGGAAGTGAACCCAAAGGGAGAACATTGTTCTTGCTTCTATTGTGTTTTTTTTGTATTTTTATCTTGTAATTTTATATTCTGATTTTCACTTGAAGAATATAAAATGTAATAATAATAATAATAATAATAATAATAATAATAATAATACTGCTTAAATATTATGAATGATTAAGCAGTATAAAAATCCTGTTAAATCAATCAAATGAACCAACTGATTGAAAATTCTGCAGTTGATTTGATTTTGTATTTCCCACTGCTTTTTTAAATTATATATATAAAAAAAATAGAGGTGAGGGAGAACTATGCACACCCTCCCGAGCTGTGTGGAAGAAACATGGGATATAAGCACAAACAAATGAGCAAGTAAAAATTTCACCAAATATATTGGAAAGAAGGGACAGCAAACGCCTTCCCACTCCAAGTTGAGGAGTGGGCTGGGAGCACTTTAGATAATAACATTGGGAATAGGGATATAAAATCTGAGTGCATAAGTTAAGTTTCATGAATTTGAAAAAGGAGGGAGGAGAACTTACATTGCACAGCAAAATCTGCCTATATCACATTTTATGTTCTGACGGTGGGGGGCAGGGCATTTATCCTTGGTAGTGCAGACTGCACCCTTGCCTTTGCAAGCTTTTTCATTCTTTGGTGGATCTTTTCCACAGGTATATCCTAGAGAGAGAAGTTTGTTTGATGAAGACATTCCTATATTCTGACATATCTGGCCCCATCATCATTAGTCAATGGCTACCAATTCTTTGAAACAGAATGGAATACCCTTTAACCTAAATATAGTGTTATTAGTTTGAGGGAAGAGGAAGTAGGCTGCATGCAAGATATTTCCATCCCCTAAATCCAGCATGTGATAAAATATAAAACAGGCTAGTCTCTCTCTCTCATTCTCTCTCTATCTCTTGGAAAAAAATTATCCTTTATTTTGACATCTGCTTCTCATGTTCAAAGGCCCCTTTAAACAAAAGGAAGACAGCATACCAAAGTCATGGGAGACTCCAAGAAGGACAGCAGTATTATGAACTCATCAAGTGAAAGAAGAATGGAAGACATGTGGGAGGGAAAAAGAGAGATCTAGAAAAGTAGAGTGAGAGAGAAGAAAGTAAAGTCTTCAGCAGAATTTTTGGAGAAGACTACATTCCATTTTTTGCCCCCCCCCCCAATAAGTCTATATTTCTTTAGGACTTGATATTTCTGATTTTGATGTATGCCTTACCTGGAAAAGCTAACAGCATCCATGAAACAGCAATGATGTAAACAATGCCAAACTGCATTGTTGAAGACTAGGAATCTCAAGTCAGATACCAAGAGATGGAGACCAAGAGTGAGGTCAAGATTCCCTGTGCTTCTACTTAAAAACAAACAAACCCAAACAGAATAACTACTTGTTTTAAGACAAAGAGGCACAAAATGTTCAATGAACTAATCGGCATGCACTGTTCAGTTCAGTTCATTAGTTTTAGTCATGGACCATAGCAGCCAGAAAATGGAAAGAAAATACAGGCAATTAATTTTTTAAAAGTAGACATTGAAAACAATAAAATCATGTTTCCATCTGGCTGGACTCTGAATGTACAATCTACTGTATTTTACTTCTTTTTGGTGTACCAAGACTTCATAAGGCGCACTGGACCAAGACTTCCTGCTATCACAAACTTTACTTTGGTAATCTTCAATCCTAGGGCTGACGTGTAAGTGTCATTTGGGTTTTCAAGGGGAAGAGAAAGGAAGGAAGATAATCACAGAATGCTCTCCAAGTTTTCTGTAATATCAAAGACCTAATGTTCACCAGTGTGTACTGTTCTGAGGTGCACTGCTACACAAACTCTTCAGATTAAAGTTCCTGTTAGAAGGTGAGGAATGGAAGGAAACCGATGGTGCCTTATTCTTAAGCAGTTTTGCTCCCACCCTCGAGTGGGGGATAAATTGGGCACATACCAAATCCCCTAGGAAGAATTGGAGGAGCAGAAAACTTTGTTTTTAACAGACCTAGGTTGGCTCTAGAAACAGCAAAAGAAGTGTTTCAGGAAAAAGCATTGTAAAGCTTATAATGGGAAATCAATTTGCCGAATGTTCAAACTCTCCATCGCAGTGTTATAACGTATTTAAAGCACTTAAAAAACAACAACCCACACCTAATGTAGCTGGGTCCCTAATCTCCTTCTGAATAGCTATTGGAAAGAAGACACAGATCAGGTGTAACACAGACCGGGTGGATTTCTATCGCTACAGATACAATTCCTGTCAGGGACTCTTGATAACAACAAGCATAGTTAATTAAAAAGAAGATTTAATGCAAAAACAAACAGAGTTCTCTGGAGTGGCTATTGTAGTCATCCATTCATAAATCAAAGATGTCCCTTCTAAGTCGGGTGTTTCCAGCACCACCAGAAACAGGTGAACTTCCTCTTGTGATGTATTCTGTCTTGAGGACCCTCCCCCATACGCTAAGTCTTTAGAGAAAGGGGGTGAGCTCCCTCCCCTTCCTTATTCTCTGACAATGTTCTTCCATAGTCATTTCCTACCTCTGAGCTGATTTCATTTCTAGTCTCTGTATTTTGTACTTCACTAGCCCACTGACAGGCTGCCAGCACTTTTGTTATCAGCTGGCTTTCCTAAGGTCTGGGGAGTTGTCTCTGGGCTATAAACCTCCTGTTGTGCAGTTAACTCCCTCTCTTTCTGCCTGCTTTCTTTATCTGACTGTAAATCTTTCATTGGAGCTGGTTCATTCATGACAATCCCAGTCTTGAGACTGGTCCACACCCCTATTACCCATCAATCAATGGGCAGAAGGACGAGTCATGAAACTAGTATATACTTGCAAAACCCCAATTTTTATTAAAAGGAAAAGGCTGTATGACCACATCAACAATCTGAATGTCAGGAGTGTGTGTGACATGTCACTCACGCCTTTATACATGTGAGTTATTCCTCTGGAAGTAAATTACCCTCTAGCTGTATTCTATGTAGCTACAGACTTGAAGAATGGGTGACCTCCTCAAAGGTCAGTTCTTCACCTCCATGCAGACAGTTCCCATTCAACTGGGATTTGTGGGTAGAATGAACAGTGGAATCAGAGAATTGCAAAGAAGGTGAAAGCTCATGTAGACCAGAGACCTGCCATGGCAGGAAATCAACATCTGTGATAGGTCTCTTCCTCAAAGTAACTAATCATGGTTCTTCCTAATACCTTGGTGAAATGTGTTGTTATTGTTGCAGGCCAAATGGCATTAAAACCAAACTGGCAGTAATGGTGAGTCTTGGCAGAAAAGTGTTATTTAACCTGAGCACAATTTGTGGTATACATGTAGAGAACAAACATGGACCACCTGAACTTTACAAAAAAAAAGAGATTTCTGTAGCTTCACAAATTGTCCACAGGGGGTATTCACGTCTCAGAAAGGCATAAACCAACACACATTTTCCAGCAACATATCAAATATTTATTCATAATAGTACACAAATTTTCTCAAAATCCCCACATCATGGAAGTATTTCCGCAGGCCAAATTAGCAGCACGTCAATCTCATTCTTTGGGTTATATCCGTTGCTGAAAAAAGCAGGTGTTTCTTTCCATTTTAATCTTAAGGAGTTCTGAATAAAGGAAAGAGATTTCTTTAGTGATTCACAGGTTTAGGTGTTAACAGAGAGAGCACACAGACACGCAAACATTTCTGTAGACTGAACCAGAGTGGGGGGAGAAACTCAAAGCCAGTGTCTGAATGTGGCCTTCCAGGCCTCCCCATCTGACCCTTGACAGCCCGAGCTACACATTCTCTCTCAAAGTCACACAAAATACTGGTTCTACTTTGCCTGCCAGGAATGTGTCATTGAAATAATCCCTTCCTCTTGCTTGGAAGGTGTATGGGTTAATTATCGCAGAAGATTATTGTACTTCGAGGAGATAGTGATCTGGCATGGTCAGCTTTTCTGCCTCTGGTCCCTTCCTGACTCTGGCTTCTGTGTTTCATTGCTTTCAATATCCCTTGTGAAAAGGTATTTTGATGTGTTGGTGACACTGGTCAGCAAAGCCTTTGATGTATAGCCTGGCATTTTTGTCTTTGGATGTAGAATCGCTCATAGTTGAGCCTGTATTATCCTAACAGGGCACAGCATCTATCAAATACCGTATTTTTTGCTCTATAAGACTCACCTTTTCCCTCCTAAAAAGTAAGGGGAAATGTGTGTGCGTCTTATGGAGCGAATGCAGGCTGCGCAGCTATCCCAGAAGCCAGAACAGCAAGAGGGATTGCTGCTTTCCCTGCGCAGCGATCCCTCTTGCTGTTCTGGCTTCTGAGATTCAGAATATTTTTTTTCTTGTTTTCCTCCTCCAAAAACTAGGTGCGTCTTGTGGTCTGGTGCGTCTTATAGAGCGGAAAATACGGTACCTAGTTTCTTAGCATGCCAGTTGGGAGCTCTGCGTAGGCTGGGGGTAACTTTGCCACTTCGCCACAGGGCTTCCCAGTGGCTGATTGCAGTGCGTGCTTGGTAATGTATATACTGCTTACTGTTTGGAATAAAATCTGTAATCTTCTCAACCACTTGCGTTTGTATTGATTCTGAATCTAATCTTAAAAGAACCATCTTGCATTTAGCAAGACAGAAGGAAGACAGGGAGATATATGCACACATACAAAAGTCAGAATTATTCTTGTTGCCACACCCACATTTGTCTCTGACTCCATCCACCAATGGGATGGGGCCCTTGGAAGGATGCTCAAAAGGAAATATGGCTCTTGGTTTTTTAAAAACATCTCACTAAACATGGCCTCAATGTACTGCAGACCCTCCATGTGTCCCTATTTCCCAGGACAGTCCCAGATTCACAGAAGCTTTCCCAGTTTCAGATTTGATTCAGCAATGTCCCACTTTTTCTGAGGACATCCCTATTTTCATTGGAGACATGTTGGGTGGCATTGTAGGATGTCTCTATTTTCATTGGAGGGTATGGGGTTATGTGACCCACAAGTCAAGGAGATAAGTAACTATACAACCTTGAGAAGATACCTGAAGTCAGCCCTTTATAAAGAAGTCTAAATTTGAAGACTAATTTCTTTAAGCATTTTATTTTATCAATACTTTAAGAAACATGTTCCATTTGAGTTCCATGGAAGAACTAGGAAGAGAACTTACGGTGCACAGCATGGGACGCCTGTAAGACAAGTTGCATCACTCAAGACCTTCTCGCATTTAGACTTGCATTTCCCACCAACCTCGAAGCATGTACGAGTATCCCCTGCATGGACAAATCCTAGATAGAGAGATTTTATTTTATTTTATTTTATGAAGGCATTTCCACATTCTGACATTCCTGATCCCATTATCACCCGCCATTGCAGCTGCTTCTTTGAGCTGCAGTGGACTACCTTTAACCATCTCATAAGAATACCAGAGATCAACATGTATTGACATTTTGAATTTTCAGATGATTTCAATTCAGTTTTCATAAGTTGGTGTTACTATGTCTGCACTGAGCTTTCCATTTCGGGAGTGACACTGGAACGTAATGGATTACATGTTTCCTCCAGTGAACAGGGCCAAACCTCTGGAGAGGCAGTTGCCACAAGTTGCAATCTGGAAGGGGTAGCAGATTTGCCTCTGGGTGCTGCCCTCACCTTCCTGCCTCCTTGGCCACAGCAGTGACACCTCCTCATCCCTGGGACAGTTTCTTCAAGAATGCAGGAAAGCTTTCCTTCTCCCACTCTTCCCATTCCTTCTCCAGTTCCTCCTCTATCCTTTCTGACTCTCCAGATTTTCTGGTCTGAAATCCTCACTTGGCTTGCAGTATTCAAGGTTTCAATGCTGCATGACTTCCAGGGAAGGGGCTTAGTACTTCCCAGCAGCTTGTACCCCATCAATAAGTGCTGATGAAGTGGAATGAAGAGCTGAACATTGCCCTACTGCCATGTCAACCCTGCCTTGCCTACTGCAGTCAATAAAGTTTTGGTCTGATTTAAACCTGTCTGGTGTCTTGTCTTTGTTATTTCAGGGCGGTCACAGAATCACCTTCCAGGGCAAACCCTTTTCCTGCTTGACCTTGCTTGTTCTTCAATATTTTCCTGCAATGAACTTTATTTGGACACATCAGACTTTGCACTTCATATGGCAGTAAAAGGCAAATATTTATGAATGTCAGACAATCTTTTATATTAGAAATCCTAATCTCATGTTCAAAACACATTTACACACACCCTCATAAATCTGGAAAATGCAGCATAGCAAAGAGATGGTGTGAACAGGATTGGATGATGGAGGAGAGTCTGAGAAGGGCGACAGTATAGATCAAGGGAAACAAGAATGAAGGAGGGAAGTGTTGAGAGTAGGTGCAGAAGGAGAGAAAGAGAGAGGTTTAGAAAGAGAGAGGAGAGGATTAGGCAAATCTCCAGGACCGGATGGGCTGACTTCTAGATATTATAGATCCTTGAAAGAGTGGTTAGTACAACCTCTAAAGGAAGTCTGCAATGAAATATTGGAAGGGAAAAGGGCACCAGAGTCGTGGTAAGAAGCTTATATTACACTTATACTGAAAACAGAGACTGAAAAGACTCAGCTGAAGAACTATCGCCCCATATCATTACAAAATTTTTGCAGACATTTTGGCCAAGAGATTGAAAAAAGTGTTGATGGAAGAGATTCATAAAGACCAAGTGGGCTTTCTCCCGGGAAGACACTTGTCTGACAATTTGAGGAATATAATTGATATTTTGGAAAAACTAGAAGTGAACATAAACACTAAAGCAGTTTTGATATTTGTGGACGCGGAGAAAGCTTTTGATAATATCTCTTGGAGTTTTATGAAGAAGAACCTACAGGGGATGGGGGTAGGCCAAGGCTTTGAAAACGGTATAAGTGCAATTTATTCAGAACAAAAGGCTAAACTAATTGTAAATAATGTAGTGACGGAAGAATTTAAGATAGAAAAAGGGACACGACAAGGTTGCCCAATTTCCCCATTGCTTTTTATATCGGTCCTGGAGGTTTTGCTGAATATGATTAGAAGGGACCAGTTGGTTAAAGGTATACAAGTCGGAGCTAAATAGTACAAATTGAGAGCATTTGCAGATGACTTAGTATTGACATTACAGGAGCCAGAATCTAGTACTAAAAGGGTTTTAGAACTGATTCAAGAATTTGGTCAGGCTGCAGGATTTAAACTGAATAAGTTAAAAACCAAGGTTTTAGAGAAAAAATTAACACCGATTGAGAGAGAGAGAGGTTTCAGAATGAGACATGTTTGACAGTGGTTAAGAAAGTGAAATACCTGGGGATTAATATGACAGCAAAAAATGGGAATTTATTTAAAGACAACTATGAAAAATGCTGGGCCGAAGTGAAAAAAGATTTAGAAATTTGGTCAAACTTGAAGCTTTCACTGATGGGTCGTATTGCTGCGATAAAAATGAATGTATTGCCTATAATGTTGTTTTTGTTTCAAACATTGCAAATTGTGGACAAAATGGATTGCTTCAAGAAGTGGCAGAGAGACATTTCTAGATTTGTCTGGCAGGGCAAGAAGCCCAGAATAAAATTTAAGATATTAACTGATGCAAAGGAAAGGGGTGGATTTGCCCTGCCAGATTTTAACCTTAACTATGAATCAGCAACTTTCTGCTGGTTGAAAGAATGGCTGCTTCTTGAAAATACAGACATTTTGGATTTAGAAGGTTTTAACAACGTATTTGGATGGCATGCATATCTGTGGTATGATAAGGTCAAAGCACATAAAGCATTCAAGAATCATATTGTCAGGAAAGCATTGTTTAATGTCTGGATAAGATATAAGGATTTATTGGAAAATAAAACCCCAAGGTGGTTGTCACCGATGGAAGCAAAACCACAGAAAAAGCTCAATATGGAGGCCAAGTGGCCGAAATATTGGGAAATTCTGGAACAAGAGGGAGATAGACTGAAATTGCAGAGTTTTGAGAAGCTAAAAAACAAAGTGCGAGATTGGCTTCATTATTATCAGATAATGGAGGCATATAATTCGGACAAGAAAAGTGGTTTCCAGGTGGAAAAATCAAAATTAGAAACAGAACTGTTAGAACCCAAAACTAAGATTTTGTCAAAGATGTATAACTTGCTGTTGAAATGGAATACTCAGGATGAAAGAGTGAAATCTGCTATGATTAAATGGGCACAAGATGTTGGACATAACATAATGATGGCTGACTGGGAACAGTTATGGACCACAGGTATGAAGTTTATGGCATGCAATGCCTTAAGAAAGAATATTATGAAAATGGTATACAGGTGGTACATGACCCCAGTCAAGCTTGCAAAAATCTATCATTTGCCTGATAATAAATGTTGGAAATGTAAAGAAACTGAAGGTACATTCTTTCACCTTTGGTGGACGTGCCCAAGGATTAAGGCTTTCTGGGAGATGATCTATAATGAATTGAAAAAGGTATTTAAATATACCTTCTTGAAGAAACCAGAGGACTTTCTCCTGGGCATAGTCGGCCAATTGGTGCCAAAGAAGGACAGAACTTTTTTTATGTATGCCACAACAGCAGCAAGAATACTCATTGCAAAGTATTGGAAGACACAAGATTTACCCACTCTGGAAGAATGGCAGATGAAGGTGATGGACTATATGGAACTGGCGGAAATGACTGGCAGAATCCGAGACCAGGGAGAAGAGTCGGTGGAAGAAGATTGGAAGAAATTTAAAGACTATCTACAGAAATATTGTAAAATTAATGAATGTTAGAATGATGTTGGATAGAAATTAAGTGGTTTTCAGCTGTAATACTATAAGGGAATATGAAAAATGGATTATTAATAGGCAAAAATTTAATGCTACAATATTTTAAGATTAAAGACTAGGATAAACAAAGAAGGTAAGGATTTGGTGAACCAACAAACCGAACTGGAATACAAAAAAGGGAGGCGTGAGGAGGTCCGGGAAACAAGCTAATGAAAAATAAGTAATGGAAAGATTGAGTTGTTTTTAACCATTTTTATTTTGTATTTTCTTCTTTTTTATTTTTATTTTGTAATATTTTGAAAATCTTAATAAATATCTTATAAAAAAAGAGAGAGAGAGGAGAGGGAGCATCATAGATCAAGCCATATGGCTTTCATATTAGCCTTGAAGGAAAAGTCTTTAGCAGAAGTGGAGGAGAAAGCCATGCTAGTTAATGAATCCCAATTTTTACATTATGTCTGAGCATTCTGATTTTGATCTATGCCTTACCTGGAAAAGCTAAGAGCATTGCTGAAAGAGCAATGATGTAAAAGATGCTGATCTGCATTGCTGAAGTTTGACTGGGAATGCCAAGTTGGAAACCAAAGAAGGGAGACCAAGAGTGCTCTTGATTTCCTCTGTCTTCCAAAAGATTGCATGTTCACGTATTTATAAGTCTGCAAACAGAACTTACACGTCAGCCCTAGCATTTTATGTCCTAAAAGTACTGGATGTGATAGCAGGAAGTCCTGTACTCCTCATGAAGTCCTGGTGCACCAAAAAGAAGTAAAATACACTAACTTGTACATTGATAGTTCAGTCAGCTCAAGACAGTATTTTTATTGTTTTCTGTGTTTTTATTAAATTGCCTATATTTTTCTTCCTGTTTCCTGCTGCTATAGTTCATGGCTAAAACTAATGAACTGAACAGGATGTACAAATTAGTATGGTGAGCATTTGAGTCTCTTTGTCTTAAAACAAGGTTTCCTTGTTGTTGTTATTTTAAAGAATAAGGCCACATTTAGAATTTGGGGGGAAACTCCAACTGGGCAAAATATCTGGATTAGTTTGGTGTGCACTTTCAGTTGATAAGGCAGTCCTCAGGTTTTCTAGCACCACTGCTCCCATGACTGGCAAGAAGATGTGACCAAAAGGAGACCCTTGTTGGATCAGACCAAAGGTTCATCCAAGATCCTGTTCTGACAGTGGCCAGCCGGATGCCCATTGGAAGCCAAGCAATAAGACATAACCACAGGAGTGTGCCTCACCCACAAGTGGTATTCAGAGGCTCTGTGTTATCAAGGCTGGGACTGGACTCCTGACCTTAAGTCTCTGAGAAGAAAACATGTTCAGAATTTTTGGTATACCCATAGAGAACCAACATGGAGGACCTGATGGTTTTCTTAACTTTACAAATAAAAAGCTTTCTGGAAGTTTGCAAATCCTCCGCAAGAGTGGATTCACATCTCACAAGAACACAAGCCCACACACATTTTCCAGCAACATATTACATTTTATTCAAAATAGTATACAGGGTTGTTGTTGATGTTTCAAAAAATTCAATTCCACTGAAGTATTTTCTGGAAGCCAAACAACAGCAGATCAATCTATCCATCTGGGTAATATCAGTTGCTGAAATAAGCAAAAGTTGCTCTCCACCTTACCCTTAATAAAATCTGCAGAAAGAAAAACATATATTCTGTGATTACTGGGTTTATGTATTAACACAGAGACAGTACACACACACACACACACACACACACACACACACACACATATGGGGGGACACTCCATAAGCAACAAACATTCATATCACAAAAATGCCAATGACCTGTACATTATTAATTTTGACAATTTCTCAAATGAAAATTTACATATGAGCAAATTTGACTGAACATCCAACTAATATGCAGCACTAAATCTGACTTTTATAATGCACGGGGGGGGGGGATGAAAAACAAAACAGCACGCCCGCCACTGGATTGGCACCTTCAGGCTGAACACTTCCCTCACCCCTGACCTTGATACAGTCCAAATCCTCCTCGTTCCAAGTTGAGGAGTGACTTCTGAGAGCATGCCATCAGATTATAACATGAGGAACAGAGACGTGAAAACTGAAATACATGTTCCATTAGAGTTCATAGATAAAATATTAATCTTACGCTGTACAGCATAATGTTCCGTTACCACATGTTCCTAGGTCTGGTTGAGGTGTGTTGCATTTAGGCTCATCAGTGCAAAATCCTTCAGCATTCATGCAATCTTCACTAGTTTCTGCTTTCTTTGGCCAAGCTGCAGATCCTAGAGAAAGGGAACATTGTTTGATTAAGGGATTCACTCATTCTTACTTGATAATTATAGATCGCAACCTGCTGCTGCTGCTTTGGAATGGAACGGATTACCCTTTAACCCTCTAATAATAATAATACATTGGTACCTCGGGTTAAGTACTTAATTCGTTCCGGAGGTTTGTTCTTAACCTGAAACTGTTCTTAACCTGAAGCACCACTTTAGCTAATGGGGCCTCCTGCTGCTGTCACGCCGCCAGAGCACGAATTCTGTTCTCATCCTGAAGCAAAGTTCTTAACCCGAGCTACTATTTCTGGGTTAGCAGAGTCTGAAACCTGAAACATATGTAACCTGAAGCGTATGTAACCTGAGGTACCACTGTACTGAAGTTCAGCATGCATTGTCCTTTGGTTAGCGATGTGTACTTTCTGGTGACAACGCATTGCTTGCGAAAACACATATATGGAGGAAAATGATGAAAAGAAATTTGTATGTTAAGTGAAAATGCACACAAATGTATTTTCACAGCTTTGTGTGGAATCATTTTTTTTTAAAAAAATAATCAGAGACTGGTGCAGAAATGCGAGCAGGAGAAATCAGAGAAACCAAACACCTACAGATTAATTCATCACAAGGGAAGGGGGTCATATATTATTCTGCTAATGCTTCCTCTCTTCTAAAGAAGGGTTCACTTATCCATTCCACACTCCTTCCTTTTGCTTGTACAGTACTGAGAGATTTTCTCCCCTGAGTTTTCTGTGGATACATATTCACCAGCCCACGCCACTTTGCATTTTGTATGGTGTTCAAAGTTAGATGTCTATCAGTGTTAGAGGAACAAGAAACCCATTATTTTAGAAATCCACCTCTCAAACTCATCTACACACACCCTTATAAGCGAGAGCAGGCAGCATGGTAAAGAGATGGCTTGAGCAAGACAGGATGATGGGCAGGTGGAAGAGTCCAAGGAGGACAGCAGCAATTGCTCAACTGAAACAAGAACGAAGGAGTCAGAGGAGAGGTGTGTGAAGAGAGAATGAGAGAGATCTTGAAAAGGAGGAGGAGAAGAGAGCAAGATAGACAAGGGCATGTAGTCTTCATCTTAATCTTGAGGGGAAAGTCTTCTGCAGAACTGGAGGAGAAGGCTATCTTGGTTATTGAATCCCAATTTTCACATCATCTCTGAACATTCTGATTTTGATGTACGGCTTACCTGGAGAAGCTAAGAGCATCCCTGAAAGGGCAATGATATAAAAGATGCTGATCTGCATTGCTGAAGTTTGACTGGGAATTTCAAGTCAGAAACCAAGGAAGGGAGACCAAGAGTGCTATCGATTCCCTGTGTCATCAAAAAGAATGCATACTCACGTATTTATAGGTCTGCAAATGGCACTTGGAAGTCAGTCCTAGGATGTGCTGTACTAAAAGTACTGGATGTGGTAGCAGGAAAATTTTGGTCCACTGCTCCTCATGAAGTCTTGGAGCATCAAAAAGAAGTAAAATACACTAACTTAAACATTCAGAGTACAGCCAGATGGAAACATTATATTTTTATTGTTTTCAATGTCTATTTTAAAAAAACATTAATTGCCTGTATTTTCTTTCCACTTTCTGGCTGCTATGGTCCATTGCTAAAACTAATGAACTGAACTGAAGAGTGCATACAGATTAGTACAGTGAGCCCTCTGTACTAATTGCAAAACAAGTTGCTATTTGGTTTTTGTTAATTTAAAGAATGAGGCCACATTTAGTAACACACAGCACTGCAAAAACCTGTTGTTGTTTAGTCGTTCAGTCGTGTCCGACTCTTCGTGACCCCATGGACCACAGCACGCCAGGCACTCCTGTCTTCCACTGCCTCCCGCAGCTTGGTCAGACTCATGTTTGTTGCTTCAAGAACACTGTCCAACCATCTCGTCCTCTGTCATCCCCTTCTCCTTGTGCCCTCAGTCTTTCCCAACATCAGGGTCTTTTCCAGGGAGTCTTCTCTTCTCATGAGGTGGCCAAAGTATTGGAGCCTCAGCTTCAGGATCTGTCCTTCCAGTGAGCAAGCAGGGTTAATTTCCTTAAGAATGGATGTGTTTGATCTTCTTGCAGTCCATGGGACTCTCAAGAGTCTCCTCCAGCACCATAATTCAAAAGCATCAATTCTTCGGCGATCAGCCTTCTTTATGGTCCAGCTCTCACTTCCATACATCACTACTGGGAAAACCA
This sequence comes from Podarcis pityusensis, assembly GCF_964106645.2. NCBI lineage: Eukaryota > Metazoa > Chordata > Lepidosauria > Squamata > Lacertidae > Podarcis > Podarcis pityusensis. The sequence continues at coordinate 115,771,382 of NC_138026.1, forward strand.
TGGCTTTAACTATACGGACCTTTGTTGGCAAGGTGATGTCTCTGCTTTTTAATATGCTGTCTAGGTTTGCCATTGCCTTTCTCCCAAGGAGCAGGCGTCTTTTAATTTCGTGACTGCTGTCACCATTTGCAGTGATCATGGAGCCCAAGAAAGTAAAATCTCTCACTGCCTCCAATTCTCCTGCAAAAACCTCCTGCTGGGCAAAATCTCTGGCTTAGGTTGGTATGCACTTTGGGTTAATGGGCAGGTCAGTTTCCTGGCAGTCCTCAGTGTCAGGAGCCCAGGCTGTCATCTTGATAACACAGCACACAAGTCGTATTTAGCTTGAAGATTTAACATACACTTAGCCTCGGAAGTCTAACCGAATATCTGTGGCTTACGAATCAGTTGACCCTTCTGAACAATGCTTCCTGGTTCTGCAGAACATCCTGAACCTATAACCTTTACCCAGTGGCGTAGCGTGGGTTGTCAGCACCCGGGGCAAGGCAAGTAATTTGCGCCCCCTAACCCGTGGATTTTAGCACTCGAGTGCGAGCGCCCCCCCCAGGTGTTGCGCCCGGCCCCCCTGCACCCCCCCACGCTACGCCACTGGGGCTGGGGGCGAGCGAAGGAGCCAAGGACCCCCCCAAAGGCTCAGCAGGAATTTATTAAATTTATTATTTGCGGAGCCCCCGCGGGCCGAGGCAGCCGAAGCCCCCTCCCCTCAGGAGCCTCCCCGCCCCCTCCTCTCCTTGGGCTGTAGGTGGAGCTCCAGATCCGGGCTTGGCGAGCGCCTCTCCTCCTCCCGGCCGGGTCCGGGGGCTTCCAGCCGTGCTCCGTCCTCGCCCCCCCGCGGTTGAGACTTGCGCTGAGAGCCGGAGCCAGCGGCGCCTCCTTCTGCCGGGAGACCCTCGCCCGCCCGCCGGCTTCCTCTCGGAGGGTTTTGGGGAGCGCAAGGCGCGGCGAGGCCCCTCGGAGCTCTCCTCCCTCCCAGTCAGCAGAAGCAGCCGCCGCCTGTGGCTGGGCCGAGGGGATGGCGGCGGCGGCGGGGTGCGGAGGCTGCCCGTGCCCGGCCAGGCGTCGGTGGCAGCGTCGGCGCTGCTGCAGCGGCTGCTCCTCCTGCGAGCAGTGAGTGGAGCGCAGTCGCAGCGGCGGCGGGGAGCGCGCACGCGCTAGGGCGTAAGGCTGGCGGTAGCGGCGGGGAGTCCGGCGGAGGAAGGAACTTGTCCCTTCCCTCTGGACTCGCGCCCCCCCCCAATGTTGCGCCCGGTGCGGCCGGCACCCTTGGCACCCCCCACGCTACGCCACTGCCTTTACCTTTCTGGGTTTGCTTCCTGTCTAATACCTTCCCCATACACCAAGTCTTTGGGTTCAGATGATTAACTGCCTCCTCTTCCAGTGAGGAAATGCTATTCCTCCTGTTTTCCAAGTCTGCCTGTGCTTGAGCGAGATGACTTTTCATCCCCCCACTCTCTGCTAAGGCTTTATCAACATTCCATTCTGTGTCAGAGAGAGGGGGAGGAGGACTGCTCCCAGCTGTCTGAGTTAGTACTCATGCTGTGTTTCTCTACATGGGGCAGATGTGTTCATGACTCTCAGGCACATATGGCAGTGGTTTTCAATCTTTTTGAGTCCACAACTCCCTTGAACATGATTCCGCTCTGGTCCCCTGTGCACCTCACCAGGATGCAAGTAAGTGGGGATTCTCCATTGCGCCCTGCTCATCTCCGGCACTATTTTCAGCATGCATGTAAGAAGGAACATGCATGCCAATTGTGCACAAGTGGGAATTCCCCTTTTTCACTTTTCACTAGTACTTCCCAAATGAAAGAATCCTTCCATATTGCTGGGTTTAAAATGTAAGCATGGGGCCCAGGTGCAAGAAATTCTGGAAGCAGAAGGAAGAATAAAATGGCAGGCCATATTAGGTCAAAACAGATGTCAGCTGGACATAATTAGTGGCAGTCATAGAGGAATGCCATCAGTGTTGACACCTGCCTTCACTTTGCAATTTTATATCTTACTTTCTATTAACTTGTTTTATTTATTGCAAGATCTTTTGTTGAGCAGCATGCAAATAATGTCAGTAAATAAATGCTTTATTATTTGGAGCAGGGGGTGGTGACTGGGTGATTTTCCATAGCTACAGCTACAAGCAAAGTCTAGCAACTGGTTCATACCCCAATCTATAAGGTAAAAGGTAAAGGTAAGGGACCCCTGGGCAGTTAAGTCCAGCCAAAGGCAACTATGGGGTGCAGCGCTCATCTAGCTTTTCAGGCCGAGGGAGCTGGCATTTGTCCACAGATAGGTTTCCGGGATATGTGGCCAGCATAACTAAATTGCTACTGGCACATGGAGGATTGTGACAAGTACCATAACGCACAGAAATGCTGTTTCCCTTCCCACTGCAGTGGTACCTCTTTATCTACTTGCACTGGTTTGCTTTTGATCTGCTAGGTTGGCAGAAGCTGGGACAGAGCAACGGGAGCTCATTCCGTCACACGGATTCGAACAGCCGACCTTCCGACTGGCAAGCCCAATGGTTTAGTGGTTTAGACCACAGCATCACCTGCCTCCCCCATTCCCCAATCTATAAGACTGATAGATAGTAGAGGTGTAAGAGAAACGATGAGTTATGTAAGCAAGATATTGCAAAAACCAATTTCACACTAAAGGCAAAGGTTGTGTTGCAAACCATGTGTACTACCTGAATGTCTAAAATTTCACTAACACTCTTGGTTATGTGGGCAGGAAGCAAGTGAGCTTGTTTTTTGTTATGCTGGTGGGTAGTTAGAAACTTGTGAAAGAGGTGACCTCCTCTAAAGTCAGTCTTACACCTCCATGCAGGCAGTTACTATGCATCAGAAATTTGAGGGTTGCAGTTCTGGTAGAATAAGGGAATTATAAGGCGCTAGCAGCCTGCCAAGAGAGGAAATCTACTAATCAGTGTCTGCCCCACTAATCAATAACACCTTAGCACCTTTGGTAACAGTTTATTGCACTGCAAACTCAACCCAAGCCCCCACACATTTCCCAGCAACATGTCACATATTTATTATTATATTACAGTTCCCCGCCCCAAAATAAATCCATTCCATTGAAGTATTTTCTGGAGGTCAATAACAGATTAATCCAGTTGCTTGGATTTTGTCAGTTGCGGAAAGAATCAGATGGTTCTCTCCACTGAACACTGAAAAAAGAAAAGAGATTTCTTTCATAAAATCCGGGGTTTAGTTTTAACTGGGACATTACACATAATGTCTGGAGTGTGGGAATAAGCAGCATTCAAGTGAAAATTTACAAAGGAATGAATTTGACTGAACATCCAATGAATACTGTACATGAAATGTGAGTTTCAAAATATACAAAGTAAAATCAAAAAAATAGAGCGTGAAACCATCTGAGATCTGAGCTTAAAAAATGTAACAGGAAAATAGAAGAAAGTCCTCCTAGCGCTGATAAGAATGTGTGGCTAGCGGCATGGGGGGGGGAAGGTCAAAGAGGCACTTGCTCTAGGTGCAAAAAAATTTCAACACCTAGTGCTGCTTTAACTTCAGCACCATTTTTTATTTAACTTGAGCACAATTTTTGATATATGTCTAAAAAACAAACATGGCAATTTCCTTAATTTTATGAATAAATAGATTTCTGTCGCTTTACAAATTGGCCATAACTGGCGATCCATATCTCACAAGCACACAAGTCTACACTTATTTCCCAGCAAAGTGTTTATTCAATAAACAGATTCTCTCCTCCGCCCCCTTTAAAAAATCTATCCCATAGAAGTATTTTCTGGAGCCGCCAAATAACAGATCAATCTAGTTGCTTGGGTATTTTTAGTTGCAGAAATAAGCATATGTTTCTCTCCACTTTACTCAACTCTGAAGAAAGAAAAGAGATTTATTTTAAGATTTCCAGGGTTATGTTGTTAATAGAGACATTACACAAAATGTCCTAAAGGGTGGAAATAAACCAACAGAGTTACAATGCAGCATTCAAGTGACGGTTTACCAACAAGACAACAGACCAAAGCATCACAAAGACTTCTAAAGGGGTTACTCGCCCTCTGAAGGAGCGGGTACTTAGCTGGGGGGGGGCGCATTTCTGTATCATATGCTGTTGCTTGAAGGTCAGGTGGCTTCAGTGGCCCAGAGTGCCTTCCATCAGCTTTGGCTGGTGGCACCTCCCTGGACAAGGATAGCCTAACTTCTGTTGTCTATGCTACACTGACCTTTGGGTTAGACTACTCCAATGTAATACATGGGGTTGCCTCTGAAGATGGTTCAGAAACTTCTACTGGTGCAGAATTCAGTAGCCAGGTTGCTCACTGAAACAAGGTGGTTTGAGCATATAACAGCAATCCTGACTGCACTGGCTGCCAATTAGTTTCTGGGGCCAATTCAAAGTGCTGTTTTTGTCCTATAAAACTTTAAACAGATCAGGACTGTAATACCTCAAGGGCCTCCTCTCCCCCATACGAACTCCCCCAGACCATGCAACCATCATCTAAGACCCTTCTTTGTCTGAACAATTAAGTGGCATAAAAAAGTTAAAGGTAAAGGACCCCTGACAGTTAAGTCCAGTAGTGAACGACTCTGGAGTTGCGGCACTCATCTTGCTTTACTGGCCGAGGGAGCCGGCATTTGTCGGCAGACAGTTTTTTTCTGGGTCATGTGACCAGCATGACTAAGCTGCTTCTGGCGAAACCAGAGCAGTGCACGGAAACACCGTTTATCTTCCTGCTGGAGCAGTACCTATTTATCTACTTGCACGTGCTTTCGAACTGCTAGGTTGGCAGGAGCTGGAACTGAACAATGGGAGCTCACCCCATCATGGACCTCCAGAACAAATTAAGTTCGTAACTAGAAGTACCACTGCATATGTGGTAATAAACCATATATCGTAATATAATGAACTGCCCTGAGACCTCTGGGTATACAGCGGTATATAAATTCAATAAATGAAATGAAATAATAACAACACGATTGTGCCTCATTTTCAGAAGGAAACATAAACCCAGGGTAAGCACTTGTAACCCCTGGAATTTGCACCACTCAAAGATTGGGGTTTTGTTCAACAATATTAGCAATAAAGCTCAGCATGTTTTGGCGTTTTGAATGTTCAAATGCATCAAATGAAGCATTTGTATGGTCGGTGATGGATATTATCTCAGCATTGTACATTGCACTTCAGGGGTGACACTGAAAAGTGATGGACTATATGTTCCCCCATGCACACAGAGCTCCTGGGATGGGTGAGATCCGGATGGGGAGAAATTCATTTGGTGCAGAAGTCTAATGTGAACTTCCTTCCTTTGCATTTCCTGAGCCGATGTATGAACTGAAACACAGCCATCCTACTATGGAGCACACATGTCTTCCTACGTCACAATTTAGTTTTCCAGATTTTTTTGTAAGTGTTTAATTTTTTTAAATGGTTGTATCACAACCCTGAAACCTCAGGAGCAAATCTAAATCAGGAGGAGGAGTAGAAAACAATGCAGCTATTATTGGATTTATTTTAGAGAAATATTTGGATAATAATGCCTTACATCAGGAGAGTTTTCTTGCAAAAACACATAGATTGAGTAAAACTATGAACAGAAAAGCATCTTTTGGGTGAGAACGAACACCAATGATTGTTCACAGCTTTGTGTGAAAATTAGAAAAGAATCAGCAATTCTTTCAGAAATGGGGTAAACAGAGCAGAGAAACTGAAACTGGCATATTAATTTATCCCAAAGGTAGGAGTAGATGGATTATTCACTTTACACTTTGCCCCTTCCAAATATGGGGTCTCCTTTCGGCTTTCCTTTGCCTGTAGTTATATAACTTCTCCTATGAGAAGGCCACATTCATTCTTGTTACCCAATTTTGCATAAAGACTCTCCTCCTGCAAAAGAGGGGAGTGGTTGTGGGCGGGAGCCGGTCTCCGCCTCAAGCAGAGGGCGTTAGCCCCCTGCCTCCCACTCACCTGGCTGGCGCCCACGCCCATGGGCAGGCACCCAACCAGGTGCCTTCGAAGGGGTGTGGACGGCAGCGTAAATTGCTGCAGCGCCAGCTACCCGGCCTCAATCTTCGTCGTCCCGTCACGAGTCACCCACCCTCCACTCCCTTAGAGCTCAGGGTCTCAGTTTTCTTTCAGCCTTGCTATGGACCTTAGGTTGGTCGCCCTAGTTGTCCGGGGGGCCTGGTAGGAATTTTTCCATTTGGCATTAGGCTTTGTGGTTTTTTTGCCTACCTTGTAGCAATTGTCACAACTTTCGTGGTATTGGTGGGTAGGTTAGGCATTGGAATAATGTGTTGTGTGGAAGGGCTAGGTGTGGTCATCGCCTACGCCTTCAATTTTTGGGTATTCCGTTAAAGGAATCCGGCGGTCGTGTATCCTGTCCAATGCCTGCGTGGCAGGGGGCCATGGCACAACCCTTGGTGACATCAGGGGAGAGCTTATAGTTGGATTAGCATCAACAGGCTCCACCTACTGGTGAATAAACCCCCCTTTTAGACTCACCCCTCTCCGAGTGGGTGGAGTCAACTGACGTAATCCAATGCCTAAGCCAATACCTTTTCACTTGCTGAAATCAATAAAGTTGTGGCCTTTTCTTGCCCATTAACCTTATATCACGTGTCCTTGTGTTTTCATTCCACTATGCAGGGATCAGGTCCTCGAACCACAAGTCTATATTTCTTTAGGTCTCGATATTTCTGATGTTGATGTGTGCCTTACCTGGAAAAGTTAAGAGCATCCATGAAAGGGCAACAATGTAAACGATGCCAAACTGCATTGCTGAAGACTAGGAATCTCAAGTCAGAAACCAAAAGAGGAAGACCAAGAGTGCTGTTGATTTCCTGTGTTATCCAAAAATCTGTTTGTTCAGATCTTTATAGGTGTACATGTAAACTTGATGACACAGTATTCCTGAAGTAATGGATGTGATAGTAATAAGTCTTGGTCCTCTGCTCCTCATGAAATCACAATGTACCCAAAGGAAGGAAGGAAAGTAGATTAACTTGAACATACTGTATATTCAGGATTCAGTGGACTGAAAACATGCTTTTTTTATTATTTTCATAGTTTTTATTGTCTGTATTTTCTTTCCTATTTCCGGCTGCTATCACGCATTACTATTGAAATGAAATGAGCAGTACATTGAAATTAGTACAGTGAGCACTTGTCCTGAAAAGGGTTTTTCTTTTTTTAAAGGAACATGGTTGTTGTTGTTTAGTCGTTTAGTCATGTCCGACGCTTCGTGACCCCATGGACCAGAGCACGCGAGGCCCTCCTGTCCTCCACTGCCTCCTGCAGTTTGGTCAAACTCATGCTGGTAGCTTCAAGAACACTGTCCAGCCATCTCATCCTCTGTCATCCCCTTCTCTTTGTGCCCTCCATCTTTCCCAACAACAGGGTCTTTTCCAGGGAGTCTTCTCTTCTCATGAGGTGGCCAAAGTACTGGGGCCTCAGCTTCACAATCTGTCCTTCCAGTGAGCACTCAGGGCTGATTTCCTTAAGAATGGAGAGGTTTGATCTTCTTGCAGTCCATGGGACTCTCATGGACAAAGACAACAGGCATATAAAAGGAACATGGTAACATTTAGTAAATGCAGAACTGTTGGAACTGTTCTGGTTTAAGTTCATATGCACTTTGGGTTAATGGGTTAATGGGGTTTCCTGGCAGTCCTCATGTTTTCTGGCAGCACTGGTGACATGACTGGTAGAACAGAAGAAGATTCTTCGAGATCAGACCAACAGTGTGTTTCCCCAAGAAGTGTTGGCTTCTATTTTGTGTTCAGGAGTGAACCAAATATGGATTGGGCTAAACCAAAGAACCATGTATGCCCATGTACCACCTTATAGTGGATTTTGCTTTGCTTTGCCTTCATGTCAGGGAGGTCATGAGGATCCAGAAAGTCCATTGGTTGTCTCAGCAGGAAGCTAGGTTGTAGTAATGGTAATAAAGTAAAGCAAAGTAAAGTAAAGTAAAGCAATTGGCAAACAAATGATCACCAGCTTCATGACTGGTAAGAGCAGAAGAAGAGAGAGAGGCACATAGATATAGATCTTTCTTATCTTGAGGTTAACTCGCTTTTAACATTTATTTTTATCAATAGTTAAAGGAATATTTTCCATTCAGTGCCAACTTCTTAGAGAGTATGAATGATTAAGGGATATAAAAATCCTGTTAAGTCAAGCAAGCAAATTAACCCTTTGATATAACATTATATTATTCCCCGCTGTTTTTTTTAAAAAAATGAAAAGCAGAAGAAGGGCAGATTCATGTGCTTCTGTGTGTGAACAGTGGCATATAAGTACAAATAAATAAATAAAATGTCACCATAGATAAAAGAAAGAATAAGAGAGCAAGAAGAACGTATATTTAAAGAAGAGTAGAACATATTTACTCAATGATCATAAATCAAGAGGTAGTGTGGAAGATAAAAAGAATGAAACAAAGGTATTTTGAACATGCAAATAAACCAGGGAAATTATTGGCATGGCAGTTGAACAAAACTGAGCAAAAAAAATTATATATAAGATAAAATTAAATGATAAAGTGATAGATAACCCAAAATAAATCAGGAGAGCTTTTGTTAATTATTTTGCAGATTTATATAAGAAAGGAAGAGAAAAAGTAAAGAGATCGACCAATATCTCAAAGTTAGCAGTCTGCCAAAAATAATGGAAGAGAAATCTGCAATATTAAATGCTTATATAATCACTCAGGAAATATCAGAAGCAATTACTTCCGCCAAAACAGGGAAATTGCCAGGACCAGATGGTTTATCAGCAAAATACTATAAAAAATTAAATAACCAGCTGTTGAGACCACTACAGGACATAATGAATGGAATTCTAATTTCAGGTAAAGTCCCAGAGACATGGAAAGAGGCATACATAACCTTAATTCCAAAACAGGAAGCCGATGTGTTGGCGGTCAGTAGTTCCAGATTGAATTCATTACTAAATAATGACTATAAACTGTTTGCTAACATAATGGCTAATAGAATGAAATTAGTACTGAAAGAATATATACATCAAGATCAGGCAGGTTTTCTTCCAGGCAGACAAATGAAGCACAATATTAGAAATATTATTGATATTGTAGAGTACCTGGAAATCCGAAACGAAAAACAAGCAGCATTGATGTTTATAGATGCAGAAAAAGCTTTTGACAATGTCTCTTGGGAATTTATGGAAAAAACTATACAAGAAATGAATTTTGGAGATAAATTTAGGAAAGCAATTCAAGCTATATATTCAGAACAAAAAGCAAAATTAATTGTTAACCAGGAGGTAACAGAGGAATGTAAAATACAAAAAGGAACAAGACAAAGATGCCTGTTATCACCTTTATTATTTATAGTAGTATTAGAGGTCCTGGTGAGAAACATTAGAATAGATGACAATATTAAAAAAATTAAAATAGGGAAAAAGTCATACAAATTGAAAGCCTATGCAGATGATCTGGTAATTACAGTAAAAGATCCCAAGACTCCCTTCCAAAAGTAATAGAAAAAATTCAGGAGTTTGGGAAAGTAGCAGGATTTAAATTAAATAAAAGTAAGATGAAATTATTAGTTAAAAACTTAAAAGGAGACAAAAGAGAATTGTCACAAATAACAGAAACAGAAATCCATAAAAAGTTAAATATTTAGGAATGTGTCTCACAACTTGAAACATTAACATTCATAAAGATAATTATGAAAAATGTTGGAGTGAGATAAAAAGAAATCTAGAAATATGGGGAAGAATGAACCTTTCCTTATTAGGAAGAGTTGCAGCAGTCAAGATGAATGTTTTGCCAAAAATGTTGTTTCTATTCCAAACAATACCGGTAATAAGTGATGCTGCTTCCCTCAAAAAGTGGCAAAAAGACATATCTAAATTGATCTGGAAAGGGAAGAGACTGGGAATAAAGTATAAAATACTAACAGATGTGAAGGATAGAGGAGGCTTATCCCTTCCAGATTTCAAACTGCATTATGAGGCAAGTTGCATTACTTGGATCCGGGACTGGATTAAATTAGAAAATACTGATTTATTAGATTTGGAAGGACATAATAACAGATTTGGTTGGCACGCATGTTTATGGTACAATAAAGGGAAGATACATAAAGGATTCCACAATCATATGATCAGAAAAGAACTAATAAAAGTATGGGGGGAAATATAAAGATTTATTAGAGCAAAAAACCCCTTGGCAGGTGGCTCCTACAGAGGCGATGTCAATCAAGAGAATAAATATGAAGGCAAAATGGCCAACATATAGAGACTTATTGATAGAAAGAGAAGGGAAATTAAACTTAAAAGAGTAAGAAGAAATTAAGGATGAGGTTTGTGATTGGCTGCAACATCGACAATTAGATGAGATTTTTAAGGACTATAGTAAGAAAGGATTCAGTTATATTGTTTCTTGATTTCAAAAAGAAACAATAGAAGGGAATAATAAACTTAAAGAAAACTTACAATTTACTATTAGAATGGGAGACAAAAGACAAAGAGGTGAAATCAGTCATGATTAAATGGGCACAAGACGTAGGATATAACAAATATTTCGAAGAACAGAAAAAGCTATGGAAGAGTAATCTGAAATTCACAAATTGTATACTGTTGGAAGAGAATTATATGAAAATGATGTATAGATGGTATATTACACTGGTGAAAATGGTAAAAATGTACAAAATGAGCTCTAACAAGTGTTGAAAATGAAAAGAAAAGGAGGGTACTTTTTATCACATGTGGTGGAATTGCAAATTAATTAAAAATTATTGGGACATGATTTATAATAAAATGAAAAAAAATGTTTAAGATAACATTTGTTAAAAATCCAGAAGCCTTTTTATTAGGTATTACAGGACAAGATATACCAATAGACAAGAAGAATTTATTTATGTATGCAACAACAGTGGCGAGAATTGTTATTAGCTCAAAGATGGAAAAGCGATGAAATATCAACGAAAGAACAACGGCAGAAGAAGAAGAAGAAGAGTTTGGATTTGATATCCCGCTTTATCACTACCCAAAGGAGTCTCAAAGCGGCTAACATTCTCCTTTCCCTTCTTCCCCCACAACAAACACTGTGAGGTGAGTGAGGCTGAGAGACTTCAGAGAAGTGTGACAACCCAAGGTCACCCAGCAACTGCATGTGGAGGAATGGACAAGTGAACCCATTTCTCCAGATTACGAGACTACCGCTTTTAACCACTACATCACACTGGCAAGAAAAGTTAATGGAATACACGGAAATGGCAAAGCGGAGAGACTTAAAGACAAAGACAGTAAGGACTTCAAAAATGATTTGGAACCTTTTAAGATATATATACAGAAACAATATATTGAAATGAACTCACTTGTACACTTACAATACACAAATATAAATAGTAAATATAAATAAAGACAAGAGACTAAGTACAGATTAAGAAATAAATTTATTTTATCACAGAAGGGATATAAAACTATATGCAGAACAAAAATAATACATTCAAAGACATTCAAAACCAAAAAGGGAACATGGGGAAATTTGCGGGGGGCGGGGTATACTGAGTATGTAAAATGTAATTTGAGTTTTTCGAATATGTTAAAATTTGTTTTAAAACCTAATAAAATTATTATTTTTTAAAAAATAAAACTGCTGCATTTTAGTAAATGTGGCCTTAGACTTAAAAGAATGAAAAACAACTTGTTTTAAGACAAAGAGGCACAAAGTGCTCAATGTACTAATCTGCATGCACTGTTCGGTTCAGTTCAGTTCATTAGTTTTAGTCATGGACTATAGATTCCAGAATGGATGCGGGTGGCGCTTTGGTCTAAACCACAGAGCCTAGGACTTGCCGATCAGAAGGTCAGTGGTTTGAATCCCCGCGATGGGGTGAGCTCCCATTGTTCAGTCCCAGCTCCTGCCCACCTAGCAGTTCAAAAGCATGTCAAAGTGCAAGTAGATAAATAGGTACCCCTCCGGCGGGAAGGTAAACAGCGTTTCCGTGCACTGCTCTGGTTCACCAGCAGCAGCTTAGTCATGCTGGCCACATGACCCAGAAGCTGTCTGCGGAAAAACACCGGCTCCCTCGGCCTATAGAGCGACATGAGCGCTGCAACCCCAGAGTAGTCCGCGACTGGACCTAATGGTCAGGGGTACCTTTACCTTTACCTATAGCATCCAGAAACAGAGAAAATCACACGCAATATAATTTTAAAAAGGCATCGAAAACAATAAAAATCATGTTTCGAGCTGGCGGGACTCTGAATGTACAAGCTACTGTATTTTACTTCTTTTTGGTGTACTAAGAGTTAATGAGGATCACTGGACATAGACTTCCTGCTATCACATCCATGACTTTAGGAATATTAAATCTGAGGGCTGATGTGAAAGTGCCATTTGCAGACCTATAGGACGTATGGGAAAGGTATTAGACAGGAAGCAAATCCTGAAACGTAATGGTCATAGGTTGAGGATATTCTGCAGAACCACGAAGCATTCTTCAGAAGTGTCAACTGATTCATAAGTCACAGACATTCAGTTAGACGTCCAAGGCTAATTGTATGTATTGCAGTTACAGATGGGTAGCCGTGTTGGTCTGCCATAGTCGAAATAAAAAAATTCCTTCCTGTAGCACCTTAAAGACCAACTAAGTTAGTTCTTGGTATAAGCTTTCGTGTGCATGCACACGAAAGCTTATACCAAGAACTAACTTAGTTGGTCTTTAAGGTGCTACTGTATGTATTGCAATAAGTCTTCATGTAAAATACGACTTGCGTGCTGTGTTATCAAGACTGCAGCCTGGGCTCCTGACACTGAGGACTGCCAGGAAACTGCCCTGCCCATTATCCCAAAGTGCATAGCAACCTAAGCCAGAGATTTTGCCCAGCGGGAGGTTTTTGCTGTGCTGTGTTACTAAATGTGGCCTCGTTCTTTAAAATAACAAAAACCAAATAGCAACCTGTTTTAAGACAAAGAGGCACAAAGTGCTCAATGTTCTAATCTGCATGCACTCGTCAGTTCAGTTCATTAGTTTTAGCAATGGACCATAGCAGCCAGAAAGTGGAAAGAAAATACAGGCAATTAATTTTTTTTAAAATAGACATTGAAAAAAATAAAAAATCATGTTTCCATCTGGCTGCACTCTGAATGTACAAGCTACTGTATTTTACTTCTTTTTCATGCTACAAGACTTCATGAGGAGCAGTGGACCAAAACTTTCCTGCTACCACATCCAGTGCTTTTAGTACAGCAAATCCTAGGGCTGACGTGTAAGTGCCGTTTGAAGACCTATAAAAACGTGAGCATGCATTCTTTTTGATGACACAGGGAATTGATAGCACTCTTGGTCTCCCTTCCTTGGTTTCTGACTTGAAATTCCCAGTCAAACTTCAGCAATGCAGATCAGCATCTTTTACATCATTGCCCTTTCAGGGATGCTCTTAGCTTCTCCAGGTAAGCCGTACATCAAAATCAGAATGTTCAGAGATGATGTGAAAATTGGGATTCAATAACCAAGATAGCCTTCTCCTCCAATTCTGCAGAAGACTTTCCCCTGAAGATTAAGATGAACACTATATGCCCTCGTCTACCTTGCTCTCTCCTCCTCCTTTTCTAGATCTCTCTCATTCTCTCTTCACACACCTCTCCTCTCTCTCCTTCGTTCTTGTTTCAGCTGAGCAATTGCTGCTGTCCTCCTTGGACGCTTCCACCTGCCCATCATCCTGTCTTGCTCAAGCCATCTCTTTACCATGCTGCCTGCTCTCGCTTATAAGGGTGTGTGTAGATGAGTTTGAGAGGTGGATTTCTAAAATAATGGGTTTCTTGTTCCTCTAACACTGATAGACATCTAACTTTGAACACCATACAAAATGCAAAGTGGGATGGGCTGATGAATATGTATCCACAGAAAACTCAGGGGAGAAAATCGCTCAGTACAGGCAAAAGGAAGGAGTGTGAAATGGATAGGTGAACCCTTCTTTGGAAGGGAGGAAGCATTAGCAGAACAATATTTGAACCCCTTCCCTTGTGATGAATCAAACTGTATGTGAAGCAAAATTTAAAAAAAAAAAATCCTTCCAGTAGCACCTTAGAGACCAACTAAGTTTGTGAGTGGTTAATGCTATGAGCTTTTGTGTGCATGCACACTTCTTCAGATACACATTCAGAAGGATTTCTAAAAATTTTGTTTCAACTATGGCAGACCAACAAGGCTACCTACCTGTAACTAATCTGTAGGTGTTTGGTTTCTCTGATTTCTCCTGCTCGTATTTCTGCACCAATCTCTGATTTTTAAAAAATATGAATCCACACAAAGCTGTGAACATACATTTGTGTGCATTTTCACATACAAATTTCTGTTCATCATTTTCCTCCATATGTGTGTTTTCGTAAGCAAAAACCTCTCATATAACGCATTGTCACCCCAAAGTACAGAAAACCAGAGGAAAATGCATGCTCAACTTCAGTATTATTATTATTATAGCGTTAAAGGGTAGTCTGTTCCATTCCAAAGCAGCAGCAGCAGGTGCTGATCTATAATTATCAAGTAAGAATGGAGGAATCCCTTAATCAATGTTTTCTTTTTCTAGGACATGCAGTGAGGACAGAGCCAATACAATCTACTGAAGATTGCAGTGGAATTAAAGGATTTTGCACTAATGAGCCTGAATGCAACACACCTTACCCAGTCCAAGGAACATGTGGAGAAGGCACATTATGCTGTTTACAGTAAGATTAATATTTTATCTATGAACTCTAATGGAACATGTATTTCAGTTTTCACATCTCTGTTCCTCATGTTATAATCTGATGGCATGCTCTCAGAAGTCACTCCTCAACTTGGAGTGAGAAGGATTTGGCTGTTCCGTCTTTCAAATATGTTTGGTGACATTTTTATATATTTATTTGTGGTTATATACCACTGTTCATCCACATAGGTCAAGAGGGCGTTTGTGGGTCTCCCATTGCTCCATTATTTTTTAAATTAACGAAGTTGGCAATAAAAAGCCAGAACAACCACGTACTGTTTAATCAAAGGATTCATTTGTTTGTTTGATTTAACAGGAATCTTATATGGCTTTATCATTCGTAATTTCTAAGAATTTTACATCCCATATAAAATCAAACATTAAAAGCAAGTTAATCTTGGGTTGCCATGTTTCAAAATGTTAATATTCAGACAGAACTGTTTTTTGGGGGGGGGGGTGGAGTTCTTGAGCTGCTTTTTGGGGGATGGAAAAATTGTTGAGGTTTTTCTTTGGGGGTGGGATCTCAAAAATAAAGGAATTGTGGAGCTTTTTAATGAATTTTCACCTAAAAAATTCACAGGTGTTGCCTATTTGCAAACAGTGAACCAAATCGCGCAAAAGTGCATCCATTTCCAACCTGGTGCCCTCCATACATTTTAGACTACAAGTCCCACAATCTCTATCTGCATTGATGGGGGTTGATGGGTCTTAAAGCCCAGGAACGCTAACATATGATTCAATGAAAAAGAACAAATAAGAATAAGTAAAAAAAAAAATAATTAACTTATTTATATTACAATCCTTGGAATGGAAATTATTCCAAGGCACCTTGCATGTAACACTAAACTACATTTTTTACAGAAGACACACTGTATCGAGGTCAGGGGTGGGGGAAGTGTTCAGCCTGGAGGTCCCAATCCAGTGGCAGATGTGCTATTTTGTTTTTCATCCCGCCCCCGTGCATTTTAAAAGTCAGATTTAGTGCTGCATATTAGTTGAATGTTCAGACAAATTTGCTCATTTGTAAATTTTCATTTGAGAAATTGTCAAAATTAATAAACAAGTCACTGGCATTTTTGTGATATGAAAGTTTGTTGCTTATGGAGTGTTCCCACCCTTATATGTGTGTGTGTGTGTGTGTGTGTGTGTGTGTGTGTGTGTGTGTACTGTCTCTTTGTGTTAACACATTAAACCTAGTGATCACAGAATATATATTTTTCTCTCTCTGCAGATTTGGTACAGGGTAAGGTGTATTTACTTATTTCAGCAACTGATATTACCCAGATGAACAGATTGATTTGCTGTTGTTTCGCTTCCAGAAAATACTTCAGTGGAATTGAATTTTTGGAAACAACAACAACAACCCTGTATACTATTTTGAATAAAATGTAATATGTTGCTGGAAAATGTGTGTGGGTTTGTGTTCTGGTGAGATGTGAATCCACTGTTGCGGAGGATTTGCAAACTTCCAGAAAGCTTTTTATTTGTAAAGTAAAGGAAACCATCAGGTCCTCCATGTTGGTTCTCTATGGGTATACCAAAAATTCTGAACAAGTTTTCTGCCAAGACCCCCCAAAGTGGTTTAAATGCCATTTGGCTATCGGATGGCCAAAAGCCACCACTTCATCTATATTAACACATTTCTCTGAGGTATTATAAAAAACTTCTCAGTGGGATGCTGTCATTGACTGGGTGACAGACTGTCCCTGTTGATGATTGGCAATCCGTGATTAGTGGGTTTGGTGCAGGGGCTGAATGGATGGTATATGAGCGGATTTCCTGCCTTTCGGGATTTGAGGTTCCTTAGAATTCTCTGATTCTGCTGGAGATGCTACCCATGAATTCTAGATGGATGGGAACTGCCTGAAAGGAGGTGCAGAACTGCCCTTAGAAGAGGCCATCTATTTAGCAGGCTTGTAACTATGTATAACAAAGATACTAGCTCACTTACTTCCTGTAACATAATCCAGGTGGCTAGGAGCCCAACATTCAGGTCGTAAATGTGATTCATCACCCAGCCTTTCCCTTTAATGTGAAATTGGGTTTTGCATGACTCACCCCTCCACCCTTGAGAGGTCAGAGGGCTGTGTACAGGTTACAAGCTTTGACTAGTACCTGTTTATATGAACATTTGCTATGAAAAGCTACCCTATCTGTGTAAAACCTTCTCTGCATTTTAGTTCCACCTCCAGTAGTTATTCAGGACCAAATTATATCTCTTAAGAACAAAGTTCTGCTTTCCCCATTCCCATTCATTGCTTTGAGTTTTGGTGGCTCCTGCACTGTGGAATGCTCTCCCATCAGATGTTAAGGAAATAAACAACTATCTGACTTCTAGAAGACATCTGAGGACAGATGTTTAAGTCTGTTAGTATCTTCAGCTCACAGGCAGAGGTACCTGGCCTCCCCCGAGGCAATTGAGCGAGATACTGTGTTTACCGTCCGTCTGCGATCCCGGCAGGCTAGGTAAACAAACCCGGCGATTCTTCTCATTAGTCGTGAGATAGAACACACCCTCTGCTTCTCTGCTTCTCTCTCCCTCCCTGCATTCTCCCAGGGAGGGGAAATGAGACAGACAGGAGTCCTTTCTACATGTTTTATTCCTGTCACTCAACAGTACATAGAAATGTGACTGCACCCTTCAGACTCCATCAGAAGAGTCACAACACTCCTCCCCTGTACTTCCAGCACAGGTCATATGACACACTGAGCTAACATCCGGTGCTCAGTACAGAGAATAGGCTCCACCTTTTCTCCAACAGTACATCTGCAAACCTGTTTTGCATTCCAGCCATCTGGAGCTGGCTTTTGCCTTGGTGCTTTTTCCCAACAGTTTTATCATGTTTCTAATATTCTGTTGGGAGCCACCCAGAGTGGCTGGGGAGGCCCAGCCAGATGGTATAAATTGTTGTTGTTGTTGTTGTTGTTGTTTTGTTGTTGGTGGTGGTGGTGGACATAGCAGTCGGCACAGAGATTTCTCCAAGTGGTTCTTTATACTAAGCTGGGACTAAACTGAACTGCAAACAGCTCAGCCGGCCTGCTTTTATAGGCAGCCGGCTGTCGACATTGTAACAATAACAACCCAGTGTTTCCTGCCTAAATTAACTTACGTGGACCTGAGTGATAACTATATACACAATACCCCTGGTGGCCAGGGTGAGAACTTCAATACATAACTATTATTATTATTATTATTATTATTATTATTATTATTATTATATTACCGTAACTTTTTATATTTATACTTAGATGCCAATGGTGAAACAGCATTCCCCATCACCCAAACATTCCTTAGGATTACCACTGACAAATGTCAATAATTATTAAAGATTTTCTTTTAGTTTTGAATGGGCAAGGTGAATAATGCCAGTCCACATGGTTGAAGCCGGAAGGGGATCTCAAATTCTACAGCAAGGGAGAAAAACCACAGCAGAACACATTACAACTTCCCTGTCTTCTCAGAGACTTGATGTCCTTGGCTGCTCCAAAATCTAATGTCCAAGATCTTACTGTTCAAAACTTAACATTTACTTACATGTAAGCTTTTTGGATTAATGTCCCATTGAGAAGGAGAATGATGAAAGAAAAGCACAGTGCCTTATTCTTCAAGAGATAAGGTGTTCCAGGGAGAGGAAGCACTGGGCAGTACATTAGCTGAAGGAACTTTTCAAGGTTCCCTGGATACAGAGATATATTGTATATTACTTATATTAAGGACCCTGAACCATGCCTGTCCCACTCCTCCTGACTGTATGTGGCAAAGCTAAAATTTCTACCATGCACCTCGCCATTTGAGTAAACTAATGGGATTTCACTCCTGTTGCTGTGATCCCAAAATGAGGATTTTAAATATTTTTCATGCTGCTTCTTCATATGGAAAGTGTCCAGGGACACACAATAGCATCATAGTATGATGTACAGGAATCATGATTTCCTGAGAGGAAGAAAAATCTTGGAAAAATTACTGAGGCAAGAAGAGGTCCATGGCTGCAGTCCATGCATATTCTTCAATTGGTAGGAAGAAGCACAAAATGAGGTGCAACTTTGGAGATTTCCTCCACTATTATCTGAAGAGAGCATTGCTGCTTTCCTTGTTGCCACGGCTTGTATTCATTCTTTGGACTTAGCTTGTAATATTTGTAGTGCATTGTAGTCTTCTACTACTTTGTACATGCCTACATCATTGCTTATATGACTGCTAAATTGGCAGTCATTGTTGCTTTTAACAATAAACCAAATGGCCACTGTCAGAACAGGATCTTGGCTGAACCTTTGGTCTGATCCAACAAGGGTCTCCTTTTGAGAGCCAGTGTGGTGCAGTGGTTAAGAGCAGAAGACTCATAATCTGGTGAACCGGGTTCACGTCTCCGCTTCTCCACATGCAGCTGCTGGGTGACCTTGGGCTAGTCACACTTTGAAGTCTCTTAGTCCCACTAACCTCACAGAGTGTTTGTTGTGGGGGAGGAGGGGAAAGCAGAATGTTGGCTGCTTTGAGACTCCTTCAGGTAACGATAAAACGGGATATCAAATCCAAACTCTTCTTCTTCTCCTTTTGGTCACATCTTCTTGCCAGTCATGGGAGCAGTGGTGCCAGGAAACCTGAGGACTGCCTCATCAACCGAAAGCGCATGCCAAACTAATCCTGATATTTTGCCCAGTTGGAGTCACCCCCCCCCGAATTCTAAATGTGGCCTTATTCTTTAAAATAACAACAACAAGGAAACTTTGTTTTAAGACAAAGAGCCCAAAGTGCTCACCATACTAATTTGTACATCCTGTTCAGTTAATGAAAACACTAAAATTACTGTCTTGAGCTGTATTTTACTTCTTTTTGGTGCTCCAAGACTTCATGAGGAGTACTGGACTTCCTGTTAACACATCCAGTGCTTTTAGGATACCAAATCCTAGGGCTGACGTGTAAGTGCCGTTTGCAGACCTATAAATACGTGAGCATGCAATCTTTTGGATGGCACAGGAAATCGAGAGCACTCTTGGTCTCCCTTCTTTGGTTTCCAACTTGGCATTCCCAGTCAAACTTCAGCAATGCAGATCAGCATCTTTTACATCATTGCTCTTTCAGGGATGCTCTTAGCTTCTCCAGGTAAGCCATACATCAAAATCAGAATGTTCAGAGATGATGTGAAAATTGGGGTTCGTTAACTAACATGGCTTTCTCCTATGCTGTCACCCTTCTCAGACTCTGCCCCATCATCCAATCCTGTTCACACCATCTCTTTGCTATGCTGCATTTTCCAGATTTATGAGGGTGTGTGTAAATGTGTTTTGAACATGAGATAAGGATTTCCAATATAACGGATTGTCTGATATTGATAAATATTTGACTTTTGCTGCCATATGAAGTGCAAAGTCTTATGGACTGATGCGGGAGAGTGCTAGAGTCCTGTCTAGTCGAGTTGCATGGAATCACTTCGAGGATGTGGACAGGCTGCTTGGACGAGTGAAATCAACCACCTGTTTCCTTGAACCTTGCCCATTCTGGCTAATAAAAGTGAGATGGGAAGGGCTGGGAGATGGGTTTTGCAGGGTGGTGAATGCTTCACTCTGTGAGGGATCCTTCCCAGGCCCGCTAAAAGAGGCGGTCATTAAACTGCTTCTTAAATTAAACCTCCTACTATCGCCCAGTCTCAAATCTTCCATTCTTGGGCAAGGTGACTGAGCAAGTGGTTGATGAACAACTCAAGGCACGCCTGGAAGAAGTGGACCATTTGGATCCCTTCCAGTCGGGATTCAGGCCTCATCATGGGACTGAAACTGCCTTGGTCGCACTGGTTGATAATCTCCGGTGGGTTAGGGACAAAGGGGAAAGCTGTTTCCTAGTTCTGCTGGATCTCTCAGCAGTCTTCAATACCATCAACCATAACATCCTTCTGGACTGTCTAGATGGGCTGGGAGATGGGGGCACTGTTATACAGTGGTCCCGCTCCTTCCTCCTGGGCCGTGTCCAGAAAGTGATGTTGGGGGATGAGTGCTCAGACCCCTGGGCTCTCACTTGTTGGGTGCCTCAGGATTCCGTCCTCTCCCCCGTGCTTTTTAACATCTATACGAAGCTGCTGGGAGAAATCATCAGGAGGTTTGGGCTGGGTGTGCATCAATATGAGGTCTGAGGTCCAGCTCTGAGGGCCTTCTGGTGGTTCCCTCACTGTGAGAAGCAAAGCTACAGGAAAGCAGGCAGAGGGCCTTCTTGGTAGTGGCACCCGCCATGTGGAACACCCTCCCATCAGATGTCAAAGAAATAAACAAATATCCAACTTTTAGAAGACATCTGAAGGCAGCCCTGTTTAGGGAAGCTTTTAATATCTGATGAATTTTAATCTTTTGTTGGAAGCTGCCCAGAGGGGCTGGGGAAACCCAGCCAGATGGGTGGGGTATAAATAAATTATTATTATTATTAACAATAGCTGCAAAAGTCACTCTGTCCCAATAAATAACCTACTTTCACTATTTTTCCTCTCAGCCTGGGAAGAAGAGTGGTCTGTTGAACTGCAGATGACTCAATAATGAACCTTATCAGTTTTTTTGGCAAGTTCACAGACTCCTTTCATCCTTCCATCCAGCTGAAGACAAATGAGTAATTACAGTACACTTCCAACTAAATTAAATTACAAGTCTTTTTAGGGTTATTCAGTTCACTCTGTAAATAATAAAGGATGGGCAAGAGTCAGCTCTAATTTTCCATCATAAACCTTTTGCAAAATAGAGCTTCCCTCCCTTTACCCTTTTTTTCTGCACACACAGTTCCGTTGAATGTTATATTCTATATCTATAATCCAATTTATTCCCTCCTCACTTGTACAAGTATAATTTGAACTAACATTGAAAGGAGGGTTGCCGAATCATAAATGTAGAGAAGAAAACTTTATATAAAGAAACTGTAGGGTCTCCTCACCCTACACCGTCTTTTGCACTGAATGAAGTCTTCTCTCAAGTTCAAGCCTTAAAGTCCTTGCAGTTGGTTCTGTTCCATAGTTTGTGATCTCATCTCTTCTAGCATGCACCTGTACTTTAGTCCAAATTAAGCTCTAATTATCAGGAGAGCCTCTTCTTCTTAATGGTGGCGTAGGTGGGTTTTCGGCAGCTGAAGTGCTTTTGCACTCAGCACCTCCCTGCCTCCCACATTTCATGCTGGAGCGAGAGCCAGGTACCAAGACGAACTGTGAGTGAAGCCTCTCTGTCCCTGCAAGGAACTTGCAAAAATAATTACCCTCAATCATCCTTCTTTTTCCTTTGACAATGATTTCCCATTTGCAGCATTTTTGGTGTCCCATGTTGTGCTCCTAATGCCTTACTCAGAATGGAATCTGCAGGAGAGATTCTACATAATTAGCTATTTATTTACATAATTAAAAGGTAAAGGTACCTCTGCCCGTAAGGGCCAGTTGTGTCCGACTCTAGGGTTGTGCGCACATCTCACTTAAGAGGCCGGGGGCCAGCGCTGTCCAGAGACACTTCCGGGTCACGTGGCCAGCATGATGAAGCTGCTCTGGCGAGCCAGCACCAGCGCAGCACACGGAAATGCCATTTACCTTCCTGCTATAAAGTGGTACCTATTTATCTACTTGCACTTAGGGGGGCTTTCGAACTGCTAGGTGGGCAGGAGCTGGGACCGAAAGGTGGGAGCTCACCCCGTCACGGGGATTCGAACCACCGACCATACGATCGGCAAGTCCTAGGCACTGAGGTTTTACCCACAGCGTCACCCGCATCCCGCATTTACATAATTAGCTAGTCCTTATAATTAAGAAAATTTGCAACAATAATTTAAAAGACACAAAAATTTAAAACTAAAATAAATTATACCTACTTAAGACTCACATCAAACGCACTAGTTGAAATTCACATCTTATATTGGCTCATGTTAAACCTCAAACCCTATGGTTTAGCTCCATTGTGTTGGCTATTTGCAGTTGAGCAGCGCTGCAGAGAGCTTGCTGGGGAGACCATGCATTAAAAAGGGACTCAAAAATAACTTAAACAAGGTTTTAATAACAAAAACAAAAACTCCATTTACACTAGATACATCAACAACCATGACCCAACCACCAACCCATCCCCCAGGGTAATGGGAGAGGTAGGTGCTGCTCCTTATATACTACACCAATTGCTGACACAGCTTAATCAGTACAACTCAGCAGCACCTGCTATGTTTCACAGCTGTAAAGCTGGGTCTCGTTATTTTGCTCTGGCCCTTGCTCTGGCCCCTTAAAGACATACACATCGAGTGGAACAATGATGAACCTTTATATTTAAAGAAACCATTCAACACATTGATGTCAGCAAAGCTCAGGTGCTGACAGGAGGAGGGGAAGCAGGCATAGGGAGAGGACAGTTAACACTGGAAGGCAGAGAGGAGAGGGAGAGCTGCTGTAACCTGAGCTCTGAACAAAGGGGAGGAGAAAAACAGGGCCAGAGGGACAGGCAGCTGTGTGAGAGCCACGATAGAGACATTGGTATGCAGGAAGCATTCTCTCCCAAATCTCATAGGATCTTGAAAGTGGCGAAAGATACTGGAAGAGAAGGTGGGGGCTTCTGTGCTGGGGAAGGGGGAGGAGCTCATCCTGGGAAACTCCATCTTCTGAGGAGGAGGATGAGTAGAGGAGCTATGTCCTAGTTTGTTGTTTTAGCAATAAATCTGAAATAATTAACAGCCAGAGTCGTCTCACGTTTGTGGGAGAGACCAAGCCATAACAATTGACTATAATTTTGCCTCAATTTGGGAGGGACTGTCACACCATGGGGGATACTGCCAGGGAGACAAAGTCCTTCATGGCCCCACGTCGCCTCCGGACGTCCATCGATCTCCCGTAGACACGCAGTATCAGCAATTAGTGACACGAGATCCAGAAATAGCTTGCCACATTCCAGAACTGATGCATGCTCTTATCAGCAGATAATGCACAGTGAAAGATGCACGCAGGAGAGCATTTTATAAGTTTATTCTGCATTAGTCAGAACAGAGAAAAACATGACTGCCTGCTTCAGTGTTTCAGGCAGCGAGAGAGAGAAAACGAAAGCAACAGAAAACATAAACATCCTGTGAACAGGAAATGCGCAGACTCTGTGACTCACAAAGCCTGCTCCCTTTTAAGGTGGAACGGAAATATCCTAACATCCTCCCCCTTTCTGTGTAACCTGTAGTACCTGTGGTTCAACCCAATTGCAACCTTTGTACGTAAACCTTAAGTTGTTCTCTGTTAACAACCTTAGAAAACAGATCAGCAGGAATTTCATTTCCTGGCATGTAGGACACCTGAATGAGTCCTTTCTGAATACACTCTCTTGCACGATGTAGCTTAATCTGCAAGTACTTGGTTCTTTGCTTGCAACTCTCTGAGTTCAGCAAAGCCAAACAGGATCTATTGTCTTGATACACTTGTATAGGACATTTCACAGAAACACTGATGTCCTTAAATAGTTGCATCAACCATTCACAATCCATGAGTGAAAATGACAGAGCATTGAGTTCTGCTTCACAGGAACTTAGGCTCACTGTTGTCTGCTTTTTGCACAACCAGTCAAACAGACAGTGGTTGTACATGTAGCATACTCCAGAAGTGCTTGTACCATCCGTGGTGTCACTTCCAAAACTTGCATCTGCAAAGATTTCAAGACCTCCAGTCTTCTGACTGGTGAACCTCAGCCTGTAGTGCAAAGTCCCTTTCCAATAACGGGCTATGCGCTTCAGAGCTTTCCAATCCTGAACAGTAGGATTGTTAGCATGTCTGCTAAGCAGGTTAGTGCTTACAGCTATGTCAGGTCTTGAGCATCTAGCAATGAAATTCAACTTGCCTAGAATGCATCTGTACAGCGTTGTGTCAGAAAACGCTTCAGCAGTACTATCTACCTGGTAACCTGTCACCATCGGTGTGTCTGCTGGGTTTGCATCAACCAAATTCAACCTGGTTATACATCAGCAATTTTCTGTGTTTGGTGTACCAGAAAATTACCTGCTTGGTCCCTCTCCACCTGCAGAGAAAGATAGTTGGATACCTCACCAAGATCCTTCATGTCAAAGTGCTCCTTCAGCTGAGCTAGGGTGCTTTGGTAGAAAGCCTGATTCTTCCAAAACAACAGAAGACCATCAACAAAACATAAACAATACAGTTTGTTTTGCCCCTCCTCCTTGACAAACACACATGGATCAGCCTTGCCCTGGTGAAAACCTAGAGAAAGCAATGTCTCAGTGAGTTTCGTGTTCCAACGCCTGGCACTCTGCTTAAGACCATATAAGGATTTCCGCAGTTTACAGACCATTCCCTTCTGTATCTGCATTCCATCAGGTGGAAGCATGTACAGCTCCTCCCCCAAAATCCTGTACAAAAAAGCTGTATTAATGTCATGATGGGAAACATGCAGTTTCTCCTCCGCAGCGATCTTGAGCATCAGCCAAATGCTCTCATATTTGACGGTGGGAGAGTAGGTCTCGTGGTAATACTGTCCTGGTACCTGTGAAAAACCTCTGGCAACCAATCTGGCTTTGTGTCTGACAACCTTGCCATTCTGGTCTGTCTTGGCCTTGAAGACCCATTTGCTGCCAACCAGTCTCATTCCTGGGACTACCGGTACCAGTTCCCAAGTTTGGTTCCTATTCAAGGAATCAACTTCAGCCTTCATGGCATTAAGCCAAGGCTCAGCATCTTTAGAGGTTAACTCCTGAACCTCTTTGAAGCTTGAAGGTTCCCACACCTTCTCTGAGCTACTAAGAACAGCTTTTGCCGTCTTAGCCAACTCATCAGCAAATCTCTTTGGAGGTTTGCCCTTCGTCGCTCTTTCAGATCTGCGTACTAGACGCAAGTCTTCTGGACTCATCTCCTCTTTCTTAGGAGAAAAGTGACCAATGGTGAACAGTGGTTCTTCCAGTTCATTGTCAGACGCATCAGAGTGTCTGACTGAGGCCTTTGCGCTCTTGTAGTCTGCTGTGTCATCACTGTCACTGACATCAGCAGCAGCGCCGCCCACTGAGCTGGAATCCGAACTCTGATAATCATCATCATCATCCTCAGCTTCCTCAGCATCATCTGCTTTTTCCACATCAACTTCATCTTCCTCTGGGTAACTCTGGAAAATTCCCACATTTCCCCCCCACTTAGGATTGTACTCAACACTCCTTGTGAACTTAATGGACTTAGAGTCAGTCATCCATACCCTGTATGCACCTTTTTCGTACCCCATGAACAAACCATGTGCCCCACGCTTCCCAAGCTTGTTGCTTTGTGGGGTGTGTACCCATATGTCAGAACCAAAGATTCTCATGTGCTTGACGCAAGGTTTTTTACCAAACATCTTCTCATAGGGAGTACAACCAATAGGTGATGACAATCTGCGATTAAAAGTGTAAACAAAATTCGACAGAGCCTCCCCCCCAAAAACTTTTCAGGGAGATTGGCATCATACAACAAGGTTTTCAGGCCTTGAAGCAAAGTTTGATTTGCTCGCTCCGCAAGCCCATTCATCCATGGCGATCTAGGCGTTGACAAGTCATGCTGGATTCCCTTCTCAGTCAGGAAAGCTTCAAACTGCTGAGAAGTGAATTCACCGCCTCGATCAGTAAACAAACAACCAATGCGTTTACCGTGAACATTCTCCAACCAAGCACAGAATGCCTTGATCCTAGGAAACGTGTGCGATTTCTGCTCAAGCATAAACACATGAATGTACCTGGAAAAAGAATCAATTAGAACCATGAAGTACCTTGCTCCACCCAAAGAGGGCGCAAGTGGACCAACCAGGTCTGCGTGGACTAGCTGGTAGGGTTTGGAAGCCTGCCTGCTAGACTCCTTGCCTTTTGGAGCAACCTTCACCTTGTTCTCTGCACAAGATACACATTTCATGTGAAACTTACAGGGTTTGATGGTCAAACCCTGAACCAACTCAGGCATCTTGGCCAGTGCCTGCCAAGAGAGGTGACAAAATCTTCTTTGTGCATTATGAATACATCCTGCATGAAGAACTTTGTTAGTTTGTGCAACACAACAAGAATCAACATGAGACACAGCAGCACCTTTGTCATCATAAGTTATACAGAACAAACCATCTATAAACTTTGCATGCAAAATGTCTTCTTTGCCTTTTCTGATGACACAGACGCTCCTCTTGAAGGATATCACAAAGCCACGCCCAGTCAGCTGTGGGACACTGAGCAAATTGTCTGCAGCACCTGGAACATAAAGTACATCTTTGATGGTTGTGTGCAGACTTGCCAGTTTCACAGTCCCTTCTCCTGCAATACACAACGTCTTTCCATCAGCCAGGTGGATCTCTCCATCTTGAGGCTTGAAGGAGATAAAAAGATGCTTATATTTTGTTAAATGGCGGGTGCATCCTGAATCCACAATAAATCTGGCCTTGGCCTTTGGAGCAGCTTTTGCAGCAAGCAAAACCTTGTTTTTCACCGGCGTGGGCTTTTGCAGCTTGCCCCCCTGCTCGTGGCCATCAGACTTGCCTTTAGCCTTTGGTGAAGCTGTGCCAGAAAACAAAGCCTTGTTTTCCACTGGCGTGGGCTCTTCACCCTCCCTCTGCTTCTGACATCTGCAGGCATCTGTCTCTGTTTACTTCTGGCCTTCCGGTATCTGTGAGGATGACCTTGGCTCCCATGAGAAACAGAGCTCTCAGCTGCCGACTCCTTGGCTCCCCCTGGAGGCTGGAATGCTGCCTGGGATGACATCACAGTCAGCTCCCCCTGCAGCTTGCAACTGGTGCCCTCGGCATCCCTGCATACACTCTCATTCTGGGAAACAGCCAGGACCTCCGATGCAGTCAAACTCTGGGCTGGGATGACCGGCAGATGAGCTACTTTCAAAGCATTCCACATCTGACGTGCTGTCGCATTGCCAGCCAGCATTTTAATTTCCTCCAGAGAGACGGATAAGACTATTAAGTCTATCGCCCTTAAATTTTGGGCCTTCCATCTATCTGTCAGAGGAACTGGAGGGGCCTTACACACAGTATGCCACACTCCAAACTGTCGTAGTAAACTTTCACACCACACAGCCCAGGTCTTGTAATTGTGGCCATTTAGCTTTGGGCACTCAGCAGCTTGAGAAGCTTGGAAAAACTCCATTCCAGCTTTTTACTTGAGCCGTGAGTCTATTTCACTTCAGAGACTTCTTATATTGGCAGCTCTTTAATCACGAATTCTGTTTGGCTCGACTCCCAGGGCAATTACGCCAGCCGGACATCAAAGTCTCTCTCTTGCCACGGCAAACAGAAAAGCCTTATTTTCTTTCGCTTTTCCCACATACCTCAATGCAGTCTGTCGCAGTCTTACTCTCCTGTAAGTGCCGTGAATCTGGGCCCATAACCTGTTGTTGGGATACTGCCAGGGAGACAAAGTCCATCATGGCCCCACGTCGCCTCCGGACGTCCATCGATCTACCGTAGACACACAGTATCAGCAATTAGCGACACGAGCTCCAGAAATAGCTTGCCACATTCCAGAACTGATGCACGATCTTATCAGCAGATAATGCACAGCGAAAGATGCACGTAGGAGAGCATTTTATAAGTTTATTCTGCGTTAGTCAGAACAGAAAAAAACATGACTGCCTGCTTCAGTGTTTCAGGCAGCGAGAGAGAGAAAATGAAAGCAACAGAAAACATAAACATCCTGTGAACAGGAAATGCGCAGACTCTGTGACTCACAAAGCCTGCTCCCTTTTAAGGTGGAACGGAAATATCCTAACAGGTTTCACCTCTCAGTTCTACTACATTTAAGGCCCCTAAGAGCTGGGATGTAGACCTCCAAGACTACAACTCTTTATCTACTTGCAATGGTGTACTTTCGAACTGCTAGGTTGGCAGAAGCTAGGACAAAGCAACGGGAGCTCACCCCATCGCGGGGATTCAAACTGCCAACCTCACAATTGGCAAGCCCAAGAGGCTCAGTTGTTTAGACAACAGCACCACCCACATTCCAGTGGAAAAGCCCTAATAGAGGCCTACAGAATACATACCGATCTTAAAGTATAGAATGAGACACATCATATGCCAATGAGAGATTGAAGCTTAGAGAGTGAACATGAAATTCAGATTACATGGATTGACTTTCACTCTGCTCTGAATCCACCAGGTGATTCTTGCTCCCGTCTGCAATAGGTAGAGAAGAACACTAATTAAACTGACAGGATTTGGATGAATGGTGAAACTCAAACATAGCAGTCGGGAATTCAAAAGCACTAAAAAAAATGCAAAGTCCAGTTATTATAAGAGAGTATCCAAAAGACCATTCAGTAGAAATGACGGCAATCTAGAAGAAAGAGAAAGTTCAGCCATGATGGTTGGTATCAGATGTGTCAGAATTTAAGAAATGCCTATTGCTAAGTAATCCCATTTTCCCTTCCCAGATGGTGGCAGAAGAGTTGATTCTCCAGAAAAGGTTTGCTCCGTGGAAGAAGACAAGAAGGTCAGCTTCACACTAAACATACAAGCTGAAGGAATTGAAGTTTCCATGAAGAGCTTAGTCAGCAACATCCAGGCGTTCCTTACCGAGGAAGAGAAAATCACAGACTATTCTCTAAATGGAGGACGCCAAGGAATCCCTGGGCAACCCAACTCAGCAGAACAGCGGATCCGATTTAGTCTGCATATAAAAGGACAATGAATGGAATCAGTTCTTAAGAGATTACTCAAAAAGATCAGGTTTCTTCTCCTAGCCCAAAAGGAATTAAGTAATATTTCAATGAGCATAAAAGGCCCAGGAATTAGTCCTTCCAACAACAGGTTAATACAAGAGATCAATGTTTTCCTGCAAAGAGAACGTGGAGGGACCGAGGTTTCCCCTAAAGAAAAAGACAAGAATGTCAGCTTCACACTGAACATACAAGCTGAAGGAACTGAAGTTTCCATGAAGAGGTTAGTCGGCGACATCAAGGCTTTCCTTACCAAGGAAAAGGAAATCACAGACTATTCTCTGAATGAAGGAGGCCAAGGAATCCCTGGCGGACCCAACTCAGCAAAACAGCGGATCCGATTTACTCTGCATATAAAAGGTAAAGGGAAGGAATCAGCTCTTAAGAGATTACTCAAAAAGACCAGGATTCTTCTCCCAGCCCAAAAGGAATTCCGTAATATTTCAATGAACATAAAAGGCCCAGGAATTAGTCCTTCCACCAACAGTTTAATACAAGATATCAATGTTTTCCTAAAAAAAGAACGTGGAGGGACCAAGGTTTCCCCCAAGGGAGAAGACAAGAAGGTCAGCTTCACACTGAAAATTGAAGCCCAAGGCACTGAACGTTCTATGAGACTTTTAGCCACTGGGATCAAAGCTTTCATTACTAGGACAAGGGAAATCACAAATCATTCCCTGAATGCTGAACGTCTACAAATTCGTGGGGCACCCAACTCAGCAGAACAGCAGACCCGATTTACTCTGATCATAAAAGGCCAAGGGACGGAAGCAGCTCTCACCAGATTAATTCGAATGATCAAACTTTTCCTTTCAGGCAAAAAGGAAACTACTGATATTTCCTTGAACATTAGTGGCCAGGGGATTAGTTTTTCTCTCAATAAATTAATCCAGGAAATTAATGTTTCCCTTAATATTTAAGGTGAAAAGTCTGTTGCTTCCTTCAATAGTAAATGTGTTGAAGTGCAAAGGCAGTGTTCAGTGCTAGATAACGGAGAGGTTAAATGTAGGAAAGTATTAAACTATAGCAAATGTCCTAACTAATACATTCTAGGCCTAATAGCTAGTTTTTATCTTAACAGAGGTTTCCCAGTGAGCTGATTCCTTTCAGAATAAAACTTTCAAAGTCACATCAGAGATTGAAATGGATTCTTTTCACAATATTGGAATTGTTCCCTGTGCACCAATATTTTTTATTTATTTTTGGAATTTGAAACCATTGACGCTTAACAGAGGAGGCCAAAGGCCCAAACTTATTTTGAAAGAAAAAAACCTCTCCCATACACTTTGGGGAAAGAAAATCATAATGCAATTGACATACCATGACTCTTTCCAATATGCAATGGAAAGGATTCATTTAACCAATCCCAAAAGCAGAAGCATAGTGCAAGCACTTACA
The DNA here is from genome assembly GCF_964106645.2 of Podarcis pityusensis. NCBI lineage: Eukaryota > Metazoa > Chordata > Lepidosauria > Squamata > Lacertidae > Podarcis > Podarcis pityusensis. Next base: position 115,802,128 of record NC_138026.1, read on the forward strand.
AGTGCAAAACAGGTCTTTAGCCCATTTCCATCCAGAGCATACGCTAGTAATAATAATAATAATAATAATAATAATAGCCTCTGAAACAGAGAGGAGAAGCCCCAAAAGAGTGCTAAGGGGTGTGGAGGGGAGAACATTCCATAGTGGCAAAAAAAAAAAAAAAAAAAAAAAGCGAGATGAGCACCGCAACCCCAGAGTCAGCCACAACTGGACCTAATGGTCAGTGGTCCCCTTTACCTTTACAATTTCTGCAAGTAATGTTGAACAGATGATCTCCCTAACTCTACCAAAACAGAAAGGTCCTTTTCAATAACTATGGGTGTAAATGTGCCAAGGAGGTGCATAAACCACCATCCTCTTTTTGAGTCAAGTATAAAATCCTTTAGGTTGTTAGAGCCAAAGGAGCATCTGGACCTGTGTACTATTGGAGATAATCTTAAAAGGAAAGCCCCCGTGAGTTTTTGAATGAAAGAACCTTTAAACGACTATGTATTAGACAAAAATACTAGTTAAGGGGGAAGTTCTGGAACATGAAAAACTGCTCAATACCTTAAGCTAGGAAATTAAATATAGGGGGAATATACTAACTAATATACTTCAGGTAAAATGAAGCATGGCTGTTTTAAGCAAATTATATCAGAAATGGAATTGATTAGGTGGGAAATAGTGTAAGAGACTAATGCTAAGAGACTATGGAGCTATATGGAGAAAGGTGTTGAAAAATATCATATTAAGGTGGGAGAATATCATATTAAGGCTGTGAATGAGGTTGTAGACCTTGATGTAGAAGACAATGCCAAGAAAGCATGGTGGCAATAAGGAAGCGTGGGTTGATGAAGAATCTCTGGCATGATACAAGGTATAGATAAGATGAAGACCATCTGGTAATATTGCAAAAGGAATCTGGAGTAAATCATATAAATAGCCTATTTTAAGTCCATGAGACTCACACTTCACAGGACAATGAACATCATTGGATTCAGAACATATCATATAACTCCTGGCTTGGTCAGAATCTTGCCTGCTAGGTGGCAGTCAACCAGTCTAAGAAGGCATGTAATCTATCAACTATTTGTTTAATGAGTTCAGTTTCTAGAATAGGATGTGTGTGTTGAAGTTGTTTACTGCATATGAAAGCTGGATTAACAAATTTACGAATGAATAAAACATTGAAAAAGCATTCTGAATCTGTCTTCTCTTGGGTCTATAAAAAGGAATGCTGGTGGTGACTGAGAGCTGTATAAAATCTCTTTTTCATACATTCAGATACTCCAATAGTGAAAAAATGATAATCAATAACTCAATTGAATAATACATAGGTCATCATTGCATGCCTCTTCAATCCAGTTGGCTTAGCAGGCCATCCTCCACTCTCCACCACAATGTGTATACAATTATCCCTATAGGTCTCCCCACATCCCATTCTAACCCATAATAACTCAGCAATTGTGTCCAATTTACAGTAAAAGGTACCAATGCCTGTGAAAGTCATTGAAGTAGCCAACAGAGGAGACGAAAAAGGAATAAGTACCCCTTCTGTTGGACAAATGAGAAAGCAGAACTTGAGAACTGCTGCCTCACCCATAGAAGGTGACCACTCAGATCTCCCCCGGTCATAATCATTAAATGGTTTTTCTTTCATTTATTAACCAATTAATATGAATCCTGTGAAGCGTCTAGAACATATTGAATAATGCAATAATACAGTACATAACACAGTAATAACATGTACACCTGAAGAAGGGCTGAGGTGAGTTTATCAGATGGGGAGGCCAGTGCACATCATGCTGCCCCTAGTTTCCTTGACCTAAAAATAAAAATAAAAATCAAGTAACTTAAACTGCAAAAACAATTGTGCAGGGTGTGGGTGCTTTCCAGCGTTTCTTTTGGTTGGACAGATGTTGTGGTTGTGTTCAAGGTGCCATTAGCTCCTGGCTCTCCAGTAGCACCTTTTCTCCTTGAGGTCAAGGTTTCAGACCTTGAAAGGCTATGAGAGGTTGCTGGATTAAGCCTTCAGGACAGTATAGCTGTGTCCCACTCCCACAAGGATAGCTCCATTGGCGTAAGGAAAAGGAGGGTGTCAGGGACAGAGGGCATCACTTTGAGTAAGAGGGAAACATTCCCTTAGGATGGGCCAATTCCGACTTCCGGAGGTGGCGCCAACGGTAATGGCGGATTCCCTCTAATTCGGAGGGAACCCGCTCCACAGAAACAGGGTCGGATACCGCTTCGGCGCAGCGGGGACCCCTGAAATCACAGGCGGGTAAAGCCTGTGAACCTGGGACTCGGTGGGCACTGTTTGCGCCCCCCCCAGTCCGTGAAAGAACCCAGCAACGGGCTCCGGAACGGAGCGGGGAAGTGGCGCTATGCTGTGAGTCGTCTGTTTCTTCTGTGGAGTGAAGCCGCGTAGCTGTTGCCGGAGAGTGCTGCCTTTCTTCCTTGACAATTTGACTGCGAAAATAATGATCCGTGAGTAGGATTACTACGTAAATTAAAGGAACTGTACAAAAATTGAAAGTAATTTGCCGAAGCGGAGAGGTATAAAAGGGAAGTCTGCCTCCCGCTCTTGTAGAGAGAACAAAGCATTGAACTTGAAAGCGGAAGCTTTAAAAGACGCATAAAAGGATTACAATCCGATCATCTAGCCGGGATTCCCCCCCCCCCCAATTTGGGGGAAGAGGGGGGGAAGCTTTGAACATTATCTCCTCAAGAAGAAGTGAGAAAGAGGAGAGAAAAACCACCGCTCAAACCCCCTGGAACGGGTTCCCAGTGACAGCAAAAAATCTAAGAGAATGTACTGTCTCTGAATGTATCTTGACAGCTAGTCCTGCATTTGAAATACAATTTGGATACAATATTGCTGAGAGGTATCTCCTGGTCCTAAAGTAACTGTCTAAGATAGATTGTTATCTTTCTGGTGAATTGGGGGATTTAAGGGAAAAGTAAAATACTTTAAGAACTTAATGACTGTTACAGTGTCCCCCTAGTGGAATTTGGAACTAGTTACAACTGCAGCTGGCCTGAGGAAATTTCTCACACTGTTTTCCTGGGACTTTCCATTTCAAAACAACTTTGACTCTGACCGTGTGACTGGCCTTGAGTTTTATCTAGAGGGGTATGGCAGATGGGAAAGAGAAGTTAGACTTGTTACAAGCAACAAGGTCTGGCAGATTATATCGCACAGACGGTGGATTGCAAAGGAGAGCCTCGACATCTGGCCCCCCTGGAGTTCCAACAGCAACCTCATCGGCACAACCTAAAACTAAAGGCATGGCAAGTGACGATGCCCTTGCTCAGGCACTGGCTAAAATTAATGAATCTTTGGATAGAATAAGTAAACAAGTGGCAGAGGCATCGGATAAGATTGATCAAAATACGACAAGTATTAACCAAAATACTGTGTATCTGAAGAAGTGTGCATGCACACGAAAGCTTATACCAAGAACTAATTTAATTGGTCTTTAAGGTGCTACAGGAAGGAATTTTTTTATTTAACCAAAATACAGTATGTATTAATAATTTGGGACAGAAAGTAAATACTAACACAGAAACTATTCAGAAATTATTACAGGAATCTGCCTCAACACATCAGATTGCCGAAGAGGCTAAAGAAATTGCTACAGCTACTGTTGCAGAGGTTCAAGAGAAGATACCACCGCTACATAAACAACTTGAAGACCAAAGGTCAATCCTGTCTATGATCGAGTTGAAGGAGAAACAAGTGAACTTAAGGGTCAGAGCTGTACCTGAAGTGGAAAAAGACAATTTAGTTGAATTTCTCACGCAGGAATTTTTAGATTTTTGGAATCCAGATTTGAGGAAAGACAGTTTTAAAATAGTGAATGCTTTTAGACTTGGAAAAGGAGGGGGAAAGAAGGTGAGAGATTGTTTGATCACTCTCCGAACAAAAGAAGAGAGAGACAAGATTTTGAGCTTGCATTTCCAGAAGACGCTGGAAATACAACAGTCAAAAGTGGAGATATTTAAGGATATTCCAAAACACCTTCTGGATCTCAGATCTAACTACAAAGACCTGGTTATCCTGTTGAGAAGCAACGGAATCAACTTTAGGTGGGAATTTCCTCAAGGCCTATCTTTTAGTTACAAAGGAAAGAAGAGGAAAATAAGATCGGAAGATGACAAAGACAAATTTTGGAGGGACCACGGAGAAGACCTACAGAATAAAGTAACAGGAGAGTTAAGAGCAACTGTAAGAGAAACTTTAGACATACCAGGACTATCTCTGGAACTAAAAGACCGCCTGAAAAACGTGATACCACCGACGGAACAGGAACAGGCACTAGGTGCTCTTGGAAGAGAACTAAAATAATCACATCATGGCCCTGCAACTACTAAGCTGGAATTGTAATGGCCTTAATTCCCCCCAGAAAAGGAAATCTGTGTTTCATGTATTAAAAAAGGAACAATTGGACTTGATTTGTTTACAAGAAACACATATAGCAAGATTACACAGGAAATTATTGATAAATAAAAGACTTGGTCAGGAGTTTATTTCATCAGACAAAGTTAAAAAAAGAGGGGTTGTGATTTATGCAAAGGACAGATTATTACCGAAATTTATTTTTAAAGATGACCAAGGAAGAATTCTGGCAATTGAAATTCAAACGCAAGGAGAAAAAATTTTGATAGTAGGAATCTACGCACCAAATGAAGGGAAATCTGAATTTTTAAAGAAGTTGCATGAGACTTTGATGGACTATTTGGATTATAACATGATTTTGATGGGAGACATGAATGGAGTGGTATCTACACATATGGACAAGGCACAAAGACAGGTAGTCACCAAGGATGGTAGACTACCGAAAACCTTTTTTGAGATGACAGACAACTTGGACTTAGTTGATATTTGGAGAACAAGGAACCCCATGGCTAAAGAGGGAACCTTCTTTTCTGAAGCCATAATGACATGGACAAGAATTGACCAAATATGGGTAACTAGAGGAATGGCACCAAAGACAAGAAAGGTGGAAATCTGCCCGAAAACTTGCTCTGACCATAATGCTGTTAAGATGGAAATGAAACTAACACCAGCTGGCTCCTTCAGATGGAGGATGAATGACACCTTATTTAGAGATGAAGAAGTGTTAAAGAAGGCCCCAAAAACCTTGAGAGATTATTTTGAGATAAATATGAATACCAACGTGGAAAGAAGAGTAATCTGGGACGCAAGTAAAGTGGTTATGAGAGGGTTTCTGATACAACAGAATGCAGTAAAGAAGAGAACTCAAAATGAGAAGAAGGATAAGATATTGGAGAAAATAAAGGAAAGTGAAAAAAGATTGAGAACAAATCCAAAATCTCAAGAGATTCTGAGAGAATTAAAGTTATACCAAGTACAATACATGAAAATGATGAATCAGGAAATAGAATGGAAAATTAAACAAATGAGACAAAAGACATTTGAGTCGGCTAATAAATGTGGGAAACTGTTGGCTTGGCAAATGAAAAAAAGACAAAAATTAAATACAGTTACGAATTTAGAAGTGGAAGGAAGGAATATACAGAACCCAGCGGACATTAGAAGTTGTTTCCAGAGGTACTTTAAACAATTATATACACAAGGGCCACTGAAAGGATCTGATTTAGATCAATTTTTGAAAACAAATGGATTACAAAAAATCTCTCAAGAAAATAAATTAATGCTGAACTATAAAATAACCGAACAGGAGATAGAAGGTGCCATTCAAAATATGCAATTGGGTAAGTCTCCAGGACCGGATGGACTGACTTCTAAATATTACAGATCCTTGAAAGAATGGTTAATACAACCTTTGAAAGAGGTCTGCAATGAAATAATGGAGGGGAAAAGAGCACCAGAGTCGTGGAAAGAAGCTTATATTACACTTGTACCGAAAACAGAGACTGAAAAGACACAGCTTAAGAACTACCGTCCCATATCATTACTCAATGTGGATTACAAAATCTTTGCAGACATTTTGGCTAAGAGATTTAAAAAAGTGTTGATGGAAGAGATTCATAAAGATCAAGCGGGCTTTCTCCCAGGAAGACACTTGTCTGACAATTTGAGGAATATAATTGATATTTTGGAAAAACTAGAAGTGAATATAAATACTAAAGCAGTTTTGATATTTGTGGACGCGGAGAAAGCTTTTGACAATATTTCTTGGAGCTTTATGAAGAAGAACTTACAGGGTATGGGGGTAGGCCAAGGCTTTGAAAATGGTATAAGTGCAATTTATTCAGAACAAAAGGCTAAATTAATTGTAAATAATGTGGTGACGGAAGAATTTAAAATAGAAAAAGGGACACGACAAGGTTGCCCAATTTCCCCACTACTTTTTATTTCGGTCCTGGAGGTTTTGTTGAACATGATAAGAAGGGACCAGCTGGTTAAAGGTATACAGGTCAGAACTAAACAGTACAAACTGAGAGCATTTGCAGATGACTTAGTATTGACGTTGCAGGAGCCAGAATCTAGTACCAAAAGGGTTTTAGAATTGATTGAAGAATTTGGTCAGGTCGCAGGATTTAAATTGAACAAGTTAAAAACTAAGGTTTTAGAGAAAAATTTAACACCAATGGAGAGAGAAAGGTTTCAGAATGTGACAGGTTTAACAGTGGCTAAGAAAGTCAAATACCTGGGGAATAATATGACAGCAAAAAATGGGAATTTATTCAAAGATAACTATGAAAAATGTTGGGCTGAAGTGAAAAAAGATTTAGAAATTTGGTCAAATTTGAAGCTTTCACTACTGAGCCGGATTGCTGCGGTAACAAAGAATGTATTGCCTAGAATGTTATTTCTGTTTCAAACATTGCAAATTGTGGACAAAATGGACTGTTTCAAGAGGTGGCAGAGAGATATTTCCAGATTTGTCTGGCAGGGCAAGAAGCCCAGAATAAAATTTAAAATACTAACAGAAGTAAAGGAAAGAGGTGGATTTGCCCTGCCAGACCTTAAACTTTATTATGAATCAGCAGCTTTTTGCTGGTTGAAAGAATGGCTGCTTCTTGAAAACACTGACATTTTGGATTTGGAAGGTTTTAACAATGTATTTGGATGGCATGCATATCTGTGGTATGATAAGGTTAAAGCACATAAAGCATTTAAAAATCACATTGTCAGGAAAGCATTGTTTAATGTTTGGATAAGATACAAGGATTTATTGGAAAACAAAACTCCAAGGTGGCTGTCACCAATGGAAGCGAAAGCCTTGAAAAAGCTCAATATGGAGGCCAAGTGGCCGAAATATTGGGAAATCTTGGAACAAGATGGAGATAGATTGAAATTGCAGAGTTTTGAAAAATTAAAAAACAAAGTGCGAGACTGGCTTCATTATTATCAGATAATGGAGGTATACAATTTGGACAAGAAAATTGGCTTCCAGGTGGAAAAATCAAAATTAGAAACAGAACTGTTAGAACCCAAAACTAAGACTTTGTCAAGAATGTATAACTTGCTGCTGAAATGGAACACTCAGGATGAAACGGTGAAATCTGTTATGATCAAATGGGCACAAGATGTAGGACACAACATTATGTTTGCTGACTGGGAACAGTTATGGACCACAGGTATGAAATTTACGGCATGTAATGCCATAAGAGAGAATATTATGAAAATGATATACAGGTGGTACATAACCCCAGTCAAGCTTGCAAAAATCTACCATTTGCCCGATAATGGAAATGTAAAGAAACTGAAGGTACATTTTTTCACCTTTGGTGGATGTGCCCAAAGATTAAGGCTTTCTGGGAGATGATATATAATGAATTAAAAAAGGTATTTAAATATACCTTCTTGAAGAAACCAGAGGCCTTTCTCCTGGGCATAGTCGGCCAATTGGTGTTAAAAAGGGACAGAACTTTCTTTATGTATGCTACAACAGCAGCAAGAATACTTATCGCAAAGTATTGGAAGACACAAGAGCTACCCACACTGGAGGAATGGCAGATGAAATTGATGGACTATATGGAATTGGCGGAAATGACTGGCAGAATCCGTGACCAGGGAGAAGAGTCGGTGGAAGAAGATTGGAAGAAATTCAAAGATTACCTACGGAAATATTGCAAAATTAAAGAATGTTAGAGTGATGTTGGATTGAAATGAAGTGGCTTCTAGCTGTACAGGCTTTAAAGTTAATATATAGATCAAGATCAAGGATTAGGATTAAAAAAAAAGTTAAAAGAAATGGAAAATTGGCTTTTAGTAGGTTAAAACTTAATGTTATATTATATTAAGATTAAGGATTGGGATTAAAAAGGAGGGAAAGGAATTGCTGGACAAACAAATTGAACTGGAATACAAAAGAGGGAGGTATGAGGAGGTCCGGGAAATAAGTTAATGTAAAAGTTAAGATGAAAAGATGGAATTGTTTTTAACTGTTTTTTCTTTCTTTTGCTTTTGCATTTTGTATTTTGTATGGTGTGTTTCTCTTTTTATTTTTAAACTTCTTTCCCCCCCCTCTTATTAAGATATCTCTTTTTATGTGAAACTTCAATAAATATCATTAAAAAAAAAAAAAAAAGGATGGGCCAATTCCTTGGGGAATGAACAGCTATTCTCTTGTGCCATGGGTAGTTCTCCAAGGGGTGTAGGGCTTCTAGTAGTGGGTGATTTGCTCATTAAGAACATAGATAGTTGTGTATGCGATGAAAAGCCAGGAACTCCAAGATGTACAGGGTACAGATAACCAGGCACAGCTTTGTAGGCATGGATGAGACAATCTACTGGACATTTGAAACATGCCAGAGTGTGTGCAAAGTAGTCCACACAGATGGAAACACTGAAGAGACACAAAAATATATTTGCATGATTTAATAACAAAACTCCTCTAACATACATCTTATTTAGTGTCTATAATCATCACCCACCCACCCACCAGGGGGCAAAGTAAAATACATACTACACATTATATATCATTGACAATTGCTGACGCAGCTAATTACAGTGACTTATCAGCACCTACTACACTGCTACACAGCTGTAAAACTAGGTCAGGATATGCACCTTGGCTTTTAAAGGGGTCCACACACTGTGGAAAAATAATGAACCCTAACGTTTAAACAACATTTCCCCTGTGGTTCATAACTGTGGAACAGAAACGTAAAGGATATTCTGTACATATCTTTCATGTGTGACCTTCAGAGTGCCTTAGTAAAAATGTCAGCAATTTGGTTGTCACCTGAAACATACTGAAAAGCGATTATTTTGTCAGCAATTAGCTTATTTGCAAATTGCAAACATAATCTCAAAACTCTAGTGCGTTGCGTATTAGTTTCTGAAGACAGAAGAGCGAGTCCACTCTGGGAATCGAGGTAGACATTGACTGGTAGTGTTACTTGTATCTGTAGATCTGCAAATACTTGTAGGTACCATTCTACATTGCAAATAGCCTGAGTGCATGCGCATAATTCACTCTCCATCGTGGAGAGACATATAATGGTTTGTTTTTGGGACTTCCATTCAAATGGACACCCGTTATAGCAGAAAACCATACCAGACACACCCCTGTAATTATTTTGTTTTACTGCATGAGATGCATAGCAAAAAAATTCAAAACCTGAATTGACACTTGATATGGAAATGATTGCCTCCACACCCAGCACATTCTGATTTGTCCTTGTACCTCTTTTTGAACTTCCTGCGCTCCTGCTTCGTCTGGTATACGTCATTGTCTTTGCTGGGGGGTGCTTCATTACTGCTAGCCTCCTCATGGTGCACTGGGATTAGCTTCTTATCAGGATGCAGGCTGCTGTCCTTGAGAATCTCCTGGGCGAAGAGTTCAGCAGCTTTTGAGGCCACAGCCTCCTCAATGGTCTTCTGCAGTGTGAGTTCTGGCTTCGAGAGAAGACGCCGTTGTGTAGCCTTATTGGAATTCACCGATTGGGTCTGCGTTGCTCCGGGACAGGAGGAAGGTAGTCAAATGACACCTGAGGTTGATTCAAAGAAAGAGTTTATTCTGCTCTCCGGATAGCAGAAGGCACTTGCGTGATCAAGTCCACAGCAAGTCCAAAGAAATGACAAGTTTCATGCAGTATTTATATCCTCCAGACACCCTCTCCCCCTTCCCCAGCCACGTCAACTTGTATACGCAGGTTGACTTCACATATGTTCCTGCTCTGGTACTCTCAACCATAAAAGGATCTTCCTCTTCCTACTCTTATCTGGGAAGACGTAATCGTCCCAAGGTACTGGCCGGTATTCTCGTGTCAGTGCTATAATCTGGGGCCGAATCATTCGTAACATCATTTTATGCATCATATTTTGCAAGCATTACGTTAAGCAGGGTATACAGGAGCAGAAAAGAAGCAAGATTAGTCCATTAACATCATTACAAGTCCTCTAAGCCAGTGTTTCCCAACCTTGGGCCTCCAGCTGTTTTTGGACTACAACTCCCATCATCCCTAGCTAGCAAGACCAGTGGTCAGGGATGATGGGAATTGTAGTTCAAAAACAGCTGGAGGCCCAAGGTTGGTAAACACTGCTCTAAGCCACCCAAGGTTCAGAAGCCACTGAGTCAACCAAGATATGTCCCATCCGTTCCAGGTTGGGACAGGAACATGGGCTACTTTCTCTCTTTCTGTTGCCAGGTGTCGAATAGCTATACCATGGTCAGAGCCATGGTCAGAGATGTTAAAGCCACAGGCTCCTTCTGTCAAATTTAATGCAGCCCAAAATCCGGCGGAAGCCAAAATCGGGGCCGTAACTGAGGACTCATTCCAAGGCACAAGGAGGAGGGGTACTCCTCCCAAAGCATCTGTAGGTCACAGAGTGCAAGAGGTTCCGGGTGCAGACTGTACAATTGGTTCGGTTTTGCAGAATAGGCTTCCATTTCTGCGTGTTGCGGGCACCCCATTCTCTCATTAGCCGCTGGGTTACCTTAAGTGGTGTGGGCACGGCGATGGCCAGAAATCAGAAGACTACCATCCCGGCTAAAACCATGTCCCCCCACAGCCCTACCTGCATCATTTGGGCACAGGGATCTATTTCTTTCCTAATACCTTCTTCTTCTAATACCGAGGGTACCTCCCACAAAGCTATATACAAAGCTACATATTCAAAGGGAAAGAAAAGAAAATGTCCTCTTTTAGTCCACGCTGGATTTTTCCTGTGCCGTGCGTAGAGATGCCAGCTTCCAGGGGTGGCACCAGCAGGGCAGTTGTCTGGTGGGTGCTGAGCCGATGCGGTGAGGAGAAGCGTGAGGCGGCGTCTGTAGGGCACCGAGAGATGGTGAGTCGAAGGGCTTGGTGTAGATCAATTGTAGCAGTACAATCTCATACTGCCTGGGGTTTGCTTCATCCTTCAAATCAGGCCTGCTGGAATATATGCAGTCAGGTGTTGGAGGCCCATTCTCTCCCATAGGTGGTGGCGTAACCGGGTTAAGAACCTCAGTAACTTGAAGCTGCAACTGCGGGTGCAGGAGCAGTGCTTGGCAAAGGGAGATAGAAAAATAAGTTCCTTTCATGTCCAACAATGCTGGCCCAGCGTGAGGAGTGACGCACGTGGTTTCCTGTCCAAAGGTGAACTGTCAGCTTTTGTAATCAGAGTGGCAGCAGTCACTGCTGTTCGCATGCAGGGAGGCAAACTTTGTTTCGTAGTGGTTAATCGGCTATGGGTTGGTCATCATCAGGGTCTAACAATTACCTTGATAAAATTACCTTGATAAAAACATATTTCGCCATGTGCAAATGGCTCTGGGTACCTACTAGGTCCACAAATCACCATATAGCATATATTCAATACACACACAAAAAACGACAATTTGAGCCCAACAAAGGACTGCTGGACATCCAAAGGGCCCCATTACCCCATTAATGCCTTCTATTTCTTCAGCCAATTCCCATCCCTGTACTCTGCTGCCCTCAGGACCAAAGGTGCTACGCCCACTTTATCACTATATGATCTTATATACTGAAACACCCTTTTGTACTGTCATTTTGTCCACTTCACCTCTTTTTCTTAGGTCCTTTCTAAATTCTTCAGTCCCAACATCATCATTATTATTTTTTCCCCTTCCTTCTCTCTCTCTCTCTCTCTCTCTCTCTCTCTCTCTCTCTCTCTTGACACTGACACAAAGATGAAGTACGTTAACAAGGTAACACAGGTGATGATCTGGCATCTGAAATCATTCACACAAACAGAAAGCTTAAAAACACATAAAAAACATGTACCAGATGCTGGCTCTTCTCGAGGGTTAAATGTGATTGTAGAATACACACACACAAATTGCAAGCAGAGATTAAATCACAAAAGAATGAGATCCTCTTGGAAGGTAGCATATTACCGTGATTATCCTACCTTTGCCTTTTAAGATATGCTTCTATCTTAAACTCTTTCTGCAGAATATTTACTGCGAAAGGGTGTTCTGTTGGGCTGCATTTGAAAGTTGATTGACCGTCCTTCCCAGTTTTCCCTATTATTATCTATTATTTATCTGCAAATGATTTAATCTTGATATACTTATTCCCGTACTTAATGGACTTGGGACAGTGGTTCAGTTATAATTATGGTACAACAATAAGTTAAGTGCTACCTGCTGTATGGCTGAATTTTCTTATAAGAAAACATCTGTTGACAGTCAGAAAGGGTATTCCTATTAAACAGGAGGAATAAGCAACTCATGCTGACTAAATATAAACTCATTTCTGCATCTGTATATATCACACACAGAAGAAGACAGAGTGCAACTCAACTTTTTTTGCATATCTATTTAATTCAATCCTATGCAGAGCAGATGGGGGGGTTGAGGACTTTGATTGTACATTTGTGTTCTTCCTCTTCCTTCCTTCCTTCCTTCCTTCCCTTTTTTTTTTTTTTTTTTTGATGGAATCCTTTCTGATTCCTCCTGCATTTTTGGTCCTGCTTGCATATGCTACAGAGAATGTAAACAAATCTTACACTACAGAAAAGCTCTGTAGCTTTTGTGTATCACTGTAGCTTTGTGTACACTGTATCTTAAGTGTATTCTGCTGAAGGACAAAGCTTGCTTGGTGTTATTTGCTTTATGAATTAAGGTCCCAGTCTCCCAATACACACATTTGCTATTTCACCCCAACACTCTTCCTACATGGATTCACACACACACAAAATTCTTATCAAGTAGTTACAGGGATATTAAACTGGAGTGTGCCTGAATTTGCGTCAGTGTAACCATGTTTGATAATAATAAAATACTGCACATTTATGTAATTCAGACATACAAATTATAATGCACTTTTACCTTCAGTTGGGCCAGTGTTCACAACATTCTGTTTTACTTAGCATTTTGGTTTGAAAACCCAAGTTCCACTTTCTCTGCACTTCCTGCAAGATTGTATATTATTAAACAATAAAAGGCACAATTTTCCAAGAGAACATATGTCTTGGAATTGCATATAATCCCCACCAGGCGTCAGAAACTGGCAGATATTACTCAGAAATTTCAAAATTAATGCCCAGATAATTCATATCTTTCCCCCCTGGGTGGTCGCAAATATAAACTTGAAAGTCTTTTGATACATTCATATAAAAGTTCATTTACACCTTACATAATTCAGATAGAAATGGTTCTGGAAAATGCAGTTACAATCAGAACACAAAATTCTTCCTCTTCCAATTATTCACCATGGTTCATTGTACATACTTTCTCCATTTACCTTAATACATCAATTTGCATGCAAACATTAAAAATCACTTTTCCTTCAAAGGAACCATACATAAGGTAACTTTGTTCAATATTGCCTTTCACCCAAGAGAAACCTAGGAGGAATCACCTACTGGGTAACTGTATCAATAAGCCTTGAGGTATTTGTCTATCAACATCTTAATTCTGCTGTCACTAATGCATTTGACAACTTTGGAGGGTCAATCAACCCAAAGAGCTTCAATCCAAAGATACCTCCTTGGACATCTATTAATTGAAAATTGAGATGGCTTTGAGTGTACATGCCAAGAGAGGTCTTAGGCAAAATAATTTTTATTTCCCTGTTCACATTAGTCTGTGGAAAGTGTTCCAGAACAAACATCTTATATGAGAAAGGGAGATCTTTCATGGGAGGGAAATACTAAAAAAGCACAAACAACATTCCAGGTCCCTATTCTTGCTGTTAATTTATGGATGGTTAGCTGTCCAGCCAGCCAAAAAGAGGGCTGTTCCATAATATATTATATTCTTAGTTCTTAATTCAGAATTCTTTAAAAGTTGGTTTTTACTCATGAAAACCTCAACCAATAATCTGAGTGCATTTTAACAGCGCATGCAAGACTTTGACCAAGTGTGTCGCTGGTCACACACAGCCTTTATGCAATTCAGCTTTTACTATATTTAGTAAACTCTCTCTCAGTAATAGCATCTTAATATATTACTTTCTTAACATATTACTTTCATAGTAACAGATGGTTGTTCCTCAGTGGTCTTCTGCAGTGTGAGGTCTGGCTTGGCAAGAAGACGCCGTTGCAGACGGTTGTTCCAAACCCTGCAGACAATTTGATTTGAGTTCTAAGTCTCAGAACTCACAGTGCAGTGCGGCCTTTCGGAGGGTGGCGATGTAGCTGTTGATCGACTCCCCCTCTGCCTGGTCCTGGTGGTAGAACGCATTGCAACAGCAATTTTGGACAGCTTTGGAGTGTAGTGGTTTTTGAGCTTCTCTTTTAGCATGTCCCATGGCGCTGCCTGGACTGCTAGTGGCAAGACCAAAACTTGGGCTGTCCTGAACACCTTAGGCCCACAGAGGCTGAGGAATAGGCCCCACTTATGCTCCTTTGACCCTTAGTGGCCAGGGTGAGAATAAATAATAATAATAATAATAATAATAATAATAATAATAATAATACCATAACTTTTTATATTTTTACTTAGATGCCAATGGTGAAACAGCATTCTCCACCACCCAAACACTCCTTAGGATTGCCACTAACAAATGTCAATAATTATTAAAGGTTTTAGTTCATTTTTGAATGGGCAAGGTGAATAATGCCAGTCCACATGGTTGAAGCCGGAAGGGGATCTCAAATTCTACAGCAAGAGAGAAAAACCACAGCAGAACACATTACAACTTCCCTGTCTTCTAAGAGACTTGATTTCATTAGCTTCTCCAAAACCTAATGTCCAAGACTTAATGTTCAAAACTTAACATTTACTTACATGTACGCTTTTTGGATTAATGTCCCTTTGAGAAGGAGAATGATGAAAGAAAAGCACAGTGCCTTATTCTTCAAGAGATAAGGTGTTCCAGGGAGAGGAAGCACTGGGCAGTACATTAGCTGAAGGAACTTTTCAAGGTTCCCTGGATACAGAGATATATTGTATCTTACTTATATTAAGGACCCTGAACCATGCCTGTGCCACCCCTCCTGACTGTATGTGGCAAAGCTAAAATTTCTGCCATGCACCTCGCCATTTGAGTAAACTAATGGGATTTCACTCCTGTTGCTGTGATCCCAAAATGAGGATTTTAAATATTTTCATGAGAGCCAGTGTGGTGTAGTGGTTAAGAGCGGTAGTCTCGTAATCTGGGGAACCGGGTTCGTGTCTCCGCTCCTCCACATGCAGCTGCTGGGTGACCTTGGGCCAGTCACACTTCTTTGAAGTCTCTCAGCCCCACTCACCTCACAGAGTGTTTGTTGTGGGGAGGAAGGGAAAGGAGAATGTTAGCCGCTTTGAGACTCCTTAAAGGGAGTGAAAGGCGGGATATCAAATCCAAACTCTTCTTCTTCTTCTTCTTCTTCTTCTTCTTCTTCTTCTTCTTCTTCTTCTTCTTCTTCTTCTTCTTCTTCATATGGAAAGTGTCCAGGGACACACAATAGCATCATAGTATGATGTACAGGAATCATGCTTTCCTGAGAGAATCATAGAATAGAATCATAGAATCATAGAGTTGGAAGAGACCACAAGGGCCATCGAGTCCAACCCCCTGCCAAGCAGGAAACACCATCAGAGCACTCCTGACATATGGTTGTCAAGCCTCTGCTTAAAGACCTCCAAAGAAGGAGACTTCACCACACTCCTTGGCAGCAAATTCCACTGTCAAACAGCTCTTACTGTCAGGAAGTTCTTCCTAATGTTTAGGTGGAATCTTCTTTCTTGTAGTTTGGATCCATTGCTCCGTGTCCGCTTCTCTGGAGCAGCAGAAAACAACCTTTCTCCCTCCTCTATGTGACATCCTTTTATATATTTGAACATGGCTATCATATCACCCCTTAACCTCCTCTTCTCCAGGCTAAACATGCCCAGCTCCCTTAGCCGTTCCTCATAAGGCATCGTTTCCAGGCCTTTGACCATTTTGGTTGCCCTCCTCTGGACACGTTCCAGTTTGTCAGTGTCCTTCTTGAACTGTGGTGCCCAGAACTGGACACAGTACTCCAGGTGAGGTCTGACCAGAGCAGAATACAGTGGCACTATTACTTCCCTTGATCTAGATGCTATACTCCTATTGATGCAGCCCAGAATTGCATTGGCTTTTTTAGCTGCCGCGTCACACTGTTGGCTCATGTCAAGTTCGTGGTCAACCAAGACTCCTAGATCCTTTTCACATGTACTGCTCTCAAGCCAGGTGTCCCCCATCTTGTATTTGTGCCTCTCATTTTGTTTTGCCCAAGTGCAATACTTTACATTTCTCCCTGTTAAAATTCATCTTGTTTGTTTTTGCCCAGTTCTCTAATCTGTCAAGTTCGTTTTGAAGTGTGATCCTGTCCTCTGGGGTGTTAGCCACCCCTCCCAGTTTGGTGTCATCTGCAAATTTGATCAGGATGCCTTTGAGTCCATCATCCAAGTCGTTGATAAAGATGTTGAATAAGACCGGGCCCAAGACAGAACCCTGTGGCACCCCACTAGTCACTCTTCTCCAGGATGAAGAGGAACCATTGATGAGCACCCTTTGGGTTCGGTCAGTCAGCCAGTTACAAATCCACTGAGTGGTAGCATAGTCAAGACCACATTTTACCAGCTTCTTTACAAGAATATCATGAGGCACCTTGTCAAATGCCTTGCTGAAATCAAGGTAGGCTACATCCACTGCGTTCCCTTCATCTACCAGGCTTGTAATTCTGTCAAAAAACGAGATCAGGTTAGTCTGACATGACTTATTTTTCAGAAATCCATGCTGACTATTGGTGATCACAGCATTCCTTTCTAGGTGCTCACAAACTGTTTGCTTAATGATCTGCTCCAGAATCTTCCCTGGTATTGATGTCAGACTGACTGGGCGGTAATTATTTGGGTCCTCTCTTTTCGCCTTTTTGAAAATAGGGACAACATTTGCCCTCCTCCAGTCTGCCGGGACTTCGCCTGTTCTCCAGGAATTCTCAAAGATGACTGCCAGTGGTTCTGAGATCACATCTGCCAGTTCTTTTAATACTCTTGGATGCAGTTCATCTGGCCCTGGAGACTTGAATACATCTAAACTAGCCAAGTATTCTTGTACTATCTCCTTAGTTATTCTGGGCTGTGTTTCCTTTGCTGAATCATTTGCTCCAAATTCTTCAGGTCGGGCATTGTTTTCTTTATCGGAGAAGACTGAGGCAAAGAAGGCATTGAGGAGTTCAGCCCTTTCTGTGTCCCCTGTTTGCATTTCACCATCTTCTCCTCTGAGTGACCCCACTGTTTCTTTGTTCTTCCTTTTGCTACGGACATACCCATAAAAGCCTTTTTTGTTGCTTTTAACCTCTCTAGCAAGCCTGAGTTTATTCTGTGCTTTAGCTTTTCTGACTTTGTGTCTACACGTGCTGGCTATTTGTTTGAATTCCTCTTTGGTGGTTTCCCCCCTTTTCCATTTTTTGTACACATCCTTTTTTTAATCTTAACTCAGTTAAAAGTTCTTTAGATAGCCACCCTGGCTTCTTTAGGCACCTTCCATGTTTCTGTCTCATTGGTATTGCCTGACGTTGTGCTTTTAGTATCTCCCTCTTAACAAACTCCCAGCCATCATGAACTCCCTTTCCTTTTAGTATTACTGTCCATGGGATCTCACCCAGCACTTCCCTAAGTTTTATGAAGTCGGCTTTCTTAAAGTCAAGAAATTGAGTCCTAGTATGCTTGGCTGCTCCTTTCCGCTGTATAGTAAACTTCAGAAGAGCATGATCACTCGCGCCTAATGATCCTTCCACTTCTACCCCACTAACCAGGTCATCAACATTGGTTAGGACCAGATCTAAAATGGCTGTTCCTCTTGTTGCTTCTCCCACTTTCTGGACAATGAAGTTGTCTGCAAGGCCAGTGAGGAATCTGTTTGACCTTATGCTCTTGGCTGAGTTTGACATCCAACAAATATCCGGGTAATTGAAGTCCCCCATTACTACTATCTCCCTTCCTTTTGCATGCTTGGCCATCTGTTCCAGGAAGGCATCATCTATGTCCTCCGTTTGGCTTGGGGATCTATAGTAAATTCCCACAATGAGGTCACTGTTATTCTTCTCTCCCTTAATTTTGACCCAAATGCTCTCACTTTGGCTTTGAGGTTCTAAATCTTGGATCTCTTCACAGGTATACACATCCCTGACATATAATGCCACTCCTCCTCCTTTCTTGTCTGGTCTGTTTCTCTGAAATAGATTGTATCCCCCCATTATTACATTCCAATCGTGGGACTTATCCCACCAGGTTTCAGTGATGCCTATTATGTCATATTTAGTTTGCTGTACCAAGAGCTCAAGCTCATCTTGTTTATTTCCCATGCTTTGCACATTAGTGTACAGACATTGAAGTCCATTAATCATTCCCCCGTGACTCTTATTTAAGGATTTTTTCCTCCCACCACTAGGTCTGTGTGCTGTTTGCTCCATTTGGTCTATGACATTTGGATGATCATCTTCATCAATTGATAGACTCCTACCTTCAGGAGCACTGTCTCCCTCCCCCACATTAGTCAGTTTAAAGCCCTCCTGATGAGGTTTCTGAGATTTTTGGCAAAAACATTTCTCCCAACCGTTGTGAGGTGCAGCCCATCGCTTGCCAGAAGTCCATCTTCAAGAAACTGCAGTCCGTGATCTAAGAATCCAAACCGTTCCTGTTTACACCATTTGCGAAGCCAGCTGTTCACTTCCACTATTTTCCCCTCTCTCCCTGGGCCACGTCGTTCAACTGGGAGGACAGATGAGATCACAATTTGTGCATTTAATTGCTTCAATTTCCTGCCCAGAGCCTCGTAGTCTCTTTTGATCTTCTGGAGGCTATTGCTTGCAGTGTCATTGGTTCCCACATGAACCAAGAGGAAGGGGTATTTGTCAGTGGGTTTTATGATTCCTTGCAGTTGTTCAGTTACATCTTGGATCTTAGCCCTGGGGAGACAGCACACTTCCCGAGACATCTTGTCAGGCCCACAGATCACTGCTTCTGTTCCCCTCAGTAGGGAATCCCCTATCACCACTACACGCCTCCTCTTAGGTTTGGTCGGGGTTCTTCCGTGAGCTGTCCGCTCCAAGGTCGCCTGCACATTCCCTGAGGACTGACTTTGCTGCTCGTCTTCATATACCTGATCGACTGTAATGAGGGAGAGATCCTCAAATGGAGTCTGCTCTTCGTCTTCCATGCTAGGGGAGAGGACCTCAAAGCGATTGTGTATTTCTAAACAATCAGAGCGAACCCTGGGCTTCCTACTTCTTTGAGTCACGTTTCTCCATATATCTGGCTCCTGTGTTGGTGGACTAGCGTCCTTCTCAGGGGAGTCCCCTGTCTCCTCCTTGGTGGAGACGGTGTGCTCTGTTGCTTCCAAGAAGAGCTCCAGCTCTCTAATTCTTTGGAGCGTAGCTACACGTTCCTCCAGTTGCTGGTCTTTGTTGCTGGACACGTTCCTCCAGTTGCTGGAAGAAAAATCTTGGAAAAATTACTGAGGCAAGAAGGGGTCCATGGCTGCAGTCCATGCATATTCTTCAATTGGTAGGAAGAAGCACAAAATGAGGTGCAACTTTGGAGATTTCCTCCACTATTATCTGAAGAGCGCATTGCTGCTTTCCTTGTTGCCACAACTTGTATTCATTTTTTGGACTTAGCTTGTAATATTTGTAGTGCATTGTAGTCTTCTACTACTTTGTACATGCTTACATTGGCAGTCATTGTTGCTTTTAACAATAAAACAAATGAGGAAGGAAGAAGGTAAACCAATACCAGGTTGCCTTGTCATTGAATATACAGTATCAGCTCTATCTCCATTTTCTAGAGCAGCAGCAGGGGTCCAACACCCAGAGAGGATAATTAGAGCCTCTGAATACCACTTGTGGGTGTGGCACACTACTGTGGTCATGTCTTGTTGGTGGGCTTTCCATGTGCATTTGGTTGGCCACTGTCAGAACAGGATCTTGGATGAACCTTTGGTCTGATCCAACAAGGGTCTCCGTTTGAGAGCCAATGTGGTATAGTGGTTAAGAGCGGAAGACTCATAATCTGGTGAGTCGGGTTCACGTCTCCGCTCCTCCACATGCAGCTGCTGGGTGACCTTGGGCCAGTCACACTTCTCTGAAGTCTCTCCGCCCCACTCACCTCACAGAGTGTTTGTTGTGGGGGAGGAAGGGAAAGCAGAATGTTGGCCGCTTTGAGACTCCTTCAGGTAATGATAAAGCAGGATATGAAATCCAAACGCTTCTTCTTCTCCTTTTGGTCACATCTTCTTGCCAGTCATGGGAGCAGTGGTGCCAGAAAAGGTGAGGACTGCCTCATCAACCGAAAGTGCATGCCAAACTAATCCAGATATTTTGCCCAGTTCCCCCCAAATACTAAATGTGGCCTTATTCTTTAAAACAGCAGCAACAAGGCAATCTTGTTTTAAGACAAAGAGACTCAAAGTGCTCACCATACTAATTTGTACATACTGTTCAGTTCATTTTACTACTTTTAGCCATGAACTATAGCAGCAGGAAACAGGAAGAAAAATACAATTTAATGAAAACACTAAAATTATTGAGCTGTATTTTATGTCTTTTTGGTGCTCCAAGACTTCATGAGGAGTACTGGACTTCCTGCTAACACATCAGTGCTTTTAGGATACCAAATCCTAGGGCTGACGTGTAAGTGCCATTTGCAGACCTATAAATACGTGAGCATGCAGTCTTTTGGATGACACAGGAAATCGAGAGCACTCTTGGTCTCCCTTCTTTGGTTTCCAACTTGGCATTCCCAGTCAAACTTCAGCAATGCAGATCAGCATCTTTTACATCATTGCCCTTTCAGGGATGCTCTTAGCTTCTCCAGGTAAGGCATAGATCAAAATCAGAATATTCAAACATAATGTGAAAATTGGGGTTCGTTAACTAGCATGGCTTTCTCCTCCACTTCTGCTAAAGACTTTTTCTTCAAGGCTAATATGAAAGCCATATGGCTTGATCTATGATGCTCCCTCTCCTCTCTCTTTCTAAACCTCTCTCTTTCTCTCCTTCTGCACCTACTCTCAACACTTCCCTCCTTCATTCTTGTTTTCCTTGTTCCATGCTGTCGTCCTTCTCAGACTCTGCCCCATCATCCAATCCTGTTCACACCATCTCTTTGCTATGCTGCATTTTCCAGATTTATGAGGGTGTATGTAAATGTGTTTTGAGCATGAGATAAGGATTTCCAATATTAAGGATTGTCTGATATTGATAAATATTTGACTTTTGCTGCCATGTGAAGTGCAAAGTCTTATGGACTGGGGCGGGAGAGTGCTAGAGTCCTGTCTGATCGAATTGCATGGAATCCATTCCAATCTGTTACCTCCGAGGATGTGGACAGGCTGCTTGGACAAGTGAAATCAACCACCTGTTTTCTTGAACCTTGCCCATTCTGGCTAATAAAAGTGAGATGGGAAGGGCTGGGAGATGGGTTTTGCAAGGTGGTGAATGCTTCCCTCTGTGAGGGAGCTTTCCCAGACCCGCTGAAAGAAGCGGTCATTAAACTGCTTCTTAAATTAAACCTCCTACTATCGCCCAGTCTCAAATTTTCCATTCTTGGCAAGGTGATTGAGCAGGTGGTTGCTGAACCATGCCTGGTTCAACCATGCCTGGAGGATGCATACCACTTGGATCCCTTCCAATCGGGATTCAGGCCTCATCATGGGACTGAAACTGCCTTGGTCACGCTGTTCCGCATCCTCCAGGCATGCTATCGCCCAGTCTCAAATCTTCCATTCTTGGGCAAGGTGATTGAGCAAGTGGTTGATGAACAACTCAAGGCACGCCTGGAAGAAGTAGACCATTTGGATCCATTCCAGTCGGGATTCAGGCCTCATCATGGGACTGAAACTGCCTTGGTCACGCTGTTCCGCATCCTCCAGGCATGCTATCACCCAGTCTCAAATCTTCCATTCTTGGGCAAGGTGACTGAGCAAGTGGTTGATGAACAACTCAAGGCACGCCTGGAAGAAGTGGACCATTTGGATCCCTTCCAGTCGGGATTCAGGCCTCATCATGGGACTGAAACTGCCTTGGTCTCACTGATCGATAATCTCTGGTGGGTTAGGGACAAAGGGGAAAGCTGTTTCCTAGTTCTGCTGGATCTCTCAGCAGTCTTCAATACCATCAACCATAACATCCTACTGGACTGTCTAGATGGGCTGGGAGATGGGGGCACTGTTATACAGTGGTCCCGCTCCTTCCTCCTGGGCCGTGTCCAGAAAGTGATGTTGGGGGATGAGTGCTCAGACCCCTGGGCTCTCACTTGTGGGGTGCCTCAGGATTCCGTCCTCTCCCCCGTGCTTTTTAACATCTATACGAAGCTGCTGGGAGAAATCATCAGGGGGTTTGGGCTGGGTGTGCATCAATATGCAGATGATACCCAGCTCTACCTCTCTTTCATATGGGAATCAGTGAAGGTAGTGAAGGTCCTGTGTGAGTGCCTGGAGGCGGTTGGAGGATGGATGGTGGTTAACGGCTTGAGGTTGAATCCTGACAAGACAGAAGTACTGTTTTTGAGGGACAGGGGGTGGATGGGGGTGGGGGACTCCCTGGTCCTGAATGGGGTAACTGAGCCCCTGAAGGACCAGGTGTGCAGCCTGGGAGTAATTTTGGACTCACACCTGTCCATGGAGGCGCAGGTCAATGCTGTGTCCAGGGCAGCTGTCTACTAGCTCCAGCTGGTATGCAGGCTGAAACCCTACCTGAATGCAGACTGTCTCGCCAGAGTGGTGCATGCTCTAGTTATCTCTTGCTTGGACTGCTGCAATGGACTCATTGTGGGGCTACCTTTGAAGGTGACCTGGAAACTACAAGTGATCCAGAATGTGGCAGCTAGACTGGTGACTGGGAGCAGCCGCCGATACCACATAACACCAGTGTTGAAAGACCTACATTGGCTCCCAGTACATTTCCAAGCACAATTCAAAGTGTTGGTGCTGACCTTTAAAGCCCTAAATGGCCTCTGCCCAGTATACCTGAAAGAACATCTCCACCCCCATCATTTAACGCAGACACTGAGGTCCAGCTCTGAGGGCCTTCTGGCGGTTCCCTCACTGTGAGAAGCAAAGTTACAGGGAAGCAGGCAGAGGGCCTTCTTGGTAGTGGCACCCGCCCTGTGGAACACCCTCCCATCAGATGTCAAAAAAATTAACAACTATCCGACTTTTAGAAGACATCTGAAGGCAGCCCTGTTTAGGGAAGCTTTTAATATCTGATGATTTTAAATCTTTTGTTGGAAGCCGCCCAGAGGGGCTGAGGAAACCCAGCCAGAGGGGCGGGGTATAAATAAATTATTCTTATTATTAACAATAGCTGCAAAAGTCACTCTGTCCCAATAAATAACCTATTTTCACTATTTTTCCTCTCAGCCTGGGAAGAAGAGTGGTCTGTTGAATTGCAGATGACTCAATAATGAACCTTATCAGTTTTTTTGGCAAGTTCACAGACTCCTTTCATCCTTCCATCCAACTGAAGACAAATGAGTAATTACAGTACACTTCCAACTAAATTAAATTACAAGTCTTTTTAGGGTTATCCAGTTCACTCTGTAAATAATAAAGGGTGGGCAAGAGTCAGCTCTAATTTTCCATCATAAACCTTTTGCAAAATAGAGCTTCCCTCCCTTTACCCTTTTTTTCTGCACACACAGTTCCGTTGAATGTTATATTCTATATCTATAATCCAATTTATTCCCTCCTCACTTGTACAAGTATAATTTGAACTAACATTGAAAGGAGGGTTGCCGAATCATAAATGTAGAGAAGAAAACTTTATATAAAGAAACTGTACGGTCCCCTCACCCTACACCGTCTTTTACACTGAATGAAGTCTTCTCTCAAGTTCAAACCTTAAAGTCCTTGCAGTTGGTTCTGTTCTGTAGTTTGTGATCTCATCTCTTCTAGCATGCACCTGTACTTTAGTCCAAATTAAGCTATAATAATAATAATAATAATAATAATAATAATAATAATATTTATTTATATCCCGCCCTCCGAAGCCGGGCTCAGGGCGGCTAACAACAATAAAACAGGGCAATAGTACAACACAACACAGCACTCTAAAATCATTCCTTATAAAATTAATTCAAATTAAACCACTGGCAACCATTGGGCCACAGCTCCATGAAGATTGCCGAAGGAGGGAGTCAGGATGTGCCCTGGCCAAAGGCCTGGTGGAACAGCTCTGTCTTGCAGGCCCTGCAGAAGGATGTTAAGTCCTGCAGGGCCCTGGTCTCTTGTGACAGAGTGTTCCACCAGATCGGAGCCACAGCTGAAAAAGCCCTGGCTCTAGTTGAGGCCAGCCTAACCTCTCTGTGGCCTGGGACCTTCAAGATGTTTTTATTTGAAGACCGTAAGTTTCTCTGTGGGACATACCAGGAGAGGCGGTCCCGTAGGTACGAGGGTCCTAGGCCATATAGGGCTTTAAAGGTTAAAACCAGCACCTTAAACCTGATCCTGTACTCCACCAGGAGCCAGTGCAGCTGGTATAGCACCGGGTGAATGTGATCTCGCAGCGAGGACCCCGTAAAGAGTCTCGCTGCAGCATTCTGCACCCGCTGGAGTTTCTGGGTCAGTCTCAAGGGCAGCCCCACGTAGAGCGAGTTACAATAATCCAGTCTGGAGGTGACCGCCGCGTGGATCACAGTGGCTAGGTCAGGGCCAGAGAGGTAAGGAGCCAACTGCTTAGCTTGGTGGAGATGGAAAAATGCTGCCTTTGTTATAGCTGCAATCTGCACCTCCATGGAAAGGGAGGTGTCGAAGATTACACCCAAACTCCTAACGGACGGTCTGGCACTAATTGCACCCCCGCAAGAGATGGGAGTTGCCCCCCCAATCCCATATCGTCCCGTCCCAGCCACAGGACCTCTGTCTTCGAAGGATTTATTTTCAACCGGCTCCCATGTAACCATCCAGCCACAGCTTCCAAACATCTGGTCAGTGTGTCTGGGGCCGAGTCAGGATGGCCATCCATCAACAGATAGAGTTGGGTGTCATCAGCATATTGATGGCAACCCAGCCCCAAACTCTGGACAAGCTGGGTGATGGGGCGCATAAAGATGTTGAAAAGCATCGGGGAGAGTATCGCACCCTGAGGTACTCCACACACCAAGGAGTGGCGCGATGACAATTCCCCCCCAAGCGCCACCCTCAGTCCCTGACCAGAGAGAAACGAGCGCAGCCATTGAAGGACTGTGCCCTGGATCCCCACATCGGCAAGGCGGTGGTCCAGGAGTTTGTGATCGACCATGTCGAAAGCTGCTGACAGATCTAGAAGAATCAGCAGCCCCGACCCACCTCGATCCAGCTGTCTACGAAGATCATCTGTTAGGGCAACCAGAGCCGTCTCGGTCCCATGACCAGGCAGGAAGCCGGACTGGAATGGATCCAGAGCCGATGTTTCATCCAGAAACCCACCAAGCTGTTCAGCAACCGCTCTCTCAATCACCTTACAAATGGAAGATTCGAAACCGGGCAGTAATTGGATAGATCTAAAGGATCTAATGATGTTTTCTTTAAGAGCGGGCGCACCACTGCCTCCGTCAGTTCCCCTGGGAATGTCCCCGTGCCAAGGGACAAATTAATGATATCCCCCAGGAGGGCCCGCACCTCGTCTGGACACGCTCTAATCAGCCAAGAAGGGCATGGGTCGAGAGGACAGGTGGTGGGCTTTCCAGCTCGGAGGAGTCTGTCCACATCGGCTGGGGATATCCGGTTGAAGTGCTCCAATACTGGACAGTCGAGGGGCCTCCAGTTCCTTTATTGTATCCAAATTGGCAGGGAGGTCATGGCGGAGCAACAAGACCTTCTCCGCAAAAAAAGCTCGCAAATGCCTCACAGCTGTGTGTTAAATTGTTATTTAAATTTGGCTGTCCCTCAAGGGACGTTAAAGACCTAATTATACTAAATAATTGCGCTGGGCGAAAGCTAGCGGATGCAATGGAGGCCGAGAAGTATAACTTCTTAGCAGCCTTCACCGCCATCTCGTAGGTTTTCATAAAAGCCCTATAAGATGTTCTTGAGGCTCCATCACGGGCACCCCGCCATACTCGCTCTAGCCGTCTGAGGTCCCACTTCATTTTCCGGAGCTCCTCGGTAAACCAGGGAACCCGGGTTCTGTGGGGTCGCAGAGGGCGCTTAGGTGCGATCTCATCGATGGCTGCCAGAAGCTGGATATTCCAGCCCTCAACAAGCTCAGTCAATGATTCGCCAGGGGGAGCAAGGTCCCGCAAGGCTTGGCAGAATCTATCAGGGTCCATCAGCCTCCTGTGAGGAGGGAGTGGCATCAGCATGGATGTTGAAGTCCCCCAATACCAATAGGTTAGGGAACTCCAAGGCCCAGCCGGCCACCGCCTCCAGTAGGCCTGACAGGGTGGCTGCTGGTGCACTAGGTGGCCGGTACACTAGCCAGACAGCCAAGCTCTCCTCGGAGCCCCACACTAGGCCAACACATTCAATGCCGGGGATCGATGGTGATGGTAGAGCCCTGAAAGGACAATCTTCCCGGATTAATAATGCCATGCCTCCCCCCCGGCCCACAGTCCGCGACTGGTGGAGGACGGAGAAACCCGGGGGCGCCATCTCTCATAAGGAAACTGTTTCCCCTTCGCGCACCCAGGTCTCCGTCACACAAGCCAGGTTGACCCCCTGCGAGGTAAAGAAATCTCGCAGGGTGGTGGTTTGTTGCCTATAGACCTGGCATTGCACAGCACCAGTGACGGAGGTGAGTAATCCTTGCTCACCCTACCCTGGTTCCTCGGGATGAGGCGAAGCTCTAATTATCAGGAGAGCCTCTTCTTCTTAATGGTGGCGTAGGTGGGTTTTCGGCAGCTGAAGTGCTTATGCACTCAGCACCTCCCTGCCTCCCACATTTCATGCTCGAGCGAGAGCCAGGTACCATGATGAACTGTGAGTAAAGCCTCTCTGTCCCTGCGAGGAACTTGCAAAAATAATTACCCTCAATCATCCTTCTTTTTCCTTTGACAATGATTTCCCATTTGCAGCATTTTTGGTGTCCCATGTTGAGCTCCTAATGCCTTACTCAGAATGGAATCTGCAGGAGAGATTCTACATAATTAGCTATTTATTTACATAATTAGCTAGAACTTATAATTAAGAAAGATTTGCAACAATAACTTAAAAGACACAAAATTTTAAAACTAAAATAAATTATACCTAATTAAGAATCACATCAAACGCACTAGTTGAAATTCACATCTTATATTGGCTCATGTTAAACCTTAAACCCAATGGTTTAGCTCCATTGATGTCAGCAAAGCTCAGGTGCTGACAGGAGGAGGAAAAGCAGGCATAGGGAGAGGACAGCTAACACTGGAAGGCAGAGAGGAGGGGGAGAGCTGCTGTAACCTGAGCGCTGAACAAAGGGGAGGAGAAAAACAGGGCCAGAGGGACAGGCAGCTGTGTGAGAGCCACGATAGAGACTTTGGTATGCAGGAAGCATTCTCTCCCAAATCTCATAGGAGCTTGAAAGTGGCGAAAGATACTGGAAGAGAAGGTGGGGGCTTCTGTGCTGGGGAAGGGGGAGGAGCTCATCCTGGGAAACTCCATCTTCTGAGGAGGAGGATGAGTAGAGGAGCTATGTCCTAGTTTGTTGTTTTAGCAATAAATCTGAAATAAATAACAGCCAGAGTCATCTCACGTTTGTGGGAGAGACCAAGCCATAACAATTGACTATAATTTTGCCTCAATTTGGGAGAGACTATCACACCATGGTTTCACCTCTCAGTTCTACAAGATTTAAGTACCCTAAGAGCTGGGATGTAGACTTCCAAGACTACAACTCTATCTACTTGCAATGGTGTGCTTTCGAACTGCTAGGTTGGCAGAAGCTAGGACAAAGCAACGGGAGCTCACCCCATCGTGCGGATTCAAACTGCCAACCTTACAATTGGCAAGCCCAAGAGGCTCAGTTGTTTAGACCTGAGCACCACCCACATCCCAGTGGAAAAGCCCTAATAGAGGCCTACAGAATACATATCGATCTTAAAGTATAGAATGAGACACATCATATGCCAATGAGAGATTGAAGCTTAGAGAGTGAACATGAAATTCAGTTTACAAGGATTGACTTTCACTCTGCTCTGAATCCACCAGGTGATTCTTGCTCCCGTCTGCACTAGGTAGAGAAGAACACTAATTAAACTGACAGGATTTGTATAAATGCTGAAACTCAAACATAGCAGTCGGTAATTCAAAAGTACTAAAAATATGCAAAGTCCTGTTATTATTAGAGAGTATCCAAAAGAGTATCCAAACTCCTGTTATTATTAGAGAGTATCAATTCAGTAGAAATGATGGCAATCTAGAAGAAAGAGAAAGTTCAACCATGATGGTTGGTATTAGATGTGTCAGAATTTAAGAAATGGCTTTTGCTAAGTAATCCAATTTTCCCTTCCCAGATGGTGGCATAAGGGTTGATTCTCCAGAAAAGGTTTGCTCCGTGGAAGAAGACAAGAAGGTCAGCTTCACAATGAACATACAAGCTGAAGGAACTGAAGTTTCCACGAAGAGGTTAGTCGGCCACATCGAGGCTTTCCTTACCAAGGAAAAGGAAATCACAGAATATTCTCTGAATGTCGAAGGCCAAGGAATCCCTGGGCAACCCAACTCAGCAGAACAGCGGATCCGATTTACTCTGCATATAAAAGGGCAAGGCATGGAATCAGCTCTTAAGAGATTACTCGAAAAGACCAGGTTTCTTCTCCTAGCCCAAAAGGAATTCCGAAATATTTCAATGAACATAAAAGGCCCAGGAATTAGTCCTTCCACCAACAGTTTAATACAAGAGATCAATGTTTTCCTAAAAGAAGAACGTGGAGGGACCGAGGTTTCCCCCGAGGAAGAAGACAAGAAGGTCAGCTTCACACTGAACATACAAGCTGAAGGTACTGAAGTTTCCACGAAGAGGTTAGTCGGCGACATCAAGGCTTTCCTTACCGAGGAAAAGGAAATCACAGAATATTCGCTGAATGTCGAAGGCCAAGAAATCCCTGGGCAACCCAACTCAGCAGAACAGCGGATCCGATTTACTCTGCATATAAAAGGGCAAGGGATGGAATCAGCTCTTAAGACATTACTCGAAAAGACCAGGTTTCTTCTCCTAGCCCGAAAGGAATTCCGAAATATTTCAATGAACATAAAAGGCCCAGGAATTAGTCCATACACCTACAGTTTAATACAAGAGATCAATGTTTTCCTAAAAGAAGAACGTGGAGGGACCGAGGTTTCCCCCGAGGAGGAAGACAAGAAGGTCAGCTTCACACTGAACATACAAGCTGAAGGAACTGAAGTTTCCACGAAGAGATTAGTCGGCGACATCACGGCTTTACTTTCCGAGGAAAAGGAAATCACAAAATATTCTCTGAATGTCGAAGCCCAAGGAATCCCTGGGCAACCCAACTCAGCAGAACAGCGGATCCGATTTACTCTGCATATAAAAGGGCAAGGGATGGAACCAGCTCTTAAGAGATTACTCGAAAAGACCAGGTATCTTCTCCTAGCCCAAAAGGAATTCCGAAATATTTCAATGAACATAAAAGGCCCAGGACTTAGTGCTTCCACCAAAAGTTTAATACAAGACATCAATGTTTTCCTAAAAGAAGAACGTGGAGGGACCGAGGTTTCCCCCGATGAAGAAAACAAGAAAGTCAGCTTCACAATGAACATACAAGCTGAAGGTACTGAAGTTTCCACGAAGAGGTTAGTCGGCGACATCAAGGCTTTCCTTACCGAGGAAAAGGAAATCACAAAATATTCTCTGAATGTCGAAGGCCAAGGAATTCCTCGGCAACCCAACTCAGCAGAACAGCGGATCCGATTTACTCTGCATATAAAAGGGCAAGGGATGGAATCAGCTCTTAAGAGATTACTCGAAAAGACCAGGTTTCTTCTCCTAGCCCAAAAGGAATTCCGAAATATTTCAATAAACATAAAAAGCCCAGAAATAAGTCCTTCCACCAACAGTTTAATACAAGAGATCAATGTTTTCCTAAAAGAAGAACGTGGAGGGACCAAGGTTTCCCCCGAGGAAGAAGACAAGAAGGTCAGCTTCACACTGAACATACAAGCTGAAGGAACTGAAGTTTCCACGAAGAGGTTAGTCGGCGACATCAAGGCTTTCCTTACCGAGGAAAAGGAAATCACAAAATATTCTCTGAATGTCGAAGGCCAAGAAATCCCTGGGCAACCCAACTCAGCAGAACAGAGGATCCGATTTACTCTGCGTATAAAAGGGCAAGGGATGGAATCAGCTCTTAAGAGATTACTGAAAATGACCAGGTTTCTTGTCCTGGTCCGAAAGGAATTGCGTAATATTTCAATGAACATAATAGGCCCAGGAATTAGTGCTTCCACCAACAGTTTAATACAAGACATCAATGTTTTCCTAAAAGAAGAACGTGGAGGGACCGAGGTTTCCCCCAAGGAAGAAGACAAGAAAGTCAGCTTCACACTGAACATACAAGCTGAAGGTACTGAAGTTTCCACGAAGAGGTTAGTCGGCGACATCAAGGCTTTCCTTACCGAGGAAAAGGAAATCACAAAATATTCTCTGAATGTCGAAGGCCAAGGAATCCCTCGGCAACCCAACTCAGCAGAACAGCGGATCCGATTTACTCTGCATATAAAAGGGCAAGGGATGGAATCAGCTCTTAAGAGATTACTCGAAAATACCAGGTTTCATCTCCTAGCCCAAAAGGAATTCCGAAATATTTCAATGAACATAAAAGGCCCAGAAATAAGTCCTTCCACCAACAGTTTAATACAAGAGATCAATGTTTTCCTAAAAGAAGAACGTGGAGGGACCGAGGTTTCCCCCGAGGAAGAAGACAAGAAGGTCAGCTTCACACTGAACATACAAGCTGAAGGAACTGTGGTTTCCACGAAGAGGTTAGTCGGCGACATCAAGGCTTTCCTTACCGAGGAAAAGGAAATCACAAAATATTCTCTGAATGTCGAAGGCCAAGAAATCCCTGGGCAACCCAACTCAGCAGAAAAGAGGATCCGATTTACTCTGCATATAAAAGGGCAAGGGATGGAATCAGCTCTTAAGAGAATACTGAAAATGACCAGGTTTCTTGTCCTGGTCCGAAAGGAATTGCGTAATATTTCAATGAACATAAAAGGCCCAGGAATTAGTCCTTCCACCTACAGTTTAATACAAGAGATCAATGTTTTCCTAAAAGAAGAACGTGGAGGGACCGAGGTTTCCCCCGAGGAAGAAGACAAGAAGGTCAGCTTCACACTAAACATACAAGCTGAAGGTACTGAAGTTTCCACGAAGAGGTTAGTCGGCGACATCAAGGCTTTCCTTACCGAGGAAAAGGAAATCACAAAATATTCTCTGAATGTCGAAGCCCAAGGAATCCCTGGGCAACCCAACTCAGCAGAACAGAGGATCCGATTTACTCTGCATATAAAAGGGCAAGGGATGGAATCAGCTCTTAAGAGGTTACTCGAAAAGACCAGGTTTCTTCTCCTAGCCCAAAAGGAATTCCGAAATATTTCAATGAACATAAAAGGCCCAGAAATTAGTCCTTCCACCAACAGTTTAATAGAAGAGATCAATGTTTTCCTAAAAGAAGAACGTGGAGGGACCGAGGTTTCCCCCGAGGAGGAAGACAAGAAGGTCAGCTTCACACTGAACATACAAGCTGAAGGAACTGAAGTTTCCACGAAGAGGTTAGTCGGCGACATCACGGCTTTCCTTACCGAGGAAAAGGAAATCACAAAATATTCTCTGAATGTCGAAGCCCAAGGAATGCCTCGGCAACCCAACTCAGCAGAACAGCGGATCCGATTTACTCTGCATATAAAAGGGCAAGGGATGGAATCAGCTCTTAAGAGATTACTCGAAAAGACCAGGTTTCTTCTCCTAGCCCAAAAGGAATTGCGTAATATTTCACTGAACATAAAAGGCCGAGGAATTAGTGCTTCCACCAACAGTTTAATACAAGACATCAATGTTTTCCTAAAAGAAGAACGTGGAGGGACCGAGGTTTCCCCCGAGGAAGAAGACAAGAAAGTCAGCTTCACACTGAACATACAAGCTGAAGGTACTGAAGTTTCCACGAAGAGGTTAGTCGGCGACATCAAGGCTTTCCTTACCGAGGAAAAGGAAATCACAAAATATTCTCTGAATGTCGAAGGCCAAGGAATCCCTCGGCAACCCAACTCAGCAGAACAGTGGATCCGATTTACTCTGCATATAAAAGGGCAAGGGATGGAATCAGCTCTTAAGAGATTACTCGAAAATACCAGGTTTCTTCTCCTAGCCCAAAAGGAATTCCGAAATATTTCAATGAACATAAAAGGCCCAGAAATAAGTCCTTCCACCAA
Source organism: Podarcis pityusensis (assembly GCF_964106645.2). Lineage (NCBI taxonomy): Eukaryota > Metazoa > Chordata > Lepidosauria > Squamata > Lacertidae > Podarcis > Podarcis pityusensis. The sequence continues at coordinate 115,834,798 of NC_138026.1, forward strand.
CAGTTTAATACAAGAGATCAATGTTTTCCTAAAAGAAGAACGTGGAGGGACCGAGGTTTCCCCCGAGGAAGAAGACAAGAAGGTCAGCTTCACACTGAACATACAAGCTGAAGGAACTGTGGTTTCCACGAAGAGGTTAGTCGGCGACATCAAGGCTTTCCTTACCGAGGAAAAGGAAATCACAAAATATTCTCTGAATGTCGAAGGCCAAGAAATCCCTGGGCAACCCAACTCAGCAGAAAAGAGGATCCGATTTACTCTGCATATAAAAGGGCAAGGGATGGAATCAGCTCTTAAGAGAATACTGAAAATGACCAGGTTTCTTGTCCTGGTCCGAAAGGAATTGCGTAATATTTCAATGAACATAAAAGGCCCAGGAATTAGTCCTTCCACCTACAGTTTAATACAAGAGATCAATGTTTTCCTAAAAGAAGAACGTGGAGGGACCGAGGTTTCCCCCGAGGAAGAAGACAAGAAGGTCAGCTTCACACTAAACATACAAGCTGAAGGTACTGAAGTTTCCACGAAGAGGTTAGTCGGCGACATCAAGGCTTTCCTTACCGAGGAAAAGGAAATCACAAAATATTCTCTGAATGTCGAAGCCCAAGGAATCCCTGGGCAACCCAACTCAGCAGAACAGAGGATCCGATTTACTCTGCATATAAAAGGGCAAGGGATGGAATCAGCTCTTAAGAGGTTACTCGAAAAGACCAGGTTTCTTCTCCTAGCCCAAAAGGAATTCCGAAATATTTCAATGAACATAAAAGGCCCAGAAATTAGTCCTTCCACCAACAGTTTAATAGAAGAGATCAATGTTTTCCTAAAAGAAGAACGTGGAGGGACCGAGGTTTCCCCCGAGGAGGAAGACAAGAAGGTCAGCTTCACACTGAACATACAAGCTGAAGGAACTGAAGTTTCCACGAAGAGGTTAGTCGGCGACATCACGGCTTTCCTTACCGAGGAAAAGGAAATCACAAAATATTCTCTGAATGTCGAAGCCCAAGGAATGCCTCGGCAACCCAACTCAGCAGAACAGCGGATCCGATTTACTCTGCATATAAAAGGGCAAGGGATGGAATCAGCTCTTAAGAGATTACTCGAAAAGACCAGGTTTCTTCTCCTAGCCCAAAAGGAATTGCGTAATATTTCACTGAACATAAAAGGCCGAGGAATTAGTGCTTCCACCAACAGTTTAATACAAGACATCAATGTTTTCCTAAAAGAAGAACGTGGAGGGACCGAGGTTTCCCCCGAGGAAGAAGACAAGAAAGTCAGCTTCACACTGAACATACAAGCTGAAGGAACTGAAGTTTCCACGAAGAGGTTAGTCGGCGACATCAAGGCTTTCCTTACCGAGGAAAAGGAAATCACAAAATATTCTCTGAATGTCGAAGGCCAAGGAATCCCTCGGCAACCCAACTCAGCAGAACAGCGGATCCGATTTACTCTGCATATAAAAGGGCAAGGGATGGAATCAGCTCTTAAGAGATTACTCGAAAATACCAGGTTTCTTCTCCTAGCCCAAAAGGAATTCCGAAATATTTCAATGATCATAAAAGGCCCAGAAATAAGTCCTTCCACCAACAGTTTAATACAAGAGATCAATGTTTTCCTAAAAGAAGAACGTGGAGGGACCGAGGTTTCCCCCGAGGAAGAAGACAAGAAGGTCAGCTTCACACTGAACATACAAGCTGAAGGAACTGAAGTTTCCACGAAGAGGTTAGTCGGCGACATCAAGGCTTTCCTTACCGAGGAAAAGGAAATCACAAAATATTCTCTGAATGTCGAAGGCCAAGAAATCCCTGGGCAACCCAACTCAGCAGAACAGAGGATCCGATTTACTCTGCATATAAAAGGGCAAGGGATGGAATCAGCTCTTAAGAGATTACTGAAAATGACCAGGTTTCTTGTCCTGGTCCGAAAGGAATTGCGTAATATTTCAATGAACATAAAAGGCCCAGGAATTAGTCCTTCCACCTACAGTTTAATAGAAGAGATCAATGTTTTCCTAAAAGAAGAACGTGGAGGGAACGAGGTTTCCCATGAGGAAGAAGACAAGAAGGTCAGCTTCACACTGAACATACAAGCTGAAGGTACTGAAGTTTCCACGAAGAGGTTAGTCGGCGACATCAAGGCTTTCCTTACCGAGGAAAAGGAAATCACAAAATATTCTCTGAATGTCGAAGCCCAAGGAATCCCTGGGCAACCCAACTCAGCAGAACAGAGGATCCGATTTACTCTGCATATAAAAGGGCAAGGGATGGAATCAGCTCTTAAGAGATTACTGAAAAAGACCAGGTTTCTTGTCCTGGTCCGAAAGGAATTGCGTAATATTTCAATGAACATAAAAGGCCCAGGAATTAGTCCTTCCACCTACAGTTTAATACAAGAGATCAATGTTTTCCTAAAAGAAGAACGTGGAGGGACCGAGGTTTCCCCCGAGGAAGAAGACAAGAAGGTCAGCTTCACACTGAACATACAAGCTGAAGGAACTGAAGTTTCCACGAAGAGATTAGTTGGCGACATCAAGGCTTTCCTTACCGAGGAAAAGGAAATCACAGAATATTCTCTGAATGTCGAAGGCCAAGGAATACCTGGGCAACCCAACTCAGCAGAACAGCGGATCCGATTTACTCTGCATATAAAAGGGCAAGGGATGGAATCAGCTCTTAAGAGATTACTGAAAATGACCAGATTTCTTGTCCTGGTCCGAAAGGAATTGCGTAATATTTCACTGAACATAAAAGGCCGAGGAATTAGTGCTTCCACCAACAGTTTAATACAAGACATCAATGTTTTCCTAAAAGAAGAACGTGGAGGGACCGAGGTTTCCCCCGAGGAAGAAGACAAGAAAGTCAGCTTCACACTGAACATACAAGCTGAAGGTACTGAAGTTTCCACGAAGAGGTTAGTCGGCGACATCAAGGCTTTCCTTACCGAGGAAAAGGAAATCACAAAATATTCTCTGAATGTCGAAGGCCAAGGAATTCCTGGGCAACCCAACTCAGCAGAACAGCGGATCCGATTTACTCTGCATATAAAAGGGCAAGGGATGGAATCAGCTCTTAAGAGGTTACTCGAAAATACCAGGTTTCTTCTCCTAGCCCAAAAGGAATTCCGTAATATTTCAATGAACATAAAAGGACCAGGAATTAGTCCTTCCACCTACAGTTTAATACAAGAGATCAATGTTTTCCTAAAAGAAGAACGTGGAGGGACCGAGGTTTCCCCCGAGGAAGAAGACAAGAAGGTCAGCTTCACACTGAACATACAAGCTGAAGGAACTGAAGTTTCCACGAAGAGGTTAGTCGGCGACATCAAGGCTTTCCTTACCGAGGAAAAGGAAATCACAAAATATTCTCTGAATGTCGAAGGCCAAGGAATTCCTGGGCAACCCAACTCAGCAGAACAGCGGATCCGATTTACTCTGCATATAAAAGGGCAAGGGATGGAATCAGCTCTTAAGAGGTTACTCGAAAAGACTAGGTTTCTTGTCCTAGCCCAAAAGGAATTCCGTAATATTTCAATGAACATAAAAGGCCCAGGAATTAGTCCTTCCACCTACAGTTTAATACAAGAGATCAATGTTTTCTTAAAAGAAGAACGTGGAGGGACCGAGGTTTCCCCCGAGGAAGAAGACAAGAAGGTCAGCTTCACACTGAACATACAAGCTGAAGGTACTGAAGTTTCCACGAAGAGGTTAGTCGGTGACATCAAGGCTTTCCTTACCGAGGAAAAGGAAATCACAAAATATTCTCTGAATGTCGAAGGCCAAGGAATCCCTGGGCAACCCAACTCAGCAGAACAGAGGATCCGATTTACTCTGCATATAAAAGGGCAAGGGATGGAATCAGCTCTTAAGAGGTTACTCGAAAAGACCAGGTTTCTTCTCCTAGCCCAAAAGGAATTCCGAAATATTTCAATGAACATAAAAGGCCCAGAAATTAGTGCTTCCACCAACAGTTTAATACAAGAGATCAATGTTTTCCTAACAGAAGAACGTGGAGGGACCGAGGTTTCAACCGAGGAAGAAGACAAGGAGGTCAGCTTCACACTGAACATACAAGCTGAAGGTACTGAAGTTTCCACGAAGAGGTTAGTCGGCGACATCAAGGCTTTCCTTACCGAGGAAAAGGAAATCACAAAATATTCTCTGAATGTCGAAGGCCAAGGAATTCCTGGGCAACCCAACTCAGCAGAACAGCGGATCCGATTTACTCTGCATATAAAAGGGCAAGGGATGGAATCAGCTCTTAAGAGGTTACTCGAAAAGACTAGGTTTCTTGTCCTAGCCCAAAAGGAATTCCGAAATATTTCAATGAACATAAAAGGCCCAGGAATTAGTCCTTCCACCTACAGTTTAATACAAGAGATCAATGTTTTCCTAAAAGAAGAACGTGGAGGGACCGAGGTTTCCCCCGAGGAAGAAGACAAGAAGGTCAGCTTCACACTGAACATACAAGCTGAAGGTACTGAAGTTTCCACGAAGAGGTTAGTCGGCGACATCAAGGCTTTCCTTACCGAGGAAAAGGAAATCACAAAATATTCTCTGAATGTCGTAGGCCAAGGAATCCCTGGGCAACCCAACTCAGCAGAACAGCGGATCCGATTTACTCTGCATATAAAAGGGCAAGGGATGGAATCAGCTCTTAAGAGATTACTGAAAATGACCAGATTTCTTGTCCTGGTCCGAAAGGAATTGCGTAATATTTCACTGAACATAAAAGGCCCAGGAATTAGTCCTTCCACGTACAGTTTAATACAAGAGATCAATGTTTTCCTAAAAGAAGAACGTGGAGGGACCGAGGTTTCCCGCGAGGAAGAAGACAAGAAGGTCAGCTTCACACTGAACATACAAGCTGAAGGAACTGAAGTTTCCACAAAGAGGTTAGTCGGCGACATCAAGGCTTTCCTTACCGAGGAAAAGGAAATCACAAAATATTCTCTGAATGTCGAAGGCCAAGGAATTCCTGGGCAACCCAACTCAGCAGAACAGCGGATCCGATTTACTCTGCATATAAAAGGGCAAGGGATGGAATCAGCTCTTAAGAGGTTACTCGAAAAGACCAGGTTTCTTCTCCTAGCCCAAAAGGAATTCCGAAATATTTCAATGAACATAAAAGGCCCAGAAATTAGTGCTTCCACCAACAGTTTAATACAAGAGATCAATGTTTTCCTAACAGAAGAACGTGGAGGGACCGAGGTTTCCCCCGAGGAAGAAGACAAGGAGGTCAGCTTCACACTGAACATACAAGCTGAAGGTACTGAAGTTTCCACGAAGAGGTTAGTCGGCGACATCAAGGCTTTCCTTACCGAGGAAAAGGAAATCACAAAATATTCTCTGAATGTCGAAGGCCAAGGAATTCCTGGGCAACCCAACTCAGCAGAACAGCGGATCCGATTTACTCTGCATATAAAAGGGCAAGGGATGGAATCAGCTCTTAAGAGGTTACTCGAAAAGACTAGGTTTCTTGTCCTAGCCCAAAAGGAATTCCGTAATATTTCAATGAGCATAAAAGGCCCAGGAATTAGTCCTTCCACCTACAGTTTAATACAAGAGATCAATGTTTTCCTAAAAGAAGAACGTGGAGGGACCGAGGTTTCCCCCGAGGAAGAAGACAAGAAGGTCAGCTTCACACTGAACATACAAGCTGAAGGAACTGAAGTTTCCACAAAGAGGTTAGTCGGCGACATCAAGGCTTTCCTTACCGAGGAAAAGGAAATCACAAAATATTCTCTGAATGTCGAAGGCCAAGGAATCCCTGGGCAACCCAACTCAGCAGAACAGAGGATCCGATTTACTCTGCATATAAAAGGGCAAGGGATGGAATCAGCTCTTAAGAGGTTACTCGAAAAGACTAGGTTTCTTGTCCTAGCCCAAAAGGAATTCCGAAATATTTCAATGAATATAAAAGGCCCAGGAATTAGTCCTTCGACCCACAATTTAATTCAAGAGATCAATGTTTTCCTAAAAGAAGAAAGTGGAGGGACTGAGGTTTCCCCCGAGGAAGAAGACAAGAAGGTCAGCTTCACACTAAACATACAAGCTGAAGGAACTGAAGATTCGACGAAGAGGTTAGTCGGCGACATCAAGGCTTTCCTTACCGAGGAAAAGGAAATCACAGTATATTCGCTGAATGTAAGAGGCCAAGGAATCCCTGGGCAACCCAACTCAGCAGAACAGCGGATCCAATTTACTCTGCATATAAAAGGGCAAGGGATGGAATCAGCTCTTAAGAGATTACTGAAAAAGACGAGGTTTCTTGTCCTAGGCCAAAAGGAATTCCGTAATATTTCAATGAACATAAAAGGCCCAGAAATAAGTCCTTCCACCAACAGTTTAATACAAGAGATCAATGTTTTCCTAAAAGAAGAATGTGGAGGTACCGAGGTTTCCCCCGAGGAAGAAGACAAGAAGGTCAGCTTCACACTGAACATACAAGCTGAAGGAACTGAAGTTTCCACGAAGAGGTTAGTCGGCGACATCAAGGCTTTCCTTACCGAGGAAAAGGAAATCACAGTATATTCGCTGAATGTAAGAGGCCAAGGAATCCCTGGGCAACCCAACTCAGCAGAACAGCGGATCCGATTTACTCTGCATATAAAAGGGCAAGGGATGGAATCAGCTCTTAAGAGATTACTGAAAAAGACGAGGTTTCTTGTCCTAGGCCAAAAGGAATTCCGTAATATTTCAATGAACATAAAAGGCCCAGAAATAAGTCCTTCCACCAACAGTTTAATACAAGAGATCAATGTTTTCCTAACAGAAGAACGTGGAGGGACCGAGGTTTCAACCGAGGAAGAAGACAAGGAGGTCAGCTTCACACTGAACATACAAGCTGAAGGTACTGAAGTTTCCACGAAGAGGTTAGTCGGCGACATCAAGGCTTTCCTTACCGAGGAAAAGGAAATCACAAAATATTCTCTGAATGTCGAAGGCCAAGGAATTCCTGGGCAACCCAACTCAGCAGAACAGCGGATCCGATTTACTCTGCATATAAAAGGGCAAGGGATGGAATCAGCTCTTAAGAGGTTACTCGAAAAGACTAGGTTTCTTGTCCTAGCCCAAAAGGAATTCCGTAATATTTCAATGAACATAAAAGGCCCAGGAATTAGTCCTTCCACCTACAGTTTAATACAAGAGATCAATGTTTTCCTAAAAGAAGAACGTGGAGGGACCGAGGTTTCCCCCGAGGAAGAAGACAAGAAGGTCAGCTTCACACTGAACATACAAGCTGAAGGTACTGAAGTTTCCACGAAGAGGTTAGTCGGCGACATCAAGGCTTTCCTTACCGAGGAAAAGGAAATCACAAAATATTCTCTGAATGTCGTAGGCCAAGGAATCCCTGGGCAACCCAACTCAGCAGAACAGCGGATCCGATTTACTCTGCATATAAAAGGGCAAGGGATGGAATCAGCTCTTAAGAGATTACTGAAAATGACCAGATTTCTTGTCCTGGTCCGAAAGGAATTGCGTAATATTTCACTGAACATAAAAGGCCCAGGAATTAGTCCTTCCACGTACAGTTTAATACAAGAGATCAATGTTTTCCTAAAAGAAGAACGTGGAGGGACCGAGGTTTCCCCCGAGGAAGAAGACAAGGAGGTCAGCTTCACACTGAACATACAAGCTGAAGGTACTGAAGTTTCCACGAAGAGGTTAGTCGGCGACATCAAGGCTTTCCTTACCGAGGAAAAGGAAATCACAAAATATTCTCTGAATGTCGAAGGCCAAGGAATTCCTGGGCAACCCAACTCAGCAGAACAGCGGATCCGATTTACTCTGCATATAAAAGGGCAAGGGATGGAATCAGCTCTTAAGAGGTTACTCGATAAGACTAGGTTTCTTGTCCTAGCCCAAAAGGAATTCCGTAATATTTCAATGAGCATAAAAGGCCCAGGAATTAGTCCTTCCACCTACAGTTTAATACAAGAGATCAATGTTTTCCTAAAAGAAGAACGTGGAGGGACCGAGGTTTCCCCCGAGGAAGAAGACAAGAAGGTCAGCTTCACACTGAACATACAAGCTGAAGTAACTGAAGTTTCCACAAAGAGGTTAGTCGGCGACATCAAGGCTTTCCTTACCGAGGAAAAGGAAATCACAAAATATTCTCTGAATGTCGAAGGCCAAGGAATTCCTGGGCAACCCAACTCAGCAGAACAGCGGATCCGATTTACTCTGCATATAAAAGGGCAAGGGTTGGAATCAGCTCTTAAGAGGTTACTCGAAAAGACTAGGTTTCTTGTCCTAGCCCAAAAGGAATTCCGTAATATTTCAATGAACATAAAAGGCCCAGGAATTAGTCCTTCCACCTACAGTTTAATACAAGAGATCAATGTTTTCCTAAAAGAAGAACGTGGAGGGACCGAGGTTTCCCCCGAGGAAGAAGACAAGAAGGTCAGCTTCACACTGAACATACAAGCTGAAGGAACTGAAGTTTCCACAAAGAGGTTAGTCGGCGACATCAAGGCTTTCCTTACCGAGGAAAAGGAAATCACAAAATATTCTCTGAATGTCGAAGGCCAAGGAATTCCTGGGCAACCCAACTCAGCAGAACAGCGGATCCGATTTACTCTGCATATAAAAGGGCAAGGGATGGAATCAGCTCTTAAGAGGTTACTCGAAAAGACTAGGTTTCTTGTCCTAGCCCAAAAGGAATTCCGAAATATTTCAATGAATATAAAAGGCCCAGGAATTAGTCCTTCGACCCACAATTTAATTCAAGAGATCAATGTTTTCCTAAAAGAAGAAAGTGGAGGGACTGAGGTTTCCCCCGAGGAAGAAGACAAGAAGGTCAGCTTCACACTAAACATACAAGCTGAAGGAACTGAAGATTCCACGAAGAGGTTAGTCGGCGACATCAAGGCTTTCCTTACCGAGGAAAAGGAAATCACAGTATATTCGCTGAATGTAAGAGGCCAAGGAATCCCTGGGCAACCCAACTCAGCAGAACAGCGGATCCAATTTACTCTGCATATAAAAGGGCAAGGGATGGAATCAGCTCTTAAGAGATTACTGAAAAAGACGAGGTTTCTTGTCCTAGGCCAAAAGGAATTCCGTAATATTTCAATGAACATAAAAGGCCCAGAAATAAGTCCTTCCACCAACAGTTTAATACAAGAGATCAATGTTTTCCTAAAAGAAGAATGTGGAGGTACCGAGGTTTCCCCCGAGGAAGAAGACAAGAAGGTCAGCTTCACACTGAACATACAAGCTCAAGGAACTGAAGTTTCCACGAAGAGGTTAGTCGGCGACATCAAGGCTTTCCTTACCGAGGAAAAGGAAATCACAGTATATTCGCTGAATGTAAGAGGCCAAGGAATCCCTGGGCAACCCAACTCAGCAGAACAGCGGATCCGATTTACTCTGCATATAAAAGGGCAAGGGATGGAATCAGCTCTTAAGAGATTACTGAAAAAGACGAGGTTTCTTGTCCTAGGCCAAAAGGAATTCCGTAATATTTCAATGAACATAAAAGGCCCAGAAATAAGTCCTTCCACCAACAGTTTAATACAAGAGATCAATGTTTTCCTAACAGAAGAACGTGGAGGGACCGAGGTTTCAACCGAGGAAGAAGAGAAGGAGGTCAGCTTCACACTGAACATACAAGCTGAAGGTACTGAAGTTTCCACGAAGAGGTTAGTCGGCGACATCAAGGCTTTCCTTACCGAGGAAAAGGAAATCACAAAATATTCTCTGAATGTCGAAGGCCAAGGAATTCCTGGGCAACCCAACTCAGCAGAACAGCGGATCCGATTTACTCTGCATATAAAAGGGCAAGGGATGGAATCAGCTCTTAAGAGGTTACTCGAAAAGACTAGGTTTCTTGTCCTAGCCCAAAAGGAATTCCGTAATATTTCAATGAACATAAAAGGCCCAGGAATTAGTCCTTCCACCTACAGTTTAATACAAGAGATCAATGTTTTCCTAAAAGAAGAACGTGGAGGGACCGAGGTTTCCCCCGAGGAAGAAGACAAGAAGGTCAGCTTCACACTGAACATACAAGCTGAAGGTACTGAAGTTTCCACGAAGAGGTTAGTCGGCGACATCAAGGCTTTCCTTACCGAGGAAAAGGAAATCACAAAATATTCTCTGAATGTCGTAGGCCAAGGAATCCCTGGGCAACCCAACTCAGCAGAACAGCGGATCCGATTTACTCTGCATATAAAAGGGCAAGGGATGGAATCAGCTCTTAAGAGATTACTGAAAATGACCAGATTTCTTGTCCTGGTCCGAAAGGAATTGCGTAATATTTCACTGAACATAAAAGGCCCAGGAATTAGTCCTTCCACGTACAGTTTAATACAAGAGATCAATGTTTTCCTAAAAGAAGAACGTGGAGGGACCGAGGTTTCCCCCGAGGAAGAAGACAAGGAGGTCAGCTTCACACTGAACATACAAGCTGAAGGTACTGAAGTTTCCACGAAGAGGTTAGTCGGCGACATCAAGGCTTTCCTTACCGAGGAAAAGGAAATCACAAAATATTCTCTGAATGTCGAAGGCCAAGGAATTCCTGGGCAACCCAACTCAGCAGAACAGCGGATCCGATTTACTCTGCATATAAAAGGGCAAGGGATGGAATCAGCTCTTAAGAGGTTACTCGATAAGACTAGGTTTCTTGTCCTAGCCCAAAAGGAATTCCGTAATATTTCAATGAGCATAAAAGGCCCAGGAATTAGTCCTTCCACCTACAGTTTAATACAAGAGATCAATGTTTTCCTAAAAGAAGAACGTGGAGGGACCGAGGTTTCCCCCGAGGAAGAAGACAAGAAGGTCAGCTTCACACTGAACATACAAGCTGAAGGAACTGAAGTTTCCACAAAGAGGTTAGTCGGCGACATCAAGGCTTTCCTTACCGAGGAAAAGGAAATCACAAAATATTCTCTGAATGTCGAAGGCCAAGGAATTCCTGGGCAACCCAACTCAGCAGAACAGCGGATCCGATTTACTCTGCATATAAAAGGGCAAGGGTTGGAATCAGCTCTTAAGAGGTTACTCGAAAAGACTAGGTTTCTTGTCCTAGCCCAAAAGGAATTCCGTAATATTTCAATGAACATAAAAGGCCCAGGAATTAGTCCTTCCACCTACAGTTTAATACAAGAGATCAATGTTTTCCTAAAAGAAGAACGTGGAGGGACCGAGGTTTCCCCCGAGGAAGAAGACAAGAAGGTCAGCTTCACACTGAACATACAAGCTGAAGGAACTGAAGTTTCCACAAAGAGGTTAGTCGGCGACATCAAGGCTTTCCTTACCGAGGAAAAGGAAATCACAAAATATTCTCTGAATGTCGAAGGCCAAGGAATCCCTGGGCAACCCAACTCAGCAGAACAGAGGATCCGATTTACTCTGCATATAAAAGGGCAAGGGATGGAATCAGCTCTTAAGAGGTTACTCGAAAAGACTAGGTTTCTTGTCCTAGCCCAAAAGGAATTCCGAAATATTTCAATGAATATAAAAGGCCCAGGAATTAGCCCTTCGACCCACAATTTAATTCAAGAGATCAATGTTTTCCTAAAAGAAGAACGTGGAGGGACTGAGGTTTCCCCCGAGGAAGAAGACAAGAAGGTCAGCTTCACACTAAACATACAAGCTGAAGGAACTGAAGATTCCACGAAGAGGTTAGTCGGCGACATCAAGGCTTTCCTTACCGAGGAAAAGGAAATCACAGTATATTCGCTGAATGTAAGAGGCCAAGGAATCCCTGGGCAACCCAACTCAGCAGAACAGCGGATCCAATTTACTCTGCATATAAAAGGGCAAGGGATGGAATCAGCTCTTAAGAGATTACTGAAAAAGACGAGGTTTCTTGTCCTAGGCCAAAAGGAATTCCGTAATATTTCAATGAACATAAAAGGCCCAGAAATAAGTCCTTCCACCAACAGTTTAATACAAGAGATCAATGTTTTCCTAAAAGAAGAATGTGGAGGTATCGAGGTTTCCCCCGAGGAAGAAGACAAGAAGGTCAGCTTCACACTGAACATACAAGCTGAAGGAACTGAAGTTTCCACGAAGAGGTTAGTCGGCGACATCAAGGCTTTCCTTACCGAGGAAAAGGAAATCACAGTATATTCGCTGAATGTAAGAGGCCAAGGAATCCCTGGGCAACCCAACTCAGCAGAACAGCGGATCCGATTTACTCTGCATATAAAAGGGCAAGGGATGGAATCAGCTCTTAAGAGGTTACTCGAAAAGACCAGGTTTCTTCTCCTAGCCCAAAAGGAATTCCGAAATATTTCAATGAACATAAAAGGCCCAGAAATTAGTGCTTCCACCAACAGTTTAATACAAGAGATCAATGTTTTCCTAACAGAAGAACGTGGAGGGACCGAGGTTTCCCCCGAGGAAGAAGACAAGGAGGTCAGCTTCACACTGAACATACAAGCTGAAGGTACTGAAGTTTCCACGAAGAGGTTAGTCGGCGACATCAAGGCTTTCCTTACCGAGGAAAAACAAATCACAAAATATTCTCTGAATGTCGAAGGCCAAGGAATTCCTGGGCAACCCAACTCAGCAGAACAGCGGATCCGATTTACTCTGCATATAAAAGGGCAAGGGATGGAATCAGCTCTTAAGAGGTTACTCGAAAAGACTAGGTTTCTTGTCCTAGCCCAAAAGGAATTCCGTAATATTTCAATGAGCATAAAAGGCCCAGGAATTAGTCCTTCCACCTACAGTTTAATACAAGAGATCAATGTTTTCCTAAAAGAAGAACGTGGAGGGACCGAGGTTTCCCCCGAGGAAGAAGACAAGAAGGTCAGCTTCACACTGAACATACAAGCTGAAGGAACTGAAGTTTCCACAAAGAGGTTAGTCGGCGACATCAAGGCTTTCCTTACCGAGGAAAAGGAAATCACAAAATATTCTCTGAATGTCGAAGGCCAAGGAATTCCTGGGCAACCCAACTCAGCAGAACAGCGGATCCGATTTACTCTGCATATAAAAGGGCAAGGGATGGAATCAGCTCTTAAGAGGTTACTCGAAAAGACTAGGTTTCTTGTCCTAGCCCAAAAGGAATTCCGAAATATTTCAATGAATATAAAAGGCCCAGGAATTAGTCCTTCGACCCACAATTTAATTCAAGAGATCAATGTTTTCCTAAAAGAAGAACGTGGAGGGACTGAGGTTTCCCCCGAGGAAGAAGACAAGAAGGTCAGCTTCACACTAAACATACAAGCTGAAGGAACTGAAGATTCCACGAAGAGGTTAGTCGGCGACATCAAGGCTTTCCTTACCGAGGAAAAGGAAATCACAGTATATTCGCTGAATGTAAGAGGCCAAGGAATCCCTGGGCAACCCAACTCAGCAGAACAGCGGATCCAATTTACTCTGCATATAAAAGGGCAAGGGATGGAATCAGCTCTTAAGAGATTACTGAAAAAGACGAGGTTTCTTGTCCTAGGCCAAAAGGAATTCCGTAATATTTCAATGAACATAAAAGGCCCAGAAATAAGTCCTTCCACCAACAGTTTAATACAAGAGATCAATGTTTTCCTAAAAGAAGAATGTGGAGGTATCGAGGTTTCCCCCGAGGAAGAAGACAAGAAGGTCAGCTTCACACTGAACATACAAGCTGAAGGAACTGAAGTTTCCACGAAGAGGTTAGTCGGCGACATCAAGGCTTTCCTTACCGAGGAAAAGGAAATCACAGTATATTCGCTGAATGTAAGAGGCCAAGGAATCCCTGGGCAACCCAACTCAGCAGAACAGCGGATCCGATTTACTCTGCATATAAAAGGGCAAGGGATGGAATCAGCTCTTAAGAGGTTACTCGAAAAGACCAGGTTTCTTCTCCTAGCCCAAAAGGAATTCCGAAATATTTCAATGAACATAAAAGGCCCAGAAATTAGTGCTTCCACCAACAGTTTAATACAAGAGATCAATGTTTTCCTAAAAGAAGAACGTGGAGGGACCGAGGTTTCCCCCGAGGAAGAAGACAAGAAGGTCAGCTTCACACTGAACATACAAGCTGAAGGAACTGAAGTTTCCACAAAGAGGTTAGTCGGCGACATCAAGGCTTTCCTTACCGAGGAAAAGGAAATCACAAAATATTCTCTGAATGTCGAAGGCCAAGGAATTCCTGGGCAACCCAACTCAGCAGAACAGCGGATCCGATTTACTCTGCATATAAAAGGGCAAGGGTTGGAATCAGCTCTTAAGAGGTTACTCGAAAAGACTAGGTTTCTTGTCCTAGCCCAAAAGGAATTCCGTAATATTTCAATGAACATAAAAGGCCCAGGAATTAGTCCTTCCACCTACAGTTTAATACAAGAGATCAATGTTTTCCTAAAAGAAGAACGTGGAGGGACCGAGGTTTCCCCCGAGGAAGAAGACAAGAAGGTCAGCTTCACACTGAACATACAAGCTGAAGGAACTGAAGTTTCCACAAAGAGGTTAGTCGGCGACATCAAGGCTTTCCTTACCGAGGAAAAGGAAATCACAAAATATTCTCTGAATGTCGAAGGCCAAGGAATTCCTGGGCAACCCAACTCAGCAGAACAGCGGATCCGATTTACTCTGCATATAAAAGGGCAAGGGATGGAATCAGCTCTTAAGAGGTTACTCGAAAAGACTAGGTTTCTTGTCCTAGCCCAAAAGGAATTCCGTAATATTTCAATGAGCATAAAAGGCCCAGGAATTAGTCCTTCCACCTACAGTTTAATACAAGAGATCAATGTTTTCCTAAAAGAAGAACGTGGAGGGACCGAGGTTTCCCCCGAGGAAGAAGACAAGAAGGTCAGCTTCACACTGAACATACAAGCTGAAGGAACTGAAGTTTCCACAAAGAGGTTAGTCGGCGACATCAAGGCTTTCCTTACCGAGGAAAAGGAAATCACAGAATATTCTCTGAATGTCGAAGGCCAAGGAATTCCTGGGCAACCCAACTCAGCAGAACAGCGGATCCGATTTACTCTGCATATAAAAGGGCAAGGGTTGGAATCAGCTCTTAAGAGGTTACTCGAAAAGACTAGGTTTCTTGTCCTAGCCCAAAAGGAATTCCGAAATATTTCAATGAATATAAAAGGCCCAGGAATTAGTCCTTCGACCCACAATTTAATTCAAGAGATCAATGTTTTCCTAAAAGAAGAACGTGGAGGGACTGAGGTTTCCCCCGAGGAAGAAGACAAGAAGGTCAGCTTCACACTAAACATACAAGCTGAAGGAACTGAAGATTCCACGAAGAGGTTAGTCGGCGACATCAAGGCTTTCCTTACCGAGGAAAAGGAAATCACAGTATATTCGCTGAATGTAAGAGGCCAAGGAATCCCTGGGCAACCCAACTCAGCAGAACAGCGGATCCGATTTACTCTGCATATAAAAGGGCAAGGGATGGAATCAGCTCTTAAGAGATTACTGAAAAAGACGAGGTTTCTTGTCCTAGCCCAAAAGGAATTCCGTAATATTTCAATGAGCATAAAAGGCCCAGGAATTAGTCCTTCCACCTACAGTTTAATACAAGAGATCAATGTTTTCCTAAAAGAAGAACGTGGAGGGACCGAGGTTTCCCCCGAGGAAGAAGACAAGAAGGTCAGCTTCACACTGAACATACAAGCTGAAGGAACTGAAGTTTCCACAAAGAGGTTAGTCGGCGACATCAAGGCTTTCCTTACCGAGGAAAAGGAAATCACAAAATATTCTCTGAATGTCGAAGGCCAAGGAATTCCTGGGCAACCCAACTCAGCAGAACAGCGGATCCGATTTACTCTGCATATAAAAGGGCAAGGGTTGGAATCAGCTCTTAAGAGGTTACTCGAAAAGACTAGGTTTCTTGTCCTAGCCCAAAAGGAATTCCGAAATATTTCAATGAATATAAAAGGCCCAGGAATTAGTCCTTCGACCCACAATTTAATTCAAGAGATCAATGTTTTCCTAAAAGAAGAACGTGGAGGGACTGAGGTTTCCCCCGAGGAAGAAGACAAGAAGGTCAGCTTCACACTAAACATACAAGCTGAAGGAACTGAAGATTCCACGAAGAGGTTAGTCGGCGACATCAAGGCTTTCCTTACCGAGGAAAAGGAAATCACAGTATATTCGCTGAATGTAAGAGGCCAAGGAATCCCTGGGCAACCCAACTCAGCAGAACAGCGGATCCGATTTACTCTGCATATAAAAGGGCAAGGGATGGAATCAGCTCTTAAGAGATTACTGAAAAAGACGAGGTTTCTTGTCCTAGGCCAAAAGGAATTCCGTAATATTTCAATGAACATAAAAGGCCCAGAAATAAGTCCTTCCACCAACAGTTTAATACAAGAGATCAATGTTTTCCTAAAAAAAGAATGTGGAGGGACCGAGGTTTCCCCCGAGGAAGAAGACAAGAAGGTCAGCTTCACACTGAACATACAAGCTGAAGGAACTGAAGTTTCCACGAAGAGGTTAGTCGGCGACATCAAGGCTTTCCTTACCGAGGAAAAGGAAATCACAAAATATTCTCTGAATGTCGAAGGCCAAGGAATTCCTCGGATACCCAACTCAGCAGAACAGCGGATCCGATTTACTCTGCATATAAAAGGGCAAGGGATGGAATCAGCTCTTAAGAGATTACTCGAAAAGACCAGGTATCTTCTCCTAGCCCAAGAGGAATTCCGAAATATTTCAATGAACATAAAAGGTCCAGAAATGAGTCCTTCCACCAACACTTTAATACAAGAGATCAATGTTTTCCTAAAAGAAGAACGTGGAGGGACCGAGGTTTCCCCCGAGGAAGAAGACAAGAAGGTCAGCTTCACACTGAACATACAAGCTGAAGGAACTGAAGTTTCCACGAAGAGGTTAGTCGGCGACATCAAGGCTTTCCTTACCGAGGAAAAGGAAATCACAGAATATTCGCTGAATGTAAGAGGCCAAGAAATCCCTGGGCAACCCAACTCAGCAGAACAGCGGATCCGATTTACTCTGCATATAAAAGGGCAAGGGATGGAATCAGCTCTTAAGAGGTTACTCGAAAAGACTAGGTTTCTTGTCCTAGCCCAAAAGGAATTCCGAAATATTTCAATGAACATAAAAGGCCCAGGAATTAGTCCTTCGACCCACAATTTAATTCAAGAGATCAATGTTTTCCTAAAAGAAGAACGTGGAGGGACTGAGGTTTCCCCCGAGGAAGAAGACAAGAAGGTCAGCTTCACACTAAACATACAAGCTGAAGGAACTGAAGATTCCACGAAGAGGTTAGTTGGCGACATCAAGGCTTTCCTTACCGAGGAAAAGGAAATCACAGTATATTCGCTGAATGTAAGAGGCCAAGGAATCCCTGGGCAACCCAACTCAGCAGAACAGCGGATCCGATTTACTCTGCATATAAAAGGGCAAGGGATGGAATCAGCTCTTAAGAGATTACTGAAAAAGACGAGGTTTCTTGTCCTAGGCCAAAAGGAATTCCGTAATATTTCAATGAACATAAAAGGCCCAGAAATAAGTCCTTCCACCAACAGTTTAATACAAGAGATCAATGTTTTCCTAAAAGAAGAACGTGGAGGGACCGAGGTTTCCCCCGAGGAAGAAGACAAGAAGGTCAGCTTCACACTGAACATACAAGCTGAAGGAACTGAAGTTTCCACGAAGAGGTTAGTCGGCGACATCAAGGCTTTCCTTACCGAGGAAAAGGAAATCACAAAATATTCTCTGAATGTCGAAGCCCAAGGAATCCCTGGGCAACCCAACTCAGCAGAACAGCGGATCCGATTTACTCTGCATATAAAAGGGCAAGGGATGGAATCAGCTCTTAAGAGGTTACTCGAAAAGACCAGGTTTCTTCTCCTAGCCCAAAAGGAATTCCGAAATATTTCAATGAACATAAAAGGCCCAGAAATTAGTGCTTCCACCAACAGTTTAATACAAGAGATCAATGTTTTCCTAACAGAAGAACGTGGAGGGACCGAGGTTTCACCCGAGGAAGAAGACAAGGAGGTCAGCTTCACACTGAACATACAAGCTGAAGGTACTGAAGTTTCCACGAAGAGGTTAGTCGGCGACATCAAGGCTTTCCTTACCGAGGAAAAGGAAATCACAAAATATTCTCTGAATGTCGAAGGCCAAGGAATTCCTGGGCAACCCAACTCAGCAGAACAGCGGATCCGATTTACTCTGCATATAAAAGGGCAAGGGATGGAATCAGCTCTTAAGAGGTTACTCGAAAAGACTAGGTTTCTTGTCCTAGCCCAAAAGGAATTCCGTAATATTTCAATGAACATAAAAGGCCCAGGAATTAGTCCTTCCACCTACAGTTTAATACAAGAGATCAATTTTTTCCTAAAAGAAGAACGTGGAGGGACCGAGGTTTCCCCCGAGGAAGAAGACAAGAAGGTCAGCTTCACACTGAACATACAAGCTGAAGGAACTGAAGTTTCCACAAAGAGGTTAGTCGGCGACATCAAGGCTTTCCTTACCGAGGAAAAGGAAATCACAAAATATTCTCTGAATGTCGTAGGCCAAGGAATCCCTGGGCAACCCAACTCAGCAGAACAGCGGATCCGATTAACTCTGCATATAAAAGGGCAAGGGATGGAATCAGCTCTTAAGAGGTTACTCGAAAAGACTAGGTTTCTTGTCCTAGCCCAAAAGGAATTCCGAAATATTTCAATGAACATAAAAGGCCCAGGAATTAGTCCTTCCACCTACAGTTTAATACAAGAGATCAATGTTTTCCTAAAAGAAGAACGTGGAGGGACCGAGGTTTCCCCCGAGGAAGAAGACAAGAAGGTCAGCTTCACACTGAACATACAAGCTGAAGGTACTGAAGTTTCCACGAAGAGGTTAGTCGGCGACATCAAGGCTTTCCTTACCGAGGAAAAGGAAATCACAAAATATTCTCTGAATGTCGTAGGCCAAGGAATCCCTGGGCAACCCGACTCAGCAGAACAGCGGATCCGATTTACTCTGCATATAAAAGGGCAAGGGATGGAATCAGCTCTTAAGAGATTACTGAAAATGACCAGATTTCTTGTCCTGGTCCGAAAGGAATTGCGTAATATTTCACTGAACATAAAAGGCCCAGGAATTAGTCCTTCCACGTACAGTTTAATACAAGAGATCAATGTTTTCCTAAAAGAAGAACGTGGAGGGACCGAGGTTTCCCGCGAGGAAGAAGACAAGAAGGTCAGCTTCACACTGAACATACAAGCTGAAGGAACTGAAGTTTCCACAAAGAGGTTAGTCGGCGACATCAAGGCTTTCCTTACCGAGGAAAAGGAAATCACAAAATATTCTCTGAATGTCGAAGGCCAAGGAATTCCTGGGCAACCCAACTCAGCAGAACAGCGGATCCGATTTACTCTGCATATAAAAGGGCAAGGGATGGAATCAGCTCTTAAGAGGTTACTCGAAAAGACCAGGTTTCTTCTCCTAGCCCAAAAGGAATTCCGAAATATTTCAATGAACATAAAAGGCCCAGAAATTAGTGCTTCCACCAACAGTTTAATACAAGAGATCAATGTTTTCCTAACAGAAGAACGTGGAGGGACCGAGGTTTCCCCCGAGGAAGAAGACAAGGAGGTCAGCTTCACACTGAACATACAAGCTGAAGGTACTGAAGTTTCCACGAAGAGGTTAGTCGGCGACATCAAGGCTTTCCTTACCGAGGAAAAGGAAATCACAAAATATTCTCTGAATGTCGAAGGCCAAGGAATTCCTGGGCAACCCAACTCAGCAGAACAGCGGATCCGATTTACTCTGCATATAAAAGGGCAAGGGATGGAATCAGCTCTTAAGAGGTTACTCGAAAAGACTAGGTTTCTTGTCCTAGCCCAAAAGGAATTCCGTAATATTTCAATGAGCATAAAAGGCCCAGGAATTAGTCCTTCCACCTACAGTTTAATACAAGAGATCAATGTTTTCCTAAAAGAAGAACGTGGAGGGACCGAGGTTTCCCCCGAGGAAGAAGACAAGAAGGTCAGCTTCACACTGAACATACAAGCTGAAGGAACTGAAGTTTCCACAAAGAGGTTAGTTGGCGACATCAAGGCTTTCCTTACCGAGGAAAAGGAAATCACAAAATATTCTCTGAATGTCGAAGGCCAAGGAATTCCTGGGCAACCCAACTCAGCAGAACAGCGGATCCGATTTACTCTGCATATAAAAGGGCAAGGGTTGGAATCAGCTCTTAAGAGGTTACTCGAAAAGACTAGGTTTCTTGTCCTAGCCCAAAAGGAATTCCGTAATATTTCAATGAACATAAAAGGCCCAGGAATTAGTCCTTCCACCTACAGTTTAATACAAGAGATCAATGTTTTCCTAAAAGAAGAACGTGGAGGGACCGAGGTTTCCCCCGAGGAAGAAGACAAGAAGGTCAGCTTCACACTGAACATACAAGCTGAAGGAACTGAAGTTTCCACAAAGAGGTTAGTCGGCGACATCAAGGCTTTCCTTACCGAGGAAAAGGAAATCACAAAATATTCTCTGAATGTCGAAGGCCAAGGAATCCCTGGGCAACCCAACTCAGCAGAACAGAGGATCCGATTTACTCTGCATATAAAAGGGCAAGGGATGGAATCAGCTCTTAAGAGGTTACTCGAAAAGACTAGGTTTCTTGTCCTAGCCCAAAAGGAATTCCGAAATATTTCAATGAACATAAAAGGCCCAGAAATAAGTCCTTCCACCAACAGTTTAATACAAGAGATCAATGTTTTCCTAAAAGAAGAATGTGGAGGTACCGAGGTTTCCCCCGAGGAAGAAGACAAGAAGGTCAGCTTCACACTGAACATACAAGCTGAAGGAACTGAAGTTTCCACGAAGAGGTTAGTCGGCGACATCAAGGCTTTCCTTACCGAGGAAAAGGAAATCACAGTATATTCGCTGAATGTAAGAGGCCAAGGAATCCCTGGGCAACCCAACTCAGCAGAACAGCGGATCCGATTTACTCTGCATATAAAAGGGCAAGGGATGGAATCAGCTCTTAAGAGATTACTGAAAAAGACGAGGTTTCTTGTCCTAGGCCAAAAGGAATTCCGTAATATTTCAATGAACATAAAAGGCCCAGAAATAAGTCCTTCCACCAACAGTTTAATACAAGAGATCAATGTTTTCCTAAAAGAAGAACGTGGAGGGACCGAGGTTTCCCCCGAGGAAGAAGACAAGAAGGTCAGCTTCACACTGAACATACAAGCTGAAGGAACTGAAGTTTCCACGAAGAGGTTAGTCGGCGACATCAAGGCTTTCCTTACCGAGGAAAAGGAAATCACAAAATATTCTCTGAATGTCGAAGCCCAAGGAATCCCTGGGCAACCCAACTCAGCAGAACAGCGGATCCGATTTACTCTGCATATAAAAGGGCAAGGGATGGAATCAGCTCTTAAGAGGTTACTCGAAAAGACCAGGTTTCTTCTCCTAGCCCAAAAGGAATTCCGAAATATTTCAATGAACATAAAAGGCCCAGAAATTAGTGCTTCCACCAACAGTTTAATACAAGAGATCAATGTTTTCCTAACAGAAGAACGTGGAGGGACCGAGGTTTCCCCCGAGGAAGAAGACAAGGAGGTCAGCTTCACACTGAACATACAAGCTGAAGGTACTGAAGTTTCCACGAAGAGGTTAGTCGGCGACATCAAGGCTTTCCTTACCGAGGAAAAGGAAATCACAAAATATTCGCTGAATGTCGAAGGCCAAGGAATTCCTGGGCAACCCAACTCAGCAGAACAGCGGATCCGATTTACTCTGCATATAAAAGGGCAAGGGATGGAATCAGCTCTTAAGAGGTTACTCGAAAAGACTAGGTTTCTTGTCCTAGCCCAAAAGGAATTCCGTAATATTTCAATGAGCATAAAAGGCCCAGGAATTAGTCCTTCCACCTACAGTTTAATACAAGAGATCAATGTTTTCCTAAAAGAAGAACGTGGAGGGACCGAGGTTTCCCCCGAGGAAGAAGACAAGAAGGTCAGCTTCACACTGAACATACAAGCTGAAGGAACTGAAGTTTCCACAAAGAGGTTAGTCGGCGACATCAAGGCTTTCCTTACCGAGGAAAAGGAAATCACAAAATATTCTCTGAATGTCGAAGGCCAAGGAATTCCTGGGCAACCCAACTCAGCAGAACAGCGGATCCGATTTACTCTGCATATAAAAGGGCAAGGGTTGGAATCAGCTCTTAAGAGGTTACTCGAAAACACTAGGTTTCTTGTCCTAGCCCAAAAGGAATTCCGTAATATTTCAATGAACATAAAAGGCCCAGGAATTAGTCCTTCCACCTACAGTTTAATACAAGAGATCAATGTTTTCCTAAAAGAAGAACGTGGAGGGACCGAGGTTTCCCCCGAGGAAGAAGACAAGAAGGTCAGCTTCACACTGAACATACAAGCTGAAGGAACTGAAGTTTCCACAAAGAGGTTAGTCGGCGACATCAAGGCTTTCCTTACCGAGGAAAAGGAAATCACAAAATATTCTCTGAATGTCGAAGGCCAAGGAATTCCTGGGCAACCCAACTCAGCAGAACAGCGGATCCGATTTACTCTGCATATAAAAGGGCAAGGGATGGAATCAGCTCTTAAGAGATTACTGAAAAAGACCAAGTTTCTTGTCCTAGGCCAAAAGGAATTCCGTAATATTTCAATGAACATAAAAGGCCCAGGAATTAGTCCTTCCACCTACAGTTTAATACAAGAGATCAATGTTTTCCTAAAAGAAGAACGTGGAGGGACCGAGTTTTCCCCCGAGGAAGAAGACAAGAAGGTCAGCTTCACACTGAACATACAAGCTGAAGGAACTGAAGTTTCCACGAAGAGGTTAGTCGGCGACATCAAGGCTTTCCTTACCGAGGAAAAGGAAATCACAAAATATTCGCTGAATGTCGAAGCCCAAGGAATCCCTGGGCAACCCAACTCAGCAGAACAGCGGATCCGATTTACTCTGCATATAAAAGGGCAAGGGATGGAATCAGCTCTTAAGAGATTACTCGAAAAGACCAGGTTTCTTGTCCTAGCCCAAAAGGAATTCCGAAATATTTCAATGAACATAAAAGGCGGAGGAATTAGTCCTTCCACCTTCAGTTTAATACAAGAGATCAATGTTTTCCTAAAAGAAGAACGTGGAGGGACCGAGGTTTCCCCCGAGGAAGAAGACAAGAAGGTCAGCTTCACACTGAACATACAAGCTGAAGGAACTGAAGTTTCCACGAAGAGGTTAGTTGGCGACATCAAGGCTTTCCTTACCGAGGAAAAGGAAATCACAAAATATTCGCTGAATGTCGAAGCCCAAGGAATCCCTGGGCAACCCAACTCAGCAGAACAGCGGATCCGATTTACTCTGCATATAAAAGGGCAAGGGATGGAATCAGCTCTTAAGAGATTACTCGAAAAGACCAGGTTTCTTGTCCTAGCCCAAAAGGAATTCCGAAATATTTCAATGAACATAAAAGGCGGAGGAATTAGTCCTTCCACCTTCAGTTTAATACAAGAGATCAATGTTTTCCTAAAAGAAGAACGTGGAGGGACCGAGGTTTCCCCCGAGGAAGAAGACAAGAAGGTCAGCTTCACACTGAACATACAAGCTGAAGGAACTGAAGTTTCCACGAAGAGGTTAGTTGGCGACATCAAGGCTTTCCTTACCGAGGAAAAGGAAATCACAAAATATTCGCTGAATGTAAGAGGCCAAGAAATCCCTGGGCAACCCAACTCAGCAGAACAGAGGATCCGATTTACTCTGCATATAAAAGGGCAAGGGATGGAATCAGCTCTTAAGAGATTACTCGAAAAGACCAGGTTTCTTCTCCTAGCCCAAAAGGAATTCCGAAATATTTCAATGGACATAAAAGGCCCAGGAATTAGTCCTTCCACGCACAGTTTAATACAAGAGATCAATGTTTTCCTAAAAGAAGAACGTGGGGGGACCAAGGTTTCCCCCGAGGAAGAAGACAAGAAGGTCAGCTTCACACTGAACATACAAGCTGAAGGAACTGAAGATTCCACGAAGAGGTTAGTCGGCGACATCAAGGCTTTCCTTACCGAGGAAAAGGAACTCACAGAATATTCGCTGAATGTAAGAGGCCAAGGAATTCTTGGGCAACCCAACTCAGCAGAACAGCGGATCCGATTTACTCTGCATATAAAAGGGCAAGGGATGGAATCAGCTCTTAAGAGATTACTGAAAAAGACGAGGTTTCTTGTCCTAGGCCAAAAGGAATTCCGTAATATTTCAATGAACATAAAAGGCCCAGGAATTAGTCCTTCCACCAACACTTTAATACAAGAGATCAATGTTTTCCTAAAAGAAGAACGTGGAGGGACCGAGGTTTCCCCCGAGGAAGAAGACAAGAAGGTCAGCTTCACACTGAACATACAAGCTGAAGGTACTGAAGTTTCCACGAAGAGGTTAGTCAGCGACATCAAGGCTTTCCTTACCGAGGAAAAGGAAATCACAAAATATTCTCTGAATGTCGAAGGCCAAGGAATTCCTCGGATACCCAACTCAGCAGAACAGCGGATCCGATTTACTCTGCATATAAAAGGGCAAGGGATGGAATCAGCTCTTAAGAGATTACTCGAAAAGACCAGGTTTCTTGTCCTAGCCCAAAAGGAATTCCGAAATATTTCAATGAACATAAAAGGCGGAGGAATTAGTCCTTCCACCTTCAGTTTAATACAAGAGATCAATGTTTTCCTAAAAGAAGAACGTGGAGGGACCGAGGTTTCCCCCGAGGAAGAAGACAAGAAGGTCAGCTTCACACTGAACATACAAGCTGAAGGAACTGAAGTTTCCACGAAGAGGTTAGT
Source organism: Podarcis pityusensis (assembly GCF_964106645.2). Lineage (NCBI taxonomy): Eukaryota > Metazoa > Chordata > Lepidosauria > Squamata > Lacertidae > Podarcis > Podarcis pityusensis. The sequence continues at coordinate 115,859,491 of NC_138026.1, forward strand.
CGGCGACATCAAGGCTTTCCTTACCGAGGAAAAGGAAATCACAAAATATTCGCTGAATGTAAGAGGCCAAGAAATCCCTGGGCAACCCAACTCAGCAGAACAGAGGATCCGATTTACTCTGCATATAAAAGGGCAAGGGATGGAATCAGCTCTTAAGAGATTACTCGAAAAGACCAGGTTTCTTCTCCTAGCCCAAAAGGAATTCCGAAATATTTCAATGGACATAAAAGGCCCAGGAATTAGTCCTTCCACGCACAGTTTAATACAAGAGATCAATGTTTTCCTAAAAGAAGAACGTGGGGGGACCAAGGTTTCCCCCGAGGAAGAAGACAAGAAGGTCAGCTTCACACTGAACATACAAGCTGAAGGAACTGAAGATTCCACGAAGAGGTTAGTCGGCGACATCAAGGCTTTCCTTACCGAGGAAAAGGAACTCACAGAATATTCGCTGAATGTAAGAGGCCAAGGAATCCCTGGGCAACCCAACTCAGCAGAACAGCGGATCCGAATTACTCTGCATATAAAAGGGCAAGGGATGGAATCAGCTCTTAAGAGATTACTCAAAAACACCAGGTTTCTTCTCCTAGCCCAACAGGAATTCCGTAATATTTCAATGAACATAAAAGGTCCAGGAATTAGTCCTTCCACCAACAGTTTAATACAAGAGATCAATGTTTTCCTAAAAGAAGAACGTGGAGGGACTGAGGTTTCCCTCGAGGAAGAAGACAAGAAGGTCAGCTTCACACTGAACATACAAGCTGAAGGAACTGAAGATTCCACGAAGAGGTTAGTCGGCGACATCAAGGCTTTCCTTACCGAGGAAAAGGAAATCACAGAATATTCGCTGAATGTAAGAGGCCAAGGAATCCCTGGGCAACCCAACTCAGCAGAACAGCGGATCCGATTTACTCTGCATATAAAAGGGCAAGGGATGGAATCAGCTCTTAAGAGATTACTGAAAAAGACCAAGTTTCTTGTCCTAGGCCAAAAGGAATTCCGTAATATTTCAATGAACATAAAAGGCCCAGGAATTAGTCCTTCCACCTACAGTTTAATACAAGAGATCAATGTTTTCCTAAAAGAAGAACGTGGAGGGACCGAGGTTTCCCCCGAGGAAGAAGACAAGAAGGTCAGCTTCACACTGAACATACAAGCTGAAGGAACTGAAGTTTCCACGAAGAGGTTAGTCGGCGACATCAAGGCTTTCCTTACCGAGGAAAAGGAAATCACAAAATATTCGCTGAATGTCGAAGCCCAAGGAATCCCTGGGCAACCCAACTCAGCAGAACAGCGGATCCGATTTACTCTGCATATAAAAGGGCAAGGGATGGAATCAGCTCTTAAGAGATTACTCGAAAAGACCAGGTTTCTTGTCCTAGCCCAAAAGGAATTCCGAAATATTTCAATGAACATAAAAGGCGGAGGAATTAGTCCTTCCACCTTCAGTTTAATACAAGAGATCAATGTTTTCCTAAAAGAAGAACGTGGAGGGACCGAGGTTTCCCCCGAGGAAGAAGACAAGAAGGTCAGCTTCACACTGAACATACAAGCTGAAGGAACTGAAGTTTCCACGAAGAGGTTAGTCGGCGACATCAAGGCTTTCCTTACCGAGGAAAAGGAAATCACAAAATATTCGCTGAATGTAAGAGGCCAAGAAATCCCTGGGCAACCCAACTCAGCAGAACAGAGGATCCGATTTACTCTGCATATAAAAGGGCAAGGGATGGAATCAGCTCTTAAGAGATTACTCGAAAAGACCAGGTTTCTTCTCCTAGCCCAAAAGGAATTCCGAAATATTTCAATGGACATAAAAGGCCCAGGAATTAGTCCTTCCACGCACAGTTTAATACAAGAGATCAATGTTTTCCTAAAAGAAGAACGTGGGGGGACCAAGGTTTCCCCCGAGGAAGAAGACAAGAAGGTCAGCTTCACACTGAACATACAAGCTGAAGGAACTGAAGATTCCACGAAGAGGTTAGTCGGCGACATCAAGGCTTTCCTTACCGAGGAAAAGGAACTCACAGAATATTCGCTGAATGTAAGAGGCCAAGGAATTCTTGGGCAACCCAACTCAGCAGAACAGCGGATCCGATTTACTCTGCATATAAAAGGGCAAGGGATGGAATCAGCTCTTAAGAGATTACTGAAAAAGACGAGGTTTCTTGTCCTAGGCCAAAAGGAATTCCGTAATATTTCAATGAACATAAAAGGCCCAGAAATTAGTCCTTCCACCAACACTTTAATACAAGAGATCAATGTTTTCCTAAAAGAAGAACGTGGAGGGACCGAGGTTTCCCCCGAGGAAGAAGACAAGAAGGTCAGCTTCACACTGAACATACAAGCTGAAGGTACTGAAGTTTCCGCGAAGAGGTTAGTCAGCGACATCAAGGCTTTCCTTACCGAGGAAAAGGAAATCACAAAATATTCTCTGAATGTCGAAGGCCAAGGAATTCCTCGGATACCCAACTCAGCAGAACAGCGGATCCGATTTACTCTGCATATAAAAGGGCAAGGGATGGAATCAGCTCTTAAGAGATTACTCGAAAAGACCAGGTTTCTTCTCCTAGCCCAAAAGGAATTCCGAAATATTTCAATGAATATAAAAGGCCCAGAAATTAGTCCTTCCACCAACAGTTTAATACAAGAGATCAATGTTTTCCTAAAAGAAGAACGTGGAGGGACCGAGGTTTCCCCCGAGGAAGAAGACAAGAAGGTCAGCTTCACACTGAACATACAAGCTGAAGGAACTGAAGTTTCCACGAAGAGGTTAGTCGGCGACATCAAAGCGTTCCTTACCGAGGAAAAGGAAATCACAGAATATTCGCTGAATGTAAGAGGCCAAGAAATCCCTGGGCAACCCAACTCAGCAGAACAGCGGAACCGATTTACTCTGCATATAAAAGGGCAAGGGATGGAATCAGCTCTTAAGAGATTACTGGAAAAGACCAGGTTTCTTCTCCTAGCCCAAAAGGAATTCCGAAATATTTCAATGAACATAAAAGGCCCAGAAATTAGTCCTTCCACCTACAGTTTAGTACAAGAGATCAATGTTTTCCTTAAAAAAGAACGTGGAGGGACCGAGCTTTCCCCCGAGGAAGATGACAAGAAGGTCAGCTTCACACTGAAAATTCAAGCCCAAGGCGCTGACTATTCTATGAGACTTTTAGCCACTGGGATCAACGCTTTTCTTACTAGGGAAACGGAAATCACAGATCATTTCACTAAAACTGATGTTGAATGGATGGCTGGATCAGGAAACAGCATAGAATACAAAAAGCTCTTTACCCTGAACATAAGAGGACAAGGAACCGAACCATCTATTAAGAGATTAATCCAAAAGATCATGTTTCTTCTAAAAGGCAAAAAGAAGATCCATGATATATCCCTGAACATACAAGGCCAAAGAATTAGTACATCAATTACAAAATTAATCCAAAGCAGTAATGAGTTCCTGAACACAGAACACAGAGGGACTGAGGTTTCATACAAGGAAGACAGAAAGGTCAGCTTGACGCTGAACATATAAGCTCAAGGACCAGAAGTTTCCATGAAGATGTTAGTCACCAACATCAAGGCTTTCCTTACCAAGGAAAAGGAAATCACAGATCATTCCCTGAATGCTGAAGGTCTACAAATTGGTGGGGCACCCAACTCAGCAGAACAGCAGACCCGATTTACTCTGATCATAAAAGGCCAAGGGACGGAAGCAGCTCTCACCAGATTAGTTCGAATGATCAAACTTTTCCTTTCAGGCAAAAAGGAAATCAATGATATTTCCTTGAACATTAGTGGCCAGGGGATTAGTTTTTCTCTCAATAAATTAATCCAGGACATTAATTTTTCCCTTAATATTTAAGGTGAAAAGTCTGTTGCTTCCTTCAATAGTAAATGTGTTGAAGTGCAAAAGCATTGTTCAGTGCTAGATAACGGAGAGGTTAAATGTAGCAAAGTATTAAACTATAGCAAATGTCCTAACTAATACATTCTAGGCCTAATAGCTAATTTTTATCTTAACAGAGGTTTCCCAGTGAGCTGATTCCTTTCAGAATAAAACTTTCAAAGTCACATCAGAGATTGAAATGGATTCTTTTCTCAATATTGGAATTGTTCCCTGTGCACCAATATTTTTAATTTTTTTTTTTTTTTTTTGAATTTGAAACTATTGACGCTTAACAGAGGAGGCCAAAGGTCCAAACTTATTTTGAAAGAAAAAAACCTCTCCCATACACTTTGGGGAAAGAAAATCATAATGTAATTGAAGTACCATGACTCTTTCCAATATGCAATGGAAAGGATTCATTTAACCAATCCCAAAAGCAGAAGCACAGTGCAAGCACTTACAAGTGCAAAACAGGTCTTTAGCCCATTTCCATCCAGAGCATCCGCTAATAATAATAATAGTAATAATAATAATAGCCTCTGAAACAGACAGGAGAAGCCCCAAAAGAGTGCTAAGGGGTGTGGAGGGAAGGATATTCCATAGTGGGGGGGGGGGGAGCGAGATGAGCACCACAACCCCAGACTCAGCCACAACTGGACCTAATGGTCAGTGGTCCCCTTTACCTTTACAATTTCTGCAAGTACAGTGGTGCCTCGCAAGACGAAATTAATTCGTTCCGCGAATTTTTTCGTCTAGCGAATTTTTCATCTTGCGAAGCACGAAATCCCTTAGGAATGCATTGAAAATCAATTAATGCGTTCCTATGGTCAAAAAAAGTCCAAACGAAGCCAAATTTGGTACAACAAGAGTTTATTAAGTGCTCTTTAAAGTCACACATACTTTAAAGAGCATTTCAAAATTCAAACCCAGATTTTTTTTAAAAAAAACAGCAGAGTTGCCCAATGGTCACAGAAAATCATAAAAATGCAGAAAAAAACACACAAGCTTCCAGATTCTTGCAAACCCCTCCCCAACTGTTCCGCCAGCCACCCAGCACACAGAAATTCAAATCCAGATTTTTTTTAAAAAAACAGCAGAGTGGCCCAATGGTCACAGAAAATAATAAAAATGCAGAAAAAAACACAAGCTTCCAGATTCTTGCTAACCCCTCCCCAACTGTTCCCCAAGCCACCCAGCACACAGAAATTCAAATCCAGAATTTTTTTTTAAAAAACAGCAGAGTGGCCCAATGGTCACAGAAAATCATAAAAATGCAGAAAAAACACACACAAGCTTCCAGATTCTTGCAAACCCCTCCCCAACACCAAGTCCTTGAATTCCAAACACCCCAACCCAAAATCCAAAACCCGCCAAAAAAGTTTTAAAAGCTTAACTTACCAAATGGATGCAAAAGAAGTTTTGGAAAAGCTTCAAAAATCACCAAAGTCTTTAAAAACCTCAAAAAAGGCTACTATGTACACTGCGTTCTATGAGTTGCTCCTCGAAGTCAAGTCGCAACTGTATTAACAGTGTTAAGAAAAAGGAAACAAACTTGCAAGACATTTTCATCTTGCGAAGCAAGCCCATAGGGAAATTCGTCTTGCGAAGCAGCTCAAAAAACGGAAAACCCTTTTGTCTAGCGAATTTTCCGTCTTGCAAGGCATTCGTCTTGCGGGGCACCACTGTCATGTTGAATAGATGATCTCACAAACTCTACCAAAACAGAAAGGTCCTTTTCAATAACTATGGGTGTAAATGTGCCAAGGAGGTGCATAAACCATCATCCTCTTTTTGAGTCAAGTATAAAATCCTTTAGGTTGTTAGAGCCAAAGGAGCATCTGGACCTGTGTACTATTGGAGATAATCTTAAAAGGAAAGCCCCCGTGAATTTTTTAATGAAAGAACCTTTAAACTACAATGTATTAGACAAAAATACTAGTTAAGGGGAAAGTTCTGGAACATGAAAAACTGCTCAATACCTTAAGCTAGGAAATTAAATATAGGGGGAATATACTAACTAATATACTTCAGGTAAAATGAAGCATGGCTGTTCAAAGGTGTTGAAAAATATCCTATTAAGGTGGGAAAATATCATATTAAGGCTGTGAATGAGGTTGTAGACCTGGAAGTAGAAAACAATGCCAAGGAAGCGTGGGTTGATGAAGAATCTCTGGCATAATACAAGGTAGAGATAAGATGAAGACCATCTGGTAATATTGCAAAAGGAATCTGGAGTAAATCATATAAATAGCCTATTTTAAGTCCATGAGACTCACACTTCACAGGACAATGAACATCATTGGATTCAGAACATATCATATAACTCCTGGCTTGGTCAGAATCTTGCCTGCTAGGTGGCAGTCAACCAGTCTAATAAGGCATGCAATCTATCAACTATTTGTTTAATGAGTTCAGTTTCTAGAATAGGATGTGTGTGTTGAAGTTGTTTACTGCATATGAAAGCTGGATTAACAAATTTACGAATGAATAAAACATTGAAAAAGCATTCTGAATCTGTCTTCTCTTGGGTCTATAAAAAGGAATGCTGGTGGTGACTGAGAGCTGTATAAAATCTCTTTTTCATACATTCAGATACTCCAATAGTGAAAAAATGATAATCAATAACTCAATTGAATAATACATAGGTCATCTTTGCATGCCTCTTCAATCCAGTTGGCTTAGCAGGCCATTCTCCACTCTCCACCACAATGTGTATACAATTATCCCTATAGGTCTCCCCACCCCCCATTCTAACCCACAATAACTCAGCAATTGCGTCCAATTTACAGTAAAAGGTACCAATGCCTGTGAAAGTCATTGAAGTAGCCAACAGAGGAGACGAAAAAGGAATATGTACCCCTTCTGTTGGACAAATGAGAAAGCAGAACTTGAGAACTGCTGCCTCACCCATAGAAGGTGACCACTCAGATCTCCCCCGGTCATAATCATTAAATGGTTTTTCTTTCATTTATTAACCAATTAATATGAATCCTGTGAAGCGTCTAGAACATATTGAATAATGCAATAATACAGTACATAACACAATAATAACATGTACACCTGAAGAAGGGCTGAGGTGAGTTTATCAGATGGGGAGGCCAGTGCACATCATGCTGCCCCTAGTTTCCTTGACCTAAAAATAAAAATAAAAATGAAGTAACTTAAACTGCAAAAACAATTGTGCAGGGTGTGGGTGCTTTCCAGCGTTTCTCTTGGTTGGACAGATGTTGTGGTTGTGTTCAAGGTGCCATTAGCTCCTGGCTCTCCAGTAGCACCTTTTCTCCTTGAGGTCAAGGTTTCAGACCTTGAAAGGCTATGAGAGGTTGCTGGATTAAGCCTTCAGGACAGTATAGCTGTGTCCCACTCCCACAAGGATAGCTCCATTGGCGTAAGGAAAAGGAGGGTGTCAGGGACAGAGGGCATCACTTTGAGTAAGAGGGAAACATTCCCTTAGGATGGGCCAATTCCGACTTCCGGAGGTGGCGCCAACGGTAATGGCGGATTCCCTCTAATTCGGAGGGAACCCGCTCCACAGAAACAGGGTCGGATACCGCTTCGGCGCAGCGGGGACCCCTGAAATCACAGGCGGGTGAAGCCTGTGAACCTGGGACTCGGTGGGCACTGTTTGCGCCCCCCCAATCCGTGAAAGAACCCAGCAACGGGCTCCGGAACGGAGCAGGGAAGTGGCGCTATGCTGTGAGTCATCTGTTTCTTCTGTGGAGTGAAGCCGCGTAGCTGTTGCCGGAGAGCGCTGCCTTTCTTCCTTGACAATTTGACTGCGAAAATAATGATCCGTGAGTAGGATTACTACATAAATTAAAGGAACTGTACAAAAATTGAAAGTAATTGGCCGAAGCGGAGAGGTATAAAAGGGAAGTCTGCCTCCCGCTCTTGTAGAGAGAACAAAGCATTGAACTTGAAAGCGGAAGCTTTAAAAGACGCATAAAAGGATTACAATCTGATCATCTAGCCGGGATTCCCCCCCCCTCAATTTGGGGGAAGAGGGGGGGGAAGCTTTGAACATTATCTCCTCAAGAAGAAGTGAGAAAGAGGAGATAAAAACCACCGCTCAAACCCCCTGGAACGGGTTCCCAGTGACAGCAAAAAATCTAAGAGAATGTACTGTCTCTGAACGTATTTTGACAGCTAGTCCTGCATTTGAAATACAATTTGGATACAATATTGCTGAGAGGTATCTCCTGGTCCTAAAGTAACTGTCTAAGATAGATTGTTATCTTTCTGGTGAATTGGGGGATTTAAGGGAAAAGTAAAATACTTTAAGAACTTAATGACTGTTACAGTGTCCCCCTAGTGGAATTTGGAACTAGTTACAACTGCAGCTGGCCTGAGGAAATTTCTCACACTGTTTTCCTGGGACTTTCCATTTCAAAACAACTTTGACTCTGACCGTGTGACTGGCCTTGAGTTTTATCTAGAGGGGTATGGCAGATGGGAAAGAGAAGTTAGACTTGTTACAAGCAACAAGGTCTGGCAGATTATATCGCACAGACGGTGGATTGCAAAGGAGAGCCTCGACATCTGGCCCCCCTGGAGTTCCAACAGCAACCTCATCGGCACAACCTAAAACTAAAGGCATGGCAAGTGACGATGCCCTTGCTCAGGCACTGGCTAAAATTAATGAATCTTTGGATAGAATAAGTAAACAAGTGGCAGAGGCATCGGATAAGATTGATCAAAATACGACAAGTATTAACCAAAATACAGTAAGTATTAATAATTTGGGACAGAAAGTAAATACTAACACAGAAACTATTCAGAAATTATTACAGGAATCTGCCTCAACACATCAGATTGCTGAAGAGGCTAAAGAAATTGCTACAGCTACTGTTGCAGAGGTTCAAGAGAAGATACCACCGCTACATAAACAACTTGAAGACCAAAGGTCAATCCTGTCTATGATCGAGTTGAAGGAGAAACAAGTGAACTTAAGGGTCAGAGCTGTACCTGAAGTGGAAAAAGACAATTTAGTTGAATTTCTCACGCAGGAATTTTTAGATTTTTGGAATCCAGATTTGGGGAAAGACAGTTTTAAAATAGTGAATGCTTTTAGACTTGGAAAAGGAGGGGGAAAGAAGGTGAGAGATTGTTTGATCACTCTCCGAACAAAAGAAGAGAGAGACAAGATTTTGAGCTTGCATTTCCAGAAGACGCTGGAAATACAACAGTCAAAAGTGGAGATATTTAAGGATATTCCAAAACACCTTCTGGATCTCAGATCTAACTACAAAGACCTGGTTATCCTGTTGAGAAGCAACGGAATCAACTTTAGGTGGGAATTTCCTCAAGGCCTATCTTTTAGTTACAAAGGAAAGAAGAGGAAAATAAGATCGGAAGATGACAAAGACAAATTTTGGAGGGACCACGGAGAAGACCTACAGAATAAAGTAACAGGAGAGTTAAGAGCAACTGTAAGAGAAACTTTAGACATACCAGGACTATCTCTGGAACTAAAAGACCGCCTGAAAAACGTGATACCACCGACGGAACAGGAACAGGCACTAGGTGCTGTTGGAGGAGAACTAAAATAATTACATCATGGCCCTGCAACTACTAAGCTGGAATTGTAATGGCCTTAATTCCCCCCAGAAAAGGAAATCTGTGTTTCATGTATTAAAAAAGGAACAATTGGACTTGATTTGTTTACAAGAAACACATATAGCAAGATTACACAGGAAATTATTGATAAATAAAAGACTTGGTCAGGAGTTTATTTCATCGGACAAAGTTAAAAAAAGAGGGGTTGTGATTTATGCAAAGGACAGATTATTACCGAAATTTATTTTTAAAGATGACCAAGGAAGAATTCTGGCAATTGAAATTCAAACGGAAGGAGAAAAATTTTTGATAGTAGGAATCTACGCACCAAATGAAGGGAAATCTGAATTTTTTAAGAAGTTGCATGAGACTTTGATGGACTATTTGGATTATAACATGATTTTGATGGGAGACATGAATGGAGTGGTATCTACACATATGGACAAGGCACAAAGACAGGTAGTCACCAAGGATGGTAGACTACCGAAAACCTTTTTTGAGATGACAGACAACTTGGACTTAGTTGATATTTGGAGAACAAGGAACCCCATGGCTAAAGAGGGAACCTTCTTTTCTGAAGCCAAAATGACATGGACAAGAATTGACCAAATATGGGTAACTAGAGGAATGGCACCAAAGACAAGAAAGGTGGAAATCTGCCCGAAAACTTGCTCCGACCATAATGCTGTTAAGATGGAAATGAAACTAACACCAGATGGCTCCTTCAGATGGAGGATGAATGACACCTTATTTAGAGATGAAGAAGTGTTAAAGAAGGCCCCAAAAACCTTGAGAGATTATTTTGAGATAAATATGAATACCAACGTGGAAAGAAGAGTAATCTGGGACGCAAGTAAAGTGGTTATGAGAGGGTTTCTGATACAACAGAATGCAGTAAAGAAGAGAACTCAAAATGAGAAGAAGGATAAGATATTGGAGAAAATAAAGGAAAGTGAAAAAAGATTGAGAACAAATCCAAAATCTCAAGAGATTCTGAGAGAATTAAAGTTATACCAAGTACAATACATGAAAATGATGAATCAGGAAATAGAATGGAAAATTAAACAAATGAGACAAAAGACATTTGAGTCGGCTAATAAATGTGGGAAACTGTTGGCTTGGCAAATGAAAAAAAGACAAAAATTAAATACAGTTACGAATTTAGAAGTGGAAGGAAGGAATATACAGAACCCAGCGGACATTAGAAGTTGTTTCCAGAGGTACTTTAAACAATTATATACACAAGGGCCACTGAAAGGATCTGATTTAGATCAATTTTTGAAAACAAATGGATTACAAAAAATCTCTCAAGAAAATAAATTAATGCTGAACTATAAAATAACCGAACAGGAGATAGAAGGTGCCATTCAAAATATGCAATTGGGTAAGTCTCCAGGACCGGATGGACTGACTTCTAAATATTACAGATCCTTGAAAGAATGGTTAATACAACCTTTGAAAGAGGTCTGCAATGAAATAATGGAGGGGAAAAGAGCACCAGAGTCGTGGAAAGAAGCTTATATTACATTTGTACCGAAAACAGAGACTGAAAAGACACAGCTTAAGAACTACCGTCCCATATCATTACTCAATGTGGATTACAAAATCTTTGCAGACATTTTGGCTAAGAGATTTAAAAAAGTGTTGATGGAAGAGATTCATAAAGATCAAGCGGGCTTTCTCCCAGGAAGACACTTGTCTGACAATTTGAGGAATATAATTTATTTTGGAAAAACTAGAAGTGAATATAAATACTAAAGCAGTTTTGATATTTGTGGACGCGGAGAAAGCTTTTGACAATATTTCTTGGAGCTTTATGAAGAAGAACTTACAGGGTATGGGGGTAGGCCAAGGCTTTGAAAATGGTATAAGTGCAATTTATTCAGAACAAAAGGCTAAATTAATTGTAAATAATGTGGTGACGGAAGAATTTAAAATAGAAAAAGGGACATGACAAGGTTGCCCAATTTCCCCACTACTTTTTATTTCGGTCCTGGAGGTTTTGTTGAACATGATAAGAAGGGACCAGCTGGTTAAAGGTATACAGGTCAGAACTAAACAGTACAAACTGAGAGCATTTGCAGATGACTTAGTATTGACGTTGCAGGAGCCAGAATCTAGTACCAAAAGGGTTTTAGAATTGATTGAAGAATTTGGTCAGGTCGCAGGATTTAAATTGAACAAGTTAAAAACTAAGGTTTTAGAGAAAAATTTAACACCAATGGAGAGAGAAAGGTTTCAGAATGTGACAGGTTTAACAGTGGCTAAGAAAGTCAAATACCTGGGGAATAATATGACAGCAAAAAATGGGAATTTATTCAAAGATAACTATGAAAAATGTTGGGCTGAAGTGAAAAAAGATTTAGAAATTTGGTCAAATTTGAAGCTTTCACTACTGAGCCGGATTGCTGCGGTAAAAATGAATGTATTGCCTAGAATGTTATTTCTGTTTCAAACATTGCAAATTGTGGACAAAATGGACTGTTTCAAGAGGTGGCAGAGAGATATTTCCAGATTTGTCTGGCAGGGCAAGAAGCCCAGAATAAAATTTAAAATACTAACAGAAGTAAAGGAAAGAGGTGGATTTGCCCTGCCAGACCTTAAACTTTATTATGAATCAGCAGCTTTTTGCTGGTTGAAAGAATGGCTGCTTCTTGAAAACACTGACATTTTGGATTTGGAAGGTTTTAACAATGTATTTGGATGGCATGCATATCTGTGGTATGATAAGGTTAAAGCACATAAAGCATTTAAAAATCACATTGTCAGGAAAGCATTGTTTAATGTTTGGATAAGATACAAGGATTTATTGGAAAACAAAACTCCAAGGTGGCTGTCACCAATGGAAGCGAAAGCCTTGAAAAAGCTCAATATGGAGGCCAAGTGGCCGAAATATTGGGAAATCTTGGAACAAGATGGAGATAGATTGAAATTGCAGAGTTTTGAAAAATTAAAAAACAAAGTGCGAGACTGGCTTCATTATTATCAGATAATGGAGGTATACAATTTGGACAAGAAAATTGGCTTCCAGGTGGAAAAATCAAAATTAGAAACAGAACTGTTAGAACCCAAAACTAAGACTTTGTCAAGAATGTATAACTTGCTGCTGAAATGGAACACTCAGGATGAAACGGTGAAATCTGTTATGATCAAATGGGCACAAGATGTAGGACACAACATTATGTTTGCTGACTGGGAACAGTTATGGACCACAGGTATGAAATTTACGGCATGTAATGCCATAAGAGAGAATATTATGAAAATGATATACAGGTGGTACATAACCCCAGTCAAGCTTGCAAAAATCTACCATTTGCCCTATAATAAATGCTGGAAATGTAAAGAAACTGAAGGTACATTTTTTCACCTTTGGTGGATGTGCCCAAAGATTAAGGCTTTCTGGGAGATGATATATAATGAATTAAAAAAGGTATTTAAATATACCTTCTTGAAGAAACCAGAGGCCTTTCTCCTGGGCATAGTCGGCCAATTGGTGTTAAAAAGGGACAGAACTTTCTTTATGTATGCTACAACAGCAGCAAGAATACTTATCGCAAAGTATTGGAAGACACAAGAGCTACCCACACTGGAGGAATGGCAGATGAAATTGATGGACTATATGGAATTGGCGGAAATGACTGGCAGAATCTGTGACCAGGGAGAAGAGTCGGTGGAAGAAGATTGGAAGAAATTCAAAGATTACCTACGGAAATATTGCAAAATTAAAGAATGTTAGAGTGATGTTGGATTGAAATGAAGTGGCTTCTAGCTGTACAGGCTTTAAAGTTAATATATAGATCAAGATCAAGGATTAGGATTAAAAAAAAAGTTAAAAGAAATGGAAAATTGGCTTTTAGTAGGTTAAAACTTAATGTTATATTATATTAAGATTAAGGATTGGGATTAAAAAGGAGGGAAAGGAATTGCTGGACAAACAAATTGAACTGGAATACAAAAGAGGGAGGTATGAGGAGGTCCGGGAAATAAGTTAATGTAAAAGTTAAGATGAAAAGATGGAATTGTTTTTAACTGTTTTTTCTTTCTTTTTCTTTTGCATTTTGTATTTTGTATGGTGTATTTCTCTTTTTATTTTTAAACTTCTTTTTTCCCCCTCTTATTAAGATGTCTCTTTTTATGTGAAACTTCAATAAATATCATTTAAAAAAAAAAAAAAGGATGGGCCAATTCCTTGGGGAATGAACAGCTATTCTCTTGTGCCATGGGTAGTTCTCCAAGGGGTGTAGGGCTTCTAGTAGTGGGTGATTTGCTCATTAAGAACATAGATAGTTGTGTATGCGATGAAAAGCCAGGAACTCCAAGATGTACAGGGTACAGATAACCAGGCACAGCTTTGTAGGCATGGATGAGACAATCTACTGGACATTTGAAACATGCCAGAGTGTGTGCAAAGTAGTCCACACAGATGGAAACACTGAAGAGACACAAAAATATATTTGCATGATTTAATAACAAAATTCCTCTAACATACATCTTATTTAGTGTCTATAATCATCACCCACCCACCCACCCACCCACCAGGGGGCAAAGTAAAATACATACTACACATTATATATCATTGACAATTGCTGACGCAGCTAATTACAGTGACTTATCAGCACCTACTACACTGCTACACAGCTGTAAAACTAGGTCAGGATATGCACCTTGGCTTTTAAAGGGGTCCACACACTGTGGAAAAATAATGAACCCTAACGTTTAAACAACATTTCCCCTGTGGTTCATAACTGTGGAACAGAAACGTAAAGGATATTCTGTACATATCTTTCATGTGTGACCTTCAGAGTGCCTTAGTAAAAATGTCAGCAATTTGGTTGTCACCTGAAACATACTGAAAAGCGATTATTTTGTCAGCAATTAGCTTATTTGCAAATTGCAAACATAATCTCAAAACTCTAGTGCGTTGCGTATTAGTTTCTGAAGACAGAAGAGCGAGTCCACTCTGGGAATCGAGGTAGACATTGACTGGTAGTGTTACTTGTATCTGTAGATCTGCAAATACTTGTAGGTACCATTCTACATTGCAAATAGCCTGAGTGCATGCGCATAATTCACTCTCCATCGTGGAGAGACATATAATGGTTTGTTTTTGGGACTTCCATTCAAATGGACACCCGTTATAGCAGAAAACCATACCAGACACACCCCTGTAATTATTTTGTTTTACTGCATGAGATGCATAGCAAAAAATTTCAAAACCTGAATTGACACTTGATATGGAAATGATTGCCTCCACACCCAGCACATTCTGATTTGTCCTTGTACCTCTTTTTGAACTTCCTGCGCTCCTGCTTCGTCTGGTATACGTCATTGTCTTTGCTGGGGGATGCTTCATTACTGCTAGCCTCCTCATGGTGCACTGGGATTAGCTTCTTATCAGGATGCAGGCTGCTGTCCTTGAGAATCTCCTGGGCGAAGAGTTCAGCAGCTTTTGAGGCCACAGCCTCCTCAATGGTCTTCTGCAGTGTGAGTTCTGGCTTCGAGAGAAGACGCCGTTGTGTAGCCTTATTGGAATTCACCGATTGGGTCTGCGTTGCTCCGGGACAGGAGGAAGGTAGTCAAATGACACCTGAGGTTGATTCAAAGAAAGAGTTTATTCTGCTCTCCGGATAGCAGAAGGCACTTGCGTGATCAAGTCCACAGCAAGTCCAAAGAAATGACAAGTTTCATGCAGTATTTATATCCTCCAGACACCCTCTCCCCCTTCCCCAGCCACGTCAACTTGTATACGCAGGTTGACTTCACATATGTTCCTGCTCTGGTACTCTCAACCATAAAAGGATCTTCCTTCCTGTACTTCTGACCATAAAAGGATCTTCCTCTTCCTACTCTTATCTGGGAAGACGTAATCGTCCCAAGGTACTGGCCAGTATTCTCGTGTCAGTGCTATAATCTGGGGCCGAATCATTCGTAACATCATTTTATGCATCATATTTTGCAAGCATTACGTTAAGCAGGGTATACAGGAGCAGAAAAGAAGCAAGATTAGTCCATTAACATCATTACAAGTCCTCTAAGCCAGTGTTTCCCAACCTTGGGCCTCCAGCTGTTTTTGGACTACAACTCCCATCATCCCTAGCTAGCAAGACCAGTGGTCAGGGATGATGGGAATTGTAGTTCAAAAACAGCTGGAGGCCCAAGGTTGGTAAACACTGCTCTAAGCCACCCAAGGTTCAGAAGCCACTGAGTCAACCAAGATATGTCCCATCCGTTCCAGGTTGGGACAGGAACATGGGCTACTTTCTCTCTTTCTGTTGCCAGGTGTCGAATAGCTATACCATGGTCAGAGCCATGGTCAGAGATGTTAAAGCCACAGGCTCCTTCTGTCAAATTTAATGCAGCCCAAAATCCGGCGGAAGCCAAAATCGGGGCCGTAACTGAGGACTCATTCCAAGGCACAAGGAGGAGGGGTACTCCTCCCAAAGCATCTGTAGGTCACAGAGTGCAAGAGGTTCCGGGTGCAGACTGTACAATTGGTTCGGTTTTGCAGAATAGGCTTCCATTTCTGCGTGTTGCGGGCACCCCATTCTCTCATTAGCCGCTGGGTTACCTTAAGTGGTGTGGGCACGGCGATGGCCAGAAATCAGAAGACTACCATCCCGGCTAAAACCATGTCCCCCCACAGCCCTACCTGCATCATTTGGGCACAGGGATCTATTTCTTTCCTAATACCTTCTTCTTCTAATACCGAGGGTACCTCCCACAAAGCTATATACAAAGCTACATATTCAAAGGGAAAGAAAAGAAAATGTCCTCTTTTAGTCCACGCTGGATTTTTCCTGTGCCGTGCGTAGAGATGCCAGCTTCCAGGGGTGGCACCAGCAGGGCAGTTGTCTGGTGGGTGCTGAGCCGATGCGGTGAGGAGAAGCGTGAGGCGGCGTCTGTAGGGCACCGAGAGATGGTGAGTCGAAGGGCTTGGTGTAGATCAATTGTAGCAGTACAATCTCATACTGCCTGGGGTTTGCTTCATCCTTCAAATCAGGCCTGCTGGAATATATGCAGTCAGGTGTTGGAGGCCCATTCTCTCCCATAGGTGGTGGCGTAACCGGGTTAAGAACCTCAGTAACTTGAAGCTGCAACTGCGGGTGCAGGAGCAGTGCTTGGCAAAGGGAGATAGAAAAATAAGTTCCTTTCATGTCCAACAATGCTGGCCCAGCGTGAGGAGTGACGCACGTGGTTTCCTGTCCAAAGGTGAACTGTCAGCTTTTGTAATCAGAGTGGCAGCAGTCACTGCTGTTCGCATGCAGGGAGGCAAACTTTGTTTCGTAGTGGTTAATCGGCTATGGGTTGGTCATCATCAGGGTCTAACAATTACCTTGATAAAATTACCTTGATAAAAACATATTTCGCCATGTGCAAATGGCTCTGGGTACCTACTAGGTCCACAAATCACCATATAGCATATATTCAATACACACACAAAAAACGACAATTTGAGCCCAACAAAGGACTGCTGGACATCCAAAGGGCCCCATTACCCCATTAATGCCTTCTGTTTCTTCAGCCAATTCCCATCCCTGTACTCTGCTGCCCTCAGGACCAAAGGTGCTACGCCCACTTTATCACTATATGATCTTATATACTGAAACACCCTTTTGTACTGTCATTTTGTCCACTTCACCTCTTTTTCTTAGGTCCTTTCTAAATTCTTCAGTCCCAACATCATCATTATTATTTTTTCCCCTTCCTTCTCTCTCTCTCTCTCTCTCTCTCTCTCTCTCTCTCTCTCTCTCTCTCTCTCTCTTGACACTGACACAAAGATGAAGTATGTTAACAAGGTAACACAGGTGATGATCTGGCATCTGAAATCATTCACACAAACAGAAAGCTTAAAAACACATAAAAAACATGTACCAGATGCTGGCTCTTCTCGAGGGTTAAATGTGATTGTAGAATACACACACACAAATTGCAAGCAGAGATTAAATCACAAAAGAATGAGATCCTCTTGGAAGGTAGCATATTACCGTGATTATCCTACCTTTGCCTTTTAAGATATGCTTCTATCTTAAACTCTTTCTGCAGAATATTTACTGCGAAAGGGTGTTCTGTTGGGCTGCATTTGAAAGTTGATTGACCGTCCTTCCCAGTTTTCCCTATTATTATCTATTATTTATCTGCAAATGATTTAATCTTGATATACTTATTCCCGTACTTAATGGACTTGGGACAGTGGTTCAGTTATAATTATGGTACAACAATAAGTTAAGTGCTACCTGCTGTATGGCTGAATTTTCTTATAAGAAAACATCTGTTGACAGTCAGAAAGGGTATTCCTATTAAACAGGAGGAATAAGCAACTCATGCTGACTAAATATAAACTCATTTCTGCATCTGTATATATCACACACAGAAGAAGACAGAGTGCAACTCAACTTTTTTTGCATATCTATTTAATTCAATCCTATGCAGAGCAGATGGGGGGGTTGAGGACTTTGATTGTACATTTGTGTTCTTCCTCTTCCTTCCTTCCTTCCTTCCTTCCTTTTTTTTTTTTTTTTTTTTTTTGATGGAATCCTTTCTGATTCCTCCTGCATTTTTGGTCCTGCTTGCATATGCTACAGAGAATGTAAACAAATCTTACACTACAGAAAAGCTCTGTAGCTTTTGTGTATCACTGTAGCTTTGTGTACACTGTATCTTAAGTGTATTCTGCTGAAGGACAAAGCTTGCTTGGTGTTATTTGCTTTATGAATTAAGGTCCCAGTCTCCCAATACACACATTTGCTATTTCACCCCAACACTCTTCCTACATGGATTCACACACACACAAAATTCTTATCAAGTAGTTACAGGGATATTAAACTGGAGTGTGCCTGAATTTGCGTCAGTGTAACCATGTTTGATAATAATAAAATACTGCACATTTATGTAATTCAGACATACAAATTATAATGCACTTTTACCTTCAGTTGGGCCAGTGTTCACAACATTCTGTTTTACTTAGCATTTTGGTTTGAAAACCCAAGTTCCACTTTCTCTGCACTTCCTGCAAGATTGTATATTATTAAACAATAAAAGGCACAATTTTCCAAGAGAACATATGTCTTGGAATTGCATATAATCCCCACCAGGCGTCAGAAACTGGCAGATATTACTCAGAAATTTCAAAATTAATGCCCAGATAATTCATATCTTTCCCCCCTGGGTGGTCGCAAATATAAACTTGAAAGTCTTTTGATACATTCATATAAAAGTTCATTTACACCTTACATACTTCAGATAGAAATGGTTCTGGAAAATGCAGTTACAATCAGAACACAAAATTCTTCCTCTTCCAATTATTCACCATGGTTCATTGTACATACTTTCTCCATTTACCTTAATACATCAATTTGCATGCAAACATTAAAAATCACTTTTCCTTCAAAGGAACCATACATAAGGTAACTTTGTTCAATATTGCCTTTCACCCAAGAGAAACCTAGGAGGAATCACCTACTGGGTAACTGTATCAATAAGCCTTGAGGTATTTGTCTATCAACATCTTAATTCTGCTGTCACTAATGCATTTGACAACTTTGGAGGGTCAATCAACCCAAAGAGCTTCAATCCAAAGATACCTCCTTGGACATCTATTAATTGAAAATTGAGATGGCTCTGAGTGTACATGCCAGGAGAGGTCTTAGGCAAAATAATTTTTATTTCCCTGTTCACATTAGTCTGTGGAAAGTGTTCCAGAACAAACATCTTATATGAGAAAGGGAGATCTTTCATGGGAGGGAAATACTAAAAAAGCACAAACAACATTCCAGGTCCCTATTCTTGCTGTTAATTTATGGATGGTTAGCTGTCCAGCCAGCCAAAAAGAGGGCTGTTCCATAATATATTATATTCTTAGTTCTTAATTCAGAATTCTTTAAAAGTTGGTTTTTACTCATGAAAACCTCAACCAATAATCTGAGTGCATTTTAACAGCGCATGCAAGACTTTGACCAAGTGTGTCGCTGGTCACACACAGCCTTTATGCAATTCAGCTTTTACTATATTTAGTAAACTCTCTCTCAGTAATAGCATCTTAATATATTACTTTCTTAACATATTACTTTCATAGTAACAGATGGTTGTTCCTCAGTGGTCTTCTGCAGTGTGAGGTCTGGCTTGGCAAGAAGACGCCGTTGCAGACGGTTGTTCCAAACCCTGCAGACAATTTGATTTGAGTTCTAAGTCTCAGAACTCACAGTGCAGTGCGGCCTTTCGGAGGGTGGTGATGTAGCTGTTGATCGACTCCCCCTCTGCCTGGTCCTGGTGGTAGAACGCATTGCAACAGCAATTTTGGACAGCTTTGGAGTGTAGTGGTTTTTGAGCTTCTCTTTTAGCATGTCCCATGGCGCTGCCTGGACTGCTAGTGGCAAGACCAAAACTTGGGCTGTCCTAAACACCTTAGGCCCACAGAGGCTGAGGAATAGGCCCCACTTATGCTCCTTTGACCCTTAGTGGCCAGGGTGAGAACTTCAATAAATAATAATAATAATAATAATAATAATAATAATAATAATACCATAACTTTTTATATTTTTACTTAGATGCCAATGGTGAAACAGCATTCTCCACCACCCAAACACTCCTTAGGATTGCCACTAACAAATGTCAATAATTATTAAAGGTTTTAGTTCATTTTTGAATGGGCAAGGTGAATAATGCCAGTCCACATGGTTGAAGCCGGAAGGGGATCTCAAATTCTACAGCAAGAGAGAAAAACCACAGCAGAACACATTACAACTTCCCTGTCTTCTAAGAGACTTGATTTCATTAGCTTCTCCAAAACCTAATGTCCAAGACTTAATGTTCAAAACTTAACATTTACTTACATGTACGCTTTTTGGATTAATGTCCCTTTGAGAAGGAGAATGATGAAAGAAAAGCACAGTGCCTTATTCTTCAAGAGATAAGGTGTTCCAGGGAGAGGAAGCACTGGGCAGTACATTAGCTGAAGGAACTTTTCAAGGTTCCCTGGATACAGAGATATATTGTATCTTACTTATATTAAGGACCCTGAACCATGCCTGTGCCACCCCTCCTGACTGTATGTGGCAAAGCTAAAATTTCTGCCATGCACCTCGCCATTTGAGTAAACTAATGGGATTTCACTCCTGTTGCTGTGATCCCAAAATGAGGATTTTAAATATTTTCATGAGAGCCAGTGTGGTGTAGTGGTTAAGAGCGGTAGTCTCGTAATCTGGGGAACCGGGTTCGTGTCTCCGCTCCTCCACATGCAGCTGCTGGGTGACCTTGGGCCAGTCACACTTCTTTGAAGTCTCTCAGCCCCACTCACCTCACAGAGTGTTTGTTGTGGGGAGGAAGGGAAAGGAGAATGTTAGCCGCTTTGAGACTCCTTAAAGGGAGTGAAAGGCGGGATATCAAATCCAAACTCTTCTTCTTCTTCTTCTTCTTCATATGGAAAGTGTCCAGGGACACACAATAGCATCATAGTATGATGTACAGGAATCATGCTTTCCTGAGAGAATCATAGAATAGAATCATAGAATCATAGAGTTGGAAGAGACCACAAGGGCCATCGAGTCCAACCCCCTGCCAAGCAGGAAACACCATCAGAGCACTCCTGACATATGGTTGTCAAGCCTCTGCTTAAAGACCTCCAAAGAAGGAGACTTCACCACACTCCTTGGCAGCAAATTCCACTGTCAAACAGCTCTTACTGTCAGGAAGTTCTTCCTAATGTTTAGGTGGAATCTTCTTTCTTGTAGTTTGGATCCATTGCTCCGTGTCCGCTTCTCTGGAGCAGCAGAAAACAACCTTTCTCCCTCCTCTATGTGACATCCTTTTATATCTTTGAACATGGCTATCATATCACCCCTTAACCTCCTCTTCTCCAGGCTAAACATGCCCAGCTCCCTTAGCCGTTCCTCATAAGGCATCGTTTCCAGGCCTTTGACCATTTTGGTTGCCCTCCTCTGGACACGTTCCAGTTTGTCAGTGTCCTTCTTGAACTGTGGTGCCCAGAACTGGACACAGTACTCCAGGTGAGGTCTGACCAGAGCAGAATACAGTGGCACTATTACTTCCCTTGATCTAGATGCTATACTCCTATTGATGCAGCCCAGAATTGCATTGGCTTTTTTAGCTGCCGCGTCACACTGTTGGCTCATGTCAAGTTTGTGGTCAACCAAGACTCCTAGATCCTTTTCACATGTACTGCTCTCAAGACAGGTGTCCCCCATCTTGTATTTGTGCCTCTCATTTTGTTTTGCCCAAGTGCAATACTTTACATTTCTCCCTGTTAAAATTCATCTTGTTTGTTTTTGCCCAGTTCTCTAATCTGTCCAGGTCGTTTTGAAGTGTGATCCTGTCCTCTGGGGTGTTAGCCACCCCTCCCAATTTGGTGTCATCTGCAAATTTGATCAGGATGCCCTTGAGTCCATCATCCAAGTCGTTGATAAAGATGTTGAATAAGACCGGGCCCAAGACAGAACCCTGTGGCACCCCACTAGTCACTCTTCTCCAGGATGAAGAGGAACCATTGATGAGCACCCTTTGGGTTCGGTCAGTCAGCCAGTTACAAATCCACTGAGTGGTAGCATAGTCAAGACCGCATTTTACCAGCTTCTTTACAAGAATATCATGAGGCACCTTGTCAAATGCCTTGCTGAAATCAAGGTAGGCTACATCCACTGCGTTCCCTTCATCTACCAGGCTTGTAATTCTGTCAAAAAACGAGATCAGGTTAGTCTGACATGACTTATTTTTCAGAAATCCATGCTGACTATTGGTGATCACAGCATTCCTTTCTAGGTGCTCAAAGACTGTTTGCTTAATGATCTGCTCCAGAATCTTCCCTGGTATTGATGTCAGACTGACTGGGCGGTAATTATTTGGGTCCTCTCTTTTCGCCTTTTTGAAAATAGGGACAACATTTGCCCTCCTCCAGTCTGCCGGGACTTCGCCTGTTCTCCAGGAATTCTCAAAGATGACTGCCAGTGGTTCTGAGATCACATCTGCCAGTTCTTTTAATACTCTTGGATGCAGTTCATCTGGCCCTGGAGACTTGAATACATCTAAACTAGCCAAGTATTCTTGTACTATCTCCTTAGTTATTCTGGGCTGTGTTTCCTTTGCTGAATCATTTGCTCCAAATTCTTCAGGTCGGGCATTGTTTTCTTTATCGGAGAAGACTGAGGCAAAGAAGGCATTGAGGAGTTCAGCCCTTTCTGTGTCCCCTGTTTGCATTTCACCATCTTCTCCTCTGAGTGACCCCACTGTTTCTTTGTTCTTCCTTTTGCTACGGACATACCCATAAAAGCCTTTTTTGTTGCTTTTAACCTCTCTAGCAAGCCTGAGTTTATTCTGTGCTTTAGCTTTTCTGACTTTGTGTCTACACGTGCTGGCTATTTGTTTGAATTCCTCTTTGGTGGTTTCCCCCCTTTTCCATTTTTTGTACACATCCTTTTTTTAATCTTAACTCAGTTAAAAGTTCTTTAGATAGCCACCCTGGCTTCTTTAGGCACCTTCCATGTTTCTGTCTCATTGGTATTGCCTGACGTTGTGCTTTTAGTATCTCCCTCTTAACAAACTCCCAGCCATCATGAACTCCCTTTCCTTTTAGTATTACTGTCCCTGGGATCTCACCCAGCACTTCCCTAAGTTTTATGAAGTCGGCTTTCTTAAAGTCAAAAAATTGAGTCCTAGTATGCTTGGCTGCTCCTTTCCGCTGTATAGTAAACTTCAGAAGAGCATGATCACTCGCGCCTAATGATCCTTCCACTTCTACCCCACTAACCAGGTCATCAACATTGGTTAGGACCAGATCTAAAATGGCTGTTCCTCTTGTTGCTTCTCCCACTTTCTGGACAATGAAGTTGTCTGCAAGGCCAGTGAGGAATCTGTTTGACCTTATGCTCTTGGCTGAGTTTGACATCCAACAAATATCCGGGTAATTGAAGTCCCCCATTACTACTATCTCCCTTCCTTTTGCATGCTTGGCCATCTGTTCCAGGAAGGCATCATCTATGTCCTCCGTTTGGCTTGGGGATCTATAGTAAATTCCCACAATGAGGTCACTGTTATTCTTCTCTCCCTTAATTTTGACCCAAATGCTCTCACTTTGGCTTTGAGGTTCTAAATCTTGGATCTCTTCACAGGTATACACATCCCTGACATATAATGCCACTCCTCCTCCTTTCTTGTCTGGTCTGTTTCTCTGAAATAGATTGTATCCCCCCATTATTACATTCCAATCGTGGGACTTATCCCACTAGGTTTCAGTGATGCCTATTATGTCATATTTAGTTTGCTGTACCAAGAGCTCAAGCTCATCTTGTTTATTTCCCATGCTTTGCACATTAGTGTACAGACATTGAAGTCCATTAATCATTCCCCCGTGACTCTTATTTAAGGATTTTTTCCTCCCACCACTAGGTCTGTGTGCTGTTTGCTCCATTTGGTCTATGACATTTGGATGATCATCTTCATCAATTGATAGACTCCTACCTTCAGGAGCACTGTCTCCCTCCCCCACATTAGTCAGTTTAAAGCCCTCCTGATGAGGTTTCTGAGATTTTTGGCAAAAACATTTCTCCCAACCGTTGTGAGGTGCAGCCCATCGCTTGCCAGAAGTCCATCTTCAAGAAACTGCAGTCCGTGATCTAAGAATCCAAACCGTTCCTGTTTACACCATTTGCGAAGCCAGCTGTTCACTTCCACTATTTTCCCCTCTCTCCCTGGGCCACGTCGTTCAACTGGGAGGACAGATGAGATCACAATTTGTGCATTTAATTGCTTCAATTTCCTGCCCAGAGCCTCGTAGTCTCTTTTGATCTTCTGGAGGCTATTGCTTGCAGTGTCATTGGTTCCCACATGAACCAAGAGGAAGGGGTATTTGTCAGTGGGTTTTATGATTCCTTGCAGTTGTTCAGTTACATCTTGGATCTTAGCCCTGGGGAGACAGCACACTTCCCGAGACATCTTGTCAGGCCCACAGATCACTGCTTCTGTTCCCCTCAGTAGGGAATCCCCTATCACCACTACACGCCTCCTCTTAGGTTTGGTCGGGGTTCTTCCGTGAGCTGTCCGCTCCAAGGTCGCCTGCACATTCCCTGAGGACTGACTTTGCTGCTCGTCTTCATATACCTGATCGACTGTAATGAGGGAGAGATCCTCAAATGGAGTCTGCTCTTCGTCTTCCATGCTAGGGGAGAGGACCTCAAAGCGATTGTGTATTTCTAAACAATCAGAGCGAACCCTGGGCTTCCTACTTCTTTGAGTCACGTTTCTCCATATATCTGGCTCCTGTGTTGGTGGACTAGCGTCCTTCTCAGGGGAGTCCCCTGTCTCCTCCTTGGTGGAGACGGTGTGCTCTGTTGCTTCCAAGAAGAGCTCCAGCTCTCTAATTCTTTGGAGCGTAGCTACACGTTCCTCCAGTTGCTGGACTTTGTTGCTGGACACGTTCCTCCAGTTGCTGGAAGAAAAATCTTGGAAAAATTACTGAGGCAAGAAGGGGTCCATGGCTGCAGTCCATGCATATTCTTCAATTGGTAGGAAGAAGCACAAAATGAGGTGCAACTTTGGAGATTTCCTCCACTATTATCTGAAGAGCGCATTGCTGCTTTCCTTGTTGCCACAACTTGTATTCATTTTTTGGACTTAGCTTGTAATATTTGTAGTGCATTGTAGTCTTCTACTACTTTGTACATGCTTACATTGGCAGTCATTGTTGCTTTTAACAATAAAACAAATGAGGAAGGAAGAAGGTAAACCAATACCAGGTTGCCTTGTCATTGAATATACAGTATCAGCTCTATCTCCATTTTCTAGAGCAGCAGCAGGGGTCCAACACCCAGAGAGGATAATTAGAGCCTCTGAATACCACTTGTGGGTGTGGCACACTACTGTGGTCATGTCTTGTTGGTGGGCTTTCCATGTGCATTTGGTTGGCCACTGTCAGAACAGGATCTTGGATGAACCTTTGGTCTGATCCAACAAGGGTCTCCGTTTGAGAGCCAATGTGGTATAGTGGTTAAGAGCGGAAGACTCATAATCTGGTGAGTCGGGTTCACGTCTCCGCTCCTCCACATGCAGCTGCTGGGTGACCTTGGGCCAGTCACACTTCTCTGAAGTCTCTCCGCCCCACTCACCTCACAGAGTGTTTGTTGTGGGGGAGGAAGGGAAAGCAGAATGTTGGCCGCTTTGAGACTCCTTCAGGTAATGATAAAGCAGGATATGAAATCCAAACGCTTCTTCTTCTCCTTTTGGTCACATCTTCTTGCCAGTCATGGGAGCAGTGGTGCCAGAAAAGGTGAGGACTGCCTCATCAACCGAAAGTGCATGCCAAACTAATCCAGATATTTTGCCCAGTTCCCCCCAAATACTAAATGTGGCCTTATTCTTTAAAACAGCAGCAACAAGGCAATCTTGTTTTAAGACAAAGAGACTCAAAGTGCTCACCATACTAATTTGTACATACTGTTCAGTTCATTTTACTACTTTTAGCCATGAACTATAGCAGCAGGAAACAGGAAGAAAAATACAATTTAATGAAAACACTAAAATTATTGAGCTGTATTTTATGTCTTTTTGGTGCTCCAAGACTTCATGAGGAGTACTGGACTTCCTGCTAACACATCAGTGCTTTTAGGATACCAAATCCTAGGGCTGACGTGTAAGTGCCATTTGCAGACCTATAAATACGTGAGCATGCAGTCTTTTGGATGACACAGGAAATCGAGAGCACTCTTGGTCTCCCTTCTTTGGTTTCCAACTTGGCATTCCCAGTCAAACTTCAGCAATGCAGATCAGCATCTTTTACATCATTGCCCTTTCAGGGATGCTCTTAGCTTCTCCAGGTAAGGCATAGATCAAAATCAGAATATTCAAACATAATGTGAAAATTGGGGTTCGTTAACTAGCATGGCTTTCTCCTCCACTTCTGCTAAAGACTTTTTCTTCAAGGCTAATATGAAAGCCATATGGCTTGATCTATGATGCTCCCTCTCCTCTCTCTTTCTAAACCTCTCTCTTTCTCTCCTTCTGCACCTACTCTCAACACTTCCCTCCTTCATTCTTGTTTTCCTTGTTCCATGCTGTCGTCCTTCTCAGACTCTGCCCCATCATCCAATCCTGTTCACACCATCTCTTTGCTATGCTGCATTTTCCAGATTTATGAGGGTGTATGTAAATGTGTTTTGAGCATGAGATAAGGATTTCCAATATTAAGGATTGTCTGATATTGATAAATATTTGACTTTTGCTGCCATGTGAAGTGCAAAGTCTTATGGACTGGGGCGGGAGAGTGCTAGAGTCCTGTCTGATCGAATTGCATGGAATCCATTCCAATCTGTTACCTCCGAGGATGTGGACAGGCTGCTTGGACAAGTGAAATCAACCACCTGTTTTCTTGAACCTTGCCCATTCTGGCTAATAAAAGTGAGATGGGAAGGGCTGGGAGATGGGTTTTGCAAGGTGGTGAATGCTTCCCTCTGTGAGGGAGCTTTCCCAGACCCGCTGAAAGAAGCGGTCATTAAACTGCTTCTTAAATTAAACCTCCTACTATCGCCCAGTCTCAAATTTTCCATTCTTGGCAAGGTGATTGAGCAGGTGGTTGCTGAACCATGCCTGGTTCAACCATGCCTGGAGGATGCATACCACTTGGATCCCTTCCAATCGGGATTCAGGCCTCATCATGGGACTGAAACTGCCTTGGTCACGCTGTTCCGCATCCTCCAGGCATGCTATCGCCCAGTCTCAAATCTTCCATTCTTGGGCAAGGTGATTGAGCAAGTGGTTGATGAACAACTCAAGGCACGCCTGGAAGAAGTAGACCATTTGGATCCATTCCAGTCGGGATTCAGGCCTCATCATGGGACTGAAACTGCCTTGGTCACGCTGTTCCGCATCCTCCAGGCATGCTATCACCCAGTCTCAAATCTTCCATTCTTGGGCAAGGTGACTGAGCAAGTGGTTGATGAACAACTCAAGGCACGCCTGGAAGAAGTGGACCATTTGGATCCCTTCCAGTCGGGATTCAGGCCTCATCATGGGACTGAAACTGCCTTGGTCTCACTGATCGATAATCTCTGGTGGGTTAGGGACAAAGGGGAAAGCTGTTTCCTAGTTCTGCTGGATCTCTCAGCAGTCTTCAATACCATCAACCATAACATCCTACTGGACTGTCTAGATGGGCTGGGAGATGGGGGCACTGTTATACAGTGGTCCCGCTCCTTCCTCCTGGGCCGTGTCCAGAAAGTGATGTTGGGGGATGAGTGCTCAGACCCCTGGGCTCTCACTTGTGGGGTGCCTCAGGATTCCGTCCTCTCCCCCGTGCTTTTTAACATCTATACGAAGCTGCTGGGAGAAATCATCAGGGGGTTTGGGCTGGGTGTGCATCAATATGCAGATGATACCCAGCTCTACCTCTCTTTCATATGGGAATCAGTGAAGGTAGTGAAGGTCCTGTGTGAGTGCCTGGAGGCGGTTGGAGGATGGATGGTGGTTAACGGCTTGAGGTTGAATCCTGACAAGACAGAAGTACTGTTTTTGAGGGACAGGGGGTGGATGGGGGTGGGGGACTCCCTGGTCCTGAATGGGGTAACTGAGCCCCTGAAGGACCAGGTGCGCAGCCTGGGAGTAATTTTGGACTCACACCTGTCCATGGAGGCGCAGGTCAATGCTGTGTCCAGGGCAGCTGTCTACTAGCTCCAGCTGGTATGCAGGCTGAAACCCTACCTGAATGCAGACTGTCTCGCCAGAGTGGTGCATGCTCTAGTTATCTCTTGCTTGGACTGCTGCAATGGACTCATTGTGGGGCTACCTTTGAAGGTGACCTGGAAACTACAAGTGATCCAGAATGTGGCAGCTAGACTGGTGACTGGGAGCAGCCGCCGATACCACATAACACCAGTGTTGAAAGACCTACATTGGCTCCCAGTACATTTCCAAGCACAATTCAAAGTGTTGGTGCTGACCTTTAAAGCCCTAAATGGCCTCTGCCCAGTATACCTGAAAGAACATCTCCACCCCCATCATTTAACGCAGACACTGAGGTCCAGCTCTGAGGGCCTTCTGGCGGTTCCCTCACTGTGAGAAGCAAAGTTACAGGGAAGCAGGCAGAGGGCCTTCTTGGTAGTGGCACCCGCCCTGTGGAACACCCTCCCATCAGATGTCAAAAAAATTAACAACTATCCGACTTTTAGAAGACATCTGAAGGCAGCCCTGTTTAGGGAAGCTTTTAATATCTGATGATTTTAAATCTTTTGTTGGAAGCCGCCCAGAGGGGCTGAGGAAACCCAGCCAGAGGGGCGGGGTATAAATAAATTATTCTTATTATTAACAATAGCTGCAAAAGTCACTCTGTCCCAATAAATAACCTATTTTCACTATTTTTCCTCTCAGCCTGGGAAGAAGAGTGGTCTGTTGAATTGCAGATGACTCAATAATGAACCTTATCAGTTTTTTTGGCAAGTTCACAGACTCCTTTCATCCTTCCATCCAACTGAAGACAAATGAGTAATTACAGTACACTTCCAACTAAATTAAATTACAAGTCTTTTTAGGGTTATCCAGTTCACTCTGTAAATAATAAAGGGTGGGCAAGAGTCAGCTCTAATTTTCCATCATAAACCTTTTGCAAAATAGAGCTTCCCTCCCTTTACCCTTTTTTTCTGCACACACAGTTCCGTTGAATGTTATATTCTATATCTATAATCCAATTTATTCCCTCCTCACTTGTACAAGTATAATTTGAACTAACATTGAAAGGAGGGTTGCCGAATCATAAATGTAGAGAAGAAAACTTTATATAAAGAAACTGTAGGGTCCCCTCACCCTACACCGTCTTTTACACTGAATGAAGTCTTCTCTCAAGTTCAAACCTTAAAGTCCTTGCAGTTGGTTCTGTTCTGTAGTTTGTGATCTCATCTCTTCTAGCATGCACCTGTACTTTAGTCCAAATTAAGCTATAATAATAATAATAATAATAATAATAATAATAATAAAATTTATTTATATCCCGCCCTCCGAAGCCGGGCTCAGGGCGGCTAACAACAATAAAACAGGACAATAGTACAACACAACACAGCACTCTAAAATCATTCCTTATAAAATTAATTCAAATTAAACCACTGGCAACCATTGGGCCACAGCTCCATGAAGATTGCCGAAGGAGGGAGTCAGGATGTGCCCTGGCCAAAGGCCTGGTGGAACAGCTCTGTCTTGCAGGCCCTGCAGAAGGATGTTAAGTCCTGCAGGGCCCTGGTCTCTTGTGACAGAGTGTTAAAATGCAATTTAAAATGCAGCCTCATTTTAAAAGTAGTCCATAGATCAAAAGCGTAAGGAGAGGGAAACAAAAGGGTCTGACTGAGTCCGCCAGGCGGAACAGCTCTGTCTTACAGGCCCTGCAGAAAGATGTCAAGTGCCGCAGGGCCCTAGTCTCTTGTGACAGAGTGTTCCACCAGATCGGAGCCACAGCTGAAAAAGCCCTGGCTCTAGTTGAGGCCAGCCTAACCTCTCTGTGGCCTGGGACCTTCAAGATGTTTTTATTTGAAGACCGTAAGTTTCTCTGTGGGACATACCAGGAGAGGCGGTCCCGTAGGTACGAGGGTCCTAGGCCGTATAGGGCTTTAAATGTTAAAACCAGCACCTTAAACCTGATCCTGTACTCCACCAGGAGCCAGTGCAGCTGGTATAGCACCGGGTGAATGTGATCTCGCAGCGAGGACCCTGTAAGGAGTCTCGCTGCAGCATTCTGCACCCGCTGGAGTTTCTGGGTCAGTCTCAAGGGCAGCCCCACGTAGAGCGAGTTACAATAATCCAGTCTGGAGGTGACCGCCGCGTGGATCACAGTGGCTAGGTCAGGGCCAGAGAGGTAAGGAGCCAACTGCTTAGCTTGGTGGAGATGGAAAAATGCTGCCTTTGTTATAGCTGCAATCTGCACCTCCATGGAAAGGGAGGTGTCGAAGATTACACCCAAACTCCTAACAGACGGTCTGGCACTAATTGCACCCCCGCAAGAGATGGGAGTTGCCCCCCCAATCCCATATCGTCCCGTCCCAGCCACAGGACCTCTGTCTTCGAAGGATTTATTTTCAACCGGCTCCCATGTAACCATCCAGCCACAGCTTCCAAACATCTGGTCAGTGTGTCTGGGGCCGAGTCAGGATGGCCATCCATCAACAGATAGAGTTGGGTGTCATCAGCATATTGATGGCAACCCAGCCCCAAACTCTGGACAAGCTGGGTGATGGGGCGCATAAAGATGTTGAAAAGCATCGGGGAGAGTATCGCACCCTGAGGTACTCCACACACCAAGGAGTGGCGCGATGACAATTCCCCCCCAAGCGCCACCCTCAGTCCCTGACCAGAGAGAAACGAGCGCAGCCATTGAAGGACTGTGCCCTGGATCCCCACATCGGCAAGGCGGTGGTCCAGGAGTTTGTGATCGACCATGTCGAAAGCTGCTGACAGATCTAGAAGAATCAGCAGCCCCGACCCACCTCGATCCAGCTGTCTACGAAGATCATCTGTTAGGGCAACCAGAGCCGTCTCGGTCCCATGACCAGGCAGGAAGCCGGACTGGAATGGATCCAGAGCCGATGTTTCATCCAGAAACCCACCAAGCTGTTCAGCAACCGCTCTCTCAATCACCTTACAAATGGAAGATTCGAAACCGGGCAGTAATTGGATAGATCTAAAGGATCTAATGATGTTTTCTTTAAGAGCGGGCGCACCACTGCCTCCGTCAGTTCCCCTGGGAATGTCCCCGTGCCAAGGGACAAATTAATGATATCCCCCAGGAGGGCCCGCACCTCGTCTGGACACGCTCTAATCAGCCAAGAAGGGCATGGGTCGAGAGGACAGGTGGTGGGCTTTCCAGCTCGGAGGAGTCTGTCCACATCGGCTGGGGATATCCGGTTGAAGTGCTCCAATACTGGACAGTCGAGGGGCCTCCAGTTCCTTTATTGTATCCAAATTGGCAGGGAGGTCATGGCGGAGCAACAAGACCTTCTCCGCAAAAAAAGCTCGCAAATGCCTCACAGCTGTGTGTTAAATTGTTATTTAAATTTGGCTGTCCCTCAAGGGACGTTAAAGACCTAATTATACTAAATAATTGCGCTGGGCGAAAGCTAGCGGATGCAATGGAGGCCGAGAAGTATAACTTCTTAGCAGCCTTCACCGCCATCTCGTAGGTTTTCATAAAAGCCCTATAAGATGTTCTTGAGGCTCCGTCACGGGCACCCCGCCATACTCGCTCTAGCCGTCTGAGGTCCCGCTTCATTTTCCGGAGCTCCTCGGTAAACCAGGGAACCCGGGTTCTGTGGGGTCGCAGAGGGCGCTTAGGTGCGATCTCATCGATGGCTGCCAGGAGCTGGATATTCCAGCCCTCAACAAGCTCAGTCAATGATTCGCCAGGGGGAGCAAGGTCCCGCAAGGCTTGGCAGAATCTATCAGGGTCCATCAGCCTCCTGTGAGGAGGGAGTGGCATCAGCATGGATGTTGAAGTCCCCCAATACCAATAGGTTAGGGAACTCCAAGGCCCAGCCGGCCACCGCCTCCAGTAGGCCTGACAGGGTGGCTGCTGGTGCACTAGGTGGCCGGTACACTAGCCAGACAGCCAAGCTCTCCTCGGAGCCCCACACTAGGCCAACACATTCAATGCCGGGGATCGATGGTGATGGTAGAGCCCTGAAAGGACAATCTTCCCGGATTAATAATGCCATGCCTCCCCCCCCCGGCCCACAGTCCGCGACTGGTGGAGGACGGAGAAACCCGGGGGCGCCATCTCTCGTAAGGAAACTGTTTCCCCTTCGCGCACCCAGGTCTCCGTCACACAAGCCAGGTTGACCCCCTGCGAGGTAAAGAAATCTCGCAGGGTGGTGGTTTGTTGCCTATAGACCTGGCATTGCACAGCACCAGTGACGGAGGTGAGTAATCCTTGCTCACCCTACCCTCGTTCCTCGGGATGAGGCGAAGCTCTAATTATCAGGAGAGCCTCTTCTTTTTAATGGTGGCGTAGGTGGATTTTCGGCAGCTGAAGTGCTTATGCACTCAGCACCTCCCGGCCTCCCACATTTCATGCTCGAGCGAGAGCCAGGTACCATGATGAACTGTGAGTAAAGCCTCTCTGTCCCTGCGAGGAACTTGCAAAAATAATTACCCTCAATCATCCTTCTTTTTCCTTTGACAATGATTTCCCATTTGCAGCATTTTTGGTGTCCCATGTTGAGCTCCTAATGCCTTACTCAGAATGGAATCTGCAGGAGAGATTCTACATAATTAGTTATTTATTTACATAATTAGCTAGAACTTATAATTAAGAAAGATTTGCAACAATAACTTAAAAGACACAAAATTTTAAAACTAAAATAAATTATACCTAATTAAGAATCACATCAAACGCACTAGTTGAAATTCACATCTTATATTGGCTCATGTTAAACCTTAAACCCAATGGTTTAGCTCCATTGATGTCAGCAAAGCTCAGGTGCTGACAGGAGGAGGAAAAGCAGGCATAGGGAGAGGACAGCTAACACTGGAAGGCAGAGAGGAGGGGGAGAGCTGCTGTAACCTGAGCGCTGAACAAAGGGGAGGAGAAAAACAGGGCCAGAGGGACAGGCAGCTGTGTGAGAGCCACGATAGAGACTTTGGTATGCAGGAAGCATTCTCTCCCAAATCTCATAGGAGCTTGAAAGTGGCGAAAGATACTGGAAGAGAAGGTGGGGGCTTCTGTGCTGGGGAAGGGGGAGGAGCTCATCCTGGGAAACTCCATCTTCTGAGGAGGAGGATGAGTAGAGGAGCTATGTCCTAGTTTGTTGTTTTAGCAATAAATCTGAAATAAATAACAGCCAGAGTCATCTCACGTTTGTGGGAGAGACCAAGCCATAACAATTGACTATAATTTTGCCTCAATTTGGGAGAGACTATCACACCATGGTTTCACCTCTCAGTTCTACAAGATTTAAGTACCCTAAGAGCTGGGATGTAGACCTCCAAGACTACAACTCTATCTACTTGCAATGGTGTGCTTTCGAACTGCTAGGTTGGCAGAAGCTAGGACAAAGCAACGGGAGCTCACCCCATCGTGCGGATTCAAACTGCCAACCTTACAATTGGCAAGCCCAAGAATCTCAGTTGTTTAGACCTGAGCACCACCCACATCCCAGTGGAAAAGCCCTAATAGAGGCCTACAGAATACATATCGATCTTAAAGTATAGAATGAGACAAATCATATGCCAATGAGAGATTGAAGCTTAGAGAGTGAACATGAAATTCAGTTTACAAGGATTGACTTTCACTCTGCTCTGAATCCACCAGGTGATTCTTGCTCCCGTCTGCACTAGGTAGAGAAGAACACTAATTAAACTGACAGGATTTGTATAAATGCTGAAACTCAAACATAGCAGTCGGTAATTCAAAAGTACTAAAAATATGCAAAGTCCTGTTGTTATTAGAGAGTATCCAAAAGAGAATCCAAACTCCTGTTATTATTAGAGAGTATCAATTCAGTAGAAATGATGGCAATCTAGAAGAAAGAGAAAGTTCAACCATGATGGTTGGTATTAGATGTGTCAGAATTTAAGAAATGACTATTGCTAAGTAATCCCATTTTCCCGTCCCAGATGGTGGCATGAGAGTTGATTCTCCAGAAAAGGTTTGCTCCGTGGAAGAAGACAAGAAGGTCAGTTTCACAATGAACATACAAGCTGAAGGAACTGAAGTTTCCATGAAGAGGTTAGTCGGCGACATCAAGGCTTTCCTTACCGAGGAAAAGGAAATCACAGAATATTGTCTGAATGTCGAAGGCCAAAGAATCCCTGAGCAACCCAACTCAGCAGAACAGCGGATCCGATTTACTCTGCGTATAAAAGGACAATGGATGGAATCAGTTCTTAAGAGATTACTCAAAAAGACCAGGTTTCTTCTCCTAGCCCAAAAGGAATTCCGTAATATTTCAATGAACATAAAAGGCCCAGGAATTAGTCCTTCCACCTACAGTTTAATACAAGAGATCAATGTTTTCCTAAAAAAAGAACGTGGAGGGACTGAGGTTTCCCCCGAGGAAGAAGACAAAAAGGTCAGCTTCACACTGAACATACAAGCTGAAGGAACTAAAGTTTCCACGAAGAGGTTAGTCGGCGACATCAAGGCTTTCCTTACCGAGGAAAAGGAAATCACAAAATACTCTCTGAATGTCGAAGGCCAAGGAATCGCTAGGCAACCCAACTCAGCAGAACAGCGGATCCGATTTACTCTCCATATAAATGGGCAAGGGATGGAATCAGCTCTTAAGAGATTACTCGAAAACACCAGGTTTCTTCTCCTAGCCCAAAAGGAAATCCGAAATATTTCAATGAACATAAAAGGCCCAGGAATTAGTCCTTCCACCTACAGTTTAATACAAGAGATCAATGTTTTCCTAAAAAAAGAACGTGGAGGGACTGAGGTTTCCCTCGAGGAAGAAGACAAGAAGGTCAGCTTCACACTGAACATACAAGCTGAAGGAAATGAAGTTTCCACGAAGAGGTTAGTCGGCGGCATCAAGGCTTTCCTTACCGAGGAAAAGGAAATCACTGAATATTCGCTGAATGTAAGAGGCCAAGGAATCCCTGGGCAATCCAACTCAGCAGAACAGCGGATCCGATTTACTCTGCATATAAAAGGGCAAGGGATGGAATCAGCTCTTAAAAGATTACTCGAAAAGACCAGGTTTCTTCTCCTAGCCCAAAAGAAATTCCGAAATATTTCAATGAACATAAAAGGCCCAGGAATTAGTCCTTCCACCAACAGTTTAATACAAGAGATCAATGTTTTCCTAAAAGAAGAACGTGGAGGGACCGAGGTTTCCCCCGAGGAAGAAGACAAGAAGGTCAGCTTCACACTGAACATACAAGCTGAAGGAACTGAAGTTTCCACGAAGAGGTTAGTCGGGGACATCAAGGCTTTCCTTACCGAGGAAAAGGAAATCACAGAATATTCGCTGAATGTAAGAGGCCAAGGAATCCCTGGGCAACCCAACTCAGCAGAACAGCGGATCCGAATTACTCTGCATATAAAAGGGCAAGGGATGGAATCAGCTCTTAAGAGATTACTCAAAAACACCAGGTTTCTTCTCCTAGCCCAACAGGAATTCCGTAATATTTCAATGAACATAAAAGGTCCAGGAATTAGTCCTTCCACCAACAGTTTAATACAAGAGATCAATGTTTTCCTAAAAGAAGAACGTGGAGGGACTGAGGTTTCCCTCGAGGAAGAAGACAAGAAGGTCAGCTTCACACTGAACATACAAGCTGAAGGAACTGAAGTTTCCACGAACAGGTTAGTCGGGGACATCAAGGATTTCCTTACCGAGGAAAAGGAAATCACTGAATATTCGCTGAATGTAAGAGGCCAAGGAATCCCTGGGCAATCCAACTCAGCAGAACAGCGGATCCGATTTACTCTGCATATAAAAGGGCAAGGGATGGAATCAGCTCTTAAGAGATTACTCGAAAAGACCAGGTTTCTTTTCCTAGCCCAAAAGGAAGTCAGAAATATTTCAATGAACATAAAAGGCGGAGGAATTAGTCCTTCCACCAACAGTTTAATACAAGAGATCAATGTTTTCCTAAAAAAAGAACGTGGAGGGACCGAGGTTTCCCCTGAGGAAGAAGACAAGAAGGTCAGCTTCACACTGAACATACAAGCTGAAGGAACTGAAGTTTCCACGAAGAGGTTAGTCGGCCACATCAAGGCTTTCCTTACCGAGGAAAAGGAAATCACAGAATTATCACTGAATGTAAGAGGCCAAGGAATCGCTGGGCAACCCAACTCAGCAGAACAGCGGATCCGATTTACTCTGCATATAAAAGGGCAAGGGATGGAATCAGCTCTTAAAAGATTACTCGAAAAGACCAGGTTTCTTCTCCTAGCCCAAAAGGAATTCCGTAATATTTCAATGAACATAAAAGGTCCAGGAATTAGTCCTTCCACCAACAGTTTAATACAAGAGATCAATGTTTTCCTAAAAGAAGAACGTGGAGGGACCGAGGTTTTCCCCGAGGAAGAAGACAAGAAGGTCAGCTTCACATTGAACATACAAGCTGAAGGAACTGAAGTTTCCACGAAGAGGTTAGTCGGCGACATCAAGGCTTTCCTTACCGAGAAAAATTTAATCACAGAATATTCTCTGAATGTCGAAGGCCAAGGAATACCTGGGCAACCCAACTCCGCAGAACAGCGGATCCGATTTACTCTGCATATAAAAGGGCAAGGGATGGAATCAGCTCTTAAGAGATTACTCGAAAAGACCAGGTTTCTTGTCCTAGCCCAAAAGGAATTCCGAAATATTTCAATGAACATAAAAGGCAGAGGAATTAGTCCTTCCACCTTCAGTTTAATACAAGAGATCAATGTTTTCCTAAAAGAAGAACGTGGAGGGACCGAGGTTTCCCCCGAGAAAGAAGACAAGAAGGTCAGCTTCACACTGAACATACAAGCTGAAGGAATTGAAGTTTCCATGAATAGGTTAGTCGGCGACATCAAAGCTTTCCTTACCGAGGAAAATGAAATCACAAAATATTCTCTGAATGTCGAAGGCCAAGTATTCCCTCGGCAACCCAACTCAGCAGAACAGCGGATCCGATTTACTCTGCATATAAAAGGGCAAGGGATGGAATCAGCTCTTAAGAGATTACTCGAAAAGACCAGGTTTCTTCTCCTAGCCCAAAAGGAATTCCAAAATATTTCAATGAACATAAAAGGTGGAGGAATTAGTACTTCCACCTTCAGTTTAATACAAGAGATCAATGTTTTCCTTAAAAAAGAATGTGGAGGGACCGAGGTTTCCCCCGAGGAAGAAGACAAGAGGGTCAGCTTCACACTGAACATACAAGCTGAAGGAACTGAAGTTTCCACGAAGAGGTTAGTCGGCGACATCAAGGCTTTCCTTACCGAGGAAAAGGAAATCACAAAATATTCTCTGAATGTCGAAGGCCAAGGACTCCCTGGGCAACCCAACTCAGCAGAACAGCGGATCCGATTTACTCTGCATATAAAAGGGCAAGGGATGGAATCAGCTCTTAAGAGATTACTCAAAAAGACCAGGTTTCTTGTCCTAGCCCAAAAGGAATTCCGAAATATTTCAATGAACATAAAAGGCGGAGGAATTAGTCCTTCCACCTTCAGTTTAATACAAGAGATCAATGTTTTCCTAAAAGAAGAACGTGGAGGGACCGAGGTTTCCCCCGAGGAAGAAGACAAGAAGGTCAGCTTCACACTGAACATACAAGCTGAAGGAACTGAAGTTTCCACGAAGAGGTTAGTCGGCGACATCAAGGCTTTCCTTACTGAGGAAAATTTAATCACAGAATATTCTCTGAATGTCGAAGGCCAAGGAATACCTGGGAAACCCAACTCCGCAGAACAGCGGATCCGATTTACTCTGCATATAAAAGGGCAAGGGATGGAATCAGCTCTTAAGAGATTACTCGAAAAGACCAGGTTTCTTGTCCTAGCCCAAAAGGAATTCCGAAATATTTCAATGAACATAAAAGGCGGAGGAATTAGTCCTTCCACCTTCAGTTTAATACAAGAGATCAATGTTTTCCTAAAAGAAGAACGTGGAGGGACCGAGGTTTCCCCAGAGGAAGAAGACAAGAAGGTCAGCTTCACACTGAACATACAAGCTGAAGGAATTGAAGTTTCCATGAAGAGGTTAGTCGGCGACATCAAGGCTTTCCTTACCGAGGAAAATGAAATCACAAAATATTCTCTGAATGTCGAAGGCCAAGTATTCCCTCGGCAACCCAACTCAGCA
The DNA here is from genome assembly GCF_964106645.2 of Podarcis pityusensis. Classification (NCBI taxonomy): domain Eukaryota; kingdom Metazoa; phylum Chordata; class Lepidosauria; order Squamata; family Lacertidae; genus Podarcis; species Podarcis pityusensis. The sequence goes on from NC_138026.1 coordinate 115,897,687, forward strand.
GAACAGCGGATCCGATTTACTCTGCATATAAAAGGGCAAGGGATGGAATCAGCTCTTAAGAGATTACTCGAAAAGACCAGGTTTCTTCTCCTAGCCCAAAAGGAATTCCGTAATATTTCAATGAACATAAAAGGCGGAGGAATTAGTCCTTCCACCTTCAGTTTAATACAAGAGATCAATGTTTTCCTAAAAGAAGAACGTGGAGGGACCGAGGTTTCCCCCGAGGAAGAAGACAAGAAGGTCAGCTTCACACTGAACATACAAGCTGAAGGAATTGAAGTTTCCATGAAGAGGTTAGTCGGCGACATCAAGGCTTTCCTTACCGAGGAAAATGAAATCACAAAATATTCTCTGAATGTCGAAGGCCAAGTATTCCCTCGGCAACCCAACTCAGCAGAACAGCGGATCCGATTTACTCTGCATATAAAAGGGCAAGGGATGGAATCAGCTCTTAAGAGATTACTCGAAAAGACCAGGTTTCTTGTCCTAGCCCAAAAGGAATTCCGTAATATTTCAATGAACATAAAAGGCGGAGGAATTAGTCCTTCCACCTACAGTTTAATACAAGAGATCAATGTTTTCCTAAAAAAAGAACGTGGGGGGACCAAGGTTTCCCCCGAGGAAGAAGACAAGAAGGTCAGCTTCACACTGAACATACAAGCTGAAGGAACTGAAGTTTCCACGAAGAGGTTAGTCGGCCACATCAAGGCTTTCCTTACCGAGGAAAAGGAAATCACAGAATATTCGCTGAATGTAAGAGGCCAAGGAATCGCTGGGCAACCCAACTCAGCAGAACAGCGGATCCGATTTACTCTGCATATAAAAGGGCAAGGGATGGAATCAGCTCTTAAAAGATTACTCGAAAAGACCAGGTTTCTTCTCCTAGCCCAAAAGAAATTCCGTAATATTTCAATGAACATAAAAGGTCCAGGAATTAGTCCTTCCACCAACAGTTTAATACAAGAGATCAATGTTTTCCTAAAAGAAGAACGTGGAGGGACCGAGGTTTCCCCCGAGGAAGAAGACAAGAAGGTCAGCTTCACATTGAACATACAAGCTGAAGGAACTGAAGTTTCCACGAAGAGGTTAGTCGGCCACATCAAGGCTTTCCTTACCGAGGAAAAGGAAATCACAGAATATTCGCTGAATGTCGAAGGCCAAGGACTCCCTGGGCAACCCAACTCAGCAGAACAGCGGATCCGATTTACTCTGCATATAAAAGGGCAAGGGATGGAATCAGCTCTTAAGAGATTACTCGAAAAAACTAGGTTTCTTGTCCTAGCCCAAAAGGAATTCCGAAATATTTCAATGAACATAAAAGGCCCAGGAATTAGTCCTTCCACCAACAGTTTAATACAAGAGATCAATGTTTTCCTAAAAAAAGAACGTGGGTGGACCAAGGTTTCCCCTGAGGAAGAAGACAAGAAGGTCAGCTTCACACTGAACATACAAGCTGAAGGAACTGAAGTTTCCACGAAGAGGTTAGTCGGCCACATCAAGGCTTTCCTTACCGAGGAAAAGGAAATCGCAAAATATTCGCTGAATGTAAGAGGCCAAGGAATCGCTGGGCAACCCAACTCAGCAGAACAGCGGATCCGATTTACTCTGCATATAAAAGGGCAAGGGATGGAATCAGCTCTTAAGAGATTACTCGAAAAGACCAGGTTTCTTGTCCTAGCCCAAAAGGAATTCCGAAATATTTCAATGAACATAAAAGGTGGAGGAATTAGTCCTTCCACCTTCAGTTTAATACAAGAGATCAATGTTTTCCTTAAAAAAGAACGTGGAGGGACTGAGGTTTCCCCCGAGGAAGAAGACAAGAGGGTCAGCTTCACACTGAACATACAAGCTGAAGGAACTGAAGTTTCCACGAAGAGGTTAGTCGGCGACATCAAGGCTTTCCTTACCGAGGAAAAGGAAATCACAAAATATTCTCTGAATTTCGAAGGCCAAGGACTCCCTGGGCAACCCAACTCAGCAGAACAGCGGATCCAATTTACTCTGCATATAAAAGGGCAAGGGATGGAATCAGCTCTTAAGAGATTACTCGAAAAGACCAGGTTTCTTGTCCTAGCCCAAAAGGAATTCCGAAATATTTCAATGAACATAAAAGGCGGAGGAATTAGTCCTTCCACCTTCAGTTTAATACAAGAGATCAATGTTTTCCTAAAAGAAGAACGTGGAGGGACCGAGGTTTCCCCCGAGGAAGAAGACAAGAAGGTCAGCTTCACACTGAACATACAAGCTGAAGGAACTGAAGTTTCCACGAAGATGTTAGTCGGCCACATCAAGGCTTTCCTTACCGAGGAAAATTTAATCACAGAATATTCTCTGAATGTCGAAGGCCAAGGAATCGCTGGGCAACCCAACTCCGCAGAACAGCGGATCCGATTTACTCTGCATATAAAAGGGCAAGGGATGGAATCAGCTCTTAAGAGATTACTCGAAAAGACCAGGTTTCTTGTCCTAGCCCAAAAGGAATTCCGAAATATTTCAATGAACATAAAAGGCGGAGGAATTAGTCCTTCCACCTTCAGTTTAATACAAGAGATCAATGTTTTCCTAAAAGAAGAACGTGGAGGGACCGAGGTTTCCCCCGAGGAAGAAGACAAGAAGGTCAGCTTCACACTGAACATACAAGCTGAAGGAATTGAAGTTTCCATGAAGAGGTTAGTCGGCGACATCAAGGCTTTCCTTACCGAGGAAAAGGAAATCACAAAATATTCTCTGAATGTCGAAGGCCAAGGACTCCCTGGGCAACCCAACTCAGCAGAACAGCGGATCCGATTTACTCTGCATATAAAAGGGCAAGGGATGGAATCAGCTCTTAAGAGATTACTCGAAAAGACCAGGTTTCTTCTCCTAGCCCAAAAGGAATTCCGAAATATTTCAATGAAGATAAAAGGCGGAGGAATTAGTCCTTCCACCTTCAGTTTAATACAAGAGATCAATGTTTTCCTGAAAGAAGAACGTGGAGGGACCGAGGTTTCCCCCGAGGAAGAAGACAAGAAGGTCAGCTTCACACTGAACATACAAGCTGAAGGAATTGAAGTTTCCATGAAGAGGTTAGTCGGCGACATCAAGGCTTTCCTTACTGAGGAAAATGAAATCACAAAATATTCTCTGAATGTCGAAGGCCAAGTATTCCCTCGGCAACCCAACTCAGCAGAACAGCGGATCCGATTTACTCTGCATATAAAAGGGCAAGGGATGGAATCAGCTCTTAAGAGATTACTCGAAAAGACCAGGTTTCTTCTCCTAGCCCAAAAGAAATTCCGTAATATTTCAATGAACATAAAAGGTCCAGGAATTAGTCCTTCCACCAACAGTTTAATACAAGAGATCAATGTTTTCCTAAAAGAAGAACGTGGAGGGACCGAGGTTTCCCCCGAGGAAGAAGACAAGAAGGTCAGCTTCACATTGAACATACAAGCTGAAGGAACTGAAGTTTCCACGAAGAGGTTAGTCGGCCACATCAAGGCTTTCCTTACCGAGGAAAAGGAAATCACAGAATATTCGCTGAATGTCGAAGGCCAAGGACTCCCTGGGCAACCCAACTCAGCCGAACAGCGGATCCGATTTACTCTGCATATAAAAGGGCAAGGGATGGAATCAGCTCTTAAGAGATTACTCGAAAAAACTAGGTTTCTTGTCCTAGCCCAAAAGGAATTCCGAAATATTTCAATGAACATAAAAGGCCCAGGAATTAGTCCTTCCACCAACAGTTTAATACAAGAGATCAATGTTTTCCTAAAAAAAGAACGTGGGTGGACCAAGGTTTCCCCTGAGGAAGAAGACAAGAAGGTCAGCTTCACACTGAACATACAAGCTGAAGGAACTGAAGTTTCCACGAAGAGGTTAGTCGGCCACATCAAGGCTTTCCTTACCGAGGAAAAGGAAATCGCAAAATATTCGCTGAATGTAAGAGGCCAAGGAATCGCTGGGCAACCCAACTCAGCAGAACAGCGGATCCGATTTACTCTGCATATAAAAGGGCAAGGGATGGAATCAGCTCTTAAGAGATTACTCGAAAAGACCAGGTTTCTTGTCCTAGCCCAAAAGGAATTCCGAAATATTTCAATGAACATAAAAGGTGGAGGAATTAGTCCTTCCACCTTCAGTTTAATACAAGAGATCAATGTTTTCCTTAAAAAAGAACGTGGAGGGACTGAGGTTTCCCCCGAGGAAGAAGACAAGAGGGTCAGCTTCACACTGAACATACAAGCTGAAGGAACTGAAGTTTCCACGAAGAGGTTAGTCGGCGACATCAAGGCTTTCCTTACCGAGGAAAAGGAAATCACAAAATATTCTCTGAATTTCGAAGGCCAAGGACTCCCTGGGCAACCCAACTCAGCAGAACAGCGGATCCAATTTACTCTGCATATAAAAGGGCAAGGGATGGAATCAGCTCTTAAGAGATTACTCGAAAAGACCAGGTTTCTTGTCCTAGCCCAAAAGGAATTCCGAAATATTTCAATGAACATAAAAGGCGGAGGAATTAGTCCTTCCACCTTCAGTTTAATACAAGAGATCAATGTTTTCCTAAAAGAAGAACGTGGAGGGACCGAGGTTTCCCCCGAGGAAGAAGACAAGAAGGTCAGCTTCACACTGAACATACAAGCTGAAGGAACTGAAGTTTCCACGAAGATGTTAGTCGGCCACATCAAGGCTTTCCTTACCGAGGAAAATTTAATCACAGAATATTCTCTGAATGTCGAAGGCCAAGGAATACCTGGGCAACCCAACTCCGCAGAACAGCGGATCCGATTTACTCTGCATATAAAAGGGCAAGGGATGGAATCAGCTCTTAAGAGATTACTCGAAAAGACCAGGTTTCTTGTCCTAGCCCAAAAGGAATTCCGAAATATTTCAATGAACATAAAAGGCGGAGGAATTAGTCCTTCCACCTTCAGTTTAATACAAGAGATCAATGTTTTCCTAAAAGAAGAACGTGGAGGGACCGAGGTTTCCCCCGAGGAAGAAGACAAGAAGGTCAGCTTCACACTGAACATACAAGCTGAAGGAATTGAAGTTTCCATGAAGAGGTTAGTCGGCGACATCAAGGCTTTCCTTACCGAGGAAAAGGAAATCACAAAATATTCTCTGAATGTCGAAGGCCAAGGACTCCCTGGGCAACCCAACTCAGCAGAACAGCGGATCCGATTTACTCTGCATATAAAAGGGCAAGGGATGGAATCAGCTCTTAAGAGATTACTCGAAAAGACCAGGTTTCTTCTCCTAGCCCAAAAGGAATTCCGAAATATTTCAATGAAGATAAAAGGCGGAGGAATTAGTCCTTCCACCTTCAGTTTAATACAAGAGATCAATGTTTTCCTGAAAGAAGAACGTGGAGGGACCGAGGTTTCCCCCGAGGAAGAAGACAAGAAGGTCAGCTTCACACTGAACATACAAGCTGAAGGAATTGAAGTTTCCATGAAGAGGTTAGTCGGCGACATCAAGGCTTTCCTTACCGAGGAAAATGAAATCACAAAATATTCTCTGAATGTCGAAGGCCAAGTATTCCCTCGGCAACCCAACTCAGCAGAACAGCGGATCCGATTTACTCTGCATATAAAAGGGCAAGGGATGGAATCAGCTCTTAAGAGATTACTCGAAAAGACCAGGTTTCTTGTCCTAGCCCAAAAGGAATTCCGTAATATTTCAATGAACATAAAAGGCGGAGGAATTAGTCCTTCCACCTTCAGTTTAATACAAGAGATCAATGTTTTCCTAAAAGAAGAACGTGGAAGGACCGAGGTTTCCCCCGAGGAAGAAGACAAGAAGGTCAGCTTCACACTGAACATACAAGCTGAAGGAATTGAAGTTTCCACGAAGAGGTTAGTCGGCGACATCAAGGCTTTCCTTACCGAGGAAAAGGAAATCACAAAATATTCTCTGAATGTCGAAGGCCAAGTATTCCCTCGGCAACCCAACTCAGCAGAACAGCGGATCCGATTTACTCTGCATATAAAAGGGCAAGGGATGGAATCAGCTCTTAAGAGATTACTCGAAAAGACCAGGTTTCTTCTCCTAGCCCAAAAGGAATTGCGTAATATTTCAATGAACATAAAAGGCCCAGAAATTCGTCCTTCCACCAACAGTTTAATACAAGAGATCAATGTTTTCCTTAAAAAAGAACGTGGAGGGACCGAGGTTTCCCCCGAGGAAGAAGACAAGAGGGTCAGCTTCACACTGAACATACAAGCTGAAGGAACTGAAGTTTCCACGAAGAGGTTAGTCGGCGACATCAAGGCTTTCCTTACCGAGGAAAAGGAAATCACAAAATATTCTCTGAATGTCGAAGGCCAAGGACTCCCTGGGCAACCCAACTCAGCAGAACAGCGGATCCGATTTACTCTGCATATAAAAGGGCAAGGGATGGAATCAGCTCTTAAGAGATTACTCGAAAAGACCAGGTTTCTTCTCCTAGCCCAAAAGGAATTCCGAAATATTTCAATGAACATAAAAGGCCCAGGAATTAGTCCTTCCACCAAGAGTTTAATACAAGAAATCAATGTTTTCCTAAAAGAAGAACATGGAGGGACCGAGGTTTCCCCCGAGGAAAAAGACAAGAAGGTCAGCTTCACACTGAAAATTCAAGCCCAAGGCGCTGACTATTCTATGAGACTTTTAGCCATTGGGATCAAAGCTTTTCTTACTAGGGAAACGGGAATCACAGATCATTTCACTAAAACTGATGTTGAATGGATTGGTGGATCAGGAAACAGCATAGAAGACAAAAAGCTCCTTACCCTGAACATAAGGGGACAAGGAACTGAACCATCTATTAAGAGATTAATCCAAAAGATCATGTTTCTTCTAAAAGGCAAAAAGAAGATCCATGATATATCCCTGAACATACAAGGCCAAAGAATTAGTACATCAATTAAAAAATTAATCCAAAGCAGTAATGAGTTCCTGAACACAGAACACAGAGTGACTGAGGTTTCATCCAAGGAAGACAGAAAGGTCAGCTTCACGCTGAACATACAAGCTCAAGGACCAGAAGTTTCCATGAAGAGATTAGTCACCAACATCAAGGCTTTCCTTACCAAGGAAAAGGAAATCACAGATCATTCCCTGAATGCTGAAGGTCTACAAATTGGTGGGGCACCCAACTCAGCAGAACAGCAGACCCGATTTACTCTGATCATAAAAGGCCAAGGGACGGAAGCAGCTCTCACCAGATTAGTTCGAATGATCAAACTTTTCCTTTCAGGCAAAAAGGAAATCACTGATATTTCCTTGAACATTAGTGGCCAGGGGATTAGTTTTTCTCTCAATAAATTAATCCCGGAGAGTAATGTTTCCCTTAACGTTTAAGGTGAAAAGTCTGTTGCTTCCTTCAATAGTAAATGTGTTGAAGTGCAAAGGCAGTGTTCAGTGCTAGATAACGGAGAGGTTAAATGTAGCAAAGTATTAAACTATAGCAAATGTCCTAACTAATACATTCTAGGCCTAATAGCTAATTTTTATCTTAACAGAGGTTTCCCAGTGAGCTGATTCCTTTCAGAATAAAACTTTCAAAGTCACATCAGAGATTGAAATGGATTCTTTTCTCAATATTGGAACTGTTCCCTGTGCACCAATATATATATATATATATATATATATATATATATATATATATATAATTTGCCACTATGGAATGTTCTCCCCTCCACACCCCTTAGCTCTCTTTTGCGGCTTCTCCTGTCTGTTTCAGAGGCTATTATTATTATTATTATTATTATTATTATTATTAGCATATGCTCTGGATGGAAATGGACTAAAGCCCTATTTTGCACTTGTAAGTGCTTGCACTATGCTTCTGCTTTTGGGATTGGTTAAATGAATCCTTTCCATTGCACAATGGAAAGAGTCATGGTATTTCAATTGTATTATGATTTTCTTTCCCCAAAGTGTCTGGGAGAGATTTTTTTATTTCAAAATAAGTTTGGGCCTTTGGCCTCCTCTGTTAAGCACCAATGGTTTCATTTAATGGTCAAGTATATTTGTCGAGGCTACCAGCATGAGTTTGACTAAACTGCAGGAGGCAGTGGAAGACAGAAGTGCTTGGCGTGCTCTGGGCCATGGGGTCACGAAGAGTCGGACATGACTAAATGAGTAAACAACAACAAGAAGAATATTTGTCGACAATGATGCTGAAAGTGCTTCTCTTCACCCTTGCTGTCTGTTCTTTCTAGCTGCACTGTATCTTGCTTTCTAATCTATTGCATCTGTGACTCATTGTTATTCTACCAGGGCTTAATTTTGTGCTCTAGCCCAATCCAGGATGAGTCAAATATTCCTCCCAGATGCTGTCACTAAAACATCATTAGTGAGAAAAAGCACTACTGGCTGTGGTGCATATTCCTGATGGTGCACGGCTCTCATTAGACCCACATCCATATGAATTCCTGAGTCACTGAATTCTAAATGTTCTTTTTTATGTCAGATGTTGGGTTCTCTTGCAAACTGTCCCACATTTCTCTGGCTGAGGCCTTGTCAGGGACAAACTAAACCTGATGGATGCTAACCTTGTAGACACACCGATGACAACAGGTTGTCAGGTAGATGACACTGAAGAAGCATTTTCTGACACTACACTGTACAGAAGTGTGCTAGGAAAACTAAACTTTGTTGCTAGATGTTCAAGACCGGACATTGCAGTTAGCTGTAATTTGCTAAGCAGACAAGTCAACAATCCTACTGTTAAGGATTTGAAAGCTCTGAAACGCATAGCACACTATTTAAAATGCACTATGGATTACAGACTGAGATTTAACAATCAGAAGTCTGGAGGTCTTGAAACATTTGCAGATGCAAGTTTTGGAAGTGACACTACAGACAGGAAAAGCACGTCTGGAGTTTGCTATATGTACAATCAGGGTCTATTTGATTGGTCGTGCAAGAGGCAAACAACAGTTAGCTTAAGTACTTGTGAACACTGAAGAGACGCAAAAAATATATTTGCATGATTTAATAACAAAACTCCTCTAACATACATCTTATATAGTGTCTATAATCATCACCCACCCACCAATCAACCAGGGGTCAGAGAAAGTACATACTACACATTATTTTGCTGACACAGCTAATTGCAGTGACTTATCAGCACCTACTACACTGCTACACAGCTTTAAAAACTAGGTCAGGATATGCACCCTGGCTTTTAAAGCGGTACACACACTGTGGAACAATAATGAACCCTAACATTTAAACAAACTATTCAACATTTCCCCTGTGGTTCATAATTGTGGAACAGAAACATAAAGGATATTCTGTACATATCTATCATGTGTGACCTTCAGAGTGCCTTAGTAAAAATGTCAGCAATTTGGTTGTCACCTGAAACATACTGAAAAGCGATTATTTTGTCAGCAATTAGCTTATTTGCAAATTGCAAACATAATCTCAAAACTCTAGTGCGTTGCGTATTAGTTTCTGAACACAGAAGAGCGAGTTCACTCTGGGAATCGAGGTAGACATTGACTGGTAGTGTTACTTGTATCTGTAGATCTGCAAATACCTGCAGGTACCATTCTACATCGCGAATAGTCTGAATGCATGCACATAATTCACTCTCCATCGTAGAGAGACATGTAATGGTTTGTTTCTGGGACTTCCATTCAAATGGACACCCGTTATAGCAGAAAACCATACCAGACACAGACACCATACCAGAAACCTATAATGTTTGGTATGCTTAAGGTACATTGTTGTTGTTGTTTAGTCGTTTAGTCGTGTCCGACTCTTCGTGACATTACAACTCTCTGAAGAGCAGAGAAACATTGCGTAGTGGGTTTTCCACAAACCTTGCTAGAAAGTGAAATGCATAAGTTATATCTGGCCTTGAGATTCTAAATTGTTAAGACCTTCTCATGGGACGTATTTGACTCCAAAAGAGTTGAATGCCCAATGTATTTGCAGAAGGGAATGGGGATGGATGCAAGTGTTACATAAATGTACAGACAAACAGATGTTGTTAGCACAACTATTTCCCCTAGCTAGGTTTGGGCTTTGTAGCCCTTGACCATTCAAATACAAGCTTTTGGTCTTGCAATGCTCAATATTAAAAAAAATTCAGGTAAGGGAGGGCTCCCACCTCTGGGAGCTAATACTTTTTTGTGTACAGGTGACTCTCAAGAACACAAGGATCTGCAGCCAAAGATAGGAAAAGAGCAGGTAAGGGAACACCTAGCTACTTTAAACAAATTCAAATCTCCAGGACCCGATGAGCTGCACCCAAGGGTACTTATTAAATTTATGGATGTACTCTCTAAGCTTCTGTCTATAACCTTTGAGAATTCTTGGAGAACAATTCAGGAGATGATTATCAAATTTGCAGATGATGCTGAACTTGGAGGGATAGCTAATGCCACAGAAGACAGAATCAGGATTCAAGACAATCTTAACAGAGTGGAGAACCCAGCCTCATGAGGAACGACTGAGGGAGTTGGGTGTGTTTAGCCTGGAAAAGAAAAGACTGAGAAGAGAGCCACCTTCAAATAGCTCAAGGGCTGTCACATGTAAGATGGAGAAAAAATAATTTCCAGCTCTGTCAACCAGTTACCCAAAATTGCTCAGCGATGGCTGTACCCCAAGGGTAGCTGGCTGGGAAGCTCTCAAAGCAAAATGGCTCTGAACTCCAGGGGAAGCAGCCTTATATAGACTTTGCCTTCCCCTTTGCAAGGGCTCATGGGACAGCGTTTTCCCATGAGCCCATTGCACATACAAGATACTGGGCAAAACCTTGTCCAGTATTTTGCTGAAATCTATGGGCCACAGCGCCTCAGGCTAAAGATGCCCGACACTTATTGGGCATGGAACGAGGCTTACAGGTGTTGATCATCCTGGCAAATACAAGGATTCATGTTCTGATTTTTTCTATAGCCATTAGGGTTAGGATATATGAGAAAGGAGGGACACGGGTAGCGCTGTGGGTTAAACCACTAGGACTTGCCAATCAGAAGATTGGTGGTTCGAATCCCCGCGACGGGGTGAGCTCCCATTGCTCGGTCCCTGCTCCTGTCAACCTAGGAGTTCAAAAGCACATCAAAGTGCAAGTAGATAAATAGGTACCGCTCCGGCGGGAAGGTAAACGGCCTTTCCGTGCACTGCTCTGGTTCGCCAGAAGCAGCTTAGTCATGCTGGCCACATGACTTATTAGCTGTACGCCGGCTCCCTCAGCCAGTAAAACAAGATGAGCACCGCAACCCTAGAGTTGGTCACGACTGGACCTAATGGTCAGGGATCCCTTTACCTTTATATGAGAAAGGAGGTATACTAGGATCACCTGAGGGATGCCAGCTTCACTAATATTATGATCCATAGAAATAAGCCATTTAAAAAAAGCCCAGACCAGTGCCCATTGCTACAATATGGGTGCACAGAGGTCCCCTTTCTCCCTCCCTCCACTGTAGTTAGGTTTGAAAGAAGGATTCTTTTGCAACTAATAGAATAGTCTGCAAGCTGTACTTCCAGTTTGGTGCCCTTGACCAGCTCTCAGCTGTCCCCGCAGGCCAAAAGAGGTTGGTGATCCCTGACCTATCAGATAGGCTTATAAACTATGTGTGCTGACCATACAAAATAAAAACTGTATCTTTAAACAAATTTTAGAAACAGTAAAACTTTATTTCCAAACCAGTGAACCCTGAGCATATTCTTGGAGTAATACAGTGTTAATGTACCATATTGTAGTTCCTCTTTCTGGTACACTGTGCTTTTTAAAGGATCAATGCGGTAAGCATTTCGGCCATAATGCATGTTGCATCAGGAATGCTAATGCGTAACACAGAACACTATAAATGGATGAGTTTTAAGCTTTTCAGATAGCACTGGAAAGCATACTGGCTCAGTGTGAATCTCTCACTGGCATCCTTGAAATCTCAGAGAGGCTTCAGCCATGCAAATCTGCTGCCTTGTGATAGTTGCCCTTTCATCGATGCTCTCAGTTTTTCCAGGTGAGTCATATTTCAGAAGGGATGCGGGTGGTGCTATGGGTTAAACCACAGAGCCTAGGAATTGCTGATCAGAAGGTCCACGGTTCGAATCCCCGTGATGGGGTGAGCTCCCGTTGCTCGGTCCCTGCTCCTGCCAACGTAGCAGTTCAAAAGCACATCAAAGTGCAAGTAGATTAATAGGTACCGCTCCGGCGGGAAGGTAAACGGCGTTTCCGTGCACTGCTCTGGTTTGCCAGAAGCGGCTTAGTCATGCTGGCCACATGACCCAGAAGCTGTACGCCGGCTCCCTCAGCCAATAAAGTGAGATGAGCACCCCAACCCCAGAGTCGGCCACGACTGGACCTAGTGGTCAGGGGTCCCTTTACCTTTTACATATATCAGAACAGATACACCAACTCCATAGGGCTGAGGTGTCTTCAGCCCCCTCAATGTTGAGGGGGCAGAGGAGGCCAACTTGGTGGCTTACAAGGTAAACAGGAAGTCTGAAAGACAGTAGATCACCACTTGCCTCTGCTTTTAACCTACTAGGTGGTTCTAGAGCAGCTAATCTCCCATGTGCACTAGGTAGAGCATGAAACTGAGCTGGAAGAAATAGTTGGAAGGGTGACAATCAAATGCAACAGCCAGATGTTCACAAGTACTATATGCATGCTAAGTACTGTTGTTATTAGAAGGTTTTGAATGGACCCTTCTCTTCAAATGATGATACCCTGGCAGAAAGAGAAAAAACACCCATATATCTGCCAGAAAGATGAACCCCATTTTCTCTTTACAGTTGATGGCTTCAAAGCCATTTCTCCAGAAACATGCGCCAAGGCCTCAGGAACTTGCACTAAGACCCCATGTCAAAATCGCCACCAAAAGCTTGGAATGTGTGGTCCACAACTCTATAGCTGCCAATTCCCGTAAGATTTCTCTCTCTTTCAAATCAATGGCTTGCCATAATGACTCCTACACTGTCATCAGAAGGACTAGAATCAAGAGTAGGGCTCTACATGACGTGAAAGATGCAAATTATATAGAAGGTCTGTTCTTTTAAGTCAGATGAAAGCCAGACATAGAATTATAGAGTTGGAAGGGGTTCTGAGGGTCATCTAGTCCATCTCCCTGAAATGCAGATATCTCAACTAAAGCATCCATGAAAGATGACCAGACAACCTCTGCTTTAAAACCTCCAAAGAAGGAGATTCTACCACATTCTGAAGGAGTCCATTCCACTGCCGAATAGCTCTTACCTGTTGAATGATTTCTTTAAATGTAAAGGTTCATCATTATTCCACCCGATGTGTATGTCTTTAAGGGGCCAAAGCAAGGGCCAGAGCAAGATAACGAGACCCAGCTTTACAGCTGTGAAACATAGCAGGTGCTGCTGAGTTGTATTGATTAACCTGTGTTGGCAATTGGGTGTAGTATATAAGGAGCAGCACCTAGCTCTCCCATTACCCTGGGGGATGGGTTGGTGGTTAGGTCTGGTTTGTTGTTGATGTATTTAGTGTAAATGGAGTTTTTGTTTTTGTAATTAAAACCTTGTTTAAGTAGCTTTTTGAGTCCCTTTTTAATGCATGGTCTCCCCAGCAAGCTCTCTGCAGCGCTACCATACTGCAAAAAGCCAACATTACCATCGGAAAGATCTTCCTGATGTTTAGTCAGAATCTCCGTTCTTGTAACTTGAATCCATTGGTTCAGGTCCTACCCTCCAGAGCTGGAGAAAACAAGCTTGGTCCATCTACCATGTGACAGCCCTTGAGATATTTGAAGGTGTTCCTCCTAAGGCTTGGTTTCCAGACCCTTGATCATATTCATTGCCTTCCTCTGCACATGTTTCAGCTTGTCAATATCCTTCTTAAATTGTGGTGCCCAGAACACAGTATTCCAGGTGTGATCTGACCAAGGCAGGATAGAGTAGTGCTGTGACTACCTTAATCAGAACACTAGAATTTTGTTGACATAGCCTAGAATAGCATTAGCTTTTGTTCACTCCTGCATTACACTATTTACTCACGTTAAGCTTGTGGTCTACTAGGACAGGTGAGTCTCCAGAAATGTGAAAATACATTACAGGGCCATAGCTGTCAAGCGTCCCTTATTTGGCGGGACAGTCCCTTATTCCAGCTCCATGTCCTGCTGCTGTCCCTTATTGATGATCTCTTAAATAAGCTACTGAAGGTAATGGGGCCCTTTCTATGTCCAGCTTGCTTTGTCAACAACAAATTGTTGCTGTTTTTTTGTGTTGAATATATGCTATATGGTAATTTATGGACCTATTAGGTATCTAAAGCCATTTGCACGCAACAAAATAGGTATTTTATAAAAGTAATTGTTGATCCCTTATTTTGGCTGCTGATCCCTTATTTTCGAGGCTGCGGGTCCCTTATTTTCAAATCTGTAAGCTGACAGCTATGTACAGGGCTTTCATTAACCACTGCCCCTCAATCATAGCTATCCCATCCCGGGCCATCTCTAAGCAAAGAGATGGTTGTTATGAGGAATAACAGCCTCATAACAGGAATTACATCAATGTGTTATAGATGAGGCTGCCTCTGAAGACAGTTTGGAAATTTCAGTTGGTGAAGAATTCAGTGGCCAGGTTGCTTACCAGGGCAAGACAGTTTGAACATATTGCACTGATCCTGGCCTGACTTCACTGGCTGCCAAATAATTTCCCTCACTCAATTCAAAGTGCTAGTTTTGACGTATAAAGCCTTCAATGGTTCATAACCACAATACCTCAAGGTCTCTCTCCCTCTCCCTCTCCCCCCCCCTCTCTCTCCATATGATCATAATCTGAGGCAATTCTTTGTGTGCCCACTCCACAAGAGGTCCAGAGGGTGAAGATATGAGAGCAGGCCATTTCTGCAGTGGCTTCTCTTTTGGGGTGGGGGGAAGTTCTCCTCAGGTAGACTCACCTGTCACTTTCTTTACATATCTGTGAGCATCAGGTGAAAACATTCTTCTTCTCCCGAGCCTTTGGCTTATTGAACATCCTATGACCTTGTAAACTATGCATGTGGTGGTGAGATTATTGTTTTGTTTGTTATATATATAAATTTGTGTTTGCATACTGTAAAATGCCCGGTGATCTTCAGATGAAGGGTGGTGTGTGTGTGTGTGTGTGAGAGAGAGAGAGACAGAGAGAGAGAGAGAGAAAGAGAGAGATTGCAAATAAATAAATAAAACTAAAATTAATGAGGCATTTTCTCCATGCTGCAGAACCCTCATAAACAAGCAGAAAAAACCACTGACTGGAGGTGGGAATTTTCTCATTTCAGAGTCGAAAATAACTGCAACACAGAAGATACTCCAGAGAACTGTAGGAAGCTCTCGGGCACTTGTACATATTCGCCATGTCAAACTAAGGACCGAGAACTTGGAATGTGTGGTGAAAAAATGTATTGCGGCAATATATAGTAAGATTTTTATCTTTTCCTGATAGTTGGCTCCCCAAAATGACTTCTCCACTTCCACTAGAATTATTTATTGCAGATTGTCAATACGATTTAATCAAGGTCACCTACTTATGCAATTGTCCTGTTCCCATTTGTGGACTGGTAAGTCCTATGTTGATGGAAAGGGTTTACTTCTTATGGACCTGCTTACAGTGCCCCATGCCCACCCCTGCGGGTGAAAACAATAGCAATGATGAGCACAACAAACTCAACAAGACAATAATGTGGGATTAAGAACTGGCCACAACATTATTTATTACAGATTTAGGTAGGCTTTGTCTCAGGTGTTTCTCCATTATCAGTCTCCTGATGGAGGACTGACACTTGAGCAGGGTCAGGCCTGGGATAGTGACCATGTCATAACGCAGGTCAACTGAGGTGGTCCATCCCCAGGGGTGCTGGCTATAGGGGGGCTGACCCCCCCAATACTGAGGGGGCTGCCATCCCCCACTGCCCCTGGGCGAGCGCCAGCCCACCAAGTGGGAGAGGAAGGCTAGGAGGGCAATGTTCACCCTCCATGCCCCCTGCCACCGACAGGTGAGCACCAGCCCACTGGGTGGGAGCAGGAGGCTTGGGGGGGCGATTTTTGCCCTTTGCATCCCCTGCCACAATCACCAGAGTGTCCCGTTAGGTGCCTGCATGTCCTGGCAGACTTTGCCCGACTGGGGGCATGTTGCGCGTGTGATGACATGCACGTGCAACAGCCCCCCCCCCAATGTTTTGCCAAACCTGGTGCACCTGCCCACCCCCAGCCCATATGGAAGCTCTATGGCCAGTTTGCCCCACACTTGACTTCTGGAAAGAGACTTCTTAGACCCCTCAAACAGGGTACCCTGAAACTGCAGCTGCTTGAAGTTGAGGTGATGCACCATTTAACCCCAAACTTGGTATTGGTCTAAGGATTCTACCCAATGCCTTATCTGCCCAAAGTTGTGACAGTTGAAATTGAATTGAAATACTTTATTGTCACTTGTACAACTTGTATACAGTGGGATTACACGAGCACCTCCCCACTCAGCTCTCTTAGTCTTAATTCCCCCCGTTTACTGATGCACACCCACCAAACCCGAAAGTCAGTTGCCCTGTTGTTAGCTTTTCATTCAGCAGCCTAACAGCCCACAGATAGAAGCTGTTCTTTACCCTGTTGGTGTGACTAATCATGCTTCTATATCTTCTACCTGAGGGCAGGAGATCAAGAAAGTGCCAGCCAGGGTGTGAATCATCCTTGAGAATTTCCTCACTCTCCTGAGGCAACGTTCTTCCGCTATTTCATCCAGCGGGTTCACGGAACAGCCCATAATATCTTGTGCTGTATTCACCACCCTCTGTAGGCACTTCCTAGTTGATGTCAAACCAGCGTACCACACCGTGATGCAGTATGAAAGGACACTTTCTATTGTTGACCAGTAGAAGGAGATCATCAAATGTTGATTGACATCCTTCTTTTGCAATACTCTGACAGTTGCTATGAAGAAGGCAAAACTTCCAAATGGTTACAATTTGTCTGTAGACAAATTCCTTCCCAGTTCTGAATATGACCAGAGCCATAGCTAGGTGATCTTGCACACCTGGCAGAACTGTCCAGATTGCGCCCCCTAGTCACTGACAAATTCTGCCTCTCCTCCAACGCATAATCCTTGAGAATTTCCTCACTCTCGACTTCCGGTCGAGCCACGGACCCGACGCAAGCGGGATTTTCTCGGGAGAGAGAAAGTCCGGGTTCTCGAGGGTAAACGGGGGTGCTACAGGGCGCGGTAGCCCCCCCAAACCCCTCTGGAGGGAAACCAGAGGGTCAGGAGCCCAGTGGAGCCATCTGCAGATCGCCCGGCCGTCAGGTAACTCCGTAACAGGAGCGAAGAGAACGGCGGGCGGAGAAAGCAGGCACCGGGGAAGCCATTGTCTCACCTTCGTGAGCGCAGCCCCAGGCTTGCAGGACGAGTGATCGATTCTCAAAAATAAAGAATCTAAGCCAAACTTAGATTTTGGAATATAATTGGAGCATACAAAAGGAAGGCTTGGGAAAAGAAGGCGGAAAAAGAGGTCAGTTTTCATCTGAAATTGGAGAACGACGCAAGACTACGAGCGGAGCGTGGAGAGGAGGTTGGTAACGCAGCAAGTGGCTAGAATTTCTCCCTCTTAAAAAACTTGCTAAAAGTGATACAAACTGTTGCAAAAAGTAACAAAGAGTTGCATAAGAAGGGAATAACTAAAGGAGGGAGCAGAGGATAACTATTTTAGGACTCTAAAAGGCTCTCAATATAACGAAGGGTCTGAAAGAGAAAGGATACTTCTCGGTACTTTCACTTTCAAAAAAACAACAACACTGCGCAACAAAGTAGAACTTTTGTGCCTCCATTTTAACGGAAAGGAAAAGTTGCCCAGCCATAAGTAAAATACGGAAAGTCAATACTAGGCAGTATAAATTACAGTCTCACTATTCTTTACCCCTGCTTTTAAATAAATTTAACTGTTTAAACACTACGGGAAGGACTGTGTTTGAATGAAGGTTCTACCTTCGTAATTGGTTCTTTTTTATGTGTATCCGTGGAATGAAATGAGAAAGAGCTGCCTAACAGGCTGTATGAAGGACACTATTTTTATTTGGAACTATGTGAACCAGGATTTGAACTAACAAACTACTCCCTGTTATTTTTACCTGTCATTGTTATTTTTTTTCTATTTTTTTTAATCTGATAGGGGAACAGTCTGGACTATTAAAAATTATTTTGTTCTATTCTCCCCTCTACTTGTTTTGTACAGCTGAATTTAAATTGGATATTTTTAAATATGGAGTCCTCGGCAACTTTTGGATTTATTTTTGGATAGATTCTTCTGGACACCTCCTTCTATTTCCTCTCTTTGGATATACTGGGTACTTTTGGATCCCCCTATCAATACCTTCAGTAACTTTGGCCATTTAATTGGATTATTTTTATTGGATTATAATATAGAGCTATTGAACTTTATTGGATACAGTTAATATACAGATTTTGGATTACAACAATTTGGGCAGCACGAGAATTTGGAAATTTATTTGTTCATAGCAAATCAATATGGATTTAGCCTAAGTGATGGCAAGAAGAAGGAAGAAAAGAAGAAGAGCTTTGGTGTGGGATTGGCCTCTTTAAAGCTGAAATTTATAGGTTAACAGGTGTTCCGCCATGCAAGTAGAAATTATAACGGAAAAATTTAGCTAGTAAAATTTATTTAGTAAAAATTTGCTTATATAAGCTAATTGACATATAAATTTAAGTGTATGAGAATTTAGGAGGGGGATCTTTTTATGCCTTTCTTTATTTTATATATCATTTGTGGAAAAATGTTTTAATGATTGCATATTTGGATTGAATATCTTATTATTACTGACTGCATTTTAGGCGTCCGGATTTTGATCATAATGTCTCATACACAAAAGAAAGGGGGGTGGGGGAACACCGGCAGAGAGGAGAGGTTCAAAACAAGAATCGGATTTCAAAGGAGAGATTATGAAAATGTTTGCAGAGGTTAATTCCAACATCAAGCAGAGTGAAAAGAATATAGAAGCGAAATTGGAACAGATGGATAAGAGAATGGGCCAAATGGACAAAAAAATTGATGCTACAGTCAATGAGCTGAAAGGGCAGCTGAAGGACGTGAGCAAGAGGACACAGAACTTGGAAGAGGGAATGAAAAAGACAAGGGTGGAAATGAGGAAGATGAAGAAGGATGAAGAGAGAATATGGGCGGGAATGTCGGAAATTAATAAAACCCAAGAGGGGGTCTGGGATGCGATCTCTATGAATGAACTCAGGCAGAGAGAAGTGAATTTAAGATTGAGACTTGTCCCAGAGCTGCAAGGAGAAAATATTAAAGAGAAATTAATAAAAGAAATTGCACAATGGATGGAGATGGATACAGAAGAGGTGGCAAAATCTGTGCAAAGTGCATTTCGATTGAAGACAAGATCAGCTAAGGCAAGAAAGTTTCCAGGAGACTGCCTGATTACTTTTAAGGATAGGGAGATGAGAAACCAGATCCTCCAAAAGAATAGAGAGAAGAGACTGAATATCAAAGGAAATTATATAATTATCTTCAAAGACATCCCGATCAGGCTTCTTAAACGGAGAGACCCATATAAACAGATCCTAAAAAAGAATAACATAGAATTCAGATGGGAATACCCGGAAGGGATTTCCTTTGTCTATAAAAGTAAAAGACATAGACTCACGAGCCTAGAAGAATTAGGGAAATTTTTGAGAAAATACAAAGAGCTACGAAGTGAGGATGAAGAAGCAAGAGGAGTGGAACCAGGAATGGAGGCTGCAGGAGGAGTGGATCCGGAGCAGATAGAAAAAGATAAAAAGAAAGAAGAAGAAGAGGAAGAAGAAAAAGAAGAAGAAGACGGATTATAAAATTTATAACAAAGAATTCAAAATGGCCAAAATGGAGCTGAATTTATGGACTTGGAACATCAATGGGATTAACGATAAAAAAAACGAAATAAAATTGAACAACATTTAAAAAAGAAAAATTTGGATATTATCTGTCTACAAGAAACTCATGTGGCGAGAAGACATAAAAAAATTTTAATCAATAAAAGACTGGGAAATGAATTTATATAAGAGTAAAAAGAGAGGGGTAGTTTAGTATATTAGGAAAAATATCGAAGCTCAACAAATTTTTAAAGATGAAGAAGGCAGAGTTATGGCAGTTCAAATAAAGTGGCAAGGAGAAAAAAATAATAATAGTCGGGATCTATGCACCAAACGGGAACAAGACAGACTTTTACAAAAATTTAGAAGAAAAACTGTTCGAACATATGGATCAGAAAATTATAATAATGGGAGACCTGAATGGAGTGGTGTCAATGGAAATGGACAGATTGAAAACAACTGGGGTGAGCAAAGATGGAAAACTACCTAAGACTTTTTTCCCAATGATAAAGAACTGTAATTTGATTGATATTTGGAGACTTAGACACCCGTTGGAGAAACAATTTACGTTCTACTCAGAACCAAACCAATCTCTGTCAAGAATAGACCAAATTTGGGTCTCAAATGAACTAACTCCAAGAATTTCGGAAGTTGAAATTCAACCAAGAGTGATTTCGGATCATAGTGCAATAAAATTTGAATTAAAGGGCTTTGAAGAAAGAACATTTAGATGGAGAATGAACGACTATCTTTTGGATGATCAGAAAGTAGTAGAAAATGCTCAGAAGTATTTGTCGGAGTATTTTTTGAACAATTGTAATAAGGGGACAAAAATGAACATGGTATGGACGCCAGCAAAGCAGTGATGAGAGGATTTTTTATCCAGCAGAATGCTATGAAAAATAAAAATAGAGAGAAGAATAAGAAGGAAATACTAAAACAGATAATGGAGAACGAACAAAAATTGATAAAGAAACCAAACAATGAGAAGATAAGACAGAGTATAAAGACCCTACAAACACAATTCGCAATGATAATAAACAAGGAAGTAGAAGGGAATATAAAAAGAATGAGACAAAGAAATTTTGAATTTGCGAATAAATCAGGAAAATGGCTGGTGTGGCAGATCAAGAAAAGAAAGGAACAGAATACAGTAAATAAAATCATCATCGACGGCACAGAAATAGAAAATCTGAAAGAAATTAGAAAAGGATTCTTGGACTTTTATAGACAATTGTATAAAAGCAAGGAAAAGAATAATATGAGAAAGATAGACAGATTTTTAAGGGAAAAAGAAGTGCAGAAAATCCCGACGGAGAAAAAAGATTTTTTGAACGCCCCAATTGAAACCAAAGAAATAAAAGAGGTAATAAAAGAACTGAAAAAAGGAAAAGCTCCAGAACCAGATGGATTTACAGCCAGATATTATAAGGATTTGAGAAGCATCCTACTTGTACCATTGAAAGAAGTTATAAATAACATATTAAAGAATAGTGAAATTCCGGAAACATGGAAAGAAGCCTTTATGACATTCATCCCAAAACAAGATTCAGATTTGACGCAGGTCAAAAATTATAGGCCTATTTCGTTGTTGAATACTGATTATAAAATCTTTGCGAGTATATTAGCAAAGAGAATGAAAAAAGTACTGCAAGAATTTATACATAAGGATCAAGCGGGTTTTCTTCCTGGCAGACAGATGAAGGATAACATAAGAAACATAATAAATATATTGGAATATCTGAATGTCAGGAATGAAAAACAAGCTATCTTAATCTTTGTAGATGCTGAAAAGGCCTTTGACAATATATCATGGAACTTTATGTTAAAAAATTTAGAGTATATGGAAGTGGGTAAGGAATTCTATAATGGGATAAAGGCAATATATACAGAACAGAAAGCGAAGCTGATAGTAAACAATTATACTACAGAAGATATCAAAATAACCAAGGGTACAAGGCAGGGGTGCCCATTGTTGCCATTATTATTCATTATGGTGCTGAAAGTTTTGCTAAAATCACTAAGAAAAAATGAAGATATAAAAGGGGTGTCTATAGGGAAAAACGAATACAAAGTTAAAGCATTCGCAGATGACTTGGTAATGACGGTAGAAGAACCAGTGGAAAGTGTTAAGAAAATCTTAGAAGAAATAGAGCAATTTGGTCGAGTCGCAGGATTCTATCTCAACAAAAAAAAGACAAAAATTATTGCTAAAAATATGAATCAAGAATTAATTGAGGAAATACAACAAAGGACAGAGATAGAAGTGGTGAACAAAGTGAAGTATTTAGGAATATGGTTAACCCCCAAGAACATTGACTTGTTTCAAAACAACTATTTACCTGTGTGGAATCAAATAAAAAGGGATCTGGAGGTGTGGGGAAGACTGAAACTGTCCTTTCGGGGGAGAATATCTACGATAAAAATGAGTGTGCTACCAAAGATGTTATTCCTTTTCCAATCGCTGCCGATAATCAAAGGGGCATCAATTTTTAAAGAATGGCAAAAAATAATTTCAAGATATATCTGGCAGGGCAAGAAGCCAAGGATTCAGTTTAAGTTATTAACAGATGTGAAAGAAAGAGGTGGCTTCGCCCTGCCAGACCTGAAATTATATTACGAAGCATCATGCCTCTGTTGGATAAAGGAATGGATCAAATTAGAGAATGGAGAGTTGTTAGATTTAGAAGGATTTGACAATAGATTTGGTTGGCATGCTTATCTATGGTATGAGAAGAAAAAAATTCACAAAGTTTCGAAAACCACATCTTTCGAAGATCACTGATAGAGGTGTGGGAGAGGTATAAAAATTTGCTGGAACCTAGACTCCCCCATTGGATTTCACCATTAGAAGTGATGAGTGTGGAAAAAAACAATATGAGGGGGAGGTGGACAACATATGGAGAATTGGTAATAAGAGAGGGGGGGAAATGGAAAATGAAAACTTATGAAGAGGTGAAAGAATCCGTCTATGATTGGTTACATTATTATCAGATCAGCGAAATGTTTAAAAAAGATTGCAAAATATATGGTTATGAAGGTAAAGAATCAAAATTTCAAGTGGAGGTATTGAATAATGAGTATTAAAATCTGTCTAAAATGTATAAAATGTTGCTGGAGTGGCATACAAAAGATGAAGAGGTAAAAGCAGTAATGATACATTGGGCAAGAGATTTTGTTTATAATATACAGTATGATGACTGGATGAAATTATGGAATGAAAGGTTAAAATTTATGGCATGTACTGCATTGAAAGAAAATGTAATGAAAATGGTTTACAGATGGTATACAACACCAGTTAAACTGGCTAAAATGTACAAAACATGCAACAAGTGTTGGAAATGTAAAGAAAAAGAAGGCACTTTCTATCATATGTGGTGGGAGTGTAAAAGGGTGAAAGGCTTCTGGGAAATGATATACAATGAATTGAAAAAGATGTTGAAATATACGTTTGTTAAAAAACCAGAAGCCTTTCTATTAGGAATGGTAGGAAACAAAATCAATAAGAGAGACTGTAAACTGTTTCAATATGCAGTGACTGCCGCAAGGATACTTCTGGCCCAAAGATGGAAGCAGGAAGAAATTCCAACAGTGGAAGAATGGAGAAGGAAATTGACTGAATATGCAGAATTGGATAAATTGACTGGGAAGATTCGATATCAGAAAGACCAAAAGTTTATCGAGGACTGGGGGAGATTTACAGAATATCTGAAAAACATATGTGATGTACAGACAACGCTTGTTGGTTTTGAAGAGACTCTGTGAGATAGTAAGAAATAGTGCAAAAAAGAGAGTAAGAGGAAAAGGAGTTCTAAAAGGCAATATTATGTTTTGAAATGCGTTAACAAAATAGAAATTTTATGAAAGATTGACAGAGAAACTGAGGGGAGTCAAAAATTGAAGAATGAGTGTGAAAATATTTGTTGACTGTATAAAATTGTTTGGAAAATGAATAATTTTTTTTTTTTTTTAAAGAGAATTTCCTCACTTCCAGAGGCAACGTTCTTCCGCTATTTCATCCAGCGGGTTCACGGGACAGCCCATAATATCTTGTGCTGTATTCACCACCCTCTGTAGGCACTTCCTAGTTGATGTCAAACCAGCATACCACACCGTGATGCAGTATGAAAGGACACTTTCTATTGTTGACCAGTAGAAGGAGATCATCAAATGTTGATTGACATCCTTCTTTTGCAATACTCTGACAGTTGCTGTGAAGAAGGCAAAACTTCCAAATGGATCCAATTTGTCTGTAGACAAATTCCTTCCCAGCTCTGAATATGACCAGAGCCATAGCTAGGTGATCTTGCACCCCTGGCAGAACTGTCCAGATTGCGCCCCCTAGTCACTGACAAATTCTACCTCTCCTCCAGCGCACTCCCCCCATTCAATTCACCCTCTATTGAAAACCTATTCTTATGAGGCAGTAATCAATATTTTTATTTATGGACATATTTTAGCTGATTTTGCACTCCCTCTCACCTGTGCCCCTGGTGGGAGCCCACCTCTCCACCCCATAGCTATGGCCCTGAATATGGCAGCCATTTTATAAACAACAGCAAGGTCGATACAGCAGGTGCTCATGGAAGCAAAACAAGGTTAGCATGAAAATTAAAAAGAAGTAGCCTAATGGGAGGGCAAGTGGGCTGCTCTTTGCCCAACTGTGTTGCAAAAGGCAAGCACAGTCGGGGTTTTTTGCAGGCGGCAGACCATAGTGCAGATCCCTATGCAACTCTGAGGGGCAAGAACTTGGAATGTGTGGCACAGGAATCTATTGTTGCAGTATTCTATAAGACTTCACTCTTTTTCAGATGAATGGCTCCCTGCATCTGTCTGCAAATTTATTTCTTAATATTATAAATAATAATAAATAATGAATTTTTATTTATACCCCGCCCTTCCCACTTTAAAAACTGGGCTTAGGGCGGCTAACAGCAAATATAAAACATTGATTAAAATGCGACTTAAAAACAGCATAAAATACAACATAAATGCAGCATCAATGTCAATAAAATTCAAAAATTCAGGGGTCATTTAGGGGAAAGAAAACCCCAGTCAGTAAGCATCAAATGATCACCAGGGCTAATTGGCCAAGTTGGTCCTACTAGGTCCTATTAGATCATCATCATCATTGTTTTATAAATTTCACCTGTTTATATGGCAGTTCCATTCATATTTATGGCAAAATAAGTCCCACCTTCCTGGAACGTGCATCCTTTTTGCAGCATAGACTTAGAATTGCAAATGTAGCAACAAACTTGCTCACTTTTTGTTATTTCTCTTAACAGTGGAGATCCACGATCTAGTCCTCCTGCAGAGACTGAGGTTTATGGGACTGACGTTGAACCCAGTCTGGCCCAGTTTACCCTTACCATAAAGGGCAAAGGACCAGAGGCTTCTTTCACCACTTTAATCCAAGGGATCAATTCTTTCCTTACAAGGGAAGATGAAATAATTGGTTCTTCCGTGGACATAGGAAATCAAAAAATGGATGCTTCACTCAACCCTACAAGAGGAAACATCTATCTTATATTGAGCATATGAGGCCAAGGAACGGATGCTGGTCTCAACAGATTAATCAATGAGATCCGTGATCTACTTAGCAGAGAATACCAAATAACTGATATTACCCTGAGCATACAAGGTCAAGAGATTGATGCTTCTATCAAAAGATTAATCAAAGAGATCAATGTTTCCTTGAGGACAAATCAAGAAATCATGGATGATTCACCCAACAAGTCAGATCAAGGCCAATTGTCTAGTTCTTTCTGGGATACAGGACATGAGGCCAATGCTGATTCACCTGACCAAGGAGACCATGCTTTCTTGGAGAAAGAAGGCCAACTAACTGGCTCTTCCGTGAACATAGAACATGAGGCGAATGTTAGTTCATCCCACCAAGAACAGTTTACCATGAAAATACAAGGCCAAGGGACTGATGACTCTGTCAATAGATTAGTCCAAGCAATCAATGCTCTACTTAACAGAGAAGGGCATATAAGAGATTCTTCCCTGAATAAAGAAAACCACGGGGACCATTTTACTCTGACGCTGAAAATCCGGGGGTTTCCTGCTTTTCTCAACAGAGCAGCCCAAGAGATCGTGGCTTTGATAGGAAGAGAAGGCCAAATAACCAAGTCTTTCCTGAGCATCAAAGTCAACATGTTTTATGTGTCACCCAACACAGGAGGTTTGCTTTAAAATATTCAAAATGTGTATTACACATAAGGGTACTTGCAGCGGGGATCCATCCCTCTTGGAGTATCAGAATGCTATGCCCATTGCATGCCTGGCAAATGTTCATCATAACAGTCAAGCACATTTTTCTGGGTGGTGGCAAATTAAGTATAGAGCCTGATCAAAATATATTGAATACCAATTTAGATAATGCTAGGCTCCTAGAATATATGTTGATAAAAAAAAGAGTGGACTAAGACACGTCAGCTGCCAATGTAGCTTAGAGAGCAAAGAAGTAGCAGAGAAGACCATGGATCAGTTCTTGCCTCTGCACCTCTAGTAGCTGTTCTCCCATCTGCCTGGGTACAGAAGAACATTTACTGACCTGGGAGGATTAGTAGGAAGGTTGCAATCAAAAGTAGCCGTCAGACATTCAGAATTACTACAGGGGAACACCCCCCCCCCGCAAAAGGCACTAGTGTCTCTCAAGACAGGTGGATGCCAACAATACTCTGTACTGTCATTATCAGAAAGGATCCAAAAGATCATAGAATAGAATAGAACAGAATAGACTCAAGGGCCATCTAGTCCAACCCTCTGCAATGGAGGAATCTCACCTAAAGTATCCATGGCAGGTGGCCAGATCTTACTGTCCATACAGTAAAGGTAAAGGACCCCTGAACGGTTAAGTCTAGTCAAATCCAACTATGGGGTGTGGTGCTCATCTCTGCTTTGTTGAATAGCACATCCCTATTTTCATCTGAGAAATGTTGGAGGGTATGCATGCTAATTATAGTCATTATTATAATGTCTGCAAGTGCCTTTCTGTTCAAAGGATGTTACCCTGGCCGGGGGGGTGAAAGAACAACCAAGGTATCTGGTGCATGATTTGTCAAATTTCAAGAAATGACTTTTGCTTAACTACCCTTTCTTCTCTTTGCAGATCCTGACATGACTATTCAATCTCCAGAAACATGTTCTTTGCAAGGGGGCTCCTGCACACAGGACCCATGCACTTCTGAAGGGCAAATACTCGGCACGTGTAGTGCAGGAATGTATTGCTGCAGTACTGAACTTTATGGTGTTGACGTTTCACCCGGGGATAGCCATTTTACTCTGACCATAAAAGGCCAAGGAGTGGGTAATTCTGTCCAATCATTAGCGAAGGCGATCAAATTGTTGTTTAAGAATGAAGATGAGATTATCAGTCCTTCCTTAGGCATACAAAGTGAAGGGTTGGGAGTTCAGAGTTCTGGTTTTATACTGACCATACAAGGCCAGGGGACTGATGCTGCTCTGGAAAGATTAATCCAAGCAATCCACACTCTGCTTAAAAGAAAAGGCAAGATCAGCAACGTTACTATGGACTTACAAGGCCAAGGGATTGCTGATTCTCTCAAAAGATTAATCCAAGAGATCAATGGTTCCCTGAAAAAAAGAGGCCCAGTGACTAACAACCTGGGTGGTGTTAACAACCTGGGTGATGTTTGCATTGATGATATTCAAGAGGTTTGTACACGGAACATGGGTAATTGTAGGAAGATGCCATGCCGGGGGAAGGAGAAGGATATTGGCTCCTGTGGTCCAGGCTTCTATTGCGGTAAAAGGTCTTGATTTCTTTTGCTCTGATGCAGTAAATGGCAGCATCAATTAAAAGGATATTTCAAAATTCGTGTTTCCTGTTTTCGTGTCATAATTTGTGAATGTGGTCCAAAAAAATAACTCAAGCTGGCATTAGAACACTTCAGATGTCCTTAATGTGCTTTTTTAAAGGCACTTAGCCGAAAGCCCATGGCATGTAAGGGAGTCCTGATTCTATTGACACAAAAACAAACCCCACAGTATTTAAAAGCACTGACTCCCTTCAAAATCTTTTTTTTTTTAAGGTTTTGAACTATAAAAAAGGAATATTCATTCAATTAAACATTTAAAGAATTCATTGGTTCAGGCCCTTCCCTCCAGAGTAGCAGAAAGCATGTGTGCTCCATTTTCCATTTGAAGATGGCCACCATATCATCTCTTGGTCTTCTCTACCCCAGGACAAACATATCTAGCTTCTTCAACAGTTCCTCATAAAACTTGGTTTCTGGGCTGTTTAGCATCTTAGTTCCTCTCCTCTGTGATTGAAGCCCATCCTTGTTTTACTTAGACCACACTGCTAGGACCATGGAGGCACAAGTTAATTCTGTGTCCAGGACAGCTGTCTACCAGCTCCACCTGGTACGCAGGCTAAGACCTTACCTGCCTGCGGACTGTCTTGCCAGAGTGGTGCATGCTCTAGTTATCTCCTGCTTGGACTACTGCAATGCGCTCTACGTGGGGCTACCTTTGAAGGTGACCCAGAAACTGCAATT
Organism: Podarcis pityusensis; assembly: GCF_964106645.2. Taxonomy (NCBI): domain Eukaryota; kingdom Metazoa; phylum Chordata; class Lepidosauria; order Squamata; family Lacertidae; genus Podarcis; species Podarcis pityusensis. The sequence continues at coordinate 115,926,021 of NC_138026.1, forward strand.
AATGCAGAATGCGGCAGCTAGACTGGGAGTGGCCGCCGGGACCACATAACACCAGTCCTGAGAGATCTGCATTGGCTCCCAGTACATTTCTGAGCACAATTCAAAGCGTTGGTGCTGACCTTTAAAGCCCTAAACGGTCTCGGTCCTGTATACCTGAAGGAGCGTCTCCACCCCCATTGTTCAGCCCGGACACTGAGGTCCAGCGCCGAGGGCCTTCTGGTGGTTCCCTCATTGCGAGAAGTGAGGTTACAGGGAACCAGACAGAGGGCCTTCTCAGTAGTGGCACCCACCCTGTGGAACGCCCTCCCTTCAGATGTGAAGGAAATAAGTAGCTATCTTATCTTTAAAAGACATCTGAAGGCAGCCCTGTTTATGGAATTTTTAAATATTTAATGCTGTATTGTTTTTAACACTCGATTGGAAGCTGCCCAGAGTGGCTGGGGAAACTCAGCCAGATGGGCGGGGTATAAATAATAAATTATTATTATTATTATTATTATTATTATTATTATTATTATTATTTTATGTGTATCCTTCCCATCTGATGTCAGGCTTCAAGGAATTGGCTTCCTCCCCCGTGGCAGTAAATAAGAAGATCAAACAAAAAGAACATCTTACCAGTTAGATTCTTTAATAATTAAAGCGAGAGATAAAAAAACATGTCTCCCTAGAATGGCGATGCTCCCAATTAAGGCTCACTCCCCCTCCCCCCTTATTAATCTACATCACTCCTACGTCTTGTAATCTGAGTTTGTACCCTATGCGCTTTCTGTGCTTTCTGTTCTAAGACTTTCTGAGCTCTTCTTGACCTTGGGCTGAGCGGAGGAATGCTGTCCAGAGACTGTGAACCTGTTAACCCTCCTTCTCCCAGTGTTTCTTCTTCTAGCTGTTTCCCATCCAGTATTTCCCAGCTTCTGCCTTCTGAACTATGCCCCTCTACAAACCACTGTTCCAAATCTACACTGTCTTCCTGTTCCTGGGAATATTCAGGATCAGGGGGAGGGGGTGGCTCCCACCATTCTTCCTCAGTGCAGCCCTCCTCAGCATGGTTCCTGACATCTGACTGGGTTGCCTCAGCCACTCTGGGTAGCTTCCAGCATATGCAAAAACATAATAAAACCTCAAACATTAAAAATACCCCTATACAGGTCTGCCTTCAGATGTCTTCTAAAGGTTCTAAAATTCTAAAATTATTTAATTACAGTGGTACCCTGGGTTACAGATGCTTCAGGTTACAAATGCTTCAGGTTACAGATTCCGCTAACCCAGAAATAGTAGCTCGGGTTAAGAACTTTGCTTTAGGATGAGAACAGAAATTGTGCGGCGGCAGCAGGAGGCCCCATTAGCTAAAGTGGTACCTCAGGTTAAGAACAGTTTCAGGTTAAGAACAGACCTCCAGAACAAATTTAGTTCTTAACCCAAGGTACCACTGTATAGAGATTGGGATGGAAATGTTTCTTCGGGTATACAGGGCCAAGGCCTTTTAGGGCTTTAAAGGCCAGCACCAGCACTTTGAATTGTGCTCAGAAACTTACTGGGAACCAATGTAGGCATTTCAGGTCCAGTGTTATATGGTCCCAGTGACCGCTCCCAGTCACCAGTCTAGATGCTGCATTCTGCATTAGTTGTAGCTTCCGAGTCACCCTCAAAAGTAGCCCCACATAGAGTGCATTGCAGTAGTCAAAATGGGAGATAGCCAGAGCATGTACCACTCTGGCTAGACAGTGCATAGGCAGGTAGGGTCTTAGCCTGCGTACCAGATGGAGCTGGTAGACAGCCGCCCTGGATACAGAATTAACCTGCTGATCCATGGACAGCTGTGAGTCCAAAATGACTCCCAGGCTGCACACCTGGTCCTTTAGGGGCACAGCCTGGTGGAACGCTCCGCCTCATGAGACCAGGGCCCTGCAGGATCTGATTTCTTTCCGCAGGGCCTGTAAGACAGAGTTGTTCCGCCTGGCCTTTGGCTTGGAGCCAATTTGATTCCCTCCCTCCCTCTCTTTCTTTTTTCTTTTCCTTTCTCCTCCTGCAATGAGGCTACATTTTAATATTTTAATTTTTCAATATTTTAATGTTGTATTTTAATTTTGTTTTTAAGTTGTAATCATTCAACTTGTTTTTATTATTGCTTGTTAGCCGCCCTGAGCCCGGCCTTGGCTGGGGAGGGCAAGGTATAAATAATAATAATAATAATAATAATAATAATAATAATAATAGTAATAATAATAATAATAATTCAGGACCAGGGAGTCCTTCCCCACCCACATCCTATCCCCCATAAACAGTAATTCTGTCTTATCAGGATTCAACCTCAGTCCGTTAGCTGCCATCCATCAGAAATGTTGCCCAGGTGGAGGCCTTTGCTGGGATTCCAGCTATGGTGCATTTCATTAAAAATTGCACTATTCCTTTAAAAACAACAGAAACCGTTCCATCAGCAGAAAAAGGTCCAAAGTTCTAATTTCTATGTACTCTTCAGTTCAGTTCACTTTAATTGCTTTAGTTATGGACAACAGCAGCTGGAAGCAGGAAAGAAAACACAACAATTTTAATTAAAAACTTGAAAACAATAAAAACCATACTTCAAGCCAATGGACCCTGGATTTATCTTCAAATTAATGTACCTCGCTGCACTTATTTTGGGTACACAGTGTCTTGCCATGCAGCCTGCTGTTTCCATGAAAGCCTGAAGTTCTAATATGCAACCTGATACCCATTTTTAGGCTCCTTCTACACCAATGGCTGAAAGATACTCATGAGCCCATGAAGTGACAGGATCAGGATCAGAAGGAAAATGGGTGCTGACTGACTTGAGCCACTTGGTTTAGAAAGTGACGTGGAGGTTGTCCCAGAAAGAGGAAACTCTGAGAGAAAGCAATCAGAAATCATGTCTGAACTTTAGGGTGAATCTGCTTTTCCTCTTCTCCTGGGGGAAATCACTCTTCAGCATTCATTTGCAACAAACGGCAATTCAGTTTTTCTCTGGATTTAGCACTAAAGAGCATTTTCCCACCCCCTGAGAAAGGAGCAGGGCAAGGGAGAAACGGCTCAGATCCATGGCTAGAAAGTGCAGATCAAGTGGGGAACTGCTTGGGCACGTGCTTTCCAGGCATTGTACAAGCGGGAGTGTGGAGGAACCCTTCGCCAACTTCATCAAGAATAAAGCAATAAATATCTACTAGGTACCCAGTACCTTCACACTCACACCCACCCACATCCAGGGCTTTGTTTCTGCTGGAAGTAACCATGACTCAGTTGTCAGGAATGAGCCAGCTGCTAGTGACATTCTACAGCCAGCTGCAGAACGGAAAGAGTTAGATCTGCAGCAGGCTGAACAGCAGCCAGTGTCCAGTGCAACTCCCATGCGTATTGGAATGTTGGTTGCCAAGGGAACAACTGGTCCATCAAATATCTCTAGTCCCCTCCCAAGTGGGGGAGACCACTTCATTTTCTTCCTGCGCAACAGCCACCATCTTTTTTCCTTCTCAGCCCGAGCCGCTTTCATGTCTGATCTTGTTTTGCCAGTTTCTAATTGGGGCTCTCCGCCCCAATTGGGCTCTTCGGCTCTCCGCCGGCTCTCCGCCGAAGACTGTGCAGCCAAAAATCCAATTAGTTTTTACACCTCCTGCATTCTCTTTAGATAACTGATTCTTTCTTGGTGAGGTTCACCAAATCATGAGATAGCAAGTATAATGAGTAGAAAAGAACAGCAGCCTCTCACCTCAATAAATCCGTATGTAAAGATAAGAGTCTCTTTCAACTCCAAGCTTTGGCACCCAGTGACTGGGAAGTTTAGCAGATCTTTTTCATCTCCTTCCATCCAGAACACGCCTGGTTTTTAGTCCGAATTTTGGTAAATTTTAAAGAACAGGAATCTCCTGGCTTGCTAGAATGGCTCTCGAGAGTGCCCAATTCGTACAGTGCTCAGCACCCAGCGTCCCCACCCTTCCATTATGCAGCGAGCAGCAGATAATGGATGATCTCTGGGTGATGGCCAGTCCCCCCCCCAGCCGGGGGGGGGTCAGCAGGGATAACTACTCCCTATCATTCCTGATAACCTGCATGACAAGGGTCCGATGTAATTGGAAAACAGCCATTTCCATCAGCCAGGAAACCAGAAGTCTTTAGAAGGGTCATCTTGAGTAATGATGCCGGAGGCTTTGTTTAAGCCGTCTGGAGCTGGGAACCTGGACTCCTGACATCAGTTATAGTACCTTTCAGGTGGGCACCATTGCTGTTATAAGAGAGCAAGGGAGGCATTCATGGTGAATTCTGGCGCCTCTTTTCTAGAAAAATAGCACTGCACACATCACAACTCTTTGTGTAACTAGGTCATTGCTATCCAGTGACATTTTCCCCACCCCAGTTTATCCTGGGGGGTCCACGGACTTCCCCCCACCCTACCACCAAGCCCTATGCAAGCCATAAAATCTGTGACATGGGAGAAACCAACCCCCACTAACAAACCTGGCATTAATGGTGTCCATGCTACAGAGGGACATTTTACGCACACCATGAATAGACATGAAAAATTATGGGATTGTAATCCTTCCCACAAATCAATATAATTGGAGCTCACTGGGGAAATAAATGCTTTGAGCCCCATAGATGCACAGTTGGATTTACCTGGCACTCAGTTTCACTTCCCCCCACTGGAATTAGTTTGGAAAGGAAGATTCTTTGTAGCCAATAGAATACTTTGCAGTCTTCAATGCAGTGGGTGTTTGGTGCCCATGGCAGTTCCTTCAGCTTGCAAATCTGCCCACAGGCTGAGGAAAAAATGTGATTCCTGACGTATGAGTTAGGCCTATGAGGAACATGTGCTAATTGTTCAGGATAAAAACTGTATATTTTTGAAAAATGTTAGAAACAGTAAAATCCTTATTTACGAACCAGTAAATCCTGAATATAATCTTAGACCAATGCAATGTTAATGTACCGTTTTTAGTTCCTCTTACTGGCACACCATGACTTTTAAAGAAATGATGCAGCAATACATTAACAACAACAACAACAATGACAACAACAATAACAACAACAATAATTTATTTATTTATTTATTTATTTATTTATTTATACCCCCGCCCATCTGGCCGGGCCTCCCCAGTCACTCTGGGCGGCTTCCAACATAATATTAAAAATACAATAAAACATCAAACATTAAAAACTTCCCAAACAGGGCTGCCTTCAGATGCCTTCTAAAAGTCAGATTGTTGTTTAGTTCCTTACGATCTGATGGGAAGGTGTTCCACAGGGTGGGCGCCACTACCAAGAATGCCCTCTGCCTGGTTCCCTGTAACTTTGCTTCTTGCAGTGAGGGAAATGCCAGAAGGCCCTCAGCGCTGGATCCCAATGTCTGGGCTGAACGATGGGGATGGAGACGCTCCTTCAGGTATCCTGGGTCGAGTCTGTTTAGGGCTTTAAAGGTCAGCACCAACACTTTGTGGTGCTCAGAAACATACTGGGAGCCAATGTGTAAAAGTAGCATACATTCCTATAAATAGATGAACATTCAGCTTTCCAAATGGTGGTGACTAAAGGCTATCTGCTCTCCCCCCCAAAAAAAAAAATTGTTCACTGAATTATCAGCATCTGGAGACAGCTCTCAGTCGAGGAATCTCTTAGGTCATCAATTCCATTCCTTCTCCTGCAAGTTGGCTCAGTTGGATAATCCCCATTACAATGATTTCAATGACCCATGGTGCTCACCATTATCCCCATTTGTCATGTGCCAAGAAGCAGACAACACATCAAAGCTCCACCTAATACCCTATCCAGCAGGAAAGCTACTCACATCCTACTGGTCACAAGCTGGCTAATAAAAAAGCTTTTGAATGTGTTCCAAGCTCAACTCCCATCCATGGTAGCGGCATCTCATTTTAAGTGAAATTTATGAAATACAACATACAGATTTTATTACCCAAGTCCTGCTCCTTTAATAAGGAAAGGTACTGATTTACTGTTCTATAGTTGAGATATAGTTCTCTGGCCAGCCTGGCTAGGATATGGTATGGTGGGACCTCATCATCACCATGCCAAGAGCCTCCTGAAGTCTGGCATCCATTCTTTATTACCATCCTTTTGGCCCTACCAACTAAGGAGTTCCAGAGGTGGTGAAGCTGATGGTAAGGAAACCAGCGGCAAGGGTATCCTAGTCTGGTGAGTGTATAGTCCCACTAGGCTCGGCTGTAGCAGAGAAACAGAGATAGGCATCATCAACCTGTCTATTTCAACAGATTGAGATTTTTCTTCATGTGCTTGACTCCAAAGGGACAGAGCCTCCAAGAAGCTCTGCTTATAAGGATGCCAACTAGAGAAGTGACCCAACTCTCTATGCTTCCTGGAAGATATTGGAGCAGGATTTAATCTGGAAAAACACACAAGGCTAGTTGCAAACTGGTCCAGACAGCCCCTGCTTTCTTCCTGCAGCTCTTGTGTAACTTTCTTGAAAGGAGAAATCAAGGTGCTGAGACAGCTCTAATGGAAATGTGTCTTTATGCTGGCTCTGGGGAATGTGTCTGGCAAGTAAATTGTTCCCCATTTAGTTGCATTAACAGCTGCTCCTGTGTGCAAAGACGTTACACACAATTCTGCTTCCAGTGATGAAGTTGGGTGGTTTTCACAACATATACAGTAAAGTAGGCAGCTGCCTGCAGTTGAAATAATATTGTAGTAATGTTAGCAATAAATACATTTTTTCATATTTCTATGCACTATAGGTCTACACTTGGATAGAGGTATTGTCAGCGGATATGAGCCTCAAAAAGTCCTCAGAAGTTCACTGAGGGACCTTGGGCCAGTCCCTGCATCTCAGGATGACTGAAAGAGTTAAAAAGGGACACGACAAGGTTGCCCAATTTCCCCACTCCGTTTTATTTCGGTCCTGGAGGTTTTGCTGAATATGATTAGAAGGGACCAGTTGGTTAAAGGTATACAGGTCAGAACTAAACAGTACAAATTGAGAGCATTTGCAGATGACTTAGTATTGACGTTACAGGAGCCAGAATCTAGTACTAAAAGGGTTTTAGAACTGATTCAAGAATTTGGTCAAGTGGCAGGATTTAAATTGAACAAGTCAAAAACCAAGGTTTTAGAGAAAAATTTAACACCGATTGAAAGAGAGAGGTTTCAGAATGAGACAGGTTTAACAGTGGTTAAGAAAGTTAAATACCTGGGGATTAACATGACAGCAAAAAATGGGAATTTATTTAAAGATAACTATGAAAAATGTTGGGCTGAAGTGAAAAAAGATTTAGAAATTTGGTCAAATTTGAAGCTTTCACTGCTGGGCCGTATTGCTGCGATAAAAATGAATGTATTGCCTAGAATGTTGTTTTTGTTTCAAACTTTGCAAATCGTGGACAAAATGGACTGTTTCAAGAGGTGGCAGAAAGATATTTCTAAATTTGTCTGGCAGGGCAAGAAGCCCAGAATAAAATTTAAAATACTAACGGATGCAAAGGAAAGAGGTGGATTTGCCCTGCCAGACCTTAAACTTTACTATGAATCAGCAGCTTTTTGCTGGTTGAAAGAATGGCTACTTCTCGAAAACACTGACATTTTGGACTTAGAAGGTTTTAACAATGTATTTGGATGGCATGCATATCTATGGTATGATAAGGTCAAAGCACATAAAGCATTTAAAAACCACATTGTCAGGAAAGCGCTGTTTAATGTTTGGATAAGATATAAGGATTTGCTAGAAAATAAAACCCCAAGGTGGCTGTCACCAATGGAAGCGAAAGCCTTGAAAAAGATCAATATGGAGGTCAAATGGCCGAAATATTGGGAAATTTTGGAACAAGATGGAGATAGACTGAAATTGCAGAGTTTCGAAAAATTAAAAAACAAAGTGCGAGACTGGCTTCATTATTTTCAGATAATGGAGGCATCTAAATTGGACAAGAAAATTGGCTTCCAGGTGGAAAAATCAAATTTAGAAACTGAACTGTTAGAACCCAAAACTAAGAATTTGTCAAGAATGTATAACTTGCTGCTGAAATGGAACACTCAGGATGAAACGGTAAAATCGGCTATGATTAAATGGGCACAGGACGTTGGACATAACATTATGTTTGGTGACTGGGAACAGTTATGGACCACAGGTATGAAATTTACGGCATGTAACGCCTTAAGAGAGAATATTATGAAAATGATATACAGGTGGTACATAACCCCAGTCAAGCTTGCAAAAATCTATCACTTGCCCGATAATAAATGTTGGAAATGTAAAGAAACAGAAGGTACATTTTTTCACCTTTGGTGGACATGCCCAAAGATTAAGGCTTTCTGGGAAATGATATATAATGAATTAAAAAAGGTATTTAAATATACCTTCCCTAAGAAACCAGAGGCCTTTCTCCTGGGCATAGTCGGCCAAATGGTGTTAAAAAAGGATAGAACTTTCTTTATGTATGCAACAACAGCAGCAAGAATACTCATCGCAAAGTATTGGAAGACACAAGAACTTCCCACGCTGGAGGAATGGCAGATGAAACTGATGGACTATATGGAACTGGCGGAAATGACTGGCAGAATCCGGGACCAGGGAGAAGAGGCGATGGAGGAAGATTGGAAGAAATTCAAAGACTACCTACAGAAACATTGCAAAATTAAAGAATGTTAGAGTGATGTTGGATTGAAAATAAGTGGTTTCCAGCTGTACAGGATAAAATGATAGACAGACTAAGATTAAAGATTAGGATTAAAGAAGTTTAAGGAAATGGAAAATTGATATTTAAGAGGTAAAATTTTAATGCTATATTATATCAAGATTAAAGATTAGGAGTAAAGAAGTTAAAGGAAAGGGAAATTTGGTACTTAAGAGGTAAAATTTTAATGCTATATTATTCTAAGATTAAAGACCGGGATTAAAAAAGTGGAAAAGAAATTGCTGGATAAACAATTTGGACTGGAATACAAAAGAGGGAGGTATGAGGAAGTCCAGAAAATAAGTAAATTTAAAAAAGGAAATGAAAACGTGATATTGTTTTTAATTGTTCTGTTTCTTTTTTATTGTTGTTTTTTGCTTTTCGTGTTTTTTTATTTCTTTTTGGGATTTGTATTGTGTATTTGTGTATCTTTTTTTTAATGTCTTTTCTGTTCAATTTTTGATTGAAACTTTAATAAAAATTATTTAAAAAAAGAAGAAGAAAGAGTTGTGATGGGGATGAAGGAAAGTGGGGAAGAACTGAACTATATCCCATGGTTATAGTGGGGATTACATGAGGTGAGGAAGAACTGTATAAATCACCTGGAGAAAATATGTGATATAGCTACAATGAATGAATGAATGAATGAATGAATGAGATCCCTCTACTGTCTTGTATAGTATAGGGAAAGTGTGTGATGAAAAAGTGTGTAATAAAAAAAATTGAAGAGTCTGGGGTGAAAGAAATGTCAGCCCCCAGGAAGGATGTTCTTACACAGGGATTCTTGGCTTTCAGTGAGCTTCAGTACCCAAACCATCCCAGATTTGACCTGGAGAGAACACAAATATCTTCATAGGCTTACGTAGATGAAGACATAGTAAAGGACCCTGACCATTAGGTCCAGTCGTGACCGACTCTGGGGTTGCGGCACTCATCTCGCTTTATTGGCCAAGGGAGCCAGCGTACAGCTTCCGGGTCATGTGGCCAGCATGACCAAGCTGCTTCTGGTGAACCAGAGCAGCGCATGGAAATGCCGTTTACCTATCTACTTGCACTTTGACGTGCTTTCGAACTGCTAGGTTGGCAGGAGCAGGGACCGAGCAACAGGAGCTCACCCCGTCGTGCGGATTCGAACCGCCGACCATCTGATCAGCAAGTCCTAGGCTCTGTGGTTTAACCCACAGCGCCACCTACGTCCCCCAGATGGGTCCACATTAAAAAGTAAACAGTGTCAGTGTCTAATCCTTCCCAGAAATAAAATATAATTGGAGTTCTCTAGGGAAATAATTCACTTTTATTAAAAACTTTGACCCCCATGTATGCACAGTTGTGCATAGAAGCATTATGCGGCTCCGTATTTCCCCTCCTTCCAATGAAATTAGGTTGAAGGGTGGATGATTTTGTAAGCAAAGTTTGGTGACCCTTGGTCTTTGAGGTCAGCATATGAGCCATGCCTGCTGACCATACAGGAAAATACTATATCTTTCAAGAAAATCTTAGAAACAGAATAATCCTTTTTTCCAAACCAGTGAACCCTGATTATAGTCTTAGAATAATGTAATGGCAATGTACCGTATTTAAGTTCCTCTTACTGGAGCACTGCTTCTTGTAAAGGAATGATGCAACAAAACTCTGACATTTTGCAAATGACATTAAAGTACACGTGGAAAAGTAGCATAGAGTCCCATAAATAGATGAGCACTCGGCTTTCCAAAAGACGCTGGAACTTGGTAGTGCACTGCTTGGGTGTCCATTTCTCACTGGCCTCCAAGGAATCCTAATGAAAGTTCCACCATGCAAGTCTGCTGTCCATTCATAGCTACCATTTTATTGATGCTCCTGATTTCTCCAGGTAAGTCTAATACCAGAACTGCAAGCCATCAGATTTCAGTTGCAGAACTATAGAAGTAAAGGAGAATGGAGGACATCTAGAACTGGGCCAGGCAACCAAGTGGCTACAGGCTAGATATGCCCTTCTGGACACACACACACACGCACACACACACGCACACACACACACACACACACACACACACACACACACACACGAAGCCCTATGAAGTATTCATCATGGTGTGGTAAAAAAGGTACAATGTCATGAATTCTCATAATTACCTACTATCACAAATGGATTTGCAAAATTCTCTTTTGGTAAATTGTGACTGAGCTCTATCTTCTATTCTCCATTTGTTTAGTGGTGAGCCATGCAAACTTACATTTTGAATGGATGTATTTGGCATTCAGAAACTAGCTGGAGATTAGAGGATTTGATTCTGCAATGTGCAGGGGTCTGCTTCACAAGTGCCTTCCCTACAGTTAAGGACCTTGCTAAAAAGCATCCAGCAGGGTTGAATCCTCTGCTCAACACCTGTTGGATGTATTCCCAACAGAGCAAGCAGGGATGATCTTAATTGTCTGTTTTAACCATATTTGCACATCAGGTTCTAATGCTGTTAGTGGCCTCTATTTCAGGGGCTTCTACTCTGCAGCCTCTTATAGGCAGCGAGTCTTTTAGTTCTTACACTCTTACAGTTGTTTTAACTGCATGTTTTTATTTGTTTTTAGTTTTTATCTGTTTTAATTATCAGTTTTTATCCATCCATTATCCTTGTTTAATCTTGTATTTTATTCAGATGCTTTATCCTATGCTTGTTTCTTTGTCCTTATTTGCTCCAACATTTATCAGTTAAAAAAAAAACCCCTAACTGCTATTTTATTTATATGTTTGTTTTTTATCCTGGTCTGTGACCGTAATAAAGTTCATTCATTCAGCAGACCTACTCTATTTTTCCTCTGTTTTCCCCCCAAACACACTCCACTATATGTTAAAAAAAAAACAACTAGTCAATTATGTCAATTTCTCTTTGTTTATTTTCATCTACAGTCGTACCTTGGTTTTCAAACAGCTTAGTTCTTGAATGTTTTGGCTCCCAAACGCTGCAAACCGGGACATGACTATTCTGGTTTGTGAGCTATTTTTGGAAGCTGAAAGTCCACGGGCTTCCGTGGCTTCCGATTGGCTGCAGGAGCTTCCTCCTGCTGGGGCCTCCTGCTGCTGCCGCTCCGCCGGAGCATGATTTCTGTTCTCATCCTGAAGTAAAGTTCTTAACCTGAAGCACTATTTCTGGGTTAGCAGAGTCTGTAACCTGAAGCGTATGTAACCTGAGGTACCACTGTAGTTACCACTTATAGTTTCCTTTCCACAGGATTTTCCTACCACAGCTCATCGTTCTTGGTGCCCTGCTAAGTGTATGTACACGACAGAAACTTCCTCCTACCCCACCCCCAAGAATATGGGGCCAACTTGAGTAAAATATTGGGACAGGCAAGTAAGCCCCACCCTGTATAATCGACCGCATGGTTCTTTGCATGCACACACCATTTGAAAGGCAAAGTCCATCAACTTTTGGGGGCGCAGCTCCCTCAAATATTGGGGATGGGGTGGTGGTGACGAAGGAACCTGTGCCAAGAACAGAGACAGGCCAATCCCCGGAATGGCAGCAGTGCCCCTGCGCATGGTGAGAGCACCTCTGCAGCACTTGAGGCTACTATTTGCCTCCTGATTCTGGCCAGTCAATCCCAGGCTTGAGGCGAGCCTGTACCCACCCTCTCCTGAAAGAGGCAAGAGTGTCCCTGCCCATAGCAAGAGCGCCCAACACACACCCCCGCAGCCACCACTCACAGCACCTCCTGCTCTGTTCCGTCTCCGCTGTTGGCGATGAGGAAGCCAAAATGCGGCGCTCACCATCAGCTGCCACCGTGGTCACCCAACGAGTTCAGTGAGTCCATCTCGCTTGCTGCCTCATCTTTGGCAGCGTCGTCATTGTCATTCTCCACCTCAGTCAGGGGTCCGCAGGGCACAGAGCCCATGCCACCGGCCCAGGTGGTAGAGGCAGCCTCCCCACTGCCATCGCTTCCTCCCACTAGGCTCTTGGCCATATGCGGCCACCTCAGTGGGGAGGAAGGGGCGTTGCCCAGAGGCATCCGAGGCTTCGGATTGGCTGCAAGAGCTTTCTGCAGCCAATCCGAAGCCACGCCACCGCTACCGCCTGCCCAGAGGTGGGCCAGATTTACGAGCCGGGGGGGGCAGATCTGGCCCACGGGCCGACACAAGTTTGCTGACACAAGATCTAGTCTATCTTGAGTTCAGTAAGGCTTTCAACAAAGTCCCCTAAGATATTATTGCAAAGTGGTGGATAAAATGTGGGCTAGATTAGTAGTTGGTTGACCAAACCCAAAGAGTGCTCACCAATGTAAAAACCTCCTAAACCTGGAAAAAAGTGGTAAATGGGTTATTTTGGGGTTATCTCCTGGACCCCTTGTTCAATGGTTTTATAAACAATTTGGATGAAGGAATTGAGAGGGTGGTCATCAAATCTGCAGATGATATCAGCTAGGAGGAGTATCTAATACCACAAAAGATAGAATACAAATTCAAGTGACTCTAACGCATTGGAGAATAGGGCCAAAACTACATCCCCTCCCTCCCAAAAGAGAAAATCAACAGGGACAGATATAAAGTTCCACACTTAGGCAGGAATATCCAGATGTAAACCAGTGAAAATGATCTAGGTGTCTTAGAAATAAAATCCTGTTAATTTTTTCCAGGTGGGTAGTTATGAAACCTTAGAACATATTTTGATCTAAAAAATGGAGTAACGCCTGGCAGATGACAACGAGAGCTTGTGGTTTAGAGAGTGAACAAGAGGTGCAGAAGGCACTGGGTCAACTTTAGCCTCTGCACAGATTCCACTTGGTGGTTCTAGAATAGCTATTCTCCCATTTGCACTAGGTAGGGAATAACACTGATTGAGCCGAGAATAATAGTTGGAAAAGTTACAATCAGATATAGAAGTTAGACATTCAAAATAAATTTAAAAATGAGAAAATTGTCCTGTAGAAGCTTAGAGACCAACTGAGTTTGTTCTAGGTATACGCTTTATTGTGCATACACACATCTACAGATACACTGAAGATGCTATTGGACAATTTTCTTATTTTTTTATTTCGACTGCGTCAGACCAACATGGCTACCTACTTGAATTTAGACATTCAAAAGACAATCACAAAATGCTAAGAGGCTAGAAAAGGTCCTTAGAATATATTTTGATTTTTAAAATGGAGTAACACTTGGCAGATGACAATGAGAACTTGTAGTTTAGAGATAATAATAATATTTATTTATTTATTTATTTATCCATCCATCCATCCATCCATCCATCCCATCCATCTGGCGGATTTCCCCAGCCACTCTGACCAGCTTACAACAAAATATTAAAAATATAATAAAACATCAGCCATTAAAAACTTCCCTAAACAGGGCTGCCTTCAGATGTCTTCTAAAAGTCAGGTAGAGAACGAACAAGAAGTGCAAAAGGCCCTGGATCAACTCTCACCTCTGTACAAATTTCACTGGTTGGTTCTGGAATAGCTATTCTCTCATTTGCACTAGGTAGAGAATAACACTGATTGACCTGAGAGCAGCAGTTGGAAAAGTTACAATCAGATATAGAAATCAGATATAGAAATCAGACATTCAAAAGCACTATATACCATATTTTTCGCTCTATAAGACGCACCAGACCATAAGACTCACCTAGTTTTTGGAGGAGGAAAACAAGAAAAAAAATATTCTGAATCCCAGAAGCCAGAACAGCAAGAGGGACCGCTGCTTTCTCTGCGCAGAGAAAGCTGCGATCCCTCTTGCTGTTCTGGCTTCTGGGATAGCTGCACAGCCTGCATTCACTCCATAAGACACACACACATTTCCCCTTACTTTTTAGGAGGGAAAAAGTGAGTCTTATAGAGCAAAAAATACGGTACTTGCTAAGTATTGTCACAATTAGAAAATATCTAGAATATACATATCTTTTCTATTTAACTGTTAGTAACCTGGCAGAAAGGGAATTAATAGAATATGCAATTAGGTAAATCTCCAGGACCGGATGGACTGACCTCAAGAGGAGAAGATGGTGAAATGCAAACAGGGGACACAGAAGGGGCTGAACTCCTCAATGCGTTCTTTGCCTCAGTCTTCTCCGATAAAGAAAACAATGCCCGACCTGAAGAATTTGGAGCAAATGATTCAGCAGAGGAAACACAGCCCAGAATAACTAAGGAGATAGTACAAGAATACTTGGCTAGTATTGGCTACCTGAAGGTAGGAGTCTATCAATTGATGAAGATGATCATCCAAATGTCATAGACCAAATGGAGCAAACAGCACACAGACCTAGTGGTGGGAGGAAAAAATCCTTAAATAAGAGTCACGGGGGAATGATTAATGGACTTCAATGTCTGTACACTAATGCGCAAAGCATGGGAAATAAACAAGATGAGCTTGAGCTCTTGGTACAGCAAACTAAATATGACATAATAGGCATCACTGAAACCTGGTGGGATAAGTCCCACGATTGGAATGTAATAATGGGGGGATACAATCTATTTCAGAGAAACAGACCAGACAAGAAAGGAGGAGGAGTGGCATTATATGTCAGGGATGTGTATACCTGTGAAGAGATCCAAGATTTAGAACCTCAAAGCCAAAGTGAGAGCATTTGGGTCAAAATTAAGGGAGAGAAGAATAACAGTGACCTCATTGTGGGAATTTACTATAGATCCCCAAGCCAAACGGAGGACATAGATGATGCCTTCCTGGAACAGATGGCCAAGCATGCAAAAGGAAGGGAGATAGTAGTAATGGGGGACTTCAATTACCCGGATATTTGTTGGATGTCAAACTCAGCCAAGAGCATAAGGTCAAAGAGATTCCTCACTGGCCTTGCAGACAACTTCATTGTCCAGAAAGTGGGAGAAGCAACAAGAGGAACAGCCATTTTAGATCTGGTCCTAACCAATGTTGATGACCTGGTTAGTGGGGTAGAAGTGGAAGGATCATTAGGCGCGAGTGATCATGCTCTTCTGAAGTTTACTATACAGCGGAAAGGAGCAGCCAAGCATACTAGGACTCAATTTCTTGACTTTAAGAAAGCCGACTTCATAAAACTTAGGGAAGTGCTGGGTGAGATCCCATGGACAGTAATACTAAAAGGAAAGGGAGTTCATGATGGCTGGGAGTTTGTTAAGAGGGAGATACTAAAAGCACAACGTCAGGCAATACCAATGAGACAGAAACATGGAAGGTGCCTAAAGAAGCCAGGGTGGCTATCTAAAGAACTTTTAACTGAGTTAAGATTAAAAAAAGGATGTGTACAAAAAATGGAAAAGGGGGGAAACCACCAAAGAGGAATTCAAACAAATAGCCAGCACGTGTAGACACAAAGTCAGAAAAGCTAAAGCACAGAATAAACTCAGGCTTGCTAGAGAGGTTAAAAGCAACAAAAAAGGCTTTTATGGGTATGTCCGTAGCAAAAGGAAGAACAAAGAAACAGTGGGGTCACTCAGAGGAGAAGATGGTGAAATGCAAACAGGGGACACAGAAAGGGCTGAACTCCTCAATGCCTTCTTTGCCTCAGTCTTCTCCGATAAAGAAAACAATGCCCGACCTGAAGAATTTGGAGCAAATGATTCAGCAAAGGAAACACAGCCCAGAATAACTAAGGAGATAGTACAAGAATACTTGGCTAGTTTAGATGTATTCAAGTCTCCAGGGCCAGATGAACTGCATCCAAGAGTATTAAAAGAACTGGCAGATGTGATCTCAGAACCACTGGCAGTCATCTTTGAGAATTCCTGGAGAACAGGCGAAGTCCCGGCAGACTGGAGGAGGGCAAATGTTGTCCCTATTTTCAAAAAGGCGAAAAGAGAGGACCCAAATAATTACCGCCCAGTCAGTCTGACATCAATACCAGGGAAGATTCTGGAGCAGATCATTAAGCAAACAGTTTGTGAGCACCTAGAAAGGAATGCTGTGATCACCAATAGTCAGCATGGATTTCTGAAAAATAAGTCATGTCAGACTAACCTGATCTCGTTTTTTGAGAGAATTACAAGCCTGGTAGATGAAGGGAACGCAGTGGATGTAGCCTACCTTGATTTCAGCAAGGCATTTGACAAGGTGCCTCATGATATTCTTGTAAAGAAGCTGGTAAAATGTGGTCTTGACTATGCTACCACTCAGTGGATTTGTAACTGGCTGACTGACCGAACCCAAAGGGTGCTCATCAATGGTTCCTCTTCATCCTGGAGAAGAGTGACTAGTGGGGTGCCACAGGGTTCTGTCTTGGGCCCGGTCTTATTCAACATCTTTATCAACGACTTGGATGATGGACTCAAGGGCATCCTGATCAAATTTGCAGATGACACCAAACTGGGAGGGGTGGCTAACACCCCAGAGGACAGGATCACACTTCAAAACGAACTTGACAGATTAGAGAACTGGGCAAAAACAAACAAGATGAATTTTAACAGGGAGAAATGTAAAGTATTGCACTTGGGCAAAACAAAATGAGAGGCACAAATACAAGATGGGGGACACCTGGCTTGAGAGCAGTACATGTGAAAAGGATCTAGGAGTCTTGGTTGACCACGAACTTGACATGAGCCAACAGTGTGACGCGGCAGCTAAAAAAGCCAATGCAATTCTGGGCTGCATCAATAGGAGTATAGCATCTAGATCAAGGGAAGTAATCACCAAGGGCCACTGTATTCTGCTCTGGTCAGACCTCACCTGGAGTACTGTGTCCAGTTCTGGGCACCACAGTTCAAGAAGGACACTGACAAACTGGAACGTGTCCAGAGGAGGGCAACCAAAATGGTCAAAGGCCTGGAAACGATGCCTTATGAGGAACGGCTAAGGGAGCTGGGCATGTTTAGCCTGGAGAAGAGGAGGTTAAGGGGTGATATGATAGCCATGTTCAAATATATAAAAGGATGTCACATAGAGGAGGGAGAAAGGTTGTTTTCTGCTGCTCTAGAGAAGCGGACCCGGAGCAATGGATCCAAACTACAAGAAAGAAGATTCCACCTAAACATTAGGAAGAACTTCCTGACAGTAAGAGCTGTTTGACAGTGGAATTTGCTGCCAAGGAGTGTGGTGGAGTCTCCTTCTTTGGAGGTCTTTAAGCAGAGGCTTGACAACCATATGTCAGGAGTGCTCTGATGGTGTTTCCTGCTTGGCAGGGGGTTGGACTCGATGGCCCTTGTGGTCTCTTCCAACTCTATGATTCTATGATTCTTTATTACAGATCTTTGAAAGAATGGGTAATACAACCTTTAAAGGAAGTCTGTAATGAAATACTGGAAGGGAAAAGGGCACCAGAGTCGTGGAAGGAAGCTTACATCACACTTATACCGAAAACAGAGACTGAAAAGACACAACTTAAGAATTACCGCCCCATATCATTGCTTAATGTGGATTATAAAATTTTTGCAGATATTTTGGCTAAAAGATTAAAAAAGGTGTTAATGGAAGAAATTCATAAAGATCAAGCGGGCTTTCTCCCGGGCAACTTATCTGACAATACGAGGAATATAATTAATATTTTAGAAAAATTACAAGTGAAGATTAATACCAAAGCAGTTTTGATATTTGTGGATGCGGAGAAAGCTTTTGACAACATTTCTTGGAGTTTTATGAAGAAGAATTTATTGGGGATGGGGGTGGGTCAAGGTTTTGGAAACGGTATAAGTGCAATTTATTCAGAACAGAAGGCCAAATTAATTGTGAACAATGTAGTGACGGAAGAATTTAAGATTGAGAAAGGAACACGACAAGGTTGCCCAATCTCTCCATTGCTTTTTATATCGGTTTTGGAGGTTTTGTTAAATATGATTAGAAGGGACCAATTGGTAAAAGGTATACAAGTGGGAGCGAAACAGTACAAATTGAAGGCATTTGCTGATGATTTAGTATTGACTTTACAGGAGCCAGAATCTAGTACTAAAAGAGTATTAGAATTAATCCAAGAATTTGGTCAGGTGGCAGGTTTTAAGTTGAATAAGATGAAAACTAAGGTATTAGAAAAGAACTTAACAGAGATTGAGAGAGAGAAGTTTCAGAAGGAGACAGGACTGACACTGGTTAAGAAAGTGAAATATTTAGGGGTTAATATGACTGCTAAGAATGTGAATTTATTTAAGGATAATTATGAAAAATGTTGGACTGAAGTGAAAAAAGATTTAGAAATATGGTCAAATTTGAAGCTATCGTTGTTAGGCCGAATTGCTGTGATTAAAATGAATGTATTGCCAAGAATGCTGTTTTTGTTTCAAACACTGTAAATTTTGGACAAAATGGACTGTTTCAAGAAGTGGCAGAGAGATATCTCCAGATTTGTCTGGCAGGGCAAGAAGCCTCATATAAAATTTAAGATATTAACTGATGCTAAAGAAAGAGGTGGATTTGCCCTGCCAGACTTAAAACTTTATTATGAATCAGCCACTTTTTGCTGGCTGATAGAATGGAAGCTTCTTGAAAACACGGACGTTTTGGATTTGGAAGGTTTCAATAATGTATTTGGTTGGCATACATATTTGTGGTATGATAAGGTTAAAGCACAGAAAGCGTTTAAAAACCATATAGTAAGAAAAGCACTGTTTAATGTCTGGATAAGATATAAGGATTTGCTAGAAAATAAAACCCCAAGATGGCTGTCACCAATGGAAGCAAAGGCTCAGAAAAAACTCAATATGGAGGCCAAACGGCCGAAGTATTGGGAAATTTTGGAACAAGAGGGTGACAGATTAAAACTGCAGAGTTTTGAAAAATTAAAAAACAGAGTACGAGATTGGCTCCATTATTATCAAATAATGGAGGTGTATAATTTGGATAAAAAAATTGGCTTCCAGATGGAAAAATCAAAGTTGGAAACAGAATTGTTAGACCCTAAAGTTAAGAATTTGTCAAGAATGTATAACTTGCTGTTGAAATGGAATACTCAAGATGAAATGGTGAAATCTGCTATGATTAAATGGGCACAAGATGTTGGACATAATATTATGATGGCTGACTGGGAACAGTTATGGACCACTGGTATGAAGTTTACGGCATGCAATGCCTTAAAAGAGAATTTAATGAAAATGATTTATAGGTGGTACATGACACCAGTCAAGCTTGCAAAAATCTATCATTTGCCCGATAATAAATGTTGGAAATGTAATGAAACTGAAGGTACATTCTTTCACCTTTGGTGGACATGCCCAAAGATTAAGGCATTCTGGGAGATGATCTATAATGAAATGAAAAAGGTATATAAATATACCTTCCTGAAGAAACCAGAGGCCTTTCTCCTGGGCATGGTCGGCCAATTGGTGCCAAAGAAAGATAGAACTTTCTTTATGTACGCTACAACAGCAGCAAGAATACTCATTGCGAAATACTGGAAGACACAAGATCTACCTACCAGGGAAGAATGGCAGATGAAGTTGATGGACTATATGGAACTGGCGGAAATGACTGGCAGAATTCGAGACCAGAGAGAAGAGTCGGTGGAAGAAGATTGGAAAAAATTTAAAGTATACTTACAGAAACATTGTAAAATTAATGAGTGTTAGAAGGATGCGGGAATGAATTAACATGGTTTTAGTAGAAATGCAACAAAGAATTAAGTAAAAGTTGATTGATATCGGGTTAAATTGAAAAAAATTAAGGTTAGATCATTAAAACTATAGAATCAAAAATGAGAAAGATGGGAAGAACTTGCTGAAATAGTGAATTGAACTAGAATAAAAAAAAGGGAGGTGTGAGGAGGTCGATGAAATAAGTTAAGGAAAGGTAAAGACATGGAATATTGGATGTGTTTTTTTAGTTTCTTTTTTGTCTGTTTTTTTTGCTGTATTATTGTATGGTTTTTATATGTTTTATGTGTTTTGTTATTGTTTTTTTTCTACTTTGTTGTTATTTCTTTTTTTCTTCTGTAATTTTTAAACTTTTAATACATATCATTTTTTTTAAAAAAGGAATTAATAGACATGATGTATGGTGCCCGGTATGTTGGAATTTAAGAAAAAGCATTTGCTTCACAATACCTTTTTAAATTTCTTTACAGTTGATTGCTTCACTCATTTGCCCCGGACAGTAGAAGACCAAGTTATGAATGCTGAGCACAAGAGAGAAATCCAGATAACCGATTTTACACTTAATATACAAGTCCAAGGGACTCGTGCTTCTCTCCAGAGATTTGTTGAAGACCTCAAAGCTCTCCTTTACAAAAATGTTGAAATAAGTGATACTTCTATTAATATGGAAAAAAAAGACAATGGCGGTTTTCACAATAAAGAAGATGATGGGGAGGGATTCATAATCACCATAAAAGGTAAAGGGACTGAAGCTTCTGTCAAAAGATTAGTCCAAGAAATCAATGCCTTAATTAGCACATATGGTGAACTAAACAATACTTCCACGGATAATGAAAGGATTGACTCTCCAAACAACAATGGACATATGGGAGTTGATTTTATCCTGAACATACAAGGCCAAGGGGATGATGTTTCTCTGAAGAGATTAGTCAACGAGATTAAAGCTTTTCTTACCAAGGATGGGGAAATAAATCATTATTCTGTGAAACTGCAAAGCCAAAGCCTTGGGCATCAGACATTGCTTTTTAAATTAACCATACAAGGCAATGGGGTTGATGCTTCTATCAAGAGATTAGTTGAAAACATCAATGCCATGCTTCAGACAGAAGGCCAAATAACTCACAGTACCATCAACATAGAAGGCCAAGGGATTGGTCCTTCTATCCACCAATTAATAAATGAGATCAACAGTTCCCTGAATAACAGGCCTCATGAGGTTAATAATTTCCCAACCGAAGGAGGCCAGCAGGTCAAGTTTACATTGAAGATAAAGGGCCAAGGGAATGATGCTTCCCTAAAGAGATTTGTCGAAAAGATCAAGGCTTTTCTTGGCAAGGATAAGGAAATAAATGATTACTCTCTGAAGATGAAAGGACAAAGGCAGGACAATCAGATGATTCATTTTACTCTCACGACAGAAGGTCATGGGACTAATGCTGCTCTAAGGAGATTGGTGGAAAACATCAGTGCCTTCCTTCAAAGAGAAGGGAAAATGACTCATATTACCTTCGAAATAGAAGGCCAAAAGATTGGTACTTCTCTCCACCAATTAATAAATGAGATCAATAGTTCCCTGAACAACAAGCCTCATGCAGATATTAATTTCCCAAACGAAGTACACAAGAGGGTCATGTTTACATTGAAGATAAAGGGCCAAGGGGATGATGCTTCTCTAAAGAGATTTGTCAGAAAGATCAAGGCTTTGCTTGGCAAGGAAATGGAAATAATGGATTATTCTGTGAGCATGAAAGGCAAAAGCCTGCGCAACCAGGTCATTCATTTTACTGTCACTGTAGATGGACAAGGGCCTGATTCTTCTGTCAGGAAGTTAGTGGAAAAAGTCAATGCAATCCTTGAAGAAGAAGAAGACAAAATGACTCACATTAACCTCAGCATACAAGGCCAAGGAATTAGTCCTTCTCTCCACCAAATAATCGAGGAGTTCAATGATGCCCTGAACAAAAAGCCTAATGTTGATGTTCCTCCACTCGAAGAAGGAATCGTGAGGATCCCGTTTACCTTTGAAATACAAGGGCAAAGTGATGATGCTACTCTAAAGAGATTTGTCAGAAAGATCAAGGCTTTGCTTGGCAAGGAAATGGAAATAATGGATTATTCTTTGAGCATGAAAGGCAAAAGCCTGCGCAACCAGGTCATTCATTTTACTGTCACTGTAGATGGCCAAGGGCCTGATTCTTCTGTCAGGAAGTTAGTGGGAAATGTCAAGGCAATCCTTGAAGAAGAAGAAGACAAAATGACTCACATTAACCTCAGCATACAAGGCCAAGGAATTAGTCCTTCTCTCCACCAAATAATCGAGGAGTTCAATGATTCCCTGAAGAAAAAGCCTAATGTTGATGTTCCTCCACTCGAAGAAGGAATCCGGAGGATCCCGTTTACCTTTAAAATACAAGGCCAAAGTGATGATGCTACTCTAAAGAGATTTGTCAGAAAGATCAGGGCTTTGCTTGGCAAGGAAATGGAAATAATGGATTATTCTGTGAGCATGAAAGGCAAAAGCCTGCGCAACCAGGTCATTCATTTTACTGTCACTGTAGATGGCCAAGGGCCTGATTCTTCTGTCAGGAAGTTAGTGGGAAATGTCAATGCAATCCTTGAAGAAGAAGAAGACAAAATGACTCACATTAACCTCAGCATACAAGGCCAAGGAATTAGTCCTTCTCTCCACCAAATAATCGAGGAGTTCAATGATTCCCTGAACAAAAAGCCTAATGTTGATGTTCCTCCACTCGAAGAAGGAATCCGGAGGATCCCGTTTACCTTTAAAATACAAGGCCAAAGTGATGATGCTACTCTAAAGAGATTAGTCAGAAAGATCAAGGCTTTGCTTGGCAAGGAAATGGAAATAATGGATTATTCTTTGAGCATGAAAGGCAAAAGCCTGCGCAACCAGGTGATTCATTTCACTGTCACCATAGAAGGCAAAGCGACTGATAATTCTCTCAGGGGATTTGTGGAAAACATCTATGCGATCCTTGAAGGAGAACAGAAAATAGCTAACATGAACATGAACATAGAAGGTCAAGGGATTGGTACTTCTGTCCACAAATTAGTCCGAGACTTCAATGTTTCCTTGAAAAAGAGGCCCAGTCTGATTGACAATGAACACAGTGAAAGAGGCAAGCAGCTCAAGTTTACCTTGAACATTCAAGGCCAAGGGGACGATGCTTCCAGACAGAGATTAGTAGAAAAGATCAAGGCTTTACTTGAAATGCAAGAACATCCAACGGATTATTCTGTGAGTGTGGAAGGCCAAAGGCAGGGCAACCATGGGAATCATTTCACTGTCACCATAGAAGGCAAAGCGACTGATAATTCTCTCAGGCGATTTGTGGAAAACATCTACGCGATCCTTGAAGGAGAACAGAAAATAGCTAACATGAACATGAACATAAAAGGTCAAGGGATTGGTACTTCTGTCCACAAATTAGTCCGAGACTTCAATGTTTCCTTGAAAAAGAGGCCCAGTCTGATTGACAATGAACACAGCGAAAGAGGCAAGCAGCTCAAGTTTACCTTGAACATACAAGGCCAAGGGGACAATGCTTCCGGACAGAGATTAGTAGAAAAGATCAAGGCTTTACTTGAAATGCAAGAACATCCAACGGATTATTCTGTGAGTGTGGAAGGCCAAAGGCAGGGCAACCATGGGAATCATTTCACTGTCACCATAGAAGGCAAAGCGACTGATAATTCTCTCAGGGGATTTGTGGAAAACATCTACGCGATCCTTGAAGGAGAAGAGAAAATAGCTAACATGAACATGAACATAAAAGGTCAAGGGATTGGTACTTCTGTCCACAAATTAGTCCGAGACTTCAATGTTTCCTTGAAAAAGAGGCCCAGTCTGATTGACAATGAACACAGCGAAAGAGGCAAGCAGCTCAAGTTTACCTTGAACATACAAGGCCAAGGGGACGATGCTTCCAGACAGAGATTAGTAGAAAAGATCAAGGCTTTGCTTGAAATGCAAGAACATCCAACGGATTATTCTGTGAGTGTGGAAGGCCAAAGGCAGGGCAACCATGGGAATCATTTCACTGTCACCATAGAAGGCAAAGCGACTGATAATTCTCTCAGGGGATTTGTGGAAAACATCTACGCGATCCTTGAAGGAGAACAGAAAATAGCTAACATGAACATGAACATAGAAGGTCAAGGGATTGGTACTTCTGTCCACAAATTAGTCCGAGACTTCAATGTTTCCTTGAAAAAGAGGCCCAGTCTGATTGACAATGAACACAGCGAAAGAGGCAAGCAGCTCAAGTTTACCTTGAACATACAAGGCCAAGGGGACAATGCTTCCGGACAGAGATTAGTAGAAAAGATCAAGGCTTTACTTGAAATGCAAGAACATCCAACGGATTATTCTGTGAGTGTGGAAGGCCAAAGGCAGGGCAACCATGGGAATCATTTCACTGTCACCATAGAAGGCAAAGCGACTGATAATTCTCTCAGGGGATTTGTGGAAAACATCTACGCGATCCTTGAAGGAGAAGAGAAAATAGCTAACATGAACATGAACATAAAAGGTCAAGGGATTGGTACTTCTGTCCACAAATTAGTCCGAGACTTCAATGTTTCCTTGAAAAAGAGGCCCAGTCTGATTGACAATGAACACAGCGAAAGAGGCAAGCAGCTCAAGTTTACCTTGAACATACAAGGCCAAGGGGACGATGCTTCCAGACAGAGATTAGTAGAAAAGATCAAGGCTTTGCTTGAAATGCAAGAACATCCAACGGATTATTCTGTGAGTGTGGAAGGCCAAAGGCAGGGCAACCATGGGAATCATTTCACTGTCACCATAGAAGGCAAAGCGACTGATAATTCTCTCAGGGGATTTGTGGAAAACATCTACGCGATCCTTGAAGGAGAACAGAAAATAGCTAACATGAACATGAACATAGAAGGTCAAGGGATTGGTACTTCTGTCCACAAATTAGTCCGAGACTTCAATGTTTCCTTGAAAAAGAGGCCCAGTCTGATTGACAATGAACACAGCGAAAGAGGCAAGCAGCTCAAGTTTACCTTGAATATACAAGGCCAAGGGGACAATGCTTCCGGACAGAGATTAGTAGAAAAGATCAAGGCTTTACTTGAAATGCAAGAACATCCAACGGATTATTCTGTGAGTGTGGAAGGCCAAAGGCAGGGCAATCATGGGAATCATTTCACTGTCACCATAGAAGGCAAAGCGACTGATAATTCTCTCAGGGGATTTGTGGAAAACATCTACGCGATCCTTGAAGGAGAACAGAAAATAGCTAACATGAACATGAACATAGAAGGTCAAGGAATTGGTACTTCTGTCCACAAATTAGTCCGAGACTTCAATGTTTCCTTGAAAAAGAGGCCCAGTCTGATTGACAATGAACACAGCGAAAGAGGCAAGCAGCTCAAGTTTACCTTGAATATACAAGGCCAAGGGGACGATGCTTCCGGACAGAGATTAGTAGAAAAGATCAAGGCTTTACTTGAAATGCAAGAACATCCAAAGGATTATTCTGTGAGTGTGGAAGGCCAAAGGCAGGGCAACCATGGGAATCATTTCACTGTCACCATAGAAGGCAAAGCGACTGATAATTCTCTCAGGGGATTTGTGGAAAACATCTACGCGATCCTTGAAGGAGAAGAGAAAATAGCTAACATGAACATGAACATAAAAGGTCAAGGGATTGGTACTTCTGTCCACAAATTAGTCCGAGACTTCAATGTTTCCTTGAAAAAGAGGCCCAGTCTGATTGACAATGAACACAGCGAAAGAGGCAAGCAGCTCAAGTTTACCTTGAACATACAAGGCCAAGGGGACGATGCTTCCAGACAGAGATTAGTAGAAAAGATCAAGGCTTTGCTTGAAATGCAAGAACATCCAACGGATTATTCTGTGAGTGTGGAAGGCCAAAGGCAGGGCAATCATGGGAATCATTTCACTGTCACCATAGAAGGCAAAGCGACTGATAATTCTCTCAGGGGATTTGTGGAAAACATCTACGCGATCCTTGAAGGAGAACAGAAAATAGCTAACATGAACATGAACATAGAAGGTCAAGGGATTGGTACTTCTGTCCACAAATTAGTCCGAGACTTCAATGTTTCCTTAAAAAAGAGGCCCAGTCTGATTGACAATGAACACAGCGAAAGAGGCAAGCAGCTCAAGTTTACCTTGAATATACAAGGCCAAGGGGACGATGCTTCCGGACAGAGATTAGTAGAAAAGATCAAGGCTTTACTTGAAATGCAAGAACATCCAAAGGATTATTCTGTGAGTGTGGAAGGCCAAAGGCAGGGCAACCATGGGAATCATTTCACTGTCACCATAGAAGGCAAAGCGACTGATAATTCTCTCAGGCGATTTGTGGAAAACATCTACGCGATCCTTGAAGGAGAACAGAAAATAGCTAACATGAACATGAACATAGAAGGTCAAGGGATTGGTACTTCTGTCCACAAATTAGTCCGAGACTTCAATGTTTCCTTGAAAAAGAGGCCCAGTCTGATTGACAATGAACACAGCGAAAGAGGCAAGCAGCTCAAGTTTACCTTGAATATACAAGGCCAAGGGGACGATGCTTCCGGACAGAGATTAGTAGAAAAGATCAAGGCTTTACTTGAAATGCAAGAACATCCAAAGGATTATTCTGTGAGTGTGGAAGGCCAAAGGCAGGGCAACCATGGGAATCATTTCACTGTCACCATAGAAGGCAAAGCGACTGATAATTCTCTCAGGCGATTTGTGGAAAACATCTACGCGATCCTTGAAGGAGAACAGAAAATAGCTAACATGAACATGAACATAAAAGGTCAAGGGATTGGTACTTCTGTCCACAAATTAGTCCGAGACTTCAATGTTTCCTTGAAAAAGAGGCCCAGTCTGATTGACAATGAACACAGCGAAAGAGGCAAGCAGCTCAAGTTTACCTTGAACATACAAGGCCAAGGGGACAATGCTTCCGGACAGAGATTAGTAGAAAAGATCAAGGCTTTACTTGAAATGCAAGAACAGCCAACGGATTATTCTGTGAGTGTGGAAGGCCAAAGGCAGGGCAACCATGGGAATCATTTCACTGTCACCATAGAAGGCAAAGCGACTGATAATTCTCTCAGGCGATTTGTGGAAAACATCTACGCAATCCTTGAAGGAGAACAGAAAATAGCTAACATGAACATGAACATAAAAGGTCAAGGGATTGGTACTTCTGTCCACAAATTAGTCCGAGACTTCAATGTTTCCTTGAAAAAGAGGCCCAGTCTGATTGACAATGAACACAGCGAAAGAGGCAAGCAGCTCAAGTTTACCTTGAACATACAAGGCCAATGGGACAATGCTTCTGGACAGAGATTAGTAGAAAAGATCAAGGCTTTACTTGAAATGCAAGAACATCCAACGGATTATTCTGTGAGTGTGGAAGGCCAAAGGCAGGGCAACCATGGGAATCATTTCACTGTCACCATAGAAGGCAAAGCGACTGATAATTCTCTCAGGCGATTTGTGGAAAACATCTACGCGATCCTTGAAGGAGAACAGAAGATAGCTAACATGAACATGAACATAAAAGGTCAAGGGATTGGTACTTCTGTCCACAAATTAGTCCGAGACTTCAATGTTTCCTTGAAAAAGAGGCCCAGTCTGATTGACAATGAACACAGCGAAAGAGGCAAGCAGCTCAAGTTTACCTTGAACATACAAGGCCAAGGGGACAATGCTTCCGGACAGAGATTAGTAGAAAAGATCAAGGCTTTACTTGAAATGCAAGAACATCCAACGGATTATTCTGTGAGTGTGGAAGGCCAAAGGCAGGGCAACCATGGGAATCATTTCACTGTCACCATAGAAGGCAAAGCGACTGATAATTCTCTCAGGCGATTTGTGGAAAACATCTACGCGATCCTTGAAGGAGAACAGAAAATAGCTAACATGAACATGAACATAAAAGGTCAAGGGATTGGTACTTCTGTCCACAAATTAGTCCGAGACTTCAATGTTTCCTTGAAAAAGAGGCCCAGTCTGATTGACAATGAACACAGCGAAAGAGGCAAGCAGCTCAAGTTTACCTTGAACATACAAGGCCAAGGGGACAATGCTTCTGGACGGAGATTAGTAGAAAAGATCAAGGCTTTACTTGAAATGCAAGAACAGCCAATGGATTATTCTGTGAGTGTGGAAGGCCAAAGGCAGGGCAACCATGGGAATCATTTCACTGTCACCATAGAAGGCAAAGCGACTGATAATTCTCTCAGGCGATTTGTGGAAAACATCTACGCGATCCTTGAAGGAGAACAGAAAATAGCTAACATGAACATGAACATAAAAGGTCAAGGGATTGGTACTTCTGTCCACAAATTAGTCCGAGACTTCAATGTTTCCTTGAAAAAGAGGCCCAGTCTGATTGACAATGAACACAGCGAAAGAGGCAAGCAGCTCAAGTTTACCTTGAACATACAAGGCCAAGGGGACAATGCTTCCGGTAAGAGATTAGTAGAAAAGATCAAGGCTTTACTTGAAATGCAAGAACATCCAACGGATTATTCTGTGAGTGTGGAAGGCCAAAGGCAGGGCAACCATGGGAATCATTTCACTGTCACCATAGAAGGCAAAGCGACTGATAATTCTCTCAGGGGATTTGTGGAAAACATCTACGTGATCCTTGAAGGAGAACAGAAAATAGCTAACATGAACATGAACATAGAAGGTCAAGGGATTGGTACTTCTGTCCACAAATTAGTCCGAGACTTCAATGTTTCCTTGAAAAAGAGGCCCAGTCTGATTGACAATGAACACAGCGAAAGAGGCAAGCAGCTCAAGTTTACCTTGAATATACAAGGCCAAGGGGACGATGCTTCCGGACAGAGATTAGTAGAAAAGATCAAGGCTTTACTTGAAATGCAAGAACATCCAAAGGATTATTCTGTGAGTGTGGAAGGCCAAAGGCAGGGCAACCATGGGAATCATTTCACTGTCACCATAGAAGGCAAAGCGACTGATAATTCTCTCAGGCGATTTGTGGAAAACATCTACGCGATCCTTGAAGGAGAACAGAAAATAGCTAACATGAACATGAACATAAAAGGTCAAGGGATTGGTACTTCTGTCCACAAATTAGTCCGAGACTTCAATGTTTCCTTGAAAAAGAGGCCCAGTCTGATTGACAATGAACACAGCGAAAGAGGCAAGCAGCTCAAGTTTACCTTGAATATACAAGGCCAAGGGGACGATGCTTCCGGACAGAGATTAGTAGAAAAGATCAAGGCTTTACTTGAAATGCAAGAACATCCAACGGATTATTCTGTGAGTGTGGAAGGCCAAAGGCAGGGCAACCATGGGAATCATTTCACTGTCACCATAGAAGGCAAAGCGACTGATAATTCTCTCAGGCGATTTGTGGAAAACATCTACGCGATCTTTGAAGGAGAACAGAAAATAGCTAACATGAACATGAACATAAAAGGTCAAGGGATTGGTACTTCTGTCCACAAATTAGTCCGAGACTTCAATGTTTCCTTGAAAAAGAGGCCCAGTCTGATTGACAATGAACACAGCGAAAGAGGCAAGCAGCTCAAGTTTACCTTGAACATACAAGGCCAAGGGGACAATGCTTCTGGACGGAGATTAGTAGAAAAGATCAAGGCTTTACTTGAAATGCAAGAACAGCCAATGGATTATTCTGTGAGTGTGGAAGG
Source organism: Podarcis pityusensis (assembly GCF_964106645.2). NCBI lineage: Eukaryota > Metazoa > Chordata > Lepidosauria > Squamata > Lacertidae > Podarcis > Podarcis pityusensis. The sequence continues at coordinate 115,955,849 of NC_138026.1, forward strand.
CCAAAGGCAGGGCAACCATGGGAATGATTTCACTGTCACCATAGAAGGCAAAGCGACTGATAATTCTCTCAGGCGATTTGTGGAAAACATCTACGCGATCCTTGAAGGAGAACAGAAAATAGCTAACATGAACATGAACATAAAAGGTCAAGGGATTGGTACTTCTGTCCACAAATTAGTCCGAGACTTCAATGTTTCCTTGAAAAAGAGGCCCAGTCTGATTGACAATGAACACAGCGAAAGAGGCAAGCAGCTCAAGTTTACCTTGAACATACAAGGCCAAGGGGACAATGCTTCCGGACAGAGATTAGTAGAAAAGATCAAGGCTTTACTTGAAATGCAAGAACATCCAACGGATTATTCTGTGAGTGTGGAAGGCCAAAGGCAGGGCAACCATGGGAATCATTTCACTGTCACCATAGAAGGCAAAGCGACTGATAATTCTCTCAGGCGATTTGTGGAAAACATCTACGCGATCCTTGAAGGAGAACAGAAAATAGCTAACATGAACATGAACATAAAAGGTCAAGGGATTGGTACTTCTGTCCACAAATTAGTCCGAGACTTCAATGTTTCCTTGAAAAAGAGGCCCAGTCTGATTGACAATGAACACAGCGAAAGAGGCAAGCAGCTCAAGTTTACCTTGAACATACAAGGCCAAGGGGACGATGCTTCCGGTAAGAGATTAGTAGAAAAGATCAAGGCTTTACTTGAAATGCAAGAACATCCAACGGATTATTCTGTGAGTGTGGAAGGCCAAAGGCAGGGCAATCATGGGAATCATTTCACTGTCACCATAGAAGGCAAAGCGACTGATAATTCTCTCAGGGGATTTGTGGAAAAAATCTACGCGATCCTTGAAGGAGAACAGAAAATAGCTAACATGAACATGAACATAAAAGGTCAAGGGATTGGTACTTCTGTCCACAAATTAGTCCGAGACTTCAATGTTTCCTTGAAAAAGAGGCCCAGTCTGATTGACAATGAACACAGCGAAAGAGGCAAGCAGCTCAAGTTTACCTTGAACATAAAAGGCGAAGGGGATGATGCTTCCAGACAGAGATTAGTAGAAAAGATCAAGGCTTTGCTTGAAATGCAAGAACATCCAACGGATTATTCTGTGAGTGTGGAAGGCCAAAGGCAGGGCAATCATGGGAATCATTTCACTGTCACCATAGAAGGCAAAGCGACTGATAATTCTCTCAGGGGATTTGTGGAAAAAATCTACGCGATCCTTGAAGGAGAACAGAAAATAGCTAACATGAACATGAACATAAAAGGTCAAGGGATTGGTACTTCTGTCCACAAATTAGTCCGAGACTTCAATGTTTCCTTGAAAAAGAGGCCCAGTCTGATTGACAATGAACACAGCGAAAGAGGCAAGCAGCTCAAGTTTACCTTGAACATACAAGGCGAAGGGGATGATGCTTCCAGACAGAGATTAGTAGAAAAGATCAAGGCTTTGCTTGAAATGCAAGAACATCCAACGGATTATTCTGTGAGTGTGGAAGGCCAAAGGCAGGGCAACCATGGGAATCATTTCACTGTCACCATAGAAGGCAAAGCGACTGATAATTCTCTCAGGGGATTTGTGGAAAACATCTATGCGATCCTTGAAGGAGAACAGAAAATAGCTAACATGAACATGAACATCGAAGGTCAAGGGATTGGTACTTCTGTCCACAAATTAGTCCGAGACTTCAATGTTTCCTTGAAAAAGAGGCCCAGTCTGATTGACAATGAACACAGCGAAAGAGGCAAGCAGCTCAAGTTTACCTTGAACATACAAGGCCAAGGGGACAATGCTTCCAGACAGAGATTAGTAGAAAAGATCAAGGCTTTACTTGAAATGCAAGAACATCCAACGGATTATTCTGTGAGTGTGGAAGGCCAAAGGCAGGGCAACCATGGGAATCATTTCACTGTCACCATAGAAGGCAAAGCGACTGATAATTCTCTCAGGCGATTTGTGGAAAACATCTACGCGATCCTTGAAGGAGAACAGAAAATAACTAACATGAACATGAACATAAAAGGTCAAGGGATTGGTACTTCTGTCCACAAATTAGTCCGAGACTTCAATGTTTCCTTGAAAAAGAGGCCCAGTCTGATTGACAATGAACACAGCGAAAGAGGCAAGCAGCTCAAGTTTACCTTGAACATACAAGGCCAAGGGGACAATGCTTCCGGACAGAGATTAGTAGAAAAGATCAAGGCTTTACTTGAAATGCAAGAACATCCAACGGATTATTCTGTGAGTGTGGAAGGCCAAAGGCAGGGCAACCATGGGAATCATTTCACTGTCACCATAGAAGGCAAAGCGACTGATAATTCTCTCAGGGGATTTGTGGAAAACATCTATGCGATCCTTGAAGGAGAACAGAAAATAGCTAACATGAACATGAACATAGAAGGTGAAGGGATTGGTACTTCTGTCCACAAATTAGTCCGAGACTTCAATGTTTCCTTGAAAAAGAGGCCCAGTCTGATTGACAATGAACACAGCGAAAGAGGCAAGCAGCTCAAGTTTACCTTGAACATACAAGGCCAAGGGGACAATGCTTCCGGACAGAGATTAGTAGAAAAGATCAAGGCTTTACTTGAAATGCAAGAACATCCAACGGATTATTCTGTGAGTGTGGAAGGCCAAAGGCAGGGCAACCATGGGAATCATTTCACTGTCACCATAGAAGGCAAAGCGACTGATAATTCTCTCAGGCGATTTGTGGAAAACATCTACGCGATCCTTGAAGGAGAACAGAAAATAGCTAACATGAACATGAACATAGAAGGTGAAGGGATTGGTACTTCTGTCCACAAATTAGTCCGAGACTTCAATGTTTCCTTGAAAAAGAGGCCCAGTCTGATTGACAATGAACACAGCGAAAGAGGCAAGCAGCTCAAGTTTACCTTGAACATACAAGGCCAAGGGGACAATGCTTCCGGACAGAGATTAGTAGAAAAGATCAAGGCTTTACTTGAAATGCAAGAACATCCAACGGATTATTCTGTGAGTGTGGAAGGCCAAAGGCAGGGCAACCATGGGAATCATTTCACTGTCACCATAGAAGGCAAAGCGACTGATAATTCTCTCAGGCGATTTGTGGAAAACATCTACGCGATCCTTGAAGGAGAACAGAAAATAGCTAACATGAACATGAACATAAAAGGTCAAGGGATTGGTACTTCTGTCCACAAATTAGTCCGAGACTTCAATGTTTCCTTGAAAAAGAGGCCCAGTCTGATTGACAATGAACACAGCGAAAGAGGCAAGCAGCTCAAGTTTACCTTGAACATACAAGGCCAAGGGGACAATGCTTCCGGACAGAGATTAGTAGAAAAGATCAAGGCTTTACTTGAAATGCAAGAACATCCAACGGATTATTCTGTGAGTGTGGAAGGCCAAAGGCAGGGCAACCATGGGAATCATTTCACTGTCACCATAGAAGGCAAAGCGACTGATAATTCTCTCAGGCGATTTGTGGAAAACATCTACGCGATCCTTGAAGGAGAACAGAAAATAGCTAACATGAACATGAACATAAAAGGTCAAGGGATTGGTACTTCTGTCCACAAATTAGTCCGAGACTTCAATGTTTCCTTGAAAAAGAGGCCCAGTCTGATTGACAATGAACACAGCGAAAGAGGCAAGCAGCTCAAGTTTACCTTGAACATACAAGGCCAAGGGGATGATGCTTCCAGACAGAGATTAGTAGAAAAGATCAAGGCTTTGCTTGAAATGCAAGAACATCCAACGGATTATTCTGTGAGTGTGGAAGGCCAAAGGCAGGGCAACCATGGGAATCATTTCACTGTCACCATAGAAGGCAAAGCGACTGATAATTCTCTCAGGGGATTTGTGGAAAACATCTATGCGATCCTTGAAGGAGAACAGAAAATAGCTAACATGAACATGAACATCGAAGGTCAAGGGATTGGTACTTCTGTCCACAAATTAGTCCGAGACTTCAATGTTTCCTTGAAAAAGAGGCCCAGTCTGATTGACAATGAACACAGCGAAAGAGGCAAGCAGCTCAAGTTTACCTTGAACATACAAGGCCAAGGGGACAATGCTTCCGGACAGAGATTAGTAGAAAAGATCAAGGCTTTACTTGAAATGCAAGAACATCCAACGGATTATTCTGTGAGTGTGGAAGGCCAAAGGCAGGGCAACCATGGGAATCATTTCACTGTCACCATAGAAGGCAAAGCGACTGATAATTCTCTCAGGCGATTTGTGGAAAACATCTACGCGATCCTTGAAGGAGAACAGAAAATAGCTAACATGAACATGAACATAGAAGGTGAAGGGATTGGTACTTCTGTCCACAAATTAGTCCGAGACTTCAATGTTTCCTTGAAAAAGAGGCCCAGTCTGATTGACAATGAACACAGCGAAAGAGGCAAGCAGCTCAAGTTTACCTTGAACATACAAGGCCAAGGGGACAATGCTTCCGGACAGAGATTAGTAGAAAAGATCAAGGCTTTACTTGAAATGCAAGAACATCCAACGGATTATTCTGTGAGTGTGGAAGGCCAAAGGCAGGGCAACCATGGGAATCATTTCACTGTCACCATAGAAGGCAAAGCGACTGATAATTCTCTCAGGGGATTTGTGGAAAACATCTATGCGATCCTTGAAGGAGAACAGAAAATAGCTAACATGAACATGAATATAGAAGGTCAAGGGATTGGTACTTCTGTCCACAAATTAGTCCGAGACTTCAATGTTTCCTTGAAAAAGAGGCCCAGTCTGATTGACAATGAACACAGCGAAAGAGGCAAGCAGCTCAAGTTTACCTTGAACATACAAGGCCAAGGGGACGATGCTTCCAGACAGAGATTAGTAGAAAAGATCAAGGCTTTACTTGAAATGCAAGAACATCCAACGGATTATTCTGTGAGTGTGGAAGGCCAAAGGCAGCGCAACCATGGGAATCATTTCACTGTCACCATAGAAGGCAAAGCGACTGATAATTCTCTCAGGCGATTTGTGGAAAACATCTACGCGATCCTTGAAGGAGAACAGAAAATAGCTAACATGAACATGAACATAAAAGGTCAAGGGATTGGTACTTCTGTCCACAAATTAGTCCGAGACTTCAATGTTTCCTTGAAAAAGAGGCCCAGTCTGATTGACAATGAACACAGCGAAAGAGGCAAGCAGCTCAAGTTTACCTTGAACATACAAGGCCAAGGGGACGATGCTTCCAGACAGAGATTAGTAGAAAAGATCAAGGCTTTACTTGAAATGCAAGAACATCCAACGGATTATTCTGTGAGTGTGGAAGGCCAAAGGCAGCGCAACCATGGGAATCATTTCACTGTCACCATAGAAGGCAAAGCGACTGATAATTCTCTCAGGCGATTTGTGGAAAACATCTACGCGATCCTTGAAGGTGAACAGAAAATAGCTAACATGAACATGAACATAAAAGGTCAAGGGATTGGTACTTCTGTCCACAAATTAGTCCGAGACTTCAATGTTTCCTTGAAAAAGAGGCCCAGTCTGATTGACAATGAACACAGCGAAAGAGGCAAGCAGCTCAAGTTTACCTTGAACATACAAGGCCAAGGGGACAATGCTTCCGGACAGAGATTAGTAGAAAAGATCAAGGCTTTACTTGAAATGCAAGAACATCCAACGGATTATTCTGTGAGTGTGGAAGGCCAAAGGCAGGGCAACCATGGGAATCATTTCACTGTCACCATAGAAGGCAAAGCGACTGATAATTCTCTCAGGCGATTTGTGGAAAACATCTACGCGATCCTTGAAGGAGAACAGAAAATAGCTAACATGAACATGAACATAAAAGGTCAAGGGATTGGTTCTTCTGTCCACAAATTAGTCCGAGACTTCAATGTTTCCTTGAAAAAGAGGCCCAGTCTGATTGACAATGAACACAGCGAAAGAGGCAAGCAGCTCAAGTTTACCTTGAACATACAAGGCCAAGGGGACAATGCTTCCGGACAGAGATTAGTAGAAAAGATCAAGGCTTTACTTGAAATGCAAGAACATCCAACGGATTATTCTGTGAGTGTGGAAGGCCAAAGGCAGGGCAACCATGGGAATCATTTCACTGTCACCATAGAAGGCAAAGCGACTGATAATTCTCTCAGGGGATTTGTGGAAAACATCTATGCGATCCTTGAAGGAGAACAGAAAATAGCTAACATGAACATGAACATAAAAGGTCAAGGGATTGGTACTTCTGTCCACAAATTAGTCCGAGCCTTCAATGTTTCCTTGAAAAAGAGGCCCAGTCTGATTGACAATGAACACAGCGAAAGAGGCAAGCAGCTCAAGTTTACCTTGAACATACAAGGCCAAGGGGACGATGCTTCCAGACAGAGATTAGTAGAAAAGATCAAGGCTTTACTTGAAATGCAAGAACATCCAACGGATTATTCTGTGAGTGTGGAAGGCCAAAGGCAGGGCAACCATGGGAATCATTTCACTGTCACCATAGAAGGCAAAGCGACTGATAATTCTCTCAGGCGATTTGTGGAAAACATCTACGCGATCCTTGAAGGAGAACAGAAAATAGCTAACATGAACATGAACATAGAAGGTGAAGGGATTGGTACTTCTGTCCACAAATTAGTCCGAGACTTCAATGTTTCCTTGAAAAAGAGGCCCAGTCTGATTGACAATGAACACAGCGAAAGAGGCAAGCAGCTCAAGTTTACCTTGAACATACAAGGCCAAGGGGACGATGCTTCCGGACAGAGATTAGTAGAAAAGATCAAGGCTTTTCTTGACATGGATGGTCAAATAACAGATTACTTTGTAAACATTAAAAGCCAAGACCTAGGCAACCAGGTGACTCGGTTTACAGTCTCCACAGAAGGCCAAGGGACTGATGATTCACTCAGGAGATTAGTGGAAAATATTGATGCAATCCTTCAAGTAGAACGGAAAATTACTCACATAACCATCAGAATCCAAGGCCAAGGGATTGATGCTTCTCTCCACCAATTAATCCAACAGATAAATGCTTCCCTGAGCAAAAGGCCCTATGTGGTTGTCCCTGTATCTATAAGAAACCATCTGATCAGGTTTACATTCACTATGCAAGGCCAAGGCAACAAGCCTTCTCAAAAGACGTTAGTCCAAAAAGTGAAGAGTTTTATTTACCAGGAAGGGCATATATATGATTTTTCTTTGAACTTGGAAGGTAAAGGCCAAGGCAACCAGATATTTCCTTTTAAAGTCACTATGGAAGGCAAAGGGACTAATCGCTCTATAAAGAGATTGCTTCGAAATATCTATTTCATCCTTCGGACGGACGTCAAAATATCTGATATTACCAGCAGCATACAAGGTGAAGGGATTGATGTTTCTCTCCACCAATCAATCAATGAGATCAATGCTTCCTCAAGAAAGGTTAATTAACTGTTTATTTCCTGACAATAGAAAACTAAAGCACTGGTTTTTAACCCAGAAGGAATGAATAGATGGTATCCAAAGAAAGTGCAGGATTGCAAGGGTTCTGGTTACAGGAAACTATGTACAGGGAATTTGAAAGGAAATGGATCAAGTGGTCCAGGCTTGTACTGCTGCAAAATAATGTGAGATTTCTATCTTTTTCAAATAAATGGCACCAGAAACGATACATGTATATTAAGTGTCTATGTCTCATGTTTGGGTATTATAACTTGAATACATACTCTGCAAAAGTGCTCCTCAAACTGGCTTTAGAATGATAAGCATGCCATGGAGGCTCATTAGCCATAACTAGTCAGCTTTGAGGAAGTGATGGAGTCAAGGAAGTGGTTAGGTCATCAGTTCCATTCCTTTTCAAGCAGGTTGGCTCAGTTGGATGCTCTCCACTGCAATGATTGCAATGACCCATGGTGCACACCATCATCCCCATGTCTCATATGAGAAGCAGCGGTCAACACAAAGAAGCTAAACCCAATCCCCCATCCAGCAGGGAGGATTCTGGCATTCTCATCCTTATGTACCTGAGTGGAAAGGTGCATCTAGTCACAAGCTGGCAAATAAAATTTTGAATGTGAGCCAAGCTCAGCTCCCATTCATGGTGGCTGCTTCCTACTTTAAGTGAAATTTATAAAATATAACATACACATTTTATTACCCAGTCACAGACCCTATAACTATGAAAGTTACATGACTCTCTAGTTGAGTTATAGTTCTCTATCCAGCCTGGCTGGGTTGTGGCATGGTGGGGCCTCATCATCACCATAACAAGGGCTTCCTGAGGTATGGCACCATCCCTTCCCACCATTCCTTTGACCCTACCAATTAAGGAATTACTGATGGGATGCGGGTGGTGCTGTGGGTTAAACCACAGAGCCTAGGACTTGCTGATCAGAAGGTCGTGGTTCGAATCCCCATGATGGGGTGAGCTCCCGTTGCTCGGTCCCTGCTCTTGCCAACCTAGCAGTTTGAAAGCACGTCAAATGCAAGTAGATAAATAGGTACCGCTCCAGCAGGAAGGTAAATGGCGTTTCCGTGCGCTGCTCTGGTTCGCCAGAAGCGGCTTAGTCATGCTGGCCACATGACCGGGAAGCTGTACGCCTGCTCCCTCGGCCAATAAAGCGAGATGAGCGCCGCAACCCCAGAGTCAGCCACAACTGGACCTAATGGTCAGGGGTCCCTTTACCTTTACCTTTAAGGTATTGATGGAGATGGTAAGGAAACCAACATCAGATCTCCTTCTTCCAAGGTTGGAGTTGTCACTTTGATGCATTCTTTGGCCCTGGGGGTCCCCCTTGCACAGTAGTATACAATCGAAGTTAATAGCCATTACCACATCATCTTCTAGTAATATTTGTATTTTAGTTATACATCATATATGAAAATGTTGTATTCTTACATACAGAAAAAAACAAACAAACTTTCCAAAGTAAATACAAAAACTAAGCTTATGGTTTTGAGGAGCTATAGCTTGCTGCTTCTTTCTCAGCTGTAAGAATTATGCTTGGGGCCTCCAAGAAACGATATAATTTTTGCAGGCATTTGATGTCTGGTAGAACCTGGCCATGGAAAAATTGAAAATAAAAACTGTGAGAATATGTGTTGGCTTTTCCATGTTCTTTGTCCTTTGTAAGTTCTAAAAGTGGTCCCTTCCAACGGAGCAATGGATCCAAACTACAAGAAAGAAGATTCCACCTAAACATTAGGAAGAACTTCCTGACAGTGAGAGCTGTTCGACAGTGGAATTTGCTGCCAAGGAGTGTGGTGGAGTCTCCTTCTTTGGAGGTCTTTAAGCAGAGGCTTGACAACCATATGTCAGGAGTGCTCTGATGGTGTTTCCTGCTTGGCAGGGGGTTGGACACGATGGCCCTTGAGGTCTCTTCCAACTCTATGATTCTATGATTCTATGATTCTATAACTCTTCTATGATTCTATGAAAAGTGTCTTTTAGAGGGAGCAAAGAGAGGGCCCCACTAAAGAGTCTTCATGGGTTGTGGCAATAGTAGTGACAGAGTAGAGCCATATGTGGAAAGGCACTCCTTGAAGAAACCTGATTCCACAGTGTTAGGCCTGCATGCGAAAACACCCAAGACCTTGAGGCTGACCTAGTGGCTTATTGGCTGCTAGTAAAAAAAAAGGGGGGGGAGGTAATGGTACAGTTATAGGTCCTTAAATAAAGGTGTAAAGTGTGGTCTGAAGGATACAGCAGTGTGCTGGTTGCAGCTTCCAGATTAGCATTAAGAACAGCCCCACAAAGAGCACATTACAGCAGTCCAGCTTTGCACGAGTCACAATGGCAAGACTATCCAAGTTTGGTGACTGTATGGTCCCACTTGGCTCCGCCGTAACAGAACTAGGTCTCATTGACCTGCCTTTATTAACAGACTGTTTGAGATCTTTCTTCATGTGCTTGACTCCAAAGGGATAGAACATTCCAGAAGCTATACGTATAAGAAGGATGCCAACTAGAGAAGCGACCCTGCTTCCCAGAAGATGGTGGAGCAGGATTTATTCTGCAGAAGCACTCAAGAGCAAGTTGCTTACTGGTCCAATCAGTCCCTGCATCCTAGCTGCCATTCTTATGCAACATCTTTATGAACCCCTTTGCCCAGCTTGTCCGGAGTTTTGGGCTGGGTTGCCATCAGTATGCCGATGACACCCAACTCTATCTGTTGATGGATGGCCATCCTGACTCGGCCCCAGACACACTGACCAGATGTCTGGAAGCTGTGGCTGGATGGTTACATGGGAGCCGCTTGAAGTTAAATCCTTCGAAGACAGAGGTCCTCTGGCTGGGACGGGGCGATATGGGATTGAGGGGGCAACTCCCATCTCTTGCGGGGGTGCAGTTAGTGCCAGCATCGTCCGTTAAGAGTTTTGTGTAATATTCGATACCTCCCTCTCTATGGAGGCTCAGATTACAGCTATAAAAAAAGGCGGCATTTTTTCATCTCCGCCAAGCTAAGCAGTTGGCTCCTTATCTCTCTCACCCTGACCTAGCCACTGTGATCCACGCGACGGTCACCTCCAGATTGGATTATTGTAACTCGCTCTACGTGGGGCTGCCCTTGAGACTGACCCAGAAACTCCAGCGGGTGCAGAATGCCGCGGTGAGACTCCTTATGGGGTCTTCGCTGTGAGATCATATTCATCTGGTACTATACCAGCTGCACTGGCTCCCGGTGGAGTACAGGATCAGGTTTAAGGTGCTGGTTTTAACCTTTAAAGCCCTATACGGCCTAGGACCCTCGTATCTATGGGACCGCCTCTCCTGGTATGTCCCACAGAGAAATTTACGGTCTGCAAATAAAAACATCCTGAAGATCCCAGGCCACAGAGAGGTTAGGCTGGCCTCAACTAGAGCCAGGGCTTTCTCGGCCGCGGCTCCAATCTGGTGGAACGCTCTGTCACAAGAGACTAGGGCCCTGCGGGACCTGACATCTTTCCGCAGGGCCTGCAAGACAGAGCTGTTTCACCAGGCCTTTGGTCAGGGTGCATCCTGGCCCCCTCCTCTTGGCAATCTGCACAGAATTTTGCTTAATGGTTGCCATCAATTTGATTTTAATTAATTTTATAATGAATGTTTTTAGAATGCTGGATTATTTTGATTGTTGTTAGCCGCCCTGAGCCCAGCTTCGGCTGGGGAGGGCGGGATATAAATAAAATTTATTATTATTATTATAACTTCCTTGAAAGGAGAAATCAAGGTGCTGAGACAGCTCTAATTGAAATGTGCCTTTCACCTGGAAAAACTGTCTAAGAAGTAAATTATTCCCCATTTGGTAGCATTAACTGTGCCAAAATTCTGCTACCGGGAATGTCACAACACATACCCAATAATAGTGGCAGTTTTCTGCAGTTAGAATTATACTGATATCCAGCAGAGGGCATGATCCTAAAATGTTCTCAGAAGCTCTCCAGGTGACCTTCGGCCGGACCCTGACTCTCAGGCTGACATGTATCCCAGGGTTGTTGTGGGGATTACATGAGGTGAGGAAGAATTGTGTATGCCCCTTGTGTACAATTATTATTATTATTATTATTATTATTATTAGAGTTTATGTACCACCCTATACCTGGAAGTCTCAGGGTGGTTCACAGAAAAGATCTCAACATATATAATTAGAATAAAAAACACAACCCAATAACACTCCTCCAAAAAAGAACATTTTAAAAGGGTATAGGATGTCAAACAGATCAACCAAAGGCCTGTTCAAAGAGGAAAATTTTTGCCTACTGCCGAAAGGTGTGTAATGAAGGTGCCAGGTGAACTTCCTTGGGGAGAGCATTCCACTTCTCTGCCACTGCAGAGAAGGCCTCTTCTCGTGTTGCCACTATGGACCTCTCAAGGAGGAGGCACAAAAAGGAGGGCCTCAGAAGATGATCTCAGGGTCCGGTCCAGGTAGGTTCATATGAAAAGAGGCGGTCCTTGAGGTATTGTGGTCCTGAGCCACAGTAAGGCCGGATTGCTGCGGTAAAAATGAATGTATTGCCTAGAATGTTATTTTTGTTTCAAACATTGCAAATTGTGGACAAAATGGACTGTTTCAAGAGGTGGCAGAGAGATATTTCCAGATTTGTCTGGCAGGGCAAGAAGCCCAGAATAAAATTTAAAATACTAACAGATGTAAAGGAAAGAGGTGGATTTGCCCTGCCAGACCTTAAACTTTATTATGAATCAGCAGCTTTTTGCTGGTTGAAAGAATGGCTGCTTCTTGAAAACACTGACATTTTGGATTTGGAAGGTTTTAACAATGTATTTGGATGGCATGCATATCTGTGGTATGATAAGGTTAAAGCACATAAAGCATTTAAAAATCACATTGTCAGGAAAGCATTGTTTAATGTTTGGATAAGATATAAGGATTTATTGGAAAATAAAACTCCAAGGTGGCTGTCACCAATGGAAGCGAAAGCCTTGAAAAAGCTCAATATGGAGGTCAAGTGGCCGAAATATTGGGAAATCTTGGAACAAGATGGAGATAGATTGAAATTGCAGAGTTTTGAAAAATTAAAAAACAAAGTGCGAGACTGGCTCCATTATTATCAGATAATGGAGGTATACAATTTGGACAAGAAAATTGGCTTCCAGGTGGAAAAATCAAAATTAGAAACAGAACTGTTAGAACCCAAAACTAAGACTTTGTCAAGAATGTATAACTTGCTGCTGAAATGGAACACTCAGGATGAAACGGTGAAATCTGTTATGATCAAATGGGCACAAGATGTAGGACACAACATTATGTTTGCTGACTGGGAACAGTTATGGACCACAGGTATGAAATTTACGGCATGTAATGCCATAAGAGAGAATATTATGAAAATGATATACAGGTGGTACATAACCCCAGTCAAGCTTGCAAAAATCTATCATTTGCCCGATAATAAATGTTGGAAATGTAAAGAAACTGAAGGTACATTTTTTCACCTTTGGTGGACGTGCCCAAAGATTAAGGCTTTCTGGGAGATGATATATAATGAATTAAAAAAGGTATTTAAATATACCTTCTTGAAGAAACCAGAGGCCTTTCTCCTGGGCATAGTCGGCCAATTGGTGTTAAAAAAGGATAGAACTTTCTTTATGTATGCTACAACAGCAGCAAGAATACTCATCGCAAAGTATTAGAAGACACAAGAGCTACCCACACTGGAGGAATGGCAGATGAAATTGATGGACTATATGGAATTGGCGGAAATGACTGGTAGAATCCGTGACCAGGGAGAAGAGTCGGTGGAAGAAGATTGGAAGAAATTTAAAGATTACTTACAGAAATATTGCAAAATTAAAGAATGTTAGAGTGATGTTGGATTGAAATGAAGTGGCTTCTAGCTGTACAGGCTTTAAAGTTATAGATAGATCAAGATTAAGGATTAGGATTAAAAAAGTTAAAAGAAATGGAAAATTGGCTTTTAATAGGTTACAATTTAATGTTATATTATATCAAGATTAAGGATTGGGATTAAAAAGGAGGGAAAGGAATTGCTGGACAAACAAATTGAATTGGAATACAAAAGAGGGAGGTATGAGGAGGTCCGGGAAATAAGTCAATGTAAAAGTTAAGATGAAAAGATGGAATTGTTTTTAACTGTTTTTTCTTTCTTTTTCCTTTGTATTTTGTATGGTGTATTTCTTTTTTTCTTTTTAAATTTCTTCCCCCCCCCTCTTATTAAGATGTCTTTTTTTTATGTGAAACTTCAATAAATATCATTAAAAAAAAAAAAGGCTTTGTAGATCAAAACCAGCACTTTCAGTTGGGCTTGGAAACTAATTGGTAGCCAGTGCAGTCAGAGCAGGATCAGTGTAATATTCTCAAACCATATTGCTCCATGAGCAACCTGGCTGCTGAATTCTGCACCAGCTGAAGATTCTGAACCGTCTTCAGAGGGAGCCCTACATATAACACATTGCAGTAATCTAACCTTGAGGTTACCAGAGCATAGACAGCAGTAGTTAGGCTATGCCTGTCCAGATAGAGGTGCAGCTGGCCCACCAACTGAAGCTGATGGAAGGCACTCCAGGCCACTGAGGCCAACTGAGCCTCAAGCGACAGGAAAGGATCCAGGAGTACCCTCAAGCTATGAAGCTGCTCCTTCAGAGGAAATGTAAGCCCATCAAGAGCAGATGACCTTCCACCCATTGGGTCTACGGAACCCCCCAGTAACAGTGCCTCAGTCATATCTGGATTGAGCTTCAGTTTGTTGGCTCTCATCCAGTCCATTACCAAGGCAAGACACTGGTCCAGCACTTCCACTGCCTCACCTGCAGATGTAAAGGAGAAATAGAGCTGAGTGTCATCAGCATACTGCTGACAAAGTACTCCGAACCTCTGGATAACCCCACCCAGAAGTTTCATGTAGATGTTAAACAACATGGGGAATAGGATTGAGCCCTACAGAACCCCACATTGAAGGTTCCACAAGGCTGAAAAGCACTTCCCCAGTAGTACCTGTTGGGAATAACCATCCAAGTAAGACTGGAACCAAAACAAAGCGATGCCACCCATCCCTAGTTTGGAGAGTTGCTCCAGCAGGATACCATGGTTGATAGTATTGAAAGCCACTGAGAGGTCGAGAACAATTAAAAGGGACATGTTTCCCTTGTCTCTCTCTCGACAAAGGTCATCATACAGGGCAACCAAGGCAGTTTCTATGCCAAAATCAGGCCAAAACCCCAATTGAAATGGATCCAGAAAATCAGTTTCAGTAATAATAATAATAATAATAATAATAATAATAATAATAATAATATTAAAATACAATAGTCTATTAAACATTAAAAGCTTCCTTAAACAGGGCTGCCTTCAGATGTCTTCTAAAAGTCTGGTAGTTGTTTTTCCCTTTGACATCTGGTGGGAGGGTGTTCCACAGGGCGGGTGCCACTACCGAGAAGGCCCTCTGCCTGGTTCCCTGTAACTTGGCTTCTCGCAGCGAGGGAACCGCCAGAAGGCCCTCGGCACAGGACCTCAGTGTCCGGGCAGAACTTTGGGGGTGGAGATGCTGCTTCAGGTATACTGGACTGAGCCTGTTTAGGGCTTTAAATGTCAGCACCAACACTTTGAATTGTGCCTGGAACCATACTGGGAGCCATATAGATCCTTTAGGATTGGTTTTATATGGTCCCAGTGGCCACTCCCAGTCACCAGTCTAGCTGCCACATTCTGGATCAGTTGTAGTTTATGGGTCACCTTCAAAGGTAGCCCCACATAGAGTACATTGCAGCAGTCCAAGCGAGAGATAACTAGAGCATGCACCACTCTGGCGAGACAGTCTGCGGGTAGGTAGGGTCTCAGCCTGCGTACGAGATGGAGCTGATAAACAGCTGCCCTGGACACAGAATTGACCTGTGCCTCCATGGGCAGCTGTGAGTCCAAAATGACTCCCAGGCTGCGCATCTGGTCCTTCAGGGGCACAGTTACCCCATTCAGGACCAGGGAGGCCTCCACACCTGCTCGCTTCCTGTCCCCCCAAAACAGTACTTCTGCCTTGTCAGGATTCAACCTCAATCTTTTAGCTGCCATGCACCCTCCAACCACCTCCAGACACTCACACAGGACCTTCACCACCTTCACAGGTTCTGATTTGAAAGAGAGGTAGAGCTGGGTATCATCCGCATACTGATGAACACCCAGCCCAAATCCCCTGATGATCTCTCCCAGCAGTTGCATGTACATATTGAAAAGCATGGGAGAGAGGACAGAACCCTGAGACACCCCACAAGTGAGAGCCCAGGGGTCTGAACACTCATCCCCCACCACCACTTTCTGAATACGGCCCAGGAGGAAGGAGTGGAACCACTGTATAACAGCGCCCCCCAGCTCCCAGCCCCTCTAGATGGTCCAGAAAGATGTTATGGTCGATGGTGTCAAAAGCCACAGAGAGATCCGGCAGAACTAGGAAACAGCTCTCACCTTTGTCCCTAGCCAACCAGAGATTATTGACCAGTGTGACCAAATGGTCCACTTCTTCCAGGCGTGCCTGGAGTTGTTCAGCAACAACTTGCTCAATCACCTTGCCCAAGAATGGAAGATTTGAGACTGGGCAATAGTTGGCCATATTGGCAGCATCTAAAGATGGTTTTTTTTAGAAGCAGTTTGATGACCTCCTCATTTAGCGGGTCTGGGAAGGCTCCCTTACAGAGAGAAGCATTCACTACCTCACGAAGCCCTTTGCCCAGCCCTTCCTGGCTAGCTTTTATAAGCCAGGATGGGCAAGGATCAAGGAGACAGGTGGTTGATTTAACTCATCCAAGAAGCCTGTCCACATCCTCAGAGGTAGCAGATTGGAATTGATCCCATGCAATTTTACTAGACAGGACTCTAACGAAATAACGAGACCCAGTTTTACAGCTGTGAAACATGGCAGGTGCTGCTAAGTTGTGTTAATTAAGCTGTGTCAGCAATTGGGCATAGTATATAAAGAGCAGCACCTAGCTCTCTCATTACCCTGGGGGGTGGGTGGGTTGGTGGTTGGTTCATGTTTGTTGATGTATTTAGTGTAAAAGGAGTTTTTGTTTTTGTTATTAAAACCATGTTAAAGTTATTTTTTAGTTCCTTGTGATGCATGGTCTCCCTATCAAGCTCTCTGCAGCGCTACTAAACTGCAAATAGCCAACATCGCCCTGGCCCTGCTCCCACGGTGGAGTCTACCTCTTCCCGAATCTGAGCAACTTCATCTGCAAAAAACTTTGCAAAATCATTGCAGGAGATCATGTGGCCCGTACTGGGCCCTGATGGAGCAGGTGGTTCCGCTAAATTGCGAACCACCTGAAAGAATCTCCTGCTGCTGTTTTCTGCAGATGCAATAGAGGTGGTGAAGAAAGTCTTCTTCGCCATCGCTACCGCCACTTGGTAGGCTCAACACTGAGCTCTAACCCATATCCAGTCAACTTCAGAATGAGTTATCCACCACAGGCACTCTAGCCATCTCAGCAATTGTTTCATTGCCCTCAGATCTGTGGAAAACCATGGGGCTGTCGGGTCTCTGGGCCACTGGAGAGGGCGCTTTGGAGCCAAACAGTCAATAGCCCTGGTTAACTCCACATTCCAGCGGGCCACCAGGGAATCAGCTGAAAGGCCATCAACATGGGTTAAACATTCCCTACCACTCTCTGGAAACCATTTGGATCCATTAAGTGGCAGGGGCGGACCATCTGAATTTGTCCCACCTCCCTGCTGAGGGGAAGGGTGACGGAGAAGTCCAGTTGCACCAGGAAGTGATCTGACCATGGCACTTCTTTAGTTTTGCTTTTACTTAGTGTCAGATCACCAACATCCATAGAGGTGAACACCAGGTCTAAGGCATGTCCGCAGCAATGAGTTGGGCCAGACTTATTCAGGGACAGCCCCATGGAGGCCATGCTTTCCACGAAGTCCCAAGCAGCCCCTTGTAAGGTTGTGTCAGCATGGATGTTAATATCCCCTAGGACAACCAAACTTGGTGTCTCCAGGAGAACATCCTTCACGACCTGAAGCAGCTAGGGCAGGGAATCCTTGGTGCAGTGGGGAGGTTGGTACACTAAAAGGAATCCTGTTCTGCCCCTATTGCCCAACTTCCAGAACATGCACTCAGAAAACTGGGTCTTCCCAATAGGACGCCTGGTGCAAACTAATGACTTCCTAAAAATCACTGCCCCACTGCCCACAAGGTTGCTGTACGTAAGAGAAACCTGGTGGACAAGCAGAGGCAAGGACAGGCCCATCTGCTTCATCCAACCAAGTCTCTGTTGCACATGCCAGGTCAAGTCCTCCATCAAGTCATGGATGGCAGCAGTCTTATGGATCATGGACCTGGCATTGCACAGCAGTACCTTCAGGTCATGTGGGTATCGCTTGCTGAATCCAGTATCCGTCCAGTCAAGACCAGATCCAGAGGCACGGATAGTCCTCAATCAACGACTAAACCTGCCTCCTCGGTAATGACATGGTCTGGTCTTAGCGTAAATCCTCCTACTGCCTGTGATCACTGAGATCGCTTGTCCCAGTGCAACCCCCCCCCCCCCCGGTGTAACCTGCCCCAGCCATTTTGTTGGCTGGGACCCATACAGGAAAAAAAACTATATCTTTCAAGAAAATCTTAGAAATAGAATAATCCTTTTTTCCAAACCAGTGAACCCTGAGTATAGTCTTAGAATAATGTAATGGCAATGTACCGTATTTTAGTTCCTCTTACTGGAACACTGCTTCTTGAAAGGAATGATGCAACAAAACTCTGACATCTTGCAAATGACATTAAAGTACACGTGGAAAAGTAGCATAGAGTCCCATAAATAGATGAGCACTCGGCTTTCCAAAAGACGCTGGAACTTGGTAGTGCACTGCTTGGGTGTCCATTTCTCACTGGCCTCCAAGGAATCCTAACGAAAGCTCCACCATGCAAGTCTGCTGTCCATTCATAGCTACCATTTTATTGATGCTCCTGGTTTCTCCAGGTAAGTCTAATACCAGAACTGTAAGCCATCAGATTTCAGTTGCAGAACTATAGCAGTAAAGGAGAATGGAGGACATCTAGAATTGGGGCAGGCAACCGGGTGGCTACAGGCTAGATCTGCCCTTCTGGAGATACACACACACACACACACACACAGCCCTATGAAGTATTCATCATGGTGTAGTAAAAAAGGTATGATGTCATGAATTCTCATAATTACCTACTATCACAAATGGATTTGCAAAATTCTGTTTTGGTAAATTGTGACTGAGCACTATCTCCTATTCTCCAATTGTTTAGTGGTGAGCAATGCAAAATTACATTTTGAACGGATGTATTTGGCATTCAGAAATTGTGGATTGGAGGACTTCCTTCTACAGTCTGCAGGGGTCTAATGCAGAAATGTCTTCCCCAGAGGCAAGGGTCTTGCTAAAAAGCACCCAGCAGGGATGAATCCTCCATTCACCAACTCTTGAATGTATTCCCAAGAGAGCAAGAAGGGTTGATCTGCCTGCCCCATGTTTGCAAAGTCTGTGCTGTTGAGTTTTGGCTTTGACACCATGTTCCCACTTCTTCACCTTTCCCATACTGTAGACCTATAACCAGAAACCAATCACAGCAACATATCATGCTCCAATCGCAACTCTGGCTGGAGTTTAAGGACACCTGTACCCTAAATGCCATACACTGGTCTGACCATATATTTCATAAGTCCTGAATAAGGTGTGAATATATTTTGGCAAACCTATTCTGTTTCTCCTCTGTTTTCTTTCCAAACCCACTCCACTATATGTTTTTAAAAGACAGACTAGTCAATTATGTCAAAATATTTTTTTATTTTTTTCATCTATTGCTCCTTCTCCTATGCTATCATGCGATAAATGCAAGGAATTAGCAAGGAATCCAGTGCCAGGTCTACCATAAAATGGAATACATTGAGGGCAGTCTTGATAATGGTCCAGAAAGATGCATGAAATATATGGGTGCCTGTAGAAAGGATCGATGGAGCAAGATTATTTTTTTCTGGCTCTGGTGGGTGGCATATTAACCAATGGCTTCAGGAAACAATAAAGGAGATTGTGGCGCTGTGGGTTAAACCACAGAGCCCAGGACTTGCCGATCAGAAGATCGGCGGTTCGAATCCCCGCGATGGGATGAGCTGCCGTTGTTTGGTCCCTGCTCCTGCCAACCTAGCAGTTCGAAAGCACGTCAAAGTGCCAGTAGATAAATAGGTACTGCTCTGGTGGGAAGGTAAACAGCACTAGTCTGAACATATATTTCATAAGTCCTGAATAAGGTGTGAATATATTTCGGCAAACCTGCTCTGTTTCTCTTCTTTGTCCCCAAACCCACTCCACTATATGTTTTCTTTAAAAAACCAGCTAGTCTCTTATGTCAAAATATTTTCCCCCTCCACTATGCTATCACAGGATAAATGCAAGGAATTAGCAAGGAATCCAGTCTACCAGTAAAAGGAATAGCTTTTGCGTAAGAACCACACTTTGTCTTTGCAATGGAGGGCAGTCTTGATAATGGTCCAGATAGATGCATGGAATGCACGGGTGTTTGTAGAAGGGATTGATGGAACAAGATGGTTTTTTCTGGCTCTGGTGGGTGGGACATGAACCAATGGCTTCAGGTTACAGGAAAAGAAATTCTGACTAAACATCAGGAAGAACTTTCTGATGGTAAGAGCTGTTCAAAAGTGCAACAAACTCCCTTGGACAGTTTTTAAGGAGAGGTTGGATGGCCATCTGTTATGGACACTTTTGCTGAGTATCCTGCATTGCAGGGGCTTTTACTAGATGACCCATGGGGGTCTCTTCCAGCGCTATGATTATATGAGAACTAAAAATGGGATCATATGGTACCATCCCTCATTGCTGCTATTTATCACAATATTGTGCATGGAGTGCAATGGTACTTGTAGCAGGGACACATCTGTCTTTGTATATCATAAGACACAGAGGTTGAAGTCCTGGCCAAATATGCATGCTGTAATTATGTCTGGCAGGCAAGCAAGCCCCAATAAGAAGACTCTCGGCAGTTTTACGTAGGTTTATTTACAAAAAAACACATCCAGAAGACGGCTTCTTGCCTGCTCTCATTTACAATAGCTGGTCACTTTCAAACCCCTCCCACAGCAGTTAAGTTTCTGAGTCTAACTTTCCCCCTGCACTCTGGGGGGGGGGCACGTTCCTGAACCCCCCCGCATAATTCCCCTCCTCTTCCTCCTTCTCCTCTTCTTCCTCCCTCCACCCTCTGCCTCTAGGTTTGTTGGGGTGGCTACAGTGAAACCCCGTCTGTAGTTCAGGAGTATGGACATGCTCTGCAAATTCGCAGGATCTGTCTGATGGGCCATATCCCTTCCACTTTATCAGATACTGTAGCCACTTCCTCATCCAGTAAGAGTCCAGAATCTGCTCCACTTCAGACTCCTCTTCTCCCTCCACCATTACCAGGGGAGGAGGTGACCCCCTAGGGATCTAGTAAAGGTGTGCAGGAACTACTCGGGATAACAGTGTCAGCATCACCCTTGAGCCAGTGCCACGGACTGGACTCATCCACTTCAGCCCAGACTGGGCCAGGCGAGCTGGGGTAGCACTTCCAGAGACGACCTTCTGCACAGGAGCAGGTCAAAGTGCTGTGGACTCACAGCTTAGAGCTGTGAGTACCAGATTCACTTCCACAATACAGTCATGCACAGCAGAGTATAGCAGAGTATAGCAGAGCATAAACAATTCGGAGAGCAGCTCTGTAGAATATCTTCTTTATTCTGTCTACAACTGTTATAATACAAAACTATATACAGAGCTAAATGAGGTCTAAACAAAAATGCTGAACTGCACTGAGTGTCTACAGCTGCTCTTAGCAGCAACCTTATCTATACAGAGATAACACACTCTATCTCTCTAACACTCAGTCTCTCTCTCTCCTTTGATGTGAGGCTGGAGAGGAATAAGTACTGAGCAGAAACCGCCCCCTCCTCTCTGGAGAATCAGCAGAGAACATCAGCAGATTCTTGGATATGGGAAGGGTGAAATCTTCTCAAACAGTGCTCTATGGAATACAGGATATATTTTCATGGAAGCTGGCAACCTAAGCCTGAACGTCACCAGGTTGATCTATTACTTCAAAGGGCTCCACCTACTTTCTGCATCTACATTTCTGGGGCAGATCTCTTGTGAACAGGAACACCTTGTTCCCCACCTTTATCTCTTTGCCTGGCTTCCTGTGTTTATCTGCACCTCTCTTGTATGACTTTTTTAGCCAAGTCCAATTGCTCCTTTAACAGACTATGCATGGCTGTCGTCTCCTCAATGAACTCTTCTGCTGCTGGCACTGACAGTCTTTCCACCTTTGCAGGAAAAGTCTGTGGATGGCACCTGTGACTGGCAAAAAAGGGAATTTACTGTGTGGATGCATGAAGGGCAACTTGGACACTCAGTCATCTTGTTGATAACTCACATAGCACTGGAGGTTGATAACTCAAATAGCACATGGGATTGTTACATGTCACATGTCTGTTTACATTCCAGCACAGTATGCTGGAAACTTCCGTTTGTGTATACCTTTTGCTTTTCTCTGTCTCTCTGAGGAAAAGAAAGGGAGACAACATGTTTTCTTTGTCCTGATTTATGCTCAATAAATCTTTAGCTGTTAGTATGTTTCCACAAGCCTCATACCTGTTCTGTTTGCACAGTATGCTCTGCTAATATAGCGTGCTCAGGCTTTTGAAGTCTGAATCTCTGATTTACGTTGCACCAGAGATCGGGGTATCGTCACTGCTGGAAGGGCATGATCCAGCTGGGGGCTAGCTAGCTGGCATCTCGACCCCCAAAGGATGCTAGGAACTGTAGTACGGCAAGCATGGGGAGCCCAGGAATCACTGGACCTGGTTGAGGCCCTTTGGCTAACCTTACTCTTAGTCCTGGGCCTCCGAGAGGGACTGGGACTTTTCGTTTCCCACCTGCTTCTCATTAGGGTCGGGTTTCTCCCCCACACTTGCCCCTAATAGTGACCCCACTGCCCCTCTGCTAGGGCACTGCCTTGATATGTGATTTGCTTTGCCACAGACAAAGCACAGCCTCTCTCTTCTCCTTTCTCACTCTGCCAGCGACATCTGGAGCCTGCCTCCCACTGAGCCAAGCTGCATGGGTTTCCCCATAGTTCCTCCCTGTGCCTGCTGCCAAACGTTCGCATGGGAATGTCAGGAATGTTGGCCATCTTGAACGATGGTCTGCCCAGCCCCCTCCTCTCCGCCTTGTGTTCTATCACACGTTGATCTAATTGTAGCAATGTTTTTATCAGACCTTCCAAGGAAGAAGGGGCGGGGCAACCTGGCTAGCTCATCCATCAAGTCTCGGTTCAGCCCAGCTCGATATAATGCCGTGATTGCCTTCTCTCCCCATCTCAATTGCTGGGATAACATACTAAATTCCATGGTGTATTGCATCCCAGTTTTACTCCCTTGTTTTAAACTCAGTAATTGTCAGGAAGCAGCAGCCAAAATTGGGGGTCCTGGAACATTGCATCCATTAGTTTCAGGAACGAGTCCAGATCTGACAAGCCTCAGGGTCCATCTACAAGGAGGGTCTCCCCCTCCAGCAAACCAACCACGAGAAACACCTTCTCACTTTCAGTCTGAAATTCTTTGTCTCTCTGTTCAAAAAACCACTTCAGACTGCTTTTGAACGCTAAGAGTTCTTCCCTGAAAACTTGGAAGGGGGGCCCAGTAGGCAACCTGGCGGCTCTTCTGTCCTTTTCTTCTGACACTTCCTGCCACTGTTGATTAAATGACCCTGCTAATTGGTCAATTTGAGTCTTTAGTTCTAAATTCTGTTGGAATAGTACCTGTAGCTGACTAGTTGCATCTCCATGTGTCCCAGGGCCTGCAACTGCATCAGCAGCAGTAGCGTGTTGCCCCTCAGACATATCACCTATTTTCCCAGCCTTGTTGAAGTTAGAGACTAACCAAGCAATAATGATCTCTGGCAGGTAAGCAAGGTCCGATAAGAAGTAATGACTCTCCAGCAACTTTATGCATGTTTATTTACAAAAAGACACTTCCAGAGCACGGTTTCTTGCCTGCTCTCATTTACGATAGTTGGTCAGTCTGAATTTTCACCCCTCCCACAGCAAGAAGGATGCCAAACTCCAGCCTCTCCCCTCTTACCCTTCCGTTGCCCTCTGATCTTCTCAAGTTGCCTAGAACGGGGACTGAGAGGTTGGCCTGCCTCCTCCCCACATCCACTCAACACAGATTCAGAGCCCTGCTTATCTACTGATTGCCTAGAAACCCTCAGGCTGTGATTCAACTCTTCCTCCCCTTGAGAGTCTTCCATGGGAAGGTCAAACTGCTCTCATCTGCAGAGTTGATCCCTTGTGCACTTAGTTCAATTTCCGAGTCTAATTTCTGAGTCTAACGCTTCCCTTGATCTCTGGGGGGCCATGTTCCTGACACATGATAACTGAAAAAGCACTTATTGCTGTATGGTGGCAAATTAAGTATAGAGCCTATGTGTGGCAACGTTATTTTATGTAACAATACAGATTGAAAAAATGATATATGGTGGAAGCTGCAATTCAAGATGGAAATAGAGGTGGCAAATACATAACTAACCATTTCAAATGAATTCAACATTAAAGGAAACTGCAGGTGTAATGTCAAAGACTCTGTCTATAAACTTTGAGAATTCTTTGTCACTGTGGACTGGAGGCAGGCAAATTCCCTATCTTCAAAAAAAAAAAGGGGGGGGGAGACCCAGGCAACTACCAACCAGTCCACATGACATTGATAGCAGAAAATAATAGAACCAATAATTAAACAGTTGGTCTATGAGACATAGCTTGGGGGAATCAAGAGAATGTTGTTGATCTAGCCTATCTTGATTACAGTAAGTCCGCCGAGATATTATTGCAAAGAAGTTGGTAAAATGTGGGCTAGATTTGTAGTTGGTTGACCAAACCCAAAGAGTGCTCACCTATGTATATAATAATGATGATAACAACAACAACAACAACAACAACAACAACAACAACAACAACTTATTATTTATACTCCATCCATATGGGTGGGTTTCCCCAGCCACTCTCAAAAACTACAGGGTTATCTCCTGGGCCCCTTGTTCAATGGCTTTATAAACAATTTGGTTGAAGTAATTGAGAGGGTGGTCATGTAATCTGCATCTAATACCACAAAAGATAAAATACAGATTCGAGTTGCTTTAACGCATTGGAGAATAGGGCCAACACTAACCCCCCCCCCAAAAAAAAAATCCACAGTGACAGATACAGGTTTCCACACTTAGGCAGGACTATACAGATGTAAACCAGTAGTACATGTGAAAATGATGTAGCTGTCTTAGAAATAAAATCCTGTTGATTTTTCCCAGGTGGACAGTTCTATGATTCTATGAATACAGTGGTACCTCGGGTTACAGATGCTTCAGGTTACAGATGCTTCAGGTTACAGACTCCACTAACCCAGAAATAGTACCTTGGGTTAAGAACTTTGCTTCAGGATGAGAACAGAAATGGCACAGAAGCAGTGGGAGGCCCCATTAGCTAAAGTGGTACCTCAGGTTAAGAACAGTCTCAGGTTAAGAATGGACCTCCAGAACGAATTACGTTTTTAACCTGAGGAACCACTGTATTCACAAAATGCTATGTAACTAGAAGAGGTCCTTAAAATATATTTTGATCTAAAAAATGGAGTAACACATGGCAGATGACAATGAGAGCTTGTGGTTTAGAGAGTGAACAAGAAGTGCAGAAGGCCCTGGATCAACTTTAGCCTCTGCACAGATTCCACTGGTTGGTTCTAGAATAGCTATTCTCCCATTTGCACTAGGTAGAAAATAACACTAATTGAGCTGAGAGGAATAGTTGGAAAAGTTACAATCAGATATAGAAATGAGACATTCAAAAGCACTATATGCTTGCTAAGTATTGTCAAAATTAGAAAATATATGCAATATACATATCTTTTCTATTTAAATGATAGTAACCTGGCAGAAATGGAATTAATAGACATGATGTATGGTGCCCGGTATGTTGGAATTTAAGAAAAAGCATTTGCTTCACAATACCTTTTTAAATTTCTTTACAGTTGATTGCTTCACTCATTTGCCCCGGACAGTAGAAGACCAAGTTATGAATGCTGAGCACAAGAGAGAAATCCAGATATCCGATTTTACACTTAATATACAAGTCCAAGGGACTCGTGCTTCTCTCCAGAGATTTGTTGAAGACCTCAAAGCTCTCCTTTACAAAAATGTTGAAATAAGTGATACTTCTATTAATATAGGAAAAAAAGACAATGGCGGTTTTCACAATAGAGAAGATGATGGGGAGGGATTCATAATCACCATAAAAGGTAAAGGGACTGAAGCTTCTGTCAAAAGATTAGTCCAAGAAATCAATGCCTTAATTAGCACATATGGTGAACTAAACAATACTTCCACGGATAATGAAAGGATTGACTCTCCAAACAACAATGGACATATGGGAGTTGATTTTATCCTGAACATACAAGGCCAAGGGGATGATGTTTCTCTGAAGAGATTAGTCAACGAGATTAAAGCTTTTCTTACCAAGGATGGGGAAATAAATCATTATTCTGTGAAACTGCAAAGCCAAAGCCTTGGGCATCAGACATTGCTTTTTAAATTAACCATACAAGGCAATGGGGTTGATGCTTCTATCAAGAGATTAGTTGAAAACATCAATGCCATGCTTCAGACAGAAGGCCAAATAACTCACAGTACCATCAACATAGAAGGCCAAGGGATTGGTCCTTCTATCCACCAATTAATAAATGAGATCAACAGTTCCCTGAATAACAGGCCTCATGAGGTTAATAATTTCCCAACCGAAGGAGGCCAGCAGGTCAAGTTTACATTGAAGATAAAGGGCCAAGGGAATGATGCTTCCCTAAAGAGATTTGTCGAAAAGATCAAGGCTTTTCTTGGCAAGGATAAGGAAATAAACGATTACTCTCTGAAGATGAAAGGACAAAGGCAGGACAATCAGATGATTCATTTTACTCTCACGACAGAAGGTCATGGGACTAATGCTGCTCTAAGGAGATTGGTGGAAAACATCAGTGCCTTCCTTCAAAGAGAAGGGAAAATGACTCATATTACCTTCGAAATAGAAGGCCAAGAGATTGGTACTTCTCTCCACCAATTAATAAATGAGATCAATAGTTCCCTGAACAACAAGCCTCATGCAGATATTAATTTCCCAAACGAAGTACACAAGAGGGTCATGTTTACATTGAAGATAAAGGGCCAAGGGGATGACGCTTCTCTAAAGAGATTTGTCAGAAAGATCAAGGCTTTGCTTGGCAAGGAAATGGAAATAATGGATTATTCTGTGAGCGTGAAAGGCAAAAGCCTGGGCAACCAGGTCATTCATTTTACTGTCACTGTAGATGGACAAGGGCCTGATTCTTCTGTCAGGAAGTTAGTGGAAAATGTCAATGCAATCCTTGAAGAAGAAGAAGACAAAATGACTCACATTAACCTCAGCATACAAGGCCAAGGAATTAGTCCTTCTCTCCACCAAATAATCGAGGAGTTCAATGATTCCCTGAACAAAAAGCCTAATGTTGATGTTCCTCCACTCGAAGAAGGAATCCCGAGGATCCCGTTTACCTTTAAAATACAAGGCCAAAGTGATGATGCTACTCTAAAGAGATTCGTAAGAAAGATCAAGGATTTGCTTGGCAAGAAAATGGAAATAATGGATTATTCTGTGAGCATGAAAGGCAAAAGCCTGGGCAACCAGGTGATTCATTTTACTGTCACTGTAGATGGAAAAGGGCCTGATTCTTCTGTCAGGAAGTTAGTGGAAAATGTCAATGCAATCCTTGAAGAAGAAGAAGACAAAATGGCTCACATTAACCTCAGCATACAAGGCCAAGGAATTAGTCCTTCTCTGCACCAAATAATCGAAGAGTTCAATGATTCCCTGAACGAAAAGCCTAATGTTGATGTTCCTCCACTCGAAGAAGGAATCCCAAGGATACCGTTTACCTTTAAAATACAAGGCCAAAGTGATGATGCTACTCTAAAGAGATTCGTCAGAAAGATCAAGGCTTTGCTTGGCAAGGAAATGGAAATAATGGATTATTCTGTGAGCATGAAAGGCAAAAGCCTGCGCAACCAGGTCATTCCTTTTACTGTCACTGTAGATGGACAAGGGCCTGATTCTTCTGTCAGGAAGTTAGTGGAAAATGTCAATGCAATCCTTGAAGAAGAAGAAGACAAAATGACTCACATCAACCTCAGCATACAAGGCCAAGGAATTAGTCCTTCTCTCCACCAAATAATCGAGGAGTTCAACGATTCCCTGAACAAAAAGCCTAATGTTGATGTTCCTCCACTCGAAGAAAGAATCCCGAGGATCCCGTTTACCTTTAAAATACAAGGCCAAAGTGATGGTGCTACTCTAAAGAGATTCGTCAGAAAGATCAAGGCTTTGCTTGGCAAGGAAATGGAAATAATGCATTATTCTGTGAGCATGAAAGGCAAAAGCCTGGGCAACCAGGTGATTCATTTTACTGTCACTGTAGATGGAAAAGGGCCTGATTCTTCTGTCAGGAAGTTAGTGGAAAATGTCAATGCAATCCTTGAAGAAGAAGAAGACAAAATGACTCACATTAACCTCAGCATACATGGCCAAGGAATTAGTCCTTCTCTCCACCAAATAATCAAGGAGTTCAATGATTCCCTGAACAAAAAGCCTAATGTTGATGTTCCTCCACTCGAAGAAGGAATCCCGAGGATCCCGTTTACCTTTAAAATACAAGGCCAAAGTGATGATGCTACTCGAAAGAGATTCGTCAGAAAGATCAAGGATTTGCTTGGCAAGGAAATGGAAATAATGGATTATTCTGTGAACATGAAAGGCAAAAGCCTGGGCAACCAGGTGATTCATTTTACTGTCACTGTAGATGGAAAAGGGCCTGATTCTTCTGTCAGGAAGTTAGTGGAAAATGTCAATGCAATCCTTGAAGAAGAAGAAGACAAAATGGCTCACATTAACCTCAGCATACAAGGCCAAGGAATTAGTCCTTCTCTCCACCAAATAATCGAAGAGTTCAATGATTCCCTGAACGAAAAGCCTAATGTTGATGTTCCTCCACTCGAAGAAGGAATCCCAAGGATACCGTTTACCTTTAAAATACAAGGCCAAAGTGATGATGCTACTTTAAAGAGATTCGTCAGAAAGATCAAGGCTTTGCTTGGCAAGGAAATGGAAATAATGGATTATTCTGTGAGCATGAAAGTCAAAAGCCTGCGCAACCAGGTCATTCCTTTTACTGTCACTGTAGATGGACAAGGGCCTGATTCTTCTGTCAGGAAGTTAGTGGAAAATGTCAATGCAATCCTTGAAGAAGAAGAAGACAAAATGACTCACATCAACCTCAGCATACAAGGCCAAGGAATTAGTCCTTCTCTCCACCAAATAATCGAGGAGTTCAATGATTCCCTGAACAAAAAGCCTAATGTTGATGTTCCTCCACTCGAAGAAAGAATCCCGAGGATCCCGTTTACCTTTAAAATACAAGGCCAAAGTGATGGTGCTACTCTAAAGAGATTCGTCAGAAAGATCAAGGCTTTGCTTGGCAAGGAAATGGAAATAATGCATTATTCTGTGAGCATGAAAGGCAAAAGCCTGGGCAACCAGGTGATTCATTTTACTGTCACTGTAGATGGAAAAGGGCCTGATTCTTCTGTCAGGAAGTTAGTGGAAAATGTCAATGCAATCCTTGAAGAAGAAGAAGACAAAATGACTCACATTAACCTCAGCATACATGGCCAAGGAATTAGTCCTTCTCTCCACCAAATAATCGAGGAGTTCAACGATTCCCTGAACAAAAAGCCTAATGTTGATGTTCCTCCACTCGAAGAAGGAATTGTGAGGATCCCGTTTACCTTTAAAATACAAGGCCAAAGTGATGATGCTACTCTAAAGAGATTCGTCAGAAAGATCAAGGCATTGCTTGGCAAGGAAATGGAAATAATGGATTATTCTGTGAGCATGAAAGGCAAAAGCCTGGGCAACCAGGTGATTCATTTTACTGTCACTGTAGATGGAAAAGGGCCTGATTCTTCTGTCAGGAAGTTAGTGGAAAATGTCAATGCAATCCTTGAAGAAGAAGAAGACAAAATGACTCACATCAACCTCAGCATACAAGGCCAAGGAATTAGTCCTTCTCTCCACCAAATAATCGAGGAGTTCAATGATTCCCTGAACAAAATGCCTAATG
Organism: Podarcis pityusensis; assembly: GCF_964106645.2. NCBI lineage: Eukaryota > Metazoa > Chordata > Lepidosauria > Squamata > Lacertidae > Podarcis > Podarcis pityusensis. The sequence continues at coordinate 115,985,500 of NC_138026.1, forward strand.
TTGATGTTCCTCCACTCGAAGAAGGAATCCCGAGGATCCCGTTTACCTTTAAAATACAAGGCCAAAGTGACGATGCTACTCTAAAGAGATTCGTCAGAAAGATCAAGGATTTGCTTGGCAAGGAAATGGAAATAATGGATTATTCTGTGAACATGAAAGGCAAAAGCCTGGGCAACCAGGTGATTCATTTTACTGTCACTGTAGATGGAAAAGGGCCTGATTCGTCTGTCAGGAAGTTAGTGGAAAATGTCAATGCAATCCTTGAAGAAGAAGAAGACAAAATGACTCACATCAACCTCAGCATACAAGGCCAAGGAATTAGTCCTTCTCTCCACCAAATAATCGAGGAGTTCAATGATTCCCTGAACAAAATGCCTAATGTTGATGTTCCTCCACTCGAAGAAGGAATCCCAAGGATACCGTTTACCTTTAAAATACAAGGCCAAAGTGATGATGCTACTCTAAAGAGATTCGTCAGAAAGATCAAGGCTTTGCTTGGCAAGGAAATGGAAATAATGGATTATTCTGTGAGCATGAAAGTCAAAAGCCTGCGCAACCAGGTCATTCCTTTTACTGTCACTGTAGATGGACAAGGGCCTGATTCTTCTGTCAGGAAGTTAGTGGAAAATGTCAATGCAATCCTTGAAGAAGAAGAAGACAAAATGACTCACATCAACCTCAGCATACAAGGCCAAGGAATTAGTCCTTCTCTCCACCAAATAATCGAGGAGTTCAATGATTCCCTGAATGAAAAGCCTAATGTTGATGTTCCTCCACTCGAAGAAAGAATCCCGAGGATCCCGTTTACCTTTAAAATACAAGGCCAAAGTGATGGTGCTACTCTAAAGAGATTCGTCAGAAAGATCAAGGCTTTGCTTGGCAAGGAAATGGAAATAATGCATTATTCTGTGAGCATGAAAGGCAAAAGCCTGGGCAACCAGGTGATTCATTTTACTGTCACTGTAGATGGAAAAGGGCCTGATTCGTCTGTCAGGAAGTTAGTGGAAAATGTCAATGCAATCCTTGAAGAAGAAGAAGACAAAATGACTCACATTAACCTCAGCATACATGGCCAAGGAATTAGTCCTTCTCTCCACCAAATAATCAAGGAGTTCAACGATTCCCTGAACAAAAAGCCTAATGTTGATGTTCCTCCACTCGAAGAAGGAATTGTGAGGATCCCGTTTACCTTAAAAATACAAGGCCAAAGTGATGATGCTACTCTAAAGAGATTCGTCAGAAAGATCAAGGCATTGCTTGGCAAGGAAATGGAAATAATGGATTATTCTGTGAGCATGAAAGGCAAAAGCCTGGGCAACCAGGTGATTCATTTTACTGTCACTGTAGATGGAAAAGGGCCTGATTCTTCTGTCAGGAAGTTAGTGGAAAATGTCAATGCAATCCTTGAAGAAGAAGAAGACAAAATGACTCACATCAACCTCAGCATACAAGGCCAAGGAATTAGTCCTTCTCTCCACCAAATAATCGAGGAGTTCAATGATTCCCTGAACAAAAAGCCTTATGTTGATGTTCCTCCACTCGAAGAAGGAATCCGGAGGATCCCGTTTACCTTTAAAATACAAGGCCAAAGTGATGATGCTACTCTAAAGAGATTCGTCAGAAAGATCAAGGCTTTGCTTGGCAAGGAAATGGAAATAATGGATTATTCTGTGAGCATGAAAGGCAAAAGCCTGGGCAACCAGGTGATTCATTTTACTGTCACTGTAGATGGAAAAGGGCCTGATTCTTCTGTCAGGAAGTTAGTGGAAAATGTCAATGCAATCCTTGAAGAAGAAGAAGACAAAATGACTCACATCTACCTCAGCATACAAGGCCAAGGAATTAGTCCTTCTCTCCACCAAATAATCGAGGAGTTCAATGATTCCCTGAACAAAAAGCCTAATGTTGATGTTCCTCCACTCGAAGAAGGAATCGTGAGGATCCCGTTTACCTTTAAAATACAAGGCCAAGGTGATGATGCTACTCTAAAGAGATTCGTCAGAAAGATCAAGGCTTTGCTTGGCAAGGAAATGGAAATAATGGATTATTCTGTGAGCATGAAAGGCAAAAGCCTGGGCAACCAGGTGATTCATTTTACTGTCACTGTAGATGGAAAAGGGCCTGATTCTTCTGTCAGGAAGTTAGTGGAAAATGTCAATGCAATCCTTGAAGAAGAAGAAGACAAAATGACTCACATCTACCTCAGCATACAAGGCCAAGGAATTAGTCCTTCTCTCCACCAAATAATCGAGGAGTTCAATGATTCCCTGAACAAAAAGCCTAATGTTGATGTTCCTCCACTCGAAGAAGGAATCCGGAGGATCCCGTTTACCTTTAAAATACAAGGCCAAAGTGATGATGCTACTCTAAAGAGATTCGTCAGAAAGATCAAGGCTTTGCTTGGCAAGGAAATGGAAATAATGGATTATTCTGTGAGCATGAAAGGCAAAAGCCTGGGCAACCAGGTGATTCATTTTACTGTCACTGTAGATGGAAAAGGGCCTGATTCTTCTGTCAGGAAGTTAGTGGAAAATGTCAATGCAATCCTTGAAGAAGAAGAAGACAAAATGACTCACATCTACCTCAGCATACAAGGCCAAGGAATTAGTCCTTCTCTCCACCAAATAATCGAAGAGTTCAATGATTCCCTGAACAAAAAGCCTAATGTTGATGTTCCTCCACTCGAAGAAGGAATCATGAGGATCCCGTTTACCTTTAAAATACAAGGCCAAGGTGATGATGCTACTCTAAAGAGATTCGTCAGAAAGATCAAGGCTTTGCTTGGCAAGGAAATGGAAATAATGGATTATTCTGTGAGCATGAAAGGCAAAAGCCTGGGCAACCAGGTCATTCATTTTACTGTCACTGTAGATGGACAAGGGCCTGATGCTTCTGTCAGGAAGTTAGTGGAAAATGTCAATGCAATCCTTGAAGAAGAAGACAAAATGACTCACATTAACCTCAGCATACAGGGTCAAGGAATTAGTCCTTCTCTCCACCAATTAATCCAAGAATTAAATGCTTCCCTGAAAAACAGGCAGAATTTTATCGGCTCTGTACCCAGCGAAGGAGGCCAGCAGGCCCAGTTCACGTTGAAGATACAAGGCCAAGGGGATCAATCTTCTCTAAAGAGATTCGTCAAAATGATCAAAGCTTTTCTTCATAAGGAAGGACAATTAACGCGTTATTCTCTGCGAGTGGAAGGCAAAGGACAGAGTAACCAGCTGATTCATTTTACAATCACCATAGAAGGTGAAGGGACTGATGATTCTCTCAGGAGATTAGTGGAAAGCATCAATGCAATCCTTGAAGAAGAAGAGAAAATATATCACGTTACCCTCAACATAGAAGGCCAAGGGATTGGCTCTTCTCTCCACCAATTAATCCAAGAATTAAATGCTTCCCTGAAAAACAGGCAGAATTTTATCGGCTCTGTACCCAGCGAAGGAGGCCAGCAGGCCCAGTTCACGTTGAAGATACAAGGCCAAGGGGATCAATCTTCTCTAAAGAGATTCGTCAAAATGATCAAAGCTTTTCTTCGCAAGGAAGGACAATTAACACGTTATTCTCTGCGCATGGAAGGCAAAGGACAGAGTAACCAGCTGATTCATTTTACAATCACCATAGAAGGCGAAGGGACCAATGATTCTCGCAGGAGATTAGTGGAAAGCATCAATGCCATCGTTCAAAGAGAAGGGGAAATAAATCACATTACCCTCAACATAGAAGGCCAAGGGATTAGTGCTTCTCTCCACCAATTAATCAATGAGATCAATGCCTCCTAAAGAGAGAAGGCCAAATACGTGTTAATTTCCTGAAAATAGAAAACCAAAGCACTTGTGTTTCAACCGAGAGGTAATGAATAGATGATATAGAAAGAAAGTGGGATCGCATGTTCCGGAAATTTGAAAGAAAATGGATCGCTTCTTCAGGCTTGTATTGCTGCAAAATATAGTGAGATTTCTTTCTTCTCAAAATAAATGTAATCGGAAACGATACATGTATATTAAATGTCCATGTCTGATGTTTGGGTATTGACTCATATACATACTCTGCAAATGTGCTCCTGAAATTGGCTTTAGAATGATTTGCATTCCCCCCCCCTTTTTTTGCACTACTCTTCTAGGTGTTTGGATAAAATTCACAAGCTACATGAGAACCATAAGTATATTTATGCACATGTAAGTTCCCCTGTATTGAAAGGGGTTTACTGCTTCTTAAATGCATTTTGGATAAAAATTGCTGCAACAAGACTTTCCCCCCACTTTGCATTTGACGGGGAACTTTGTCCAACCACTGAATTGGACATTTACTGTATATCTTTCAATGCTTGTGGGCCATTTTTAAGAGATGGATGCAGCCATCCACACTGTCAGCCATCACACATAACAAAGATGTCAAGTGGTGGTCCCTGGGACTCTTAAATGTAATGCCACAGATTAAGCAGGCTTGAAGAAACCACCTGCTGCTAGGATGTGACGTCAAACCTGTTTTTTATAGAGATCTGCCTGTGGAGAAAAAATATATAAGGATTATCTTCCAATAGAAGCAAGTTGCATTTTATGGGTCAGTATCTTTACTGACGTGGGATGCGGGTAGCGCTGTGGCTTAAACCACAGAGCCTAGGACTTGCCGATCGGAAGGTCAGTGGTTCGAATCCCCATGATGGGGTGAGCTCCTGTTGCTCGGTCCCTGCTCCTGCCAACCTAGCAGTTCGAACGCACGTCAAAGTGCAAGTAGATCAATAGGTACCGCTCCAACCGGAAGGTAAACGGCGTTTCCGTGTGCTGCTCTGGTTCGCCAGAAGTGGCTTAGTCATGCTGGCCACATGACCCGGAAGCTGTACGCCGGCTCCCTCGGCCAATAAAGCGAGATGAGCACCGCAACCCCAGAGTCGGTCACGACTGGTCCTAATGGTCAGGGGTCCCCGTACCTTTATCTTTACTGACAAGGTTGTTCAGAATGCTGCTCTTCCTCCTTTCTTGCTGTTCTTTCTTTAGCTACACTGCATTTTGCCTTCAGACCAAGGGGAACTGGGGCTCTTTGTTACACTGAGAGCTTAATCTTGCACTCATCAAAACATGTTTAAAATGGTTTGAATAGGGGGCATGTTCCTGAAAATGCCTTGCTACCTTTGTTCCAGCATAAATGACACCTCAATTTTAATCAATTGCATCTCTCCAGTAGAGGCCATATTGATATCAACTCAAGGGCTAGGGATACAATCTCTGCAACCTGGGTGGAACGACTGACCTCACTGAATTGAATCAGTACCATAACTGCCTTTCAGTGTCCACATGTGTAAGCATGCCAAGGATGCTCATAATCCATCACTAGTCAGTTTTAAGGAAGTGATGGAGTTAAGGAAGTGGTTAGGTCATCAGTTCCATTCCTTTTCAAGCAGGTTGGCTCAGCTGAATGCTCTCCACTGCAATGATTGCAATGACCCATTATTCCTATGTCTCATATGTCTCATAAGCAACAGTCAACACAGAGAAGCTCAAACCAATCTCCCATCCAACAGGGAGGGCACTGGCATTCTCATCCTTATGCACCTGAGTCAAAAGGAGCATCCAGTCACAAGCTGGCAAATAAAGAAACTTTTGAATGTGAGCCAAGCTCTGCTCCCATTCATGGTGGCAGCTTCCTATTTTACGTGAAATTCATAAAATACAACATACACATTTTATTACCGAATCACAGCCCCTATAACTACAATTGCTCTACAATTAAATTATAGTCCTCTATCCAGCCTGGCTGGGGTGTGGCATGGTGGGGCACCATCATCACCATTCCAAAGGCCTCCTGAGGTTTGGCACCATCCCTTCCCACCATTCTTTGGCCCTACTAACTAAGGAATTCCCAAGGTGTTGATGGTGATGGTGAGGAAATCAACATCAGATCTCCTTGCAAGTTTGGAGTTGTCTCTTTGATGCATTCTTTGGCCCTGGGGGTCCCCCTTGCCCAGTAGTATACAATCAAAGCTAATGGCCATCACCACAACATCTTCTAGTAATATTTGTGTTTTAGTTATACATCATATATGAAAAAGTTGTATTCTTACTTACAGAAAACAAACAAACAAACAAACAAACAAACTGTAAATAAAAATCTGTTACCTTTCCAAAGTAAATACAAAAACTAAGCTAGTGGTTTAGGGGCGAGAGGTTCCATAAGACTAACAGATGCTTCTTTCTCAGTAGTCAGAATTTTATTTGGGGTCTCCAAGAAACAATTTAATTTATGCAGGCATTTGATGTCTGGTAGAACCTGGCCATGGAAAAATTGAAAATAAAAACTGTGAGAATATGTGATGGCTTTTCCATTTTCTTTGTCTTTTGTAAGTTCTAAAATGGTCCCTTCCAACTCTTCTATGATTCTATGAAAAGTGTCTTTTAGAGGGAGCAGAGAGAGGGCACCACTAAAGAGCCTTCATGGGTTGTGGCAATAGTAGTGACAGAGTAGAGCCATATGGGGAAAGGCACTCCTTGAAGAAACTTGTTCCCACAGTGTTAGGCCTGCATGCATCAACACCCAAGACTATAAGGATGGCTTAGTGGCTTCTTGGCTGCCAGTAAAAAAAAAAAGGTAGCCTTAAGGACAGCTCCACATAGAGCACATTACACAAGTCCAGCTTTGCATGAGTCACAATGGCAAGACTATCCAAGTTTGGTGACTGTATGGTCCCACTTGGCTCAGCCGTAACAGAACTAGGTCTCATTGCCCTGCCTATATCAACAGACTGAGATCTTTCTTCATGTGCATGACTCCAACGGGATAGAGCAACCCAGAAGCTATACATATAAAAAGGGTGCCAACTAGAGAAGTGACCCTGCTTCCCGGAAGATGGCGGATCAGGATTTATTCTGCAGAAGCACTCAAGAGCAAGTTGCTTCCTGGTCCAATCAGTCCCTGCATCCTACCTGCCATTCTTATCAGCCCGGACCATCGTTCAGCCCGCACACTGAAATCCAGCGCTGAGGGCCTTCTGGCAGTTCCCTCATTGTGAGAAGTGAGGTTACAGGGAACCAGGCAGAGGGCCTTCTTGGTAGTGGCGCCCACCCTGTGAAACACCCTCCCTTCAGATGTGAAGGAAATAAGCAGCTATCCTATTTTTAAAAGACATCTGTTCAGGGAAGTTTTAATATTTAATGCTGTACTGTTTTTAACACTTGATTGGGAGCCGCCCAGAGTGGCTGGGGAAATTCAGCCAGATGGGCGGGGTATAAATAATAATTTATTATTATTATTATTATTATTATTATTATTATTATTATTATGCAACTTCCTTGAAAGGAGAAATCAAGTTGCTGAGACAGCTCTAATTGAAATGTGCCTTTCACCTGCAAAAACTGTCTAAGAAGTAAATTATTCCCCATTTGGTAGCATTAACTGCTGCTCCTGTGTGCCAAAATGTTAGACACAATTCTGCTACCAGGAATGTCACAACACACATCCAATAATACTGGCAGTTGCCTGCAGTATATACCAATACTCAGCAGAGGGCAGGATCCTAAAATGTTCTCAGAAGCTCTCTGGGTGACCTTGGGCCAGTCTCCGACTCTCAGGCTGACCTGTATCCCAGGGGATTGCATGAGGTGAGGAAGAACTGTGTATGCCCCCTGAAAACAACTTTTAGGGGAAACTTTTAGGGGAGACTGCAATGAATGAATCAATGAATGAATGAATGAATGAATGAGATGTATATTGTATAGAGAAAGTGTGTGATGAAAATAAATCAAAGAATTTGGGGTAAAAGAAATGTCAGTTCCCAACAAGGATGTTCTTACACAGGGATTCTTTGCTTTCAGTGAGCTTCAGCCCCCAAACCATCCCAGATTTCATAGAATCATAGAAGAGTTGGAAGAGACCACAAGGGCCATCGAGTCCAACCCCCTGCCAAGCAGGAAACACCATCAGAGCACTCCTGACATATGGTTGTCAAGCCTCTGCTTAAAGACCTCCAAAGAAGGAGACTCCACCACACTCCTTGGCAGCAAATACCACTGTCGAACAGCTCTTACTGTCAGGAAGTTCTTCCTAATGTTTAGGTGGAATCTTCTTTCTTGTAGTTTGGATCCATTGCTCCGGGTCCGCTTCTCTGGAGCAGCAGAAAACAACCTTTCTCCCTCCTCTATGTGACATCCTTTTATATATTTGAACATGGCTATCATATCACCCCTTAACCTCCTCTTCTCCAGGCTAAACATGCCCAGCTCCCTTAGCCATTCCTCATAAGGCATCGTTTCCAGGCCTTTGACCATTTTGGTTGCCCTCCTCTGGACATGTTCCAGTTTGTCAGTGTCCTTCTTGAACTGTGGTGCCCAGAACTGGACACAGTACTCCAGGTGAGGTCTGACCAGAGCAGAATACAGTGGCACTATTACTTCCCTTGATCTAGATGCTATACTCCTATTGATGCAGCCCAGAATTGCATTGGCTTTTTTAGCTGCCGCGTCACACTGTTGGCTCATGTCAAGTTTGTGGTCAACCAAGACTCCTAGATCCTTTTCACATGTACTGCCCTCAAGCCAGGTGTCACCCATCTTGTACTTGTGCCTCTCATTTTTTTTGCCCAAGTGCAATACTTTACATTTCTCCCTGTTAAAATTCATCTTGTTTGTGTTTGCCCAGTTCTCTAATCTGTCCAGGTCGTTTTGAAGTGTGATCCTGTCCTCTGGGGTGTTAGCCACCCCTCCCAGTTTGGTGTCATCTGCAAATTTGATCAGGATGCCCTTGAGTCCATCATCCAAGTCGTTGATAAAGATGTTGAATAAGACCGGGCCCAAGACAGAACCCTGTGGTACCCCACTAGTCACTCTTCTCCAGGATGAAGAGGAACCATTGATGAGCACCCTTTGGGTTCGGTCAGTCAGCCAGTTACAAATCCACTGAGTGGTAGCATAGTCAAGACCACATTTTACCAGCTTCTTTACAAGAATATCATGGGGCACCTTGTCAAATGCCTTGCTGAAATCAAGGTAGGCTACATCCACTGCGTTCCCTTCATCTACCAGGCTTGTAATTCTGTCAAAAAACGAGATCAGGTTAGTCTGACATGACTTATTTTTCAGAAATCCATGCTGACTATTGGTGATCACAGCATTCCTTTCTAGTTGCTCACAGACTGTTTGCTTAATGATCTGCTCCAGAATCTTCCCTGGTATTGATGTCAGACTGACTGGGCGGTAATTATTTGGGTCCTCTCTTTTCGCCTTTTTGAAAATAGGGACAATATTTGCCCTCCTCCAGTCTGCCGGGACTTCGCCTGTTCTCCAGGAATTCTCAAAGATGACTGCCAGTGGTTCTGAGATCACATCTGCCAGTTCTTTTAATACTCTTGGATGCAGTTCATCTGGCCCTGGAGACTTGAATACATCTAAACTAGCCAAGTATGCTGGTACTATCTCCTTAGTTATTCTGGGCTGTGTTTCCTCTGCTGAATCATTTGCTCCAAATTCTTCAGGTCGGGCATTGTTTTCTTTATCGGAGAAGACTGAGGCAAAGAAGGCATTGAGGAGTTCAGCCCTTTCTGTGTCCCCTGTTTGCATTTCACCATCTTCTCCTCTGAGTGACCCCACTGTTTCTTTGTTCTTCCTTTTGCTACGGACATACCCATAAAAGCCTTTTTTGTTGCTTTTAACCTCTCTAGCAAGCCTGAGTTCATTCTGTGCTTTAGCTTTTCTGACTTTGTGTCTACACGTGCTGGCTATTTGTTTGAATTCCTCTGAAGATTTGTCCTGAAGAGAACACAAATATATTCATATGCTTACACAGATGAAGGCATGGGTCCACATTAAAAAGTAAACAGTGTCAGTGTCTAATCCTTCCCAGAAATAAAACATAATTGGAGTTCTCTAGGGAAATAATCCACTTTTATTAAAAGCTTTGACCCCCGTACATGCACAGTTGTGCATAGATGCATTATGTGGCACCGTATTTCCCCTCCTTCCAATGAAATTAGGTTGAAGGGTGGATGATTTTGTAAGCAAAGTTTGGTGACCCTTTGAGGTCAGCATATGAGCCATGCCTGCTGACCATACAGGAAAATACTATATCTTTCAAGAAAATCTTAGAAACAGAATAATCCTTTTTTCCAAACCAGTGAACCCTGAGTATAGTCTTAGAATAATGTAATGGCAATGTACCGTATTTTAGTTCCTCTTAGTGGAACACTGCTTCTTGAAAGGAATGATGCAACAAAACTCTGACATCTTGCAAATGACATTAAAGTACACGTGGAAAAGTAGCATAGAGTCCCATAAATAGATGAGCACTCGGCTTTCCAAAAGACGCTGGAACTTGGTAGTGCACTGCTTGGGTGTCCATTTCTCACTGGCCTCCAAGGAATCCTAATGAAAGCTCCACCATGCAAGTCTGCTGTCCATTCATAGCTACCATTTTATTGATGCTCCTGATTTCTCCAGGTAAGTCTAATACCAGAACTGCAAGCCATCAGATTTCAGTTGCAGAACTATAGCAGTAAAGGAGAATGGAGGACATCTAGAATTGGGGCAGGCAACCGGGTGCCTGCAGGATAGATCTGCCCATCCAAAAGTTTATTTGTTTTCTTGAAGCTCTACGAAATATTCATCAAGGTATGGTGAAAATGTATGGTGCACTTTACTACTATCACATATGGGTTTGCAAAATTCAGTTTAGGTAAATTGTGCCTAAGCACTACCAAAATGAAAAACTGCATTTTGAATGGATGTATTTGACATTCATCCCCATCTATTTTTATTTTTTTCATCTATGGTCCAGAAAGATGCATGAAATGTATGGGTGCTTGTATAAAGGATCGATGGAGCAAGATTATTTTTTTCTGGCCCTGGTGGGTGGCATATTAACCAATGGCTTCAGGAAACAATAAAGGAGATTGTGGCGCTGTGGGTTAAACCACAGAGCCCAGGACTTGCCGATCAGAAGATCGGCAGTTCGAATCCCCGCGATGGGGTGAGCTCCCGTTGTTTGGTCCCTGCTCCTGCCAACCTAGCAGTTCGAAAGCACATCAAAGTGCAAGTAGATAAATAGGTGCTGCTCTGGTGGGAAGGTAAACAGCATTTCTGTGCGCTGCTCTGGTTTGCCAGAAGCAGCTTAGTCATGCTGACCACATGACCTGGAAGCTCCCTCGGCCAGTAAAGCAAGATGAGCGCCGCAACCCCAGAGTCGGTCACGACTAGGGTCCCTTTACCTTTAACTAAGCATCAGGAGGAACTTTCTCACAGTAACAGCTGTTCTAAACCTCCCTCAGGAGGTTTTTAAGGAGAGGTTGGGTGGCCATCTGTTATGGATGTTTTAGCTGAGCCTCCTGGACAAAGTATTCCAGGTGCGGTCTGACCAAGGCAGAACAGAGTGGTACTATTACTTCCCTTTGTCTTGTCACTCTACTTTTGTTGATGCAGCCTAGAACAGCAGTAGCTTTTTTTTGGCGGCGGCTGTATCACATTGTTGATTCATGTTAAACTTGATTAACTGTCTACTAAGACCCCTCGATCCTTTTCACATGTACTACTGGCAAGCCAGGTGTCCCCATCTTATATTTGTGCATCTGGTTATTCCTGCCTAAGTGTAGAAACTTACATTTGTACCAGGTATTCCTCCGACATCTGCAGTATTGTCTGCCTCCTCCTCAGAATCTATTTAAAACTCTCCTGATCAGGTTCACAAGACTCTTAGCAAACAGATTCTTTCTAACCACTTTGAGGTTCAGCCCATCTCTTGCCAGAAGTACTTCCTCAAGGAGGTGGAGACCACGGTCCAAGAAGCCAAACCCTTCCTGGTGACAAAACCTGCACAGTCATTGGTTTACTTTCAGTATTTTCTGTTGGTTTGCAAGCCCCCTCCACAGAGGCTGGCCCCTCTCACTGTCCTCGGAGCTTGCTTACCGGTAACCTCCTCTGGCTGATATCCAGACAGACCAGGGAGATTTTGATAGGCGACATTTTCCCAAGCGTGGGTAAAATGCACAACCCCTCTCTCCTGCTTCCGCAGGGGAAAGAAAATAAGTCAGAAATCTATTTACATGATGTTTATTTCTGACATTACAGCACTAGAGAAAAACACGTCCTTTCAGTTCAGTTTTTCTAGCAAGTCAGACAAACTTCCTGAACATGCACACACAGAAGGTTTCAAGTTACACTCTTCACAAAGACTTATCCAGCCTGTGAATCTCCTGGGAAATTCTTCTTTCCCACAGATAGGCACATCATGTGATGTCAACAGTCTGGCTGTCTGCAGCGGTGATGTTTCCATATACTGACATTTTCCTCTATTTTCCTGGCCCCAAACTTCAACATGGAGTGATGAAAAAAACCATCTGTCCCCAATGCTCTTAAGCTTCCTGCCCAGAGTCTCAGATTCCTTCGTTATTAAGTTGAAAGCTGTGTCTGGAAGTATCATTTAAAGCTACATGAATAAACAAGATATTGTAGTCAGTGGCCTTTATAAGATACGACAGCTTCTCTGCTGCATCATGATTTTTTGCGCCTGGAGGACAGCAAATTTACCCGGACATTCTGTTACCTCCACACACTGCTGCCTCTGTCCCACTCAGTAGGAAATAGCCTAACACCATAAAATGTCTCTTTCTCTTCTGAAGGGTGTCAGGAATCATTCTTTACACTGTCTCCTACAGCCTCCTCAGTGTGCTCTGAGATATTCAAATGCTGTGACTGCTCCGCTAGCCCAGAATCAGAAAATAGCTACCAGGGTTATCTATTTTAGAACTTCTTCTGCTATCATTGTCAAACTGGGTGGTCAGTAGTTGCCTGAGTATTCTCTGTCTGTCTGTCTGTCTGTCTGTCTGTCTCTCTCTCCGATTTATTGCAATAATGTCCCTGAAAAAGAGGAGACTGAGATCTGATGCTAGTAAAGGTAAAGGTAAAGGTAAAGGGACCCCTGACCATTAGGTCCAGTCGTGGCCAACTCTGGGGTTGCGGCGCTCATCTCCCTTTATTGGCCGAGGGAGCTGGCGTACAGCTTCCGGGTGATGTGGCCAGCATGACTAAGCCGCTTCTGGCGAACCAGAGCAGCGCACGGAAACGCCGTTTACCTTCCCACCGGAGAGGTACCTATTTATCTACTTGCACTTTGACATGCTTTTGAACTGCTAGGTTGGCAGGAGAGATCTGATGCTAGCCACCTTCAAATATCTCAAAAGTTGTCACAGACAACAAGATGGAGCAAGTTTGTTTTCTGCTGCTCCAAAGGATAGCATCCGAACTAATGAATTCAAATAAGAAGAAAGGAGATAGTGCCAGTGCCTTCCATTAAGAGTTTGGGTGTAATCCTTGATGCCTCCCTTTCCATGGAGGCACAGGTTACAGCAACAGCCAAGGCAACATTTTTCCATCTTCACCGCATTAAGCAGGCGGTCCCTTACCTTTCCCGCTCTGATCTGGCCATAGTGATCCATGCTACGGTCACCTCCAGGCTTGACTACTGAAATTTGCTCTACGCGAGGCTGCCCTTGAAACTGTCCCACAAACTCCAGCGGGTGCAGAATGCTGCAGCGAGGCTCCTCACAGGGTCCCTGCCATGGGAGGATATTCACCCAATACTTTACCAGTTGCACTGGCTCCCAGTGGAGTATAGGGTCAAGTTCAAGGTGCTGGTCTTGACCTTTAAAGCCCTTTGTGGCTTTGGGCCCTCATTTTTACGGGACCGCCTCTCCTGGTATGCCCCACAGAGGACCTTAAGGTCCATGAATAACCATAGTTAAGAGGTTCCGGGCCCTAAGGAAGTCAGACTATCCTCCACCAGGGCCAGGGCCTTTTCAGTGATGGCCCAACCTGGTGGAATACTCTGTCCCATGAGACTAGGGCGCTTCAGGATTTAACTTCTTTCCGTCGGGCCTGTAAGACAGAGCTATTCCCCCTGGCCTTTAATTTGAATTCAGCCTGATCTTTTATTTCCCTTCTCTTCCCTCCCCCTACCCTTTCATGAAGATTACACGCTCTGAGACCCCACAGCTAATTCTCCCCCTGGCTTCCTTGCTGGCCCAAGTAGGACTAATTCAGCCAGCTAGCCCTGGTGACTATGTAATGCTTATTAGAGGGATTTCACCCAAATTGATTTCTGAACTTTGAATTTTATTTTTATTCATGTTTTTATACTGTATTTTATGCTGCTTTTACAATTAAGTATTTTAAATTTGTTGTTAGCCGCCCTGAGCCCAGTTTTCTGAACCGGGAAGGTCGGGATATACATAAATTATTATTATTATTATTATTATTATTATTATTATTATTATTATTAACAACACCATTTTCTCTTTCCAGTTGATGGCTTCACTGATTTGTCCCTGACAGTAGAAGACCAAGGGATGAAAGGGGCACACAAGAGAGAAATCCAGGAAACCGATTTTACATTTAAGATACAAGGCAAAGGGGATGAGGCTTATCTAAAGAGATTAGTCAACGAGATCCAAGCTTTTCTTACCAAGGATGGGAAAATAAACAATTATTCTGTGAACCTGAAAGGCCAAAGCCAAGCAAACCAGGGGATGCGTTTTACATTAACTGTACAAGGCACCGGGGCTGATGCTTCAGTCATAAGATTAGTGCAAAATATAAATGATTTCCTCAAAAGAGAAGGCAAATTAACTGACATTACCTTAAGCATACAAGGCCAAGGGATTGGTGCTTCTATTCACCAAAAAATTGAAGAGTTCAATGCTTCCTTGAAAGGAACCAACAAAGGAGAGCAGTGGATCCCGATTACATTGAACATAGAAGGCCAAGGGAATGGTGCTGCTCTAAAGGGATTCGTCAAAAAGATCAAGGCTTTTCTTGTTAAGGAGGGGCAAATTACTGATTATTCTGTGAACATGCAAGGCCAAAGCCAAGCAAACCAGGGGATGCGTTTTACAGTCACCATACAAGGCAAAGGGACTGATGCTTCTCTCAAGAGATTAGTGGAAAACATCAATGCCATCCTTCAAGGAGAAGACAAAATGACTGACATTACCATAAGCATACAAGGCCAAGGGATTGGTGCTTCTATTCACCAAAAAATTGGAGAGTTCAATGCTTCCTTGAAAGGAACCAACAAAGGAGAGCAGCGGATCCCGTTTACATTGAACATAGAAGGCCAAGGGAACGATGCTACTCTAAAGGGATTCGTCAAAAAGATCAAGGCTTTTCTTGTTAAGGAGGGGCAAATTACTGATTATTCTATGAACATGCAAGGCCAAGGCCAAGCAAACCAGGGGATGCGTTTTACAGTCACCATACAAGGCAAAGGGACTGATGCTTCTCTCAAGAGATTAGTGGAAAACATCAATGCCATCCTTCAAGGAGAAGACAAAATGACTGACATTACCATAAGCATACAAGGCCAAGGGATTGGTGATTCTATTCATCAAAAAATTGGAGAGTTCAATGCTTCCTTGAAAGGAACCAACAAAGGAGAGCAGCGGATCCCGTTTACATTGAGTATAGAAAGCCAAGGGAACGATGCTACTCTAAAGGGATTCGTCAAAAAGATCAAGGCTTTTCTTGTTAAGGAGGGGCAAATTACTGATTATTCTGTGAACATGCAAGGCCAAGGCCAAGCAAACCAGGGGATGCGTTTTACAGTCACCATACAAGGCAAAGGGAATGATGCTTCTCTCAAGAGATTAGTGGAACACATCAATGCCATCCTTCAAGGAGAAGACAAAATGACTGACATTACCATAAGCATACAAGGCCAAGGGATTGGTGCTTCTATTCACCAAAAAATTGGAGAGTTCAATGCTTCCTTGAAAGGAACCAACAAAGGAGAGCAGCGGATCCCGTTTACATTGAGTATAGAAAGCCAAGGGAACGATGCTACTCTAAAGGGATTTGTCAAAAAGATCAAGGCTTTTCTTGTTAAGGAGGGGCAAATTACTGATTATTCTGTGAACATGCAAGGCCAAGGCCAAGCAAACCAGGGGATGCGTTTTACAGTCACCATACAAGGCAAAGGGAATGATGCTTCTCTCAAGAGATTAGTGGAAAACATCAATGCCATCCTTCAAGGAGAAGACAAAATGACTGACATTACCATAAGCATACAAGGCCAAGGGATTGGTGCTTCTATTCACCAAAAAATTGGAGAGTTCAATGCTTCCGTGAAAAAGAGGCCTAACGAGGATGGCTCTGCAACTGGAGGAGAAGGCCAGTTTACATTGAAAATACAAGCTATAGGGAAAGAACCTGCTCAAGTGAGTTTAGTTCAAAAGATAAATACTATTCTTGGTCAAGAAAAGCAAATTACTGATTATTCTGTGAACGTGCAAGGCCAAGGCAAAGTGAACCAGCAATCCAGTTTTGAAGTAACCATACAAGGCAAAGGGACTGATGCTTCTCTCAAGAGATTAGTGGAAAATATAAATACTACCCTTGGAAGAGAAAATGAAATATCTCACATTATCCTCAGCATACAAGGCCAAGGGATTCAACCTTCCCTCCATCAGTTAATCTATGATATCAATGTTTCCCTGAAATATAAAAAAAACCACTGTTGTTCACCTCACAAAAAGGTCCAATGGATCCAGTTTATATTGAACATAGAAGGCCAAGGGGATGCAGCTTCTCAAATGAGATTAGAGCAAGAGATCAAGGCTTTTCTTGGCAAGGAACAGCAGTTTACTGATTATTCTGTGAACATGCAAGGCCAAGGCCAAGCAAACCAGGGGATGCGTTTTACAGTCACCATACAAGGCAAAGGGACTGATGCTTCTCTCAAGAGATTAGTGGAAACCATCAATGCCATCCTTCAAGGAGAAGACAAAATGACTGACATTACCATAAGCATACAAGGCCAAGGGATTGGTGCTTCTATTCATCAAAAAATTGGAGAGTTCAATGCTTTCTTGAAAGGAACCAACAAAGGAGAGCAGTGGATCCCGTTTACAATGAGTATAGAAAGCCAAGGGAACGATGCTACTCTAAAGGGATTCGTCAAAAAGATCAAGGCTTTTCTTGTTAAGGAGGGGCAAATTACTGATTATTCTGTGAACATGCAAGGCCAAGGCCAAGCAAACCAGGGGATGCGTTTTACAGTCACCATACAAGGCAAAGGGACTGATGCTTCTCTCAAGAGATTAGTGGAAAACATCAATGCCATCCTTCAAGGAGAAGACAAAATGACTGACATTACCATAAGCATACAAGGCCAAGGGATTGGTGCTTCTATTCACCAAAAAATTGGAGAGTTCAATGCTTCCTTGAAAGGAACCAACAAAGGAGAGCAGTGGATCCCGTTTACATTGAGTATAGAAAGCCAAGGGAACGATGCTACTCTAAAGGGATTCGTCAAAAAGATCAAGGCTTTTCTTGTTAAGGAGGGGCAAATTACAGATTATTCTGTGAACATGCAAGGCCAAGGCCAAGCAAACCAGGGGATGCGTTTTACAGTCACCATACAAGGCAAAGGGACTGATGCTTCTCTCAAGAGATTAGTGGAAAACATCAATGCCATCCTTCAAGGAGAAGACAAAATGACTGACATGACCATAAGCATACGAGGCCAAGGGATTGGTGCTTCTATTCATCAAAAAATTGGAGAGTTCAATGCTTCCTTGAAAGGAACCAACAAAGGAGAGCAGTGGATCCCGTTTACATTGAGCATAGAAAGCCAAGGGAACGATGCTACTCTAAAGGGATTCGTCAAAAAGATCAAGGCTTTTCTTGTTAAGGAGGGGCAAATTACTGATTATTCTGTGAACATGCAAGACCAAGGCAAAGCAAACCAGGGGATGCGTTTTACAGTCACCATACAAGGCAAAGGGACTGATGCTTCCCTCAAGAGCTTAGTGGAAAACATCAATGCCATCCTTCAAGGAGAAGACAAAATGACTGACATTACCATAAGCATGCAAGGCCAAGGGATTGGTGCTTCTATTCATCAAAAAATTGGAGAGTTCAATGCTTCCTTGAAAGGAACCAACAAAGGAGAGCAGTGGATCCCGTTTACATTGAGTATAGAAAGCCAAGGGAACGATGCTACTCTAAAGGGATTCGTCAGAAAGATCAAGGCTTTTCTTGTTAAGGAGGGGCAAATTACAGATTATTCTGTGAACATGCAAGGCCAAGGCCAAGCAAACCAGGGGATGCGTTTTACAGTCACCATACAAGGCAAAGGGACTGATGCTTCTCTCAAGAGATTAGTGGAAAACATCAATGCCATCCTTCAAGGAGAAGACAAAATGACTGACATTACCATAAGCATACAAGGCCAAGGGATTGGTGCTTCTATTCGCCAAAAACTTGGAGAGTTCAATGCTTCCTTGAAAGGAACCAACAAAGGAGAGCAGCGGATCCCGTTTACATTGAACATAGAAGGCCAAGGGAACGATGCTACTCTAAAGGGATTCGTCAAAAAGATCAAGGCTTTTCTTGTTAAGGAGGGGCAAATTACAGATTATTCTGTGAACATGCAAGGCCAAGGCCAAGCAAACCAGGGGATGCGTTTTACAGTCACCATACAAGGCAAAGGGACTGATGCCTCTCTCAAGAGATTTGTGGAAAACATCCATGCCATCCTTCAAGGAGAAGACAAAATGACTGACATTACCATAAGCATACAAGGCCAAGGGATTAGTGTTTCTCTCCACCAATTCATCCTAGAGATCAATGCTTCCCTGAACAAAAGTCCCAATCAAATTGTTGTATCCACAGTTTTTCCTTTTATGGTGAGCCTACAAGGCCAAGCAACTGTTCCTACTCTCAACAGGTTACAAGAGGAATTTAATATATTCCTGAAGAAAGAAGAACAAATAACTTCTTCTTCTGTGAACTTACAACACCAGGTTATTGATGGTTCAGCCAACAATGGGGATCAGAAGGCCCTTTTTATTCTTGTCCTAAAAGTACAAGGAACTGCTGCTTCTCTCAGCAGATTAGTCCAAGTGGTCAAAGATTTCCTTAAAGGAGGACAGCAGATTGTGGCTTCTTCCCTAAGCATACAAGGCCAACAAATTGATAGTTCTCTCAACCGATTAATTCAAGAGCTCAACGCTTTCCTGGAGAAACAACATGAAGCAAATGATATTTCAAACAAGAATGGGGATCAGAAGGGCTTTTTTCTTGTGAGCATTTATGGCCATGGGACTGATGCTTCTGTTACCAAACTAGAGCAGACAATTAATGCTTTCCTTAAGAGTGAAAGCCAAATTAGTGGTATTTCCCTGAACATACAAAGCCAAAGAGTTGATATCTCACCCAACAATAAGGGCCAGATGTTGCTTTTCATTCTCAGCATACAAGGTCAAGGAACATATGCTGCTCTCAACAAATTAGTCCAAGAGATTGATAATTTCCTTCAGAGAGAAGACCAAATAACCAATAATTTCCTGAAAATAGATCACCAAAGCACTGGTGAATTATCCATGGTGGAATGCATTGATGATATCCAAAGAAAATGCTGGGATCGCATGGGTTCTTGTTACAGTAATCCATGTAGAGGGAAATTGAAAGAAAATGGATCATGTGGTCCAGGATTCTACTGCTGCAAATAAATGGCATCAGAAATGATACATGTGTATTAAGTGTCCACGTTTTATGTTCTGGTGTTATAATTTGAAAATGAACTCCTCAAAGCGGCATTAGAATGATTTACATTATTTATGCAGTGCTCTTCCAGGGTGTTTAGATAAAACCCACAATTTACATGAGACCCATAACCATATTTATGCACATGTAATCTTCTTGCTTCTGATATGCATGCTGGGAGGAAATCCTCAACACAACATTTATTCAACTGTGCATTTTATCAAGGGTGGGGGGCTGTCAGGGCAGTAGCCCAGGCGTATTATATCTTAAACTCTGCGAGCCATTTTTAAAAGGTGGGTACAGGGATCCAGATTGTCAGCCATCTCACGTAATAAAGACCTCAGGTGATGATCACTGGGACATTAAAATGCCATCCAGGCTTTACCGCAGACTTGAATAAATCATCTATAATCTGCTGGATGGTGACTTCATACTTGCTTTGTGCAGAGATCTGTCTGTGGCTAAAAAACAAAAATAAGGATTACCTTCTAACAGAGGCTGGTTGCATTTAGTGAGTCAGTATGTGTACTGACAATTTTGTTCAGAGTGGTTCTTTCATCCTTTCATGTCATTCCTTCTTTAGCTACGCTGCATTTTGCCTCTTAACCCAAGGACATGTGTGGTTCTGACTTGTACAGAGAGCTTACTCTTTTGCTGTAGCCCAGCCCAGCCTAGTATACACCCAACATCTGTGTCATTAAAGCACCTTTAGAGAGCAGGTGTATCACATATTTAAAAGGGGGCATGTCCTGGTAAATGCCTGACTCCCTTTTGCCCCACTTTCATGCATTCACATCAGTAACTGAGCCAGTGGATCTCACAAATGCAGTAAATGACTTTCCGGTGTCAGATTTCCCACTGATGCTTGCACTGGGCAGAGAAAGAGGAGGCATATGTCCTAAGCGATGGGTCAGAAGAACAGTCCCAAAGCCGTCCAAGTCATGAAATGCCTTTTGTGTAAGTCTTTTGATGGGAAGAAATAAATCAGCAGCTGTTTTCCAACGTAATTGACCTCTCGATTTTCAACCACACATCTTCAGTAGAGGCCATCTTGATAGCAGTTCAAAGGCTAAAGATAAAACCTCTGCAACGTACCTTAAATGGCGGAGCTCACATAATTGAATCAATACCATAACTGATAATTGATTTTCATTTCATGAAACCATGTCAAGGAGGCCCATAAACCATCATCCGCATCCATAGTCAGCTCTCAGTAAGTAATAGAGTCAAGGAAGCTTTTAGGTTCTCCATTCCATTCCCTTTCAAGCAAGTTGACTCATTGGCATGGTGAGGTCCCATCATCACCATGATTCACTGCTCCATCAGTGAGATACAATACAAATCTTTCTTACGGTCATAGACCAACATTTAAAATCTGAAAAGCGCTTTAGAAAGTCAAAAGGTATTAAAACACAAGGTGAATATAAAAGTCTATAAAAAATTTGAAAGACGCTAAAAGAATCCAAAAGAAGGTTCAGGAACACTGGGCGGGTGTGGAAGAGCACAAAAGGTTGATATATAAAGGCTTTAACTATCATTTACAGAGCACTCTGATATGTTCATTAAAACTGATTTGTCATCCTCCAGAACTCTCGAGCGCTGCTGTGCAGAACCTAGCAACACTGTAAGTTGCAGCAGGATCAGTATCCAAGAGCAGCAGGGAGGTGTAAAATTGTCCTGTGTGCCCTGGGTAAAGGTAAAGGGTAAAGGGACCCCCGACCATTAGGTCCAGTTGTGGCCGACTCTGGGGTTGCGGCGCTCATCTCCCTTTATTGGCCGAGGGAGCCAGCGTACAGCTTCTGGGTCATGTGGTCAGCATGACTAAGCCGCTTCTGGTGAACCAGAGCAGCGCACAGAAACGCTGTTTACCTTCCCACCGGAGCAGTACCTATTTATCTACTTGCACTTTGATGTGCTTTTGAACTGCTAGGTTGGCAGGAGCAGGGACCGACCAACGGGAGCTCACCCCATTGCGGGGATTCGAACTGCCAACCTTCTGATCAGCAAGTCCTAGGCTCTGTGGTTTAACCCACAGCACCACCCATGTCCCTTGTGTGCCCTGGGTACTTTTGAAATAATGGGGAAATCAGGCTAGTACGAATGTCTTTGTAGTACAGGCACTGGAGAAGGACATGCACTACCATTTTTATTTGTCCCGAGTCACAGGAACATTGTCTCTCTGGGTAGTCAATCATCCTGTATCTACCTTCAATAACAGCTGAGGGGAGGGCATGACATTGAGCCAGGGTAAAAGCCCTTCGGTGTTTAGGGACTTCGAGTTTAGTTAGATATGCCATAGGAGAGACAAAGTACCTTGTGGATTCCATGGCTACAAAAGTTGGGGTCCTGGCTAGATCCAATTGGCGCTCTGTGTCCACTACACATTGTTTAATGACTGCTTTGGCTTGATCGTATCCCATGCTAAGTAGAAGACCTGGAGAGAAGCCCAGGGATGATATTTTAGTTGCCACTGCCGGTTTGCATGTGGATTGAAAATCATCATTCCTAATTAGTGGGGCAAAGCCATGGGGAAATAAAGATGGTTTAAGCCAATAATTAAGTATGGTCACCCACACTTTAGCCTCCATTTTAATGAAGCCCGTCTTATGTCTCAGAGTAGCATTAGAGAAACGTTTTGGGACTTGAAGGACTGACCTTAGAAATTTGGATTGCACAAGTTCTAGCACTGCAAAATTGGAAAAGGGACCCAGCTGGGCACCATGCTGCTGGTATATAGTGACTACCTCTTGGGTTTTTTAAAAAAATAAGGATTGCCAATGAGCTTCTCTGAGCAATTTCAGCAGTATAGTCCCCATGGGCTTTCCTACTACCAGCAGAATGGAAGACTACCCCCAGGTATTTGAAGCAGGAGACCTGCTCAATCTTGTGGCCATCTATGCTCCAGGAGCGGCTCATAAGCATTTTTGGCAAATGCCATGATTTTAGTTTCCTGATAATTAAGTTCTAGCTGGACCCCCTTGCAGTACTGTATTAATGCTATCAGGGCTCTTTTGAGGCCAATAGGTATTCATGAAAAAATGCTGCTTCGTCTGCATAGAGAAGAACAGAGATGTGTCTTCCAGCCAGTTGGGGGGAGTGGAAGTTTATGTTTTGGAAATGGCCCACCATGGAGTTGATATAGAAATTAAATAAGGATGGGGCCAATATGCAGCCTTGCTTGACACTTTTCTCCGTTTCAATGGCATTGGTGAGATGGCCCTGAGGGCTACATCTTACTTTGAGTGAGGTCCCTTCATGTAACATACAAATTAAATAAAGTAGACGTCGGTCTGTTGAGGTGGCCTTCAGTTTTCCCCACAGTGCAGCTCCGGATATGGAGTCAAATGCTGCTTCAAAATCGATAAAAGCAGCATAAAGGGAGGTTGTGTTACGGGAGGAGTGCTTTTCAATAAGATGATGGAGTACTAGGCACTGGGCAATAGTGGATCAACCTTCCCTAAAGCAAGCTTCCTCCTCTGCAAGTATATTTTCTTGTTCCACCCAGTTGTGGAATTTCTCAGTGAGATACAGTTCTATCCAGCCTGGTTGTGGTGTGGTGTGCCATGACATGCTGCAGCCCCATCACCACCATGTCAACAGCCTCCTGAAGTCTGGCACCATCCCTTTGGCCAACCAACTAAGGAGCTCCCAAGGTATTGGTGGCGATGGTAAGGAAACCAACATCTCTTCCAAGATTGGAGCTGTCTCTCTGATGCATACTTTGGCCCTACCTAGCAATCCCCCTCCCCTGCTACTACAGAATTGAAGCTAACAGCCATCGCCACATCATCTTCTATCGATATTCATATCCTAAACATCCTTCTACATACATCAAGAAGGGTTACAGGTCATGAGAAGTAAAACACACATGGCTTCATACTGGTAACTTCATCCCTGCAATCACTTTGGGGTGCCCCTAAGTGCCCAGGACATGTGGGTCTCAATTATCCTATTTTATCACTGTTTCCTTAGCAACCAGGCCTTCAACAGGGTGGTTGATAGTCCTGTCCCTTTCTCACTTCTCCCTGAGCCGTCTCAGTAAGCTTCAAAGAGATGATCGGATTTACACTCCACTGTAATGACCATTTGTGCCACTTTTAGGGTTAGATAGGGTTTCTTGTTTATGGCCTAGAGAGCACAGGGGTTATAAAATGTTATAAAATGTAGGCACACTGGAGCCATACTTAAAAACTATTCAGTGATACATTCTATATTTCTAATATTTGAAACATAATCTAAATCAAATATATATACTGAGGGTTCTCTGATTTTTACACCAGCACTATATAGCAATACTTAGACAGAGTTATATGTCAGAGTGCATGATCCTGAAATATCCTCAGTAGAGAGTTATTCCAGGCCCATGAAGTTCACAGAGTGACCTTGGGTCAGTCCCTAACATTTATGCTGACCTATACAGTGGTACCTTGGGTTAAGAACTTAATTCGTTCCGGAGGTCCGTTCTTAACCTGAAACTGTTCTTAACCTGAGGCACCACTTTAGCTAATGGGGTCTCCCGCTGCTGCTGTGCCGCCAGAGCACGATTTCTGTTCTCATACTGAAGCAAAGTTCTTAACCCGAGGTACTATTTCTGGGTTAGCAGAGTCTGTAACCTGAAGCGTCTGTAACCTGAAGCATCTGTAACCCAAGGTACCACTGTATCACAGGGCTGTAGTGGGGATTAAGTGAGGGTATATGTGAGGGAACCTCCTTGTGCCTACATTGTAAAAAAAAGTTGTAATATGCATGCAATGTATAAATTATATTTCTTTGTTGTCCTATGTAGGAAAAGAGGTATTGGAGGAAAATAATAATAGAGTCTGGTGTGAAGGAAATGTCAACCCACAGGAAAGATATTCTTACCCATGGATTACTGGTATTCAGTGAGCTTGTGCTCCTACTTGCCCAATTTTTGATTGGGATCTGATGGATATATCTTCCTAGGCTTACATAGATGAAGGCATGGATCCACATGAAATATAAACACTTACTGTCATTTGCATAAATCAGTGTAATTGGACTTCTCTAGGGAAATAATTCACTGCTATTAAAATCTTCGAACCCCACAGATTCACCGTTTTGCACAAATGCTTTACCTGGTCCCCAGTTCCCCTCCCTCCACTGAAAGGTAGATTATTTTATAGCCAATTTAATAGTTTGCAGTTGGTGCTTCAGTGCAGCATGTGTTTGCAAATGTGTCAAAAGATGTTGCTGATTGCTGACCTGTGAGGTAGGCTTATGGGCTATGTTTGCTGGCCATTCAAGATGGAAACTGTATCTTAAACACACACACACACAAAACAGTACAAACTTTATTTCCAGTATATTTTCTCTTTTTCAAATGAATCAGAAGCAAGAGATGAACGGTTCAGCCAAGAAAAAGGCCCAAATGGTGCATTTTATACTTACAATACAAGTTGAAGGGATGCATGCTTCTTTCAAAAGATTTGTCCAAGAGATCAATGCTCTACTTGGCAAAGAAGGTGAAATAACTGTTTATTCCCTGGATATATAAGGCAAACATATTGGCGGTTTCCCCAACAAAGTAGACCAGGAGGACAGTTTGATCATTAACGTACAAGGGACTGACACTTCTGTCAGAGGATTAGTCCAAGAAATTAAGAATATGCTTAAGAGACAATGCCAAATAATTAAAGCTTCTCTATATAGGGAAGGTCAAGAGACTCATGCTTATATTAGCAGATTAGGCCAAGTGAGGAATGCTTTCCTTAGGAAAAAAAGGATTCTAGGTGATATTTCACTGAACCTAGGAGTTGATGTTTCTCTCCAAAAATTAATCCAAGGGAGAAAACCTTCCTTGAACAAACAGCACCAAGGAAATGAGCATAAAGGGAGCTGTTTTATCCTAAGCATACATGCCAAAGGAACCAATCGTTCACTCAGGAGATTAGTCCATGAGATCAAAGTTTTCTTTAAGACCGAAGGCCAAATAAGTGATTCTTCCATAGAGATAGAACATTATGGGATTGATGGAGACCAGAAAGCCCTTTTTATCCTGCACATACAAGGTCGAGGGACTGTTGTTATTATTAAAAGATTTATCCAAGTCATACATGGTTTCCTTACAAGAAGCAGCCACCTAACTGATGCTTCCCTGAACATACAAGGCCAAGGGATTGATGCTTCTATCAGGGAATTAATCCAAGACATCAATGCTTCCCTGGACAAAAAACACAAAACAATTGATGTGCCCATATCCTTCTATGCCGAGCATACAAGATGATTCAATCGAGGAGGATTGCATTGATGATATCCAAAATATTTGCCAAAGAGAATGGGTAGTTGCTTCAGGGAACCATGTAAGGGGAAGAGGAAAGAAAATGGCTCATGTGGCCCAGGCTTCTACTGTTGCAAACTATCATTAAAAAAATCTCTTTTTCCAATAAATGGTATCAGAAATGATACATGCATTTTAAACATTCATGTCTTATGTTTTGGTATTATAGTTTGGAAGCTTACACCCAGAAATTGCTCCTCCAACTGACATTAGAAGGGTTTACATTATTAATGCCATTCTTTTTCTAGTTTCCTTTCGTAAAATCACACAATTTACATGACAACTGTAGGCATATTTATTCACATGCAAGTCCCTGAGTAATGAAGAGATATTATTGTTTTTCAATAATTGGATTATTTCAGATAATAATTGCTGCAATACATTTATCTAGATTACACCAAGGAAACGTCAATGCTTGCCTGAACAAAAAACACAAAACAATTGATGTGCCCACAACATATCCTTCTATGCTAGATATCTATTCTAGATATCCTTCTATCTAGATAAAATATGTTTATCTAGATAAACGTGTTGCAGCAATTATTATCTGAAATAATCCAATTATTGAAAAACAATAATATCTTTTCATTACTTGGAGACTTGCATGTGAATAATCAGGGGTGGGGGATTTTATCTGGCCAATGAGCCAGATCTTCATATCTCTTAACATTTGTGAGCTATATTTAAAAGTTGGGACAGCGACACAGGCTATTGTTGGGAAAAAGCACCAAGGCAAAAGCCAGCTCCAGATGGCTGGAATGCAAAACAGGATGTTATGGTTTGCAGATGTACTGTTGGAGAAAAGGTGGAGCCTATTCTCTGTACTGAGCACCGGATGTTAGCTCAGTGTGTCATCTGACCTGTGCTGGAAGTACAGGGGAGGAGTTGTGACTCTTCTAATGGAGACTGAAGGGTGCAGTCACATTTCTATGTACTGTTGAGTGACAGGAATAAAACATGTAGAAAGGACTCCTGTCTGTCTCATTTCTCCTCCCTGGGAGAATGCAGGGAGGGAGAGAGAAGCAGAGAAGCAGAGGGTGTGTTCTATCTCACGACTAATGAGAAGAATCGCCGGGTTTGTTTACCTAGCCTGCCGAGGGTCGCAGACGGATGGTAAACACAGTATCTCGCTCAATTGCCTCGGGGGAGGCCAGGTACCTGTGATGGGACGATGAGCTGCTTGTGCGTAAAATCCAAGTCCCTCAGAGTTTGGTCAAGTTTGCAAACCTCTGTCTGTAACGGAGCCCCTTAAACATGGCTCTGTCAGTCGCTTGCAGATTCCGACAGTGGTTGCTTTCGGAATCGCTTCCAACATAAAAGCTCCTTAACGGAAACACGTCTTCTGGACTCTCTGCGTGACAGTTTCCGGCGAGGAGTGGGTGTCCCTACAGGAGGTCCTGAAACCTCCCCACTGTTTTCGCTGGAAGTGTCTCGGAGCCATCCCTCCTGCTCACTTTCCCTCAGCTCAGCTCTTCTCCCCCTATTGGGTTCCCTCTTCAGCTGCTGAGTCTCTCCCAACCTGTGTGAGCCCTTCCACCTCCCTTCCTTCCGATGGCAGTTCCCTGACATCCACCTCCCCTCCAGGGCCCCCTTCACCCCCTCCCGCCCCCTCCTCTATGGGCGGTGAGGAGGCAAAACCCCGGAAGGAACTTCCTTCACCTTCCGATGTCTCGAACACTTCTCTCCACCTGTTGCGGTTCCTGGTCTCGAAGTACTCCTCCTCCTCAGAGTCCATCTCCCCTTCCCCTTCCGAATCCGTGAATCCTTCCAACTCCTCCTCCTCATCGGTGGTCCCAAAGTATTCCCTCCGGAACCTCTCCACAGGCTGAGGTTTCCTTGGGAACCTTTGATGGAACGTTTCTATCAATACCTCGTCATTGATATCTTCTGCCATTACCCAAGTGTTTTCTGACTCCGGTTCTCCTTCCCACGCTACCAAATACTCCACCTGATCCCCCTTCCACCTGGCGTCGAGGATTTCTGCCACATGGCTGCTGCATTCCCTTTCTTCTATGATCGGTCCCCGAGTGGACATCCCTTCTCGTCCCCCCTCATACGGTGACAGTAACGACCTGTGAAATACTGGGTGCAGTTTCATGTGGTTGGGTAACCGGAGCCTGAAAGCCACTGGGTTGACTTGTTGAATGACCTCAAAGGGACCCAACCTCCTGGGTCTTAATTTCTTACAACCTCCTTTGAACGGCAACCCTTGGGTTGACAGCCACACCCGATCTCCCACCCTTATGGTTTCACCTTCCCTTCGGTTCTTGTCTGCCTGCCTCTTGTATTCTTCCTTCGCCCTTTCTAAGTTGAGTTGGAGCTGACGATGGATTGCTTCCATTTCTTCTACAAAATGCTCGGCTGCCGGGACGCTCCATCTCTCCCCTCCTCCCCCTGGGAATGCCCTGGGATGACACCCATAATTAGCCAAGAAGGGGCTCATCCCTGTGGACACATTCTCTGCATTGTTGTAGGCAAATTCCGCCAGCGCCAACTTCTCTACCCAGTCATCTTCTCTGTCATTGACATAACACCTCAGGTATTGCTGGAGGACACCGTTTGCTCTTTCCGCCTGCCCGTTGGTTTCAGGGTGCCGGGCAGTCGAAAAGTTGACCTCCACCTGCAGTAAGCTCATGAGCTTCCTCCAGAACCTGGAAGTAAATTGTTTTCCCCTGTCTGAGACCACCCTCAATGGCACCCGTGCAACCTAAAAATGTGTTCTACAAATAACTTCGCTGTCTCTTCCGCCGTGACTGCATGCGAACAGGCTACAAAGTGGCACATCTTTGTTAGTAGGTCTACCACCACCATGATGGCTGTTTTCCCCTTGGACTTCGGCAGATCAGTCATAAAATCTATCGACACTGCCTCCCAAGGTCGTTCTGGGGTTGGTAAGGGTTCTAATAGCCCCGCCGGCGCCCGCCTCTCCCCGTTGGCTCGCTGGCATTGCTCACACCCTCTTACATACTCCCGTACATCTTCCCTCACCTTAGGCCACCAAAATTCCCTGGTGACCAACCACATGGTTTTGTGTTGTCCAAAATGCCCCGCCGTGGGGCTGTCGTGCAACTGCTTGAGTACCCTCCCCCTTAAGTCTCCTTCGGGGATATACAGTGCCCCTTTGTAATACAACGCTCCATTTCTTTCCTCAAAACCCCCTGGTTCCTCTCCCTCACCCCTAAGACCTCTGAGCTTATTCTGGGCATATTCATCATTCTCTGTTTCCTCTACCAGTTCTCTTTGCCCCACCAATGCCGCCCCACACACCCAGCGGTCCTCTGGGATGACATGTCTCTCTTCGGGTCCCCCCTCCCCTTCCAAATATTCAGGTTTGCGTGAGAGAGCGTCCGCCCTAACATTTTCTGGACCTGGCACATAACAAATTTCAAAGTGAAATTTGGAGAACTCCTGGGCCCATCGCACTTGCCGTTGGTTGAGCACTCGTGCCGTTCTCCAATACTCTAAGTTCTTGTGGTCCGTGCACACTTGCACCTTATGTTGTGCCCCAATTAATAAATGCCTCCATCTCCTGAACGCTTCATGAATGGCAAGTAGTTCTCGGTCATACACTGTGTAGTTCCTCTCAGATTTGTTCAGCTTTCGCGAAAAAAAGGCACACGGTCTCCACTCTGACTCCTCCTTCCCAGGCTGCAGAAGCACCGCCCCCACAGCCCGGTCTGATGCGTCCGTCTCCACTCGCATCGGTTTTTGTAAATCCACATGCAGGAGCTGTTCTTCCAAAGCGAACGCCCTTTTCAGTTCCTCAAAAGCTCGCTCCGCCTCCGCCGTCCAAACGAATTTCCTCTTACTGCTGAGACAGTCCGTAATGGGAGCCGTCAAGTGGGCAAAATTTCTGATGAACTTCCGATAGAAGTTTCCAAATCCAAGGAATCTTTGCACATCCTTCCTTGTTTTCGGTGTTTTCCATTCCAGTACCGCTTGGACCTTGCCAGGATCCATGGCCAATCCCTTGTCCGACAAGCGGTACCCCAGGAATTCCACCTCCTTGGCATGAAACTGACACTTCTCTAGCTTCACCCACAGCTGATTGGCTTGCAGTCTGCCCAACACTTCCCTGACGTCTTTTACATGCTGCTCCTCAGTCTCTGAATATACTAACACGTCATCTAAGAAGGCCACACAATTCTTGTAAAGCAAAGGCCCCAGGACGTGGTTCATAAATGATTGAAAGCACGCGGAGCCTGCTTGTAGGCCGAAGGGCATAACTAAATATTCAAATGCCCCCAAAGGGGTGAACATGGTGGTTTTCCATTCATCCCCCTTCCTTATTCGTATCAGGTTGTACGCCCCCCTCAGGTCCAGTTTAGTAAAAATCTTTCCCTTCCTGACCCTTGTCAAAATGTCATCAATTCTGGGCATCGGGAAAGTCACTGGTTCTGACACTGCATTTAAGGCCCTGAAGTCCACTACAAGCCTGGGTTTGTCCGTGTTTTTTTTGTCCACAAAAAACACTGGGCTGCCCCCCACCGCCCTGGACTCTCTGATGAACACTCTCTTCAGGTTCTTGTCAATGAACTCCCTTAGCTCCTGCATCTCTCTGTCTGACATGGCGTACAGCTTGCCTACAGGGAGCTGTGCCCCAGGGAGTAAATTGATTTGACAGTCAAAGGGCCTATGTGGGGGTAGTTTGTCTGCCTCCCTCTCGCTGAAGACTTTGCTCAGGTCGGCGTATTGTTGGGGAACCTTCCCCTTCTCCGTTACTTCCGTCCCTGCTAGAGTGGCTCTGGCCCCTCCTTGAGCCTCCCGCTCTTTGCAGTGTTCTAGACAATGTGCTGACCCAAAGGAGACCACTCTCTGATGCCAGCCCACTAGCGGATCATGTAACGCTAGCCAGCTCATCCCCAAAATAATGGGAGCTCCTCCCAAGGTAGCCACATTAAACGCTATTAGCTCAGTGTGTCTTGCTACCCTCATTATCATTGGGACGGTCTGCTGGCTGACTTCTCCTCCCAGCAGCTCCCTTCCATCGATCGTGGTCACCTGCAAAGGGTTACTTAAAGGGATAGTCTGTATCTGGTGCTCAGCAGCAAACTCCTTACTCATGAAATTGCAGGAGCTGCCTGAGTCCAATAGCGCCTTTATCTTTAGTGGGTGTCCGTTAGGCAGCTCTAGTAACACCTCTATCACTAGGGCGGGTTTAGGAGGTTCCAGCGTGGGCACTTTCACTGCTCTTTGGCCTGGCTGCTGTGCCCCGACGGTGGCAGCCAGGCGTTGGCTTTTACTTGCTCCGGTACCTTTTCCTCCCTCTCCCCAACAGCTCCCGCCATTCCTTGCCATTCCTTTCTTTGGGGGCAGACTCTGGCAAAATGACCTGGCTGTTGGCAGAGATAACATTTCTTGGCGCCCTTTCCCTCCTTCTTCCGCTCTTCACTGGGCTTTGAAACTGCGCGCGTGCGCGCTGTTCCAATTTCCATCGGCTCTCCCGGCGGGAACGGTGGCTCTGGAATCTCTGGAATGCGAAGCTCCCTCCAACGTTCCCCCTTCCCTTCCCGCCTCTCCAAGGCTCTCGCCTCTTGGCGCGCTCCTATGGTCAGCGCTGATTTGGTCAGCTGGTCCATAGACTCCGCCCTGGGCGCCCGGGAAAGTTCATCCTTCACCGCCGAAGCAAGCCCTTCTTCAAAGAGCATTTGAATGGGTTCCGCCGATAGATCCCACCCCAATTTATGGATCAACATGGTAAACTCAGTCCAGTACTCACGCACAGATCGGCTCCCCTGTTTGCACGCCATTAACTGTCTGCGTACCACTCCCTGCTCAATATCGCTGGAAAACATCAAATCCATTGCACGAAAAAACTTCCTCGTATCCTTCAGGATGTCATTGTTTGTTGCCATCAGGGGCCTCACCCAGTCTTTCGCCCCCTTTTCGAGATGCCCAATCACAAAAGCCACCCGCGATTCCTCGTCGGGAAAGTCATCAAACTGCAGATTAAGGGCATATTGCATCTCTGTCCTAAAGGCATGATAGTCCTTGGCCTCCCCCCCAAACTTCTGCACCAATCCTGGCAACTTTCTGGCGAGCGGGGTGGTTTTCCCCTTCTCTGCATCTTGAGCCCTCCTCTCCTCGAGCCTCGCCGTCTGCAGCGCTAGCTGGACCTCCAACGCCCTGTACCTTTCCTCCAGGCTTGGACCCGCTCCAGCTCCTGCTTCTCCGGTTCCGGCTGGGTTGCTCATGATGCCTTCTCCTGCACAAACTGCTCACAGAGACTGTCGGAATGCTGTGATGGGACGATGAGCTGCTTGTGCGTAAAATCCAAGTCCCTCAGAGTTTGGTCAAGTTTGCAAACCTCTGTCTGTAACGGAGCCCCTTAAACATGGCTCTGTCAGTCGCTTGCAGATTCTGACAGTGGTTGCTTTCGGAATCGCTTCCAACATAAAAGCTCCTTAACGGAAACACGTCTTCTGGACTCTCTGCGTGACAGTTTCCGGCGAGGAGTGGGTGTCCCTACAGGAGGTCCTGAAACCTCCCCACTGTTTTCGCTGGAAGTGTCTCGGAGCCATCCCTCCTGCTCACTTTCCCTCAGCTCAGCTCTTCTCCCCCTACTGGTTCCCTCTTCAGCTGCTGAGTCTCTCCCCACCTGTGTGAGCCCTTCTACCTCCCTTCCTTCTGATGGCAGTTCCCTGACAGTACCTCTGCCTGTGAGCTGAAGATACTAACATATGGCAGCCTTCGGATGGTTGCGATTCATCGGACATCTGCATGAGAGGCTGGTGGATTGTCCTCCTCTGCTCCAAGGAGGAAGAGAAGCGTCTGAAAGAAGCCAGAGGCTCAACAGACAGCTGGTGGAAAGAAGAGGTGTTTTCCAGAGCAACAAAGTTCAAGGTATGCTGCATTTCGGGCTAAAAGTGTGAACGCAGTTTGATTAATTCACTGGTTCACGGAGCTGCGTTTCAACGGAAACAAAAGCTCCGGGAGGAAGAGGCCTGCAGCTTAAAGGCTGAAGCCTGCATTCCACAAATTCTTGTGGTTGATAAACTGTCCTATTGGAATGCATTGTTGCTAAGTAACGGAAAGTTGGAAAGTTACTGGCAAAGGGGCTGGACTGTGAGTGTGAGCCTGGGAAAGCGAAACAAAACCAGGGAATGTTTTGGCTACAAGTTTACGTGCCCTTGGAAGGGACTTTCCATAGCAGCCAGAGTTTAGCTGCCAGGTGCAAAAGAGCGTAAACAACTTGCAGTTTGCCTGCGTGAGAAAGGAAAAAAACAACTGTTGGATTTTACAGCTTGTTTGAAAGTGTGAGCTGGAGGCTTGGCTTCAAGATGGATGCCAAGAAAGGGGGAGCCCTGCCCTGTTCATCTCCCCTGACCAGAGACAGTTATTCATCATGGTCTGGATGGATAACTACCCCAGAAGGGGTGAGCCAAGATGATGCTGGCCAAGTTCCTAAGAGCTCATCGAAAGCTGAGGAGAGCTTTGACCCCAGAGGGGTGAGTGCAGGAACTGTGGCTGTTGGAACTGTTGGTGTTCCTGAACAAGGTGCAATGGGTGTTGCTGACAGGGGGAGGGAAAAACAGAGTTCAAATCTCCCCACTGATGATGCTACTGGGAAGCATGGAGTAGCATTGAGTGCTGTCCGATGCTACAATTGTGGACAGACTGGGCATCTACAGCGAAACTGTAAGAAGCCGCGCCAGTCAAGAAGAGCAAAGAGCAGCTCTACGAAGCCTGAGGCGTCAGGCAAAAGCCGTTCCAAGTGCCAGGTGAAACCTGCAAAGGCTATGATGGCGAAAGGAACCACGCCAGATGTTGGGAACTCGTTCATAATTGACACGGGCGCAACGGTTCATATGTGCCTGCACAGACAACTGTTTACGACGTTGAAGAAGCAAAGCTTCGCTGTGAAACAGGCCAACGGTCAAGAGTTGGAAGTGACTGGAATTGGGACTGTGTATCTTGAGAGTCTGAACTTGACTATAAGTGATGTTTACCTGGTTCCAGAACTGAGATTTAATCTGCTGAGTGTGTCGCAGATTGCAAAGAAAGGACTGAAACTGACCTATGATGCTAAAAGCTGCAAGATCTACAAAGATGGAGAACTGTTTCTTACTGCCAAAGAGAAAGATGGACTGTATTTGTTGACTTTTGATCAAAGTGATTACATGAAATGTAATTCTTCTGATTCTAACGAAATCTCTCTTGCAGGTGTGGCCAGTATGAGCACCAGGAAGGTGACCAAGAAGGTCGACAGAGCATTTCAGCGGGTGTATGCTGATGTGATTGGTCCTCTAGAACCATCTAGAGGCGGTGCACGATTTTACCTTGTGTGTGTGGATTGTTTCACTAATAATTCTTGGGTTTATGTGATGGAGAAACCGCAAGAAACTTTAGAAAAGTTTCAGGAGTTTTGTGACAAGGTTAAAAATATGCATGATGCTAACATTGATTGTCTTTTCACAGATGACAAGCAAGTTTTTCTGTTACAGAAGTTTCAGAAGTTCCTGGATGGAAAAGGGATAGACCACAAAATTGCTGTTTCGCCAGAAGCGTGGAACAGGGGGGTCTGTGTTAGAGTGAACAAAGAATTGCAAAAGGGGATGAATGCGCAATTGCTGAGTTCACATTTGCCACATGAATATTGGGCCGAATCGCTAGCGTCCTATCTTCATGTGTGGTTGAGAAAAGTCTCAACAGAGTTGGGATGTTCTCCTTTTGAGAAGCTGTTCAATAGAAAACCTTCTGTTGCCTATTTTAAGGTTTTCGGGTCTCATGTGAGAACAGAAGCTCCAGGTGGAGTAAAGAATGCCAAAGGCATTTTTGTGGGATATGAAAAGGGTCTCTACAGAGTAATTTTGTCTGAATCTGGTCAGGTGATTCTCACAAAGTTTCTAGAGAGTGCTCCAGAGCAAGAGCGAGTAGTACAGACATTTCCCACAGGTGACAATTCAGATGATGATAATGATTTTTCTGATGTCACAGGTTACAGTGGTACTGACGATGACAGTGATAGCTCAAAGAGTTCAGTTGTAACGGTCATTGAGAGAAAATCTCACACAATGGATAGACCTTCACAGGTGAAGGAAGAACCACTGATAGCTACTGGTTCTCAACAGAGTCCAAAGGTTGAACCAGTGAGCACAGAGGATCAGAACCTCAAACGCAGGTCTGGGAGAGTCACAAAGGGTGTACCATCAAAGAGGTACTCAAAAGAGTTTGCTAACTTAGCTGTTGCATGTGTTGCTATTGTTAACAACTCAAAGCAGGTTAAAGCAGTGTCTAAGTCAGAGACAAAGACACAACAGAGAGTAGCTAGCCAAGGTAATGCAGAAGCACTCATTCCTTGGAAGCCAGACAACCAGAGAGGTACACTGGTGAAACCAGTGGTGGGGAGTTCCAAGGGTGGAACTGAAACAACAGGGGACTGTTATATGTATAACAACTGTTTGTTCTCTTCTCTGGATCATGTTTTGCCAATTGATGCTTTTGGGGGAGGATGTTGGGAAAAAGCACCAAGGCAAAAGCCAGCTCCAGATGGCTGGAATGCAAAACAGGATGTTATGGTTTGCAGATGTACTGTTGGAGAAAAGGTGGAGCCTATTCTCTGTACTGAGCACCGGATGTTAGCTCAGTGTGTCATCTGACCTGTGCTGGAAGTACAGGGGAGGAGTGTGAGACTCTTCTGATGGAGACTGAAGGGTGCAGTCACATTTCTATGTACTGTTGAGTGACAGGAATAAAACATGTAGAAAGGACTCCTGTCTGTCTCATTTCTCCTCCCTGGGAGAATGCAGGGAGGGAGAGAGAAGCAGAGAAGCAGAGGGTGTGTTCTATCTCACGACTAATGAGAAGAATCGCCGGGTTTGTTTACCTAGCCTGCCGAGGGTCGCAGACGGATGGTAAACACAGTATCTCGCTCAATTGCCTCGGGGGAGGCCAGGTACCTCTGCCTGTGAGCTGAAGATATTAACAGCTATCAGTCATCTCACATCACCAGGACATCATGCGATAAGTACTGGGACTTTGAAACACTTATGCAAGGCTTACAAAGAGCTCTGCATGGTGACTTTGTTCTTTTAAAAAAAGTTGTTAAAATCATTTAAACATATAACAACATACTACAGATAAATAATGAAACATAAACAGTTTGTTAATAAAAAAAAATGAATGGAAGGTGAGTCCTCTGTTTTCATTTTTAGCCATGTGCGTAATAAAGCTATGACGTTCAATTACTGAACAGCCTTTTTGGTTCAAGCCTAGTGCAAATAATATTTCCACAAGTGCTATTTTGAAATACTTTGTTGTGCCAATTTGTCGGGGAAGCACCCCATTAGTCCTTCCAGTGTCTCAGTATCATGAGCTTGGCTCACAATATTAACCTGTAAGATAATATTGTCTTCCATGATAAGACTAAGGAGAAACAGCTCTGGACACCTGAAGACATTTTGTCCAGTAATTGGTTTTATTTGGGCAAATATTCCCTCCCAGAAGTGAGCCACTTTTCCACAAGGCTACCACATCTATTGGTTACAGCCCAACATTTCATATCCTCTCCAAATGTTTAGCAAGCAGGAGGAGCTAATGTGGTAATTTTTGCACTATTTTAAGTTCTACCTCTCATGTTAAGGTCAATGCTGATTGAAAATGAAATTTCCTCCACACTGAGGTCTACACGGTTACAGTGATCTGCCAATCAGCTTCCCACATCTGACTTAAACAATCTGCTGTACCAACATCTGTTTGATCAGCATACTACAGTAGACAGACTAGAAACGAGACGCTGTTCTACCTAAGGTTCCTCAATGCCTGTTCCTTGATGTGAGTTTGGCTTATAAAATTTCCAATTTGATACCACACCAAGCAATATCACCTGAGCTGAAATTTCCACATATCCCTTGGGAGTGCACAACTCCCCCCCCCCAACCCACTTCCACCCATTTATGCCTGCTTCTGAGCTGGTGGAGCTCACAAGTGCAGTAACAAGGTTTTTTTTGGGGGGGTGGGGGTGGGGTTAGATGGCCACACTAACCTTTGTGTAAGGCAGAAGGGGACAATTGAATTAACTCCTGTCTTCCAGCCTAACTGACGTCTCAATTTTGATCTGCAACACACCAATTTAAGAACAACTCCACCTCATCAGCGGAGGCTAGCTTGGTATCTTATTCAAGGGCTAGGGATACAATTTCTGTAAGTTACCTCACTGAACTGAATCAGCATGTTCCAGCATAGTTGTCTTTCATCACCTACACACATAAGGATGCCAAGGAGGTCCATAACCCTAATCAGCATCAAGAGTCAGCTCTCAATAGGTGATGGAGTCAGGAAAGATGTTAGGTCATCAGTTCCATGCCTTCTCACACAAGCTGGCTTGGTTGGCCATCATCCACTTAAATGATTGCAATTACCCATGTTGTGCACAATAATCCTTACGTGCCATGTGACAAAACAGCAGGCAGCACACAGCAACTCCACCCAGTCCCTCTACCAGAAGGAAGGCATCTGGTATCCCCATCCTTATGCACCTGAGTGGGGAGGAGTGGCTGGTCAGATGCTGGCAAATAAAAAAGGCTTTTGAATGGGAGCCAAGTTTATCTTCCATCCATGATCCTTGCTGCTTCTTTTAAGTGAGAATTACTCAGTCACAACACCTATAACTATGGAATTTACTGATTCATCGATGTACAGTCAACATAGACCTATATCCACCTTGCTTGGGGTGTGGTGTGCTGGGGCACCACCATGCCATGAGCCTCCTGAAGCATGGCACTATCCTTCCCGCCGTCCCTTTGGCCCTACCAACTAAGGATCTCCCAAGGTGTTGGTGGTGGTAAGGAAACCAACATCAGGTCTCCCTCTTTCAAGGTTGGAGTTGTCTCTCTGATGTATTCTTCCCCGCCCCCCCCCCCCATCTATAGAGCTGAAGAACACAGCTAGAAGCCATCATTCTGTAATGATATCTGTATTTTAACATATACGGAAAATGTAGTGTTCTACAGAGAGGAGCAAACCCCATCACCTGTGAATAAACATATTTTACCGTATTTTTTGCTCTATAAGACTCACTTTTTCCCTCCTAAAAAGTAAGGGGAAATGTGTGTGCGTCTTATGGAGCGAATGCAGGCTGTGCGGCTATCCCAGAAGCCAGAACAGCAAGAGGGATTGCTGCTTTCACTGCGCAGCGATCCCTCTTGCTGTTCTGGCTTCTGAGATTCAGAATATTTTTTTTTCTTGTTTTCCTCCTCCAAAAACTAGGTGCGTCTTGTGGTCTGGTGCGTCTTATAGAGCGAAAAATACGGTACCTTTCCCCAATCACTAGGAAAACTGGTCTTGTGGCTTTGAGAGGGCAATAGGTTCCATAAAAACCATGGTTATGATTGCCATGCCTAAATCAACAGACTATGAGAGGTTTTTCTTCATGCGCATGACTCCAAAGGGATAGACCCACCCAGAAGCTCTACGTATAAGGATGCCAACCAGAGAAGTGACCCAACTCCCTGTGCTTCTTAGAAGCTAACAGAGCAGGATTTAATCCGGAGAAGCACTCAAGTGCTGGTTGCAAACTGGTCCAGGCAGAACTTGCTTCTGACCTGCTTTTTTTATACTTCATTGAAAGGAGCAATCAAGGTTTCTGAGAATGCTCTAATGGGGAAGGTGTCTGACAAGTAAATTGCTCCGCATATAATAGTAACATTAACTGCTGCTCCCACGTGCCAAGATTTTAGGCACAATTCTGGTTCCAGGGATGTCAGTGGGATGGTGCTCACAGTGCCCATATCCTAATGCAGGCAGCTGCCTGCAGTTGGAATAATATTGTAAGAATGGTAGTAAGAAATACATTTATTCATATTTGTATGCATTACAGATCTACACTTGGATCGATTTCTCAAAGGGAATGATATTAAATGCAACATTTCCTCAGAAGGGAGTCATTCCAGCCCCATGAAGCCTGGGCCAGTTGTTCCCTCTTGTGCTGACCTATTCCCCAGAAGGGACGAAAGTGGCGCTGTGGTCTAAACCACTGAGCCACTTGGGCTTGCCAATCAGAAGGTTGACAGTTCAAATACCCGCAACCAGTAGAGCTCCCTTTGCTCTGCCCCAGCTCCTGCCACCCTAGCAGTTTGAAAGCACACCAGTGCAAGTAGATAAATAGGTACCACTGCGGCAGGAAGGCAAATGGAATTTCTGTGTGTTCTGGTTTCTGTCACAGTGTTCTGTTGTGTTAGAAGCGGTTTATTCATGCTGGCCACATGACTTGGAAAGCTGTCTGTGGACAAATGCCAGCTCCCTCGGTCTGAAAGCAAGATGAGCACCACAACCCCATAGTCATCTTTGACTGGATTTAACCATCCATGGGTCCCTTTTTATCCCACAGGGTTGTGGTGTGGATTAAGTGAGTTGGAGAAGAACCATGTATGCCTCGTTGTGCTTACCTTGTAGGAAAAGGTGAAATATAACTTCAGTGAATGAATGAAAGAAATGTTTCTATTGCTTTGTATAGAGAGAGTGGGTGTTGGAGAAAGCGTGTTCTCCTTCATGGAGAGCACGTGTTGTGGTGGGGGTCGCCAGGACACTCCAAAGTTGGGGGCGGGCTAATTGACCGTTGGCCACTGATGCGATTGGACTTCCCTTGTTGTTGGGAAGAAGTTAATGTTGCTATTTGATTGATTGACAGCCAGAAATGCTAAAACTCCTTGCACGAGGCTAGGGCTTCCTCTTTTCACCCGTGCATCGGATTGTCCGTCCCCCCCGAATTAGGGTTGTTTGCTTTGACCTTGCTATGCCTGTCATGGGGTCGTCTGCTCTTGGGACAGGGGCCCGGTAGGAATTTTGTCCATTTGACTTATTGGCTGGTACCATTTGTTTTTTGCCTACTGCGTAGCAAATCGTCACAACTTGTAAGGTTGCAGTTAGGCATTGGTTTATGGTTTGGTTGGTTGAGGGGCATGGATTGGCTGTGCCTGTCCCTCTAATGCTGCTGCTGCGAGGGATTCCGTTAAAGGAATCAGGGGCTAACTATTGCTTGTCCACCCTGTCAAGGGGGCTTGGGCCACTGCAAGAGCTCCTGGCTGCATTTGGGGTGGGCTGAGGGCAGGTTCCCTGCTCCGTCGCTACCCCCAAGTGTATTCCCCTTTTCTGACTTTCGCAGGCATGCGGAATGTCAGTCTGTCCCCCATGGTGGGGGCAGATAGTCGCGACCAATGCCTAAGCAACCACTCACTTGTTTGTATTTTAATAAAGTTGTGGCCAAAATTATGCCAAAAACCTTAAACAAAAATTTTGGTGTGATGTGTGAGTTATTGGGGTGGCCCTGGGGACCTCGACATGCAAATAGAAAAGTTTGGTGTAAAGGAATTGCCATCCCCCAGGAAAGATGTTCTTACCCAAGGATTATCGGTTTCGGGGAAGCCTCTGCCCCCCCCCCAACCCAGATTTGTTTGGGATGCAATGAATATATTTTCCCAAGCTTCCAGAGGTGAAGGCATGTATCCACATGAAAAATAAACATTTTTAAATCCTTGCCACAACATTGCACATAGATGCCTTACCTGGCACCCAGTTTCCTCTGCTTCCAATTAAATTACATTTGAAAGGAGGCTGCTTCTGTCACCAGTAGAACTGTTTTCAGTCTGTTGCGTGTCAAGGTCCCCGAGCCACCCCAATAACTCACACCACATACATCAATTTGCAGCACCACCATTGGAGGGGTAGGCACTTACCCCTCCACCAACCAATTTTAACCAATGCCTAACCACCAACCTTACAAGTTGTGACGATTTGCTACGCAGTAGCCAAAAACCAAATGGCAACAGCCAATCAGCCAAATGGACAAAATTCCTACCAGGCCCCTGCCTCAAAGAAGACAACCCCATGACAGGCATAGCAAGGTCAGAGGATAATGACCCCCCCCCCTTTTCAGGGAGGGTGGGTGGGTGATCCGGTGCACACAGCCCAAGAGAAAGCCCCAGGCTGTGTGCCCTGTATTTAAGCCCTCTGACCTCTCCCACCGGTTTGCAACATAACAAACTCCCCAGCAACACACTTTTGCCCAATCACAGCTCCTGGCCAAATATTAGCCAAACAACAGTGGGGTGGTCTTTTGGCCCCCACCGCAACATGTGCTCTCTGCTATGGTGAACACGCTTTCTTCAATACAGTGGGCGTTGGGTCCCGTGACAGTTTCTCCAGTTTGCAAATGTGCCCAAAGGCCAAAAGTGGTTGCTGATCCCTGGCCTATGAAGTAGGCTTTTGAGCAATGTGTGCTGACCATACAGGATAAAAACTGTATCTGTACAAAGAATCTTAAAAACATTATGAACCTTATTTCCAAACCAGTGAACCCTGAGTATAGTCTTAGAGTGATGCAATGTTAATGTACCGTATTTTAGTTCCTCTTACAAGCACACCATGTCTTTTCAAGAAATAACGCAACCTGTCTTTCTGCCACCATGTACATGGTTTAAATAATATTTCTAAGTGTAGTATAGAGCCCTATAAATAGATGGGCATTCAGCTTTCCGAATGACGCTGGAACTTGATAGTTCAGTGGTTTGTTTTTCATCTCTGTTCTCGAGAACCCAGTGAAGTTTCAACCATGCAAATCCATGCTGCCTTCATAGCTGCCCTTTCACTGATGCTCATGCTTTCTTCAGGTAAGTCATATATCAACATGAAAAGCAATCAGATATCAACTGCAGAACTATGGAATGACAGGATGGAAGCCATCTGGAACTGGGACAGATAAATTGCTCCCCCCCCCCCCAGGCCAGATCTGCTATTTCAAATACATATTCATTTTCTTGAATCCCTACAGAAATATTTATCAAGGTGTGGTAAAAAGGAACAATGTCATTAAGGTTCATAATGAACTGCTATGGCAAATGGCGATTGAAAATTCTTAATGTTTAGGCATAACTGTGACTGAACACTGCCTCTTCTTCTCTGTTGCCCTCCCCTCAGTCATTGATGGGAACTTGATTTTATTTTGAATGGTTGGGCAGTAAGCCTGCAACTTACATGCATATAACTTGTGCACATTCAACTTTATGCACTCAGCAAAAATAAAATAAAAAACAAAGATTGTATTTTTAAAGATAGGGGGAAGGCATCTGAGGTCAAAAGACTTTGGCAATCCCGCCAGCCATTGAACCCAGTGTATTTTAATTATATGCAATTTTTGTTTTATGTGCGCTCCCTGGAACGTAAGCCCCATGTAAGTTGTGGGCTTACTTTATTTGGCACTCAGGAACAATTTAGCAATTGACTCCTTCCCTCTGCAGGGCCCTGTTTCTGATGTGGTATTAAAGGGAGGTGTGGAGGTGCTTTTCACACTAAGAAGTTCAACATCCAGTTTATTAAACTTCTTAGCTTCGTTAGTTACTGAAGCTGTTTGAAATGTCTACAGTGGTACCTCAGGTTACAGACGCTTCAGGTTATAGATGCTTCAGGTTACAGATTCCACTAACCCAGAAATAGTGCCTCGCGTTAAGAACTTTGCCTCAGGATGAGAACAGAAATCATGCAGCGGAGGCACAGCAGCAGTGGGAGGCCCCATTAACTAAAGTGGTGCTTCAGGTTAAGAACAGTTTCAGGTTAAGAACGGACCTCCAGAATGAATTAAGTTCTTAACCCGAGGTACCATTGTACTTCACTACCACATAGTGTGCAGGTGTGGCTTCTTAGATACAACATTGTGTATTAGTAACAAGCTGTACTGGTTAAAGTCCTGAAGAAATAATTTGGTGTACAGCTTTCCCCCCCCTCCTACTTGGGCTTGCAGGTCCAGGCGTCATGCTCCCCAGTCCCAAAACCAGATAAATAAAAGACCACCAAGACTGGTTTGGCTCACCTGGTGGAATGCCCTACCGCAGAAGATAAGGGCCCTGCGGGATTTGACATCTTTCTGCAGGGCCTGCAAGACGAAGCTGTTCCGCCTGGCCTTTGGGCTGGACTCAGCCTAACCCCCCCCCCATTTATTTTTATTTTTTGATGGAACCCCTTATATGGGATTTCTATATAAATTTTCCCATGGCTCTTTTTTTTTTTTTTTTAATGATATTTATTAAAGTTTCACAAAAATACAGAAAACAAAGAAAAAAGTATAAATTACAGCAAAAAAGCAAAAAGTAAGAAAAAACATACAAAATAAAACAGTTAAAAACACACTAATGTTCCATAACCTATCTTCCTTACTCTTATTTCCCCAGACCTCCTCATACCTCCCTTCTTTGTATTCCAATTCAGTTTGTTGGTTCAGCAAATCCTTACCATTAATCTTTTACCCAATTGTTAACCTTTTTTTTTTCCATGTCTCTTAAAGCATTACAGCTAAAAACCTCTTAATTTCTATCCAGCATCCTTCTAAAGTTCCTTAATTTTACAATATTTCTGTAAATAGTCCTTAATTTTTTTCCAGTCTTCTTTCACCGACTCTTCTCCCTGGTCTCGGATTCTGCCAGTCATTTCCGCCAATTCCATGTAGTCAATCACCTTCATCTGCCATTCTTCCAAAGTGGGTAGATCTTGTGTCTTCCAATACTTTGCGATAAGTATTCTTGCTGCTGTTGTAGCATACATGAAAAAGGTTCTGTCCTTCTTTGGCACCAGTTGGCCGACAATGCCCAAGAGAAAGGCCTCTGGTTTCTTCAGAAAGGTATATTTAAATACCTTTTTCAGTTCATTATATATCATTTCCCAGAAAGCCTTAATCTTTGGGCACGTCCACCAAAGGTGAAAGAATGTACCTTCAGTTTCTTTACATTTCCAACATTTGTTATCGGGCAAATGATAAATTTTTGCAAGCTTGACTGGGGTCATGTACCACCTGTATATCATTTTCATAATATTCTCTCTTAAGGCATTACATGCCGTAAACTTCATACCTGTGGTCCATAACTGTTCCCAGTCAGCGAACATAATATTATGTCCAACATCTTGTGCCCATTTAATCATAGCAGATTTCACCGTTTCATCCTGAGTATTCCATTTCAACAGCAAGTTATACATTCTTGACAAATTTTTAGTTTTGGGTTCTAACAATTCTGTTTCTAATTTTGACTTTTCCACTTGGAAGCCTATTTTCTTATCCAAATTATATGCCTCCATTATCTGATAGTAGTGGAGCCAATCTCTCACTTTATTTTTTAATTTTTCAAAACTCTGCAGTCTCAATTTATCTCCTTCTTGCTCCAAAATTTCCCAATATGTCGGCCATTTGGCCTCCATATTGAGCCTTTTCAGAGCTTTTGCTTCCATTGGTGACAGCCACCTTGGGGTTTTATTTTCCAATAAGTCTTTGTATCTTATCCAGACATTAAACAATGCTTTCCTAACAGTATGATTTTTAAATGCTTTGTGTGCTTTGACCTTATCATACCATAAATATGCATGCCATCCAAATACATTGTTAAAACCTTCTAAATCCAAAATGTCTGTATTTTCAAGAA
Source organism: Podarcis pityusensis (assembly GCF_964106645.2). Taxonomy (NCBI): domain Eukaryota; kingdom Metazoa; phylum Chordata; class Lepidosauria; order Squamata; family Lacertidae; genus Podarcis; species Podarcis pityusensis. Next base: position 116,029,719 of record NC_138026.1, read on the forward strand.
GTAGCCATTCTTTCAGCCAGCAGAAAGCTGCTGATTCATAATAAAGTTTAAGGTCTGGCAGGGCAAATCCACCTCTTTCCTTGGCGTCAGTTAATATCTTAAATTTTATTCTGGGCTTTTTGCCCTGCCAGACAAATCTAGAAATATCTCTCTGCCACTTCTTGAAACAGTCCATCTTATCTACAATTTGTAATGTCTGAAACAAAAACAACATTCTAGGCAATACATTCATCTTTATCACAGCAATACGGCCCAGCAACGAGAGTTTCAAATTTGACCAAATTTCTAAATCTTTTTTCACTTCCGTCCAACATTTTTCGTAATTATCTTTAAATAAGTTCCCATTTTTGGATGTCATATTAATCCCCAAGTATTTCACTTTCTTTACCACATTCAATCCTGTCTCATTCTGAAACCTCTCTCTTTCAATCGGTGTTAAGTTTTTCTCTAAAACCTTAGTTTTTAACTTGTTCAATTTAAAACCTGCCACCTGACCAAATTCCTGAATTAATTCTAAAACTCTTTTAGTACTAGATTCTGGCTCCTGTAACGTCAATACTAGGTCATCTGCAAATGCTCTCAATTTGTACTGTTTAGCTCCGACCAGTATGCCCTTAACCAACCGGTCCTTTCTAATCATATTTAGCAAAACCTCCAGGACCGATATAAAAAGCAGTGGGGAAATTGGGCACCCCTGTCGTGTCCCTTTTTCTATCTTAAATTCTTCCGTAACCACATTATTTACAATTAATTTAGCCTTTTGTTCAGAGTATATTGCACCTATACCATTTTCAAAACCTTGGCCAACCCCCATCCCATGCAGATTCTTCTTCATAAAACTCCAAGAGATATTATCAAAAGCTTTCTCCGCGTCAACAAATATCAATACTGCTTTGGTGTTTATATTCACTTCTAATTTTTCCAAAATATCAATTATATTCCTCAAATTATCAGACAGGTGTCTTCCCGGGAGAAAGCCCGCTTGGTCTTTATGAATCTCTTTCATCAATATTTTTTTCAATCTCTTGGCCAAAATGTCTGCAAAAATTTTGTAATCCACATTAAGTAACGATATAGGTTGAAACTTTCTTTGTTAGGCCGAATTGCTGCTATTAAGATGAATGTATTGCCAAGGATGTTGTTTTTATTTCAAACACTTCAGGTTCTGGACAAAACGGAGTGCTTTCAGAAGTGGCAGAGAGACATTTCTAAGTTTGTCTGGCAGGGCAAAAAGCCCAGAATTAAGTTTAAGATATTAACTGATGCAAAACAAAGAGGGGGCTTTGCCCTGCCAGACTTAAGGTTGTATTATGAAGCCGCAGCGTTCTGCTGGCTAAAAGACTGGCTACTTCTTGAAGACACTGATGTGTTAGATCTGGAAGGGTTTAACAATGCTTTTGGATGGCATGCATATTTATGGTATGACAAGGTTAAAGCAAATAAGGCCTTTAAGAACCATATTGTCAGAAAATCACTGTTTAATGTCTGGACAAAATATAAAGACTTGCTGGAAAATAAAACACCAAGGTGGCTTTCACCTCTGGAAGCTAAGGCCCGAAAAAGACCCAATATGGAGGCTAAATGGCCAAAATATTGGGAAATACTAGAAAAGGATGGAGACAATTGGAAATTGCAGAGTTTGGAGAAAATGAAAGACAAAGTGCGAGATTGGTTACATTACGCTCAGATTAAAGAAGTTTTTAAAAATGATAAGAAACTAGGGTTCCAGGTGGAGAAATCGAAACTAGAAACAGAATTGTTAGAACCAAAGATTAAGGTACTTTCAAGGATGTATAACTTGCTGTTGAAATGGAATACACAAGATGAAACGGTTAAATCGGCTATGATAAGGTGGGCACAGGACATTGGGTATAATATCATGTTTGAGGACTGGGAGAGGTTGTGGAGTAATGGATTGAAATTTACTGCATGTAACGCTCTGAAAGAAAATGTAATGAAAATGATTTATAGATGGTATATGACCCCAGTCAAACTTGCAAAAATTTACCACCTGTCTGATAATAAGTGTTGGAAATGTAAAGAGTGTGAGGGAACGTTCTTCCACCTCTGGTGGACTTGCCCTAAAGTGAAGGCGTTCTGGGAAATGATTTATAATGAATTGAAAAAGGTATTTAAATATACCTTCACCAAGAAACCAGAGGCTTTCCTTTTGGGTATTGTCGGCCAAGGGGTGGCAAGGAAGGACCAGACATTTTTTATGTATGCAACAACAGCAGCAAGGATACTTCTCGCAAAACACTGGAAAACTCAAGATCTACCCACACTGGAAGAATGGCAGATGCAACTGATAGACTACATGGAACTGGCTGAAATGACCGGCAGAATTCGTGACCTGGGAGAAGAGAGGACTGAGGAGGATTGGAAGAAATTTAAGAATTATTTACAAAAGCATTGTAATTTGAGTGAATGCTAAATAAGATGCTAGACTAAAATAACTGAGCACCACTAAATTTAGAAGTTTTTAAGAAAATAAGTAAGACTGTGAAAATTTAACTCCTTTCGAGAATTATAAGATTATGAAATATAGAAGGGATATAAGAATTTAAATAAGATGATAAATTGCTGACAAAATGTTATAACGATGAAAGTGGGAGCGGGAGATGTGAGGAAGTCCAAAGAAAATGTGAAACTATGTTAAGACAAATGTTATATTGTTTATTATGTTTACTTCTATTGTAAAACCCAATAAATTGCTTTAAAAAAAAAAAGATATAGGGCGATAGTTCTTAAGCTGAGTCTTTTCAGTCTCTGTTTTCGGTATTAGTGTGATGTACGTCTCTTTCCACGATTCTGGTGCCCTTTTCCCCTCCAGTATTTCATTGCAGACTTCCTTCAAAGGTTGCAGTAACCACTCTTTCAAAGATCTATAGTATCTGGAAGTCAGCCCATCCGGTCCTGGAGATTTGCCCAATTGCATATTTTGTATGGCACCTTCTACTTCCTGTTCAGATATTTTATAGTTCAGCATTAATTTACTTTCTTGAGAGATTTTTTGTAGGCCATTTGTCTTCAAAAATTGGTCTATGTCTATTTCCTTCTGTGGCCCTTGTGTGTATAATTGTTTAAAGTACTTCTGGAAGCAATTTCTAATCTCATTTGGATTATGTATACTCTTTCCTTCCACTTCTAAATTTATAATAGTATTTAATTTTTGTCTTTTTTTCATTTGCCAGGCCAACAGTTTTCCACATTTATTAGCTGATTCAAATGTTTTTTGTCTCATTTGTTTGATTTTCCATTCTATTTCCTGATTCATCATTTCCATATATTGTACTTGATATAATTTTATTTCTCTCAAAATATCCTGGGACTTTGGTTTTGCTCTCAATTTCTTCTCTCCTTCTTTTATTTTTTCCAAAATTTTATCTTTCTTTTCATTTTGACTTCTCTTCTTTATTGCATTCTGTTGTATCAAAACCCCTCTCATCACAGCTTTGCTTGCGTCCCAGATTACTCTTTTTTCTACATTGGTATTCATATTTATTTCAAAATAGTCTCTCAAAGTCTTTTGGGCCTTTTTGTAAACTTCTTCATCTCTAAATAAGGTGTCATTCATCCTCCATCTAAAGGATCCGGTTGTTGTTTGTTTCATCTCCATCCTTACAGCATTATGGTCGGAACAAGTTTTTGGGCAGATTTCTACCTTCTTTATCTTTGGTGCCATTCCTCTAGTTATCCATATTTGGTCAATTCTAGTCCATGTCATCTTGGCTTCAGAAAAAAAGGTTCCTTCTCTTCCCAGGGGGTTCTTTACCCTCCAGATGTCCACTAAGTCCATATTGTCTGTCATCTCAAAAAATGTTTTCGGTAGTCTACCATCCTTGGTGACTACCTGTCTTTGAGCCTTGTCCATATTTGTAGATACTACTCCATTCATGTCCCCCATCAAAATCAAATTATAGTCCAAATGATCCAATAAAGTCTCATGCAACTTTTTATAGAATTCAGATTTCCCCTCGTTCGGTGCATAAATTCCCACGATTAAGAATTTCTCTCCTTGTAGTTGAATTTCAATTGCCAAAAATCTTCCTTGATCATCTTTAAAGATAAATTTCGGTAAAAGTCTCTCCTTTGCATAAATCACGACTCCTCTTTTTTTAACTTTGTCAGATGAGACAAACTCCTGTCCTAATCTTTTATTAATCAATAACTTCCTATGTGCCCTTGTTATATGTGTCTCTTGTAGACAAATCAAGTCCAATTGTTCTTTTTTTAATAAATGAAACACACTTTTTCTTTTTCGCGGAGAATTCAAACCGTTACAATTCCAGCTTAATAGTTGCAGAGCCATGGTGGGGGCTACTTCACTTTACCTCCAACTGCCCCAAGTGCCACTTCTTGTTCTGTGGGTAGTATCACTTTTTCTGGACCGTGCAGTCCAAAAGATAAATTTGATATGTCTAGTATGCCTTTTGGTTCTTCTTTAGATTCCCCTTCTTTCAGTAGATCTTCCTCGTGGTCTTTCAAGAATCTGTCTTTTTCCTCAGTTGATTTTATTTTTATCTTTCTCCCTTTATATTTGAAGGACAGGCCTTGCGGAAATTCCCACCTGAAAAGAATTCTGTTTCTTTTCAATAAGGTCACTAGGTCTCCGTAATTGGACCTTAAGTCCAGCAAATGCTTTGGGATGTCCTTAAAAATCACTAGTCTTGAGTCATCAATTTCCAAAGTTTTTTGATAGTGCAAATTCAGAATTTTATCTCTCTCTTCTTTTGTTCGAAAGGTAATCAAACAGTCTCTCACCTTGCCCTTGCCTTGTCTTCTTCCGAGCCTAAATGCATTCACTATCTTAAATTCTTCCTTCCCCGGGTCCAATTGCCAAAAATCTGTAAATTCCTGTGTAAGAAAGTCAGCCAAATTATCTTTCTCCCGCTCTGGAACAGCCCTAATTTTCAGATTTCTCTGTCTATCTTTTAATTCAAACATGGAAAATGTCACATCATGGTCCTCCAATTTCTTATATACAGGTGGAATTTTCTCCTGAGTAGCAATTGCAATATCTTTTGCTTCCTGTGCAGTTTGTCGAATCAAGGCAGATTCCTGTAGTAATTTTTCGATAATCTCTGTGTTGGCATTCACCTTCTGTCCCAAGGTATTTATACTTGCAGTATTTAAATCAATTTTATTTGATGCTTCCACAACTTGTCTGTTTGTCTCAACTACTTGCCTATTTGTTTCTGCTACTTGTCTATTTGTCTCAATTACCTGTTTACTTAGGCTTTCCAAAGATTCATTAATTTTTGCCAGAGCCTGTGCCAAAACTTCTTCTGACGTCATAACTTTTGATTTAGACTGTGGGAGTGGGGCCCCTGATGCTCCGGATGCTCCAGATGTTGAGCCCCTTCGCGGCAACGCAGTATCTATCCGATAATGTCTGCCAGATCTAGTAATTTTTTCCTGCGATTCCGCCTTCTTATCCTCTGCCATAACAGTCTCATAGACATTCAAGGTCGCTCCCACAGCCGACCAATTGTTTTGACATAGAGTGGAATTTTCCTCTTACTATTGTTGTAACAATGTCCAATCTCCTCTAGGGGGACACAGTAACAGCCAGAACTTGTAACTTTTTAAAAACAAAAATAGTCTTTATAAATCCCCCAATTTACTTTCGAAGTCCACAGTCTCAATACATTTAAACAGTTACTTTTAAGCCAAAAGAGGTTCGGAAACACTGTATCACTTTTGCAGAATTGGCTGTCAGAAACAAACTTTCACTATAAACCTCTATCTTAAGGCAGTCCGTTCTGAATCTTAAATTGTAAATTCTTCCTTCCTCTCCCCTTCTTTACTGCAGGGAAATTCAGCTCAGTCTTTTTCCCCCTCCTCTCCTGCAATCCGGAGGGGGAACCCTTTTCAAGATGTTGGAATTTAGCACATTTAAATGACTGTCCGAGTTTCTGCTTTGAAGTCTCTTTGCTTTGATCTATTTACAATTCAGGGGAGGTAGACTTCCTGCTTGTACGTTCCCCGCTCGTGCCAAATTAACTTCCCCCCCCCTTTAAATCCAATTTACTCCTACTCACGGGTAGTTGTTTTCAGTGCCAATTATCCCAGGAAAAAAGGCAGAGCTCTCCGGTAACAGCTTCGTGGCTTCACTCCACGGAAGAAGCAATTTGCTCACAGCACCACGCCACCCCCGCTCCACTCCGGAGCCCGTTGCCGAGCTCCTTTAGCAATTGGGGGGGCGCAAACGGTGCCCACTGAGTCCCACGTTCACAGGCTTCACCCGCCTGTGATTTATTTGGGGGTCCCCGCTGCGCCGTAGCGACAGGACCCAAATTCCGTAGAGCTAGTTCTCTCCAAATTAGAGAGAAGCAGCCATTACCGTTGGCTCCGCCTCCGGAAGCCAATTTTCCCATGGCTCTTTTTGCTGGCCCAGGTAGGACCAGCATGGATAGTTGGCCCGGGTGAATATTTGACATTTTCTCCCCTTATGGCTTTGATCTATGGGCTACTACTAAAATGAGGCTGCATTTTAAGTTGTATTCTAACTTACATTTTAATCAACTGTGTTTTTTTTAAAAAAAATGTTTTTACTGTATTTTTATTCAGTGTTAGCCACCCTGAGCCTGATCTTGGACGGGGAGGGCGGGGTATAAATATTATTATTATTATTATTATTATTATTATTATTATTAGCAAAACAGGCCACAACTTTATTGAATACAGATGAAAGAGGTTTGGCTTGGGCATGGGGCAATTGAAATACTTTCGGCCTGCCCATCAGAAGAGACGCATAGGTCAATCCAGGCGGGGGCTCCTAAGACATATCAAATAGGGTGATCCCTGTGATACGCCAGCATTTGGAGGGGCAGGCAGAGACTACAACCTCCCCTCCATCCAAGACAAAGGATTGCCCCTTTGCCCAACCCAGTTGTGATGTTTGCTATGAGGTAGGCAAAACCACCAGGTTGGGTGGGGTTTCTGTTTTGTTTTGTTTTGGTTTTGTTATATTTGTTCTTTTATCCTGTATTTTTATCTTCTGAGCCACCCCGAGATCTTCGGATGAAGGGCAGTGTAATAGATTTAGGGGTTGCTCGTGCGTAAGTTGCCGCCACTGCTGGCGAGGTTACCTGGTTAAACCCTTTCTGACTGAACAGCCTCCAGCATCGTGACTGTCTCAGTCGCTGGCAGAATCCGTCAGTGGGAGTTTCTTAAACCTTTTCCAGCATAAAAGTTGTTTGACGCCAAGTCTCCTCCTACTCTCCCTGCGCGGAAGTCTTCTGCACAGGGAGGGTGTGGGCAGCGGAGTACCTGTACTCTCTCCTCTGGTCTCCGGCGAGGAGTCTTGGAGCCTCCTCTCCGATTCCCCCATCTGCCCCCCTTCTCCACTGGTGTTACGCTGATTTCCTTCCCCAGCAGATGGGCTGCCTCTCTCCCTACTGGGACCCTCTCCGACATCCCTCTGGAGCCTTCCCTCCGCCTCTAGCTCCGATGGCAGTTCCCTGACAGGCAGTATATAAATTTAATAAATAATAATAATGAAAGTAGTGTCAGAATTTTTAAAAATAGCTTTTGCTAAACAACCCCATTCTATCTTTCCAGTTGATGGCTTCACTGTTCAAACTACAGAAAAGTGCTCGCAGCACTCTGGCGTTTGTAGAAAGGCCCCATGCCCTCTTAAGGAACGAGATATCGGAAAGTGTGGCCTACATCTCTATTGCTGCAGGGAGCGGCTTAGTCATGCTGGCCACATGACCCGGAAGCTGTACGCCGGCTCCCTTGGCCAATAAAGCGAGATGAGCACCGCAACCCCAGAGTTGGCCACGATTGGACCTAATGGTCAGGGGTGCCTTTACTATTGCTAAACAACCCCACTTTCTCCTTCCAGGTGATGGTGTCAGAGCTGATCCTCCAGAAAAGTGCTCCGAGCACTCAGGATTTTGTAGAAAGCACCCATGCAATGCTACGTTCAAAGATCTAGGAAATTGCGGACCAGAACTCTATTGCTGCAGTAATTCGTAAGATTCCTCTTTTGCAAATAAACAATATAACTCAAAATAACTCATTCAGCTGCCATTTCATTTCTTAATCTTAAGAGTATCAACTTTTAAAACATTGTTTTATACAGGCCACCAACTTATAGTGTGGTCCCATTCAGCTGTATGCTGAGATTTTGCGGGAAAGAGCTTAGTTTTTTCAACATGGATTTAGAATAGCAAATATAATAACAAAATGTTTACCTTCTATTAATTATTTCTTTTAGCAACAGAGAAGAAATCACTACGCCTAGCTTAAACAGACCAGAAGAAAGGAAAAGGCATAAGAACAATACGGTCTCTTTTGCGTGCTGAGGTCCCCCAAAACACCCCTACCCTAATAACTCACACATCACTCATAAATTTTTGTTTAAGGTTTTTTGGCATAATTTTGGCCACAACTTTATTAAACATACAAATTGTGAGTGGTTGCTTAGGCATTGGTTATGACTATCTGTCCCCCCCGCCTTGGGGAACAGCACTGACTCCCGGATTCCAGCGAAAGCCAGTGTGGAGGAACAATATCAGGGATAACTGGAGCTGCGGCACAGACCCTCAGCTTCTCCCTGCATGCTCCCAGGGGCTTACACGGCCCAAACCCGATTCCAGGGGTTTGGACGAAAGGATGGTAAGCCCGTGAATTCCTTTAACGGAATTCCCGTGCAGCAGCAGCAGCATTGGAGGGGCAGGCACAGCCAATCCATACCCCTCCACCAACCAATTTAAACCAATGCCTAACTGCCAACCTTACTGTTACCATAAAGCACCAATGCTGCAGCAAGCAAAGGCAATAGCAGCTCAGCCAGCTGCTTGTGGCTGGAAAGCCAGACAGGATGTTTGTGACTGTTGCCATGGGAACAAAGGGGCAGTCCATTCTGTACTGAGCACCGGATGTTAGCTCAGTGTGTGTGTGTGTCATATGACCCGTACTGGATGTACTTGGGAGGAGTTTTTTTCTTCTTGCTGTTGTTGAGTGCAGACATGATTCTCTGTACTGATGTAAGAGGCAGAAATAAATGATGTAAATAGTTTTCTGTCTGCTTCTTTCCCCTCCCTGGGGACACCAAAGGGGAGAGAGGAAGAACGGTGTGTTCCTCTCACACATCTGAGAAGAATCGCCGGACCTCGCCTGCTTATCAGCAGAGGTTGGGAGACGCGGGGAGGTCGACAGGAATATCTGCCGGTGCCTGCTTGTGGCACATTCCTCTGACCCAGGCAGAATTCCAACAGTGGCAGCCTTCGGATGGTTGCGATTCATCGGACATCTGCATGAGAGGCTGGTGGATAGTCCTCCTCTGCTCCAAGGAGGAAGGCAAGCGTCTGACAGAAGCCAGAGGCTCCACAGACAGCTGATGGAAAGAAGAGGTGTTTTCCAGAGCAACAAAAGTCAAGGTATGCTGCATTTCGGGCTAAAAGTGTGAACGCAGTCTGATTAATTCCCTGGTTCACGGAGCTGCGTTTCAAAGAAAACAAAAGCTCCGGAGGAAGAGGCCTGCAGCTTGAAGGCTGAAGCCTACATTCCACAAATATTTGTGGTAGATAAGAAGTCCTATTGAAATGCATTGTTGCTAGGCAACGGTAACGGAAAGTTACTGGCAAAGGGGCTGGACTGTGAGCCTGGGAAAGCGAAACAAAATCAGAGAATGTTTCGGCTACAAGTTTACGAGCTCTTGGAAGGGACTTTTCAATAGCAGCCTGAGTTTAGCTGCCAGGTGCAAAGAGCGTAAACAATTTGCAGTTTGCTGCGTGAGAAAGGAAAAAACGACTGTTGGATTTTACAGTTTGTTTGAGAGTGTGGGCTGGAAAGCTGAAGAGGCTTGGCTTCAAGATGGATGCCAAGAAAGGAGCTTTGCCTTGCCCTCCTTCCTTGACCAATGACAATTATTCATCTTGGTCTGTAAAGATGAAGGCCCTGCTGCAGAATCAGAGGCTTTTTGATGTAATTGAAAACCCCATCCCTGCAGCACCAACCAGAGGTTGGGAATCACGGAATGTAAGGGCCAGGACAGCTATAATTCTGTGTGTCTCAGATGATCAGTTGGTGCATGTTCAGCATTTAGAAAATGCGAAAGAGGTATGGGACACGCTGCGTACAACGCATCAGAGAGATGCTGGTTCTTCAGCGTTGCTGTATTTTGAGAAATTGACCAATCTGAGACTTGCGCCTGATGGAGATGTTCAAGCGCACCTGACAGAAATGAAGTTTCTGCGTCAACAGATGGTGGAACGCAATTTTCGTCTTCAGGAGGAAGTGTTTTGCTTCATGATGATAAACAGCCTTAGCCGCACTTACAAGGTTGTTGCCAGTCAGCTTGGTTCCCTACCGGCCGCGCAGCTGACCGCGGAGAGAGTTTGTGCTGTGGTCCTGAATGAACACGACAGACTTGCTGCACTGGAAGAAAAAGACAGGGGGAGGGAAGAACAGAGTTCTAATTCCCCCACTGATGATGCTACTGGAGAGCATGGTGTAGCATTGAGTGCTGTCCGATGCTACAATTGTGGACAGACTGGGCATCTACAGCGAAACTGTAAGAAGCCGCGCCAGTCAAGAGGAGCAAAGAGCAGCTCTACGAAGCCTCAGGCGTCAGGCAAAAGCCGTACCAAGTGCCAGGTGAAACCTGCAAAGGCTATGATGGCGAAAGGAACCACGCCAGATGTTGGGAACTCGTTCATAATTGACACGGGCGCCACGGTTCATATGTGCCCGCACAGAGGACTGTTTTCGACGTTGAAGAAGCAAAGCTTCACTGTGAAACAGGCCAACGGTCAGGAGATGGAAGCAACTGGAATTGGGACTGTGTATCTTGAGAGTCTGAACTTGACTATAAGCAATGTTTACCTGGTTCCAGAACTGAGATTTAATCTGCTGAGCGTGTCGCAGATTGCAAAGAAAGGACTGAAACTGTCCTATGATGCTAAAAGCTGCAAGATCTACAAAGATGGAGAACTGTTTCTTACTGCCAAAGAGAAAGATGGACTGTATTTGTTGACTTTTGATCAAAGTGATTACATGAAATGTAATTCTTCTGATTCTAACAAAATCTCTCTTGCAGGCGTGACCAGTGCGAGCACCAGGAAGGTGACGAAGAAGGTCGACAGAGCTTTTCAGCGGGTGTATGCTGATGTGATTGGTCCTCTAGAACCATCTAGGGGCAATGCAAAATATTACCTTTTGTGTGTGGATTGTTTCACTAATTATTCTTGGGTTTATATGATGGAGAAACCGCAAGAAACTTTAGAAAAGTTTCAGGAGTTTTGTGACAAGGTTAAAAATATGCATGATGCTAACATTGATTGTCTTTTCACAGATGAGAAGCAAATTTTTCTGTTACAGAAGTTTCAGAAGTTCCTGGATGGAAAAGGGATAGACCACAAAGTGGCAGTTTCGCAAGAAGCGTGGAACAGGGGGATCTGTGTAAAAGTGAACAAAGAATTGCAAAAGGGAATGAATGCGCAATTGCTGAGTTCACATTTGCCACATGAATATTGGGCCGAATCGCTAGCGTCCTATCTTCATGTGTGGTTGAGAAAGGTCTCAACAGAGTTGGGATGTTCTCCTTTTGAGAAGCTGTTCAATAGAAAACCTTCTGTTGCCTATTTTAAGGTTTTCGGGTCTCATGTGAGAACAGAAGCTCCAGGTGGAGTAAAGAATGCCAGAGGCATTTTTGTGGGTTATGAAAAGGGTCTCTACAGAGTAATTTTGTCTGAATCTGGTCAGGTGATTCTCACAAAGTTCCTAGAGAGTGCTCCAAAGCAAGAGCGGATAGTACAGACATTTCCCACAGGAAACGATTCTGATGATGATGATGATGATGAGTTTGATCTTATTGAGTTCAGTAGTACTGATGATGACAGCGATAGCTCAGACAGCTCAGTTGTCACAGTCATTGAGAGGAAATCTCACATAATGACTAGACCCTCAGAAGAGGAGGATGAACCATTGATTAAGCTTAGTACTGGTTCTCCAGAGAGTTCAGAGGCTGAACCAGAAAGCAGAGAAGAGCAGCAACTTTTACGTAGGTCTGAGAGAGCAACGAAGGGTGTACCACCCAAGAGGTATTCAAAGGAGTTTGCTAACCTTGCATATGTTGCTATTGTAAACGACCAAGGACAGATTGAAGCTGTGTCTGAGACAGAGACAAAGGCACAACAGAGAGTTGTTAACCGAGGTAATGCGAAGTCACACAACCAGAGAGGTACATTGGTTAAACCAGTGGCGGGTAGTTCCAAGGATGGAACTGAAACAACAGGGGAATGTTATAAATATAACAACTGTTTGTTTTCTTCTCTGGATGACGCTTTGCTCGCGGCACACATTGATACTTTAGGGGGAGTATGTTACCATAAAGCACCAATGCTGCAGCAAGCAAAGGCAATAGCAGCTCAGCCAGCTGCTTGTGGCTGGAAAGCCAGACAGGATGTTTGTGACTGTTGCCATGGGAACAAAGGGGCAGTCCATTCTGTACTGAGCACCGGATGTTAGCTCAGTGTGTGTGTGTGTCATATGACCCGTACTGGATGTACTTGGGAGGAGTTTTTTTCTTCTTGCTGTTGTTGAGTGCAGACATGATTCTCTGTACTGATGTAAGAGGCAGAAATAAATGATGTAAATAGTTTTCTGTCTGCTTCTTTCCCCTCCCTGGGGACACCAAAGGGGAGAGAGGAAGAACGGTGTGTTCCTCTCACACATCTGAGAAGAATCGCCGGACCTCGCCTGCTTATCAGCAGAGGTTGGGAGAGGCGGGGAGGTCGACAGGAATATCTGCCGGTGCCTGCTTGTGGCACATTCCTCTGACCCAGGCAGAATTCCAACACTTACAAGTTGTGACGATTTGCTATGCAGTAGGCAAAAACCAAATGGTACACACTAATCAGCCAAATGGAAAAATTCCTACCAGGCCCCCGCACCAAGGCGGACGACCCCATGACAGGCATAGCAAGGTCAAAGCACAAGCCCAAACAAGGGCGGGCGATCCAGTGCCCACAGCGAAAGAGAAAGCAGCTTGCTGTGGACCTTGTTTAAATAACCTCTGTTCCCACCCCCAAATTGGCAACATCAAATTTACCCCAGCAACACCAACCACCAATCCAAGCCAGGCCCCTTCAATCTATCCTGCCTGGCAACTACAGGGTGCTTTGCCTGGCCCCATCCGCAACACGTACTCTCCTTTAGTGAGAACACGCTTTACCCTCACCATAAGTGGCCAAGGTACCGCTGCCTCTTTCCATCGATTGGTCAAAGATATCGTGAAGGTGAAATAGCTGGTTCTTCCCTGGCCACACAAGGCCCACAAACTGGTCATTCACCCAATCTTAAAGCTCAGTTTTCCCTGAGTATAAATGGCAATGCAGAGGATGCTGCTCTCAAGAGATTAGTCCGACAGATCAATCTTTTCCTTAAAAGTGGCTTGCAAATAAGAGAAAGGTCCCTGAGATTACGAGGTAATGGAATTGACCCTAAGCTTGAAGTGAGTCTATCGGCTGTTGAGTCACAAGTACTCATGCAACACAGAGGTGATATTGGAGCTTTTGTTTTTGCTTTCTTGCGTTTTTGTTTGTGTGGCTTTTTTGTTTTTTCGACTGCCACTTGTTCTTCGTTTTATGGGACTGGCTTGTGACTGTGGCTTGTGACTTCGTTTTTTTGACTTGTTTTTGTGCCTGTGTGAAACCCAGTTCAGCTACTGATTGATTGATTGTGTGACAGCAGACATGGATAAAAGCCACCCCCCCACACATCCAAACGATGACTATCATCAGTGCACATAAGGAAGAATTTTTCTTTTTAATTCTAACCATCTACAATACTGTCTTATTTATTTTATAGTACAGTACATTCATTATTGCTTTCATTTTATGGATCAATGGTCTCTTTAGATAGTAAAATTCATGTTAAATTGCTGTTTTAGGGATTGTTTTTAAAAGTCTGGAACGGATTAATCCATTTTGCATTACTTTCTATGGGAAAGCGAGCCTTGGTTTTAGAACGGACTTCCGGAACGGATTAAGTTTGGGAATCAAGGTACCACTGTACTTATTTTGCTATGGTTGTGAGCAATGGTCACTTGTGAAAATGAGTGCAACCAAACAAATAAGTAAATTATTGGGCTATTAAAAAATAAATAAATCCCAAAGTCTTTCTAGAAGGTATTTATGACTTGAGTTATAAGAATGATTATGAAACTGAGTGATTTAGGAGTATTATTGACACTGCTAAAAGTGCCACATCATACTCATTCTGTATTTGCAAGAACTCAATCACTTAATGTGGCAGCATCTACATTTTTGAATTCCCTGGCTATTGAGATCAAGCGGCGCCTTCACTGTACTTTTTTCAGCACCCGTTAAAAACATTCCTTTTTAGGCAAGTCTACACAGACACTCAAAAAGTTGAGGTAATTTTAATCTGTTTTAGTATTTTAACTTTTGTATGTTTTAAAGTAGGCTTGTAAATTCCTCTTGATCTTACAGTTTTATCTTTTGCAAGCCATTTGCAGTCAAGAGGTGGGTAAATTTTATGAAATAAAGTAATAACGAGCACTCGCACTTTACACTGTGGGTGCATTTTCCGGGATCGGGCGCAGCGCTTTGGACCCCAGGAAACTTACCGGTTTGTGTGGGCTGGCCTGCCTCTCAGTGTTATTCCTTGGGGGCTCACATGCAACCTCAGTTAATCAATTTACACTGCTGGGAGGTGGGGCCAGTCACATAAATAGGGGGCAGACCAGCAGCAGCCAGGCAGTCGGCTCAGGAGCTTCACCCACCCACCCAACCCTCCCTTTGTTTAATGTTTCTTATTTACAGGTTAACCTTTTTTCTTCCTGTTTAGCGGGCACTGCTAAAGTCTTTGGACTGGTTGCTGTTGAAGAGCCAGGAAGAAATTCTCCTGCATTGGCAGGTTTTGTCTTCCCCATAGCAATTCGTCACAACTTTGGCAGTTTAAGGCCTTGGGTGGAATCCTTTAATCTTTTCTTCCCTAAAATGGGGGAGGGGGGACTGAAGTGGTGACTCACCCCCTCCCCTCAGCAGCGATTCCAGGGTCCCTTCTTAAAGGGGTTGTAATATGGGTGTCACTGGCCATACACTGAAAGGTCGTCAGTGAACTACCCCACGTACAAAGATATGGGGTGAGCTGCCTGCTACATTTATGTCTTGCAGAGCAACCCCATATCCCATTTACGCTGAGGAGCCCCAGTTCCCCTCGCTGGGGGGCTGGGAGGGATACACGCCCAAGGCCTAAGCCAAGGTCTTCCTACATTTGAGAGTTTAATAATAAAGTTGTGGCCAAATTTTAATTCCATAACAGGTTGTCATAACAGGTTCCTTTCTGGTGGTCCCTGGGGGTTGGGGTGGTCGCTGCCTGGTCATGCAAATAAATTATCCCTATGTATTTATTTCATGTGATTTATACACTTCCTGATTATAAAAAACCCTCAGAGTGATTTGCAAAAAGAATCAAGAAAGCGTTACAAAAGTATTTTAATATATATTGGTGTAAACATCTCCAAAGATGTTAAATAAAGTCCATGCATTTTAAACAGATGTTTCCGGTTCTGATAAAGCAATATCATTTTCATACAGTGGAATTTTGAATTCATGCAAGCCAAATTTGATTCCATGGATATTTCAATTCCTTTTTTAAGTCAAAATTGCTAATGGTTATATAACAATTGCAAACAATAATGGAGATAACGGTACACATTGCGGTCTTAGTGGCTTTGACAACTGATTGTGAATAAAATCTTTCCCTGTTGGGTCCTTGTGGAAGAGGTAAATACACTCTTTAAATCTGTCACCAATATTGTTTTAAATGGGCCACCTATTTCTGTGGTCGTCCAATTCATCTTTATCCCAAGATAAGCCCAACCTTGCAGCAAAGAGCATGGTTTCTTCAAAATGGATGTAGAACTGAAAATATAATAACAAAAAATTTACTCACTATTTATTCTTTCTCTTAGCAGGGCAGAAGAAGCAACGAGTTCTAGCCTAAACGTACAAGCCCAAGGAATTCAAGGTACACCCAAGAAGATCATTTCAACCCTGACCATAACAGGCCAAGCAACTGCCCTTTCTCTCAACAGATTAGTTCAGAAGATAAATGTTTTCCTTAAGAGAAAAAGCTCAAAAGACTGGTTGCTCCCTGACATACAAGGGCAAGGGATGGTTGTTTCACCCAACTAAGGAGATCAGGGGACACATTTTACCCTGAAGATACAAGCCCATGTCAGAATTGAAGAAGTGGCTATTGCTAAACAGAGGGGACGCAGGTGGCGCTGTGGGTTAAACCACAGAGCCTAGGACTTGCCGATCAGAAGGTCGGCAGTTTGAATCCCCGCGACAGGGTGAGCTCCCGTTGCTCCGTCCCTGCTCCTGCCAACCTAGCAGTTCGAAAGCACGCCAAAGTGCAAGTAGATAAATAGGTACCGCTCTGGTGGGAAAGTAAACAGAGTTTCCATGCGCTGCTCTGGTTCGCCAGAAGTGGCTTAGACATGCTTGCCGCATGACCCGGAAGCTGTATGCCGGCTCGCTCGGCCAGTAAAGCGAGATGAGAGCCGCAACCCCAGAGTCGGCCACGACTGGACCTAATGGTCAGGGGTCCCTTTACCTTTACTATTGCTAAACAACCCCACTTTCTCCTTCCAGGTGATGGTGTCAGAGCTGATACTCCAGAAAAGTGCTTCAAGCACTCAGGAGCTTGTAGAAAGCATTCATGCAATGCTACGTTCAAAGATCTAGGAAAATGCGGACCAGGACTCTATTGCTGCAGTAGATCGTAAGATTCCTCTCCCCCTCCCCCAGATAAAAAGCTACCAAACATGACTTCCCCACCTGCCATTTAATTTATTAGTTAGATTGTTATTTTTTAACATTGTTCTACAAAGACCACCTACTTACAGGTTGGTCCTATTCAGTGGTAACTCCCACTGTGCTGGGAAAATCTTAGTTTCTTCTGCATGGATTTAGAATTGCAAATATAATAATGCAATATTTACTCACTATTTATTCTTTTCCTGTGGTGTATGGGGTGTTAGAGGAGGGATAGTACCTCTGGTGGAGGACATGTCATGCTCCTTGGGTAATTTTTTCACCTTTGATCCCCAAACTGCACTCAGCTCTCACCTGTGGCTCCTAGAAGCTGTCACAAATGTGATAGTGGCCATACCCCGGGAATGGCTTAGACTGGTCAGCTAAACCTGGTGAGGGTAGCCGGTGGGTCTCAAATCCTTGGTGAGTTCCCCTACATGAAAACAGGCTTCAGTGGACTGAGAGGATGACACCAGTAGTGGGTCCAACAGTCAAGAAGTTAGTTTCTGTACAAGCTGTAGAGGGGAATAAAGCACTGATGGGGCTCGTCAACCTGTGAAGGTAACCCACATAGGAGAAGGAAAGCTCTAATCCTAAACTGCCACTGCCTTGTGGAACATCTTCAGGAGAAGTAAAGACTAAATTAAGTAGTAAACCATACACAAATCAGTGGAGTCCCTAAGGTGGTTGGATGGTGCCTTGTACACCTCCTTCCTGCAACTCTTGCAGCCAAGCTGGTGCCAAACATATTGCTCTGCTTTCCTTTGGACCACATCAGCAAGGCTGAGAGGGGGGTCTTGTCATCTAGGCAGCCCAGAACCTCCATATAAACTGCCCAAGTTTGTGCCCTGGGGAAGTCACTTTGGTGCTGCTAACATAGTGGTTTAACTCCCCGCCCCCACAAGATACACTCCATTTCTCTTGAGACAGAAGGTTGCCAATAACAACAATATTCTTTCTCTTAACCGTAGAGAAGCAAAAACTAATTCTCTCCTAAAAGTGCAAGATGAAGGTATTGAAGATTCATCCAAAGGGGCCAATTTTATCCTGACTATGAAAGGCCAAGGAACAAGTGTTTCCATCAACAGATTATTCAAAGACATCAAGGCTTACCTTAAGAAAAAAGGCAAAATAATGGATTATTCACTGAAAATGGAAATACAAGGCCCAGAGACTGGTAGTTCACACAGCCAAGGCAATCTGAGTGTCCAATTCTTCCTGAGTGTACAAGGCCAAGGGACCAATGCTGCCCTCAAGAGATTAGTCCAACAAAGCAATATTCTCCTTAAAAGCAACAGGCATATAACGAACATTTTCCTGAAGATAGAAGGTCAAGGAATTCAGGCTTCACTCAAAACACTTATCCAAGAGATCAATAAAGGTAAAGGTACCCCTGCCCGTACGGGCCAGTCTTGACAGACTCTAGGGTTGTGCGCTCATCTCACTCTAGAGGCCGGGAGCCAGCGCTGTTCGCAGACACTTCCGGGTTATGTGGCCAGCGTGACAAAGCTGCTCTGGTGAACCGGCACCAGAGCAGCACACGGAAACGCCGTTTACCCTTCCCGCTATAAAGCGGTACCTATGTATCTACTTGCACTTAAGGGTGCTTTCGAACTGCTAGGTGGGCAGGAGCTGGGACCGAACGACGGGAGCTCACCCCGCCGCGGGGATTTGAACCGCCGACCATGCGATCGGCAAGTCCTAGGCGCTGAGGTTTTACCCACAGTGCCACCCGTGTTCCAGGGAAGAGCAGTACTTCCCTGGAAAAAGACCGGATGGATGTTTCACCCAACAAAGGGGAAAAGGAAGCCCATGCTATCCTAACCATACAAGGTAAAGCAACTGATAGTTCTCTCAGCAGATTAGTCCAAGAGATCAATGGTTTCCTTAAGAGAGAAGGTAAAAATCTGGTTCTTCTCTGAACCTGGAAGGCTAAGGGATAGTTGTTTCACCCAGCCAAGGAAATAATTTTACTCTGAAGATGCGAGTCCAAGGGTCTGATGCTTCTCTCAAAACAGCAGTCCAAGACACAGTAGCTTTACTTAAAAGAATTTTGCAAATAACTGATTCTTCCCTGAGAATCCACCTTCAAAGGCTTGATGCATTAACCAGCCCAGTAGGTATGTTTGAAAATATTTAAAATGATCATGGAGTGCAAGGATACTTGTCTCAGGAACTAATCCCCTTTTGTATATTTGAACAATGTGCACTGTAATGGTCAAGAACTACCGGTACTTGCTTGATTGTGACAAAACTAGTCTAGAGTCTGTCCATTTATGCCAAGGGAATTGGGGTAACAAAATATATTGAAAACACACAAAATGATTTGTGGCTAACAGAGGACCTTAGAATACATTAGTTGGTTGGCTTCCATCTGTCTTGGGAGACAATTGTGGGGGTGAGGTCAGACTGTGGGAAGGTTGCAGTGCCTGCCGTCTGTTCTAAGACACATCAGGTTTCAAGAAGAGCTTGTGGATTATGGAATGACAAGTCAAGAAGACCCTGCATCTATACTTGCCTCTTCCCCAAATCCACTAGGTGGTATGAAAGTAGCTCTTCTCCTGTCTCCACTAGGGAGAGAAGAACATTGACTGAACCTAGTGGATTAGTAGAATAGGTTAGCATCAACTGTAGCTGTTAGACAATCACAATTACTATATAAGTATATATTGTCATTATTAAATGGGTTCCAATAGACATTTGTATTCAAATGCTGTAACTGGCAGAAAGATCATGAACAGCCCAGATGACTGGTGCCAGAGGTTTAAGAATTTAATAAGAATAGCCAAGATGTCTGGTGGCAGCTTGTCAGAATTTCAAAGGTGGCTTTTCCTAAACAACCCCATTTTATCGTTCCAGGTGATAACACCACTGCTGATTTTCCAGAAAAGTGCTTTAAACTCGTGGGAACTTGTAGAAAGGCCCCATGCAAAACTAAGGATCAGCATCTTGGAAATTGTGGGAAAGGACTCAACTGCTGCAGATCGTAAGATTGGAAATGACACTTGCACCTGCCATTTGATATATTAACTTTAGATTGCTCATTTTTAAAATGTTGGTTTATATGGGCCACCCACAAATAGGGTGGTCCTACACATATTTATGCCAAGATCACCTGCTTATAGAGTTGGATGTAAGGGGTGTTAGGGAAGGGGTGGTACTTCTGGTGGGGGACATGTCATGCTCCTTCTGGGGAGGTTTATCCACCTTTGGTCCCCACCCTGCATTCAGCTCTCACATGAGACTCCTGTAAACTGCCAGCATGCGACAGCTGCCACACCCAGGGCAACGTCTTTGTCTGGCTGGCTAAACCCAGTAGTCAATGGGTCTCAAAAACTCTGTGAGTTAGGGACTTCCTTGAATGAGAGGATAGGTTCTGGTGGACTGAGTGGATGAGACCCAAAAGTGGGTCTACCAATCAAGAAGGCATTTTCTGCATGTGCTCTAGAGGGGCAGGTGGAGCTTGTCAACCTGGGCAAAGCAAAACTCTGATCCAAAACCTTCAGTGCCTTGTGGGATGTCTTTGGAAGAAGAAACGGTAAAGTATCAAACTCTACACAAATCCATAGTGTAGTCCCTATGGTGGTCTTGTCATCTGGGCAGCCCAGGACCTCCATACACACTGCCCAGGCTTGCACCTTGGGGAGGTCACTTCAGGGCTGCTAACACAGGGGTCTGACTTCAGACCTGGAGGGCACTCCATTGTCTTTTGAGGAAGATGGATGCCAACAGCAATACTTGTGGAGTGGTTCTATTCATCTTTATGGTGATATATGTTCCATCTACTGGAAACAGTTCCCCAACATGGAATTAGAATTGCACATATTATAACAAAAAATACTCACCACTCACCACTTATCCTTTCTTTTAGCATCAGGAAAGAAACAACAAATTCTAGTGTAAATGTTCACGACCAAGAGACGGAAGGTAAAAATGAGATATTCAATTTTACATTGACCATAAAAGGACAAGCAACTCCCATCAATTTCAAAGGATTAGTCCTGGACATCAAGGCTTACCTTGAGAGAGAAAACCAAATAACTCTTTCTTCCCTGGACATAGAGGATCCAGCGACTGTTTCACCTAACCATGATAATAAGATGGCCCAATTTCTACTGAGTATAGAAGGCCAAGGAAAGGATGCTGCTCTTAAGAGATTAGTCCGAGAGACCTACCTTATTCTTAAGAGTGGCAGGCCAATAAAGGATATTTCATTGAACATAGAAGGTGAAGGGTTAGACCCAAATTTCAAAATATTCATCCAAGACCTCAATACTTCCCTGCAGCACAACATTGTTGCAGTTTCAACCAACAATGAGGAGAAGGCCTATTTTATCCTGGTCATTCAAGGCAAAGCAAGTGCTGCTTCTCTTAACATATTAGTCCAAGAGATCAATGCTTTCCTTAAGAGAGAAGATCAAAAAAAGGATTCTTCCCTGAACATAAAAGGCCCAGAGATAACTATTGCACCCAACCAAGAGGATCAGAGAACCAACTTTACCTTCAAGATACAAGTCCAGGGGTCCGATGCCTCTCTCAACACATTAGTCCAAGAAATCAAAACTGTACTTAAAAGAGGCGAGGAAATCATTGGTTCTTCCCTGAACCTCGAAGTCCAAAGACTCAATGCGGAACCCAGTGTATCAGGTTTGTTTGATAATATTCAAATCGAACCATCCCTACTTATTTATTGGAATGGCAGGATATTGCTAAACAACCCCACTTTCTCCTTCCAGGTGTTGACAATACTGTTGATTCTCCAGAGAAGTGCTCTAAGCTCTCTGGAATTTGTAGCAAGGAGCAATGTGACACCATGGACAAAAATATTGGAAATTGTGGTGTTGGATTCCTTTGCTGCAGCACACTTTTTCAAATGAACTCACTTTTTCAAATGAACAGCTATCAAAAATGACATTCGCACCTTCTATATTGTTATTTTTAAAAAATGTTTATGCCAAGATATGTCCCACCTTGCTGTAAATAACTTTTTAAAGCATATATTTAGATTTGCAAATGATAACAGAATATCACTGTTTATTCTTTCTCTTAACAGAAGAGATCAAGCAGCTAATTCTAGCCTAGATGCACCACCCCATGGTAATGAAAGTTCACCCAAGAGGGTCGATTCTACCATGACCATAATAAGCCAAGGAACAGATGTGTCTTTCAACAACTTCATCCAAGATCTCAAGGCTTTTTTTAAGACAAAAGGTCATATAACTGGTACTTTCCTGGAGTTACAAGACCTAGAGACTACTGGTTCACCCAGCCAAGGCAATCTGACAGCCCAACTTGCACTGAGTTCAAAACACCAAGAAACAAATACTACTCTCAACAAATTAATCCAAGATATCAAAGCTTCCTTGAAATGCCACGGGATTGATATTCCACCCAACAATGGGGAGAAGGGGTCCCCTTTTATCTTGACCATACAAGGCTAAGTAAGTCCTCTCAACAGATTAGTTCAAGAGGTCAATGCAACTATCCAACTTTTTAAATGTCTGATGTTTTTATTTTTTTTAAATATTTTGTTGGAAGCCACTCAGAGTGGCTGGGGAAACCCAGCCAGATGGATGGGGTATAAATAATAAATTATTATCATTAAATTACTATTTCCTTAAGAGAGATGGTGAAACATACAATGAACGTGTCTGAACATACATTGCCTAGTGATTGATGGTTCACTCAACAGTGGAGATTGGAGGACCCATTTTATTCTGAGAATATAAAGCCAAGGAACAAAATCTTATTTCAACAGATTACGTTTTCCTTAATGGACAAAGCCAAATTACGGTTCCTTCCCTGAGTGTATAAAGCCAATGGGATTGTCACTTCCCTCAAGAGGTTATTCCAAGAGACCCATGCTTCATTGAACATACAATGACAAAAGATTGATGCTTCACAGAACAATGATGATAAGATGGCTCATTTTATCTTGAGCATAGAAGACCTATGAACTGATGCTTCTCACATGATAGGCAGTGACTTCAAGATTGTGTTTTGCAGGGGTCATGCCACAGAGAATATATATATAAGCACATTCTAATGGAAGCAGGTTGTGTTTAGTGTGCTAGTTTTGTCACTGACAATGTTGCCGAGGCTGGCTCTCTTTGCCCTTTCTTGTCCATCCTTCTTTAGCCACAATGCATATTGCCTCCCACCTGAGTGCAGCTAGGTGCCTTGTTAAACTTCTCCTCCAGCCTAACCCAGAATTGGGTAAATACACTCACCAGCTTCTGCCACCCAAACACCTTTAGTGAGCAGGAACATCACATATTTAAAAGGGCTGGAGGTGAGTTCTTTCTTACAAACATCCATGCATTCATGTCTGCATATAAGGCAATGGGTCCCACAAATGCAGCAAAGGTGTTTTCTGCGTCAGATGTTCACGATAACAATTGCATTGTGTGGAAGCAGCAGATTATTGGGCTTGAGATCACCGTGGTGACTTTGTCGCTGTCGTCTGCAGGGACCTACATACAAAGAAAAATAAATTTAAGAACTACTTTCTAATGAAGGTAAAAAGGTAAAGGTACCCCTGCCCATACAGGCCAGTCATGTCCGACTCTAGGGTTGTGCGCCCATCTCACTTAAGAGGCCGGGGGCCAGCGCTGTCCGGAGACACTTCCGAGTCACGTGGCCAGCGTGACGAAGCTGCTCTGGTGAGCCAGCACCAGCGCAGCACACGGAAACGCTGTTTACCTTCCCACTATAAAGCGGTACCTATTTATCTACTTGCACTTGGGGGTGCTTTCGAACTGCTAGGTGGGCAGGAGCTGGGACCGAAAGACGGGAGCTCACCCCACCGCGGGGATTCGAACCGCCGACCATATGATCGGCAAGTCCTAGGCACTGAGGTTTTACCCACAGCGCCACCCGCGTCCCTACTTTCTAATGAAAGCAGGTTACATTTAGTGGGTCACTATCTTTACTGAGAACATTGTTCACAGTGGTTCTCTTCAGCTTTCCTTTCCCTTCCTTCTTTAGCCCGACTGATGTCTCAGTTTTGATCTGCAACACATCAGTTTAAGAATGACTGCACTTCATCAGTAGAGACCAATTTGGTATCAGTTCAAGAGCAATGGTTGCAATTCCTGCAACTTACCTTGAGCAGATAACCTCACTCTGATTTCATGCATCACACTGGCAACATAACAGATAACTGCTTTTCATTATTTATACATGTAAACATGCCAAGGAGGTCCGTAAACCACCGTCAGTATCCAGAGTCAGCTCTCATAAAGTGAATGGAGTCAAGGAGGCTGTTAAGTCATCCTTCTTTTCCTCTTCAAGCAAGTTGGGTCAGTTGGCCATCCTGCAATGACTGCAATGACCCATGGTGCTCATCATTATCTCCATGATAATGGACTCAGTGTGGTGTAGTGGTTAAGAGCAGTAGACTCATAATCTGGTGAACCAGGTTCATGTCTCTGCTTCTCCACATGCAGCTGCTGGGTGACCTTGGGCTAGTCACACTTCTCTGAAGTCTCTCAACCTCACTCACCTCACAGAGTGTTTGTTGTGGGGGAGGAAGGGAAAGGAGAATGTTAGCCGCTTTGAGACTCCTTCGGGTAGTGATAAAGTGGGATATCAAATCCAAACACCTCCTCCTCCTCCTCCTCCTCCTCCTCCTCCTCCTCCTCCTCCTCTTCCTCCTCTTCTTCTTCTTCTTCTCCTTCTCCTTCTCCTTCTCCTTCTCCTTCTCCTTCTCTTCCCTCCTCCTCCTCCTCCTCCTCCTCTTCCAAGCAAGCAACAGGCAACACACAGCAGCCCCACCCAGTGCCCCTCCCAGCAGTTACACTTCTGACATCCCTGTCCTCAAGTAACTGAGTGAAAATGGGTGCCTGGTCAGAAGCTGGCAAATGCACAAGCTTTTGAATGGAAGCCAAGCTTAGCTCCCACCCATGGTGCCTGATTCCTATTTTAAGTGACATTAATAAAATACAATGCACAGATTTCATTAGCCAGCTGCACAGCTCATAAAACTATGAAATGTACTGATTCATTGAAGTATAGCCATGAAAGGTGGGATGGGGTGGGGCCCATCAACACCATGCTGACATCCGCCTGACGTCTGGTGCCATCCTTTAGGCCCTACCAACTTTGGAGCTCCAAAGGTGTTGGGGGTAGGGAAACTAATACAAGACCCCCCTTTTTCCATGGTCTTCCCTCCCCCAAATTCTGTGTCTGCTCCTTGGTGGAGGGGATTGGCAGCAGGTGCCCATCTAGAAGAAGCATCCTACCCAATTCCTGGAGCAAGGAACCACCCACTAATGAGACTTCTGTCTTCTCATAATTCTACTTCAGTTTATTATCCCTTCTCTGTCCTGTTACTCTATTCAGGCAATGGTTTTGGAGACTGCATGGTCCCACATGGCTGAGATGAACCCTTCTCATTCTACAACATTTTTTTTTAAAGGTTAGGTAATCAGAACTGCACATTCCAAGCATGGTCTAAACATAGATTAGTGTGTTATGATAACAGATTAGTGCATTAGTGTGCTATGATTTTGTGCAAAATTGTACATTGCTTAATTGGAAGAACATTTCATTTTCTCCTCCTCTCAGCTTCCTCTTTATTAAACACTAGTGATCCATAAGATGACCTGTTCCCTCATCCCATTAGTGTCAAGTTTACTCAGAAGTCCTTGGTGAGGTACTTTATCAAAAGCCCTTTGACACACTCACCCACAAAGAAGGCTCATGAGGCAAAATGTTAGGATAATGGTCATATTTATTAATACAACAACTTGGAGGAACTGTAGACCAAATCAACCAAAATCAGAAAATACAGGCAGGTGAGGAGTTTAGCTAATTCTGGTAGGAAAGCACCCCTCCTTGGATTCTGACACAGCAACAAACTGGGTTTCCCCAGCGAAGGACAGGGAAGAAGTTACTCCTCCTTGGGAATGTGCACCCAGGCTCCGCTGTCCAGCATTCACTGAAAATACATTGTTGTTGTTTAGTTGTTTAGTTGTGTCCGACTCTTCGTGACCCCATGGACCAGAGCACGCCAGGCACTCCTGTCTTCCACTGCCTCCTGCAGTTTGGTCAAACTCATGCTGGTAGCTTCGAGAACACTGTCCAACCATCTCGTCTGAAGCAGATTGATTTATTGCTCAGATAAGCCTGGCGTCCAGCCCGCTTCGGCTGCACAGCTCTTGCCGGCCAGGCCTCTGCATTCCAAACTCCACATTCCAATGCTCTGAGCAAAAGCAAAGATCAGCAGCGGTAAGAGAAAGCTTCAAAAAACTCCAGAGCATTCTTCAGTGTGCTTAAATAAAGTCCACTCAGGATCTTAGCAGCTAAAAGCAGTTTTATTTACAGCAGACTATCCATTATCTATCACAGCGAACAGCATCGTGAAAACACGTCCACTCTCCTCAAAAGTGAAAGTAGAGAGAGACAAAGGCTGGAGACTCTCGGAAATGACAAAGAATCTCCCCCCTCCCAATTGTAGGCAGGGCGTACACTCTGAGCTGTTTAACCCTGTAAGCTCAGGTTCTCCTCACACCCCCTCTCGCCCTGCGCTACTGTGGGGAAAGTAAGTACAGAACTTACCCCCAACTCCAAACCACCACAAAACTCCCCATGACGCTGGAAGCTTAAAGGTTTGGTAAATCCATCGGCCACGTTACTGTGACTGGCACAGTACTTCAGCCGTATCAAACCTGACTGAATACTCTGACACACATTTTGGAAACGTATGTCCAGATGCTTGGTTCTGGCCTTAAATTGCGCAGATTCAGCCAATTTCAAACAAGGTTGATTGTCCTCCCAAACCGTGATGGGCAAGCTACAATCCCCATAGATCTCTTGCACCAAGCATCTATAAAACTCTAGTTCCCGGCACAAATCTGACAGTGCACTGAATTCAGCCTCAGTAGAAGACAGCGCAATGAGACTTTGCTTCCGGGACTTCCACCCAACTAATGACTTCCCAAACTTTACCACCAACCCAGACACAGACTTGCGGTCCTGCGAATTCGCCCAGTCACTGTCTGCATAGCATGTGAGCTTCGCCTCACCTTCAGCTGGCAGCTTAAGACAGAAGTCTTTGGTATGCTGCAGGTAGCGCAGTACCCGCTTGATACCATGCCAAGCACTCACACTGGGCTTTGACGCTTCCCTACTTAGCAGGTTGGTAGCAAAGGCAATGTCTGGTCTGCTCCATTGGGACAGATACAACAGACTACCTAGAGCTGACTGAAAGAGCTCAGCATTCTCAAACTCAGCACTTTCTGCTTGCTGGCTATCTTTCATGAAGTTCGTCTCCATGGGTGTCCGAACTCCTGCACAATCGGACATTCTGAACTTCTCAAGCAACTGCTCAATCTTGCCTTTCTGACTGAGCAAGAAGCTACCATCCTCAGTTCTCGCTATCTGGATGCCTAGGTAGATCTTTACTGCACCCAGGTTCTTGAGCTGAAACCGTTTCCCAAGCTCTTTGGCAAGCTTCTGCACCTGTTTGTCTGCCTTTCCAACATGGATGATGTCATCAACATAAAATAACACCAGTTCCTGTGAGTCTCCTGATCCTCTAAGGAACAGGCAACTGTCAGCAAGACTCTTCCTGAAACCTAGCTTCTCCAAAGCTTCATTCAGGCACAAGTTCCAATTCCTGGCCAATTGCTTTAGGCCGTAAATTGACTTGTGAAGTTTCCACACAGTACCTTGCTCATTGCCCTCAAACCCTGGAGGAGGAAGCATGTACAAATCCTCCTGGAGGTCTGAGTTCAAGTAAGCAACATCCACATCAAAATGATGCACCAGCAAACCTCTTTGTGCAGCAATGGCCAAGACCAAGCGTAGAGATTCACTCCTACAGGTGGGAGCGTAAATTTCTGTATAATGCAACCCCCTGCGCTGCGTGAATCCTCTTGCCACTAATCTGGCCTTGTACTGCGGTTCTCCTGTCGCTGTGGGCTTAAGACGGTAAACCCAGCGGCTACCCACGGCCTTTCTGCCCACCGGCAACTTCGTGAGGGAGAACACACCTAGCCTCCATTGAGTTCATCTCCTTCTGCATCACCTCATGCCATTTTCTGGCTTCTTCCTGAGGCAGTTTCTGAACATCCTCAAAACTCTCGGGTTCACACTGTGCCATTCCGACCCACACGCTAGTGACGGCAAACCTTTCAGGAGGTTTCCCCTTGGTCGTCTGAGCTGAACGGCGCAGCACTACTTCAGGAACCCCCTCTGACCCACTAGGGCCAGCCAGAACATCCTTGGCATCAGAGAGCTCCCCCTCTGACTTACTGCGCCATCTGGACTTCTCAGCCGAACCTGTGGGGGAAGATGGAGCACTGTGTTGCTCAATCTTCACAGCCTTGGGAGAAGTTCTCCCCTCTGCCTGCACTGGGTCTGGACTCTGAGCCTCAGTAGCAGGTTCAACCTCTTCCTCTCCTTCATCGGCAGAGTCTAGCAGACTCTCTGACAGGATGTCAGGGTTCCCATGTATCCTTGCCCAGCCACTCTGCTCACAGAATTCAGCACTGTTGCTGAGCAGAATCCTGGACTGATTCCCTGACGGATAAGCAAACCTCCATCCCTTGGTCCCTGGCTCATACCCACAAAAAATAATCTTTTGGGACCTGGGTTCACCTTTCTTGCGTTTGGCCTTTGGTATGAGGACCCAAGCCTCACAGCCAAAAACACGGAAGTAGTGCACTTTTGGTTTCTTTCCGTGCAGCAAGAAGTAGGGTGTGTCACCTACCACTGAATTGAACGACCTGTTCAGAATAAAGTTGGCCGTTCGCCAAGCCTCCCCCCAAAAGCGCTGTGGGAGCCCGGCATCAAACAAAAGAGCTGCGGACATCTCCCCTAGCGTCTTGTTCCTGCGTTCCGTGATCCCATTCTGTGGGGGACTGTGTGGAGAAGTCAACCTGTGTTGAATCCCCTTTTTGCGGAAGAAACTTTGCAGTGCAGACCCGGTGAACTCCCCACCACGATCGCTCTGAAAGTTTTGCACCCGTGTGGAAAACTGCAGTTCCACAGCCGCAATCCAGTCTTTGATTAATGGCGCAGCTTCATTTTTGTGTCGGAGCGTGAAGGTCCAGGAGTTGCGTGTATGGTCATCAATCAGAACCAGCGCAAATTTGGCTCCGCCCATACTGCTCACAGACATCGGACCACACAAATCTGCATGAATTAACTGAAAAGCCCTAGTGGTCACCCTCTCAGACCTTGGGTATGTGCACGTTTTCACCTTTGCGGACTTGCACGCTCTGCAATCTAGAAACTTAGCACATGATTTCATTTTGCACCCTTGCGTACACCCTGGGATCTTCATCACTGACACCCAGGACACGTGTGCCATGCGTCGGTGCCATAAGTGAGCACACGCATCATGAACTGGAACATTGGCACACTGTGCTTGAGCCTCCTCCGTGTCATCTGGACCTGCAAAACAAGCATCTGTCACAAACAACCTGTCTTTACATTCAACACTGACTAGGTGCTGTCCATTCTTAGAAATAGAACACTTATTGTTCTCAAAACACACTCTGTAGTTCTCAGCAAGAAGTGCACTGACAGACAGCAACGCGCAGGACAGTCCTGGAACAACAAAAGCCTGGATTGAATCCTGTAAGAAAGAACAAAACAGTGAGCCAGTCTGCGTGAGTGGGTGTCGAGTCCCATCTGCTAAACAGACAGTTTTCCCAGAAGTTACAGAGGTGCAGCTCTCCAGGAATCCTGCAGATGGCACTAGATGATGCAGCGCACCTGAGTCTATGACAAAAGCCAGCACAGCATCCTGTTGACAACTCTTGACTGCAGCCATAGAGGTTGCCAAATGTTTATGTTCCGTGTCCCTGCCAGCTGCCTTCGGCTTGCCTTTCCCATGCTTTGAAGAAGAGCCCTTTATCTGGTTGCTACGGGAGACTGCCTTCAGCTGTTCCTGTGCCTCCACTGGACATTCTCTCACCAGATGGGAGGGGGAGCCACAGCGATAACAGCGACGGGAAACAAAAGCTCTCACAGTCTCCCCTCCGGCTCTTCCTGCATTCCCTGCACCCCCACTCCTGGGAGCACAGCCTGGGCCTGGAGCTTTCCCCCCAGCTCTCTGTCTGCGGGATTCTTCGTCGCAGAGGCGGCCCGCCACGTAATCAAGATTTAATTGGTCCGCAGGCATCGCTTCCAAGGTCAGACACAACGTCTCATAGCTCCTGTCCAATGAGCTCAAAAGAATGTACACTTTGAGCTCCTCAGAAAGAGGGACCTGTAGCTGCCAGAGCCTGTTGAACGCTGCCAGCATCTGGGTTATATGCTCCTGCATCGACCCCCCCCCCCGGCTGAAGCTTCAACTCAAAAAGGCTCCTAGTAGTATGGATCTTGGCCCCAGCCGTCGTTCTCTGGTGGACACGCTCCAAAACGCCCAGACGGCTTTTGCAGTGGTCAAACCATCAACATGAGGGAGCTGGGATGAATCCAGGGCAAGGATTAAAAGCCCATAA
This sequence comes from Podarcis pityusensis, assembly GCF_964106645.2. Taxonomy (NCBI): domain Eukaryota; kingdom Metazoa; phylum Chordata; class Lepidosauria; order Squamata; family Lacertidae; genus Podarcis; species Podarcis pityusensis. The sequence continues at coordinate 116,059,978 of NC_138026.1, forward strand.
GTCCTCTGGTCCCTTCTCTGTGCTGTCGCTGCCTGCACTCTGGCTGCCTCATCAGCACCAGCAGCTGCTGGGGTAGGTTCAAGTTGAACACAGTCCCACAGGCCTTTCCCTGTGAGCCACGCCCGTACTCTTCTTGACCAGTCCTCCCAATTTTGCTGATTTAATCTTTCAAAGGGGACGTTGAAACTCTCCTGGAGTTCTGCCATCTCCTCCCCCGGTCCCCCCTTGGGGCTTTGGAGTACTCACGCGTACCAACCGGCTCCGAGGATAGGCCTCCGGCGTCCCTTTGCAGCACACAGCTTGCAGCCAGCCTCCCTGCTTTCTCCCAGGCAAAACCTCAAAGCAGGATATTTTTTTCTTCCGGCAGCAAAAACAGCAGCTTCTCAGTTTTCTCAGCTTTTTTAAGCACACAGCACTTCAGGCTTCAAAGCAGCTTCCTCTAATTGCAGTAACTGTCTCCCATAACCTCTGAAGCAGATTGATTTATTGCTCAGATAAGCCTGGCGTCTGGCCCGCTTCGGCTGCACAGCTCTTGCCGGCCAGACCTCTGCATTCCAAACTCCACATTCCAATGCTCTGAGCAAAAGCAAAGATCAGCAGCGGTAAGAGAAAGCTTCAAAAAACTCCAGAGCATTCTTCAATGTGCTTAAATAAAGTCCACTCAGGATCTTAGCAGCTAAAAGCAGTTTTATTTACAGCAGACTATCCATTATCTATCACAGCGAACAGCATCGTGAAAACACGTCCACTCTCCTCAAAAGCGAAAGTAGAGAGAGACAAAGGCTGGAGACTCTCGGAAATGACAAAGAATCTCCCCCCTCCCAATTGTAGGCAGGGCGTACACTCTGAGCTGTTTAACCCTGTAAGCTCAGGTTCTCCTCACATCTCGTCCTCTGTCGTCCCCTTCTCCTTGTGCCCTCCATCTTTCCCAACATCAGGGTCTTTTCCAGGGAGTCTTCTCTTCTCATGAGGTGGCCAAAGTCTTGGAGCCTCAGCTTCAGGATCTGTCCTTCCAGTGAGCACTCAGGGCTGATTTCCTTCAGAATGGAGAGGTTTGATCTTCTTGCAGTCCATAGGACTCTCAAGAGTCTCCTCCAGCACCATAATTCAAAAGCATCAATTCTTTGACGATCAGCCTTCTTTATGGTCCAGCTCTCACTTCCATACATCACTACTGGGAAAACCATAGCTTTAACTATACAGACCTTTGTTGGCAAGGCGATGTCTCTGCTTTTTAAGATGCTGTGAAAATACATACTTGAGGCTTAAACCCCCCCCCCCCATCATACAAGTTCCACTAGCAGATCCCTACAAGGTGCCCTTAGCTCAATAATGTCTCAGCATATCTAATCTTTCTCTCCAAGCTCCCCAATTGGAGGCATCCATTGCACTGTCTGTCCCATCTGTACTGGATGGCTTTTGAGTACTGCAACCTGAACAAGTTGCGGGGGAGGGCAGGAGAGGGTCTTCTTTGCAATAGCCGCTAAGATGTGGAATTCTCTCCACATAGAGGTGGCCTCTTCGCTATAAAACTTTTCAGAAGTTGCACCTCTTTGACACCTGAGATGTGTGTTTTCAGAGCCTACCTTACCCCTGTGATTGTACTCTGTTGAAGCTGTTTTGCATTTTGAACTTTAAGTTGTTGTAATCCACCCTGGGACCAGCCGCCGCCACCACCACAACACAACATCTTCGCCTAACTGGACTCAGCACCAAAAGAGGAAACAAATCATGCCACTCCCAAATGCTAATCTAATTCATCCCAACAGTTTGAAGTTGGCAAAAAAAGAGAAGGGAACCTGTGGCCTGTCAAGGAATTGCCTTTCAAATATTCTTATTCAGCCCCTCTTAACAGGTAATAATAATAGTATTCTAATAATTTATTATTTATACCCCGCCCATCTGGCTGGGTTTCCCCAGCTACTCTGGACGGGTTCCAGCAGAATATTAAAATACAATGATTTGTCCAATATTAAAAACATCCCTAAACAAAAGTGACTAGCAAAACCCCACAATGCAAACTGGAGGGAGGGAAGGCATAGCAAGATGGGGGAGCTTGAGGGGAAGCAGAAGGCTGATAATACCATGCTTTGAACATCTTCCCATTGGCCGTCAGGCCCTGATGTGGTGGCCTCCTTAACCCTCTCCTTCTGAAAATCAATTACCCAAGTTTTCTTTTGGGGAGGGGTGAGGGGTGAGGGGTGAGGAGCATGCATGATATTGAAAGTCAAAGTCATAGCTGTCAACTTTTCCCTTTTCTTGCGAGGAATCCTATTCGGAATAAGGGAATTTCCCTTTAAAAAAGGGAAACGTTGACAGCTATGGTCAAAGTACACAGTGCAGCACATCTCCGCGTATGCTTATTGACTCTCCCAAAGAACACGAAAAGTGCTGATTGTACTAACTCGGTTGTCATCTTCAGTTCATTCTGTTTGTTTTAATGACAGACCACAAAAGCTACAAATTGGATAGTGTTCAGGTACTGCACTGTACTTGGTGTCCTCTCTCTGGTTCACCTTGTGTTCTTGTGCTGCGATGCAAAAATAGCTCTCCTTTGATGCAAAGTGCCAAGAATTTCTGCCACAGCACATTAGAAGCATCAGTGCAAGATGGGTGGGTTATAAACAACAAAATTATTATTATCATTATCACAGAGGCTTATAAATAGTAAAAGATTCAGCCGTTGCAATAACATAAAACCTTGGTAGCATAAAACCTCTCCCTGTCCTCTTTGAGATCCCAACCATGAAAATCTACTACTACATTGCTGTCCTTTCTGAGACGTTCTTTGTTTCTCAAGGTATTTTTATTTTTATTATTTATTGAATTTATTTACTGCCCTATACCCAGAGGTCTCAGGGAAGTTCACAGAATAAAATCAAAATATAGAACCACAAAATACCTAATCAAAATAAAAACAACAGCCCAATAACCCCTACCCCCCCAAAAAACCCACCACATTTTTAAAGGGCATAGGATGTCAAGGTATGCATACCATGATGTGTTGCAATTCAGCTGTTTCATGTAACAGCTTCCTTGGAAGTTATTTTGCTTTAGGGTGGCCAGGTTGAAACGCCACCTCCCCTATTGGTCTTTTAATATTGCTATTTTGGATGTGAGAGTTCTGTCCAGTTATCTGCAAGGCCAGTAAGACAGAGTTGTTCCGCCTGGCCTTTGGCTTGGAATCAACTTGATCCCCATCCCCTCTTTCCTTTTTCCTTTCTCCTTCTGTGATGGAACTCCTATTTGGGGACTATCCTGGCTTTTTTCTGGCCCACATAGGACCAGTCTGGATAGTTGGCCTTGGTGAAGATTTGAAGTTTTCATCCCCCAAAAGTTTTTGATTTGAGTTTCTACTGAAATGAGGCTGCATTTTAATGTTGTATTTTAATCTTGTTTTTAAATTGTGTTTTAATCAATTGTTTTTATACCTGGTGTTAGCCACCCTGAGCCTGGACTTGGCTGGGGAAGGTGGTGTATAAATAAAATTTATTACTACTACTACTACTATTTTGCATAGAGAGTGGGCTGTTTGTTCTTTGCAGAATGAAATTGGATGTTGGTTGTCATTGTTGTTGCTGCTGCTTTTTGTGTGTATGTGTATGGAAGAGGGAGAGGGGGAGGGAAAAGGGGAGAGACACCATGCTCTTGCTTCTTGATCTCTTGTTGGCATTTGATACATACGACCATAGAACCTTCCTAGACCAGGTCTGAGGAACATGAATATGGGAGACTGTATTATAGTGGTTCAAGGAGAAACCTTCACTTTATTTGGAGCCTGCTGAAAACATTCTTGTTTGGATAAATCTACCTGGATGCTTAGAAAGTTGAGGTGTTTTAGCATTTTAACTTCTGTATGTTTTAAAATATGGTTGTAAATTCTGTCCATAAGTCACTGTGGAGGCCTATTCTGGATCCACACATTCTTCTACTGTGGCGACATAGGTTTCCAGGTGGGAATTGATCACAGTGAGAGTTTGCCAAACATGCCTTCCTCTTAGCTTGTTTCTCCTTTTGTCCTGAGTTTGTGCTTCATTAAAGTCCACGATGCCTTTGGTAGAAGCCAGTCTCCAATTGAAGTGCTCACAGGCCAGTGATTCCCAGTTGTCGGTGTTTATATTACTTTTTTTTTTTTAGATTTTCCCTGAGAGTGTCTTTAAACCTCTTTTGTTGTCCACCAGAATTACACTTACCATTCTTAAGTTGGGAATAGAGTAGTTGCTTTGGAAGACGATAATCAGGCATCTGAACCACATGACCAATCCAACAAAGTTGATGTTGAAGAAACATTGCTTTGACACTAGTGATATTTGCTTCTTTCAGTACACTGGTGTTAGTTTGTCTGTCATCCCAAGTGACATGTAAAAAATTTCAGAGACGGAATCTTTTGAGGAGTTGGAGATTGTGTTTGCAGCTTAATTCATATATGGAAGTTATTTTGTGTGTGCAAAGGTGAATTTGTGTGTACCTCGAGTCTTCTCTTTTACAAAGGTCTTGCATGGGAGGGGGTGTTTTTCCTAGAAATGAATATTGTTGTTGTTTAGTTGTTTAGTTCCGACTCTTCATGACCCCATGGACCAGAGCACGCCAGGCACTCCTGTCTTCCACTGCCTCCCGCAGTTTGGTCAAACTCATGTTGGTAGCTTCGAGAACACTGTCCAACCATCTCGTCCTCTGTTGTCCCCTTCTCCTTGTGCCCTCAATCTTTTCCAACATCAGGGTCTTTTCCAGGGAGTCTTCTTTTCTCATGAGGTGGCCAAAGTATTGGATCCTCAGCTTCAGGATCTGCCCTTCCAGTGAGCACTCAGGGCTGATTTTCTTCAGAATGGATAGGTTTGATCTTCTTGTAGTCCATGGGACTCTCAAGAATCTCCTCCAGCACCATAATTCAAAAACATTGATTCTTCGCTGATCAGCTTTCTTTATGGTCCAGCTCTCACTTCCGAAGATATTAAAAAGGTGCACCCATGAATGAGTGGCTTACAATGCCTTTTCTCTTTCTGTTTGCAGGTCAAACCGGTTTTATAGAAACTCGTGAAGCGTGCAAAGCCGCTGAAGGTTGGTGCCAGGAAGGCCCATGCAGTATCGGACCCATGGAAATTGGAAAGTGTGACACATGGATCTTCTGCTGTTCAGGGTAAAGTTTCCCAGTTTGTTTGTTTGTTTTTTAAATCCACTCTGCCCCAATTAAACATGTGTTTGCATTTTCAAATTTTCAAATTTACATATACAGTACACTGGAACATCACAGGCCCCAGTAGTTTTGCTTCTGGAATACAGTGGTACTTCTGGATGTGAACGGGATATGTTCCGGAGCCCCGTTTGCATCCTGAATAGAATGTAAGATGTGACTGCATGTCTGCGCATGTGCGGGTCACATTTTGCTGCTTCTGTGCATGAGCGTGATGTAATTTTGAGTGTCTGCGCATGCGCGAGTGGCAAAAGACGGAAGTAACACACTCCTTTACTTCCAGGTTGCCGTGGAGCGTAACTTGAAAACGCTCAACCTGAAGCACATTCCACCCCTAGGTATGACTGTACACAGTTTGTTTTCTTCATAAGGAGCTGGTACCTGTTCGTTGGTGAAAACTAGAGAATGGCTCTGAAACCTGAGTACAGTGGTACCTCGGGTTAAGAACTTAATTCATTCTGGAGGTCCGTTCTTAACCTGAACTGTTCTTAACCTGAGGTACCACTTTAGCTAATGGGGCCTCCCGCTGCCACTGCCGTGCGATTTCTGTTCTCATCCTGAAGCAAAGTTCTTAACCCCAGGTACTATTTCTGGGTTAGCAGAGTCTGTAACCTGAAGCGTCTGTAACCTGAAGCATCTGTGACCCGAGATACCACTGTACAACAATGTGAAGCAGAAGAGTAACTTTTTTGGGGGAGTGCTTTGTCATACACAGACACTGAAAAATGGCGATTTGAAAATGCAAATACATGTTTAATTGGGGCAGAGTGCTGACAGAAAATCTGAAAGGGGATTTTGCTTAGTTGGGGTTCAATTCGGCAGCAGAGGAGGCTCTCAGGTAATGCAACCGGTGTGGTCACGCTGGGCACAGAGGTCATGGGGTGCCACAGCATACACTACCACTAATGCATCCAATAGAAGGTGAGAGTTGTGGGGGGTTCCCAGTTTTTGGCATCACACAGAGTGCCACTGAAATTTGATATGTCAAGGTCTTTTACTGCCTGCAGGTAAGAATGAGTTTTCTCAAGGCTCAGCTCTGGAACAATGAGGAAATCCCCCAGACCCATGAAAATTAATCAGTGCACATTACAGCCAAAAGATGGTTGAAGGAAAAGTTTGAGAGGCATCCATACTGCCTTCCCAGTCTCTTCTTCACTTCCTGGGTTATTGTTTTGGGGAAGAGAGGAGGCTGAAGGAGATAATGACATTCACCAGCTTGTGTTATGGTGATATCTGTAAGTTCTTTCATGCAGAAGTACTATTTTTGTGCTTGAAAATCTGCATGAATATTCTTCGGTAGACTGTGCTTTCTGTTTCTTGCAAATGCCATGCGAGGTATGTCCCTGAAAATAAAAATCTGCTATCTTCCTATAGGAACTACGGAAACTGAAGTTGGCACCTCATCAACTATTATGTTCTCATGTACATGATGATCCACTACTCTTTAGCCTTCAGAATATGTTACCATGGGACTGAGATCCTACATTGTTGATTGCAGGATTTGTTACACATCTTTGGAAAACCAGTGCATAATGTGTCAAATAAAGGAGATGATGTACCACTAAAAATTCCTGTGTGTGCATTCTGTTAAATGTGCATATTGTCTACAAGGAAAGTGGTTTTACTTTCAGTTCAGTGAGCTACTGGACTATGAAGTGATCTGCTGGCAGCCCTGCCAGAGAAAGAAAACCTTTCCAATTTTGGGAACACCTTTGATGCTCCATCTTGTATTCACCTTTGCCTGCTTCACAACTTTTACAGGCACAGAAGGGAGCCAATGGATAGTGCAGAGGCACTGCAGAGACATAACTAATCAACTCAGTGAGTGGACTTTAAATAAGTATTCTCCACCCCCCAAAAAAAAAATCAATTCACACACATTTTTACAATGCAGTTTCAAATCACGGTGTATTTATTTCTGTGGTCTATATAATGGGAGATTCAGGGTATGTATTTCTATTGATGTTCCCCTTTGATAAAGAGATTGTATATTAAGCAGAAGATGAACCCCAAACTTAGTACTGCCTGCAAAAGAAAGAAAGAAATGAGTCACTGAATCGCTCGTGCAACAATGTGTAATTTAACAACAAATTCATAGCACTGTTGATGCCCACCTTTAGAATTTTTCTCATTGATGCAATACTGCTTTTGGAGATCAAATAACAAAAAAAGTAATCAAAAGCTAAAGGTGCTGAAGAAATTGCATGCTTGTCCCCACCATAAGTTAGAAAGAGAACCCTGAAGGCAGAGGGAGGCAACAAGATGTCTTCAAAGACATCTGGTGAACTCATGTTTGCAACCAAGGGCTCTATACAAAGTCCTGCCCTGTGGCAAATGATCAGCAAGTTTCTCCTCCAGGAGAGAATGGCGAAATGGCTGTCGTCTCTTGCCCAGGATTCCAGCCTGGTAAGAAGATCGTGATTATATTGTTAGAATTCCTGCTCCATGATTGCAGTCATGGGGTTGTTGTCTTTCACATGACGGTGTACGTTTTGACTCCACAGAATGGGAAGTGACAGAGACAGGGTGTTTGTGTTACTGTGTTCAGTGAAGTGGGATTATTGTCCTTTGTTCATTCGCTTTGCTGTCTGATGCTAGAGAGATAGGGAGCCATGTTGCAGTGCTCTGTGTGTGTTTATATGTAAATAAAGTAGATTAGCAAAAATGCTGAGTTGCTCAGGTCTGTTACGCAAGCTGCGCAAACTCTGAGGCTCCCTAAGTGTGCCGATGTCTGTTGGCATCGCTCGCTGTGATGTTCAGGCTGAAGAAAGCTTTTGAAGCTCCTGAACAATCGACCAGGAGGGAGGGAACATGCCAGTCGGGCATGTGTCTCTACCAGGGTTCTACTCGAGTGTAGGGAGACCTCCTGACACATATCACTTGCCATCAGACTGAGGGACTCATATATATAATGTCCAGTAGCACCTTAGAGACCAACTAAGTTTGTTCTTGGTATAAGATTTCATGTGCATGAATACTTCTTCAGATACCCTTTCTCTGAACTGTTCATTTTCTGCTACTTGCTCAAAGATGAGGAGTCTTTTCTTTAAAAAGAAACAAAATGAAGGGACATGGGGTTGCAGCTGTTGTATATTCAGCATTTGTGCCTTACATCAAACATTCAGAGAATTCTGTTGAAGCATTTTGTGGGGATGTTTAGGATAATAGATAAGGATACATTTGTTAAGTGTTATCCTTCCTTCACTCACGCTAGGGTCCTCTCTTAAAGGGGTTATATAATGGGTGTCACTGGCCATACACTGTAAGGTTGTCAGTGAACTACCCTGCGTGCAGGGCTATGGGCTTGGCTGCCTGCTACATTTACGTCTCACAGAGCACCCCCATGTCCCATTTATCCTGATGTTCCCCAGTTCCCCCACTTGGGGGAGCTGGGAGGGATACATGCCCAAGGCCTAAGCCAAGGTCTTCCTACATTCGGAAGTCTAATAAAATTGTGGCCCAATTTTTAATTCCATAATGTTGTCAGAATCTTTTCTTATGATCCCTGGGGGCTGGGGCTGTCACGCCTGGTCAAGCAATCCCCTGAGCCTGAGCTCAGTCAGAGCAAGTAGCCTATCAAGCAGACAGAGGAAAAGGCAGCCAGCTATTTCCCTGTTCCAGGTTGTCAACGTGCTCATTGAGCCATATATGGCTGTGTCTTGCCCTGCTTTCTGTCTCTGTGTTTGGGGCAAATAATGGCAACCACATTTAAGGTTGGCTTAAGGGAATTTTGCCTACCTTAAGCAGCACGGACTTCCTCTGCTACACACCCCAATTTTCTTGTAATTATCAAGACAATGCCACACCAGGCAATGGGCCCCATTTATCTTGCATGAAATCATGTGATTTATCAAGCTAAAAGAAAGAAAGGAAAATTCGTGATCAAAACAGGCTCAAGTCAGGAAATGCTAGGCTTGCTAACTGCCTAGCTGTCTTCTGTTTAGCTCAACTGCTGATATATGACAAAACATATGATATATATTACTTGATTGTAATAACCTCGAACCAGTTTAGAAGAAAAGAAGAAGCTTTGCATCAAGATTATCAATAAAAGTAAGAGAAAACAAGTTAACCTAAAATGTATCAGTCAGATTGTTTCCCAGTTCTGCAGATACAAGATGAACTTTGTTGCTGGTGCACGCCTATAACATATAGAATGACTGAATAATTGAATATGAGATCAGAGCATATTGATAGTCTATATCTTTGAGATCACAGTCCATACCTAAGGGAAAGTTTGTCATCCTTCTAATCTTATGTTCAGTTTGTCATGTTTCTGCATGTTTGGGATACTTTTTTAAAAAAAACAAAGTAGTCAACAAAATTCACAAATGTTTTTGAGGTTAGCGGGAACTAACATTTCTCCTAATATGCACATATATTGAAATACTTTTGCCCAATATTCCAATTTTTGCAAAACATTTTCATATGTTATTTTCCCCGATGCATGCATTATAATGCAGACTTTCCAATAATGTGTAGTTTTGGGGTTGAAAGCACAAAGTCAACAAAAAGTTAAGAAACCCAACACAAAGCTAAGAAAGCCGAATTTTGTCATTTAGCCACATTTCAGATCACCTACTGTAGATGATGATATTGTCAGTGCTTTTCTTCTGGAGGGACCCAGGGGTATGCATACCCCTAAACATTTTGTAAGTTTGGCCTCATTGAGGGGCAGTATTTCAATATGAGTAGGAAAATGAGAGTACCCCTAAACATTTTTTTAAAGAAAAAAGCACTAAATATTGTTATAAACTTTGCATGATTGTGCTCAAAGATGGCCCAGCCATTAGGCAGGGTGAAGCTGCTGCTTCAGGCATCAGAACACCCTCCCCACCTCCAGGTCGCATGCCAATGGGTGCCCAGCCTGCTCCACCTCTGGCTTCAGTAGTGGAGAAGTGTGGCTGACATTGGCACCAATTTTGGGCAAGATCACATCCATTATAGGCCAAATTTCACGTGTGTTGTCATTTCTTTGTCAGTGGTGGGTGTGGCAGGGCATGTGGTGGTAGTGGCAACAGCAGTGGCAGGGCAAAGCAGCACTTCCTGTTTCGCCTTAAGCAGCAAAACCTGATGTGCTACCCCTTTTTGGTACTTTACATGTGAATTTATGCATCCAGCACAGTTGACCTGCCAGACTTACCTGCTTTACTTTCACATATGTTGTATTTGCCATCTGAAAGGACAAGCATTTCCCTTCACAGAGTACAGGAGCTCTGCATGAACTCACGCCACTCTCAAATGCAGAGCCATCAACCACAACTCCTTGGAACATGAACATGCTTAGCTTGATGGCCCTGCAAGGATCATTGTGGCAAATTCTGCTTACCTTTTACAACACATCTTCCCTTCAGAACATGATCCAAGGTTCAGCGCATACAATGGACAGTGTTTTTGACAGTCAGTATTCTTAATATATAAACATGAGATCTCATCAAGGTCCCTTAGAGCAGAAAGCCCTAAAGAAGAAAAGAAAGAAAGAAAGAAAGAAAGAAAGAAAGAAAGAAAGAAAGAAAGAAAGAAAGAGATGAATATGAGAGCTGAGATTTCAGTATTTCCCAAAAGTTTCCAACTCTTCTTAGCATCATAATCCATATGCAACACATGACCTGGTTCCTCATTTGATGCCAGATAGAGCTTGAAAAATGGCACAGCAGACAGCAGTTTTATCAGCTGTAAGCTTTCTGCATCATTTTACCAATCAACGTTATCGTCACCGACACCATCATCATTTAATACCTGGTCTTTTCCATATAGATTCAGTGTTGGAAAAGACCACCTCTATAGAAAAGAATGTAAGTTGTTTTTATATGCAACAACAGCAGCAAGAATATTATTGGCACAAAAATGGAAGCAAGAAGAATTACCGACGAAAGAAGAATGGAGGATGAAATTAATGGACTATGCAGAACTAGATAAACTAACAGGAAGGTTTCGAAATCTGTGGGACCAGAAATTCACAGAAGACTGGCGTAAATTTGCAGACTATTTGAAAAGTAATTGTGATGATCAGACTACGTTTGTAGGTTTGCAAGAAGTTTTGTGAGGAGAATTATTGGAACTATTGCAAAAATGGATAAAGGGGAGGATGGTTAGTTATGATAATTAAAGGCAATATGAACTTAAGAAATGCATAAGAAGTGGCTAAAACGGTGGATCATCAGAGGTGCTGATGGAAGTCCCAAAAAAGGAAGAAAAAAAGATTGTATAAGTGGTGAAATTTTGTGGTATGTACTATAATTTATATGTTAAAATTAATAATAAATATTATTAAAAAAGAAGAGGAAAAGGCCACCTCTTACTGCAGAATCTCCATCAGTGTATAAACACGCACTTGGCTGACAGAAGGTGAGATTAGGAATGGAAGAGAAATGTGCTTAATACACATTTCAATACAAATCAATTTATGTATGCTGTTTCCCAATCTCAACAGCCTAGGAAGGTGGTTGGCCAGTGGAGTGGTGGTGATGCAGCAGCAGTGAATGAGAAAGAGCAACTTTAGCATACCACAACAGAAGGCTTCAACACCTTCCCTTTCCCCTGGACTATGTAAAATTTTCCACCCACATTCCGATATAGACAAAATCTTCACACCAAATGCACCCTCTGGATGAGATTGCAAAGGGTTGAATATGTGCTAGCATTACTACCAATCCTCCTCATCACCACTATTATACCATCTCCTTTATAAATTGTTTCCCTTAAAACATCTCCAGGTGATTTAAGATTAAAAGCACATACAAAAATAATCTTAAATCCAGTACAAATGTAGACTGGGATAAAAATATCCACTTAAGAGAGTTATGGAAAAAGGAAACACAGATTGCAATATAGTTGATGCCTAAGGTAAAAATATGCTTTTATATGCATTTTGGTACTCTCTTTTTTTAGCTAAGAACTGCATTGCAATGTTCAGAGAAATGCAAAATCTAAAGGATAAAATTAGTTCAGGAGGTATAGATCAGGTCAATTCATGTCAGAATCTTCAACAAATGATTTTTCTTAGCATCTCTAAAATAGTTGTGATAAATGGCAAAGGGAGTGGTTGGCTGGCAGGTCGTCTAGAAAACTAGTGTTTTCTGTTGGGTCTCCGGCTTCAGCTAGCTTGCTATGCAAACATTCTAGAGAGATGCCTTGCCCTGCTAATTAATAAGGTGAATACATATATATATATAACATACCTGGAGAAGTCAACAGTGTCCGTAAAAGAAAAAGAGGAATAACCCAAAAGACTTTCATGGTTGTTTTACTGAGAATTCAACCACTGTGGCAAACAGGGTTATTTGCTGAATCTAATCAAAAATTAAATAAAATACTTGCTATCTTCCTGGGGGAGGGGGAATGCCTAGACACAAATAAATGCTGTGTGTGTGTGTGTGTGTGTGTGTGTGTGTGTCTGTGTGTGTGTTTGCTTAGGGTAGAGAGAATTGTTCAGAAACTGTCTTTGTGGGACTTCAGACAGAGATTTTAATGGCACACAGTGGAAAGCAATGACGGACAGACAGCAAGGATAATATTGAGTACAGATTATTCGCTTGGACAACTTTTGTCACAGGACGTTCAACAGTGAGACGGAATGAGGTGGGTAGTGCCTGATGTTGGACTTCATGGACATCTTTGATGCCTACAGAACGTTCAAAAATACAAAATGTACGCTCCGTCAGGACAGCTGCAAACAAGTTATCCCAAAATAGGTCTCTGTGAATTCAGGGGAGGGGGCTAATCCCTACCGAGTGCTTTTCATCTCAGAGGCTCATGTAAACACATGGAACACAGCCATGTTATTGGGACATAGAGCATATGAAACTTGTGTTTTATCTCAACAAATAGCTCTCCCTCCCCCAAATGCCTATAGCACATGTGAACATAAGAATGGCTCTGTTGGATGAGGCTAGTGGGCCATCTAGTCAGGTATCCTGTTCTCCCTGTGGCTAACCAAGTGTCTATGGGAAGCTCACAAGCAGTGGCGTAGAATGGGGAGTGGGCACAGGAGCAGTAGCCTTGAGCGCAAAATTGTGAGGGGCACAAAATTCCAACACCCGGTACTGCCTCAATACAGCCGTGTGCTTCTTTTGCTGGGCTCTGTTGAAAATGGCTTCTCTATGCAAACCAGGAAGTGGCCTTTCCAGACAATGGAATAATTCTTCTCATTTCTGTAGCTGTGATTTCTTGGGTAAAGCGGGTGCCGTTAGGCAGTTGAATATGTATGCATACTCTGTCCATTTCTCTCTCTCTCATTCCTACTCCCTGTGGCCCTGGACACTTGCAACCCATGCTATACCACTGCTCAAAAGCAGGGATACAGGGAAATGTTGTAGGGGTAGTTTAGCTGCTGGTGTTTGATGCTGGAGGAAGATGTTTAGCCATAGCCAGGTGATGTGTTCCATATCTGATCCATTGTTAGTACCATCTCAAGGGGGGGGGGTCCCATTTTTATTTTGATCATTGTCCTTTATTGTTTTAAAGCTTTGCAGCTGCACTCACAAAACAAGTTCCAGGACTTTATTGAGACACAATAAAATATACTCATCCCATACATAGGAAGAAGAGGAAGAGTTTGGATTTGATATCCCTCTTTATCACTACCCGAAGGAGTCTCAAAGTGGCTAACATTCTCCTTTCCCTTCCTCCCCCACAACAAACACTCTGCGAGGTGAGTGGGGCTGAGAGACTTCAGAGAAGTGTGACTAGCCCAAGGTCACCCAGCAGCTGCATGTGGAGGAGGGGAGACGTGAACCCGGTTCCCCAGATTACGAATCTACCACTCTTAACAACTACACCACACATAGGGTGGACTATTCTTTTCTTGCAAGCTTTCTTCTTCTTTGCAATGGTAATTTCTAGATAGTATTGTGCATGGGTGCATTCAACACTGTTGACCTGCAAAATCAAGTGGTGATATGTGTTCCGTATCTCCAAACATCTAAATAATGTCACTTTAGATAACCACCCAATGAAGTAGATGCACAAACTTTTCAGCAAAGCAATTTCACATCAAAATCGTTTATTGGTTGGTTGATTGTGTCAGTAATGAAATGGATAACTGAAGATATGAATTCCTGGTGGCAAGATTCCTTGGGAGTCCAAGCAAATTGATGTAGAGTACATGAATCAGAGAAGGCTCTAGACACACACACACACCTCGAGATATTCAGGTCTCCATTTGCTTCAAAATATGATTTGACCAAATGGGACAAATTCTTCTAAGCCATAGCGTGGCTGAGTCTCATCTTTGCTGTTTCTTTTACACTATTTTGATCCCAGGTGGTTTGCTGTCTCTTTTATTCTTCATCAAAACCTGCTGATGTCACCCATAATTCTCTTTATTGAGACTTTTCCGACTTCAGCACTGGAGTCCTAATAAACTCTGCTGTTGACTGGTTACACCCACAGCATTCTGGTCACCCTATTAAAGAATATAATGGGTTAGGTGAGGCTGGCCAGGAGGGGAAATTTGACTCATTTTCCATTTAAAGGTATAATGATCCAATCCACACTTTCTGAAGTGATGTAAGAAATGAAACACCACCTTTGCTTGAAATTTTTTGAATTTTCTGATGCAGTTTTTCAGCCAAATATGGTTTACAAAAATGTATGTATTGGAGAAAAGTGTGCATGAATATGCATATTTTAGTGAAAATAGCATGCATATTAGGAGAAACTGCTTGCAAAAATGTATGCTTTAGGCAAAGATGCATATAAAACGTGTTTACTAGAAAAGATTTGCACTAAAATGTTGAAGAATCTGTCTATAACGGCTTCTCTTCATTTCTGGTTTTCCCCATCTTAAATTCAGGTCACCTCATTCCTACATCCATTTGTAATGTCTCCCCCTCTCAATATATGTTCTTATTTTTATTTTGGTATTTGCATTTGTCTGATATACATATTTTTGCAAGCAATTTTTCCTATTGCAATGTAGGAAATCCATGTATCATGGATTCTTTAGTTGAGATTCCTGCATTGCAGGGAATTGGGCTAGAAAATGGTTGAAAATGTATATTGAAGCAAATACTTTGTCACAAAATACACCAGAGATGGGGAACCCTCAGGCCCAGGATCCAAATGCAGCCCTCTAGGAATAATAATCTGTTCCATCATCCTTTGCCTCTGATCATACCCATGTTTGCTTCTGGACTCCATTGGCTAGTAGCCCCTGGAAGTTTGTCCAGAAAGGAAAACAGCCAGCCCTTTGACTAGAACTAGGTTCACCACCATAAACTATCTAAATAAAGTACATTTTATGCTAAAATACACATCGTTGAATGCACTTTGGTGCATTTTTTGAATCAATAAATCCATAATAAAATTCAGAGGAGTGGAAAATCTGGAGAGAAAAAATATCACTATAATTGCATTCCAATCTGTGAGAAGCAAACAAAAACTTTTCACTTAAAAAATGCAAAATGAAGGAAATTATTCTGTGCCATAGTAATCAGAATTAGGAAACAGTACAATCTAGGACTCAGCACTCAGGGCTGATTTCCTTAAGAATGAATAGGTTTGATCTTCTTGCAGTCTATGGGACTCTCAAAAGTCTCCTCCAGCACCATAATTCAAAAGCATCCATTCTCCGGCGATCAGCCTTATTTATGGTCCAGCTCTCACTTGGCTGCATCTTAAAAAGCAGAGACATCACTTTGCCAACAAAGGTCCGTATAGTTAAAGCTATAGTTATGGTTTCCCCAGTAGAGATGTATGGAAGTGATAGATGGACCATAAAGAAGACTGATCATCAAAGAATGGATGCTTTTGAATGATGGTGCTGGAGGAGACTCTTGAGAGTCCCATGGACTGCAAGAAGATCAAACCTATTCATTCTTAAGGAAATCAGCCCTGAGTGCTCACTGGAAGGACAGATCCTGAAGCTGAGGCTCCAATACTTTGGCCACCTCATTGGAAAAGACCCTGGTTTGGGAAGGCTTGAGGGCACAAGGAGAAGGGGACGACAGAGGACGAGATGGTGGGACAGTGTTCTTGAAGCTACTAACATGAGTTTGACCAAACTGCAGGAGGCAGTGGAAGACAGGAGTGCCTGGCGTGCTCTGGTCCATGGGGTCACAAAGAGTCGGGCACGACTAAATGACTAAACAACAATCTAGAAAGAGCCCTGCTGGATAAGTAGACACTTGATAACCTTACCCTCCATGAATTTGTCTATGCCATCTGTGTTGGTGGCCACCACTGCCTCTCCTGGCAATGTACTTAGATGGGAGTTGGAAAGGATAGTTATGAACATTTCTCTGGACTTACCCTGGAGAGATTGGCCTACTTTCCTGGAATGGACTTCACACAGCATGGGCTTCCTCTGCCACATATTCCAAACTGAAAGTGCTTGAGAGGGCAGTACCACATTGAGCAAAAACCTTTACCAAATCCACACAGCCACATATTTGTTACAATGCTGAAGAAAGAAAGAAAGAAAGAAAGAAAGAAAGAAAGAAAGAAAGAAAGAAAGAAAGAAAGAAAATCAGAATGATGGCCTGTGTGAGCTATATTATCCATGAACATATCAAGGGGGAAATAGGCTGTTGAAAATATTCTTGGGCATTAAACTCTTGTTAATAATAATAATAATAATAAATAACAATTTATTATTTATACCCCACCCATCTGGCCGGGTCTCCACAGCCACTCTGGGTGGGTTTCAACAAGATATTCAAAACACAATAAAACATCTATTGACTCATTACGTTGAGCAGAATGTGTATGATAACTGGCCAGACGAAGGGCGTGGCAAATACTCCAAGCAAAAACACCTGAGAATTATAAGCTTCAAGCGTGACAATCATTCAGGAGTGGAGGCCAGAGACATGACTGTAACACTGCCCTTGAACATTCCAAGTACAAAAGTGTAGGGCTCTGCCTAGCCCCGCTTCCTTGGTTCCAGTCCTGAATCAAATTGGGAGTCAGGTTAATGCTTAATTAGGGCTTTTAAAAGCTGCTGGATTATGCAGATTCATGGAGGAAAGGGCTGCCAAAGGCTACTAGCCATAAAGGCTGTGCTCTGCCTGCAAAGTTGGAGGAGGAAGCAATGCTTCTGGTTTCTGGAAATCACTCGAGGGGAGAGTGCTCCTGCAGCAGCATAGGAAGGGGCATGCGGTGGTTGAGGGAGTTATTTTTTAAAAAAACACATAATCTGGCCATTTTGTCACCCCCTCAGTGATGACACCCGGGTCTTCACTGGCTGCTTCCTATGCCACTGGGGTGAAGACACTCCCAGATCACTGTGTCAGGCAGCCCAGTATGGTCTGGGGCAGTTAGTGTCAGGAGCTTGTCTTACACTTGAGTAAGACCCTGGCACAGACACATGCCCGACTGACATGTTCTCTCCCTCCTGGTCAATCATTCAGGAGCTTCATTAGCTTTCTTTAGCCTGGACATCACAGCGACTGATGCCAACAGACACCGGCACACTTAGGGATCCGCAGAGTTTGCACAGCTTGCGTAACAGACCTCAGCAACTCAGCATTTTGGCTAATCTACACACGGAGCACTGCAACATGGCTCCCTCTCTCTCTAGCATCAGACAGCAAAGAGAAAGAACAAAGGACAATAGTCCCACTTCACTGAACACAGTAACACAAACACCCTGTCTCTGTCACTTCCCATTCTGTGGAGTCAGAACATACACCATCATGTGAAAGACAACAACCCCATGACTGCAATCACGGAGCAGGAATTCTAACGGTCAGGGAATCAGGAAGGAAGGCTGCAAGAGTCTGTTTCACCAGCCTGTTCCCTTCAGGGAATGTGCTAGGGAAGCAGATCCCAGGAAGATTGGAATCCCCTTGCAAACCAGCACCCTGCAGGCTCAAACCCTCCACTCACCAGCTCGTGAATGCACTTGCAAAGCAACACTCTGCAGGTTTAGACACATGCGGACATGGGAGGCAATTCGGCCTAGAAAGTATTGCAGGCTGATTGCATCAGCCAGTTGCATCAGCTAGCAAACTCAAGCCTGCAGACTCACTATCTCACACAGCATTCTGTGAATCCCGACAGCGTCTGCCCACCGCCTCAGTCACCCTACAGCTGAGGGGGAGGCGGTGGAGAGGCTCCATGCAGCGTGCCCTGCCTTGGCTCACCCTGTCCCCATGGGCAGTTTACCGCGCCCCCATGAGCAGCTCGTTCCACCCCCGGCTGCAAGGCTTGTGTGCAGGGCACCCAAGCGGCTAGCTATGCCACTGCTTCACTCAATTTGGCTGAAACCCAAATCTGCCCGATTCTCTCCAGACCAAATCTAGGACAGATCCCTATAAAAGGGGAGTGTTTTAAAACTTGGGGGCAGGTGAGATTGGACCGACAATGGCCACAAATGTTATATAGACCCACAAACACCAATCACTCTCCAAATCTTAGAGCCGATTTTTTTCCCTACAGGGGGAAATTAAAGAGTTCAGCTATGTTCAAAAAGGCAATCATCACAGGGAAGCACGACATGGACATAGCTGGAAATATATGGCTGTTAACAAGAATAGTGGCAAGCATTTCCAAACCTGCAAGAATAATATTGAAGAGTTGTCTACCTTGTGCAGCAAACTGCACGTTTGCCGCATGGTGCAGTAGTCCTAGAAAGAAAAGGGCACGTATGCTTGGAGCACAATCCTTTGTCGAGCCAACACATGAGTAGGTCACGTGAGAGGTTTGGATCAAATGGGTTATCTATGCAAGTTGCCAATGCAGAAAGAGAGAGGGAGAGAGGAAAGGAGAAGAAGAAGTTGTTAATGACCATGTAAAAAATAATAATGATGTGGTGATTGTAATTTGGGATTTCATCATTTGGGATTTCGTCCTTACAAAACAGCGCTACATTAATCAATATTTCACACATCAAAGACGACCAGCAATATTCAGTTTCATTCAGGGCTCCATGGTAACTCAGCCCAGCAGGAACCTCAGTTCAAGCAGCCAGACATTTCAGGTGCTGTATGGGCTCCTCCTATCCCTCCCCCCTGCTGACATGCAATATCATATTTTAAGGGGGAATATGCAATGTATCTTAGAATGTATGCATGCAGCACACACCAGGGTTTTGCAACATAGGAGGTTAACAAGGAAGTACCCCCCCCCACCAAACTTCTATATACTTCTGGGCAATTCTTATTGGCTTGCTGGGAGTGGCATGGGCCATATTTTTGGTTTGGCATTTAGTATCCTCATGAGAGGAAGTACATAAGTGTTTGGTGCATTGAGGCATTATTGAGGAGCACTGAGACATTATTGCATTAAAAGCCATTTGTCACAGCCTTATGCACAGTGGGTCGGGGGGGCACATTCTTGTGAATGCTGGATAGCAGTTCCAGGGTTCACATGCTGAGTTCATGTACCCAAAGCTCACTTAGGAAGGAGGAAATAAAATTCTCCCAAACCTTGGCTGGGGAGACTATGGACTTACCTTTCCTGTGCACTGTCCATGCATAATTTGTGCTTTAAGGCTCTACGTCCAAGCACCCTTTCTTTTTTCTTTTCCCCAGTCCAGAACTTTCCCCATGAAAGCTCTTTCTTTACCCCTGAATCAGAGCCAACAGCAATCCACAGAAAACCTGAATTGCCATTTGTTGCACTTCGACTTTAAAGAGCGGGTTTTCGTGGGGGGATCTCCAGAGCAAAAAGATGAAGCACTCGGACACAGAACTTTAATGCATGGATTTGTGCCTGGAACATGCAGGACAAAAAAGTTAATTGTGGCTAAGCCCTAAGACAGCAGCTATTAACATGCCCAGGGGAACGAAAGGTCGTTTCCATATCAGAATAAGACAAAACGCTTTCCAAATTTGGCATGCAGATGCCGTATTTCTTATATTCATAAATATGGCCTTTCAACCGTTACTTTGCATCATGAATCTTCCTTGCAGGTGTGGAGGCAAATGGCAACCTGCTACACCAGTATTGCTAGACAACTGGATTAATTGGCCTTAATACTTTATTGTTGTTGGCACCCGTCTGTCTCAAGAGGCAATGAAATACGCCTCTGGGGGTGAAGACAAACCACTGGAGAATCACAGCGCCTGCTGTGGCTGCAGAGACTGGTAACTTGTAACTGCTGCCTCCCTCTTTTACTTATTTCAGCCATATTAACATTAATAACTACAAAAAGAAACAGAAGCACACACCTTACCTTCAGCAGCCAGATTCATCCATGAAAGAGCAAATATGAGAAGTCGAAAGACTCCCATGGGCCCAACACTCACAGGGCACAGTGGCCACCAATGGCCATCGTCCTGCAAAAAGCAATAATATGCCAAGAAGAAACCGGAAATTGTGAACTGGAGAGAAGTTTGCCTTTAAACGCAAACCGAATAAATTTTCTCCCTCTTCTTTAATTTGGGACCTAATAATAATAATAATAATAATAATAATAATAATAATTTTATTTGTATCCCACCCTCCCCCGCCAAGGCCAGGCTCAGAGCGGCTAACATCATAGAAACAACACAATATGCATAAAAACAGACATCAGTTAACTAAAATACAGTGGTACTTCGGGTTACATACGCTTCAGGTTACAGACTCCGCTAACCCAGAAATATTACCTCAGGTTAAGAACTTTGCTTCAGGATGAGAACAGAACTCGTGCAGCGGCGGTGTGGCGGCAGCAGGAGGCCCCATTAGCTTAAGTGGTGCTTCAGGTTAAGAACAGTTTCAGGTTAAGAATAGACCTCCAGAACGAATTAAGTACTTAATCTGAGGTACCACTGTACATCTTAAAATTAATTCAGACAAGTTAATATCTGGGCAGGTGGCAATTTTCAGGTTGGAATTGAGAGTGGTTAATATTTGACAGGACCAACTATTTCCACTGATCATACAAGGACCTGTGAGTGTGTTGGGGGCCTCCTTCGGGCTTGTTTTATACAAAGGAATGTAAGTCAAACTGCATCCTGCCCAAAGGGGGGGGGGGCACAGAAAGCTGCCTTATACCAGCTCAGACCATTGGTCCTGCTAACTCCATGTTGTCTACACCGACTGGGAGTGACATGCCAGGATTTCAGATGGAGAGCATTTCAAACTAAACCAGGGACTTTCTGTAAGCCAAGCAGACTCTGTCATTGATCTGTGGTCCTTCCCATATGTGTTCTCTCTGATCACCATTAATATTCCCAGGTACCAAAGTTCATCCACCCAGCACCACCACATTCCTCCTTTCCTGGGTGATTCTGCTTCCTGCCTAATGTCACCTGTGAAGATGGAAAGGATGTTTTTTTGCCCCCTTGCTATCTTGCATACTCTTAGGTTGTGCGTCTACGACCTTCTTTCCTTCATTAGTTCCACCGGCCACTGTCAGGAAGCCCAGCTTAGGTAGGCAGCATGGAACGGTGTGTGTGTGTGTGTGTGTGTGTGTGTGTGTGTGCAGTGCTGGATTTACGTATAAGCTAAACAAGCTATAGTTTAGGGCCCCACTCTCTTGGGCCCCCCCAAAAAATTTAAAGGTGGGGAAAACTGGATGTGCATTTCCAAAATATAAGATAAAAAACAGATGAAATAAAACCTACATACAGCAACAGTGTTTTGTGTTGTGTAGGCTCCTATGATGTAAGTAATGGGCCTTGCCTGCTAGCCTGCTCCCTAAAATATCACGGGTTTGCTCCTTTCTATATATAGGGTGCCTTCATTCTGCATAGACTGGTTGCATGGCAACATGTGCAAATGGCTTTAGATACTTATTAGGTCCATAAATGACCATATAGCATATATTCAACACAAAAAACAGTGACAATTTGTTGTTGACAAAGGACAGCTGGACATATAAAGGGCCCCATTATCTTCAGTAACTTAGGGCCTTATCAAACCTAAATTCAGTCGTGTGTGTGTGTGTGTGTGTGTGTGTACGAATAATTGAGGAGGTCTACTTTGAGGTGCAGGTGGGGAGTTGTGTTCCTCACTTGTCTGGCTTAAAATTCAACCCAGATAAGAATTTAGGTGTCACCATCTTCTCCTGGTGATTTGAGTAAATAATTTCTGGTCTCCCCACCCCCAAGACTTGTGTTTCTGAACTAGGAAATCTCAGCAGCATCGCAGCTCACCTCCTGCAGTTCAAGTTCTGAGATGAAAAAAATATCTGAATCAAAAATTTGTACCTATATTGTATTTGTAGAGGTGCCTTTAATAAAAATAAAAATCAAACAAACAAACAAACATTTGACTCTGTTCCAGTAGCTCAGGAATTAAATGGGGTGGGGGTGATGAAGATGGAATGTCTTACGTGAAGACCATTCTCTCTCTCATGCTGCTCTGATGTCACAAAGTAGAATCCTGTTTCTTGGCTACCTGGATGATTTGTCATGCGGACTGAGTGTGGCCTAGCTTGGTGAGAAAATGGATTCCTCTGAATTTGTGATTTGGTTGAATCTGGTGCGCAGCCTTAACTTCTCCCCTCTCCAGTTCTTGTCAGGCAGTGAGGGGGGCAAGTGTTTAAAAGCGCTTCTATTACTTCTCCAGGAATAAGTATGGTGTAAGTGAAAATGATATGAATTGTAGAGTTTTGTATTATTATTTTTAACGCATGCCCATTTCCCCTCATTTTCAGCTTATTTCCAAGGTTTGCTTTCCTTTTGTGGAGTATAAGATGCACTAGTCGTTTATATCATTTATATTTACAGTGGTACCTCGGGTTAAGTACTTAATTCGTTCCAGAGGTCAG
Source organism: Podarcis pityusensis (assembly GCF_964106645.2). Classification (NCBI taxonomy): domain Eukaryota; kingdom Metazoa; phylum Chordata; class Lepidosauria; order Squamata; family Lacertidae; genus Podarcis; species Podarcis pityusensis. The sequence continues at coordinate 116,082,813 of NC_138026.1, forward strand.
TTCTTAACCTGAAACTGTTCTTAACCTGAAGCACCACTTTAACTAATGGGGCCTCCTGCTGCTGCCACGCCACCGGAGCACGATTTCTGTTCTCATCCTGAAGCAAAGTTCTTAACCTGAGGTACTATTTCTGGGTTAGCGGAGAATGTAACCTGAAACGTATGTAACCTGAAGCATATGTAACCCGAGGTACCACTGTACTGTCCTACAAAATGTAATTAACCATTTATCCCCTGTGGTGTTTGTTTTGTTGTTTTCAGAAGTTATGTGCAAAATTAATAAAGAGTATTTAGTTATTATTATTATTTTCTAAAGTACTGCCCATATTTTGACTGATAAATTAGGGTTGCCATATCTCGAAGAGCAAAAAGGAGGACAGCCCAAGCTGCTGCCAGCCTGAGCTGGTGAAAGAGGCATGCAGGTGTGTGGGGCCACTGCCACCTTGCTTGTGCACCTCTTTCCTCGGCTCAAGCCATAGCTGTCAACTTACAGTTTTGAAAATAAGGGACCAGCAGCCTAAAAAATAAGGGATCAGCAGCCAAAATAAGGGATTCTCCAGGCACAGGTATGATCAACTTCTGAGCCCCTCTGAGCCAAAGGCAGAAAGCCCATCCAGCAGCCAAACAAGGCCTCAAGCGGTGGTTCCCACAGCGCAGCAACCTGGCAAAGGGGATGCAGCAAGGAAAACCACCGTCACCTCTCCGCTGGGAAGTGCATCATCAATTGACATCATCAATAAGGGACAGCAGCGGGACACGGCTCTGGGATAAGGGACTTTCCCGCCAAATAAGGGATGATTGACAGCTATGGCTCAGGCTGGCAGCAGCTGAGATGTGCAGAGCAGCCTGCGCCCAAGCCACCCACCCCCAAAACCTGGACATTTCCTCTAAGATGTACAAATCCATGTGGATGGGCATGTTGCCCCTCCTCCAAAAGGAGATGTCCAGGTTTTTCCGAACATATGCCAACCCAATGACAAATGGGGTCGTTCAGGTACGTACAATAAACCACTATCTTGTTTCTTCAGGGTCTTATTTCTGCAACTACTTGAGTTTGCTATTTGTGGAAATGAAGATTCAAAGGATATTTCTGCACCACTCATTTATATAATATGTCATGTAAATCCTTTACACCAGGCATAGCCTGTTAATCAAAGGAGATCTTGCCTGGGAGAGCTAAAACCATCCATGAGAGGACAGAAAAGAGAAGCCAATAGACTTTCATTGTTACTTTTACTGAGAATTCAACCACTGCAATGACTGGGATTGCTATGGTGCTTTTAATCACAGGAACAAAATATTTATATGGCTTTCCAAAATAGTAATCCACAGACCGTTGCTTTTAATGGTTTCGAATATGAATCAGAACTACTTGCTGTGTTCCTTATGGAGCAAAAATTATATACACTGATTTGACCCCACCCCCATTTTTACTGCAGTTAATAAAGATGTTAGTGGTCACACAAACTGCTTTGCCATTGCAATGGGGGGGGGGTGTCCAGGGCCACACAATATCAACCTCAGACTGTGGAAGCAGAGCATTGCATCACACCAAACACTAAACAACCAAACAATAAATAATAGGAGAAATAAATGTTGACATACCAATATAAATCAAGGCATCCATATTTCCTGAGCTGATGTGGTGATATTGTGCATTGATTTCTGAAGCATGGGAAATAAAATCCCGCCAGATGACATAATAGAATTGTGGATCCTTCATCGCCTTGGAAACACACATATGCATGACACATATTTTCTCCCACAATAGGCCAAAGGTCCATATGTTCTTATGTCACAAAAACAAATGTAGATTTTCAAGGTTTCCCATTGCTGGGGCTGTTGAAATCCTAGCTGCAGCAAACATCCATATTGAAAGATTTTCAGAGAGATGAGTTTTCATGTTGTTCATCCTCATATTCTGGAATGACAGTTGTGTGAAAGCCAGACATCTTAAACTGTTGATTTTTTTGTGCATTGGGTAATTCTGAAAGACACATAGTCACCACCTGAGATGTGGAGAAGTGGGTGGTGCAGGACGAACTGAACACAATCTCAGAAGCTTAGATAGGTATGCATACAGAGAAACATAGTGTTCTTTTCTTTGATGTTGCCTGAGAAAAGAATAGGGCTTCACTCGCACTCCTCTCTCCCCATTAAGGCTGGGCAATATCTGATTTTCAGCATCACAATATATCATCAGCTAAACATTGTGGTATATCTATATATCATGATGTCCGAAATAAGGATTAAATTATGTAGAGGCAAACATCTAGGGCTGGGCAATATCTGGTTTTCAACAGTGTGATATATCACCACCTAAACAACAATTTATCACACTGTCTGATATATCATCATATATCACAAAATATCACGATATATCAGGCTGTATGAAATAAGGATGGAGCTATGTAGAGGCATTGCCTGGCTTCATGGTTTCCCCTGCATTGTGATTTTTGCACAATGCACAGAGATACACCATGATTCGTGATATATTGCCAGGTCAAAAATTATGAAAACGATATCACAACATAAACTTCAAACTGGTTTTGTATAATATGTTGATATATCATCCAGCCCTACATACCATCACTTCTTGCTACATGGATTCCAGTGCAGATGGCAACAGGAGCATTGCAGATCTACTTACTGATGAGAAAAGAAGCCTGCTGGATCAGGTTAATGGTCTAGCATTCTGTTCTCATAGTTGACAACAAGATGCATGCAACTCCCAAACAGGACCTTTGTACAACTGTACTCTCCCTTCCTGTGGTTTCCAGTGGAGGGGGTGAATAGGCAAACAGTGTTCCATGGGGGTGCCATTTTGCTGCCCCCACATGCATCCTGCCTGTGGCAGTTCCCTCAGTTTGCTTAATGGAAGGGCTAGCCCCTGAATTGGAAACTGGAAAGAGAGAAAGCATGGAATAGGAATAAATGGGTAATACCCATAGTAGATAGGGACGCGGGTGGCGCTGTGGTCTAAAGCACTGAGCCTTTTGGGCTTGCCGATCAGAAGGTTGGTGGTTTGAATCCCCATGATGGGGTGAGCTCCCGTTGCTCAGTCCCAGCTCCTGCCAACCTAGCAGTTTGAAAGCATGCCAAAAAAGTGCGAGTAGATAAATAGGTACCACTCCGGCGGGAAGGTAAATGGTGTTTCTGTGCGCTGCTCTGATTTTGCCATAAGCAGCTTAGTCATGCTGGCCACATGACCCAGAAAAACTGTCTGTGGACAAATGCCGGCTCCCTCGGTCAGTAAAGCCAGATGAGTGCTGCAATCCCAGAGTCATCTGTGGACTGGACTTATCTGTCAGGGGTCCTTTACCTTTACCATTTTACCTATAGTAGATAGTTGTACAAGCAAGAAGTTTGGTGTCCCAACGCTTGGTATTAGGACAGGCACTTTTTTAACTTGATCTGGAGTTTAGGGATATAGCAGCCTTTGTGCGGGTATGAACTTTTAGGACTTGTCATTTCTTTGATGGGGGTTTGTCTGGGCACCGTAGGACATGTGCAGTCTTGAGCACACTGGAGGAAAAGTGAATATCAATGTGACAAATTCACCTTAAAATTATATCTGCACCACTTCACCTTAATGTTTAATTTCTTCTCTTCCTGTTCCTATACTTCCCATATTTCCTCTTCCTCATTACTTCTAGAATAATGTGCTTACATAATGCCACATCCATTAAACTCATTCTTTCAAAAGTCAGTAAACATCATGTCAATTATACTCTGCAGGAAGTATCATATAGCTGCCCTTGCGTGATTCACATCAGACCCCTTTCCCCCTGCCACTATTCCAATTTCAGCCATTGGTTTGGGTTGATTTAATTTCACCCACTCCCCTTGTTCCTGATATAGATCTTCACTCCTCTCTTCTTCCCTGTCTAGTGGGGTGAAAGGTGCCATTTTGTGGTTTGCCCCAGGTTCCGAAATATATTGTTCCTGAGTGTGTCTAAGGTACAATGAGCTCAGGGCTCTGCAGGAACAGGTTTGTTCCCTTGAGGCCTGGAAAAAATAAGACTCAGAGAAGTTATAGCTGTGTCCCACTCCAACAACCATAGCTCCCTTGCATTCAGGAAGAGTAAGGGTATCTCAGGAAGCAGCACATTTCCTGAGAAGGGACTCATTTTTTGTGGGACAAACAGCTATCCTTTTGTGCCAATGATACTCTCTGTGGGTGGAGGGATCCTGGCTGTGGGTAATCCAGAACATCAATACAGACGGCAGGGTGAATTGACCGCTTGGAGCAAGCATAGTGGATATTGCCTATGGAGTGGCAGCAGTGGTCATGGTACATGTTGGCACAAATGACATGGGGCATGTGGTTGAGAGGTCCCAGAAACCATATTCCCATGTGAGCAAAGTTTACAGCATATGGGACTTTTTAGTTTAGAGACAAAGCAAGTAAGACTTGACATGATAGAAGTTTTTTGAATAAAGATGGCATGGAACAATGAATAGAGAAAAGTCTTTCTCCTTCTCTCATAACACTACAGCTTGTGGATGTACAAGGAAGCCAAATGTTGGACAATTCTGGACAGATTAAAAGCAGTACTTTATCATGCACAACTTATCATGTAGGAGCCTGCTCCTACAGGGGTGATGGCCACCAACTTGGATGACTTTAAAAGATGATTAGAGAAACCCATGGAGGAGAGGACTATTGAAGGCTACTTGCCATAATGGCTATGCTCTGCCTCCACAGTTAAGGTAAAGGGATCCCTGACCATTAGGTCCAGTCGTGACCTACACTGGGGTTGCAGCGCTCATCTCGCTTTACTGGCTGAGGGAGCCGGCGTACAGCTTCCGGGTCATGCGCCAGCATGACTAAGTTGCTTCTGGTGAACCAGAGCAGGGCACGGAAACACCGTTTACCTTCCCACTGGAGCGGTACCTATTTATCCACTTGAACTTTGATGTGCTTTCGAACTGCTAGTTTGGCAGGAGCTGGGACCGAGCAATGGGAGCTCACCCCGTCGCGGGGATTCGAACCGCTGACCTTCTGATCGGCAAGTCCTAGGCTCTGTGGTTTAACCCACAGCGCCACCCGAGTCCCTGCCTCCACAGTTAAGAGGCAGCAATACTTCTGAAGTATCAATTGCTAGAAACTGCAGGATAGGTCTCATGCTCGAATCCTGCTTGTGAGTTTCCCACAAGGATCTGGCTGCCCATGAACAGGGTGCTGCACTTGGCCTGGTCCAACAGGCTCTTCTTATGTTCTAAGAACATAAGCAGAACAATGCTGAATATGGTCAAGAGTCTATTTGCTTCAACATTCTATTTTCAGAGCTAGTCATTCAAAGTTTTCTGGGAAGTCCATAAGCAAGACATGGTTTCAATGTCTTCATTGCTTGAACCCTGCCCCGAGCAACCAAGCTTCAGAGGACTACTGTGTCTGAAAACAGAGGCTCAGTTTCAGAACCAGCTTCCATAGAGACCATATTGTCGTCTGGTTCCTTATAGCATTGCATTCAAACCCCTTCAAGGAATTCTGTTCTTGCTGTTCACTGACAGGCAGATGTGCAAGGGCTAGCTGAAGTTGGCAGGTAAAATTCAAAGGTGCTTAGTGTGTTTCAACAGTGATGGGGAATCTGTTCCCACCCTCCAAGATGTTGAATTCCAAATCCCATCAACATCAGCCAACATGGCCCATGGCTAGAGATGATGGACCAACTTGTCTTACAATAATCAGTTCTGCATGTATTAAAATCTCTTTCTTGTTTGGAATGAGTTTCAGTTGTTTCATCCTCATCTGATCCATTCCTGCCTCCCCCTCAGAGCTTCCATCACCAATTCACCTGGCTTGGTTGCAACAGAAAAACAGAGTCCGCCCCATTTTGCAGAACTCAAAGGAAAACAGCCATGAAGTTCTTTGGGCTTTTGTTTGCTGCTCTTTTATTGATATCTTGGGCTTCTCCAGGTAAGATATTATGGGTGTCAAGCTGTTCTAAGCAAAATGAAGCTCTGGGTCCCAAGCTAGTTAGGACTTTGAGAGTTAAAGGCAACATCTGATAGTTGCCCAAGTGAGACCCTTCTCTGTTGTAGCCCCTAAATTGTGGAATTCCCATCCAACAGAAGTGCATCTGGCATCTTCACTCTACCACCTACCAAGAGGTGTAAAGGATGCAACCCTTTACACCTCTTGACACCTGAGATGTGTGTTTTCAGGGCCCACTTTATTCCTATGACTGTGATGTGTTTGTAACTGGATTTCAAATTGCTTTAACCCACCTTGGAACCTACTGGTGAAGGGTGGGCTATCATCACCATCTTCATCACACAGGAGTACTGATAAAATTTGGTTCACAGTAACTATGATTAAGCTAACTTTTTACAAAATAATATACCTTAACAGATTTGTGGAAAAAATGGATTTATTTGGGTAACATTTTGGAACAGTAAGTTCAATGATGATGCTATTGTGCTGCTTTCAACCTGCTGTAACACTGAGTATTTCTTTATTTCCTTGTGCTTCTATCTTTTACCATTTCATTGATTAACAAATAACATTTAAAACAATAAAGGAGTTATGCAACAAGGGAAATAGAAGTCAATAACCTATTCAAACATTCAAAAAACATGAGGGGTAGGGGGTCAAAGCATGTAAAGTGTGTTGGGTAAGGATGTACAAACCTTTCCATTTCATTTTGGTTTCTCATTCTTCCATAATCTTAAATTCATTTCTCCATAGTTCTGAATTCCATGAACTTCCCTGTAATATAATGTATTTTAGTGTGCAGTTTTACCAATGTATGCATACATTACCATGCTATTATTTTATTTTACCCAAGTCAACCCAGGGTAAATCAAAACCAACCAACCAGCCAAACATACAAACAAACCCACAAAGAAGGATTAAAAATGGGGGGGGGTAGAGAAACACCTTAGAAACATCACACCCACTTCTAAAAGGCCACAGGTAGTTAAATGCCATAGACCTGGTTAACAGAGGAAAGTTTTTGTCTGGCATGTAAAGATATATAATGATGGCACCAGCCAAGCCCCCCTGGAGAGAGCATTCCATGAATGGGAAGCCACCACAGAAAATGCCATTCTTGTGTTGCCACGCTCCAGACTTCTAGTGGAGGAAGCTCATGAAGAAGGGCCTAAGAGGGTTATCAGAGGGTCTGGGTAGGTTCATATGAGAGAGACAGTCCTTGAGGTATTGTAGTCCTGAGCCATTTAAGCACTTTGAATTGGGCCTGGAAATCAATTTGCAGGCAGTGCTGTTGGGTCAGATTTGGAGTAACATGCTCAAACCATTTTGTCCCAGTGTGCAACCTGGCCACTGAATTCTGCACCAGCTGATGCTCCAGAACCATCTCCAGAGGCAGTTCCATGTGTAACGTGTTGCAGTAAAGAGGTTACCAGAGCATAGACAACAGTAGTTAGGCTATCCCTGCCCAGATGGGGCATAGCTGAGCCACCAACTGAAGCTAATAGAAGGCACTCTGCAATCCGACCCTCAAGTAACAGCAGTGGATCTAGAAGTATCCCCAAGCTGCGTACCCGCTCCTTCAAAGGAAGTGTAACCCCATCAAGAGCAAGCGATCTCCCACTAACAGTTCCTCAGTCTGATCTGGATTGAGCTTTTCAGTTCATTGGTATCCATTACCAAGGCTGGTTGAAACCACACTACATATTTAAGAGAAGTATGACTCTTGAAGGATGGCTTTTTTTTGTTTCTGCATTGTTTCAGAAACTGCAGCTTAGGTAGTTTCACAATTTTCTCCCCCGATTCTCAATGGCTGCTGCTGCTGCTGATTTTATACCCTGTCCACTTGGCTGGATTGCCCTATCCCCACCCAATGAACCCTCATAGCTCCACCTCTGACCCTCCTGTCTTGAGCAGGAATGTCTGAAGAGGGGGTCTGCATGTGTTAAGCTGAAGCCACTCAGAAACCTTCCTGCAATTTGAAACTGCGCAATTGAGATTCACATCCAAAGGGAGGTCTCCTAGTGCACCCAGCAGAACACACAGATAGCCCCACTTCAGACCTTGCACCCATCACATGAAGGTCTGAGTTTTTATCAGCCACCACAGATTGTAGCGTCACTCATCTTTCAATACACGCAAACACACACACACACACACACACACACACACACACACAAACACACTTAATCCAATGCCTGAATAATAGGGTCAGATGCTCATGAGGAAGTTAGTTCTCAATGTATTGTATGCTAGCCATAAAGGTTGACTCTTCCCTTTCTTCCTCTCATTTTGCAGTGGCCTCTAAAGTTTATGGTTCCCATGACTGCATAAGCATTAATAAGGGTAAATGTTTTCGATGGGACAAGTGCTTACCCTTTTATGACATGCTTGGAAAATGTGACAGTTTGAAGATATGCTGTAAAAGGTGAGATAGGATGCCTCAGGGTCATCTACAATTCTATGGCTCCATAAGATCCTGAACGTCCTATGCCCCACCCTCAGGACTGGCCAATGTAGCTGCAGCCAGCTCTCATCCCACACTACCACCTGAATTAGATGGTGGAGGAGGGGGGCAACTTCCAGTCCCTGCAGCTGCTGCGGCAGCCATGTCCTAGCAGATCTGCAGAATGCTCAGGTGGAGGGCATTCAACCAGCTGAAAGTAACAGCAGCACCCCCATCCGCTGCACCCTGAAATTCACATTGACATCACTATCGCCTGCAGCCACCCTGCCAGCTCCCCAACACTATCACAGAGCCAGCAGTTAGGTGATGGTTATGTCCTGCCTGAAGCACTTGACCTTGTGGTTTCTGTTGGCTACACGAGCTGACAATCCTGCCAGCATCTGAGGGAGGGGCTGAACAGGGCAGAGGTCTTGGGCATGCCAGTGGAGGCACCCTTGCTCTCCCCATTGCCATCAGGCCCTGGCAGGGAGAATGGGTATCCCCAACAGGAACAGCAACTGTGCCTGACCACCCAGCCTTGCCACTTCTCACAGGAGAGCGACATCCCACATCCCTCTGCTGCAACTGGCACCAGAGATTGGAGGGCTTGGGGTGGTGAGAGTTGTTCCACAAGGGCAGAGGACAATGGCTATGCATGTTTCCTGGCTGGCACAGCCCTGGCTGCTTCTGATGGGGTTGCCTTCTGCTTGGTGGTTGGCATTCTCTTCTCGGCTGGCCACCACTGCTGCTCTGAATACGGGGTCTGCTGGAGAGGAGCTGCAGAAAGGGAGAAGAAAGGGAGTGGAGATGGACAGAACATGGAATGTAGCCCTGTTGTTGTTGTTGTTGTTGTTGTTGTTGTTGTTTAGTCGTTTAGTCGTGTCTGACTCTTCGTGACCCCATGGACCAGAGCAGGCCAGGCACTCCTTTCTTCCACTGCCTCCCGCAGTTTGGTCAAACTCATGCTGGTAGCTTCGAGAACACTGTCCAACCATCTCGTCCTCTGTCATCCCCTTCTCCTTGTGCCCTCCATCTTTCCCAACATCAGGGTCTTTTCTAGAGAGTCTTCTCTTCTCATGAGGTGGTCTTATGCCCCACCAATGCTAAGCCTCCCTCTTCAGCTGGTTGAGGTGAAGAGGTACTAGAGGGATCAGAACAGGCTGGGTAGATATTACCCAAGCAGCTTCCTTAAGGAGCGGGACATGCTACTTTTCTTAGCAGAGTGTCACCTATAATCACACCCAAGGACATGTTATCTGGATCCCGTGGCGTTAGGACTTAGTAATGACTCACCTTTAAGTAAAACTCTTTCTGTTGCTGGGTACAGATTATAATGCATCACACAAAATTGCCATATTTGTTAAAAAGGTTACGGAGAAGTGAAAGCTATTGACTGCACCTGAAGATTCCACAGGTGAAAATGAATTCATTGGCTGCTTTCATGGGGGAATGTTTATAAACAGGGTTTTTGTGATAATGTATTTTGCATGCATGAATTTGTGTATGTGTTCGGCCTGGTTGGCTAAAAGGCAATCAACTGTTTCCCATTTCAGGAAGGAAGAACACGTCAAATCTCATTCTGATGGGACCACCAGGTGAGACTGTGCCCAGTTACTAAGTATTGGGCCATGCCGACTGATTTCTATTGTGACTTTTGCATTAGACCACCTTCTTTGCCTGTTCAGTTTATGCCAGGTTCCCAGGGCACATGGTTTAGGAGCCAGAATAAGCCCCCTTTCCCTCCTTTCTCAACCCCACATCAAAGTGGCTCATCTCCCAACCTATTTGTGCAGCAACAGCTAAGAGCATGCGCAGAGGTGGGAGCATACACCTCTGTGTAATGCAGCCTCTTCCGCTGCGTGAACCCTCTGGCAACTAACCTAGCCTTGTACTGTGGTTCTCCAGATTCTGTGGGTTTAAGGCGATAAACCCACCTGCTACTCACAGCCTGTTTGCTAGCTGGCAACGTTGTGAGGGAGAACACACCTAGAGACTCCATTGAGCTCATCTCCTTCTGCATTGCCTCATGTCATTTGCTGGCTTCTTCCTGAGGCAGCTTCTGTACATCCTTAAAGTTTCAGGTTCACACCTAGCCACACCAACCCACACACTTGTGGCTTCAAACTTGTCAGGTGGCTTACCCTTAGTGGTTCTAGCTGATCTCAGCGTAAACTCTGGTACCCCCTCTGACCCACTAGGGCCAGCCAGACTACCCCCAGTGTTAGAGAACTCCCCCTCTGACCTGCTGTATCTTTTGAACCTCACAGCTGGACCTGCGGGCGCGGCCGGCTCACTCTTTGGCTCAGACTTGACAGTGGACTGTGGAGGGCTTCTAGGCCACCCCCTTGGAGGGGTTTTGGGCCGCTACTGCTCTGGGCTCTGTTGCTCTGGACTCTGTTCCTCAGCAACAGGTTCAGTTCCCTCCTCTTCCTCCTCATCTGAGTCAAGAAACTGTTCTGAAAGAACATCTGGGTTACCATGTATGCGTGTCCACCCACTTTGCTCACAAAATTCAGCACTGCTGCTCACTAGCAGCCGGGACTGATTGTCATCAGGATATGTGAACCACCATGCTTTGAACCCAGGTTCATATCCGACAAAGATCATCTTCCTGGACCTTGGTCCACCCTTTCTGCATTTGGCCTTTGGGATGAGGACCCAAGCCTCACAGCCAAAAACACGTAATAAATGCACTTTGGGCTTCTTACCATGCAGCAGAAAATAGGGCGTGTCCCCTACAGCTGAATTAAACACGTGATTCTTCACAAAAGCCGCAGATTTCCAACATTCAGCCCAAAAGTGTTGTGGGAGTCCTGCGTCAAACAGCATGGCAGCCACGGCCTCTTGTAGTGTTCTGTTCTTGCGTTCAGCAACACCATTCTGTTGAGGACTGTGTGGTGCTGTCAGCCTGTGACTGATTCCCTTCTGGCGGAAGAAACTCTGCAGTGCAGACCCAGTAAACTCCGCCCCTCTATCGCTCTGAAAGCTACCCAATTTGGCAGAAAATTGCAACTCTACCACTGTGATCCAATCCTTAATCAATGCAGTGGCTTCCCCTTTGTGTTTTATCGAAAAAACCCAAGAGTTCCTCGAAAAATCATCCAAGAGAAGCAAAATGTATTTAGACCCACCCAGAGATGCTACTGGCATAGGCCCACACAAATCTGCATGGACCAGCTCAAAAGGCTTGCTTGTCTCTCTGCTCGACCTGGGATATGAGCATGTTTTCACTTTGGATTGCTTACAGGCTCTGCAATCCAGAAACTTATCACATCCCTTTAATTTCCACCCATCTGCACACTCTGGGGCCTTCTTGACATAGGACCAACTCGAATGAACGAGTCTGCAGTGCCATAGATGGGAACAGCCATCATGTGGTGGGATGTTTGCGCACTGCACCTGTGTTACCTCAGGGGGGTCATCACCAGCAACAGGCATCTCAACCACGAACAGCCAATTCTTGCACTCAACACTGAAAAGCTGCTTCCCATCCCTGGAAGAATAACACATGTTATTTGCAAACTGAACACAGAAACCACCAGCTACTAGAGCAGACATGGATAAAAGGCAGTTGGCTATTTCTGGAACCACAAAAGCCTGAACATCATGATCTAGGAACGAACAATAAAGGGTCCCAGACTGAGTCAGTGGCCTTCTGCTTCCATCTGCCAGTGACACATATCTTCCACTATGCACAGTCTTGCAGTTCCAAAGAAGTCCAGCTGAGGGCACTAAAGTGTGCGTGGCTCCAGTGTCAACAACAAAGGAGAGACTGGATTCCTGTTTGGGTTTCACAACAGCCATAAAAGCTGCTAGATGAAACAATGTTGTTGACTCCTTGCGCTCAACCCAGTTGAAACTTTTGGCATTCTTCCCATGCTTTGCAGAGGTCTTAATCTGGTTGCTCCGGGAGACAGCCTTGGGCCCTTCCTGCTGCGCCTCTGCAGGACAGTCTCTCACGAGATGGCCACTACTTCCACACTGAAAACATCTTTTGGAGACAAAGGCTTTTACGGAGCTCTCACAGCTTCTCCCTGCACCCCCACTCCTGGGTGCACAGTTTCCAGAGGAACAGCCTGCGACTGCTTTCCTCTCAGCTCTCTACCTCTGTTCCTGTCCATCACAAAGATGTGTTGAAGCATAAAAACAGCTTCCAGAAACATGGCTTTCAGCCCCCACTGGGCTCACGGCCCCCTCTCGGTCTTTGGCTCCCACTGTGGCTACACACACCTTCTGCAGTGCCTGCCAAGTGACCCGGGCCTCCTTGATCTCCTCAAGGTTTGGCAACAGCCAAGCGTCCACGCTTGCTCTCAGCATGCTCAGGACACTCTGATCCCTTTCCAGAGCTGCAGCCACTTCTGCCTCAGAAACTGTCTCACTAGCCTGAGGTGGTGGCGTTTGCATGCAATTCCAGAGCTGTTCTCCCAACAGCCAGTACTTCATCCTTACGGACCACTCCTCCCAATTGGGACCAGTCAGCCTTTCAAAAGGCAAGGTGAAAGCCTCTGGAGCCTGAGCCATTTTTCCTGGGGCTATAGCTTACTCACGCTTCTGCTGGCCGGTGCTCAAAGATGCTTCCTTCAGCTCCGCTTCACCAGCGAAATCTTGACTGCCTCAGCGTCTGGCAGGACTTCAAAGCTGTACTTGGACGTAACATTCATTTCTCACACTTAGCAGCAAAATGAACGGCCCATAACCTGTGAACTTTACTGCCTGTCCGGCACACTTCCGCGGTGCAATGAATCTGCTTCCAGGCAGCTGCAGAGCTGAGCAGCGGTTGCTTCCGTATGAGAAGAAGGAAAAAAGGGTCAACTCACTGTTCTTTCTTAACAGCGTTTATTTACAGCAAGCAAAACAACAAACAGTTCCATCGGAACTCGGACACATGCTGTGTGTGTCTCTCTCTCTCCACCAAAATCGAAAGTGCTTTTTACACAGACACAGACAAAGAACAACGCAGCTTCCACTTCCTGGGAAGCTCCTCCCCAGATGTAGGACATTCAGGAGGTTTAACCGTTAAACACCACACTCCACAGTTTATAAACAGGGTTTTTGTGATAATGTATTCTGCATGCATGAATTTGTGTATGTGTTCGGCCTGGTTGGCTAAAAGGCAATCAACTGTTTCCCATTTCAGGAAGAAAGAACACGTCAAATCTCATTCTGATGGGGCCACCAGGTGAGACTGTGCCCAGTTGCTAAGTATTGGGCCATGCCGACTGATTTCTATTGTGACTTTTGCATTAAACTACCCTCTTTGCCTGTTCAGTTTATGCCAGGTTCCCAGGGCACATGGTTTAGGAGCCAGAATAAGCCCCCTTTCCCTCCTTTCTCAACCCCACCATGCCCTTGGAATGCCCATTTTCAGGGTTTACACTGACATAAGATCGAACAAGCTCAGCTTTGTTGGCTGAGACACTGCAGGGTTACGGAAGATACTGCAATGTGTCTTTGGCAGATCTGTGGATGGGGACTAGTTGGGAACCCCCCAACAAAACCAGAGATCTGCTGGACCTTCTCAGCCCTGTGGATCTCCCTTCAGGAATACAGAGTGAGATAACAAAACTACTGTGTTCCAAAAACAACACAACCATAAGTCCAAGGATGATCCAATTGAACACAAATGTCAAAATTTGTTGTCAAAGAAATCTATAAAACAGGGGTCAGCAAACTTTTTCAGCAGGTGGCTGGTCCACTGTCCCTCAGACCTTGTGGGGGGCCGGACTATATTTTGGAGGGGAAAAACCCACACAAACGAATTTCTATGCCCAACAAATAACCCAGAGCTGCATTTTAAATAAAAGCACACATTCTGCTCATGTCAAAACACCAGGCAGGCCCCACAAATCACCCAGAGATTCATTTTAAATAAAAGGACACGTTCTACTTATGTAAAAACACGCTGATTCCCAGACTGTTCGTGGGTCGGATTGAGAAGGAGACTGGGCTAGATCCAGCCCCCACGCCTTAGTTTGCCTACCCATGCTATAAAACATGGGATGAGAACAATTCTGTAGGACAGGGATCTGCATACATGCAATCTGAGAACCAAAAGTAAATATTAAAAGTTATATCATGAGCTGAAAGGAGTTGCCTTATCCTTTGATCCGAAGCCCAACAACTATTTCTCTCTTCCTTTTTTGTACCCATTAAGTCACATCTACCTAAGAGCCAGCCTCCTTCCTTAGTCCCCTCCTTGGCCACCACAAAGAATGACCTTTGCCACTATATAACACCTGTGCTCAGGGATCTGCACTTTTTGCCAATTTGCTACTGGACCAAGTTCAAGGTGTTACTATTAGCATATAAAGTCCTTAACAACTTGGGACCAGTTTACCTACAAAATTGTCTTACCCCACATGTGCCCACTCAACCATTCCAATCAGCAGAACTGACACTACTAAGTTGTCTTGTAATACCTGCATTCTGTATTTGTAAGAACTCGATTGGTTACTTCCTACCCTTTGGAACTCCCTGTCTATTGAAGCAGGTGTCTTCATTGTACACTTTTTGGCACCTGTTAAAACATTCCAAGGGATGCAGGTGGTGCTGTGGGTTAAACCACAGAGCCTTGCTGGCCACAGGCTTGCTGATCAGAAGGTTGGCAGTTTGAATCCCCATGACGGGGTGAGCTCCCATTACTCACTCCCTGCTTCTGCCAACCTAGGAGTTCGAAATCACGTCAAAGTGCAAGTAGATAAATAGGTACCGCTCTGGCAGGAAGGTAAACGGTGCTCCAGTTCATCAGAAGCGGCTTAGTCATGCTGGCCACATAACCCGGAAGCTGTACGCCAGCTCCCTCAGCCAATAAAGCGAGCGCCACAACCCCAGAGTCATCCACGACTGGACTTGATGGTCAGGGGTCCCTTTACCTTTACCTTTTTAAAACATTCCAATTTAGACTAACCGACCCAGATGCTTAGAAAGTTGAGATGATTTTAATATGTTTAATATGTTTTAGTCTTTTAACTTTTGTATGTTTTAAAGTAGGGTTGTGATTTCCCCCCTTTGAGTTGTTTTTTTTTTTTTTTTACAATTGACCAATGTATAAATTTAATGAAATAAATAAAAAATAAAATATTTTTTTCCATGGCTGACGATTTTCTTGGCTACTATTCACCTTGTGTCCACTAGCAGCAAGGTTCAATGTTGTGGCCCCTTGAAAACTGACTTTATTACCTTCTGAGATAAGTCGTGTTCCAAGCACCTGCTCTTTCAGAGACATGCAGGTCTTTTTCATTTACCCAAGCCTTAGAATCATAGAATCATAGAGTTGGAAGAGACCACAAGGGCCATCGAGTCCAACCCCCTGCCAAGCAGGAAACACCATCAGAGCACTCCTGACATATGGTTGTCAAGCCTCTGCTTAAAGACCTCCAAAGAAGGAGACTCCACCACACTCCTTGGCAGCAAATTCCACTGTCGAACAGCTCTTACTGTCAGGAAGTTCTTCCTAATGTTTAGGTGGAATCTTCTTTCTTGTAGTTTGGATCCATTGCTCCGTGTCCGCTTCTCTGGAGCAGCAGAAAACAACCTTTCTCCCTCCTCTATATGACATCCTTTTATATATTTGAACATGGCTATCATATCACCCCTTAACCTCCTCTTCTCCAGGCTAAACATGCCCAGCTCCCTTAGCCCTTCCTCATAAGGCATCGTTTCCAGGCCTTTGACCATTTTGGTTGCCCTCCTCTGGACACGTTCCAGTTTGTCAGTGTCCTTCTTGCACTGTGGTGCCCAGAACTGGACACAGTACTCCAGGTGAGGTCTGACCAGAGCAGAATACAGTGGCACTATTACTTCCCTTGATCTAGATGCTATACTCCTATTGATGCAGCCCAGAATTGCATTGGCTTTTTTAGCTGCCGTGTCACATTGTTGGCTCATGTCAAGTTTGTGGTCAACCAAGACTCCTAGATCCTTTTCACATGTACTGCTCTCAAGCCAGGTGTCCCCCATCTTGTATTTGTGCCTCTCATTTTTTTTGCCCAAGTGCAATACTTTACATTTCTCCCTGTTAAAATTCATCTTGTTTGTTTTGGCCCAGTTCTCTAATCTGTCAAGATCGTTTTGAACTGTGATCCTGACCTCTGTGGTGTTAGCCACACACACACACACCACCAGTTTGGTGTCATCTGCAAATTTGATCAGGATGCCCTTGAGTCCATCATCCAAGTCGTTGATAAAGATGTTAAATAAGACTGGGCCCAAGACAGAACCCTGTGGCACCCCACTAGTCACTCTTCTCCAGGATGAAGAGGAACCATTGATGAGCACCCTTTGGGTTTGGTCAGTCAGCCAGTTACAAATCCACTGAGTGGTAGCATAGTCAAGACCACATTTTACCAGCTTCTTTACAAGAATATTATGAGGCACCTTGTCAAATGCCTTGCTGAAATCAAGGTAGGCTACATCCACTGCGTTCCCTTCATCTACCAGGCTTGTAATTCTGTCAAAAAACGAGATCAGGTTAGTCTGGCATGACTTATTTTTCAGAAATCCATGCTGACTATTGGTGATCACAGCATTCCTTTCTAGGTGCTCACAGACTGTTTGCTTAATGATCTTCTCCAGAATCTTCCCTGGTATTGATGTCAGACTGACTGGGCGATAATTATTTTTGTCCTCTCTTTTCCCCTTTTTGAAAATAGGGATCTTTAACCACTGTACATTGATCATCATCTAGTGTCGTGATGTTATATTAAAAGTATGGGTTTTCATTTGTTTGTTTTCTGTAGAAAGTTCTGATATTTTGTAATCTGAACATTTTAAAATAGTAAATGAGAATGACAATAATAAGCCACCATTCCATTTTTGCCTATATTCCCCTATCTGTTTTTTTGCAGAAAACACACTGTTTCCGTCAGAATTCAGCACAGCAGCTCTCATCACATGTGAGTAGGCGTGGGGAAGGAATCTGGCAAGCTGTGACTCCACATTAGCATGCCTGATCCAATGTACCCAGACCAGAGCTGGATTTTTTTCTGGGATCTGAACATTGCCCTGTTCCTATTCTCTTGTGGATCCCCATATGACTCTGGGTGGCTTCCAACAAAATATCAAAATACAGTAATGCATCAAACATTAAAAGCTTCCCCAGGATTTCAGATGTCTTCTAAAAGTCTGGTAGTTGTTGTTCTTTTTCGCATCTGGGCGGGCGGGCGCCACTACCGAGAAGGCCCTCTGCCTGGTTCCCTGTAACTTGGCTTCTCGCAGTGAGAGAACTGCCAGAAGGCCCTTGGCACTGGACCTCAGTGTCCAGGTAGAATGATGGAGGTGGAGTCACTCCTTCAGTGGTCTAAACCACCGAGCCTCTTGGGCTTGCCAATCAGAAGGTCGGCGGTTCGAATCCCCGCAATGGGGGGAACTCCCATTGCTTGGTCCCAGCTCCTGCCAACCTAGCAGTTCGAAAGCATGCCAGTACAAGTAGATAAATAGGTACTGCTGTGGCAGGAAGGTAAATGGCATTTCCGTTTGGTGCTCTAGTTTCGGTGTTCTGTTGCACCAGAAGCGGCTTAGTCATGCTGGCCACATGACCCGGAAAAACTGTCTGTGGACCAACACCAGCTCCCTCGGCCTGTAAAGCGAGATGAGTGCTGGAACCCCAGAGTCCTCTGCAACTGGACTTAACTATCAAGGGTCCTTTACCTTTACCTTTTAAGGGATGCCTGAGTCCTTTCTTTTTAAAATAATCTCTTCATAGCAGCCAGCTAGTGAGCAGAGCTCTGTTGATGCACAATTGAAACAGATGAAGCCAGTCCCACAGAAAGTGACACATCTTTCAGAAGCTCTCCTTGGAAGTTTTATATGTCACACATGCATTTTATGCACTGCTTTTTTCTAAAAAAAATGTTTAGGGGTACTCTCATTTTCCTACTCATATTGAATGAGGCCAAACTTAGATTCACAAAATGTTTAGGGGTCTGCGTACCCCTGAGTCCCCCCAGAAAAAACCACTGATTTTATGTATTTCATGTACAATTCTCCTTATCAAGATCTGCCACTCCCAAGTGGACTTGCTACTAGGGACAGATGGATCTATCGATTTCGGTCTTCTCAGTTTCTCTTAAAAAACAAAATCAAAATTACATTCATTACTCCATATTTCTGCAGAATTTTGCCATAACAAATTCCCATGAATATTCACCAACATTTTAGTGCAAATTTCTCCAGAAAAAGACATTTTTGTTTACAGTTTTGACTAATATGCACATTTTTGCAAGCCATTTCCCCTGATGTAATGATCTATGCCCAGATTTTTGAGGAGCTATATGGATTTGCCCTTAAAAATCCACAGAGAAATAGGATAGAATGAACTTTAGTCCCATACTTATGTGGATCTCAATATCATTTCTCCCTTATTTCTTTTTACAGGGGTGGATTGTAAGCAAAGCTCAGATTCATATCAAGAATGAAATAATCAAAGAGTCCTGGTTCACCTTCCTGATTTTTTTCTTTGTTCAAAATAAATTGTAGTTATAAAAAGATCCATGTTGTCTTATTTTATGGCAAGGAAATAACCCCGGTTGTTGAGTTGCTCATGAATGGACAGAGACAAAATCATATGGTGTTTTTGCTGGGGTTGATAAGAGAATAGATGCAGGGAGACAGGTCTGGGGTAGATATGTAATATCTAAAGGTTTGTCACATGGAAGATGGAGCAAGCTTGCCCTCTCCTGCTCCAGAGGCTAGGAGTCGAACCAATGGATTCAAGTTACAAAGAAAAGAGATTCTAACAAAACATCAGGAAGAACTTTCTTCTTCTTCTGATGATGATGATGATACCTTTATTGTCATTGTACAACCTGTGTACAATGAAAGTAAACGAGCCACCCTCCCCACCCAAACACTCACTCTTATCGAACAACACACCATCTCGCAAGTCAATTTCGCTATGTTATTTTCCATTCAACAGCCTAACAGCCCACAGTTAGAAGCTATTTTTTAGCCTGTTGGTACGGCTGATTATATTTCTATATCTCCTGCCTGAGGGTAGAAGATTAAAGAGGTGATGGCCGGGGTGTGAGTCATCCCTGAGAATTTTTCTCACTCTCCTAAGGCAACGATCCCTTGCGATGTCATCTAGCGGACACAAGGGACAGCCCATGATATCATGTGCTGTATTCACCACCTTCTGTAGAGACGTAGAGACTTTCTGTCCGTGGCTGTCAAGCCAGCATATTACACTGTGATACAATATGAAAGGACACTTTCTATTGTGGACGGGCAAAAGGAGTTCATCAATTGTTGTTTAACATTATCCTTTCGCAAGACCCTGAGGAAATGGAGTCTCTGTTGGGCCTTTGACAGCAGAATGGACTCCCTCGGAAGGTGGTGGATTCTCCTTCACTGAAGGTTTTTAAGCAGAGGTTGGATGGCCATCTGTCATGTATGATGTGGTAGAAAATCCTGTATTGCAGGGGATTGGACTAGATAACCCTTGGGGTCATTTCCAACTCTAAAATTCTGTGATTCTATATAGAGCTGGGTATTGTATATAGGTGGTACTGAAAGCAATAGGATTTAATGAGACCTCCTAAGGAGACTACAGAGGGAGGGAAGGGAGAGGACAATAAGTGCCTAAAGCAGACCCTCATGGGGACTTCAATGGAACAAAGGAGAGCAGAGGAGCTTCCTCCCCCAATGGAAACATTGAATGCATTGTGACAGATAAAAGCAGCTAAGAACATTTCTGAAAACTACGTGGATACATGGATACTGTTAAGTAGGAGAGAGTGGGGGGAGGGTTAACATTTTCAGTGCAGAAAAGGCAGTAAAGAAGAGAACAAAGCAGAGACCCTTAAACGCGCCAGTGACAATATTCTCTGTGATATCAGCAAGGGGAGTTTGGGAGGATTACAAGAGTGACTCACAAATTACTTCTGTGCCCAAGCAAAGCATGAAGGTCATTGACAACACCACGCCTTGCTTGCCTCTAGCATCTTGTTTTCAGAACCATATTGCCTCTGGACAACATGTCTCCATTTGGCTGTCACGGTGGGTAGCTCGTGAAAGAACTTCCTACTGAAGGGCTGTGGAACTAGCAAAATATACCAATAAGTAAATAAGTAAATATACCAATAAGCATTTCCTAAACTTAAGAGGCTCAACTAAGTCACAGTTGCTTCCATCTTCTGTAATCCTTGTCCCCTCAGATGCAGGTTTCCCAGACAAATATCCACTGCTAATTTTCCATCGCTATGAAGATCTGTTATATACTCTTTTCTGTCTTCTTCCTGGTGCTTTTTATTGAGCCAGGTAAGTTTCTCCTAAGAAAGAAAGACAGAAAGACAGAAAGACAGAAAGACAGAAAGACAGAAAGAAAGAAAGAAAGAAAAGAAAGAAAGAAAGACCCTAAGAAATGTATGGTAAATGCATGTAGTGCTTTTGGTTTCCCTCCTACGTAAAGCACTATAAGTCCTATTTTGCACTGACTCAAAATCTTCCCCATCTAACAGTCTGAATTTGCATTTATTAACAGCAAAGTAAATCCTACCAATTTTGATCAGAATTTACTTCTAGGTAACCAGGCATAGGATTGCACCCTAGCATAGGAGAGCTGTATTTGATGGTAGTTGTTACATTGATATCTAATGTGTGGGAAAAGTGGTGTGTTGCATGATTATTTCTTGGCTTCTGTGCTATTCAACACCTTTATAAATTACTTGTATGAAGGAATAGAAGGAATGTTCATCGAATCTGCAGATGACACCAAACTAGGAGAGGTAGTTGATACCTCAGAGGACAAAACCACGATTCAAGATGGCCTTAACAGATTGGAGAACTGGGCCAAAACCAACAAAATGAATTTCAATTAGGGACAAATGTAAGGTTCTACACAATAGGCATGAATAATCAGGTGCTCAAATATTGGATGGGGGACTCAACTGCGCTGCATGTGAAACAGATCTAGGGGTCTTAGTAGACCATAAGCTTAACAAGAGTCAACAGAATAATGCAGTAGCAAAAAGACAAAGAAAAGGAAAAAAGCTAAGGAAATTTTTGACTCCATCAACAGAAGTCTAGTGTCCAGATCAAGGGAAGTAATAGTACTACTCTATTCTGCCTTGGTCAGACCATATCTGAAATCCTGTATCCAGTTCTGTGCACCACAGTTTATTGACAAGCTGAAAATTTGTCTAAAATTCGATGATGATGATGATGATGATGATAATAATAATAATTTTTTATTTGTATCCCACCTTCCCCAGCTGAGGCCGGGCTCAGAGCAGCTAACATCATAAAAACAACACAATATGCATAAAAACAGACATCAATTAATTAAAATACATCTTAAAATTAATTCAGACAAGTTAAAATCTGGGCAGGCAGCAATTATCAGGTTGGAACTGAGAGCAGTTAATACTTGCCAGGACCAATTGTTTCCACTGATCATACAAGGACCTGTGAGCGGGTTGGTGTAAGGTTGCCAGACACCCCTGTTTCCCGGGGATAGTCCCTGGATTTACAGCTTTCTCAGCATTTACATGTATGTAGCAAACAATAAGTGTCCCCAGATTCATTGGAAAGAATCTGGTAACCTTAGGTTGGGGGCCTCCTTTGGGCTTGTTTTATGCAAAGGAAAGTAAGACAAACTGCATCCTGCCCAAAGGCCTAGCGGAACAGCTCCATCTTGCAGGCCCTGCGGAAAGATGTCAAATCCCACAGGGCCCTGGTCTCTTGTGGGAGAGTGTTCCACCAGGCTGGGGCCATGGCCAAAAAGGCCCTGGCTCTAGTTGAAGCCAGTCTAATTTCCCTGGGCCCCAGGATCTTCAAGGTTGATTCTAGAGATAGAGATAGATGGGGATCCGGGAGTATTTATGTATTGAATTGATATACTGCCCTATACCCAAGGTCTCATTTTGCCACCTGAGGTGAAACTGGAATGTGCTGTTGTGCTGCTGCTGAAGCCCCCCCTTACCTGAGCTGCTTGGTGGCACCCACAAAGCAGAGACTAATAAGATCTCATGAGAGTGCAGTGAAATATTGTGAGATCTCATCAGAAACCAGCATCAGAGGCAGCAGGTTGGATAGTGAGCCTATGAGCCTATGGGGGTATCTCCTCTCTGGCTTCCCTCACCCAAGGCAGCTGCTTCACTAAAGCTAAACCTCATAGGCATGGAGGCGAGTACAGCCACTTCATCACCAGCAGAGCCATCTTTCCCATGCGGCTTAGTGGTGCATTGCGCCAGGGCGCCAGCCTCTCAGGGGCGCCCCACTGAGTGGGGGAGCTGTGCAGCTTTGCCGGCGGCCTCCCCTTTTCCTGCATGCCCACCAGCTGTGCCCCATCAACCATATGGCTGGTGGGCGTGCAACTTGCCTCCCAAGCCTCCGTGGGAGTTGAGCGATCCCTGCAGAGGCTTAGGATGGAAGCTGCGCCCCGCCAACTATATGGCTGGCAGGCACGCAGCTTCCCTCCCAAACCTCTGCAGGGATTGCTCTCCCACAGAGGCATGGGGAAGAGTTGCGCCCCACCCCCAGTGGCTGGCAGTGCACAGCTTCGCGTGCCCCCCCCCATCCGTGGTAATTTGGAGACGCTGAGCGGATATTTGCACCCTGGCGTCACATCTGCTAAAGACAGCCCTGATCACCAGACACCACCCAGGCAGCCCCACACCAAAAGGCCTTAGGAATTCAAACTCAGCATGAAGAAAGCACCCATAATGTGACTTTCTAAAGTCTAATCATAATTGCAATACTGACCCATAAGCTTCTGTGGTTAGTTTTTATTTATTTGCTTGATTTTGAACTTTCGTCTCCAGCTTTTAGTTTTGCTTCGGAGCAAAATCAAAACTCGTGTACAATTTAAAGTGACTGAAAAACATGCAACAGTATTTAAAGTGCAGCAAAGAAGCAGAAATGGAATCAGTTGCATTCAGTTATATATAGAAATTAAGTCATGAAAATAATAAAGTAGGAGAAATGCTGGCGGGAACACTGATAAACATCATGCATATGAAACTTTCTGAAATCAGGAAGACGACAGAAAAGTGTGTGAGGAGATGATTATTATTGTTACTATTATTTTAGAAAGATTGCCCCACCTTCATTTGTGCAGGATTCACTCTGATAAACAATAGGAGAAAATGTAAGCATCAAAAAGGCCACTGCGTCCGTCCTACAAGCTCCCTAGCTTGTAAATATCCTGCAATCTTGATTGGAAGCTGCACTAGAAAGAAACTTTGCTGTAAAAAGTGAGTAGCCCATTGTATCCCACTGACTTGTTTGTGTGTACAATAAATTGATACCAATCTGCTGTAAAAAAAAGAAGAAGTAAAAAAAGTGAGTAGCTTCAGATATCTGAGATGGCAGTTATATTTGCTAACAACTCTCCCTGCCCCCGAGTCCTGTAAAATGTTTTCATAATGCAAACGAAGAACTACACACACACACACACACACACACACACACACACACACAGTATTTTTCTCTCTATAAGACACACAAGACCACAGGACGCACCTACCTTTTGGAGGAGGAAAACAAGAAAAAAAATATTCTGAATCTCAGAAGCCAGAACAGCAAGAGGGATTGCTGCGCAGTGAAAGCAGCAATCCCTCTTGCTGTTCAGGCTTCTGTGATAGCTGCTCAGCCTGCATTCGCTCCAGAAGAAGAAGAAGAAGAAGAAGAAGAAGAAGAAGAAGAAGAAGAAGAAGAGGAGTTTGGATTTGATATCCCGCCTTTCACTCCCTTTAAGGAGTCTCAAAGCAGCTAACATTCTCCTTTCCCTTCCTCCCCCACAACAAACACTCTGTGAGGTGAGTGGGGCTGAGAGACTTCAAAGAAGTGTGATTGGCCCAAGGTCACCCAGCAGCTGCATGTGGAGGAGCAGGGAAGTGAACCCAGTTCCCCCGATTACAAATCTACCACTTTTAACCACTACACCACACACACATTTCCCCTTACTTTTTAGGAGGGAAAAAGCGAGTCTTATAGAGCAAAAAATACAGTATATATATGTATATTTCCCCTCTTGTACATCATTTCCCCCCTGCACTATATTGCTAATACACCTCAAACCACCTCAGGCCTTTTATGTTTGCATTAATTTGGGAGTGGGCTATGTCTGTGGGACCATTGCTATTTCAATTGCCTTCCATGATGTTTCAATTGCCTTCCAAGCAATGGAAGTCGGGAGTCTCTATATCTAGATCATACAATTCAATATAGGTCACGCAATTCAATTGGAACAACGGGAGAAATTGTGGAGACATGATATTAAGTTTACAACATGGTTCACAATCAGAGAAAATATAATGAAAATGTTATACCAATGTTACTTAACCCCGGTTAAATTGGCTAAAACAAATAAATCAAAATCTAATACGTGTTGGAGATGCAAAAAAGAAACTGGAACGATGTACCATATATGGTGGGAATGCGTGCATATTAAACAATTTTGGAGTACTATACAAGAGGAACTTTTAAAAATGCTTAAAATGTCATGTAATAAAAAACCAGAAGCGTTCCTTTTGAGAATAATAACAAACGACATTCCTGCGACTAAGAAAAAAAGTATTATCATATGCAATAGCTGCTGTCAGAATGCTTATAGCAAAAAACTGGAAGGGTGGGGGGGATCCCTTCAATAAGAGAGCAGCAAACTAAATTTTGTGAATATATAGTTTTGGCAAGACTTACTGCTGTGATAAGAGGACAAACAGACCAAAAACTGATAGAGGAGTGGGATTGTGTAAAGGAGTATATGAAAAAATGTTGTTATGGTATAAATATATTGATATGCAATGAATGAAGTTTGCAAAGTAAAGATAAGAAGGAATTGGTTATAAGCGGTATAAAGGTAAAATAATATTAATAACACAACAATCAAACTTAAAATGAGACAAGGGAATCATATACGGGTGGAGGGAAGTCAATATTATATGTAATTTTGGTTTGGACTTTTGTATTATGGATTGATATTTTTCCTTTTTCATTTGTGGCTGTTTTTCTTTTTTCTTTAGTTCTTTTTTGTTTTGTTGATGTTGTTTACTCTGTTTGTTTTAAGTTATTGTAATTAGCAATTAAAAAAAAAAGGAAGTGGGGAATCTCATTTCCTTTTAGAATTTTGATTTTCAAGAGTCTAAAATGCATGAGTACAGGGGACTTTCAGTCCAAGGATGGAGTTATGAGGGTTTTCCTTCTGATTTCTCCAACTAAAAAGCTTTAGAACCTTGAAAACGGATCAGTGCTACCAAAAGACTGACATCAAAGGATAAATAAAACCTCCTGCTATCTTTCTTCAAGATTAATAGAGACAAATTGCCATGTCTGGTGGCGCTGTGGGTTAAACCACAAATCCTAGGGCTTGCCGATCGGAAGGTCGGCAGTTTGAATCCCCACGATGGGGTGAGCTCCCATTGCTCGGTCCCTGCTCCTGCCAACTTAGCAGTTCGAAAGCATGTCAAAGTCAAGTAGATAAATAGGTACCGCTCCAGCGGGAAGGTAAATGGCGTTTCCGTACGCTGCTCTGGTTTGCCAGAAGCAGCTTAGTCATGCTGGCCACATGACCCGGAAGCTGTACGCCAGCTCCCTCGGCCCATAAAGTGAGATGAGTGCTGCAACCCCAGAGTCGGTCACAACTGGACCTAATGGTCAGGGGTCCCTTTACCTTTACCTTACTAACACAATATTATTTTGAATGCATGAATAGGGCATGTGTCTCAACTCTGAGATGGCAGTATCCTAAGCTGTATACTGAACACGCATGTTTTCCCTTGCAGAGAACAATTGTTCCGAGGTAAAGCTAGAAAAGTTCCAAGAAGAGGCTGATCTCACTTCAAACCCACTCGCCATTTCAATGCAAAATGTCTGCTTGAGGTGGTTCTTCCCCATTCAGTAAACGCTAACTGCACAGAAATGTTTTAACATCACATGCACTTGCAAGAGTGAAAGTTGGTTCATGCTTTGGGTGGTATCCAAGTAACTCATCCCATCCATAAAAGGGTTTATCCTTTGCCCAGTAGAACTTTCCCCCATCTCCTCTCCCTGTGTGCATTCCATGGTATCCTGAAATCTATTTCAGGGGTGCATGGACAGAGGGGCAAGCAGAAATCCTTGTGCTGATAGCATGAGCAGCTTGGATGCAACCCATTGGTTTTAGTATCACAATGTGCAAATGAAACGACCATGCCTGGGAAGACATATACCATTCAGGCACAATCTACAGGTAACCAAAGTTGGTTCCTTTCCAGGAACAAAATAAATGACTTGTACCAGATTTATGGGTGGATGAATCCATAAACTTTTGTTTCTTTCCATTTCTCATTGTTTCCTTATTTAAGTTCCACTGGCCCTATTTGCACATCAGTGTGTGTGTGTGTGTGTGTGTGTGTGTGTGTGGTGTATTAAAGAAACTCATGTTGAAATTTGTACAAATTGTCTGTGCCTTTCCCATACTATACACCCCCCCCAGCAATACCCATAATACATTTGTGTAAGCTATTTTCACCAATAAATTTATTTTTGTGCACATAATTCTCTAGCATATCCTTCTTTTGTACACCTTGTTTGGTTGGACAATTGCACAGCCAAATTCAGAGAAGTGTGAATTTTAAGGAAGCTGTGCTCTCTGAACGATTTCCTCTCTCATACCTAGTCAGAAGTGGGGTTTGATTTTTTTGTTTTTTGAGATGGAAAATAATGAAGCAGAATACAAACATGTGGTAAAACTTGGACCACTTAATTATATAACACAAGAACATGGAAGTAAAACTATGTATGGGGAAATATCCCCAAACTCTGTCCGGCTCCTCAGTCTACAATGCAGGGAGTAACATTGGCCTAGAAATCCAACTCTTCCCCCTGCCACACCCTTAAGGTGAGGATGGAGGTATTCCTGATTCATGTAGGGCACAGGTGGCAAGGTGGTCAAACTACTGAGCCTCTTGGGCTTGCTGATCAGAAGGTTGGTAGTTCAAATCCCCATGACGGAGTGAGCTCCCGTTGCATTGTCCCAGCTTCTGCCAACCTAGCAGTTCAAAAGCACACCAGTTCCAGTAGATAAATGGGTACTGCTGTGGTGGGAAGGTCAACGGCGCTTCCGTGCTCTCTGGTTTCCATCAGTGTCCCGTTGCGCCAGAAGCGGTTTAGTCATGCTGGCCACATAACCCAGAAAGCTGTCTGTGGACAAACACAGGATCCCTTGGCCTGAAAGTGAGATGAGCACCACAATCCCATGGTCACCTTTGACTGGACTCAACCGTCCAGGGGTCCTTTACCTTTTACCTTTACCTATTCCTGATTCATGCCTCTTCAGGACCTTAAAACCCCAAGTGGCATAGGTTAACTTCAAAAGTGATCTGCATCTTGACCCATGAGTCTCTGGCATCCCTGTTCACCTCAAACATGTCTTAGGGTACTTACTATCTGTTCCAACCTCTTGCCTTTCCCACCATACATGTGTGCCCTGTGACCAAAGTCAATTGAACCAACCACTAAACCAAAGTATCCATCACCCATTGCCATCTGTCCCTACCCAGCCGTAAAGTGGGTTAGGCCAAGAAGAACCCTCTGTAGGCCAGTCACGGAAAGGACAAAATAATCACTGCTTAGCCCCGCTAAGATAAACAGCTAAACTCACAATGCATACTGAGAGGGAAGGCCTTAAATTCCTCCTCCAACTGCTTCTCACTGCTGAAACTTGCTGGCTTCTAGAGCTGAAAGTAGCTTCATGCCAGTCTTCAAGTCCCCATGCAAAGACTGGGGTAGACAACCTTTTTGGCCCAGTGAACTACGAAAAAACCAAGGTCTGAATACCTGCTCAGCCATGGAAGCTAACTGCATGACCTCAGACCAGTGAACTTCTCTAAGACTATCCTACTTCCTAGCATTATTGTGTGGATAAAATGAGGATGGGGGATAACCATGCACCTTGAGGTCCTTCAAGAAAACATGGGATTGAAATGTAATAGTGAATAAAATAATTAAGTTTCAGGGGATCATAAGGAAGATGTGTTCTTTCCCCATGGCTGACCCCAGCAGGGGCATATTTCCCTTTGTACATGTTGTCTCCACTTGGCGGTCATGGCTGACCATTCTTAATAGCTGGCACTGCTGATAACCTTGATAGAACCTCTCCTTTGGAAAGGTTGATTAAACCAAGAGATGCAATAAACAATTCCTAAACTTCCTTGGCTTCGCACACTTGAGTACCCAGGGTAGAATATAAATTGAGGGACCATCCCTGCCTGCACTGGCATCTCATGTTCCATGAGATACAGAACTTCCACTGGAAACTTTCAATAATGATGAAGATTTCTTTGCTTCCCTTTGTTGTCCTTTTCTTGATGCTTTATGCAGATCTAGGTATGTTTTATTCCATTTTGTTATTCATATTAAAAAATTCTACTCCATGCAGAACAGCTACTAGACTGTTATGACTTTGGGTCACCTCCAGCTTCTGGTCTTCCTCATACCCAGTTATGAAAAGCTTTGCTGAACACTTTGGGAACTGAGGGATACCCATATCTGCTCAGTAGCCTGGTCCAATGCCTATTGTCACAGAGCTAAAAGCTTGTAAAATGTGGGCTAAGTGACGATACTATTAGGTGGATTTGTAGCTGGTTGACTGACAAAATTCAGGGAGTGCTCACCAATGGTTCCTTACCATCCTGGGAATTACAAGTGGATGCCACAGGGTTTTGTCCTAGACCAGTTGTAGTTCAATATCTTTATGAACAATTTGGATGAAGGAATTGAGGGGATGCTTATCAAATTTTCAGATGGAAGGGTAGCTAATAGAGCAGAAGATAGAAAGAGGATTCAAGATGTCCTAGGATGTGCCCTGACCCTTGCTACTTGACAAAGAACTCCAACTTGGGTTTCTGTTTCTGTCAAAATGTTCCAGTCAGGTTACATAAGGAAGGCAAGGGTTCAAAGGCACAGCAGGTAAATTGCATGAGGAATGTCTCAAGTTGAGACATTGAACCAATGAGTGGCATGCCCCTGTCCCTTCCCTCTGAGAAGAGGGATGGCCATAGTCTTCAGCACAATCAGCATGAGGAGTCCTTCATACAGGCAACCAAATGGGCACTCCTTGAGTGCATTGGGCCTGAGTGTTCTGCCATCTCCTTGACCTAGGAGACAGGGGAGTCATCAGCATCAGCTCAGCATCAGTCCTGTCATCTGGTGTCTCCTCCACAGGAGTAGGTGCCAGAGGTAGCATTGCAACAAGTTGACTAGAACATTTAGAAGAAATGTACTACTCCAACAACCTGCTCAGCCCTTCCCAGGGATCAGGTTGTACATTTTCTCACCAAACACTCTCCTCCCCTGGTTCTAAGATCTCTTTGGATCCTGCTGTCACCTCCCCGTCCACCTTGGGCACCTCCCCCATGTTGCTGAGGTCTAATTTGGTGAGCTCTTCCACCTCCTCTCTTGATCTGACTGTGTGTGCCCATGACAATTCCTTGAGGCTGATGACACAGAGGATCAGATAGAAGGCCATGTAAGGCCTCAATCCTACTTTTGCTCTAGATGCTAACCCTCTGAATATGAGAGCCCGTCACCGGTTACAGTTCCAAACCCTGCAGATCTTTCCAAGTAATTATTACCCCTTTAACCTACACGAAATCTTTTTTTATTTGCATGTGGGGAGGGATGGCATCTTCTGCACTTTCTCATACTTGCTCACTGAACAGCATCTTGAACTGGTTTGGGCTCTTGATATTTCTATCATTTTCATATATGCAGGACTCACTGGCCACCATGATTGTGCACACGGAGGAGCGCTATGCCAAGAGAAAGGCCGCTTTCGCTGTGAATGTGAAAGTATTCATGGAAAATGTTCTTTTGAAGATTGCTGTAAAATGGTGAGCATTAGATACCAGACAGGACCAATATGGAGATGGCAGACATATCATATTTACCAAGACTTTTTTCCCACCTACCTGCGCCTCATAGCTCCAAGACCTGAGGTCCCACACCTCTAGACCCTGAAATTTTCGGGCAAGAGGAATATCACAGATATGCTCCCAAAGTGATAGAATCATAGAAGCAAGTTGGGAGGGACCCTAAGGATCATCTAGTCCAACCCTCTATAATGCAAGAATATACAGCTGATGAAATCTGCAGCCTTAGAGTTATCAGCACCATGCTCTAACCAAGCCAGTGTGGTGTAGTGGTTAAGAGCAGTAGACTCGTAACCTGGTGAACCAGGTTCACTTCCCCGCTCCTCCACATGCAGCTGCTGGGTGACCTTGGGCTAGTCACACTTCTTTGAAGTCTCTCAGCCCCACTCACCTCACAGAGTGTTTGTTGTGGGGGAGGAAGGGAAAGGAGAATGTGAGCCGCTTTGAGACTCCTTAGGGTAGTGATAAAGCGGGATATCAAATCCAAACTCCTCAACTGAGCTATCTAGTCATGTGCTATTGGCTAGGAGCTGCAGCACCAGAATTATTGCCCTGCTGAGACACTAGTACAAAAAGGGTGTTGGAGATAATTCAACAATTCGGCCAGGTAGCCGGATTCAAACTGAACAAACAAAAGACTAAAGTTTTAGAAAAAAACTTAACAGCTATGGAGAAGGAGAAATTTCAAGAAGAGACAGGTTTGACAGTGGTTAAGAAGGTGAAATACCTAGGGGTTCACTTGACATCTAAAAATTTGAACTTGTATAAAGACAATTATGAAAAATGTTGGTCAGAAATTAAAAAAGATCTAGAAATATGGTCAAATTTGAAATTGTCAATGTTAGGCCGAATTGCAGTTATTAAGATGAATGTATTGCCTAGAATGTTATTTTTGTTTCAAACTTTGCAGATTCTTGACAAGATGGACTGTTTCAAGAGGTGGCAGAAAGATATTTCGAAATTTGTCTGGCAGGGCAAAAAGCCCAGAATAAAATTTAAAGTACTTACAGATGCAAAAGAAAGAGGGGGATTTGCCCTGCCAGACTTAAAATTGTACTATGAAGCAGCAGCGTTTTGCTGGCTGAAAGAGTGGATGCTCCTCGAGAACACAGATATCTTGGACTTGGAAGGTTTCAATAATACATTTGGTTGGCATGCATATCTATGGTATGATAAAATCAAAGTGCATAGGGCCTTTAAAAATCACATTGTCAGAAAAGCGTTATTTAATGTTTGGATAAGATATAAAGACTTGTTGGAAAACAAAACCCCTAGATGGTTGTCACCCTTGGAGGCTAAGGCATTGAAGAAACTCAATATGGAGGCCGAATGGCCAAAGTATTGGGAAATCTTGGAACAAGATGGAGATAAATTGAAATTGCAGAGTCATGAGAAATTGAAACCTAAAGTAAGAGATTGGCTCCATTATTATCAAATAATGGAGGTTTACAAACAAGATAGGAAAATTGGCTTCCAGGTGGAGAAATCAAAATTAGAAACTGAATTGTTAGAACCCAATACCAAGAATTTGTCAAGAATGTATAACTTGCTGCTGAAATGGAATACACAAGATGAAACAGTTAAATCGGCTATGATTAAGTGGGCACAGGACATTGGTCACAATATTATGTTTGCTGACTGGGAATGGTTGTGGAACACCGGTATAAAATTTACGGCATGTAATGCCTTAAAGGAAAATGTTATGAAAATGATCTACAGGTGGTACATGACCCCAGTCAAGCTAGCAAAAATTTATCATTTGCCTGATAATAAGTGTTGGAAGTGTAAAGAAACTGAAGGTACTTTCTATCACCTTTGGTGGACGTGCCCGAAGATTAAGGCTTTC
Organism: Podarcis pityusensis; assembly: GCF_964106645.2. Lineage (NCBI taxonomy): Eukaryota > Metazoa > Chordata > Lepidosauria > Squamata > Lacertidae > Podarcis > Podarcis pityusensis. The sequence goes on from NC_138026.1 coordinate 116,114,893, forward strand.
TGGGAAATGATATATAATGAAATGAAAAAGGTACTTAAATGTACTTTCCCTAAGAAACCAGAGGCCTTTCTCTTGGGCATTGTCGGCCAATTGGTGTCAAAGAAAGATAGAATTTTCTTTATGTATGCGACGACAGCAGCAAGAATACTCATCGCAAAGTATTGGAAGACACAAGACCTACCCACCGTGGAAGAATGGCAGATGAAAGTGATGGACTATATGACACTGGCTGAGATGACTGGCAGAATCCGTGATCAGAGGAAAGAGACGGCGGAAGAGGACTGGAAGAAATTTAAAACTTATCTTAAGAGCTATTATAAAATTGATGAATGCTAAAATGCCGAGGTGCTGGGAGAAAAGGGGAAACAGTGACATAAGATTAAGTTAGAGAAAGGACTAAGAGGACATATATTTGATAAAATTGCTCAAAAGCTGCTGAAATAATTTTGCAAACAGGGATGCAGAAAGGGGAGGTATGGGGGAGTCCGAGAAACGAAGGTTATGGAAAAAAGGTTGTGAAATTATACATGTTTGTTTGTCTTTTTATTTGTTTGTATTGTTTAAAAAATGCTGTAAAACCAATAAAAATCTATATTAAAAAAAAAACAGAATTATTGCCCTGCTGAATCCTGCTGCCATCATGAAGATTGCTCCCTGAGAAATGTTTATTTTCTGCCTCTTTCAGAAGGTGGATGGATGGTTGGAAACATGTGTTTATTACACTGGGGGTTGGCCAGGAGCTCTTTTAATTATTATTATTTTACTTTAACAGAAGACATTTTGCACTTTGTGTGTAAAACTCTATCCCAGCCAGGGCTTCCTGAAGTTACTGTGTTAACTTCAAGAAGCCCCGACAAGATGGAGTCTTATGGCACAGTGAATGAGTGTGGGTCTTTTTTTACAATGTTGGAAGCAAAATAAATGAGCCCATTGCCAACACACCTTGAAGAAGACTCAGGAATTAGCCAGTAACCCTAACAAAGATCCAACAAACACACAACATACACACAATCAAAGGAGCAAGCACACAAGGAATAAGAAGTGATGAGGGGTGAATTCAGCACAGATGAGGAAGTCACACTGGCAAACTCTCTCTCTGGGAGCCAGGGCTGGATTTAGGTTTGATGAGGCCCTAAGCCACTGAAGGTAATGGGGCCCTTTATATATCCGGCTGTCCTTTGTCAACAACAAATTGTCGCTGGTTTTTCGTTGTTGAATATATGCTATATGGTAATTTATGGACCTAAGGGATGCGGGTGGCGCTGTAGGTTAAATCACAGAGCCTAGGGCTTGCTGATCAGAAGGTCGGCGGTTCGAATCCCCATGACAGGGTGAGCTCCCGTTGCTCAGTCCCAGCTCCTGCCAACCTAGCAGTTCGAAAGCACGTCAAAGTGCAAGTAGATAAATAGGTACCGCTCCAGCAGGAAGGTAAATGGCGTTTCCGTACGCTGCTCTGGTTCGCCAGAAGTGGCTTAGTCATGCTGGCCACATGACCCAGAAGCTGCACGCCGGCTCCCTCGGCCAATAAAGCGAGATGAGCGCCACAACCCCAGAGTCGGCCACAACTGGACCTAATGGTCAGGGGTCCCTTTACCTTTAATTTATGGACCTAATAGCTATGTAAAGCCATTTGCACATAACAAAATATGTATTTTTTCCTTTAATTTCTTTGGGGCCCCCAAGAGAGTGGGGCCGTAATCTATAGCTTGTTTAATTTATACGTAAATCTGGCACTGCTGGGAGCATATAGTAGATGAGGCCTCAGTCATGTGCAAGGCAAAGAAGACCAAAGTCTGGCTTCTAAAACAAACACTCCCGGAAAAGTTAGCAAACATGGAGGCTACTGTTTGTAGGGGAAGTACCTCAAGAAGACAGGATCAGTAGCAAGATATACCTTTCCCAGACCTGGTTGGCAATCCTAGACTAGGCATTGCCAATGAAGGCAGCAAACACAATGAGTCAAAACCAGAATCCTTCTTCCAATGAAATCTGGAGTTTTTAATACCCTCATAGTCAAATGTGTCAAAGCAAATTTAAAACAATTTCTTAAAATCCTTTTTTAAACATTTGTTTGTCATTTCTTTTCAGGTAAAAATGCGTGAGGAGGCTGAAGACAAATGTCGCAGCTATAATTAACCAACCCCGTAGAAAGCCATCTAATTAGACTTTAATTTGATTTTGACCTGTTTTTAGAAGGTAATTTAATTATTGTTTGATTTTATACCAATGTTAGCCACCCTGAGCCCGACTTCGGCCAGGGAAGGCAGGATATAAATAAAAGATGATGATAATGATGATTAATCCCCCCCTTTAAGTATCTTCCCCCAAAAAAATCGGGGGGGGGGGGACCTGAGATTTTTTTATCCATGTTCTTTTTAAATCCCACATGTAATAAAATTAAACGAAGTTGAGTAAACACTATCTGACTTCTTGTTGTTCTTTTGTTCCCATTCTTTGTTTGTCTGGCCATATCCATTCATTCCGATACATCTATACAGAACATGGGGGAAACTGAATGCAATTCATAGTCGCTGAGTTGGTGCTGTTTTCCTGATCCAAACATCCTGCCCCTGTCCCCCCATATATATATATATATATATATATATATATATATATATATATATATAGTATATAGTATATATACTCTCTCTCTCTCTATATATATATAGTATTGATAGTCCTGTTGAGGGGGCTTTCTGCAAGTGTTGCATACCCTTCAGTATTCAATTTGTTTTAGGGAGAAAGATGCAGCAAATGACCTAATAAAATCTTGCCCCTTCCCCGTCTGTGAACTTCCTTTTCCTTGTAGGTCCCACCACATCCTTTCTTTTTACCTATTTCTAAAGCATATCCTGGGACATGCCTGGTGCTGTGATTTAAACCACTGAGCCTCTTGGGCTTGCCAATCAGAAGGTCGGTGGTTCGAATCCCCGCAACAGGGTGAGCTCCCGTTGCTCGGTCCCTGCTCCTGCCAACCTAGCAGTTCGAAAGCACACCAGTGCAAGTAGATAAATAGGTACTGCTTTGGCGGGAAGGCAAACGGTGTTTCCATGTGCTGCTCTGGTTTCGCCAGAAGCGGCTTAGTCATGCTGGCCACATCACCCAGAAAAACTGTCTGTGGACAAACACCGGCTGCCTTGGCCAGTAAAGCAAGATGAGTGCTGCAACCCCAGAGTCGTCTGCGACTGGACTTTATTGTCAGGGGTCCTTTACCTTTACCCTTTTAAATCATATCCTAGCATCAAAACATTTCCAGTGATGAACCAAGGCAGAAGAGAGTCATGTCATATATAAATAAATCAATAATCGCTGCAGGCTACTGTAAGCCAAAAGGGGATCTCTGTATCTCGGCATGATGCATTGCTCATACACCCCAATATTCAACCTGATATTCAACTCTTGCACAGATCCAGTTTGAACAATGATGAAATAAGTTGCCAATCTCATCTCCTATGCTGCAATTTTCTTCCTCCTCTCTTACTGTAACAGGAGCAGTGTGGGCACTCCAGAGCCCCAGTAGAGCATTTTTTCACTCCACTGGAAAAAGGACTAGGACTCTCAGTTTTACCATTCCCAGTGAGAAAAATCACACTGTAGCAGTTAATGGTGCTGGACCAGCACTTGGGAGACCAGGGTTCAAATCCATGAAGCTCACAGCCTGACCTTGGACCAGTAAACATCTATCAGGAAATCCTACTTCTGAGGGCTTTAATCCTTTACCCATATACAGTCTCTCTCTCTCTCTCTCTCTCTCTCTCTCTCTCTCTCTCTCTCTCTCTCTCTCTCCCTTAGCTTGATCAGGGATAAAGGGCTTTCAATGTGATGATTAATTACATGCTCAAGTCCCTCCCAGTGAAATCAACAAGGCATAGGAAATGCTCTCTCTTTTTAATAAATTTATTCATTTATTTTAAAAATCATTTCCCACTTTTGACTGCGAAGGTCTTGAAGCAGCTTGGAATAACGCGGTATGCAAAATTTGAAATGTAAATTGAACTTTGGCCAGACTGTGCCCAGCCAAGTGGAACATGCTCAATCCCAGATTCGTCAGGCAAAATAATGAGTGTGTTTTAAGTGATTAAAAACAGAAACAAGGAGCAGAAAGGTATTATTCACCTTTATTGCACAGGGAAGGCATTGTAACCTAACTAGCAATACCAGCTGTGTGTTTTTTAAGATTAAATTCCCTGGTTTTCCCAAGGTTTGCACTGCATGTGAACACTCCAGGTACCAGGATTGGGAACCTTCAGAGCCATTTGTGCTACTCAAATCTCGCCAGATAACTTATGCTCCTGGGCGAGGCCTGTGGAAAGAGAAGAAAGTCAAGTTTAGAAAGTTTAGAAAGGGAGCACAAATCACAAATCACCAGCAACTTTAGCCATGCAAGCCTTGTTGAAGAAAATGGGTTGGAATGAGAAGCATCAATAATAATAATAATATTTATACCCCGCCCATCTGACTGGATTTCCCCAGCCACTCTGGTCAGCTCCCAACAGAATATTAAAAAGACGATAAAACATCAAACATTAAAAACTTCCCTAAAGAGGACTGCCTTCAGATGTCTTCTAAAAGTCAGATGCAGTGGTACCTTGGTTCTCAAATGCCTTGGTTCTCAAACCCCCAAAATTTTCAGAAGCTGAACATCCAATGCTGCTGTCAGCTATTGTTTCCAGGGCACCTACACCAATCAGAAGCTGTGCCTTGGTTTTCAAACATTTCAGAAGTCAAATGGACTTTCGGAATGGATTAAGTTTGGTGCTTTTTGTTTTTGCTATTTATTTTGTATTTTTGTTTTTGAGGCTTTTTCAGTTAATTTGTTTTTTTGACTGTGTGGAACCCAGTTCAGCTACTGATTGATTGATTGATTGATTGTGTGACTGTGGAAATGGATAAAAGCCCCCCAACCAAACAGTGACTATCATCAGTGCAGATTTAAAAAATAATGATAATTTAGATTTTTATCATCTACAATACTGACTTATTTTAAAATATAGTACATTGTTTATTGATTTCATTTTATGGGTCAATGGTCTCGTTAGATAGTAAAATTCAATGTTAAATTGCTGTTTTGGGGTTGTTTTTAAAAGTCTGGAATGGGTTAATCCTTTCCTTTCTGTGGGAAAGCACACCTTGGTTTTGGAACGCTTGGGTTTTGGAATGGACTTCCGCAATGGATTAAGGTTGAGAACCAAGGTACCACTGTAGTTGCTTATTTCCTTGACATCTGACAGGATGGTGTTCCACGTAGGTCATGTCACTCACACGGGAATATGGCCCTGGAACATGGTGTTGAGGATCCTCCATTCAACATTTTGGAAAGTATAGAAGGGAAGGTTGCATGGGCAAACCCCAGAGGAGTAATCAGGCCCATGGGCCAGTGGCTCCTCATCCCTGGCGGAGCAAAAATGAGGGGGGGGGAACCCTTGTCCAACTTTATTTAAATGATTATGCCACACCCCAAACCCTAGGGACATTCTCAGCAATTCTTCCCTACATGTTGCTTAAGGTAAAACTGTGCAGGACCGCAGATGTCAATTATCCATTGGAAGTGCTGTCAGAAGGGTCTGTTTCAAGGGCAGAGAATATCTTTCTGCCCAAAGACCTCATTCCTTCACTGGAAACATTCCAGGGATAACATGCCACTGGTGGACAGAGCCAGAAACAAAAGTGGATGGAGATATGGATGTGTATCCCACCTTTGCACTATATGTATGTGTACATCCCAGCTACACACAAACCAGAGGTTCCTGTGCACACACATCTTTCCATTCTCCATTGAGGCAAGAAACAGACATACAGTGGTACCTCTGGTTAAGAACTTAATTCGTTCCGGAGGTCCGTTCTTAACCTGAAACTGTTCTTAACCTGAGGTACCACTAATGGGGCCTCCTGCTGCCACTGTACCGCCACTGCGCGATTCCTGTTCTCATTCTGAAGTAAAGTTCTTATTATTTCTGGGTTAGTGGAGTCTGTAACCTGAAGCGTCTGTAGCCTGAGGTACCACTGTACTACAGTTCAAGGCCAGATTTCAGCCGGGCAGAAGCACTTGAAGAGGGGTGGTAAGACGTGTGGCCTGGGATGGGGTCTTGGTCCAAGACTTGGTCCAAAGTCCATACAGTCTTGGTCCAAGACTTGGTCCAAAGTCCATATAGTGAGGCCTGGGGGTGCCACACTCAACCCCAAGGTCTGAAGTCTCCCCACCTCTGCTCTATTTGAATAAGTCCTTTCTCTGGAGGGCTTTCTGGTCCAAGCCCACAAGCCCGTAAGAATGGAGAGCAGTGAGGACCTTGAAGTTGCTCATCTACAGCAGCTTAGCATTTGAACAGCAGACTGAGAAGGCACCTCCCCTAGCCATAGTCTTCCCCACAATGGCGAGATGTATTGTGTGTCTGTTTAAATGCTAGTCTATTATTTTTGAGTTTGCATCTGTACATATAATTTTTCATTCATATCTATGCCCTCCTTTCTGGTGCCTTCTCTTTTTGGCTACTCTAACTCAGCAAAAATGTCATATACAGGGGCTTCACTTACCATCTGCAGCAGGACATGGTTCCTCCTTTGCAGGTCCCCACATTCTGGAAACCGGGTCTGCAAGCCCCAACTTGACAGCCACCACCACCGCGGCCACATGCAATTGTATCCTCAGGCGCCTGGGCATCCCCTGTATATCACATACCAAAAAGATTCCATCCGTGAGAACTGCTCATGATGAAAAAGGAAAAGGAAGGCAGCCTATGGACTGAGCCCAATTCCCCGCTGCAATAAATGGGTTTGCATAATAAACTGAAATGTCAGCCGAGAAAAGTAAGATCAGTTAGAACCATGCAGAAGCAAAGATGTCCCTGTTTGTCTCAGGAGAAAAACAAACAAACACTGGTGATCATTTATTGCCCCCCTCCTCCAAAAAAAACCCCACCATAAAAGGGGGAAGGGGTAAAATTACTTGCATCGAATGTTTCCCAATAGAGCTGAGCATATTATAGCAAAATCACCTTTGAAATGAATGGAGTTTTTTTCAGAAAAAGAAGAAGGAAAAGTCAGGTTTTTCCCCGAGTCAATCTGAAGGAAGCTACTGTATTACATCAAAGGAACAGAGCTATTGGTACAAAAACCAACATGGGTGGTAGGAAGTCTCCCTTTGTGGTTCTCTAGAGGATGGGTTCCTCCACCCTTGCTTTTGGACATGTCCACCTCCTGATTTTTGTTTTGTTTTGTTTTTTGGCACAAGTTGGAGAGTTTCTTCTGGAAAGATAACGTCTGTGCTTGGTGAAACTGTAGCCTTTCCCCCAAGAGTCTCCCAAATACCACTTCCTATACAATTGTGTAGCTGGAAGGGGCAAACTGCATAAAGGTACCCCTTTCCCCAGCTTTAGCAAGATATGAATGTCTTTATGACATCAGCAGTCATTCCTTCCATTCCTATCCTCACCTCAGACCTATTTCCAAGCCTAGGAAACAACAAACATCACCTTATTGATTGATTGACTGTCATTTGTCGAGAGGTTATGTGGCATAAATAGTGCTTGGCTCAGGCTGGGAAATACCAAAAGTGAAATATAACATTGTCAACAACTATCCATAAAGCTGCATTTAAAACACATCAATTTAACATTTCCAGCCAATAAAACAGTCTAACAGGAGTCAAACAGACAAATCTCATCTCAATGCCTGCATGAAAAGATGCCATAATAAAGTCATTGGTTTATTCTATGCCAGTTGCTATGAGAAGTCAGTCGTGTGATAGATTCACTAGTTTAAAAAGTCACTGGTGTCAACTTGCAAAGATGCACTCTCTTTTATTAGAGGCAGGCACATTTTTATCATTCCAATGCTTTGATCATTAGAACTGGTCTGTTTCTATAATTTTGTGACCCCATCCCCCCGCCCCCGAGAAAAAACCCTTTTTTGCTTGCCAACGCGGGTGGTGCTGTGGGTTAAACCACAGAGCCTGGGACTTGCCAATCAGAAGGTCGGCGGTTCAAATCCCCGTGACGGAGTGAGCTCCCATTGCTCGGTCCCTGCTCCTGCCAACCTAGCAGTTCGAAAGCACGTCAAAGTACAAGTAGATGAATAGGTACCACTCCGGCGGGAAGATAAATGGCGTTTCTGTGTGCTGCTCTGGTTCACCAGAAGCGGCTTAGTCATGCTGGCCACATGACACGGAAGCTGTATGCCGGCTCCCTTGGCCAATAAAGCAAGATGAGTGCCGCAACCCCAGAGTCGGTCACGACTAGACCTAATGGTCAGGACCCCTGTCCTTTTACCTTTACTTATGTACCTTCAATCAATTTGGGAAGAATAGTTGAACACAGAGTAGGGAACTTGGCTTGATTTAGCTAACCAAGTTGTCTTCTAGCAGTGCTGAGTGTGGGTTGGTGACAGAAAAGGATTTTCTTTGGGAACTCAATTCAGGATTGGTGGTTGTGCTATCAGCTTCAGGAGCTGCCTTGCTCTCAATATGCTCTGCTTGTATATTTATAAACAAGCGTACATTGCAAAGACACTATCGGCCTGTAGTGCTCTCTCACAATGAAGAAAGAGGTCCAGAGCCAGAGGTCATCCTTAAATTCCCTTCTCACTGGGAAGACACATACATGCACAAACACTTCTGTAAACCAAAACACCCACCACTTCCCAAGGCTGCTGATAAATAGCAGACATCTACCAAGCAAATTCGCTTTGAGCTCTATTTCTCATAGAGACCCTATGGGTCTTCTTACCTGGTACAGCTTGGGATGAAATCAGAACAATGGCAAAGATAAGGAAAAGGGTCTTCATGGCTGAAGCTCAATGCAATCCTTGCTAGAGACAGGAATCTGAAAGTCAGGTCAAGTAGAATTTGGCAACTGAGGAGCTGGCTATTTATGAAGTTGGTGTGGGACCCAAGAGGAAAAGGGGGGTTAATAATCCACTGAGAGTTACAAATTAAAGAGGTATTCAAGCGTATTACAAAACTACACACACACACCCTTTGGATACATAAGGTGGCCAAAATGTCACAATTATGCAACATGGTGTTTTTTTCCATTCCCTAGTTGTTGGTGGGCTGTTTCCACAAAGGACTTCGGATTGGAGTAGAACAGAGGTGGCTTGCTGATTCAGACCAAAGTCCATCTCCTTCAGTTGTCTGCTTTCAGCAGACGTTCACAAGAAGGGCACTCCAACCTATGAACGCAATCTAGTTGAATTCTGGGTTGATCAGAATCAATTCAGTTCTGTTCAGGGTCCAGGATTCAGCCAGATCTGATGTAGAGCTCTAATTCTTATTGATGATGACTATACATGACCTCCAGTGGCAGAGACCATATTCTTCTCTATGGCAGTTGCTATAGGATGCAAGCCGAAAAGTGCTACTGCCCTGTTGTCTTGCTTGATGGCATCTCATAGGGATGTTGTTGGCAACTAGAGGAATAGGATGCAGGAATACCTGGGTATTTTGCCTTATCCATTGCAGGGTTGTTGTTTTTTTAAAATGTTCCTATGGAACTTACTTCCTCAAGATATGGTAATGACCACCAACTCAGATGGCCCTTTCCTGTGTTCCCACCAAGGCTGCCTGAGAGGGTGGTGAGACTTAGAGAAGGGCCTACCTTCACATCTATTTCTAAAGCTATCCCATGAAGGCCGAATGCTTACAAAACCAAATGCAGCACTCTAGCATTTTATTTTATTGAAATTTTTAAAAATAGTGCGTGAAAGGCCTTATTTTAACCTGCATGCATTTCAAATGTACTTTTTACATGCAACACACATGTTTTTATACCAGATTAAAACTTTTCAATGTTTTTCAATTCGTTCATCCATAAACTATCCATTTTTGTACGCAACTTTCATGTAAAATGCATATTTTGGGGCACAGTTCTTGTGTATTGGTCAGCACTGCAAAATCTGGAGAAGGGCCTGACCCAAATGGGATTACCTTTCTCATTCAGCATTCCTAATGGTAGCCCTCAATAAATCTACTCATGTCCTGAGTTATTTAACTATTGACGCAGGGAGTCACAAAATGTGTTAGAACTCATATAGCTTGTTCTGAACTGGTAGTGGGCAGTTTCTACCGAAGACCTGTGATTGGAGGGAAAGGGAGGTGGGATAAAATATGCTGGGTTTTTTCCAGGTATTGCAACCATTTAATATGTTAATAAGTAGCAGTGACATTGAGAGAGAAGTGAGTTCAGCAGAACTCCAGGTTACAGAGTGTTCACAAATACTTCTGGGTCTTTAGCGCAATGTTGTGGCGAGGGGGGGGTGAGAAGAAAGGACACTTTGAAAAAGGGGTAGATGTTGTGGGGGGTGCTGTGTCCATATATGTACATCCTGTATCCTATTTGTGGAATGCCCTCCCTTGATGAAGTGTGTCTGTATCCTTCATTATTAACGTACAGGATGAATTTAGAAACATTCCTGCTCACCAAGACCCTCCCAAAATGTGTGTGGCCATACCCCTCAACATTTCTCCAGTCAAAATAGGGATGTCTTATTCCATCATCGTCGTCATCATCATCATCATCTGGTTTTCTGGATCCAATTCAATTAGGGTTTAGGCCTGGTTTTGGCACAGAAACCACTTTGGTCAACCTGTATGCAAGGCTGTAGCTAGGGGGTGGTGAGGTGAGCCCGCACCAGGGGCACAGGTGATGGGGGTGGCGCAACATCAGCTTAAAATATGTCCATTAATATAAAAATTTATTATTGCCTCATAAGAAATGGTTTTTAATAGAGGGTGAATTGAATGGGTGGAGGGGGGGTGTTGGAGGAGAGGCAGAAAGAAGAGCTAATTTGTCCATGGCTTGGGGGCGCAATCTGGATGGTTCTTCCAGGGGTGCAAGATCACTTAGCTATGGTTCTGCCTATATGATGACCTCTGTTGAGAGAAAGACAAGGGAAACATGTCCCTGTTAATTGTTCTCGACCTCTTAGCGGCTTTCAATACCATCAATCATGGTATCCTGCTGGAGCGACTCTCCAAACTAGGGATGGGTGGCACTGCTTTGCAGTGGTTCCAGTACTACTTGGATGGTTGTTCCCAGAGGGTATTACTGGTTTTCAGCCTTGTGAAACCTTCAATGTGGGGTTTGTAGGGCTCAATCCTATCCCCCATGTTGTTTAACATCTACATGAATCTGCTGGGTAGGGTTATCCAGAGGTTCGGAGTACTTTGTCAGCAGTATGCTGATGACACTCAGCTCTATTTCTCCTTTACATCTGCAGGTGAGGCAGTGGAAGTGCCAGACCAGTGTCTTGCCTTGGTAATGGACTAGATGAGAGCCAACAAACTGAAGCTCAATCCAGATATGACTGAGGCACTGTTACTCGTGGGTTCCCTAGACCAGATGGGTGGGAGGTCACCTGCTCTTGATGGGGTTACACTTCCTCTGAAGGAGCAAGTTTGTAGCTTGGGGGTACTCCTGGATCCTTTCTTGTCACTTGAGGCTCAGTTGGCCTCAGTGGCTTGGAGTGCCTTCCATCAGCTTTGACTGGTGGCCCAGCTGCACCTCTATCTGGACAGGGATAGCCTAACTACTGTTGTCTATGCTCTGGTAATCTCAAGGATAGATTAATGCAATGTGTTATACATAGGGCTGCCTCTGAAGACGGTTCAGAATCTTCAGCTGGTGCAGAATTCAGTGGCCAGGTTGCTCACCAGAGGAAGATGGTTTGAGCATATTACACCGATTCTGGTCCAACTGCACTGGTTACCAATTTGTTTCCAGGCCTGATTCAAGGCACTGGTTTTGACCTATGAAGCCTTAAATGGCTCAGGACCACAATACCTCAAGGACCGCCTCTTTCCATATGAACCTACCCAGATCCTGAGATAATCTTCTGAGGCCCTTCTTTGTGTGCCTCCTCCTTGAGAGGTCTGGAGGGTGGCAACATGAGAACGGGCCTTCTATGCAGTGGCTCCCCATCTGTGGAAGGGAAGTTTGTCTGGTGCCTTCATTATATACCTTTAGGCGCCAGGCGAAAATGTTCCTTTTTAACCAGGCCTTTGGTTGATCTGATTTACACATTTTTAAAATGTGGATTATAATAAAACATACAGTCATACTTCGGGTTAAAGTCACTTCAGATTGAGCATTTTCAGGTTGCATTCCGCAGCAGCCCGGAAGTAACGGAATGGGTTACTTCTGGGTTTTGCCACTCGCGCATGTGCAGACACTCAAAATAATGTTACGCACAGAAGCGGTGAATCACAACCTGTGCATGCGCAGATGCGCAGACGCAGGTTGCATTCTGCCCAGGATGCAAATGGGGCTCTGGAACAGATCCCATTCGCATCCAGAGGTACCACTGTATAGTAAAACCTTCCCTATACACGACTGCCTTCAGATGTCTTCCAAAGGTTATCTAATTTCTTGTCTCCTTGGTTCAGTGGGTCCCATAACTCCACACCCTCCAACCTGTCACTGATGAAAATAGGAGCATCCTACTATACCCTCCAATATTTCACCAGTGAAAATGGGGACATCTTTATTGAATGGTTTATTTAAATATTAAGGTTCATTATTGTTTCACAAGATGTGTATCTCTTTAAAGGCCAGAGTAAATATCATGGCCTAGTTTTACAGCTGTGAAGCAGTATAGCAGATGCTGTTGTGTTAATTAAGCTGTGTCAGCAATTGGATATAGTATATAAAGAGCAGCGTGTACCTCTCTCAGTACCCTGGTGAATGGGTTGATGGATGGGTCATACTTCTAGATTTAATGTAAGAAGAGTTTTTGTTTTTGTAATTAAAGCCAAGCAAAAGATATTTTTGCGTTTCTTTATTGTTTTACTGAACATGTGGTCTCCCCAGCACACTTTCTGCAGCGCAATTAATCTGCTAAATATGCAACAATCTTAAGGAAAAGTGGGACATTCTGGGATGGCTTCTGTAAATCTGGGACTGTCCCTGGAAAATAGGGACACTTGGAAGGGCGGGGGGAGACAAGAACATAAACTTATTTCAGGATAATTACACCAAAACTTGGTTAGAGATTAGAAAAAACTTGGTAATCTGGAGTAAACTAAAATTAACATTTCTGGGTAGGATTTCCATTATAAAGATGAATGTGCTTCCAAAATTAATCTTTTTATTTCAAATGATTCCGATACTGGGTGAAGCAGGTTGTCTCAAGATATGGCAAAGAGAAATTTCCAAATTCTTGTGGGAAGGGAAGAAAGCTAGGATTAAACACCTGATCTTAATAGACATAAAAGAGAGAGGAGGCTTTTCCCTACCCGATCTAAAACTTTACTACGAGGCTGCCTGTTTCACCTGGCTAAAAGATTGGTGCACGTTGCAGGATCCAGACCTCCTGGACCTGGAAGGTTTTGACAACCGTTGGGGATGGCACACCTACCTAATATATGGAAAAGCGAAAATTCATAAAAAAATTTACCAACCATATAATAAGAAAGTCACTCTTTGCTGTATGGGAAAAATATAAAGATCTGATGGAGCCTAAAGTCCCGTGGTGGACTTCTCCAGTAGAAGCCATAGCAGTAAAACGGAAAAATACTCAGGAAAGCTGGCCAACATATAAAATACTTCTAAAAAATGAGGATAACCAAATAAAATTAAAAAACTTTGAGGAGATAAGAGAACACATTTCAGACTGGTTCCAATACCATCAGTTATTTGAAAAATTTAAATCTGACAAACAAAAGGGGTTCTCAGCAGAAATTTCCCGATTAGAATCTGATCTTGTAAACTCTAAAAGAAAAACTCTTTCCAAAACTTACTGACTCCTCCTTGACTGGACAGTCAAGGAGGAGGAGGTAACAGTGGCAATGGTGAGGTGGTCCCAGGATTTTGGCCATCCAATAACAATGGCCCAATGGGAAAATTTATGGAAGATCAATTGGAAATTCACAAACTGTTACACAATTAGAGAGAACTTTCAAAAAATGCAACATCGATGGTATCTAACACCATGGAAACTTTCAAAAATGTATAAAAATGTGTCAAGTAATTGTTGGAGATGCGGAGACTCAGGAACATTCTACCATATGTGGTGGATATGTAGGAAAATACAGGTATTCTGGGAGAGTATACATGCAGAACTGCAAAAAATGCTAAAGATCTCTTTCAATAAAAAACCAGAGGCCTACCTCCTGGGAATAACAGATCTGGATATTCCACAAAAGAGGAAGGGTATCTTTTTATATGCGACAGCGGCAGCAAGAGTTTTGATCGCAGCAAAATGGAAGAGTAATGAAATCCCCTCTATACAAGATTGGATCCAAAAGCTGACAGAATATGCCGAATTAGATGGTTTATCAGAAAAAATAAAGAATAAATCAAAACAGGAATTTGTTTCTAAATGGGAGGTTTTCAAAGAATATCTGAAAAATAAATATAGTCGTTTAAATTCTGTTGCAGCATTAGAGGAACTTCACTGATAGTTGCTAGGTAGATAGAAGAAATTAGATTTATTGAGAATAAGTTTAATTATGAAAAAAAATGTGTATTGGCAATACGTAATATGAATTTGAAATATGGAATAGACGGGAAGTTGGGTCTTTAGTGTTAAGACCAATAGATGTTTTATTGCTTGCCAAGAAAATTATGTGTCTATGGTTATTTTTGTAATTTGTGTGTAATTTGGTATTTGTGTTTTTTTGTGTATGTTTTTTTCTTGTTGTATATATAAATAAATAAATAAATAAATTTAAACAAAAAATAAAAAAGGAAGGTGGGGAGAGAGGGAGAGCGAGAGAGAAATAACTGCTTGAGAAACTCTTTTGGAAGGCAGCCTTCAGAGCAGCAGTTCTTGCCATGCTCCCTTTGAAATGTGGGCCCCAGAGGGTTGGCCATGGATGAATGTGGCCATTGGCCTAATAAAGGTTAGTCACCTTCAATCCATATAAGTTATGTGTTACGAAGAGAGAGAACTGGCAACGGGGAAGAGATGGATAAGTGTTTCGAATTAGAAACGGAGAGAGTAAGCCATTATTTGTAGATCCACAGACAGAAAGAAAATAAATGCTTCAAATTGTCCTGTTGAAGATGAACTTTTTTTATTAAGGTTTTGCAGGAGAAAAAACACAGAATGATCAATCAGTGCAAATAACACACCCCATATTGCATGTTTGCATTCACAATGACCAAAGACTTTTTACCCTAGTGTGTTTGTCCAAAGATCCATATGAGGTTGTGGTGATCTACAGGGATCACACTTAGCATGGGATATAAGGCAATGCCACATAGTACTTGCAGAGTGCCAGAGAAAGAGAGGGACTGGGAGGTATGGACATAAAACCATAATTAGTCATGTTTAGAGTAGACCTATTACAATCCATTGTTCTTCTCCTAACATGATTGGAAGTCTTGCTCCAATCCAAACCGAAAGGTGGATGAAAGAGAAGACTTTTAAAATATGCATATTATAATATTTATGTATTTTTATAACAAATATTCTCCAATTTAATACATAACTTTTAATAAATCTAGAAAACAGATTATTATAATTATTTTTTAAAAATATTTTCCTTATCCATCTTTTAACACCATTGGTTTTCAATGTCACAGCAGAGAAATCCCTTTTTTTTAACCTTTTCTTAACTATTGGGAATTTGTTTCATTTCCAGAATGTTGCGTACAGAACTGTGTGAATCGAGGAAGGGGTCGATTTTCTCCAGCACTTAAATCCGTTCAGATAAGCAGCTCTTCACCCTTGACTCCAAAGCTGTTCTCAGCCATTTCAGAAGTAGACAGAGAAGAATATCAGAGGTCTTGCATTGACTGTACTTGGCTCATTGACTCCAAGGACTACCGAAAGAAAAGACAGATTATTAATACCCAACTCTGGTCATACTTTGTCTGATACACTCTTAAATGGCAAGTCTCTACAGTTCCCACACTCTACAGCCATACAACCTAACCCAAAACAACAATATACCGATAAAGTTAGGAGCTGTCTTGATTCTAATCTCTCCCTATAGGACAAAATAAAGGAGGCAGTGACGTAATGGTTATGCTTCATCTCATATTAACTGAGACAGTTTATCTAATTATTGACTCACACAATTATGGTCTGCATTGGTAATGACGATGGGAGTAAGGAGTTTTTCAGGCATCCTAGTCCAGACTTCATTTGTACTTCTGGGTACAAATGAATAGGATTCTATCGATGAGTTCCTAGAATTAGGAATTTGCAGAGGGGTAGACGTTATAGCCTCTTGCAGGGGAAAAAACAACTGGAGTCTTGGAGACTAGCTATAATTGACTGCAGCATAATGGACTTCACGGACTCTAGCCCACTTTGTCAGACATGTGAAGTGAAAACTTGGTTGGCAGGTATATAAAAGGGAGCATTTTCACGTGGGAATTGAATGGCAATGACTTGCAAGTATTACAGTTGGTGACAAGGGGTTTATATGTCAGACAGCCATGTTTTCAACCCTTTACAGCAGCAGACTGGAGACAGAATCATAGAATAGTAGAGGAACCGTGACATAATAGTAGCAGCATCCAACATTATGCAACTCTTGAAAAGCTCAAGCCAAAAGAGGACGCAGCGTAGGGGAAAGTGTATGTGGGAAAAGCAACCAATTCTTCACATTTCTACCATTCAGTGCTCATCTGGTGGGGCTGATCTTGAATAAAAGCACTGTATTTTACTTTCTTGGGCTCCATGATCACTGCAGATGGTGACAGCAGTCACGAAATTAAAAGACGCCTGCTCTTTGGGAGAAAGGCGATGGCAAACCTAGACAGCATCTTAAAAAGCAGAGACATCACCTTGCCAACAAAGGTCCGTATAGTTAAAACCATGGTTTTCCCAGTAGTGATGTATGGAAGTGAGAGCTGGACCATAAAGAAGGCTGATCGCTGAAGAATTGATGCTTTTGAATTATGGTGCTGGAGGAGACTCTTGAGAGTCCCATGAACCGCAAGAAGATCAAACGCATCCATTCTTAAGGAAATCAGCTCTGAGTGCTCACTGGAAGGACAGATCGTGAAGCTAAGGATCCAATACTTTGGCCACCTCATGAGAAGAGAAGACTCCCTGGAAAAGACCCTGATGTTGGGAAAGATGGACGGCACAAGAAGAAGGGGACGACAGAGGACGAGATGGTTGGATGGTGTTCTCGAAGCCACAAACATGAGTCTGACCAAACTGCGGGAGGCAGTGGAAGACAGGAGTGCCTGGCGTGCTCTGGTCCATGGGGTCACGAAGAGTCGGACGCGACTAAACGACTAAACAACAACAATGATGTTTTCCATGGTTACCTTGTATGCTTTGTTCTCTCTCTTACTGCTTTTAGCTGTCCTGAGCACAATTTGGTGACAAATTGGTGGAAAGACAGGATACAGATATGGATGGATGGATGGATGGATGGATGGATGGATGGATGGATTGAATGAATGAATGGAAAGAATGTTGGAATGGTCCAACTGAAAGCATGATTGTATTAAGACCCATGTGGGGAGGCGCAGTGCCCAAAACCTGGTTTCCTGGCAGCAAGATCACTGCTGCAGATCAGGAAAGCAAGAGGCGATGGCATGGCAGTGGAAAGGTTGGGGTCGTCCAGGCACACTGGTGGAGCCAATCTGATGCCCCCAGCAGTATGCCTCAACTATGCTAACCTTGCCACCACACTGCCCGATACCATCCTGGTGACAGTTGCATTACCTTTTGCAGCACAGTAGACGTCCATCTTGGCATGTTCCCCCAGTATGTTCTGTCCTAGGAGGGCATTGTCCATATTTACAGAAACCTCGTGCAAACCTGCATTCCATGGTATCATCTGCAGGATATCCAGCCCTTCCTATTACAATAAAAAAAGAGAAAGGGAAAGAACCTCCTGAATTAGCTTGTAGGAGCTGAGTAGGGGAGATGCAGGGGGCAGAGCAGAAAACTTTTTTGCGAATGCTACTGGCCTGCAATACCTAGTCTCACACCCTCGTCCTTCCACAGCAAAAGAAGCTTGCCCTCTCCTGAGCTATGCAAACCACTTTAGTGCTGGAGGCACTTCTGTTCCTGTTTTGCTTTCATGCGATCATGGCTTGTTCTTAAAAGGAAGAAAGGTTGTTTCCCCTGCCCTCAGAGGTGCTCTTAATAAATTACCAATTGATGAGACCTGCAACAAAATGTTGCATTGTGGGTTGGCTCCTGCTCAAGATTCCAGAAGGAGGCCATGCCCTGTGCCAGGATACTTCATTCCACCCTTCCTTTCCATGATTTTATGTCCCCCCAACCAAGATATTGGGGCTTGTTTACATACAATCAGTGATTCGTCAAATTGTAGAGTTGGAACGGACTTCATGGACCATAAAAATCAAAGAATTGTAGGGTTGGAAAGAGACCACAAAGGTCAGCCAGTCCAACCCCCTGCAATGCAGGAATCTGAGCTAAAGCATCCAGGACAGATGGCCATCCAACCTCTACTTAAAACAAAGAAGGAGAGTCCACAACTTCCAGAGGGAGACCGTTCCACTGTAGAACTACTCTTACTGTCATCTCGTCCAACCCTCTGTAATGCAGGAATGTCAACATGTAGTCCCCCCCCCCAATCCAATTTGAAACCATACTGGACCCTGTTTAGCTTTGCAAATATACAGACATTGCACAAATAACATTGTACAAGCAGGACTGACATGGGCTCAGTAAGCCAATTTATCTGAGGATTGCAGTTCCTGCAGCTGCAAGGAAGTGAGTGGTAGCTCTCTACTTTTGTAGGCACACTTACATGGGAAAAAAAATTATTAAATACAGTGTAATTCACAGCTGAATGACTCCATGCTGCTCAGTTTATAGAATCACCTCTAAACCTACTGTTGGACTCTGTACCTCAGAATTATCCACCCATCTCTTACCTGGAATTATTTGGATGAAGACTAAGAAGACAGCAAAGAGAAGGTAAAGGATCTTCATGGCTGGGGCTTGATGCTATCTCGCTTTGGCGGTGTAGTGAGAAGATGATTTGAAGCCCAGATGAGGTCCTTTATGAAAAAGGAGACCATATATATAAGGTTTTTGGAGAATTGCAAAACAGTATTTCCGGAACAAGGTGAAGTTTGGGAACATCTGACTATGTACAAAAGAATCTCCATTGCCCTTTCGGACCACAGAGGTCAGTGACACACAAACATTGCAATGTCCTTCCGTTGGCACCCACACAACACCTTTACTGCTCTCAACTGTGGCAAACAGCCAAGTGACCGAGGTAAGATTTTCCACCTGAGAGTGAGCTAATTCCCTAAAGGGTTGTTGGTTTTAAGCAATGCAGGTCTTGAGCCAACATAACACAATTTCCATAAACCCCAAAGTCCATTTCTATGATTTCTGTTTTGCAATAAAGGCTGCCTGATGGGGAGCTGGATATATTTTCCATAATTAACCAAGCCCCAATTGGAGCTGTTTCGGTTTCTACGGCACAAACAGGCAAGCAGTGGACCCCAGTCTCATTTTGGGTGTCTTCCAATGCCTTCTGATGCTGTCCTATTCTTTCATGCGGAGATTTTTCTTTCCTGTTCATTTCCTCCTTCTTTTCCCTGGTCTTCTTAAGAGTTACCCCACCCCACCCCACCATCTTCCTACACCATGTCAGAGCAATTAAGGGCGGTAATTTATCTGATAAATATAAATAATAAACTGATGTTTGTTTGTTTGCTATTTTCCATCATTATTGGTTTCCATACAGCACAGCGGGTATTCATAACCTTGTGAAGTGTACCATCTGATAGGTAGTTTCTGGGACTGTGGTCTCCAATTTTGGAACAGGCCGGAATATTAATGCGTGGTTGGAAATGAATTTAATTTCCTGGCCTGTTCTGAAAATGGTAACTGTTGTTTCCCAGTTCAGATGAAAAGGGAAATGGTGGTTGTTTGGCTGGTCAATCAAGATGGTTAATATGGTTCTCCCCCTCCTCATTTATTCCCTGCAGCAAGTAAATGCTTCTTAGTTTAGTGGGGTAGGAGAGCTGAAAATAATGCCAATTTATTTCACATCTGGCAGTCAATGTGACTCTTTGATTTCAGACAGTACAGCGGTACCTCTGGTTGTGAATGGGATCCGTTCCGGAGGCCCGTTAGCAATATGAGCAGAATGCAACCTGCATCTGCGTGTCTGTGCGCGTGCGGGTTGCGATTCGCCGCTTCTGTGCATGTGTGTCATGTCATTTTGTGTGTCTGCTCATGCGCGAGCGGCAAAACCCGGAAGTAACCCTTTCCGGTACTTCTGGGTTGCCACGGACGCAATCTGAAAACGCTCAACCTGAAGCACACCTAACATGAGGTATGACTGTACATGTTAGACCAGTCTAAAAAGCCTGGGACAGAAATTTTCATGGCCCTCTAGAGGCTATGGTGGTTCATTTACCAGAAGTAATGTATTTAGTGTTAACTCTGAAAGTATATGGTACTCGATTCTGACCAAACTAAGAGGCTAGAGGGGCTTTGTGTCTCTGGCTTTTTAGGCTCGTCAACCCATGTAGTATCTGAAACCCAAGGGGCACGTTGGTTACTAGATGGGGTTTTATTTCCAGAAGTAATGTATTTAGTGTTAACTAGTTATGTGAAATGGCAACCCATGCCAGCCCTTTCACAGATACAATATACTGAAATAGGAAAGTGAGGCATGCTGTGACTCACACCCCGATACCCTGTTACATATTGGCTCAAGCTCCAGAGCCAGGTGACCTCACTTTCAACCTTGAGACTGTACAGCTGAACAGGAATTGGCAGAAACTGATAAAGCAATGATTGACCAGGTTGAGACTTTCAGTAGGTAATCCAATCCCCCTGGAGGTGGAAAATCCTACTCTTGCCAAATACTTAATTCAACTATGGTGCTGATTTTGACATACCTGAGTAAATAAAGGGCAATACTCTTTAAACCATACTTCCTGATAAATCAGGTTCCAGCGCAAAATACCTCTCCTCAGGCATGATAGCAATCAGTAAACCTACCAGATTTCATAAGCTTGTTCTGCTCATTTTGTACCTTCCATTACACAAATCTCGTGAGTTATCTGTTCAGCAATTGCAGGGTTCCACTAAGTTCTTATACTACATTTCCAGAGGCAGATCTTTCTTAGAAAAGAGTCATTTCAGAGTATCACCTTATATATTAATAGTGCTAATTGTGGGCATGCCTCCATTTCAGCTTTAAATGTTTGTGATGGCTTCACAACCAATGGCTTCAAGTTATAAGAAAGGAGATGAGCAGAGGTTGGATGGTCATCTGTCATGGATGCTTTAGCTGAGATTCCTGCATTGCAGGGGGTTGGACTAGATAACCCTTAGGGTCCCTTCCAACTCTATGATATTTCTGCAAACACTTTCATCCAAAAAGCTGAGACCAGTGGGCATTCCCACAAGAAATGGAAAGAAAAGTGCCTTCACATTCACCCAGTGCTTTACCAGCTGCACTGGCTCCTGGTGGAGTACAGGGTCAGGTTCAAGGTGCTGGTTTTGAACTTTAAAGCCCTATGCGGCCTAGGACCCTCGTACCTATGGGACCGCCTTTCCTGGTATGCCCTCTGGAGGACCTTAAGATCCATAAATAACAACACTTTGGAGGTCCCAAGCCGCAAGGAGGTTAGATTGTTCTCAACTAGGACCAGGGCCTTTTCAGCCCTGGCCCCGGCCTGGTGGAATGCCCTACCACAGGAGATCAGGGACCTGCGGGATTTGACATCTTTCCGCAGGGCCTGCAAGATGGAGCTGTTTCGCCTGGCCTTTGGGCTGGACTCAGTCTGACCCCTTATTATTATTATTATTATTATTATTATTATTATTATTTGATTGAACCCCTTATATGGGATTTTGTATATAAATTTTCCCTCGGCTCTTTTTGCTGGCCTATGTAGGACCAGCATGGATAGTTGGCCCTGGTGAATATTTGACATTTTCTCCCCTTATGATATTGATTTATGGGCTACCACTAAAATGAGGCTGTATTTTAAGCTATATTTTAACCTATATTTTAATCAACTGTTTGTTTGTTTGTTTGTTTGTTTGTTTGTTTGTTTGTTTGTTTGTTGTTTAAAATGTTTTTACTGTATTTTATATTTGGTGTTAGCTGCCCTGAGCCCGGTCTTGGCCGGGGAGGGTGGGGTATAAATCAAATAATCTTCTTCTTCTTCTTCTTCTTCTTCTTCTTCTTCTTCTTCTTCTTCTTCTTCTTCTTCTTCATGGGAGCAAACCTCCAACAAAGTTGGGAAGACAGAGTTTGTGTGTGAAATTTGAACTGGCATACAAGGCTATTTGGGTATACGTTTCAGAGAGCCTTCACATATATATGCAGATGCAGGTTTGAACTGTTTAGGTGACCAAATGCTGTTCTATATGGAATCTTCAATACTAGTATTAAGATCCTTTTCACCTGTAGCTTTAAGGCTCTCTAAATGGCCAGTAGTTATACTTAAAAGCTCCTGACTTATAATTGACACCAGACCTCTTTTCATGTGTCCTTGATTCCATATTATCTGTTCTTATTTAATTAGAGGTCCAGTGGCCTGTGTTATTGGAGTCTTATCCACACTGTCCAACCATCTCGTCCTCTGTCGTCCCCTTCTCCTTGTGCCCTCAATATATGTATGTATGTTGCTTTTGTTGTGTGTACCTTGAGTCTTCTCTTTTACAAAGGTCTTGCATGGGAGGCGGTGTTTTTCCTAGAAATGAATATTGTTGTTGTTTAGTCATTTAGTCGTGTCCGACTCTTCGTGACCCCATGGACCAGAGCACGCCAGGCACTCCTGTCTTCCACTGCCTCCCGCAATTTGGTCAAACTCATGTTGGTAGCTTCGAGAACACTGTCTAACCATCTCGTCCTCTGTCGTCCCCTTCTCCTTGTGCTGATCTTTCCCCAACATCAGGGTCTTTTCCAGGGAGTCTTCTCTTCTCATGAGGTGGCCAAAGTATTGGAGTCTCAGCTTCACGATCTGTCCTTCCAGTGAGCACCCAGGGCTGATTTCCTTCAGAATAGATATGTTTGATCTTCTTGCAGTCCATGGGACTCTCAAGAGTCTCCTCCAGCACCATAATTCAAAAGCATCAATTCTTCGGCGATCAGCCTTCTTTATGGTCCAGCTCTCACTTCCATACGTTGCTACTGGGATAACGATAGATTTAACTATAAGGACCTTTGTTAGCAAGGTGATGTTTCTGCTTTAAAAGATGCTGTCTAGGTTTGTCATTGCTTTTCTCCCAAGAAGCAGGCATCTTTTAATTTCGTGGCTTCTGTCACCATCTGCAGTGATCATGGAGCCCAAGAAAGTAAAATTTCTCACTGCCTCCATTTCTTCCCCTTCTATTTGCCAGGTGGTGATGGGACCAGTGGCCATGATCTTCGATTTTTTGATGTTGAGCTTCAAACCATATTTTGTGCTCTCCTCTTTCACCCTCATTAAAAGGTTCTTTAATTCCTCCTCACTTTCTGCCATCAATGTTGTGTCATCTGCATATCTATATATTTATATGCTGGTGTGGTAATGGGAGATGCTATCCTGTGTGCCTTCCCTGAGGATGTTATATCCACCCACATGGTTGCCCTGATGGATATTTGAAAGCCAAGCAGGTTGATCATGTGCCCTCATTTCTGCAAACATGGCACAGCATTGTGTTCAGCCTCTTGCTATCTGAGTAGTAAGCCTTCTAAGCTTTAGCAAGAGAATATATTACGGCACGTCGTGCAATAATTTCCTCCCACAACATTTAGATGAAAAGGAACACACAAAGAACATTTGACCCATTGGCATTTCAAAACGTATCATAAAGGGACCTTTATCCCGTAATAAGCTACTCCCACCACTTTCAAAAGAACCCTATGACCCATCTTCATTGCGTAGTTGTCGTTAGCATAGAATCTTTAATAATTTCAAAGTGAAGATTTGTTTAATAATAATAATAATTTATTTTTATACTCCACCCATCTGGCTGGGTTTCCCCAGCCACTCTGGGCGGCTTCCAACAGAATATTAAAATGCAATAGTCTATTAAACATTAAAAGCTTCCTTAAACAGGGCTGCCTTCAGATGTCTTCTAAAAGTCTGGTAGTTGTTTTTCTCTTTGATATCCGTGGGAGGGCTGAAGAGCCCCAAATGCATTCTTGCAAAGGGTGGTGATGAAGCTGGAATTGTTGATTCCACAAGCAGAGATGAGGTGTTGTCCCATCACTCAGAGGCAGCACTGAAATATTTGGAAAACAGAAATCAACATTGACTATAGGGAAGGGGGGCAGCCAGGTTTCTGCTACACTTGCATAGTCTGCCCTGTCACTCACAATCAAATACAGTGGTGCCTCGCAAGACGAAATTAATTCGTTCCGCGAGTTTTGTCGTCTTGCAATTTTTTTCGTCTTGCGAAGCACGGTGTCGGGAAAGCTTTGGAAAAGCTTCAAAAATCACCAAAGTCTTTAAAAACCTCAAAAAAGGCTACCGCACCGCGTTCTATGAGTTGCTCCTCGAAGTCAAGTCGCAACTGTATTAACGGTGTTAAGAAAAAGGAAACAAGCTTGCAAGATGTTTCCGTCTTGCGAAGCAAGCCCATAGGGAAAATTGTCTTGCGAAGCAGCTCAAAAAACAAAAAACCCTTTCGTCTAGCGAGTTTTTTGTCTTGCGAAGCATTCGTCTTGCGAGGTACCACTGTAATGGATGACTGAGATTTTATTCTGGGCAGGTCTAGCATTCTGCAAAAGCACCACCAGGCTATAGGGTCGGCTGAGCTGTGTCACCAGGTTCCGAAATGAAGTTGTTGAAGGAGAGGAAGCAGGGGCTTTGATGGGACTAGCCTAACTCCTCGCCCATGTATGACTTTGCTCACCACCACACAGGGCCAGGCCACTCATGAGGCAAGGTGTGAGGTGACTGCCTTGGGTGGCAGGATCCAAAGGGGCAGCAGATCTGGCCACAAGGAACATATTGTCTGTTGCTGCTTCTGTGGTGGGAAGAATAACTGGGGCATAGTACTTCAGGGGTGAATCTGTCATCTCCACAGCTGCTCCCTGCAATGCCTCCTCTACAGCATCCTCTTGAAGAATAGGAGGCACTGCTGGTTTCCTCCCACCCATGTTCCCAGTGTAGATCATCACTTGCCCCTTCTTGCCTGACTGGGAGGTGCCATTTTGTCTTTGGCCTCAGGGCCCAAAATTTCTCAGGCCAACCCTGCCTGCACATTTCCCACTACCAACCACCCCAGAGGTGACACTCCCTCTCGCACCCTACCTCCCTCGACCGTGTCCCAAAAAATATGACATCCATGTGAAACTGTGTGTTTGGGTGTGTTGCGTTCATTATTCTTACATTGCACAGCAATTGTAATACCGACGACATTCTCCGATTTTGAAACGTGGTGGAGGACACATAAAGTAGATGCACATACCACTGAATAAACGACATGTTCGTATGCCAAGGATGTCAGTTCTTCCTGCAACAGTGCAGAACTCAATAATAATAATAATAATAATAATAATAATAATAATAATTTATTATTTATACCCCGCCCATCTGGCTGAGTTTCCCCAGCCACTCTGGGCGGCTCCCAATCAGTGTTAAAAACAGTACAGTGTTACATATTAAAAGCTTCCCTGAACAGGGCTGCCTTAAGATGTCTTCTGAATGTCAGGTAATTATTTATCTCTTTGACATCTGATGGGAGGGCGTTCCACAGGGCGGGCGCCACTACCGAGAAGGCCCTCTGCCTGGTTCCCTGTAGCCTCACTTCTCGCAATGAGGGAACCGCCAGAAGGCCCTCGGCGCTGGATCTCAGTGTCCGGGCTGAACGATGGGGGTGGAGACGCTCCTTCAGGTATACAGGACCGAGGCCGTTTAGGGCTTTAAAGGTCAGCACCAACACTTTGACTTGTGCTCGGAAATGTACTGGGAGCCAATGCAGATCTCTCAGAACCGGTGTTATGTGGTCCCGGCGGCCACTCCCAGTCACCAGTCTAGCTGCCGCATTCTGGATTAATTGCAGTTTCCGGGTCACCTTTAAAGGTAGCCCCACGAAGAGCGCGTTGCAGTAGTCCAAGCGTGAGATAACTAGAGCATGCACCACTCTGGCAAGACAGTTCACAGGCAGGTAGGGTCTTAGCCTGCATACCAGGTGGAGCTGGTAGACAGCTGCCCTGGACACAGAGTTAACCTGCACCTCCATGGACAGCTGTGAGTCCAAAATGTCTCCCAGGCTGCGCACCTGGTCCTTCAGGGGCACAGTTACCCCATTCAAGACCAGGGAATCCCCCACACCAACCCGCTCCCTGTCCCCCCAAAACAGTAGTTCTGTCTTCAACCTCAATCTGTTAGCCGCCATCCATCCTCCAACCGCCTCCAGGCACTCACACAGGACCTTCACCGCCTTCACTGGTTTTGATTTAAAGGAGAGGTAGAGCTGGGTGTCATCTGCATACTGATGAACACCCAGTCCAAACCCCCTGATGATCTCTCCCAGCGGCTTCATATAGATATTAAAAAGCATGGGGAAGAGGACAGAACCCTGAGGCACTCCACAAGTGAGAGCCCAGGGGTCTGAACACTCATCCCCCACCACCACTTTCTGGACACGGCCCAGGAGGAAGGAGCGGAACCACTGTATGACAGTGCCCCCAGCTCCCAGCCCCTCTAGACGGTCCAGAAGGATGTTATGGTCGATGGTGTCAAAGGCCGCTGAGAGATCCAGCAGAACTAGGAAACAGCTCTCACCTTTGTCCCTAGCCCGCCAGAGATCATCAACCAGTGAGACCAAGGCAGTTTCAGTCCCATGGTGAGGCCTGAATCCCGATTGGAAGGGATCCAAATGGTCCGTTTCCTCCGAGCGTGCTTGGAGTTGTTCAGCAACCACCCGCTCAATCACCTTGCCCAAGAATGGCAGATTTGAGACTGGGCCATAGTTGGCCAAATTGGCCGGGTCTAAAGATGTTTTTTTAAGAAGCGGTTTAATGACCACCTCTTTCAGCGGGTCTGGGAAGGCTCCCTCACAGAGGGAAGCATTCACCACCCCACAGAGCCCATCGCCCAGCCCTTCCCGGCTCGCTTTTATCAGCCAGGATGGGCAAGGATCAAGGAGACAGGTGGTCGGTAAAGTAGGCAGGTAGGCAGGCAGGCAGGGAAGGAAGGAAGGAAGGAAGGAAGGAAGGAAGGAAGGAAGGAAGGAAGGAAGGAAGGATGTGTCCTGCCTAGAAGATTTGGTTCAGATCTCTATCTGTCACTTTCGGAAGCAACCTGAGTTGCTCCAAGTAGTTCTGTGGTCTGTCCAATGGCGCATTCAGTGTGGGAGGCTGCAGGGATCAAGTGCATTCCCCAAACATTGACTCTCTACACAAAACTACAGTGCTTGTGAATCCGGAGCTTTGAAGTGTATTATCAGCCATTCACTGATGTTCCTGAGCCCAAATTCTTCTCTACACCACCTGATTCCCAAGACTGGATGTCAGGGTATGGACCTGCTCTGGATGAGGTCAT
The DNA here is from genome assembly GCF_964106645.2 of Podarcis pityusensis. Classification (NCBI taxonomy): domain Eukaryota; kingdom Metazoa; phylum Chordata; class Lepidosauria; order Squamata; family Lacertidae; genus Podarcis; species Podarcis pityusensis. Next base: position 116,142,288 of record NC_138026.1, read on the forward strand.
TCTCCTCTGAAGAAGCAGCTGCATAGCTTGGAGTGCTTCTGGTTCCACAGCTGTCACTTGTGGCCTTAAGTAGTGCCCAGTGTCTTCCATCAGCTTTGGCTGGTGACCTAGCCGCACTCCTCTCTGAACAGGGACAGACCCACATCTGGTATGTTAGATTACTGCAATGAATTCTACATGGGGCTGCCTTTGGAAATATTATGGAAACTGCAGCTAGTGCAAATTGCTGACGAGGATCAGAGGTTCTGAGCATATCACTCTTCAATCTTGGTATGACCATACCAGCTATTGATTTCTTTCTGAGCTCTATTAGTTTCTGGATCCCAGTACAGGGGATTATGGGCTGGGGGAGTGCTGATGCCCTCAAGACCTATTTGCAGGCTTCACAGAGGAATTTGATAGACCATGCAGAAAAATGGGTGATGAAGTAGGTGGACTTTTGGAAGTTCTGATCTAATTTTATTCTAATATTGTGTAGCCTAAACCTTTTTATAAATCACTGTTCCCCAACAGAGCTCAGGAAATTCTTAAGAAATAACATACCTGGATTGAGAAAGATTGTGAAGGTGAAGAGAGACAGAAGAACATATTGGGTTTTCATAATTATGATAAAGCAGAGGCAAGATGCTCAGTTGGGAACTGAAAATAAGAGAAACAACAGACAATACTTTTTTTAAAATAATGATGGTGGTGGTGGGCATACTTCAGGCTGGTATGTATTCTTTGCAAGAAACTCAAATTCACCCACAAAGACACTTTCAGAATGAAAGAACATACTTAATCTGAGAACATTCTGTGCCTATAATTTTGTTTCCAATAACAGGTGATGAAGTAAGTTTTTTACATATCTGTCTTACACAGCAACAATACCGCAAGATAAAAAGATGATTAAGCAACAATACCATAATATAAGAGACTGGTAAACCTAAAGACACAAAGGAACCAGGAACGAAACCAAATTGCAAAGCCCTGTGCTATACTAATAACTAATTAATAATTCTTACAGATGTCAACCCAGTTTCATAATCAAGTATGCATAAATAAATAAATAAATCTTGTCTCTGTGTTTGTTTCTTATATCTTACGTGAATTCAAAGATTCATAAAATTGTATAATTGGAAGGGACCACAAGTATCAACTTGTCCAACCCCATGAAATGTAGGAATCTATTTTGTCCAATTTTCGGCTCAAATCCATGACCCTCATATCTATTATTCTTATTCTTAAACTTATTCTTATGCTTATTCTTATTGATTGAATTTATATACCACCCTATACCTGGAGGTCTCAGGGTGAATATTAAGAGCTCGCATTCTACAGGCTGAGCTATCCCAATTCCTAAATAATAAGTTAGTTTCACCATTTCTGCAGAGTCCCATATCTTTATATACCATTATTTGGGAGATGGAACTATGATAGTTCTCCACTCCCCTGAGTCTCATTTCAGGTCCGAGGAAAAGTGATTTTGTTTTGATATTGTTAAAAGGTCATCAGTCAGAAGCCATGCCAAGCTACTTTGAGTGATAAAGGGGTCTGCCTGTAATTCCTAATCTACCCTTGGTCCACCCCTGATTTTTACCATTTTTCAGATTGCAAAATATGAAACTATGAAAGCTGTAGGAGATGGATGTTGTGCTAGAAGAGTGTTCTGGCAAATGTCTAGCAAATATTAGAGGTTTTCCTTATGGGTGGAGCAGCATATGAAGTTTAACACATATGGAAGTGGGTATGGAGAGTCACAAATGCAAGCCCTACATTCGTGTAGGAAATATTCCAGCATAAAGTCAAAATGAGCTTTTAACGGATTCAAATTGAGTACAATGTCACAAAGAATGTCTGTTCTTTTAAATGATTTTCAAATTGATGTGTTGCTTTTCCCTCCTCCTCTTCCTCAACAACTGTACATGTAGAGTTTTCAGAGTGTCTGGGGAATCATGGGTCAATGAAGTGCTGAGAAGGCTCTTCGTTGGCTCATGGGCACAATATTCTCCCTGAGATCTCCCTTGTTTTCAGGGCTCCCTGAAAATATAACTACAATATACCATAAGACCTGTGATACAAATGTGATGACGTGCATCCTTCTCTACCTTAACCTGTGTGTCTCAAATGCAAAATGTTTTCAAAAGTGCAATGGGAAAATAATTCAGAGGCATGTGCATAACATTAAGGACATTAGGCAGTAAGCATTCCCTGAATATGACTTTCTCTAAATATTACCGAATAGCTGCATGATATTTGATTTTTACAGCTAGTTGTCAGAGCAGAATAACAAGCAACTCCAGCCTCTTTTAAATGTTGTGTTTGCCACAGAACACAAGGAAAACTTCCATACAGTACTGTATTCTCCATCACTGGCAAACAGCAGAGAGTGTTAAGTGCCAATGGGCTCAGAAGAAAGTTAGGCTGGAAAGATTCTCCCTGCAGTTCAAGTTATCCCCAGGCCATTCCTACCTTCTCCCAGCAACACACCGATGACCTTCTCTGATAAGTGGTTGGATAAGAAATTGGAGTCAACTTGAGAAAATTTGTAGATCTGAATAGAACTTCTTGCAGGTGGTAGGTTAGAGATACTGATGAAAGTTTCACCTACTGAATTCGGCTTGGCAGGAAGCTTTTTATAAGCACAGGTATCTAGCGGCACAAAGGATCCTCCCAGACTCCTTGCATTTGATTGGGTCAGGCTGATAATGAGTCCAGATGCAAGGAAGGACTATGCAGTGCTCAGACCAAAATGAAACGAAACATTTGATTGACTCACTTTCCCCATAAAGTGGACCTTCATAACGACTTTCCCCCTCAGTCTCACCCAAGCCTCCAAGCACCTGAACTAGGGACCCTGTACAAAACCACCCTCAATCTCCCCCATAGAGCTAGTCTTCTCACATTGTGTTCCCTGACCAACCTCTGTTTTGAGACATTTGAAAGGGGCAAAATCTGATACAGATGGAACTGATATGACATCATCAGTTCTTAGCTTCCTACCAGAATTCACAGCTTTCCAAAAGACACTAGACAGGTGTCCGCAGTTTCCAAATACCAAAATTGGTATAGAATGTGAGGTATAATGCATTTGGAACTTATTATTATTATTATTATTATTATTATTATTATTATTATTATTAATAATTCTTTATATGGGAGAGAAAATATAATCCATATTTGAATAGGAATACAGGACACATTTACAAAGGAAGCTTTGCAACTCAAGTCAGTGGTCTATGTAGTTCAGTATTGTCAAGAATGACTGGCAGCAGCTCTCTAGTGTTTCAGGTGTGGCATATTTTGCTGCTGCTGTGATTGGACCTGTGAGCCTCTTCATGCACAGCATCTCTCTACCATTGACCTACTGACTTAGGCCAATTGCCCTTCTAATCCAGCATCCTGTGCTCACAGTGGCCAACAAGATGCTTGTGGGAAACTTTGTTAAGATGCTTGTGCAAGCAGGACCAGAGTTCAAGAGCACTCTACCCTTCTTAAGCTTCCAGCAATTGGCATTCAGAAATGTTATTGCTTCTGACCATAGAGACAGAATATAGCCCTCATGGCTAGTAGACACTGATAGTCTTCTCCTCCATGAATTTGTTTCTTCTTCTTTGATAGTATTTCTTTCTGGGAGTTGTAAACAACTCTCTAGATGACCACTCTACTAATGGGTTTCACAGGTTCTCCTGAATACGATATTGTGTTACTGGGACCGAATTTTGAATTAACTCCATGCCATTTAAAGAAAAATGATATCTATAGGGGCTTGAGGCAATATTGATGGATTAAATTCACTGCGTGGGTTCAGTCTTGATTTCCATTGTCCTTAACTCTAATGCCAACTACCATTGTGAAGCAAGGAATTTGCTGTCATTTCTCCAGTCAGTTGGGACCATTTTGGAATGGTTGACGTGGCTGTAATGCTTCATGGATGCTTTGGAAAGACTTCACACATTTCACCCACCCACCATCAGTGAGTTAAAATAAAATGTGTTCTGCAGGTTTGCAGAGGGTTCAGGTGCGTGCTATAATGAAAAGGCATGAACACTAACTAGATATCATTGATAACATCACCCACTTTCCTATTTACTTAGAGGCATCACTGAAGGACCATCTAATGCTGTCTGGGTGATTTGTTTGTCTGGGAAAATGTTTGTCTTTTCCCACAACTTTCGCCCATGCATTGGACAGGATTTAGAAACCTGCAGCCTCTTTCATTGTGTGTGATGTGTTACACATGACATATATATATACCACAAATACTAATATGTTTTCAGGTTTTTATTTTGACTTGGTATTCTACTTTTAATAATATTTGTACAATTTCTTAAGTTTCTTTGGCTTTCTTTTTGTCAAATAAAAGTGATTAATAAGTAGTGGTAATAATAGTAATATTAAACCAGCCAAGTATTTTATGGTCTGATTGTAGAAAATTTACAATGACAATGAAAAATATATTTTGAAACTACAATATATATATATATAAATCTATATTATAGAATGTACCACCATCATCGAATAATGACTCCATCATTTAAAAACTATGTTCAGAAAGAAAGGGACATAAAAGGAACAGTTTGTCCCTTCTGATTTCTATTATTGTCCTTGTTGTTGTTTTTGTTGTTGTTGTTGTTGTTGTTGTTGTTAAGATGAGAGCTTTAACTCATTCACAGCAGAGATTTGTTCCTGGTGTTTCAGCTGCAGAAGAGCCAAAAGTGCATTCTTGGCAAGGGTCGTGATAAAGCTGGAATTGTTGATTCCTCAAGCAGAGATCAGGTGTCTTCCCATCACTCAGAGGCAGTACTGAAATATTTGGAGAACATAATATTGACTATAGGGAGGGGTGTCAATTCTCAGTTACATATGCCATGTCAGGTCTGTCATTCACAATCAAATAATGGATATTTGAGGCTTTATTCTGGGCTGATCTAGCATTTAGCATCAGCACTACCAGGCTAGAGGGTTGGCTGAGCTGTGTCTGCAGATTCTGAAACACAGTTGGTGAAGGAGAGGAAGCAGGGGCTTTGATGGGACTAGCCTAACTCCTCGCCCCTGTATGACTTTGCTCACCACCACACAGGGCCAGGCCACTCATGAGGCAAGGTGTGAGGTGACTGCCTTGGGTGGCAGGATCCAAAGGGGCAGCAGATCTTGCCACAAGGAACATATTGTCTGTTGCTGCTTCTGTGGTGGGAAGAATAACTGGGGCATAGTACTTCAGGGGTGAATCTGTCATCTCCACAGCTGCTCCCTGCATTGCCTCCTCTACAGCATCCTCTTGATGAATAGGAGGCACTGCTGGTTTCCTCCCACCCGTGTTTCCATTGTAAATCTTCACTCACCCCTGACTGAGACTGAGAAGGTGCCATTTTGTGTTTGGCCTCAGAGGCCAAAATGTCCCACTACCATTCTTGTTTGTGTGGTTGTGTGTGTTGGGGTCATTATTCTTACGTTACACAGCAAACCATGTTCGGACCACATACTCCAACATTGAAACGTGATGAAGGACATATTACCCGGAAGCATATACCACTGAGGAATTGACAGTCTTGTGTATTAGTAACGTCAGTATTTCCTGCAACAAGCAATAGAGTGAATGAGTGAGTAAGGAACATCTAAACCTGAAGCACAAACCACTGAATAAATGACATGTTGGTTCACCAACGATGTCAGTTCGTCCTGCAACAGAACAGAACTCAATAAAGTAAGTAAGTGAGTAAGTAAGTAAGTAAGTAAGTAAGTACATAAGTAAGTGTGCTGGTCTGATGATGTGGAGTGCTTCTGGTTCCACAGCTGTCACTTGTGGCCTTAGCAGTGCCCAGTGTCTTCCATTAGCTTTTGGCTGGTGACCTAGCCGCACTCCTCTCTGAACAGGGATAGACCCCCATCTGGTATCTCAGATTACTGTGATGAATTCTATATGGGGCTACCTTTGGAAATAGTATGGAAACTGCAGCTAGTGCAAATTGCTGACCAGGATCAGAAGTTCTGAGCATATCACTCATCAATCTTGCTTTGACCATACAGGCTACGAATTTCTTTCTGAGCTTGTAGGCTTCACAGAGGAATCTGACAGACCATGCAGAGAACAGGATGATGGAGTAGGTGGACCTTGGCTGGGTCTCAGCTGATTTTATTGTAATATTGTATAGCATAGCATCCTTTATAAATCACTGCTCCCCAACATACCTTAGGGCTCCATTATGTAATAACATACCTGGAACAGGAAAGATTATCAAGGAAAGCAGAAAAAGTAGCTGACAGGTTTTCATCATGATGATAAGGCAGAAGCAGGATGTTCAGCTTGGAACTCTATACCTAAAAGAAGAGTAACAGCAGACAATATTTTTTTAAAAAAATTAATGCTGGCAAGCATAGTTTAAGCTTGTTGGATCTACTGTATTTATTTGTTAGCAGAAATCCAAGTTCTCCCGCAAAAGTAAGCCAGATGCTAAATTAGAATTTAAGAACAGGCTGCACCTGAGAACATTCTGGGCCTACCAATTTGTTTCCAGGAACAGGTGATGATGATGATGATTAAAGTTTTTTATACACCCATCTTACATAGCAGTATTACTGTAAGATACAAAGATGATTAAGAACAATACAAGAAGATATAAGACTAGTAAACTTAAAAATGCAATATAACCATGAAACAGAGCAATCTAAAGCCATATGCTCTATTAATAAACAACTCATAGCTCTTACCATGGTCAACCCAGATTCTCTGTCTAGCCATTTTTAACAAAAAAAATCTTGCCTGTATGTTTGTTCTTTAGATCTTATGTAGATTCATAGATTCATAGAATTGTATAGTCTGTTGCTTCTAGCGCTGCCTTTTCCTCAACAACTATATGTGTAGCATTATCAGAGGTGTGGTTTTTTGGGGGGGTTAGGATTGTCCTACTCGCGTATAGGACCCTGGCAGAGACACATGCCCAACTGGCATGTACTCTCCCTCCTGGTAAGTCATTCGGGAGCTTAAAAAGCTTTCTCCAGCCCTAACATCACAGCGACTGATGCCAAGTGGCATTAGCACACTCTAGGATCCTGCAGAGTGTTAGCAGTTCACATAACAAACTCAGTAGCACAGCATTTTGGCTAATCTACTTTATTTATATATAATACACTCGGAGCATTGTACCTCAGCTCCTTCCTCTTTCTCATCAGACAGCAAAGAGAAAGGACAAAGGACAATAGTCCCACATCACAGAACACAGTAACATCAAAACATCCTGTCTCCATCACTTCCCACTATGTGAAATGAAAACATACACCGTCATGTGATAGACAACAATCCCATGACTACAAGCACAGAGCAAGAATCCTAACAGATCATGTGCCAATGAAGTGCTCTGGGCACAATGTTCTCTCCCAGATCTTCCTTGTTTTCATGGCTTTCTGAAGAGATGGAGTAACTATGACATACCATAAGATCTAGGATAGGAATGTGATGGTATGCATCCTTCATACCATCTTTCAAAACTGCCATGGAAAACTATTTCAGAGGTATGTGGAGGATATTAAGAGCATTAACCAGTAAGCATTCCCTGTTGTTTACTCCCCCCCCCACTACCTTTCAAAGGTTTCATGTAGAAATCTGTTTCTCTCAACTTGGGACTCAACCCTGCAAATTTGACACTGGGCTCAACTGAAGGTTGTGCTGGAAAGACTCTCCCTGCAGCCCAAGTTATCCCCAGCCTACTCCTACCTTCTCCCAGGAAAACACAGATGCCCTTTTCCAATAAGCGATTGAATGAGCAATTGGAGTTGTGTATTAGAGAGAGTGATGAAAGTATCGCCGGCTGAATTTGGTTTGACAGGCAGCTTCTTTTATGCACAGAGTCTCTTGTGACTTGAAGGATACTCCCCCCCCCCCCGTACATGATTGGGTCCAGATGGAAGAAAGGACTATGAGGTGCCCAGGCCAAAATAAAAAATAAAATAATGTGTACATTTGATTCACTCCCTGCCCCCAAGAATTGGATCTTCATAGATACCCCCCCTCCCCCAGGTTTTTGTTGTATGTGTCTTTTACAGTTGTTCTCTGTATCAAAAAATGATTAAATAAATTTTCAAAAAAATAAAGAAAGAAAGAAAATAACAAGTGCAGACAACTGCTGGAGATGTGGGAGTAAAAATGCGAACTTAGTACATATGATGATTAACTGCCCGATGATAAGATCATCTGGTGCGAGGTGAGGATATTTATAGCGAGAGTAATAAAAAGAAACTGTTATTTAGGGGAACTGAATTGAATTCTCAATTATATTCTGGAAACGTGGGAGATTTCAAGGGGTAAAAAAAAAAATGGATGTACCCTGCTATACTAGAAGCAAAAAACCTTGTTTTGATGAATTGGAAGAGCCGCAAAAAGATTCCATTGAGCACATAGATTGATAATATGGACAGATTAGCTACATACGAACGAATTGCATGTCGACGCAAATTAAGAATGGATGAATATGAAGAAATCTGGAAGGAATATTTAAGCGATAAGACGGTTAGTGGTGGAAAGTAGAGGGAGGAGATAGAGGTGGGAAAATATTGTTAAAAAACGGTGTAGTCATAGGTATAACAGTGTATTCAAATCTGAATTGTCAAATTGTGTTATTATTGTTATTATGGTTTTTGTTGTATGTGTCTTTTGCCGTTGTTGTTTGTATCGAAAAAATGATTATATATATATATATGATATCCCCATGCACATGCTACAAAACCACCCCCAATCAGTGAGTCTTATTTCTAAGACAATGAGTTAATGGAATTTGGGTTGACCAAGGTATGCTTTGAGACCTTTGAAATGTGTAGTAGCTGTCTGGGATTCCAAGCATGGCAAAATTTCCTACAGCTGTGCTTGGACAAATTGACATTTCTCTACCATTGAGTTCTTGAATTATTTTAAGAACATAATAAGAATGTGCCAGATTCTTGTGGGAAACATTGTGATGATGCCTGTGCAAGCAGGACCAGAACATAAGAGCACTCTACCCTTCTGCAGTTTCTAGCAACTAGCATTCAGAATCGTTGCTGTCTCTGACCATGTAGAAAAAATATAACCTTCATGGCTAGTAGACATTGACAGCATTCTCCTCCATGAATTTGCCTCTTCCTATTAAAGCCATGGTTTTCCCAGTAGTGATGTATGGAAGTGAGAGCTGGACCATAAAGAAGGCTGATCATCGAAGAATTGATGCTTTTGAATTATGGTGCTGGAGGAGACTCTTGAGAGTCCCATGAAGATCAAACCTATCCATTCTTAAGGAAATCAGCCCTGAGCGCTCACTGGAAAGACAGAACATGAAGCTGAGGCTCCAGTACTCCAAATCAGATGTTTCCTGATGTTGGGAAATATTGAGGGCACAAGGAGAAGAGGACGACAGAGGATGAGATGGTTGAACAGTGTTCTCGAAGATAAAAACATGAGTTTGACCAAACTGTGGGTGAAAGACAGGAGGGCCTGGTGTGCTCTGGTCCATGGGGTCACGAAGAGTCAGACATGACTAAACGACTAAACAACAACAACAACATTTGAAACCATTTGCTTTTTGGAGTTGCATACACTGCACAAATCTCTATATGACCCGTCTACTAGTGAGTTTCACATGTTTTCCTGAATATGGTAGTGTGTTACTGTGACAATATTTTGAATCAGCTTTACGTTATTTAATGAAATAAATATATACTGGCTTTAGGAAATATTGCTGGGTTAAATTCCTTATGTGGTTCACCTTCACATTCCATTTTCTTTAACTCTCATGCTGCCTACCCCTGTGGAGCATGGAAGTTGCCACCATGTCTCCAGGCAAAGGGAACAATTTTGAGATGGCTGTAATGCTTCACTGATGCCTTGGAAATACTTCAAGCTACTTCAAGCTTCCATTACCCTGTCTGAGTGTTAAAAATAAGTATCCTGTAGGTTTCCAGGTATTAAGGTGGGCGGGAACATTAAATGCCATGAAGGCTAACTAGATTTCATCACCCACTTTCTTTTTGACTTCCAGTTATCACCTAATGCTGACAGGCCTGTTTATTTGGGGTCATTTTAATTATTATCTGTATTGATTTTAATCTTGCTTTATTCTTTGATGTTGTACACCTGTCAGAAACTCTAGCTGGTGAAGAATCCAGGAGCCAGATTGCTAACTGGGACAAGGTGGTCCAAGCATGTGAAACCAACTGTACTGACTACCAGTTAATTATTGGGCTCAATTCAAAGTGCTGGGTCTAAACTATGAAGCCTTATGTGTCTCAGGAGCAAAATACCTCAATGACTGCAACTTTGCACATGAACAAAACCCGGACACTGTATTCATCACCTGAGCTCCTTCTGGTTGTGCCCCCTCTGAGAGAGGTGTGGAGGGTATTGATATGATAACAGAACTTTTCTGTGGTGGCTCCCCAGTTATGGAATGCTCTCCTCAGGGAAACACACCTTGAGCCATCACTATCTTCCTTTAGGTGCCGGGGTGGGGTGGGGTGGGACACACAACGTTTCCTTTGGCCCTTAATTTGGATGGATTTTGAAATGTGCCTCAATGGGTATGGTGTGTTAGACCTGCCTTTTATATGCAGGAGTTTATTTTTAGTTGTGTTTGTGTACACACACACAATTTTGTAAGTTTGTACAGTATTAGCTGTTAGAATTCCTGCTCCATGACTGCAGTCATGGGATTGTTGTTTTTCACATGACGTGGTATGTTTTGACTCCACAGAGTGGGAAGTGACGGAGAAAGGATGTTTGTGTTACTGTGTTCCGTGAAGTGGGACTGTTGTCCTTTGTTTTTTCTCTTTGCTGTCTGATGCTAGGGAGAGAGGGAGCCATGTTGCAGTGCTCCGTGTGTGTTTATATGTAAATAAAGTAGATAAGCCACAATGCTGAGTTGCTGAGGTCTGTTACGCAAAGCTGCGAAGACTCTGCGGATCCCTAAGTGTGCTGATGTCTGTTGGCATCGGTCGCTGTGATGTTTGGGCTGAAGAAAGCTTTTGAAGCTCCCGAACGAACGACCGGGAGGGAGAGAACATGGCAGTCGGGCATGTGTCTCTGCCAGGGTCCTACTCGAGTGTAGGACAAGCTCCTGACATTAGCGTCTACAAGCTTTATTGACAGAAAATATTATAACATGTACTCTCAATATGTAATGATCTCCTCCCACCACGTTCTAACACTAAAGGAACACACAAAGAAAATATTATAACATGCACTCTCAAGATGTGATGATCTCCTCCCACCACGTTCTAACACTAAAGGAACACACAAAGAACATTTGGCCCATTTGAGTTGTTCTTTATTAAAAAGAGATTATCTTTAATTGACTCAAGGCAGAGATTATTTTCTGGTCTTTCAGCTGCTGAAGTGCACACAATGCATTCTCAGTAAGGGTGGTAGTAAAGCTGGAGTTGATTATTCCTAAAAATGGGGATGAGATTTCCTCCCAGCACTCAGAGACAGCACTGAAATATTAGGAGATCAGAAATTAATATTGACAAACACAAGCATGGGGAGGAGCCCAGGACTTGTTCCAGTCCTATGTTCTCTGGTTATCTTTTCTCCTTTTCTTGGCAACTTGTTGTTGTTGTTTAGTCGTTTAGTCGTGTCCGACTCTTCATGACCCCATGAACCAGAGTACACCAGGCACTCCTGTCTTCCACTGCCTCCCGCAGTTTGGTCAACCTCATGCTGGTAACTTCGAGAACTCTATCCAACCATCTCGTCCTCTGTCGTCCCCTTCTCCTTGTGCCCTCCATCTTTCCCAACATCAGGGTCTTTTCCAGGGAGTCTTCTCTTCTCATGAGGTGGCCAAAGTACTGGAGCCTCAGCTTCAGGATCTGTCCTTCCAGTGAGCACTCAGGGCTGATTTCCTTAAGAATGGATAGGTTTGATCTTCTTGCAGTCCATGGGACTCTCAAGAGTCTCCTCCAGCTCCATAATTCAAAAGCATCAATTCTTCGATGATCAGCCTTCTTTATGGTCCAGCTCTCACTTCCATACATCACTACTGGGAAAACCATAGCCTTAACTATATGGACCTTTGTCGGCAAGGTGATGTCTCTGCTTGGCAACTTACTCCTTTTTGAATCAACCCCTAGCAGAAGCCAGGATGGCTATGTCAAACCTCCACTGTTGGAGGTGGAATGTATCTCAATTTCTATTGCTGGGTATTGCAAGTGGGGAGAGGGGTGTTGGAATCAACTCCTGCCATTGGGCTTCTCACAGGCATGTGGTGGCCATGGTGAGAACAAGATGCTGGACTAAATGGGCTTTTGGCCGGATCCGGCAGCGATCTTCTTATGTAAGTTTGACCTCTTCTTGTGTAGTTTAAGAACAATAATAATAATAAAAAATGTATGTCCCAATTAGGAGTGGGGCGAAATCCATTTGGTTTGCAACCTTTTCTAATTTGCACTTTCTGAACTAGTAAGTGAACAAAATAAAATTGAAGGTCATTCCCACTTGGGCCTTCATAGAGGTAGCCTTAATAATAATGATAATAATTTTATTATTTATACCCCGCCCATCTGGCCGGGCCTCCCCAGCCACTCTGGGCAGCTTCCCAAAAAATATTAAAATACTATAATACATCAAACATTAAAAGCTTCCCTAAAGAGGGCTGCCTTCAGATGTCTTCTAAAAGTCTGGTAGTTGTTGTTCTCTTTGACATCTGGTGGGAGGGCATTCCACAGGGAGGGCACCACTACCGAGAAGGCCCTCTGCCTGGTTCCCTGTAACTTGGCTTCTCGCAGTGAGGGAACTGCCTGAAGGCCCTCAGTGCTGGACCTCAGTGTCCGGGTAGAACGATGGGGGAGGGGGAGACGCTCCTTCAGATATACTGGACCGAGGCCGTTTAGGGCTTTAAAGGTCAGCACCAACACTTTGAATTGTGCTCGGAAACGTACTGGGAGCCAATGTAGGTCTTTCAAGACCGGTGTTATATGGTCTCGGCGGCCGCTCCCAGTCACCAGTCTGGCTGCCGCGTTCTGGATTAGTCTTCATTTTCTAGGCATGGTTCAGGAGAATTTGGGCGGAGATGTTTCTACTTCTGTACTCCGTCGAGTTAGAGATGACACCAAAATGCTCCTGAACCAGGCATAGAAAACGAAGACCACCTCTATGAGGGTTCAAGTGGGAGTGACCCTAAATTTTATTCTAGATGTAGTCCAAAGTTGAATAAATAGCTGTAGCAACACAGGTGAAAGTTCGGGTAAATAAGCCCTTCAGAACGGTTGGGTTTCTCTCTTTGTCTCACCTTCTGCTGTCATTAATTATCCAAGATCCCTAGATCACCCTAGAAAACCCTGCCGTCATCATTAAAATACAACTATTGTTTCTTCTGCTGGGAGTAGCAAGATGCAATAGTACTTTTCTCCCATACCCATTCATGATCTTACAGGTTTATGAAGAATTTTATTGTCAGTGCTTCAAGAGCCTGCACAGTCTCTTTGACTAGATACAATAGCAGAACAAAATATCGTATTTTTCGCCCTATAGGACGCACTTTTCCCCCTCCAAAAATGAAGGGGAAATGTGTATACGTCCTATGGGGCGAATGCAGGCTTTCGCTGAAGCCTAGAGAGCGAGAGGCATCGGTGTGCAACGACTCCTCTCATTCTCCAGGCTTCAGGAAGCTATCCGCAGGCCTCGCGTGCCCGGCGGGAGGTCCGGCCGGGCGCGCAAGGCTTGGGGCGGCAGCCTGCAGCCTGAAGCATGGGGCGTGCTGCGGAGCACGCCCCATGCTTCGGGCAGATGTCCGCAAGCCTTGCACGCCCGGCAGGAGGTCCCGCCGGGCTCGCAAGGCTTGCAGGCAGCAGCCTGTTCTGGGGGCTGGGGTCGGGGGAAGCTCGGGCTTCCCCCGCGCCTGGGGGGGGGGGAAATATATTTTTTTTCTTTATTTCCCCCCCAAAAAATCTAGGTGCGTCCTATGGGGCGAAAACTACAGTAATTTCCTGCGCACACCATGTGGCAACATGCTTTGCTTTTCCCGTTTCAAACTTTAAAAGGTAAAGGACCCCTGGCAGTTAAGTCCAGTCACGAACGACTCTGGGGTTGTGGCACTCATCTTGCTTTACTGGCCGAGGGAGCCGGCGTTTGTCCACGGACAGTTTTTCCGGTTCATGTAGCCAGCAATTTGGAGGTGAGGCCTAATTGCTCAGCTACTTTCATCTGGCACGGTTGTAATCAGCTTCACCTGGCTGGGGGTGGGGTGTCCCCCCATGATCTAGGCCAGAAAAGCAATCAACCCATAGCACTCCTGTGAGCAATCAAGTAAGCAGGAGTCTGCAATAGATGGAGACTTAATTGTGCAAGGCATCCTGGTCTTCCATAACATCTCAGCAGTCCCACAAGCTGATCGCATCCATGCCATGCTGCATCGAGGCAGTAATTGATGCAAAAGGGGCCCAAACCACGTACTGAGTACATAAGCTTGCTTCTACTTCTCAGAGGTCCAATGTTGCTTTATTTGCAGTCCTTGTTTTGCTGATTTCATTTAATATTCTAATTTTCTGAGATTGATAATTTGAGGTTTTCATCAGCTGTACACCATGATCATCACAATTATAACAAATAAAGCTTTGATATATCTCACTTTGCATGTCATGAGTCTATCTCATATATTAGTTTCACCTTTTAAGTTGAATTACTGAAATAAATGAACTTTTCCGAGTTTCACCTGTATTTTGATATTGTTGTTAATCTCAGTTTGTATTGATAATTATTAGTGTTATATAGTGCTATGTCTTACCCTTGCTTCCCAGATGTTTCTCCTAGCAAGAGTTTAAATCTGCTACCAATTTGTGATTGCAGGTACTTGTACTATTCCCATGTTCTGCAATGGCCACTGTGCCACAAACATATAAAAAAGATCAGCTACTACATACTATGCAGATATAATATTATATAACAGTTATCTATGTTACGATATAAAAGCAATGCAGCTGCGAGCTGCTAGCTTGAAAACAGCGCATGATGGAAAGTTAGGACTGTTCTGTGGGAAACAGAGGGACAGTCAATTCACAGGGCAATGCACTGGAATTAGCTCAGAGTGTAATATGAGCTCTTCCTTTTGCTCTTGTACAGGAAGTGCAGGGAGTGTTTGTCTCTCGACTGCTGGAGCTTGAAGAGAGCAGTCATGCTTTTGTAATGCTGCAAAGACAGAAGTAAAGGAATGTAAATACGTTTCTGTCTATCTCTTTCCCCTGCCGGGGGGGCAGGAAAGAGGGGGGGTGTTCTTCTCACGCCGAGAAGAATCGCCTATCGTGACCTAGCCTGTATCTTGCTGGGGAATGCAGACAGGGAGGTCAACAGGAGATCAAGCCGGGTGCCTGGAGAGTTGCCAGTTTCTCCTGATAAAGGCTTGATTCCCGACATCTGGTAGCACGGAGCCAATGGCATCGATCCATGAAAGCAGCAAGAGAGGTTGATGGATCGTACTTCATCCTCTGCAAGGAGCTAAAGAAAGAATGTGATAGCGAGCGGATGGAAAGCTACAAAGGACGGCTGAGCACCGGAGCAGGCATTTTTGCTGATAAAATGAGCAACGGATTCCCTCAAGGTATGGTGATTTTATGGCTGTGAGAGTGAACGCGAATTGAAGCATTCTTCAGTTCACTGAGTGTCTGCTTTTGGATGAAAACAGCACGGAGAAACAGCCTGCATATTTCACATTCCTCAGGCTTGATAAGCTTTGCTATGGCTGGTTAGCAAAGTCCAGTTGCTAAGCAACGAGACGTCAATCTTTTCAGCTACGTCGGAGATAGTTAGCTTGAAAGAAAGTGGAAATTTACTAGCCAACGGAAGAGAGGCTGGGACTGTAAAAGGCTGGGGAAAAAACCACTGGTAAAAATTCAAGCGTTTGTTTTGTCTGTTGTCTCACTGCTCTTGGAGGGGCTTTCCGAAGCTGCCTGTGTTTAGCTGCCAAGTGCAAGGCAGTAAACAACCCAATAGACTCTTGGATTTTAAAGGCTTGAGAGTGAGAGCTGAGGCTTGGATTCAAAATGGATACCAAGAATGGGGGAGGCTTACCTTACCCACCTCCACTGATTAATGACAATTATTCCTCATGGTCTGTAAAGATGAAAGCCCTGCTTCAGAATCAGAGGATTTTTGGGGTGATTGATAACCCCATCCCTGCTGCACCAACGCCAGGTTGGAATTCACAGAATGTGAGAGCCAGGACGGCCATAATTCTGTGTATCTCAGATGCTCAACTCGTGCATATTCAGGATTTGGAATACGCGCGTGAGATTTGGCAAACGCTGCGTAGAATACATCAAAGAGATGCTGGTTCTTTGGCGTTGCTGCATTTTGAAAAACTGACCAATCTAAGGCTAGCGCCTGATGGAGATGTACAAGCGCATCTGACAGAGATGAAATTCTTACGCCAGCAGATGGCACAACACAATTTCCCTCTTCAGGAAGAGATATTCTGCTTCATGATTATTAACAGCCTTAATCGGACTTATAAAATCGTTGCAAGTCAGCTGGGTTCTGTAACCTGCCAGGGATCTTACGGTGGTGAGAATTTGTTCGGTTGTTCTCAATGAGAGAGACAGACTTGCAGCAATAGATGTCAAAGACAGGGGGAGAGAAGCTCAGTGTTCTGACACCCCCACTGCTAGTGAAGAACAGGCTGTTGCTTTGAACGTTGTCCGTTGTTACAATTGTGGACAGACTGGGCATCTTCAGAGGAATTGTAAGAAGCCACATCAACAGAAAGGAGCTAAGGGGAGCTCTGCAAAGCCTGAGGTATCAGGCAAAAGTCGTACCAAGTCCCAGGTGAAACCTGCAAAAGCATTGCTGTCAACAAAAGCTGTATTTTCAACGGAGAATGCTTTTGTTTTTGACACGGGTTGCACGCAACACATGACGTCGCGCCGAGGACTGTTTTCAGCATTTAAGAAGCAAAGCTTCACTGTGAAACAGGCCAATGGCCAGGAGCTGAAAGCGATCGGTTTGGAACTGTGTATCTTGAGAGTCTGAACTTGACTATTAACAATGTGTATTTGGTTCCTGATTTAAAGTTCAATCTGCTGAGTGTTTCGCATATCACAAAGAAAGGACTGGTTTTGTCCTATGATAGAGTAAGCTGCAAAATCTTCATAGAATCATAGAATCATAGAGTTGGAAGAGACCACAAGGGCCATCGAGTCCAACCCCCTGCCAAGCAGGAAACACCATCAGAGCACTCCTGACATATGGTTGTCAAGCCTCTGCTTAAAGACCTCCAAAGAAGGAGACTCCACCACACTCCTTGGCAGCAAATTCCACTGTCGAACAGCTCTTACTGTCAGGAAGTTCTTCCTAATGTTTAGGTGGAATCTTCTTTCTTGTAGTTTGGATCCATTGCTCCGGGTCCGCTTCTCTGGAGCAGCAGAAAACAACCTTTCTCCCTCCTCTATGTGACATCCTTTTATAGACTTGAACATGGCTATCATATCACCCCTTAACCTCCTCTTCTCCAGGCTAAACATGCCCAGCTCCCTCATAAGGCATCGTTTCCAGGCCTTTGACCATTTTGGTTGCCCTCCTCTGGACACATTCCAGTTTGTCAGTGTCCTTCTTGAACTGTGGTGCCCAGAACTGGACACAGTACTCCAGGTGAGGTCTGACCAGAGCAGAATACAGTGGCACTATTACTTCCCTTGATCTAGATGCTATACTCCTATTGATGCAGCCCAGAATTGCATTGGCTTTTTTAGTTGCCGCGTCACCCTGTTGGCTCATGTCAAGTTTGTGGTCAACCAAGACTCCTAGATCCTTTTCACATGTACTGCTCTCAAGCCAGGTGTCACCCATTTTGTATTTGTGCCTCTCATTTTTTTTTGCCCAAGTGCAATACTTTACATTTCTCCCTGTTAAAATTCATCTTGTTTGTTTTTGCCCAGTTCTCTAATCTATCAAGGTCGTTTTGAAGTGTGATCCTGTCCTCTGGGGTGTTAGCCACCCCTCCCAGTTTGGTGTCATCTGCAAATTTGATCAGGATGCCCTTGAGTCCATCATCCAAGTCGTTGATAAAGATGTTGAATAAGACCGGGCCCAGGACAGAACCCTCTGGCACCCCACTAGTCACTCTTCTCCAGGATGAAGAGGAACCATTGATGAGCACCCTTTGGGTTTGGTCAGTCAGCCAGCTACAAATCCACTGAGTGGTAGCATAGTCAAGACTGCATCTTCAAAGATGGAGAGCTGTATCTTTCTGCCAGAGAGAAAGATGGACTGTATTTGCTGACTTTTGATCAAAGTGATTGCATAAATTGTAATGCATCTGAGTCTAACATGATTTCTCTTGCAGGTGTGAAGAAAAACGTCCAGAAGATGACGCAAGTAACCAAAGCTTTTCAGCGAGTGTATGCTGATGTGATTGGTCCTCTAGCACCATCTAGAGGCAATGCAAGATATTATCTTGTGTGTGTGGATTATTTCTCTCATTATGTGTGGATATACATATTGCACAAACCACAAGAAGCCTTAGAAAGGTTTAAAGAGTTTTGTGACAAGATTAAGAATGATCATGATGCTAACATTGATTGTCTTTTCACAGATGAAAAGCCAGTTTTTCTTTTGCAGGATTTTCAAGATTTCCTGGATAAGAAAGGGATAAGGCACAAGACTGCTGTTTCAGCAGATGCATGGAACAAAAGTGTCTGTGTGCAAGTGAACAAAGAATTGCAAAATGGCATGAAGGCGCAATTGCTGAGTTCACATTTGCCACATGAGTATTGGGGGGAATCGTTATTGTGTTATTGTTACTCTTGGTTGAGAAAGGCGTCAAAGGTTTAGGAAGTTCTCCTTTTGAAAAGCTATTTCATAGAAAACCTTCTGTTGTCCATTTTAAGGTTTTTGGGTCTCATGTGAAGACTGAAGCGCCAGGTGGAGTAAAGAATGCTAGAGGCATTTTGTGGGTTATGAAAAGGGTCTCTATAGAGTAATTTTGTCTGAATCTGGTCAGGTGATTCTCACAAAATTTCTAGAGAGTGCTCCTGAACAGGAGAGAGTAATTGTTCACACATTTCCCACTGAGGACAATTCAGATGATGATGATGAGTTTACTGATTACAGTGGTACTGAGAGTGACAGTGATAGCTCAAAGAGCTCAGTTGACACAGTCATTGAGAGGAAATCTCACACAATGGCTAGACCTTCACAGGTGAAGGATGAACCACTGTTTACTATTGGAACTGGTTCTCCAAAGAGTCCAGAGACTGAACCAGTGAGCAGAGAGGATCAGCACCTTATACGAAGGTCCGAGAGAGTTACAAAGGGTGTACCACCCAAGAGGTATTCAAAAGAGTTTGCTAACTCAGCTGTAGCATGTGTTACTATTGTTGACAACTCAAGACAGGTTAAAGGTGTGTCTAAGTCAGAGACAAAGGCACAACAGGGAGTTGCTAAGCGTAACACTGCATTCCCTAGCCAAGGTAATGCAGATGCACTCATTCCTTGGAAGTCAGACAACCAGAGAGGTACACTGGGGAAACCAGTAGCGGGTAGTTCCAAGGGTGGAACTGAAACAACAGGGGAATGTTATATGTATAACAACTGTTTGTTTTCTTCTCTGGATCAAGCTTTGCTCGCAGCACACATTGATTCATATGGGGGAGTATGTTACGATATAAAAGCAATGCAGCTGCGAGCTGCTAGCTTGAAAACAGCACATGATGGAAAGTTAGGACTGTTCCGTGGGAAACAGAGGGACAGTCAATTCACAGGGCAATGCACTGGAATTAGCTCAGAGTGTAATATGAGCTCTTCCTTTTGCTCTTGTACAGGAAGTGCAGGGAGTGTTTGTCTCTCGACTGCTGGAGCTTGAAGAGAGCAGTCATGCTTTTGTAATGCTGCAAAGACAGAAATAAAGGAATGTAAATACGTTTCTGTCTATCTCTTTCCCCTGCCGGAGGGGCAGGAAAGAGGGTGTGTGTTCTTCTCACGCCGAGAAGAATCGCCTATCGCGACCTAGCCTGTATCTTGCTGGGGAATGCAGACAGGGAGGTCAACAGGAGATCAAGCCGGGTGCCTGGAGAGTTGCCAGTTTCTCCTGATAAAGGCTTGATTCCCAACAATCTAATCTTTTCAGGGAGTCCTAGAAATCTGAGGGAGAACTTAGGATTTTGCATCAATGGGTAATTTCCAGAATGCCTACGTATACCATATTTGAGGAAGAATCAGAGGTAAAAGTAACAAATCAATTTGGAAATCATTTAAAAGAACAGATGTTCTTTGTGCAGTTGCGCTCCATTTAAACCCTTAATATTTCATGCGGACCTAATTGTTCCCATAAACCAAGGGCTATGAACTGTGCATGTTTTTCCACAAATGAACCAGCACAATTCCTCCTTTGATGACAGGCCTGTGGTAGGAACTCTTCAGGCATCCTTCTTAAAAAGAGAGAGAGATGCTTTATTTTGCTAAAAGCAATTATAATGAGGGGGCCAACTCCCATCTCTTGCAGGGGTGCAATTAGTGCCAGTGCTGTCTGTTAAGAGTTTCAGTGTAATCTTTGACACCTCCATTTCTTTGGAGGCACAGGTTGCAGCTACAACAAAGACAGCATTTTTCCATCTCCGCCGTGCTAAGCAGATGGTCCCTTACCTCTCTCACCCTGATCTTGGCACTGTGATCCATGTGACGGTCACCTCCAGACTTGATTATTGTAACTCATTCTACATGGGGCTGCCCTTGAGACTGACCCAGAAACTCCAGTGGGTGCAGAATGCCACAGCGAGACTCCTTACCCGGTCCTTGCCGTGGGATCACATTCACCCAGTGATAAACCAGCTGCACTGGTTCCTGGTGGAGTACAGGATCAAGTTGAAGGTGCTGGTTTTAACCTTTAAAGCCCTATACGGCCTAAGATCCTTGTACCTACAGGACTGCCTCTCCTGGTATGTCCCACGGAGGACCTTATGGTCTTCAAATAAAAGCCTCTTGGAGATCCTGGGCCACAGGGAGGTTAGACTGGCCTTGACCAGAGCCGGGGCTTTTTTGGCTGTGGCCCCGATCTGGTGGAACGCTCTGTCACAAGAGACTAGGGTCCTATGGGACTTGACATCTTTCAGCAGGGCCTGCAAGATGGAGTTGTTCCGCCAGGCCTTTGGCCAAGGCACAGTCTGATCCCCCTCTTTCCTTCTGGGTGGTAGCTAACAGATTGAGGTTGAATCCTGACAAGACAGAAGTACTGTACTTGGGGGACAGAAGGCGGGCGGGTATGGAGGACTCCTTGGTCCTGAATGGGGTAACTGTGCCCCTGAAGGACCAGGTGCGCAGCCTGGGAGTCATTTTGGACTCACAGCTGCCCATGGAGGCGCAGGTCAATTCTGCGCGCAGGGCAGCTGTTTACCAGCTCCATCTGGTACGCAGGCTGAGACCCTATCTGCCCGTGGACTGTCTCGCCAGAGTGGTGCATGCTCTAGTTATCTCCCTCTTGTTTTTTTTTTTTTAAATAATCTTTATTAAAGTTTCAAAAGGTTACAAAAAAACAAAACAAAAACACACACAAAAATAACACAAAACACAACATAAAAAAAAAAAAAGAAAGAAAAAAAAATTCCACCTTTTAAGTCTCATTTTCAATAACTTCTTTTCATGGCTTCCCCACGCCTCCCCTTATTGTATTCCAACTCCGATTGTTTATTCAAGCAAGTTTTTATCCTTAATGTCCTAATCATAATTTATTAATTTACTTAGCCATAGATTATTAATGTGATTCTTTATAATAATTTTAAACCTTAATTCATTATTATCCATTAATTTAGATTATTTAGCAGTTTTTTAAAATATATACCTTAATCATACATAAAAAGAGATAAAAAAAAAGAGATATAAAAACAAATAATAAAATACCTTCCCTAAGATTGTCCCTAATTCCCATCCACAGATTCCCCATTCTTATAATAATAAAGAGCATATAGTTTTACACTGTAAAATAAAAATCAGGCCCCCTTTGGACTTCTAAACCCCACCCTTCTCTTCCCGGTTTCAATCCCAAACCAAAGTCCAATTAGTCCATCTTTTTAGCCTGGTGACCTTACGTCCGAGGCTCTCGGATCTCTCTCAGTCCCTTTCCGCCGGCTTCTTCGAAAATCTTTCATATTGAACACCCCAGGTCGGGGAAGTACCTTCTCCATGTTAACCATATTTCTTCCAGCAAGGCCTACTTGTTTAGAGGTGGAGCTCCAACTCTTTTTCTTAAGTCTATATGTCCCAAATAATCCAGTTTTCATCTTAGTCAAATTGGAATTCTTCTTGGCAGGTCTCCGGCTCTCTTTTATCTTCTGTAACTTTTCAGCCACCCCTTCTTTCTGCTCCTCCTGTTCAGCTGATGTCTTAGTCTTTGGTTTCTTTTCTTGTCCAGCTGCCTGTGTTTTGAGCATCAAGTCCCTTTCCAACTCAGTAGGTATATTTTCTGTTAACTTCGGTTTCGTAGGACTTGTAGACAAAACATGGCCTTGCTCTATCCTCTCTTGCAGCTTTCCCATGAGAAAAATAAGCTCTTGCAAGTCAGCTCGTATTTCCCGACCTAGTTCCATTCTTGTAATATCCAAGAATCCCCTCTAGAGGGATTCTAGTTACTTAGTATTTCTTTTCCCTTCCGATCCAAAAATCAAGTTTGTTTGTATCAGTCTTTCTTTACTTTCAATATTTTGTAGCAATATAACCGGTTAGGATTTAAGCTTTGATTTTTCCAGCTTTGACAGCTAATTTGACAGCTGTCAAAAGTTTTCTATAAATCCACTGCAGGCTCTTTTCACGGGTTACTCCCGGGCTTGAGAAAGGTGGTACTTAGTCCAAATAATTAAACTTTTGTCCTCCGGCACATTAGCTTAGTCCTTTAAATCTGTGGAATTTATATCTTTTATCGAATTACCCCAATTCTTCACGCAACCTTAGTTGACAGCTCCTTGCTTCAAACTGTTTACAATAAGGGGGGGGCGGACTTCCCTTTTTTTCACCTCCCCCGCTCGTGCCAAATTCATAATCAAATTATTTGTAATCCAATTTCCCAATTACTCACGAGTTGTTGTTCTTGATTTTAAGTCCAAATTTTAATAGGAAGAAGTCAGCGCTCTCCGACAAATGGCATGCGGCTTCGCTCGGCAGGGGAAGCAGAAGACTCACAGCACCACGCCACTCCCCGGCACCCGTTCCGTAGCCTTTAAAAAGGCTCCTTCGCGAGTCGGGAGGGCGCTTAACGATGCCCGCCGAGTCACCATGTCCACGGGCTCCTATGCCCGTGGTTTTTGAGGGTCCCCGTGTCGCCGGCACGGCAAGACCCAGCCCCTGTCAAGCCGATTCCCTCCGGAGCTCGGAGGGAATCCGCCATTAGCCGATCGCGCTAACCCGGAAGTCCTGCCTCTTGGACTACTGCAATCCGCTCTACTTGGAGCTACCTTTGAAGGTGACCCGGAAACTACAACTAATCCAGAATGTGGCAGCTTGACTGGTGACTGGGCGTGGCTGCCGAGACCACATAACACCGGTCTTGAAAGACCTACATTGGCTCCCAGTACATTTCTGAGCACAATTCAAAGTGTTGGTGCTGACCTTTAAAGCCCTAAATGGCCTCGGTCCACTATACCTGAAGGAGCGTCTCCACCCCCATTGTTCTGCCTGGACACTAGGTCCTGCTCCAAGGGCCTTCTGGCGGTTCCCTTACTGCAGGAAGCCAAGTTACAGGGAACCAGGCAGACAGCCTTCTTGGTAGTGTCACCCGCCCTTTGGAATGCCCTCCCACCAGATGTCAAAGAGAAGAGCAACTACCAGATTTTTAGAAGACATCTGAAGGCAGTATGAAATGTGAAAATGTGAATTTACGAATATAATGTATATGTATCGTTATGTGAAGATTTTATATATGTATTGCAACATTAATAAATAAATAAATAAAACAAAGGGTGGTGGTGGTGGGAATGCCATAGCCATTTATTTATTTTAATGCAGTAGTGAAGGCTGAGTGCTAGGGCATATCCGAAAGCTCCTAGTAGGAAAAACACTGCAGTTATTATTCTGTTAGCTGGCAGGCTTAAATTGAAGGGGTTGGACTAGATGACTACTTAGTTCCACCCCAACTGTATGATTCTATGCAACAACTGGCATTTAGAGGCATATTATTATTATTATTATTATTAGTAGTAGTAGTAGTACTATTATTAGTACTACTATTATTAGTACATTATTATTAGTAGTAGTACTATTATTAGTAATAATAATAGTATTTTTTTTTATTTATACCCCGCCCTCCCCAGCCAAGGCCGGGCTCAGGGCGGCTAACAAGCAATAATAAAAACAAGTTGAATGAATACAACTTAAAAACAAGATTAAAATACAACATTAAAATATTGAAACATTAAAATATTAAAATGCAGCCACATCACAGGAGGAGAAAGGAAAAAGAAAAAAGATAGTAGTACATTATTTTTAGCACATTATTATTAGTATAATAATAATAATAATAATAATAATAATAATAATGTATTAATATAATATTTAATATTTAATATATAATAACAATAATAATCAGGTGGTTACAACATAAAATCACAATCTAAAAAGACAAAATGCATAATCAAAAACAAACAAAAACCAATAATCCGCTACTCCCTGACACATTCTAAAAGGGCATTGGATATCAGTCAGCCCAAGGCCTAGTTAAAGAGGAGCATTTTTGCCTGGGGCCTAAAGGCACAGTGACAGAGCTTCATGCTCCAGCACCGGGGGGGGGGGGAGAGAGCAGGTGGCGGAAGGGCTGGAGCGCATCCTGGGAGTGTGGCATGCTACCCACAGGAGCATGATGCTTGTCCTGGGGGCAGTGCGCCCAGCGTGGGCAGGGGCAGCCACAATGGCATCCCACCGGGATTGTGCTGCCGGGGGCGGTGCGCTCCCCCCGCACTCCTCTTCCTCTTCCCTGTGGTGAGCATTCCACAAATGAGGAGGCACTGCAGAAAAGGCCCGTTCTCATGTTGCCACCCTCTGGACTTCTCATGGGGGAGGTACACAAATAAGGGCCTCAGAAGATGATCTCAGTGTCTGGGTAGTTTCTTAAGGAAAGAGACAGTCCTTGAGGTATTGTGGTCCTGAGCCATTAAAAGCTTTATAGGTCGAGACCAGCCCTTTGAATTTGGCCCAGAATATAACTGGCAGCCAGTGCAGTCAGACCAGGATCGGTGTAATATGCTCAATCTTTTTTGCCCTGGTGAGCAACCTGAATTTTGCACTAGCTGAAGTATCCGAACCACCTTTGACAAGAGGCTAAATGTAACCATCATGGCTGGTAAGCATTGAGCCTCCATATCTTTGTCTGAACTTTTTTTAAAAAAACCATACCAGCTGGTGGTAATTATGAATAGGAGAAATCCCATAGGGTCAGTATTCCTAAGTGATCTGCTGCATCTGAGCACTTGTACATGTCAGGTGTGTTTTGCCACCACACTCTGTGATGAAGGAGGGAATTAAATGGAAGTCAGCAGAGAGAAGGGGAAAGGTAGTGGGATGAAGAGGGGGGGGAGGGATCAACAGTAAGTGGACTTTTCAGGATGGAAATAGTGATAACAGTTGCCAACTCGAGACAAGCAAATCGGGAAAGAAAACTAGAGCACATAGGGAGGGGATACTGTGGGATATGAGCTGGATGGCTCACTTCTTTCCTTGTATTCATCCATATTAATTTCTGATTTCCAAACTTCTCAGAGGCACCAGGTGATGGCAAGACATCTCACCTCTGTTTGAGAAATCATCAACTCTAGGTTCAGTGACGCCATTTTCATGTATGCCATCTGCCCTCTTTACCTCGTGAAAGACCAGGAAATGCTTTGAATGCTGTAAATTTGAATGAGAATAAAAATATATTAAGATGAACCAAAGATTTGTTGGCTATTCATTTTTGCTAGAAAGTTATGAGAAAAGGTTGTTGTGTATTCACTAGAACCGGAAAATGAAAAGTTGAAACTAACTTAGTCTGGCAATTTCTGGAAACAATACATGACCGTGAAGTTTAGTGTTTATTAGGACCTACCTTCTGAAAAGCACCATCATTCTTGCTTTACATGGCATACAAAATATAATTGGAGTCAACATGGTAGAATTCTAGGCTTCCTTAGCAAAGCCTCTTGCCCAATGACCAACAGAATCCCAGAACTGTAGGGGAATATTCACCTGGTGATTTTGGCCCCAGGCATAACAGGTGCTGAGGGAAATAAAACCTATGGTGTGCATTATAAGGAGAAACATAGTGCACTTTTTGCTGATATGCCCAGCTGATCATCTCTAGTGAGGACTGGGACTTGAAGGGAAACAGGTGAATGAGTTGGTAAGATCTGGAGAGCTCTCCCCACTTTTTAATGGTAGATTTTCAAGAGACTTGGTGGGGGATGTATGGTTTGGGGACACCATGCCAGTGATCTTTGTTCAGTACTATAGATATGTTCAGTATTCCTTTGAGTGCCAGTTGTTGGGTGGACAGTTATGCCCTGCTTGAAGATTTCCAATGGGCATCTGGGCAACCATTCTGAGAACAGCATGCTGGAATAGAAGAGCCATTTAAGCAGCCTTTTCTTATGTTCTAACGTTCTGCTTTAGGGAAGAAGTAGTTTTTATTTGTTTAGTTTTGAACTCACTCATGCTTTCCTGGTGACTTTCCCCAACATCTTTAGATGTTGAAAAAAGGACTAATTCGTGTATTTTTCATCCCAAACACCCATTGAATGGTGCTATCAGTTTAGTGTTAGCATCTTTCTAAGGGACAGTCTAAAAAGAAAGCTATGGGCAGCAGGTACTCTCCTCTGACCACTCCAATGTTAGATAGTTGAATGGGTTAGAGACAATGAGCCGCCACTCCTGCAGTCACTCTTGAGAATTTTTTAAAACTAATACGGAAGGAAAAGGAGGGGTGAAATATAGCACCATTTCCCATTTCCACGAAACAATTAACAATTCTTCATCTCCCCATTGAAAACACAGAAATGGCCTTTCCTTTTCATCAGCTTGAAATGAGTTAGGTGTAGTGGGTTGGCCAGTTGTCTAAGCAAGGAGTGAGGAACCTGTGGCCCTCAAAATACTAAGAAAACTGAGGGGGGGGGGTTGTCAAAATATAAAGTGGCATAGAAATGAAAGTTGAGATTCTGGCATTGCAGGTGATTGAACTAAATGTCTCTTGGGTATCAGTTCCAACTGGACAGTTTTATGATTCTATGAATTCCAAGAGAGTTTAAACTCAATTGATTCCTGGATAGGAATGATCTGTACACAGGGGGAAATCTATATTATAAAAGCAAAGAGCACTTTTAAAAACAAATCAAAGAACAGATAGCATTTGGTCCGATGCACTCCAATGAAATCCTAAATATTTCAATAAAACTCTAATGCTTCTCATGAAGCAAGGTTCATGAGTTCTGCACATTGTAATCTTTGCTTTCAGAATAATGTGGCATCATAACTTCACTTCAGTAACAGATCATTGATTATATCATTCTCTTATAGTTCAAGCAGAAAAGCACACAACCTTTCTTTATTACACTCTGCTTGCAATAGAAATGGCCTCCCTCCAACCAAAAATATGCATACATGCAGAGGACCTTAATGATTCAGCCAGGTAGCCGTACATACCGAGCAGCAGAAAGAGCAATCAGGAATCACTACCCAAGGCTTCAAGTCTGGAGCAATAAGTTCAGAACTGCACGAAAGCTACAAAGATGTCTCCACAAATTCTCCTGCCCCTCCCACCAACCTTTGAATGATGAAGCATAGCACATTCATCCAAGGCACTCTCTTGCCTTGTGGGAATACAATGGCAGCCAGTATTTTCTGTGTTGGGGCAGGTGAGTCTGCTCCCATCTACAAAGGTGTGTGTGTATATTTATAGTGTACAGCCATTGATATAATATGCAAGGTTCACCTGCATTTTTAGCAGAAAGACAAGGTTGTGGGGATAATCTTGATTTCTTGAAAATAAATAAGCCCACTCTGATGGATTGAATAGCTCAATAACTTGCAATCTACAGAGTTCTACCACCTAAAAGACACAGGAGGATGGAGGAACCCCCCAAAAAACTCCTGTTTCACCCTTGGTTTCTACTTCCTAGGTACAAGAAGCCGCTTCACCAAACATCTGACCTTGACCTATCAAAGCTATGAAGTCCTGGAACCTTCTTGTCTTGCTGCTCTTTTCAGATCCAAGTAAGTTCTTTCATCACCTCTAGATAAAAGGAAAACCTATCAAATTTACACAACAGCCAAGTATTGTGTACAATTGATTGCCAGTTTGTTTCCACTTCCCACTCAAAGTGCTCACAACAGTGTTTAAAGTCTTAAACGACCTAGGCCCCCATCCTCTGGAATATTGTCTCCTTCCTAAGAGAACTTATTGGTTGTTAAGATCAACAAATGGGCCTTCTTGACATTTGGACACCGTTGGAAGTTTGGGTTGTGGGGACCTGAGAGAGGACATTCTCTGTGATAGATGTAGAATCTGCCCCCCCCCAAGGAAAAGATGTACCAAGCTGGGCAGAGAGAACCCCTGTTATACGATGCATATGGCCAAGGTTGAGGTGTGGGAGAAGGTTTTGTAAACAGGCAGAGGGTACCTCTGGTTAGGGTTAGTGGCACCCTCCCTGTAGAATGCCTTTTAATGTTTGATGTTTTGTTATGTTTTTGTATGTGTTCAATGTGGCTAGGAGGGGTAGAAATAATAAAATTAACATTATTAAATCTTATTATATTCTATTTTTATTTATAAGTAGTATTTTTTTTAACAATAATGTTATTATTCATACCTCAGCCACTCTTTTGAATTGTTGTGTGTGCCCCCCTACCCACCATACTAGGGCACTGTATACAGAAAGCACCATTGTATAGTTGTAGGAGAGGTAGAAATAGTGGCTTAGTATTAGGTATTTGGTCTTATTTCATATTGTGAACCACCCTGAGATCCATGGATGTAATAGAGAAAATAATAAAGTAATGAATAGTCCTGTTCCATTTCTTGTTTTTGGTACCATGTGAAAAGGCTTTGCTAACATAGTAGACCGGACCATGTGCCAATCCTTTGGGGGCTACTGCAGCGTATCAGAATGCAATGGTAATTTTATGGCTCTCGGAAGGTGTGACCCATCAGAGGAATCGGTTTGCTGCCTTCGGTGAGAACAAGAATCACAAGCATTATATAAATTAATGTATTCTTAATTAGCAATGTTTCATGTGTCAAAAAGAATGTTTGAGTACAAAATGGTTGTGCTAAAACATTGTTACCTTCAGGAGTGAGTAACAATCTCTTTCATTACACTACTGTATCAATTCAAATAAATCATGCAGTTGTTTGTAGAATGGTTTTTTAAAAAAAGATTTCACAAACCTATTTGGTGACAGAAAACATAATGATTTAATAAGTGCTTCAATAAACAATATGGAAGAGCATCTATAGTGTCTGTCAGGGAACTGCCATCGGAAGGAAGGGAAGTGAAAGGGCTCACACAGGTTGGGAGAGACTCAGCAGCTGAAGAGGGAACCAGTAGGGGGAGAGGAGCTGAGCTGAGGGAAAGGGAGCTGGAGGGATGGCTCAGAGACACTTCCAGCGAAAACAGTGGGGAGGTTTCAGGACCTCCTGTAGGGACACCCACTCCTCGCCGGAAACTGTCACGCAGAGAGTCCAGAAGACGTGTTTCCGTTAAGGAGCTTTTATGTTGGAAGCGATTCCGAAAGCAACCACTGTCGGAATCTGCCAGCGACTGACGGAGCCATGTTTAAGGGGCTCCGTTACAGACAGAGGTTTGCAAACTTGACCAAACTCTGAGGGACTAGGATTTTACACACAAGCAGCTCATCGTCCCATCACAGCATTCCGACAGTCTTCGTGAGCAGCTTGTGCAGGAGAAGGCATCATGAGCAACCCAGCCGGAACCGGAGAAGCAGGAGCTGGAGCGGGTCCAAGCCTGGAAGAAAGGTACCGGGTGTTGGAGGTCCAGCTAGCGCTGCAGACGGCGAGGCTTGAGGAGAGGAGGGCTCAGGATGCAGACAAAAAGGGGAAAGACACCCAGCTCGTCAGAAAGGTACCAGGATTGGTGCAGAAGTTTGGGGGGGAGCCCAAAGACTATCATGGCTTTCGGACAGAGATGCAATATGCCCTCAATCTGCAGTTTGATGAATTCCCTGACGAGGAATCACGAGTGGCTTTCGTGATTGGGCATCTTGAAAAGGGGGCGAGAGACTGGGTTAGACCCCTGATGGCAGCGAATAGTGACGTCCTAAAGGACACGATGAAGTTCTTTCGCGCCATGGATCTGATGTTTTCCAGCGATATTGAACAGGGAGTGGTCCGCAGACAGTTAATGGCTTGCAAACAGGGGAGCCGATCTGTCCGTGAGTACTGGACTGAGTTCACCATGTTGATCCATAAATTGGGGTGGGATCTATCGGCGGAACCCATTCAAATGCTCTTTGAAGAAGGGCTTTCTTCGGCTGTGAAAGACGAACTTTCCCGGGCGCCCAGGGCGGAGTCTATGGACCAGCTGACCAAATCAGCGCTGACCATAGGAGCGCGCCAGGAGGCGAGAGCATTGGAGAGGCGGGAAGGGAAGGGGGAACGTTGGAAGGAGTTCCGCATTCCAGACATTCCAGAGCCAACTTTCCCGCCGGCAGAGCCGATGGAAATCGGAACAGCGCGCGCGCGCGCAGTTTCAAAGCCCAGTGAGGGGGGAAAGAAGGAGGGAAAAGGCGCCCGGAAATGCTATCTCTGCCAACAGCCAGGTCACTTTGCCAGAGTCTGCCCCCAGAGGAAGGAATGGCAAGGGATGGTAGGAGCTGTGGAGGGAAGAGAGGAAGAAATACCGAAGCAAGTAAAAGCCAACGCCTGGCTGCCACCGTCGGGGCACAGCAGCCAGGCCAAAGAGCAGTGAAAGTGCCCACGCCAGAACCTCCTAAACCCGCCCTAGTGATAGAAGTGGCGCTAGAGCTGCCAAACGGACACCCTCTAAAGATAAAGGCGCTGTTGGACTCAGGCAGCTCCTGCAATTTCATGAGCAAAGAGTTTGCAGCTGAACACCAGATACAGACGATCCCTTTAAGCAACCCCCTGCAGGTGACCACGATCGATGGCAGGGAGCTGTTGGGAGGAGAAGTCAGCTTGCAGACCGTCCCAATGATAATGAAGGTGGCAAGGCACACCGAACTGATAGCGTTTAATGTGGCCACCTTGGGAGGAGCTCCCATTATATTGGGGATGAGCTGGCTAGCGTTACATGATCCGCTGGTGGGCTGGCATCAGAGAGTGGTTTCTTTTGGTTCAGCACATTGCTTAGAACACTGCAAAGAGGGAAAGGGTTTGGAAGGGGCCCAAGCCACCCTAGCAGGGACTGAAGTAACGGAGAACGTGAAGGTACCACGACAATACGCAGATCTCCGTGACGTCTTCAGCGAAAGGGAAGCTGACCAACTACCCCCGCATAGACCCTTTGACTGTCAAATCAATTTACTCCCTGGGGCACAGCTCCCTGTAGGCAAGCTGTACGCCATGTCAGACAGAGAGATGCAGGAGCTAAGAGAGTTCATTGACAAGAACCTGAAGAGAGGGTTCATCAGAGAGTCCAGGGCGGTGGGGGGCAGCCCAGTGTTTGTTGTGGATAAAAAAAACACGAACAAGCCGAGGCTTGTGTGTGACTTCAGGGCCTTAAATGCAGTGTCAGAACCAGTGGCTTTCCCTATGCCCAGGATTGACGACATTTTGACAAGGGTCAGGAAGGGAAAGATTTTTACTAAACTGGACCTAAGGGGGGCGTACAACCTGATACGAATAAGGAAGGGGGATGAATGGAAAACCACCATGTTCACCCCTTTGGGGGCATTTGAATATTTAGTTATGCCCTTCGGCCTACAAGGAGGCTCCGCGTGCTTTCAATCGTTTATGAACCACGTCCTGGGGCCTTTGCTTTACAAGAATTGTGTGGCCTTCTTAGACGACGTGTTGGTGTATTCTGAGAATGAGGAGCAGCATGTGAGAGACGTCAGAGAAGTGTTGAGCAGGCTGCAAGCCAACCAGCTGTGGGTGAAACTGGAGAAGTGTCAGTTTCATACCAAGGAGGTGGAATTCCTGGGGTATCGCCTGTCAGACAAGGGATTGGCCATGGATCCCGGCAAGGTCCAGGCGGTGCTGGAATGGAAAACACCCAAAACAAGGAAGGATGTGCAGAGGTTCCTAGGATTTGGGAACTTCTATCGTAAGTTCATCCGAAACTTTGCCCACCTGACGGCGCCCATTACGGACTGTCTCAGCAGTAAGAAGAAGTTCGTTTGGACTGAGGAGGCGGAGCGAGCATTTGAGGAACTAAAAAGGGCCTTCGCCTCGGAACAACAACTCCTGCATGTGGATTTACAAAAACCGATGAGAGTGGAAACTGACGCATCAGACAGAGCTATTGGGGCGGTGCTTCTGCAGCCAGGGAAGGAGGAGTCAGAGTGGAGACCGTGTGCCTTTTTTTCGCGAAAGCTGAACAAATCCGAGAGGAACTACACGGTGTATGACCGAGAACTACTAGCCATTCATGAGGCGTTCCGGAGATGGAGGCACCTGCTAATTGGCGCACAACATAAGGTGCAAGTGTGCACTGACCACAAGAACCTAGAGTATTGGAGGACGGCACGAGTGCTCAACCAACGGCAAGTGAGATGGGCCCAGGAGTTCTCCAAATTTAACTTTGAGATTTGTTACGTGCCAGGCCCAGAGAACATTAGGGCGGACGCTCTCTCACGCAAACCTGAATATTTGGAGGGGGAGGGAGCACCCGAAGAGAGACATGTCATTCCAGAGGACCGCTGGGTGTGTGGGGCGGCATTGGTGGGACAAAGAGAACTGGTAGAGGAAACAGAGAATGATGAATACGCCCAGAATAAGCTCAGAGGTCTTAGGGGTGAGGGAGAGGAACCAGGGGGTTTCGAGGAAAGAAATGGAGCTTTGTATTACAAAGGGGCACTGTATATCCCTGAAGGAGACTTAAGGGGGAGGGTACTCAAGCAGTTGCACGACAGCCCCACGGCGGGGCATTTTGGACAACACAAAACCATGTGGTTGGTCACCAGGGAATTTTGGTGGCCTAAGGTGAGGGAAGATGTACGGGAGTATGTAAGAGGGTGTGAGCAATGCCAGCGAGCCAAAGGGGAGAGGCGGGCACCGGCGGGGCTATTAGAACCCTTACCAACCCCAGAACGACCTTGGGAGGCAGTGTCGATAGATTTTATGACTGATCTGCCGAAGTCCAAGGGGAAAACAGCCATCATGGTGGTGGTAGACCTACTAACAAAGATGTGCCACTTTGTAGCCTGCTCGCATGCAGTCACGGCGGAAGAGACAGCGAAGTTATTTGTAGAACACATTTTTAGGTTGCACGGGGTGCCATTGAGGGTGGTCTCAGACCGAGGAAAACAATTTACTTCCAGGTTCTGGAGGAAGCTCATGAGCTTACTGCAGGTGGAGGTCAACTTTTCGACTGCCCGGCACCCTGAAACCAACGGGCAGGCGGAAAGAGCAAACGGGGTCCTCCAGCAATACCTGAGGTGTTATGTCAATGACAGAGAGAATGACTGGGTAGAAAAGTTGGCGCTGGCGGAATTTGCCTACAACAATGCCGAGAATGTGTCCACAGGGATGAGCCCCTTCTTGGCTAATTATGGGTGTCATCCCAGGGCTTTCCCAGGGGGAGAAGGGGAGAGATGGGGTGTCCCGGCAGCCGAGCATTTTGTAGAAGAAATGGAAGCAATCCATCGTCAGCTCCAACTCAACTTAGAAAGGGCGAAGGAAGAATACAAGAGGCAGGCAGACAAGAACCGAAGGGAAGGTGAAACCATAAGGGTGGGAGATAGGGT
Organism: Podarcis pityusensis; assembly: GCF_964106645.2. Taxonomy (NCBI): domain Eukaryota; kingdom Metazoa; phylum Chordata; class Lepidosauria; order Squamata; family Lacertidae; genus Podarcis; species Podarcis pityusensis. The sequence continues at coordinate 116,176,108 of NC_138026.1, forward strand.
GTGGCTGTCAACCCAAGGGTTGCCGTTCAAAGGAGGTTGTAAGAAATTAAGACCCAGGAGATTGGGTCCCTTTGAGGTCATTCAACAGGTCAACCCAGTGGCTTTCAGGCTCCGGTTACCCAACCACATGAAACTGCACCCAGTATTTCACAGGTCGTTACTGTCACCGTATGAGGGGGGACGAGAAGGGATGGCCACTCGGGGACCGGTCATAGAAGAAAGGGAATGCAGCAGCCATGTGGCAGAAATCCTCGACGCCAGATGGAAGGGGGATCAGGTGGAGTATTTGGTAGCGTGGGAAGGAGAACCGGAGTCAGAAAACACTTGGGTAATGGCAGAAGATATCAATGACGAGGTATTGATAGAAACGTTCCATCAAAGGTTCCCAAGGAAACCTCAGCCTGTGGAGAGGTTCCGGAGGGAATACTTTGGGACCACCGATGAGGAGGAGGAGTTGGAAGGATTCTCGGAATCGGAAGGGGAAGGGGAGATGGACTCTGAGGAGGAGGAGTACTTCGAGACCAGGAACCGCAACAGGTGGAGAGAAGTGTTCGGGACATCGGAAGATGAAGGAAGTTCATTCCGGGGTTTTGCCTCCTCACCGCCCGTAGAGGAGGGGGCGAGAGGGGATGAAGGGGGCCCTGGAGGGGAGGTGGATGTCAGGGAACTGCCATCGGAAGGAAGGGAAGTGAAAGGGCTCACACAGGTTGGGAGAGACTCAGCAGCTGAAGAGGGAACCAGTAGGGGGAGAGGAGCTGAGCTGAGGGAAAGGGAGCTGGAGGGATGGCTCAGAGACACTTCCAGCGAAAACAGTGGGGAGGTTTCAGGACCTCCTGTAGGGACACCCACTCCTCGCCGGAAACTGTCACGCAGAGAGTCCAGAAGACGTGTTTCCGTTAAGGAGCTTTTATGTTGGAAGCGATTCCGAAAGCAACCACTGTCGGAATCTGCCAGCGACTGACGGAGCCATGTTTAAGGGGCTCCGTTACAGACAGAGGTTTGCAAACTTGACCAAACTCTGAGGGACTAGGATTTTACACACAAGCAGCTCATCGTCCCATCACAGTGTCCAACTCAATTTCAGATCCTACAACTGGCAGGGGAGACCTTGGTGAGGCTGTTACTGTGGCCAGCCCTGTTCACAGTATTTATGTAGATATTTGACTGTTGAAAGACCTAGTCCCTAGAAACCCTGAGATCACTCATTGAGATAATGCTTTTAAGTGTCTTTTGTTGGACTGTGCACCAGATTCGGCCAAATCCCAAATTGGGTCTATTGAGAGGGATTCCAGTTGAGCGTGCACTGAGGAATCCATGAATTAGGTTAGATGGCCCAGAGGGATCTAGGGATTTCAGGGGACAGGTCACCAGGCAGGTATGGTGTAGACATCAAGCAGACAAAGTGTAAAAGCGCCATTACCATATGTCCACCAGCTGCATCTTCTCAGTAGAAGGTAGACCCAATGCTGCTTGGCTCTCCTTCCTTTCTGACATCCCACTCCACAGGATCAATGCCTTCTCAACATTAAGAAGCAGAGGCACATGTTGCTTCTTAATGCTCTTTTATAGCAGGGAATGAGCCCAAATTTTGGGAGAAAAGCTTTTCTTAAAAAATAAATAAATCAAAATCTCTGAACCATCTTGTGGTGCTTTGAAAGTGCCTTTCTGCCCCCTAATTTTCATTGTATTTTTGTTACATACTAGAACAAGACACTGAAAAAAATGAGTAAGTGATGAAGAAAAAGAAAGGCATAAGTAGCAGAGAGTTGCAAAATGTAATAACAGCAAACTAATATACCAAATTGTCTTTCTCTGACAGGCGTGAGATGATTCAGGTGGCCCAAGCTCATGGACCCATCGGAAAGCCTTTAAAACCCACAAAGAGGCTTCGTACAGCTTCACAAACCTCCCCGGTAATCCTAAGCCACCGAAACCAAAACCCTATTTCTCTGGGACTCCCTTTTTATAGAAAAAAATAATTCAGCTTGCCATTGAAAAAGATCAGTAAGTCCGATGGTACATGCTATTTGAAAAGATAAATAAAACAAACAAACAAACAAAAAAGCCTACTTGGTTGAATCAAATCACTGATTCTCAGCATCTCCCAGAGAATGGGCTGCCAGTTGCAAAACATGACAGATTGGTTTAGCAGCTCTTTGATAATGTGTGAAGGTGGATGATGTGTGGTGTTTGTGTTTGATAAATTTAGTGAATGTTTCTGTGTGTGTGTGTGTGTGTGAGAGAGAGAGAGAGAGAGAGAGAAAGGGGAAGGGGAGAAAGAAGAGAGGAAAAGGAGCAGGAGGTGTACCCACCCACTTTGGTTTTGCTCCACCCACTTTTGATGTTGGCTACCATGACAATTTTCCCCACAGGGGAATCTTTGAAAGACTATTTTAAAAATCCTTAGGAGGTTAAAATGGTGGAGGATGGCTAGGACTGCACCTCAATCTTTAGGGAGTCTAAACCTGCTCCTGTAAGGTAAAATGTTTATTGTCTAGGCAATATTAGAGAGAAGGTGGATCAGACTGTCAAATAACCCTGTAGTGGGGAAGGAGAGCTAGAATTAATGCCAATATATAGCACAACTGGTAACCAATGTGTCCTTTGGCTTTCAGATAGTGCATGGGTAGATGAGTGTGAAAAACCCAGGACACAAATCTGCATGGCCCTCGAGCAGCTTAGGGGCCTCATTTACTAGAAGTAATGCATTTAGCGTTTACTAAACCTCCTATGTGTATTTTGCTCTAGGAGGTTTAGTTTAGTCAGAATCAAGCATGCACTTCCAGAGTTAATGCTAAATACTGTACATTACTTCTGATAAATGGAAATTTCTATCCCAGTTTTACATAATAAAAACAAAAAAACAACCAAATAATCCCCTGCTCCCCAACACATTATAAAAGGGCATTGGATGTCAATCAACCAAAGATCTGGTTAAAGAGGAACATTTCTGTCTGGGGCCTAAAGGTGTATAATGAAGGTGCCAGGCAGACTTCCCTGGGGAGAGCATTCCACAAATGAGGAGGCACTGCAGAGAAGGCCCCTTCTCATGCTGCCACTCTCTGGACCTCTCATGGGGGAGGCACACAAATAAAGACCTCAGACGATCATCTCAGGGTCTGGGTAGGTTCCTATTGAAAGAGGCAGTCCTTGAATTATTGTGGTCCTGAGCCATTAAAGGCTTTATAAGTTGAAACCAGCACTTTGAATTTGGCCCAGAAAATAATTGGCAGCCAGTGCAGTCAGACCAGGATCGGTGTGATATGCTCAAACTGTCTTCCCCTGGTGAGCAACCTAGCCACTGAATTCTGCACCAGCTGAAGTTTCCAAACCATCTCTGACAAGAGGCTAAATGCAACCATCGTGGCTGGTAAGCACTGAGCCTCCATATTGTTGCAAATCCTTCAGAATGAAAGTAAGACACTACACAGCAATGGAGAAGCTCAGAAAATTTATTCTAAAGTATTTGCTAGCAAGCTGACTCAGAGAAATAATTTCCCAAAGTCTGAGCCCTGAACGCAGGGCGTAGCAAATATTAGGATTTTTTACATCATAACACGTAAGAGAACATTCAGCAAATTAGAATCTAACAACACTCTTCGTTACCTGGATAAAAACGATAAGGCACATGTTGAATACCGTGATCTCCTTTTATGGCTCATCCTGTACCATGATGACTATGGAAGCAATTCTAGGAATTGGCATGGTGTTGACTCTCAAGAGTCGTGTAATCTGTTATCACAAAAATGCATGCCATGAGTCTCAATATATCATTGTTGTTGTTTAGTCGTTTAGTCATGTCTGACTCTCTGTGACCCCATGGACCAGAGCACGCCAGGCACTCCTGTCTTCCGCTGCCTCCCGCAGTTTGGTCAAACTCATGCTGGTAGCTTCGAGAACACTGTCCAACCATCTCGTCCTCTGTCATGCCCTTCTCCTTGTGCCCTCCATCTTTCCCAACATCAGGGTCTTTTCCAGGGAGTCTTCTCTTCTCATGAGGTGGCCAAAGTATTGGAGTCTCAGCTTCAGGATCTGTCCTTCCAGTGAGCACTCAGGGCTGATTTCCTTAAGAATGGATAGGTTTGATCTTCTTGCAGTCCATTGGACTCTCAAGAGTCTCCTCCAGCTCCATAATTCAAAAGCATCAATTCTTCGGCGATCACCCTTCTGTATGGTCCAGCTCTCACTTCCATACATCACTACTGGGAAAACCATAGCTTTAACTATACAGGCCTTTTGTCTAATTTTTTTTAAAAAAAACAAACAAAACCAGCTAGTGGTAATCATGAATAGGATAAATTCCATAGCTTCAGTATTCCTAAGTGATCTGCTGCATCTGAGCTGGCCCTTGTACATTTCAGGCCTGTTTGCCACCACACTCTATGACGAAGGAGGGAATTAAATGGAAGTCAGAAGAGAAGGGGAAAGGTAGTGGGATGAAGGGCAGGGATCAATCGTAGGTGGACTTTTCAGGATGGAAATAGTGATAACAGTTGCCAACTCGAGACAAGAAAACCAGAACACATAGGGAGGGGATGCTGTGGGATATGAGCTGGATGGCTCACTTTTTTCCTTGTATTTATGCATATTAATTTCTGATCACCAGACTTTTCAGAGGCACCAGGTGATGGCAAGACATCTCACCTCTGTTTGAGGAATCATCAACTCTAGGTTCAGTGACGCCATTTTCATGTATGCCATCTGCCCTCTTCACCTCCTGAAAGACCAGAAAATAATATCTGCTTTTGCTAGAAAGTGTTGGGAGAAAGCTGATGTGTAGCCACTAGAAATGGAAAAAGAAAAGTTGAAACTAGCTTAGTCTGGCAATATCTGGAAACAACACATGACCGTGAAGTTTAGTGTTTATTAGGACCTACCTTCTGAAAAGCACCATCATTCTTGCTTTACATGGCATACAAAATATAACTGGAGTCAACATTGGAGAATTCTAGGCTCACTTAGTAAAGCCTCTTGCCAAATGACCAACAGAATCCCAGAACTGTAGGGGAATATTCACCTGGTGATTTTGGCCCCAGGCATAACAGGTGCTGAGGGAAATAAAACCTATGATGTGCATATAAGGAAAAACATAGTGCACTTTTTGCTGATATGCCGAGCAGATCATTTCTAGTGAGGACTGGGACTTGCAGGCAAACAGGTGAATGAGTTGGTAAGATCTGGAGAGCTTTCTCCACTTTTTAATGGTAGACTTTCAAGAGGCTTGGTGGGGGATGTATGGTTTGGGGACACCATGCCAGTGATCTTTGTTCAGTACTATAGATATGTTCAGTATTCCTTTGAGTACCAGTTGTTGGGTGGACAGTTATGCCCTGCTTGAAGATTTCCCATGGGCATCTGGGCAGCCATTGTGAGAACAGCATGCTGGAATAGAAGAGCCATTTAAGCAGCCTTTTCTTATGTACAGACATTCTGCTTTAGGGAAGAAGAAGGTTTTACTTCTTTTGTTTTGAACTCACTCATGCTTTGCTAATGACACATTTACCCCTTTATGTTTAGATGTTGGAAAAAGCACTAATTAATGTATGATTCATCCCAAACACCCAGTGAATGGTGCTATTGCTATAGTGCTAGCATCTTTCTAAGGGGCAGTCTAAAAAGGAAGCTCTGGGCAGCAGGAACTGTCCCCAGAGCCCCACCCCACTGTTAGATACAGTTAAAGGGGTAAGAGACAAAGATGCACTATTCCTGCAGCCACTCTTGAGAATTTTTTTAATTTATTGCAGAAGGAAAATAGTTATTATAGAAAGAAAATTTCCCATTCCCAAGAAACGATTCACAATTCTTCCTCTACCCAATGAAAACACAGAAATGGCCATGTCAGTTCACCAGCTCAAAATGAGTTAGGTGTAGTGGGTTGGCTAGTTGTCTAAGTTAGGAGTGAGGAACCTATGGACCTCCAAATATTGTTGGACACCAGCACTGATCAACTCCAGTCATCAAAGCCAAAGGAGTGGGATGATGGGAATTGGAGCCCAGCAATCTCTGCAGGGCTAAACGTTACCCACCTTTAACATAGCTCTAAAAATGGGTCAATTCCCAGTCTATATATACACTGAGATTTTTTTATTTTTTAAAATATGAATTGGCATAGAAATGAAAATTGAGATTCTGGCATTGCAGGTGATTGGACTAAATGTCTCTTGGGGATCCCTTCCAACTGGACAATTTTATGATTCTATGAATTCTAAGAGAGTTAAAACTCAATTGATTCCTGGATAGGAATGATCTGTACACAGGGGAAAAGCTATATTATAAAAACAAAGAGCCCTTTTAAAAACAATTCAAAGAACAGATAGCATTTGCTCCGATGCACTCCATTAAAATCCTAATAATTTCAATCTAACTCTCATGCTTCTCATGAAGCAAAGTTCATGAGTTCTGCACATTATAATCTTTGCTTTCAGAATAATGTGGCATCATAACTTCACTTCAGTAACAGATCATTGATTACATAATTCTCTTATAGTTCAAGCAGAAAATCACACAACCTTTCTTTACTTTTCTATGCTTGCAGTAGAAATGGCCTCCCTCCTCCCTCCTACCAAAAATATGCATGGATGCAGAGGACCTTAATTATTTAGCCAAATAACAGTACAGGCTGAGCAGCAGACAGAACACTCAGGAATCACTATCCAAGGCTTCTGGTCCAGAGCAATAAGTTCAGAACTGGATGGAAGCTACAAAGATGTCTCCACAAATTCTCCTGCCCCTCCCACCAACCTTTGAATGATGAAGCATAGCACATTCACCCAAGGCACTCTCTTGCCTTGTGGGAATACAATGGCAGCCAGTATTTGCTGTGTTGGGGCAGGTGAGTCTGCTCCCATCTACAAAGGATTATATGCATATTCCTAATGTGCAGCCATTCATATAATATGCAAGGTTCGCCTGCATTTTTAGCAGAAAGAGAAATTTGTGGGGATAATCTTGATTTCTTGAAAATAAATAAGCCCACTCTGATGGATTGAATAGCTCAATAACTTGCAATTTACAGAGTTCTACAACCTAAAGGACACAGGAGGATGGAGGAACCCCCCAAAAAACTCCTGTTTCACCCTTGGTTTCTACTTCCTAGGTACAAGAAGCTGCTTCACCAAACATCTGACCTTGACCTATCATAGCTATGAAGACCTGGTACTTTCTTGTCTTGGTGCTCTTTTCAGATCCAAGTAAGTTCTTTCATCACCTCTAGATAAAAGGAAAACCTCCCAGATTTACACTACAACCAAGTATTGTGTACCGTTGATTGCCAGTTCATTTCTAGGTCCAATTTAAAGTGCTCACAACAGTGTTTAAAGTCTTAAATGACCTTGGCCCCAATCATTTAGAATATTGCCTCATTCCAAAGAGACCTTATTGGTTGTTAAGATCAACAGATGGGGCCCTCTTGACATTTGGACACCACTGGAAGTTTGGGTTGTGGTGGCCCGAGAGAGGACATTCTCTGTGATAGATGTTGAATCTCCCACCCCCACCCTGAAGAAAAGATGTACCAAGCTGGGCAGGGGTCCCCTCTCTCACGCTGCACATGGCCAAGGTTGTGGTGAGGGAGAAGGTTTTGTGAACAGGCAGAATGTGTCTCTGGTTAGGGTTAGTGGAACCCTCCCTGTGGAATGCCTTCCCATCAGATGTCAAAGAGATAAAGAACTACAGAACTTTTAGAAGACATCTGAAGGCAGAACTGTATGAAGAAGTTTTTAATGCTTGATGTTGTATTATGTTTTTATATGGTACAAAATATCTGGGGCAACCCAGCCAGATGGGAGGGGTATTAATAATAAAATTAGAATAAAATTAGAATTATTAAATTAAATGTTATTTTATTTCATAATTATTTATTACTAACAACTTCTTTTTTAAGAATAATAACAATAATGTTATTATTTATACCCCACCCATCTGGCTGGATTGCCCCAGCCACTCTTGAATTGTTTTGTGTTCCCCCCTTCCACCCACTCAAGGGCAGTGTAAACAGAAAACACCATTGGCAGTTGCATTAGAGGTAGAAAGAGCGGCTTAATATTAGGGATTTTGTATTATTTCATATTGTGAACCACGCTGTCACCTTTGCATGTAATAAAGGAAATAATGAATGAATGAATAGTCCTGTTCCATTTGTTGTTTTTGTTCTCATGTGAATAGGTTTTGCTATGATATCACTGCAGATCCTCTGCACTGCCTTTGGGGGCCACTGTGCCCTCTTGAGGTGCCCGGATGGGTTTGAGGCCATCGACATCTGTAGTGAGAGATGGGTTTGCTGCGAGCGGTGAGAACAAAAATCAAAAGCACTAAATAAATGAATGTGTCATTAACTGAGCAATGTTTCATGTGTCAAAAAGAATGTTTGAGTCCAAAATGGTTGAGTCCAAAATGGTTGTGCTAAAAAGTTGTAGGAGTGAACTACAATCTCTTTCATAACACTACTCATCTATTCAAATAAACTGTGTAGTCATTTGAAGAATGGTAAAAAATTTGATGACAAAAATTATAATATTTAATAAATGCTTAAGTAAACAATATGGAAGAGCACCTATAGTGTCCAACTCAATTTCAGATTCTACAGCTGGCAGAAGAGACCTTGGTGAGGCTGTCACTGTGGCCAGCCCAGTTCACAGTGTTTACGTTGATATTTGACTGCTGAAAGACCTAGTCCCTAGCAACCGAGAGATCACTCATTGAGATGATGTTTTTAAGTGTCTTTCGTTGGACTGTGCACCAGATTCAGCCAAATCCCAAGACAAGTTGGGTCCATTGAGAGGGATTCAGGCTGAGCTTGGGTTGAGAAATCCATGAATCAGGTTGGATGACCCAGAGGGATCCAGGGATGTCAGGGGACAGGTCACCAGGCAGGTATCGGGCAGACTTCAAGCTGACAAAGTGTAAAAGCACCATTACCATATGTCCACCAGCTGCATCTTCCCAGTAGAAGGTAGACCCAATGCTGCCTGCCTCTCCTTCCTTTCTGACATCCCACTCCACAGGATCAATGCCTTCTCTCAACACTGATGTAGCAGTGGTATGTGCTGCTTCACAATGTTCTTTTATTGCAGGGAATTTGCCCAAATCCCTGTCTCCTCCCAATTCTTACTGAATTTTGTTACATGCTAAAAGAAGACACCGGGAAAAAATGAGTATCAAAGAAAAAGAAAAGCCTAAGTAGTAGAGAGTTGCAGAATGAAATAACAGCAAACTCATATACCAAATTGTCTCTCTCTGACAGACGTGACTTGATTCTACAAGCCAAAACTCATGGACCCATCGGAAAGTCACAAAGACCCGGCAAGAGACATCGTACACCCGCCAAGAAGCATCAGATAATCAAACCAGGACCCTACTGGTCCGAGACTTCCCCTTAATAGAAAATAATAATAATTCAGCCTGTCACAGAAAAGGATTAATCACTCCATCATACATGTTATTTGAAAAGATAAATAAAATTAAAAGGAAACAAACGAAAAAGGCTACTTAATTGAATCAAATCACCGATTCTCAGCATCTCCCAGATAATGGGCTGCCAGTTGCAAAACATGACACATTGTTTTAGTAGCTCTTTCATCATGTGTAAAGGTGGGTGATGTGTGGTGTTTGTGTTTGATAAATTTGGTTGAATGTTTCTGTGTGTGTGTATGAGAGAGAGAAAAGGTAAAAAGAAGAGAGAAACGGAGGACGAGGTGGACCCACCCACTTGGGTTTTGCTCCACCCACGTTTGATATTGTCCTCACCCAAGGCAAGCTATTGGCCACCACAGGTATGTGTCCCTAAGTAATAGAGAGTTGCAGAATGAAATAACAGCAAACTTATTATTCAACCGGCCAACCCTCATGGACCCATCGGAAAGCCACCAAGACCCACCAAGAGGCCTCCTGGGAAGCCTAAGCCACCCAAACCAACACCCTCTCGGCCCAAAATTAAAAAAAAAGTTAATATTGTCATTGAAAATGATCATCCGTTCCATCGTACATGTTATGTGAAAAGATAAATAAAATGTAAAGAAAAGAAACAAAAAAGCCTACTTAGTTGAAAGGGCAGCTACACTGAATCAAATAACTGATTCTCAGCATCTCCCAGAGAATGGGCTGCCAGTTGCAAAACTTGACAGATTGGTCAAGAGAGGAAAAGGAGGAGGAGGTGTACCCACCCACTTTGGTTTTGCTCCACCCACTTTTGATGTTGGCCACCAGGACCATTGTCCCCACAGGGGAATCTTTGAAAGACTATTTTAAAGATCCTTAGTAGGTTGAAAAGATGGAGGACTGCTAGGACTGTACCTCTACAATTAGGGAGTCTAAACCTGCTCCGGTTAGGTAAAATGTTTATTCTCTTGGCAATAATAGAGATAAGGTGGGTCAGACTGTCAAATAGCCATCTTAGGGGGAAGGAGAGCTAAAATTAATGCCAATATATTTTACATCTGGCAACCAATGTGCCCCATGGGTTTCAGGTAGTACATGGGTAGATGAGTGAAAAACCCAGGACACAATTTTTCATGGCCCTCTAGCGGCTAAGTTGTCTCATTTACCAGAAGTAATGTACAGTGGTACCTCAGTTTAGAAACTTAATCTGTTCCAGAAGTCCATTCTTGAACCAAAACCGTTCTTAAACTGAGGTGTTTCCTAGTCCCAGTCAAAGTGCTCACAGCAGTGTTTAAATCTTAAATGACCAAGGCCCCAATCATTTGGAATATTGTCTCCTTCCTCACAAACCTTATTGGTTGTTAAGATCAACAGATGGGGCCCTCTTGATATTTGGACTCCATTGGAAGTTTCAGTTGCGGTGGCCCGAGAGAGGGCAATCTCTGTGATAGATGTTGAATCTCCCACCCCTACCCCGAAGAAAAGATATACCAAGCTGGGAAGGGGTCCCCTCTCTCACGCTGCACATGGCCAAGGTTGTGGTGAGGGAGAAGGTTTTGTAAACAGGCAGAGGGTGTCTCTGGTTAGGGTTAGTGTAACTCTTCTTTTGGAATGCCTTCCCATCAGATGTAAAGGATATAAAGAACTACAGAACTTTTAGAAGACATCTGAAGCAGCTCTGTATTGGGAAGTTTTTAATGTTTAATTTTTTTTCCTATTTTATAAGTGTCCCAAGTGGCTGGGGCAACCCACCCAAATTTGAGGGGTATAAATAAAAAATAATTTTATTAAATTTTATTTTATTCTATTTTTATTTATTAGTAGTATTTTATTTTTTAACAATAATATCAATAATGTTATTATTTATACTTCACTCATCTGGCTGGGTTGCCCCAGCCACTCATGGAATGTTGTGTGTGCCCCCCTGCCCACCAGTCTAGGGCACTGTATACAAAAAACACCTTTGGCAGTTGTAGTAGAGGTAGAAATAGTGGCTTAGTTTTAGGTATTTGGTCGTATTTCATATTGTGAACCACCCTGAGATATTTGGATGTAATAAAGAAAATAATAAGTGAATGAATAGACCTCTTCCATTTGCTGTTTTTGTTATCTTGTGAATAGGTTTTGCTAACATAGTAGGCCAGGTCATGTGTCATAACGTTGGGGGCTACTGCGGGGTCTCGAAATGCTATCCTGATTTTATTGCTGTCAGAATGTGCGTGCCAACGGAGAAATGGATTTGCTGCCTGTGGTGAGAACAAGAATCACTAGCAGTAAATAAATGAATGTGTCTTCAATGAGCAATGTTTCATGTGTCAAAAAGAAAGTTTGAGCCCAATATGGTTGTGCTAAAACATTGTTACCTTCAGGAGTGAGCTACAATCTCTTTCATACCCCTATTGTATCTATTCAAATAAATCGTGCCGTCATTTGAAGAATGGTAAAACAAAAAAAGATATCACAAACCTATTTGATGACAGAAAACATAATGACTTAATAAGATCTTTAATAAACAATATGGAAAAGCACCCAGAGTGTCCAACTCAATCTCAGATCCTACAACTGGCAGAAGAGACCTTGGTGAGGCTCTCACTGTGGCCAACCCATTTCACAGTGTTTACGTTGATATTTGACTGCTGAAAGACCTAGTCCCTAGAAACCCTGAGATCACTCATGGATATAACATTTTCAACTGTCTTTTGTTGAACAGTTGGATGGCCCAGGTTGGATGGCGCAGAGGGATCCAGGGATGTCAGGGGACAGGTCACCAGGCAGACCTCAAGCAGACAAACTGTAAAAGCTCATTACCAAATGTCCGCCAGCTGCATCTTCTCAGTAGAAGGTAGACCCAATGCTGCCTGGCTCTCCTAGCTTTCTGACATCCCACTCCACAGGATCAATGCCTTCTCTCAACACTGATGCAGAAGATCACCAATAGTCAGCATGGATTTCTGAAAAATAAGTCATGTCAGACTAACCTGATCTCGTTTTTTGACAGAATTACAAGCCTGGTAGATGAAGGGAATGCAGTGGATGTAGCCTACCTTGATTTCAGCAAGGCATTTGACAAGGTGCCCCATGATATTCTTGGAAAGAAGCTGGTGAAATGTGGTCTTGACTATGCTACCACTCAGTGGATTTGTAACTGGCTGACTGACCGAACCCAAAGGGTGCTCATCAATGGTTCCTCTTCATCCTGGAGAAGAGTGACTAGTGGGGTGCCACAGGGTTCTGTCTTGGGCCCGGTCTTATTCAACATCTTTATCAACAACTTGGATGATGGACTCAAGGGCATCCTGATCAAATTTGCAGATGACACCAAACTGGGAGGGGTGGCTAACACCCCAGAGGACAGGATCACACTTCAAAATGACCTTGACAGATTAGAGAACTGGGCCAAAACAAACAAGATGAATTTTAACAGGGAGAAATGTAAAGTATTGCACTTGGGCAAAAAAAATGAGAGGCACAAATACAAGATGGGGGACACCTGGCTTGAGAGCAATACATGTGAAAAGGATCTAGGAGTCTTGGTTGACCACAAACTTGACATGAGCCAACAGGGTGACGCGGCAGCTAAAAAAGCCAATGCAATTCTGGGCTGAATCAATAGGAGTATAGCATCTAGATCAAGGGAAGTAATAGTGCCACTGTATTCTGCTCTGGTCAGACCTCACCTGGAGTACTGTGTCCAGTTCTGGGCACCACAGTGCAAGAAGGACACTGACAAACTGGAACGTTTCCAGAGGAGGGCCACCAAAATGGTCAAAGGCCTGGAAACGATGCTTTATGAGGAAAGGCTAAGGGAGCTGGGCATGTTTAGCCTGGAGAAGAGGAGGTTAAGGGGTGATATGATAGCCATGTTCAAATATATAAAAGGATGTCACATAGAGGAGGGAGAAAGGTTGTTTTCTGCTGCTCCAGAGAAGCGGACCCGGAGCAATGGATCCAAACTACAAGAAAGAAGATTCCACCTAAACATTAGGAAGAACTTCCTGACAGTAAGAGCTGTTCGACAGTGGTATTTGCTGCCAAGGAGTGTGGTGGAGTCTCCTTCTTTGGAGGTCTTTAAGCAGAGGCTTGACAACCATATGTCAGGAGTGCTCTGATGGTGTTTCCTGCTTGGCAGGGGTTGGACTCGATGGCCCTTGTGGTCTCTTCCAACTCTATGATTTTATGATTCTATGAACAGATAGCATTTGGTCCGATGCACTCCATTGGAATCCTAAATATTTCAATCCAACTCTAATGCTTCTCATGAAGCAAGGTTCATGAGTTCTGCACATTATAATCTTTGCTTTCAGAATAATGTGGCATCATAACTTCACTTCAGCAACAGGTCATTGATTATATCATTCTCTTACAGTTCAAGCAGAAAATCACATGACCATTCTTTATTACACTCTGCTTGCAGTAGAAATGACCTCCTTCCAACCTTCTACCAAAAATATGCATGGATGCAGAGGAGCTTAATTATTCATCCAGCTAACAGTACAGGCTGAGCAGCAGACAGAACACTCAGGAATCACTACCCAAGGCTTATGGTCCAGAGAAATAAGTTCAGAACTGGATGGAAGCCACAAAGATGTTGCCACAAATTATCCTGCCCCTCCCACCAAGCTTTGAATGATGAAGCATAGCACATTCACCCAAGGCACTCTCTTGCCTTGTTGGACTACAATAACTGCATGTGTTTGCTCTGTTGGGGTAGGTGAGTCTGCTCCCATCTACAAAGGAGTATATGCATATTCCTAGTATGTAGCCATTCATATATTATGCATGGTTTCTCTGCATTTTTAGCAGAAAGACAAGGTTGTGGTGATAATCTTGATTTCTCGTAAATAAATAAGCAGTGTTTAAATCTTAAATGGCATAGGCCCCAATCATTTGGAATATTGTCTCGTTCCTCACAAACCTTATTGGTTGTTAAGATCAACAGACGGGGCCCTCTTGACATTTGGACACCATTGGAAGTTTGAGTTGTGGTGGCCCGAGAGAGGGCAATCTATGTGATAGCTATTGAATCTCCCACTCCCACCCTGAAGATCCAATGGATAACTCAATAAGTTGCAATCTACAGAGTTCTACAACCTAAAGGAGGGTGGAGGAACCCCATAGCCTCATGTTTTCCCCTTGGTTTCTACTTCCTAGGTACAACAAGCCTCCTCACCAAACATCTCACCTTGACCTATCATAGCTATGAAGACCTGGTACCTTCTTGCTTTGGTGCTCTTTTCAGATCCAAGTAAGTTCTTTCATCACCTCTAGATAAAAGAAAACATCTCAGTTTTGCACTACAGCCAAGTATTGTGTACAGTTGATTGCCAGTTCGTTTCCAATTCCCACTCGATATGCACACAGCAGTGTTTAAAGTCTTAAAAGAGCAAGGCCCCAATCATTTGGAATATTGTCTCCTTCCTAACCGATCTTATTGATTGTTAAGATCAATGGATGGGGCCCTCTTGACATTTGGACACCATTGGAAGTTTGGGTTGTGGTGGCCCAAGAGAGGGCATTCTCTGAGATAGAGGTAGAACCCCCCCCAAAAAATGTAACAAGCTGGGCAAGGGGGGTCCCTCTCGTGCGATGCACATGGCCAAGGTTGAGGTGAGAGAGAAGGTTACGTAAACAGGCAGAAAGTCCCTCTTGTTAGGGTTAGTGGCACATTCCCTATGGAATGCCTTCCCATCAGTTGTCAAAAAGATAAAGAACTACACAACTTCTAGAAGACACCTGAAGGCAGAACTGCATTGTGAAGTTTTTAATGCTTGTTTTATTATGTTTTTATATGGTCCAAAATGTCTGGCGCAACCAAGCCAGATGGGAGGGGTATAAATAATAAAATTACATTTGTTAAATTAAATATTATTTAGTTATTAGTAATATTTCATTTTTAAAGAATAATAACAATGATGTTATTATTTATAACCCACCCATCTGGCCGAGTTGCTCCAGCCACTCATGGAAAGTTGTGTGTGCTCCCCTGCCCACCACTCTAGGGCACTGTATACAGAAAACACCATTGGCAGTTGTAGTAGAGGTAGAAATAGCAGCTTAGTACTAGGTATTTGCTATTATTTCATATTGTGAACCACCCTGAAACCTATGAGTGAAATAAAGAAAATAATAAATTAATGAATAGTCCTGTTCCATTTCTTGTTTTTGTGAATAGGTTTTGCTAATGTAACAGACCAGACCATGTGCCATGCCTTTCAGGGCCACTGTGCCGTCTTGAACTGCTATGGTGATTTTGTGGCCATTGGAATCTGTGGTGAGAAATGGATTTGCTGCCTGCGGTGAGAACAAGAATCACTAGCACTAAATAAATGAATGTGTCATTAATGAGTAATGTTTCTTGTGTCAAAAAGAATGTTTGAGTCAAAAATGGTTGTGCTAAAACATTGTTACCTTCAGGAGCGAAGGTACTATCTCTTTAATACCACTATTGTATCTGTTCAAATAAATCCTGCAGTCATTTGAAGAATAGTAAAACAAAAAAAGATAGCACCAACCTATTGGATGACAGAAAACGTAACAATTTAATAAGTGCTTTAATAAACAATATGGAAGAGCACCTATAATGTCCAACTCAATCTCAGATCCGAAAACTGGCAGCAGAGACCTTGGTGAGGCTGTCACTGTTGCCGGCCAAGTTCACAATGTTTACCTAGTTATTTGACTGCTGAATGACCTAGTCCCTAGCAGCCCTGAGATCACTCATTGAGATAATGCTTTTAACTGTCTTTTGTTGGACTGTGCACCAGATTTGGCCAAATCTCAAGACAAGTTGGGTCAATTGAGCAGGATTCATCCTAAGCTTGGGTTGAGAAATGCATTAATCAGGTTAGATGTCCCAGAGGGATCTAGGGATTTTAGGGGACAGGTTACCAGGCAGGTATCGGGCAGACCTCAAGCAGACCCAACGCTGCCTGGATCTCCTTCCTTTCTGACATCCCACTCCACAGGATCAATGCCTTCTCTCAACACTGATGCAACAGAGGCATATGCTGCTTCACACTGGTTATACACACACACACACACACACGAAAAGAAAAGAAAAGTTTGAACCATCTTGTGGTGCTTTGAATCTCTCAGTCTCTCCCCAATTTTTATTGAATTTTGTTACATGGCATAAGAAGACACTGTAAAAAATGAGTAACGAAGAAGCAGCAAAGCCTAAATAGTAGAGAGTTGCAGAATGAAATAACAGCAAACTTATATACCAAATTGTCTTTTTCTGACAGACGTGACTTGATTCAGCCGGCCAACCCTCATGGACCCATCGGAAAGCCACCAAGACCCACCAAGAGGCCTCCTGGGAAGCTTAAGCCACCCAAACCAACACCCTCTCGGCCCAAAATTTAAAAAAAATAGTTAATATTGTCATTGAAAATGATCATCCGTTCCATCGTACATGTTCTGTGAAGATAAATAAAATGTAAAGAAAAGAAACAAAAAGGCCTACTTAGCTGAAAGGGCAGCTACACTGAATCAAATAACTGATTCTCAGCATCTCCCAGAGAATGGGCTGCCAGTTGCAAAACTTGACAGATTGGTTTAGTAGCTCTTTGATAAAGTGTGAAGGTGGATGATGTGTGGTGTTTGATAAATTTAGTGAATGTTTCTGTGTGTGTGTGTATGAGAGAGACAAAAAGGGGAAGGAGAGAAAGAAGAGAGGAAAAGGAGGAGGAGGTGTACCCACCCACTTTGGTTTTGCTCCACCCACTTTTGATGTTGGCCACCAGGACCATTTTCCCCACAGGGGAATCTTTGAAAGACTATTTTAAAGATCCTTAGTAGGTTGAAGGGATGGAGGACTGCTAGGACTGTACCTCAACAATTAGGGAGTCTAAACCTGCTCCGGTTAGGTAAAATGTTTATTCTCTTGGCAATAATAGAGATAAGGTGGGTCAGACTGTCAAATAGCCATCTTAGGGGGAAGGAGAGCTAAAATTAATGCCAATATATTTCACGTTAGATTTCACGTAGTACATGGGTAGATGATTGAAAAACCCAGAACACAATTTTTCATGGCCCTCTAGCGGCTAAGTTGTCTCATTTACCAGAAGTACTGTACAGTGGTACCTCAGTTTACAAACTTGATCTGTTCCAGAAGTCCATTCTTGAACCAAAACCGTTCTTAAACTGAGGTGTTTCCAAGTCCCAGTCAAAGTGCTCACAGCAGTGTTTAAATCTTAAATGACCAAGGCCCCAATCATTTGGAATATTGTCTCCTTCCTCACAAACCTTATTGGTTGTTAAGATCAACAGATGGGGCCCTCCTGACATTTGGACACGATTGGAAGTTTGGGTTGTGGTGGCCCGAGAGAGGGCAATCTCTGTGATAGATATTGAATCTCCCACTCCCACACTCAAGAAAAGATGTACCAAGCTGGGCAGGGGTTCCCTCTCTCACGCTGCATATGGCCAAGATTTGGGTGAGGGAGAAGGTTTCGTAAACAGGCAGAAGGTATCTCTGGTTAGGGTTACTGGAACCCTCCCTGTGGAATGCCTTCCCATCAGATGTCAAGGATATAAAGAACTACAGAACTTTAAGAGGACATCTGAAGCAGCCCTGTATTGGGAAGTTTTGAATGTTTGATGTTTTATTCTATTTTATAAGTGTCCCAAGTGGCTGGGGCAACCCACACAAATTTGAGGGCTATAAATAAAAAATAATTTTATTAAATTTTATTTTATTCTATTTTTATTTATTAGTAGTATTTTATTTTTTAACAATATCAATAATGTTATTATTTATACTTCACTAATCTGGCTGGGTTGCTCCAGCCACTCATGGAATGTTGTGTGTGTCTAGGGCACTGTATACAAAAAACACCTTTGGCAGTTGTAGTAGAGGTACAAATAGTGGCTTAGTTTTAGGTATTTGGTCGTATTTCATATTGTGAACCACCCTGAGATATTTGGATGTAATAAAGAAAATAATAAGTGAATGAATAGTCCTCTTCCATTTGCTCTTTTTGTTATCATGTGAATAGCTATTGCTAACATGTGTCATAACGTTGGGGGCTACTGTGGCGTCTCGAAATGCTATCCCAATTTTATTGCCATTGGAATGTGTGAGCCAACGGAGGAATGGATTTGCTGCCTGCGGTGAGAACAAGAATCACTAGCAGTAAATAAATGAATGTGTCTTCAATGAGCAATGTTTCATGTGTCAAAAAGAAAGTTTGAGTCAAAAATGGTTGTGCTAAAACATTGTTACCTTCAGGAGTGAGCTACAATCTCTTTCATACCCCTATTGTATCTATTCAAATAAATCGTGCTGTCATTTGAAGAATGGTAAAACAAAAAAAGATATCACAAACCTATTTGATGACAGAAAACATAATGACTTAATAAGAGCTTTAATAAACAATATGGAAAAGCACCCATGGTTTTCAACTCAATCTCAGATCCTACAACTGGCAGAAGAGACCTGGGTGAGGCTGTCACTGTGGCCAGCCCAGTTCACAGTGTTTACGTTGATATTTGACTGCTGAAAGACCTAGTCCCTAGAAACCCTGAGATCACATTTTCAACTGTCTTTTGTTGAACAGTTGGATGGCCCAGGTTGGATGGCGCAGAGGGATCCAGGGATGTCAGGGGACAGGTCACCAGGCAGGTATTGGGCAGACCTCAAGGAGACAAACTGTAAAAGCTCCATTACCAAATGTCCGCCAGCTGCATCTTCTCAGTAGAAGGTAGACCCAATGCTGCCTGGCTCTCCTAGCTTTCTGACATCCCACTCCACAGGATCAATGCCTTCTCTAAACACTGATGCAGAAGAGGCACATGCTGCTTCACAATGCTCTTTTATTTGAGAATGAGCCCAAATTTTGGGACAAAAGCTTTTCTTAAAAAATATATATATCAAAATCTCTGAACTATCTTGGTGGTGGTGCTTTGAAGGTCCCTGTTTCCCTCCTATTTTTATTAAATTTTGTTACATGCTAGAAGAAAACACTGAAAAAAATGAGTAAGTAACAAAGTAAAAGAAAAGCATAAGTAGTAGAGAGTTGCATAATGAAGTAACAGCAAGCTAATAAATGAAATTGTCTTTCTCTGACAGAAGTGACAAGGTTCAGTACGTCATGCCTCATGGACCAATTGGAAAGCCTTTAAGACCTACCAAGAGGCCTCGTATATACCCCAAGAAGCCTAATAACACCCCCCCCCCCCAAGAAGCCTAAGCCAATCAAACCATGACCCTACTGGTCCATTAATCCCCCTTTATATTAAAATAATAATTCAGCCTGTCATTGAAAAAAATCTACCACTGCATCATACATGTTATTTGAAAAGATAAATAAATTAAAAGAAAACACACAAAAAAGCCTATTTAGTCGCATCAAATCACCAATTTTCATCATCTCCCAGAGAATGGGCTGCCAGTTGCAAAACATGACAGATCAGTTTAATAGCTCTTTGATAATGTGTAAAGGTAGATGATGTGTGGCCTTTGTGTTTGGTAGAATTTTGATTGGACCAGGCATAACATAGCCTAAAAGAGCATCTCCACCCACATCGTTCAGCCCAGAACAATGAGGTCCAGTGCCGAGGGCCTTCTGACAGTTCCCTCACTGTGAGTTTAAAGGGAACCAGGCAGAGGGCCTTCTTGGTAGTGGCGCCTGCCCAGTGGAACCCCCTCCCATCAGATGTCAAGGCAATAAGTAGCTATCTTACTTTTAAAATACATCTGAAGGCAGCCCTGTTTAGGGACGTATTTAATGTTTAATCCTGTATTGTGTTTTAATATTCAGTTGGGAGCTGCCCAAAGTGGCTGGGGAAACATAGCCAGCTGGGCGGGGTATAAATGATAAATCATTACAAATTATAATTACTATAGGGAAATAAAACCTATGATGTGTATATATGGAGTAACATAGTGCACTTTTTGCTGATATGCCCAGCTGATCATCTCTAGTGAGGACTGGAACTTGTAGGCAATCAGGAGACGAGTTGGTAAGACTTGGAGACCTCTCTCCACTTTTTAATGGTAGACTTTCAAGAGGCTTGGTGGGGGAGGTATGGTTTGGGGACACCATGCCAGTGATCTTTGTGCAGTACTATAGATATGTTCAGTATTCCTTTGAGTACCAGTTGTTGGGTGGACAGTTATGCCCTGCTTGAAGATTTCCAATGGGCATCTGGGCAATGATTGTGAGAAGAGCATGCTGGAATAGAAGACCCATTTAAGCAGTCTTTTCTTATGTACAGATATTCTGCTTTAGGGAAGAAGAAGGTTTTCTTTTGTTTTGATCTCTAAAATGCTTTGCTAATGACACATTTTCTCCTTTAGTTGTTGGAAAAAGCACTGATTAGTGCATGATTCATCCCAAACACCCACTTAATGGTGCTATTGGTATAGTGCTAGCATCTTTGTAAGGGGCAGTCTAAAAAGGAAACTCTGAGCAGCTGGAACTCTCCTCTGACCACCACCCCCACTGTTCGATACAGTTAAAGGGGTGAGAGACAAAGATCCACTATTCCTGCAGCCACTCTTGAGATTTTTTTGAAATTATTACAGAAAGAAAATAGTTATTACAGAAGGAAAATTTCCCATTTCCAAGAAACAATTCACAATTATTCCTCTACCCAATGAAAACACAGCTAGGAGTGAGGAACCTGTGGCCCTTCAAATGTTATTGGACACCAGTACTGATCAACTCCAGTCATCATAGCCAATGGTCAGGGTTGATGGGAGTTGGAGACCAGCAATCTCTGCAGGGCTATGTTAGCCACCCATACCTTAACGCTAAAAATCGGTCAATTCCCATTCCATAAGAACACTGAGGGTTGTTGGGTTGTTTTTGTTTGTTTGTTTTGTAAAAATATAAAGTGTCATAGAAATGTAAGTTGAGATTCTGGCATTGCAAGCGGTTGTCCTAAATGTCTCTTGGGGGTCGCTTCCAACTTTACATTTTTATGCTTCTATGAATTCCAAGAGAGTTAAAACTCAATTGATTTCAGGATGTGAATGGCCAGTACACAGGAGGAAATGTGTACAGTGGTACCTCGGGTTAAGTACTTAATTCGTTCCGGAGGTCCATTCTTAACCTGAAACTGTTCTTAACCTGAAGCACCACTTTAGCTAATGGGGCCTCCTGCTGCTGCTGTGCCGCGAGAGCATGATTTCTGATCCTAGCCTGAAGCACTGTTTCTGGGTTAGCGGAGTCTGTAACCTGAAGCGTATGTAACCCAAGGTACCATTGTATTATAAAAACAAAGAGCCCTTTTGAAAACAATTCAAAGAACAGATAGCATTTGGTCCGATGCACTCCATTGAAATCCTAAATATTTCAATCCAACTCTAATGCTTCTCATGAAGCAAGGTTCATGAGTTCTGCACATTATAATCTTTGCTTTCAGAATAATGTGGCATCATAACTTCACTTCAGCAACAGGTCATTGATTATATCATTCTCTTACAGTTCAAGCAGAAAATCACATGACCATTCTTTATTACACTCTGCTTGCAGTAGAAATGACCTCCTTCCACCCTTCTACCAAAAATATGCATGGATGCAGAGGAGCTTAATTATTCATCCAGCTAACAGTACAGGCTGAGCAGCAGACAGAACACTCAGGAATCACTACCCAAGGCTTATGGTCCAGAGAAATAAGTTCAGAACTGGATGGAGGCCACAAAGATGTTGCCACAAATTCTCCTGCCCCTCCCACCAAGCTTTGAATGATGAAGCATAGCACATTCACCCAAGGCACTCTCTTGCCTTGTTGGTATACAATGACTGCAAGTGTTTGCTCTGTTGGGGTAGGTGTCTGCTCCCATCTACAAAGGAGTATATGCATATTCCTAGTATGCAGCCATTCATATATTATGCAAGGTTTCTCTGCATTTTTAGCAGAAAGACAAGGTTGTGGGGAGAATCTTGAATTCTTGTAAATAAATAAGCCCACTCCAATGGATTGAATAACTCAATAAGTTGCAATCTACAGAGTTCTACAACCTAAAGGGGGGTGGAGGAACCCCATAGCCTCATGTTTCCCCCTTGGTTTCTACTTCCTAGGTACAACAAGCCCCCTCACCAAACATCTCACCTTGACCTATCATAGCTATGAGGACCTGGTACCTTCTTGTCTTGGTGTTCTTTTCAGATCCAAGTACTGGTAAGTTCTTTCATCACCTCTAGATAAAAGAAAACCTCTCAGTTTTGCACTACAGCCAAGTATTGTGTACAGTTGATTGCCAGTTCATTTCCAATTCCCACTCGAAGTGCACACAGCAGTGTTTAAAGTCTTAAAGGACCTAGGCCTCAATCATTTGGAATATTGTCTCATTGCTCCACAGACCTTATTGGTTGTTTAGATCAACAGATGGGGCCCTCTTGACATTTGGACACCAATGGTTTGGGTAGTGGTGGCCCAAGAGAGGGCATTCTCTTAGATAGAGGTAGAAGCCCCCCCCCCCCAAAAAAAATAATTGTAACAAGCTGGGCTCTCGTACAATGGATATGGCCAAGGTTGAGGTGAGGGAGAAGGTTTCGTAAAAAGGCAGAAGGTGTCTCTGGTTAGGGTTAGTGGCACATTCCCTATGGAATGCCTTCCCATCAGATGTCAAAGAGATAAAGAACTACACAACTTCTAGAAGACACCTGAAGGCAGAACTGCATTGTGAAGTTTTTAATGCTTGTTTTATTATGTTTTTATATGGTCCAAAATGTCTGGCGCAACCAAGCCAGATGGGAGGGGTATAAATAATAAAATTAAATTTATTAAATTAAATATTATTTAGTTATTAGTAATATTTCATTTTTAAAGAATAATAACAACGATGTTATTATTTATAACCCACCCATCTGGCTGAGTTGCCCCAGCCACTCATGGAAAGTTGTGTGTGCCCCCCTGCCCACCACTCTAGGGCACTGTATACAGAAAACACCATTGGCAGTTGTAGTAGAGGTAGAAATAGCAGCTTAGTACTAGGTATTTGGTATTATTTCATATTGTGAACCACCCTGAACCTAAGAGTGAAATAAACATAATACTAAATTAATGAATATTCCTGTTCCATTTCTTGTTTTTGTTATCATGTGAATAGGTTTTTGTAATGTAGCAGACCATGCCACATGCCGTGCCGTTCGGGGCTACTGTGCCTCCTATAACTGCTATGGTGATTATGTGGCCATCGGAACATGTGGTGAGCAATGGGTTTGCTGCCTGAGGTGAGAACAAGAATCACAAAAACTAAGTAGATCAATGTGTCATTAATGAGTAATGTTTCTTGTGTCAAAAAGAATGTTTGAGTCAAAAATGGTTGTGCTAAAACATTTCTTTTAACATTTCTTTTAACATAAACATTTCTATCTCTTTAATACCACTATTCTATCTATTCAAATAAAATCTGCAGTCATTTGTAGAATAGTAAAACAAAAAAAGATAGCACCAACCTATTGTATGACAGAAAATGTAATGATTTAATAAGTTCTTTAATAAACAATATGGAAGAGCATCTATAATGTCCAACTCAGTCTCAGATCTGAAAACTGGCAGCAGAGACCTTGGCGGGGCTGTCACTGTGACTGGCCCAGTTCATAGTGTTTACCTAGTTATTTGACTGCTGAATGACCTAGTCCCTAGCAACCCTGAGATCACTCATTGAGATAATGTTTTTAATTGTCTTTTGTTGGACTTTGCACCAGATTCAGCCAAATCCCAAGACAAGTTGGGTCTATTGAGCAGGATTCATCCTGAGCTTGGGTTGAGAAATGCATTAATCAGGTTAGATGGCCCAGAGGGATCTAGGGATTTTAGGGGACAGGTTACCAGGCAGGTATCGGGCAGACCTCAAGCAGACCCAATGCTGCCTGGATCTCCTTCCTTTCTGACATCCCACTCCACAGGATCAATGCCTTCTCTGAACACTGATGCAACAGAGGCACATGCTGCTTCACACTGGTTCTACACACACACACACATACACACACACACACACACACACACGAAAACACTGAACCATCTTGTGGTGCTTTGAAAGTCCCAGTTTCTCCCCAATTTTTATTGAATTTTGTTACATGCCGTAAGAAGACACTTACTAAAAAATGAGTAAGTAACGAAGAAAAAGAACAGCCTAAATAGTAGAGAGTTGCAGAATGAAATAACAAGCAGTTGGTACCTTACCTTTCCCGCCCCGACCTGGCTACAGTGATCCATGCGATGGTCATCTCCAGGCTTGACTACTGTAATTCCCTCTATGCGGGGCTGCCCTTGAAGCTGTCCCAGAAACTCCAGTGGGTGCAGAATGCTGCAGCGAGGCTCCTCACGGGGTCTCTGCCATGGGAGCATATTCACCCAGTGCTTTTCAAACTGCACTGGCTCCTGGTAGAGTACAGGGTCAGATTTAAGGTGCTGCTTTTGAACTTTAAAGCCCTTCACGGCCTAGGACCCTCGTACCTACGAGACCGCCTCTCCCGGTATGCCCCACGGAGAGCCTCAAGGTCCATAAATAGCAACACCCTAGTGGTCCCGGGCCCTAAGGAAGTTAGATTGGCTTCAACCAGAGCCAGGGCCTTTTCAACTCTGGCTCCGGCCTGGTGGAACGCTCCGCCTCATGAGACCAGGGCCCTGCAGGATCTGATTTCTTTCTGCAGGGCCTGTAAGACAGAGTTGTTCCGCCTGGCCTTTGGCTTGGAGCCAATTTGATTCCCTCCCTCTCTTTCTTTTTTTCTTTCCTTCTCCTCCTGCATTGAGGCTACATTTTATTTTAATGTTATATTTTAATTTTGTTTTTAAGTTGTAATCATTCAACTTGTTTTTATTATTGCTTGTAAGCTGCTCTGAGCCCGGCCTTGGCTGGGGAGGGTGGGGTATAAATAAATAAAATATTATTATTATTAACAGCAAACTTATATACCAAATTGTCTTTCTCTGACAGACCTGACTTGATTGAAGCGGCCAAACCTCATGGACCCATTGGAAAGCCACCAGGACCCACCAAAAGGCTGCCTACATCTCCTGGGAAACCTAAGCCACCCAAACCAACACCCAAACCAACACCCAAACCAACACTCAAACCAACACCCAAACCAACACCCAAACCAACACCCAAACCAACACCCAAACCAACACCCAAACCAACACCCAAACCAACACTCAAACCAACACCCAAACCAACACTCAAACCAACACCCAAACCAACACCCAAACTAACACCCAAACCAACACCCTCTCAGCGCAAAACTACCCCTTTAATGAAAAAAAATTAGTTAATATTTTCATTGAAAAAGATCAGCCATACCATCATACATTTTATGTGAAAAGAAAAATAAAATGTAAAGAAAAGAAACAAAAATGCCTACTTAGTTGAAAGGGTAGAATCATAGAATCATAGAATCATGGAGTTGGAAGGGACCACAAGGGCCATCGAGTCCAACCCCCTGCCAAGCAGGAAACACCATCAGAGCACTCCTGACATATGGTTGTCAAGCCTCTGCTTAAAGACCTCCAAAGAAGGAGACTCCACCACACTGCTTGGCAGCAAATTCCACTGTCGAACAGCTCTTACTGTCAGGAAGTTCTTCCTAATGTTTAGGTGGAATCTTCTTTC
The DNA here is from genome assembly GCF_964106645.2 of Podarcis pityusensis. Lineage (NCBI taxonomy): Eukaryota > Metazoa > Chordata > Lepidosauria > Squamata > Lacertidae > Podarcis > Podarcis pityusensis. Next base: position 116,202,050 of record NC_138026.1, read on the forward strand.
TTGTAGTTTGGATCCATTGCTCCGTGTCCGCTTCTCTGGAGCAGCAGAAAACAACCTTTCTCCCTCCTCTATATGACATCCTTTTATATATTTGAACATGGCTATCATATCACCCCTTAACCTCCTCTTCTCCAGGCTAAACATGCCCAGCTCTCTTAGCCGTTCCTCATAAGGCATCATTTCCAGGCCTTTGACCATTTTGGTTGCCCTCCTCTGGACACGTTCCAGTTTGTCAGTGTCCTTCTTGAACTGTGGTGCCCAGAACTGGACACAGTACTCCAGGTGAGGTCTGACCAGAGCAGAATACAGTGGCACTATTACTTCCCTTGATCTAGATGCTATACTCCTATTGATGCAGCCCAGAATTGCATTGGCTTTTTTAGCTGCCGCGTCACCCTGTTGGCTCATGTCAAGTTTGTGGTCAATCAAGACTCCTAGATCCTTTTCACATGTATTGCTCTCAAGCCAGGTGTCCCCCATCTTGTATTTGTGCCTCTCATTTTTTTTGCCCAAGTTCAGCTACACTGAATCAAATAACTGATTTTCAGCATCTCCCAGAGAATGGGCTGCCAGTTGCAAAACTTGACAGATTGGTTTGGTAGCTCTTTGTAAAGGTGGATGATGTGTGGCCTTTGTGTTTCATAAATTTGGTGAATGTTTCCGTGTGTGTGTGTATGAGAGAGAGAGAAAGGGGAAGGGGAGAAAGAAGAGAGGAAAAGGAGCAGGAGGAGGTCTACCCACCCACTTTGGTTTTGCTCTACCCACTTTTGATGCTGGCCACCAGGACAATTTCCCCCACAGAGAAATCTTTGAAATACTTTTTTTAAGATCCTTAGTAGGTTGAAGGGGTGGAGGACTGCTAGGACTGTACCTCAACCTTTAGGGAGTCTAAATGTTCTCCGGTAAGGCAAATGTTTATTTATGTCTAGGCAATGTTGGGGAGAAGGTGGGTCAGACTGTCAAATAGCTCTGCAGTGGGGAAGGAGAGCTGAATATAATGCCAATATATTTCACATCTAGAAACCAAGGTGCTCCTTGGGTTGCAGGTGGTACATGGGTAGATGAGCCCGAAAAACCCAGGACACAAATTTTCATGGTCCTCTAGCAGGTAAGGTGGCTCATTTATCAGAAGTATTGTATTTAGCATTAACTAAACCTCCTAGGTATATTTTGCTCTAGGAGGTTTAATTTAGTCAGAATCAAGTAAACACTTCCAGAGTTAACACTAAATACTGTACATTGCTTCTGGTAAATGAAAAATTGTATCCTAGGTTTTTTAAACCCATCTACCCATATACTATGGGATGTGGGTGGCGCTGTGGGTTAAACCACAGAGCCTAGGACTTGCCAATCAGAAGATTGGCGGTTCGAATCCCTGCAACGGGGCGAGCTCCCATTGCTCGGTCCCTGCTCCTGCCAACCTAGCAGTTCGAAAGCACATCAAAGTGCAAGTAGATAAATAGGTACTGCTCCAGCGGGAAGGTAAACGGCGTTTCCGTGTGCTGCTCTGGTTCACCAGAAGCGGCTTAGTCATGCTGGCCACATGACCCGGAAACTGTACGCCGGCTCCCTTGGCCAATAAAGCGAGATGAGTGCCGCAACCCCAGAGTCGGTCACAACTGGACCTAATGGTCAGGGGTCCCTTTACCTTTACCCATGTACTATCTTAATCGCAAGAGGTGCATTGCATGCCAGATGCAATATTTTTTCAGCTCTCCTATCCCACTCTTGGTTTCAAGTTTGTTCTAAGCAGAAAAGGCACAAGGAAGTCTTTAAGGAGAGAATCTGTGGCAAAACAGGTGCCTTGTCATCACAGAAATAAACTCCTAATGACAGAGTTTAAGTAGTGTGGAATAATCCCTATCCTCTATTCATAATCAGCACTTTGAATTGATTAATAGAAGCACAGTGTTCCATCCCACTAAGTCAAACTCACAGTAGACCCACTGAGGTGAGAAAGCATGCCTTGTTTGGGTCTATAAATTTTAATGAAGGCTGAGGGCCTTCTGGCAGTTCCCTCACTGAGAAAAACAAAGTTACAGGGAACCAGGCAGAGGGCCTTCTCAGTAGTGGCGCCCGCCCTGTGGAACGCCCTCCCACCAGATGTCAAAGAGAAAAACAACTATCTGACTTTTAGAAGACATTTGAAGGCACCCCTGTTTAGGGAAGTTTTTAATGTTTGATTTTATTTTATTTTTGTATTTTTAATATTTGTTGGAAGCTCCCCAGAGTGGCTGGGGAATAAATAAATTATTATTATTATTATTATTATTATTATTATTATTATTATTAGAGTAAAACTTAGATGACTACAATCCAGACGTTTGTGTTCTCATGGCCTGCTTTCCTTTGGACCACATCAGTGAGACCCCCAGCAGGGTATTGTCATCTGGACAGCCCAGGACCTCCATATACAAGGCCCAGACTTGCGGCCTAGAGAATTCACTCCTGGTACCATGGGTTACTCAAGAGGTGAGGTCCAAGTCTGGTCCATGGTCAAAGGTGCAACGTGGAGGCAGTCTGTAGCAGTTGAAGCTGGGTGCAGGGCAGGGAGTCCAATGAAGTCAGAGACAGGCATGCAAGCAGGGAGCCAGGGCAGGTCAGGAGTTCAGGCAGGTACTAGCAACCAACAATGTTGCTCCCACAACCTGGGGCTGGCCGGCTTTTATCTGCCCCGAGGCATAGGGCAACCCCGATCCTCTGGTGACTCGCCTCTCCTGGCCTGAAGGCGAGCACTCCTCCTGCGGGAACTTAGTTCCCTCCGCCTCTCGGCCCTGAGCCTCTGTAGCTTAGGAGAGGCTGGAGGGTTACTGGACCCAGAGGCAACCTCAGCTTCCTCTGACGGGGCTGAGAGTGGAGCACCTGCAGGCAATGGGTCCTCCATCACCTCAGGAGCCAGAGCAGACTCAGCTGATGCCTGCACCTAAGGATCCAGCACAGGTGAGGACCCTTCAGGCTCATGCCCCAGCCCCGGCTCAGCTGCTTCTGGAGGCGGGGACTCCTGTACAGGCTGGGATCCCTCAGGTTCAGCATCCAAGTCTGAATCCCAGGCCATCACATAATTGCTGATAATGCAACAAAAGCAACATGGCAGGCAGCAGTTATGTGTTACAGGTCTCTGCAGCCACAGTGGGTGCTGTGATTCTCTGGCGGTTTGGCTTTGACCCTGTTGTCTCTTGAAACAGACGGGTGCCAACAATGACAAAAAAATATGGAAAAGTCTGAAGTGGGGTTGTTAGTGCATTCATCTTAACATAGCCTAGTTCATTCATCCGGAAGAAACTGTTTAGGACGTATGTATGCAGAGAAGGGCAACCAACCTGGAAACCAAGCCTTATGAGGAGCTCTTGAAGAAGTTGGGTATGTATTGCCTGGAAAAGAGCAGACCAAGAGGAGATATGATAGCCATCTTCAAATATCCCTCACACGGAGGAAGGAACAAGCTTATTTTCTCCTGCCCTGAAGGGTAGGACTCGAACCAGTTGCTTCAAGTTACAAGAAAGGAGATTCCAACTAAACATACGGCAAAACTGTCTGACGCTAAGAGCTGTCCAACAAAGGAACAAACTCCCACAAAAGGTGGTGGGCTCTCCTTCCTTGGAGGCTTTTAAGCACTGGTTGGATGGCCATCTGTCATGGATGCTTAAGCTGAGATTCCTGCATTGCAGGGAGTTGGGTTGGTGACCTTTGGGGTCCCTTCCAAATCTACAGTGCTATGATTCTATGAGGTTAAAGAGACTCACTTAGTGAAGTATTTTGCCCAATGACCTGCAGAAACCATGAGCTCCTGGGCGTTGCACAGCTCTGCACAACACTCGGGAGCCCGGCGCACCGGGCTCCCTAGGGTTGCGCAGAGCTGCCTGCATTCCAAAGCCTGGGGAGCGCTGAAGAGTGCCCCCGGGCTTCGCACAGCTCTCCGCAAGCCTGGGGAGACGCGGCTCCCTAGGCTTGCGGATTGCAGGCTGTTCTGGGGGCTGGGGTCGGGGGAAGCTCGGGCTTCCCCCGCGCCAGCCCCGTGTCTGGGGGGAAATAATTTTTTTTCTTTATTTCCCCCCCCCAAAAAAAAACTAGGTGCGTCCTATGGGGCGGTGCGCCCTATGGGGCGAAAAATACGGTAAAGAGTTTTAAGGGGTTTGGGGAGTATGGTTTGGGGGCTTCATGCATTTTGTTGGTGATGGTTGTGATGGTAAAACCCTGAAATAGAGGCACTACCTCAGGGAGGAATGAAAGCCAAAATGTATGCAGCTGATTGTGGCTGTGAGGGCAATGAATTAGATGTATCTACTGATGTTCTGGTGACTTTAGGAAACCTGAAGCGTGTAACTATTTCAAAGATATGAAAGATTTGTCTGCATTTCCAACAGAAGAACAAATATGTGGGGATAATTTTGACATGAAGATTTCCTTCCTTTCTTTTAAGATTCATCCCTACATCTGGAATAGCTCAATATCTTACGATATGCAGTGTGATATAAACAGAAATACAATCTCCAGCTTCCCTCCTGGTTTTGATTTCCTAGGATTTGCCAATGAAACAATTGCCTTTGATGTGCCATGGCTATGAAGACCTGGTACCTTCCTGTTCTTGTCCTTGTCTTGGTTCTCTATTTTGACCCAAGTAAGTTCTTCCATCACCTCTAGACAAAAGGCAAGCCATCCTAATTCACACTTTCTGAATTCACGCAGCAGTTATCCAGGCAAGTAATGGATACAATTGGTTGCCAGTTCATTTCCGGAGCCATTTTTGTTTTGGGCGCCTTGTGGAACGCCCCCCCCCCCCCCATCAGATGTCAAGGAAATAAACAACTATCTGACTTTTAGAAGACCTCCAAAGGCAACCCTGTATCGGGAAATTTTAAATGTCTAATGTTTTGCAATTTTAAATGTCTAACGTTTTGCAATTTTTTAATGTGCTGTGGGTTGCTCAGAGTGGTTGGTGAAACCCAGCCTAGAAGGGTGGGGAAAAGAATAAAAATTATTATTAATAATTAAATTTTATTATTACCCATAACCTGTTGGAGTTTTTTACTACCAAAAACACCTTATGTGGGTCTGGCATGTTTCCCAAATCACCAGGCACTGAATTAGCAGGTGTACACACAGCCTTCAGCATGTAGGAGTCCCAAGACAGACATGTAGTAGCAAATCACAGAAACTATTAGGTACACTCAGAATGGTTTGACTGTCATTTGAGCTTAGTGGTTACAGAAAACTATTTACAAGCTTCTCGGTAGAGGTTCCCTCAACTGTTGCAGACCTTACCCTGGTTGGTTGCAGACCTTGCCCCCCCCCCACATCCTTTCAGTCCAAGAGGTGGGAGCAGACTAAACAGTCCCTGAGTACAGTCCAGTAAGCTGTGCAAGTGTGGAAACAGTTCTCACACGGATGACCTTGCATCTAAACAATCCAGCATTCTGGCAGCTTCTGGAACTTCCACGAACTTTCTGTAACTTGTTTCAGGGAATGAATGACACTCACTCCAACATTCTAAGTCCTCATGTCATGTCAGTGTTTAAAAATCTAAATGATCTAGGCCCCACATGTTCGGAAGACTTTATTCTTCCCTACCAACCTTCTCATGTGTTATGATCAGTGGAGGGGGTCCTCTTGTTAGTTCTGCTGTCCTCCAAAATGTGGATGTTGGTGGCCCGGGAGAGGGCACTCTCTCTGATGCATTGCAGAATCCCCTGTGAGCACTCCAACTGGAGAACAGCCTTTGCCAAAGGCGTCATGGACTTCGAAGATGCTCAATCTCAGGACAAAAGGGAGAAACAAGCTAAGGGGAAGACACATTTGACAAACCCTCACCGTGATCAGCTCCCATCCGAAAACCTTTGTGTCCCATCCCCCTCCGTGGAAGGACGTGTGGATCCAAAATTGGCCTCCACAGTCACCTACGGACTCTCTGTTAAGACTGTGTTCATGGAAGACAATCTTACGCAGCTATGACTGATCGCCAGAGGAGAACGGGAAGAAGCATTCTATATTAGATGGGCTGCCTTCAGATGTCTTCTAAATGTCAGATAGTTGTTTATTTCTTTGACCCTAACCCTCTGTCTGGTTCCCTTTAACTTCACTTTTCACAGTGAGGGAACTGCCAGAAGGCCCTTGGCGCTGGACCTCAGTGTCCAAGTTGAACAATGGGGGTGGAGGTGCTCCTTCAGGTATACTGGCCAAGGCCATTTAGGGCTTTAAAGGTCAGCACCAACACTTTGAATTGTGCTCGGAAACACACTGGGAGCCAATGTAGGTCTTCCAAGACCAGTTATGTGGTCTTGGCGGCCGCTCCCAGTCATCAGTCTAACTGCCGCATTCTGGATTAGTTGTAGTTTCCAGGTCACCTTCAAAGGTAGCCCCCCGTAGAGCATGTTGCAGTAGTCCAAGCGGGAGATAAGCAGAGCATGCACCACTCTGGCAAGACAGTCCACGGGCAGGTAGGGTCTCAGCCTGCATACCAGATGGAGCTGGTAGACGGCTACCCTGGAAACAGAATTGACCTGCACCTCTATGGGCAGCTGTGAGTACAAAATGAAGAAGAAGAAGAAGAAGAAGAAGAAGAAGAAGAAGAAGAAGAAGAAGAAGAGGAGTTTGGATTTGATATCCCGCCTTTCACTCCCTTTAAGGAGTCTCAAAGCGCCTAACAATCTCCTTTCCCTTCCTCCCCCACAACAAACACTCTGTGAGGTGAGTGGGGCTGAGAGACTTCAAAGAAGTGTGACTGGCCCAAGGTCACCCAGCAGCTGCATGTGGAGGAGCGGAGACGCGAACCTGGTTCCCCAGATTAGGAGACTACCGCTCTTAACCACTACACCACACTGGCGTAGTGCTCCTGCTCCCTCAGGGGCACAGTTGCCCCAGTCAGGACCAGGGAGAAGACAGAACCCTGAGCACCCCACATGTGAGAGCCCAGGGGTCTGAACACTCATCCCCCAACACCACTTTCTGGACACAGCACAGGAGGAAGGAGCGGAACCACTGTATAACAGTGCTATTTTTATTTTGAACTCTTGCTCTGATCAACCCCAACCGTAATAGCCAATGGTCATGGATAATTAGAAGTGGAGTCCAGCAATCTCAGCAGGTCTATAAGTTTGCCACCCCTGCTTTAGCGCCAAGTGGCTCAATTCCAAGTCAATTCCAAGTCTCATTGGTTTTGAGATAGGAATGGTCTGTACACAATCCTGGGCATCTAGGAGGAAATCTGTACTATAAAACCAAATAACCTTTTAAATAGTAATCAATAGAACAGATGGTTCAGATGCACTCCATTACAACTCCAATTATTTAAATCCAACTCCTATGCCCCTCATGAAGAGTTCTGCACATTGTGCTCTTTCATTTCAGAGCAATCGGCCATCACAATTTCACTTATGTAACAGAACATCCATAACATTATTCTCCTATAGTCCAGGAAGAAAATCTCATGACCTTTCTGCATGATACTCTGCATGCAAAACAAATGGTCTTCCATCCTGGCTCCCACCCAAAACACATAGAGGCTTTTAGTTGTAAATAAGAAAGAGATCTTTATGCAGGTTGAGCAGCAGACAACACTGACGCCAGGACATGTGGCAAAACTACCAAATGGGCATATGGCAAAACTACCAAAATTCAGCACCCCTGCATCTCTTGAGCTTCATTCTAAATCATAGTTGTGGTGTTCATGGCAGCATTGCCCCTTCCCTATCTGGAAACAATATGCTTATATCTCTTGTTATAAAAAGAAATCATTGAATTGATCTAACATAATCAACCCACCTTTATAGTTTAGTTAAACAAGTTCTGTTCACAGTAAATGTTACGCCCAGTAGTGAGCCAAACACCTATATATGTGTTTTCAATCTGGGAACTGGACTCCTGACATCCTGACGTTTTAATGTATTTTTAATCTTTGCTGGAAGCTGCCCAGAGTGGCTGGGGAAACCCAGCCAGATGGGAGGGGTGCAAATAAATTATGATTATGATTATGATTATGATTATGATTATGATTATGATTATGATCATAAATGATATTTATTAGAAGTTTAAAAATTACAGAAAAAAGAAGAAAAGAAAACAACAAATAATTTGACAAGACATACATTACAATACATAAAAGAAAAAGCATAAAAAATACAACAATACAGCAAAAAAAAACCCAATAACATTAAAACACACATCCAATATTCCATATCTTTATCTTTCATTTACTTGTTTCATCGACCTCCTCACACCTCCCTTTTTGTATTCTAATTTAATTAATTGTTTCAGCAAATTCTTTCCATCTTTCTCAATTTTTGTTATATAATTTATCTTAACGGTCTAACCTATTAATTAACTCAGCAAATCCTTTCCATCTTTCATTATATTCTGTCATTCAATTTACCTTAATTTATTTTAACCTTATCTTACCATAAAAAATACCTTAAAACTTAAAACTTAATACATATTTGTACATCACTCCTTATATCATTTCTACTAAAGCCAAATAGTTTCATTCCAACATTTTTCCTAATACTCGTTAATTTTACACTAATTCTCAAAATAAATTTTTAAAAACTTTCTTCCAATCTTCATCCAATGTCTCTTCTTCCTGGTCTCGGGTTTTGTCAGTCCTAACTGTCCATTCCATCTAGTCCATCAACCTGGTGATCTTATGTCCGAGGCTCTTAAGTCTTTTCCATGTCCCTTCTGCAGATCTTTTTCTTGTTTATACCTGCACTTTACTTTGTCTTTTGTTGATCTTTTTCTTAATTTCTTTCCTTTCTCATTGGGGGGGTAGGCCTCGGGGGGACTCCAATCCAAAAATATCTCCATCTCCCCTCAGCAGATCAGCCCATTCCCCACAGTCCCATTCCCCACAGTCAACACTGTAATCCAGAAAGTATTTAAGAGCATGTTCCAAAGTCCCTCCAAAATTAAGAGCCCTCACAACTCCAGACCCCCCCGGTCCACTCCAGATTCAAACTTCAAGAACAGCGGCTTATGCTCCTGCAAGGCCTCGAGTCTCTCCATTTGTGTTACTTGAGGTTCAACAGCAACCTCCACCATTATCTTCTGCACTTGCACTTGCCCTGTCAAAACAGGTTCCTGGGTTGGTTCCTGAATAATTTCTATATGGGTATTCGCCGTTTGTCCAAAGTTTTTGACTGCAACAGTAATCAAATCCATCTTCTCATGCATCTGCTCCAGCAAAGTGCTTGTCTTGCAAAAAGCAAGCACCAAAACTTCTTCTAAACACATTTTTATTCAAGGTCAGAGTCTGGTCTCATGATCCTAATCTCCACAGCTGTGAAATCCCCAGATCGACTCCAGCAACAATTTAACAAGCTCCCTCTAGAGGAGACAATTTCTATTTGTATCAATCTTTTGAAAGCAGAACCAACAAAAGAAAATTACTTTCATTTTTCAAATATTTTGTTTCTTTTGAATGCAAAAGGCAACACTGGAATCAATTTGTTTCTCTTTTTTAACTATCTGTCAAAAGACGTTCCATTCACAGTCAATGAACTTCCCCATAAATTTCTGTCTCTGACACCCCGTTCCCAGGTTTGAGACGGTGGAAATTTATCTTTCTTTACTCTCTCTCCTGCAGGCTTGAACAATCAAAAATTCCCCCCTTTTCTCCTGCTTCCAAGAGGGGTTTTGGTGGTAATAACTGAAGGAGATTTAGACCTTTATATACGACTTTCCAGACATTAGCTTGCAAAGTTTTTGCTTCAATCTATTTACAAAAGCGGAAGGCGGACTTCCTGTTTAGAACCTTCCCGCTTCAGTGCCAAATTAAAATGTTTCTTAATCCAATTTTCTGTTCTACTCACGGGTACTTGTTTAGAGTCCAATTGTCCACAGGAAAAAGTCAGCGCTCTCCGGCAACGGCTGTGCGGCTTCACTCCGTAAAAGTAGCAGTTGATTCAAAACACCGCACCACTCACCCCATGTCGCTTTGGATCCCCGAAAAAGGGTTTCCCTGTGAGTAGGGGAGGCGCTCCTGGTGTCAGCCGAATCCCACATTCCCAGGCTTCCTCCGCCTGGGATTTTTAAAGGGTCTCCGCCTTCACCGCGGCGGCAAGACCCGATTTTCACGGAGCAGGTTCCTCTCGGTCAGAGGAACTCCGCCATTGCCGATGGCGCTAACCCGGAAGTCTATTATTATTATTATTATTATTATTATTATTATTATTATTATTATTTTATTATTATTATACTTTTTCACATCACACCAATATTCAAACTCCCTTTCAAAACTTCCATCCAATCACCATTCTCTTCCAACACACCCTCAGCCTCCCATTCTATCCTTCCCATTAATTTATCTAGTACAGTGGTACCTCAGGATGCGAACGGGATCCGTTCCTGAGCCCCGTCCGCATCCTGAAGCGAACGCAACTCAAGTCCAGGCATCTGCACGTGCGCGGGTCGGGTTCCGCTGCTTCCGCACATGCGCGTGACATCATTTTGACCGTCTGCGCATGCACGCACAGCAAAACCCGGAAGTAACGTGCTCCGTTACTTCCGGGTTGCCATGGAGTGCAACCCGAAAATACTTAACTTGAAGCACATTTATCCTGAGGTATGACTGTATATTTACTTACACAACCATACATTGCCAAATATACATAATGTTATATTATGAACTTCAGAACTTCACAGAATACACAAGATAATTAGGGTCAACGTGGTTGAACTCCAGGTTTGCACATCCTTCCCCATTGAGGTTAAAGAGAATTGCTCAAGGACCAGCAACAGGGAATGATTCATCTGTTTGATTTTAGCCCCTTGGGTATCGAAGAAAGGGGAGGAGCCTCAGCCCTTGGGGAAGGTGATTGGGCAAGATGTAACATAGCTGCAGAGGGAAATAAAATCTATGGAGTGCTTATAAAGAGAAACAGTGTGTACTTTGGGCTGATATGCCCTGAGAAAAGTCTGGTTGAGCTTCTCCAGCGAAGACTGGAATACTGGGAAACAGGTGAGTGGGTGGGTGTGATTTTGATGCTTCTCTGGATTTTGCAGAGGTATGGAGGAAGGTTTGAGAACTTCATGCATTTTGTTGTTGCTGGTGGTGATGCTAAAAGCCTGAAACAGGTCACTATTTCAGAGGTGGTGGTGTATGACTTGTGCAGGGGGTGACTATGCCCAGGGCCTGGAAAGCAGTGGGGAGGTACCTTTGTAAGCAGAAGTGGCAGTGAACAGGATTGACATAGGTGAGGTGGGCTCCTTGAACACTCCTGAAGAAATCTATAGCATAAAATCAATCATAATTCAAAGAATAGATGACATCTACTCTGATGTACTCCATTACAACCCCCAATGTTTAAGTCCAGATCTCATGCTTCTTATAAAGCAAGGTTCAAGAGTTCTGCACATTGTACTCTTTCCTTTCAGAATAATGTGCCATCACAATTTCACTTCTGTAACTGATCATCCTATGCCCTTTTGAAATGTGAAATGTGTGGAGAGAGATGCTTTGGGGACATTTGTGCATGCACATCCACATAGACAGCACATTATGTTCATGCGGACATGCCTTTAGAAGATAAGTTACTTCTTCATAAGGATGGAGGAGTAACTCAGATGAAATGAATTTATGCATGAATTTTAGCTGTCCCAATCCAGATGAGCATGCGTAAGGTTGCCCCTTCCATCATGCACCCACTTATGTCTGCACTATTAGTCAGTGTTCTTTTTAAACGCCAACTAATTATATACAAAATTAAATGCATAATACACATAACAGTGGCAACCTCTTGCTATATTATTTTTTCTGCAAGATACAGTTACATGACTTGGGATGCATATGCTGATGTGCTGGTTACTTTAGGAAACATGAATCTTACACTTAAACACACACACACACACACACACACACACACACACACACACTATATCTGTATCTCTATCTCTATCTTTCTGGAGATCCAGTGTGGTGTAGTGATTAAGAGCTGTGGACTCGTAATCTGGTGAACGGGGTTCGCTTCCCCGCTCCTCCACATGCAGCTGCTGGGTGACCTTGGGCTAGTCACACTTCTCTGAAGTCTCTCAGCCTCACTCACCTCACAGAGTGTTTGTTGTGGGGGAGGAAGGAGATTATGAGCCACTAAGTAGTGCAAGTAGTGCAAGTAGATAAATAGGTAAATATTTAGGTAAATAGGTAAACCGCTCCAGCGGGAAGGTAAACGGTGTTTCCGTGTGCTGCTCTGGTTTGCCAGAAGCAGCTTAGTCATGCTGGCCACATGACCTGAAAGCTGTACGCTGGCTCCCTTGGCCAATAAAGCAAGATGAGCGCTGCAACTCCAGAGTCGGTCAGGGGCCCCTTTACCTTATATTTATCTATCATCTGTCTCTATCTATCTATATCTATCTATCTATCTATCTATCTATCTATCTATCTATCTATCATCTATCTATCATCTTTCATCTTTCATCTTTCATCTATCTATCTATCATCTATCTATCTATCTATCTATCATCATCATCATCTATCATCTATATCTATCATCAATCTATCTATATCTATCTATCTATCTATCTCTATCTCTATCTATCATCTATCTATCTAAACATCCAAGATTTGTCTGCATTTTCAGACCCTCCACCCGCTTGGGGATAAATAAGACACCAGACACATTTATTTCAAGTTAATGGGCTAAATAAGGCCACAACTTTATTGATTACAGCATGTGAGAGGTATTGGCTTAGGCATTGGATCAGCAATCAACATATGACCCCACCCCGCACAGCGGGGAGTCATTTGAAGGTTAACACCCAGCGGGAGGAGCTTGTTGATGCAAATACAACTGGAAGCTTCCTCTGAAGTCACTGGGGGTCACGCCATGGCCCTAGCCACCAGCAGGGCATTGGACAGGATCCACGACCTCTGGATTCCTTTAATGGAATACCCAACAAGGGGAGGGGTAGGTGATGGCCATGACCTGCCCTCCAGCACACAACAGATGTTCCAGTGCCTAACCATCAATACCTGAAAAGTTGTGACAATTTTCTACAAAGTAGGCAAAAAACCAAGAGGCTGGTGCCAATTTGCCAAAAGGAAAAAAATTCCTACCAGGCCCCCTGGTCAACCAGGGCAACCAACCACGGTCCATAGCAAGGTCAAAAGCATGAATTATGACCTAAAGGAGGGTGGGCGGGTGATCTGAAGGCACTGGGCAGCAGAGTGAGGACACAAGGCTGCCATGTCCACTTGAATGTGGCTCAAATCCAGCCCACAACCCAGCCATATTGACTGGCTCAATGGGCAGGGGTGCGGCAGCCAGGACAGTGATGGAGGGGGCCAATCATGCCCCCCTGCTGGCACGGGGCCAGTTCCCGCTCAGAATACCTCCCCTCAGTGAAGAGGAGAGGCTTTCTTTTCTTTTAAAATCTATCCTTATGGTTTGAATCTGCAGAGTGATATAAACTAAATGACGCAGAAATACAATGTCTGGTTTTCTCCTTGGTTTCCAGTTCCTAGGAGTTCCCAACAGAACATCAGCCTTTGATCTGCCACAACTATGAAGACCTGGTACCTTCCTGCTCTTGTTCTTCTCCTTGTCTCGGTGCTCTTTTTTGACCCAAGTAAGTTCTTTCGTCACCTCTAGACAAAAAGCATACCTTCCTAATTCACACTTTCTGAATTTGTACAGCCCTTGTCCCAGCTCCAGGATCTGCCCCTTGTTCCCAGATTGGGTTCTTGAAATCTCAGGGTCTGAGATAGTTCTAACCTGGCAGCCCTTATAATAACAGCTGCATTATCTTCTTCCAGGCTTCCTGCCACCTCTTCCTTTCTGGGTTCCCACATATATCATTGTGGATCTTTTTAAATAAAGAATGGAGAAAACGGGTTAGCATTTAACTCAAGCTGGCATATTTATTTTTATTTGGCATGCTTCCCAATTGGCAGCTGCAGTACGATTAGAAATGTTGGCTTAGTATGAAATATTTTGGTATTTTGCTAGTCCTGCTCCATTTCTTATTTTTCTTCTCATATGCATAGGTTTTGCTGACCAAGCAAGTGAAAAATTGTGCCATAGCTTGAAGGGCTATTGTGAGAATGAACAGAGGTGCCGACCCAAATACGTGGCTTATGGTATCTGTAATGAGAAGATGACTTGCTGCATAAGGTAAGAACAGTGACTTCAAACAATAAATAAATAAATAAATAAATAGGACATTAATGTACAATGTCGAAGAACTGATACTTTTGAATTATGGTGCTGGAGAAGACTCTTGAGAGTTCCATGGACTGCAAGAAGATCAAACCTATCCATTCTGAAGGAAATCAGCCCTGAGTGCTCACTGGAAGGACAGATCCTGAAGCTGAGGCTCCAATACTTTGGCCACCTCATGAGAAGAGAAGACTCCCTGGAAAAGACCCAGATGTTGGGAAAGATGGAGGGCACAAGGAGAAGGGGACGACAGAGGATGAGATGGTTGGATAGTGTTCTCGAAGCTACCAGCATGAGTCTGACCAAACTGCGGGAGGCAGTGGAATACAGAAGTGCCTGGTGTGCTCTGGTCCATGGAGTCACCAAGAGTCGGACACAACTAAACGCCTAAACAACAACAACAATGTACAATGTTTTACAGGTCTTAAAGCAAATCGGAAATGGTAGGGCTAAAACTTCAATTTGAATCTCCTCCTTTTGCTTGTGAGCAACCCATAGGCCTCTGGTTCAGCCCACATGAAAACTGACAGGCCTGTTGTCTAATCTAGAATTACTCCTCTTATGTGCTATATTTCAATCCAATTCAAGAATTCCAGTGGGGAATCGGTCCTTCCCATCCTTCCATCAGCATACATGAGATATCTGCTATGAAGAAGTAGACTCACTTCATTAGATTGTAGAAAGTACCTTGGGTGCTGGAAGGGCAGAACAAACCTCCATGGGATGCTTCCTCACTCAACCCTTGGACTTTGCACCTGCATCCATTTATTCTGGTCCTACTCAGTGGAACCTTTCTACAAACAACAGATCTGGAATATAATAGAGGTACATGCTGGGAAACTGTGCATGTGCAGCTACTCACACAGAGTCAATTAAGGTTTGGCAGACAGCCAAAAGGTCATGTGAAGGAGTAAGTCTGCCTGGTGATACAGAGGCATGGAGACAGCTCCATGATTGGTCAAGCTCTCTCAAGGGAGTGATAATTAATGACCTACTAACTGGAATGTGTTAGTTCAGAGTTCAGTGTTCAGAGTTCTGTGTGTCAGTGTAGGAGTTGAGAGTTGTGTGAGAGAGAGCTAGTTAAAGATCCGTGTTCTGTTCCTGTAAATAGTCCACTGCATATAATAAACACCTAACTACAAGTTCCTGGTTCCTGCTTCATTTACCCTGTCTGCAGCCAAGTCACCAATTGCTTCCGTGGATTCTGCGTTTACTCTGCTAGGTCTGGCTAAGGTCCTGCAACTAGTCAGAAAGTTGCAAAACACCAACAGGTTTTGCCAATAGTAGACCTGTAATTGGGCCCGCCAATCTTCCTGGCTTTGGAGAACATTGATGTAGATGGTATCTACATTGTTCATAAAGAGGTAAAATTTCTTTTCTTTTTTTATAAAATATTTATTGAAATTTTACAATAAACATAGATTTAAACATAGAAATTAAACCAGAAATTACACATAGAGAGGGAAAAAAAAACAAAAGCTAACAAGAAAAATACCAAAAAAGAGACCTAAAAAGGAGAATAAAAAGAAAAAAAGGATGATACAAAATACAAAAAACAGATAGCTAAAAAAATAGAGGGGGGGGGGAAAGAAAAAATATTTTAGAGAAGAAAAAGTCCATTTTTCAATGTATTTAGGCTCATTTACTTATTTCCTTGACCTCCTCACACCTCCCCTTTTTGTATTCCCGTTTACAAAATCCTTTCAGCAAATCCTTACCCTCTTTCATTTATCTTTACTCTGTATCTTGACCTATTATAACTATATATTTTCATCCATATAACTATCAATATTTACATATTCTTATTAACCTTATTACCAAAACCACTTATTTTCAGTCCAACATCATTTTAACATTCATTAATTTTACAGTATTTCTGCAAATAGTCTTTAAACTTCTTCCAATCTTCTTCCACCGACTCTTCTCCCTGGTCTCGGATTCTGCCAGTCATTTCCGCCAGTTCCATATAGTCCATCACCTTCATCTGCCATTCTTCCAGAGTGGGTAAATCTTGTGTCTTCCAATACTTTGCAATAAGTATTCTTGCTGCTGTTGTAGCATACATAAAAAAAGTTCTATCCTTCTTTGGCACCAATTGGCCGACTATACCCAAGAGGAAGGCCTCTGGTTTCTTCAGGAAGGTAAATTTAAATACCTTTTTCATTTCATTATAGATCATCTCCCAGAACGCCTTGATCTTTGGGCACATCCACCAAAGGTGAAAGAATGTACCTTCAGTTTCTTTACATTTCCAACATCTATTATCGGGCAAATGATAGATTTTTGCAAGCTTGACTGGTGTCATGTACCACCTATAAATCATTTTCATAATATTCTCTTTTAGGGCATTACATGCTGTGAATTTTATACCTGTGGTCCACAACTGTTCCCAGTCAGCAAACATGATGTTATGTCCAACGTCCTGTGCCCATTTAATCATAGCAGATTTAACCGTCTCGTCCTGAGTGTTCCATTTTAACAGCAAGTTATACATTCTTGAAAGTATCTTTGTTTTAGGATCTAACAGTTCTGTTTCCAACTTTGATTTTTCCACCTGGAAGCCAATTTTTTTGTCTAAATTATAAGCCTCTCTTATTTGATAATAGTGAAGCCAGTGTGATGGGACGATGAGCTGCTTGTGCGTAAAATCCAAGTCCCTCAGAGTTTGGTCAAGTTTGCAAACCTCTGTCTGTAACGGAGCCCCTTAAACATGGCTCTGTCAGTCGCTTGCAGATTCCGACAGTGGTTGCTTTCGGAATTGCTTCCAACATAAAAGCTCCTTAACGGAAACACGTCTTCTGGACTCTCTGCGTGACAGTTTCCGGCGAGGAGTGGGTGTCCCTACAGGAGGTCCTGAAACCTCCCCACTGTTTTCGCTGGAAGTGTCTCGGAGCCATCCCTCCTGCTCACTTTCCCTCAGCTCAGCTCTTCTCCCCCTACTGGTTCCCTCTTCAGCTGCTGAGTCTCTCCCAACCTGTGTGAGCCCTTCCACCTCCCTTCCTTCCGATGGCAGTTCCCTGACAGCCAGTCTTGCACTTTGTCTTTTAGTTTCTCAAAACTCTGCAGTTTCAATTTGTCTCCTTCCTGCTCCAAAATTTCCCAATATTTCGGCCACTTGGCCTCCATATTGAGCTTTTTCTGTGCTTTCGCTTCCATCGGTGACAACCACCTTGGGGTTTTGTTTTCAAGTAAGTCTTTATATCTTGTCCAGACATTAAACAATGCTTTCCTGACAATATGGTTTTTAAATGCTTTATGTGCTTTGACCTTGTCGTACCACAAGTATGCATGCCATCCAAAAACATTATTAAATCCTTCTAAATCCAAAATGTCTGTGTTCTCAAGAAGCAGCCAATCTTTCAACCAGCAGAAAGCTGCTGATTCATAATAAAGTTTGAAATCTGGCAGGGCAAATCCCCCTCTTTCTTTTGCATCAGTTAATATTTTAAATTTTATTCTGGGCTTCTTGCCCTGCCAGACAAATCTAGAAATGTCTCTCTGCCACTTCTTGAAACAATCCATTTTGTCTAGAATTTGTAGTGATTGAAACAAAAATAACATTCTCGGCAATACATTCATCTTTATAGCAGCAATTCGACCCAACAAGGAAAGCTTCAGATTTGACCATATTTCTAAATCCTTTTTCACATCCGACCAACATTTTTCATAATTGTCTTTAAATAAGTTCCCATTTTTAGCTGTCATATTAATCCCCAAGTATTTCACCTTCTTAACCACTGTTAAACCTGTCTCATTCTGAAACCTCTCTTTCTCAATCATTGTTAAGTTTTTCTTGAGGACTTTAGTTTTTAACTTATTCAACTTAAATCCTGCCACATGACCAAATTCTTGGATCAGTTCTAATACTGTTTTAGTACTAGATTCTGGCTCCTGTAAAGTCAGTACTAAGTCATCTGCAAAGGCTTTCAATTTATATTGTTTAGCTCCGACCTTTATACCCTTAATCAGATGGTCCCTTCTAATCATATTTAACAGAACCTCCAGGACCGAAATAAAGAGTAATGGGGAAATTGGGCAGCCTTGTTGTGTCCCTTTCTCTATCTTGAATTCCTCTGTCACCACATTGTTAACTATTAGTTTAGCCTTTTGTTCTGAATAAATTGCACTTATACCATTTTCAAACGCTTGACCGACCCCTATCCCCTGAAGATTTTTCTTCATAAAGCTCCAAGAAATATTATCAAAGGCTTTCTCGGCATCCACAAAGATTAAAACTGCTTTGGTGTTAATGTCCTCTTGCAACTTCTCCAAAATATTAATTATATCATAAAGAGGTAAAATTTCTGTCCAAAGGGAACCCAATCTCCCTTTGCCATATATTCAGAAGGAGAGGAAGAGCACAGGATCTTGTATTGATAAGGAGTATTGAAACCGATTTGGGGAAAATTAAAGCTGGTGACAGACCACAGCAGATCTTCATTGAACAAGGGTTTGGAATAGTTGACCTCCAATGTACTTTCCAGCTCTATGATTCAATTATTATTTTTTCCCCCTTCTTCTTTCTCTGGCACCTGATTTCCTTTTTGCTCTATGGCTCTTATCTTCTCTCAACAGCCAAAAGGATATGCAATTCAGAAGGCATCAACATGCCGGAAGTTCTCATAAAGGTCACATAAAGCCTGATAGCCCCAACAAACATCTGCATGTCGAGCCCGCCATGGTGAAAACTCACAGGCGCTGAAAGAAATAATTGAGCCTCCTATGGAAAAAAGGTCTGTTGTTCTGTTACACATTTTACTTGAAATAAAGCATAAAAACAAAACAAAAGAGAAACCCTACTTAGTCAAAGGGCAGTTATGCTGAACCAAATCACGGATTCAAATCGCTTCAAATCACCGCATCTCACAGAAAATGGGCTGCCAGTTGCAAAACTTGTTAGATTGGTAATTAGGGTTGCCATGTCCTCTTTTTCCAGAGCACGTCCTCTTTTTCAGGGGTAACCTTTCTGTCCAGGTAGATTTTTAAAATTTGCCAAAATGTCTCTGGCTATATTTTCTGGATGAAACATAGACATAACTGGTAGTTCAAGACTTGCTTTCCTCTTTTCTTCTCCTGCTCCCCTCAGCAATATATCATAGCATCTATAGCCTACATATACTAGGGGGTATTTAAAATGAGAGTCATCATAGCATCCTCTTTTTTTGCACTTCAGAATATGGCAGCCCTAGTTTAGAAGGGCTGTCAGGATGTGTAGAGGTGTGTGGTGTGTTTGAGGAATCCGGTGTATGTTATGGTTACCAGATTTTTTTCAATGAATCCGGGGACACTTTTTTGAAGCTGAATAGCAACAGCGAGTCAGTAGTGGGGATGGTGAGGCAAAAGACCCAGGGCCCAAGCACACATGCATATTGTATAAAGGTGTAGCAAAGCCCTTCTTTCACACCCTGTGAAACATAAATGCACAGATTTTTAAAAACTGAGCAACGGTGCGCTGCGCTCCCGTGACTCCCAAACCTCCCCCAATCAGTCAAAACAAAGGGAGAAGGGGGCAAAAGATCTGTACCATTGGACGTTCCCTGTTCCCCATTTGGAAGTGGCGGCAGCAGTGGCAGTCAGCAGCCTGGAGCCAGCCTGGTAGCGCAGTTGGCTCTGGCTAGCTTCAGGGGCGCACACCATTTTTCCTCTCCGGAAGTCCCCATATGATGGGTTGTGCACAAGACACATCATATGGGGACTTCTGGAGAGGAAAAATGGTGGGCACTATGGCAGCAAGCAGCTCCTGAAGCCAGCCAGAGCCAACTGCGCTACCTGGCTGGCTCCGGGCTGCTGAGGCTGCCGCTGCCACGTTTCCCGGGGACAGATTTGCAAATCCGGGGACATTCCAGGGACAGAATTTGTCCAGGGACAGATTTGCAAATCTGGGGACTGTCCCCGGGAACTGGGAACCTCTGGTCACCCTAGTGTATGTTTGTTTGTGAGAAAGCGAAGGGAGAAGGGAGAAAGAAGGGAAAGGAATATAAAGGTGCTGGAGCCATCCACTTTCAGGCATTTTACTCACTCGCCACCAGCTTTGGCCACAAACATGCATGTGGCCCCTGATCACTTCCCCCGAAGAAAAATACTAGCCTCAAACTCTAACAGGTAGAACGCTCTTGATTTGAAGCCTTTGTGCATATTGAATCTGGGAAAGAACAGCTTGCATAATCCATACCCTCCAATACAAAGCGGCTCAAAACAGGGATCCCAGCTTTTGGGGCCACACTCCTGTGTGCGTCATGTGACCTGCATGAGACCGCGGTCCCCCCAAAACCACTTTTTTGGGTGCAGGGTCCCCAAAGAAGTGTTTTAGGCTGCCATGCAAGATCGTTGCCCCCCAAAAGCATTTTTTTAGGCTGAGAATGTGGTCCAAAATTGTGGTAGCAATTTTGGACACTGTCCTTTTGCACAGGAAAAATGGGATGTCCCTTTTTTCCAGAACAGTTGCCGTGTATGCACAATCTTAAAATAGCTATAAAACCTATCCCTAGGAACCTGAAGGGGCAGAATTTGCTTATTGGCTAGGCCTGGGTTGCAACAGGTTTAGGGAGTCTAAACCTGCTATGGCAATGTAGAATGTTTCTTTACAAATTCACAACCATAAATAGAAGCTTGGTCATAATGGTTTATGGCCAATCCCATAATGGCCAATCCCAAATAGGCCAGGTTTCAGAATTTGTTCAAACAGGGTGCAAGGAAGGCCACAAGGAAAAGAGATTAAGCAATGCTGTTCATGGGGATGGAATGCAGCAGCAGAAAGTCAGGATGGTTTTTTCCTTCTATTTGACAATATTCCTTTTTGATCTCCACACTTCTCAGTTTTGCCTTTGATTGGATGAAAGAAAGCTGATATCTACTGAAACTCTGATTGAGGAATCACCAACTCAGCTTGAATGTCTCTTTGAAATAGCTTTTTCAGCAGCTGAAGGACCCCCAAAGCATATTTGCTGTGAAAATAAGAAGAAGAAGAAGAAGAAGAAGAAGAAGAAGAAGAAGAAGAAGAAGTTGTTGTTCAAGGGGAAAGTATTTATTGTGTCACCTTTTACATTTGAAAAGGGCAAGACAAAGTTGCAAGATTATCCCTAACACATTTTAAAACATAGGTTTATGAGCCATCAAAGGTCAAATCTAAAAATGTACATGTCCTGAGAAATGTTCAATAAAATGCTGGTGAATTTTCAGGAGGATGGCTTTTTGTTTGTTTGTTTGAAAGAAGGGGGAAATGCTGCAAAAAGGTGTTGAAATGAATTTGAAAATGGATACATGAGAAACTGGAAGAGACTGAAATCAGCAGCCTTCTCAAACCCTGGTTAACATAACAGTATTAGCATACTGCAGCCAGGCTGTACACACCAAACCTCACGGAGAACGCAAACCATTAATTGCACAGAGAGAATGGAGTGTCTAACTCAGGCATCCTCAACCTGTGGCCCTCCAGATGTTTTGGCCTACAACTCCCATGATTCCTAGCTAACAGGACCAGTGGTCAGGGATGATGGGAATTGTAGTCCAAAACACCTGGAGGGCCGAAGGTTGGGGATGCCTGGTCTAACTTAATTCACTTCAGTACTACATTTATAAAATTGTTGGGCAATGCGGGGATGTAATTTTTTTTAAGGCAAAAGGTTGTTGAGGAGATATGGTTAAGTGGAGGAAATGTCAAGCAGTTTTCTTGGCTTCTAACTAAAAGCAGCTCTGATCCAAAGTACACAATGATATAGGTGGGCAGCCATGATTCAAAGCACACAGTAGTATTGGTGGGCATCAGAAAGGGAAAGGGTAGGAGGAAGGATGAAAGAAGAAAGAGGTCTCAGTGTAACCATTTGCCCAAGGACCCAACTTTTCTTTTTTCTTTTTTATTATAAGATATTTATTAAGATTTTCAGAGTACTACAAGATAAAAAAGAAAGAAAGAAGAAAAATGCAAAATAAAAATGATTAAAAACAATTCATTCTTTCCTTTACTTAGCCTTCATTTGCTTATTTCCCGGACCTCCTCATGCCTCCCTTTTTTGTATTCCAGTTCAATTTGTTAGTTCAGCAAATCCCTCCCCTCTTTGTATATCCTAGTCATTAATCATAAAGTATTGTAATTTTAAATTTTTACCTATTAATAATCCATTTTTTCATATTCCCTTGTGACATTTCAGCTAAAGACCACTTAATTTCTATCCAACATCATTCTAGCATTCATTAATTTTACAATATTTCTGTAAATAGTCTTTAAACTTTTCCCAGTCTTCTTCCATCAACTCTTCTCCCTGGTCTCGGATTCTGCCAGTCATTTCCGCCAGTTCCATATAGTCCATCACCTTCATCTGCCATTCTTCCAAGGTGGGTAGCTCTTGTGTCTTCCAATACTTTGCGATGAGTATTCTTGCTGCTGTTGTGGCATACATAAAAAAAAGTTCTATCCTTCTTTGGCACCAATTGGCCGACTATGCCCAGGAGAAAGGCCTCTGGTTTCTTCAAGAAGGTATATTTAAATACCTTTTTCAATTCATTATAGATCCTCTCCCAGAAAGCCTTAATCCTTGGGCACGTCCACCAAAGGTGAAAGAATGTACCTTCATTTTCTTTACATTTCCAACATTTATTATCGGGCAAATGGTAGATTTTTGCAAGCTTGACAGGGGTCATGTACCACCTGTATATCATTTTCATAATATTCTCTCTTAGGGCATTACATGCCGTAAATTTCATACCTGTGGTCCACAACTGTTCCCAGTTAGCAAACATAATATTATGTCCAACATCTTGTGCCCATTTAATCATAGCAGATTTCACCGTTTCATCCTGAGTATTCCATTTCAACAGCAAGTTATACATCTTTGACAAAATCTTAGTTTTGGGTTCTAACAGTTCTGTTTCTAGTTTTGATTTTTCCACCTGGAAGCCGATTTTCTTATCCAAATTGTATGCCTCCATTATCTGATAGTAATGAAGCCAGTCTCGCACTTTGTCTTTTAATTTCTCAAAACTCTGCAATTTCAATTTGTCCCCTTCTTGTTCCAAAATTTCCCAATATTTCGGCCATTTGGCCTCCATATTGAGCCTTTTCTGAGCCTTTGCTTCCATCGGTGACAATCACCTTGGGGTTTTGTTTTCAAGTAAGTCCTTATATCTTATCCAGACATTTAACAATGCTTTCCTGACAATATGGTTTTTAAATTCTTTATGTGCTTTAACCTTGTCATACCACAGATATGCATGCCACCCAAAAACATTATTGAAACCTTCTAAATCCAAAATGTCTGTGTTCTCAAGAAGCAGCCATTCTTTCAACCAGCAGAATGCTGCTGATTCATAATAAAGTCTGAGGTCTGGCAGGGCAAATCCACCTCTGTCCTTTGCATCAGTTAATATTTTAAATTTTATTCTGGGCTTCTTGCCCTGCCAGACAAATCTAGAAATGTCTCTCTGCCACTTCTTGAAACCGTCCATTTTGTCCAAGATTTGCAATGATTGAAACAAAAATAACATTCTTGGCAATACATTCATCTTTATAACAGCGATTCGACCTAACAAGGAAAGCTTCAAGTTTGACCATATCTCTAGATCCTTTTTCACTTCTGACCAACATTTCTCATAATTGTCTTTAAATAGGTTTAAGTTCTTAGCGGTCATATTAACCCCCAGGTATTTTACTTTCTTAACCAATGTTAAACCTGTCTCCTTCTGAAACCTCTCTTTCTCAATCAGTGTTAAATTTTTCTCTAGCACCTTAGTTTTTAACTTGTTCAATTTAAATCCTGCCACATGACCAAATTCCTGAATCAATTCTAATACTCTTTTAGTACTAGATTCTGGCTCCTGTAATGTCAATACTAAATCATCTGCAAAAGCTTTCAATTTGTACTGTTTAGTGTCGGAGCCAGCCGTCACAAATGGCGCAGTTTAGCATAAAATAAAGACACAGAGAGCCAGCAATATTTTCAGGATGGTATGAGCAGCTCCTTTTCGAACTTCTCTTCTCTCCCGTAACTTTTATTATCCTTTGTTCTCTCCTCTCGCATGGCCGTTTGCCAATGTCTCACATTACCTACATCCGGTCATGGCTTAAACCCGCCCATCGCCATATAGGGTTATTACTGCCCAGAGGGGGAACATAACTCCATATAAGGCTATGCACTTAATACACTGCAAGGCACGGACATGCAGGTCACTGAGGTCAGCGAGGCACCAGGTGGCGCTACAAGCCTTTTTCATGACTTCCTGGCTCCCACAGTTTTGCTCCGACCTGTATACCTTTGATCAGACGGTCCCTTCTGATCATATTTAGCAAAACCTCCAGGACCGAAATAAAAAGCAATGGGGAAATTGGGCAGCCTTGTTGTGTCCCTTTCTCTATCTTAAATTCTTCCGTCACCACATTATTAACTATTAGTTTAGCCTTTTGTTCTGAATAAATTGCACTTATACCATTTTCAAACCCTTGACCAACCCCCATCCCCTGAAGATTTTTCTTCATGAAACTCCAAGAAATATTATCAAAGGCTTTCTCCACATCTACAAAAATTAAAACAGCTTTAGTATTAATATTCACTCGCAACATCTCCAAAATGTTGATTATATTCCTCGTGTTGTCAGACAAGTGTCTACCCGGGAGAAAGCCAGCTTGGTCTTTGTGTATCTCCTCCACTAATACTTTTTTTAACCTTTTAGCCAAAATATCTGCAAAAATTTTGTAATCCACATTAAGCAGGGATATGGGGCGGTAGTTCTTAAGTTGTGTCTTTTCAGACTCATTTTTCGGTATTAGTGTAATATAAGCTTCCTTCCACGACTCTGGAGCTTTTTTCCCCTCCAAAATTTCATTACAAGCCTCCATTAGTGGATGAATTATCCAATCCTTCAAAGATCTATAATATTTTGAGGTTAAACCATCTGGCCCTGGAGATTTGCCCAACTGCATATTCTGGATGGCACCTTCCACCTCCTGTTCTGTTATTTTGTAGTTCAGCATTAACTTATTTTCTTGAGAGATTTTTTGAAGTCCATTTGTTTTTAAGAATTGGTCTAAATCAAACTCTTTCTGTGGCCCTTGTGTATAGAACTGGAAGCATTTTCTAATTTCCACTGGATTCTGGATGTTCTTTCCTTCCACTTCCAAGTTGGTAATAGTGTTAAGTTTTTGTCTTTTTTTCATTTGCCAAGCTAACAGTTTTCCACATTTATTGGCCGATTCAAATGTCTTTTGTCTCATCTGTTTAATTTTCCATTCTATTTCCTGATTCATCATCTTCATATATTGAACTTGGTATAGCTTTATTTCTCTCAGAATCTCTTGTGACTTTGGTTTTGCTCTCAGTTTCTTCTCACCCTCTTTTATTTTTTCCAAAATTTTATCTTTTTTCTCATTTTGAGTTCTCTTCTTTATTGCATTCTGTTGAATTAGAAACCCCCTCATAACTGCTTTACTTGCGTCCCAGATTACTCTTTTTTCAATAGTAGTGTTCATATTTATCTCAAAATAGTCTCTCAAGGTTTTTTTGGCCTTCTTGGTAACTTCTTGATCCCTAAACAAGGTGTCATTCATCCTCCATCTGAAGGAGGTGTTAATTTCATCTCCATTTTCACAGCATTGTGGTCGGAGCAGGTTTTAGGGCAAATTTCCACTTTTCGAATCTTAGGTGCCAG
Source organism: Podarcis pityusensis (assembly GCF_964106645.2). Lineage (NCBI taxonomy): Eukaryota > Metazoa > Chordata > Lepidosauria > Squamata > Lacertidae > Podarcis > Podarcis pityusensis. The sequence continues at coordinate 116,227,831 of NC_138026.1, forward strand.
TCCTCTAGTAGTCCAGATTTGGTCAATTCTTGTCCATGTCATTTTGGCTTCAGAGAAGAAGGTTCCCTCTCTGGCCAAGGGATTCTTTATTCTCCAAATGTCAATCAAATCCATATTGTCAGTCATCTCAAAAAATGTTTTTGGTAGTCTGCCATCTTGGGTAACTACCTGTCTCTGCGACTTGTCCATGTTTGTGGATACCACTCCATTCATATCTCCCATCATGATAATGTTGTAATCCATATAGTCTAACAATGTCTCATGCAACTTCTTAAAAAATTCAGATTTCCCCTCATTTGGTGCGTATACTCCTACTATCAGAAATTTTTCTCCTTGTGTTTGGATTTCAATTGCCACATATCTTCCTTGGTCATCTTTAAAAATGAATTTCGGTGATAGGCTCTCTTTCGCGTAGATTACAACTCCTCGCTTTTTAACCTTGTCCGATGAAATAAACTCTTGACCCAATATTTTATTAATCAATACTTTCCTATGGAGCCTTATCACATGTGTTTCCTGAAAACAAATCAAGTCCAATTGTTCCTTTTTCAGTAAATGAAAGACTTTTTTCCTTTTCTCCGGGGAATTAAATCCATGAATATTCCAACTTAATAGTTGCAGAGACATGGTGTACTTATTTTACTTTTCCTCCCACTGCGCCGAGTAATTGTTCTTGCTCCGTTGGTGGTATCACCTTCTCTAACTTGTCCAATCCCAGAGGTAGTGGTACTATGTTCTGTGTTCCTGGTTTTAAGGCTCTTGGTTCTTTTTCAGCTTCTTTTTGCAGGTCTTCTCCGTGATCTTTCAGAAATTTTTCTTTATCTTCCACTGATCTTATTTTAAACTTTTTCCCTTTAAAAGTAAAAGATAGGCCTTGAGGGAATTCCCACCTAAATATGATTCTGTTTCCTCTTAACAGGGCCACCAAATCTCCGTAATTGGATCTAAGATCCAAAAGATGTTTAGGAGTGTCCTTAAATATCTCCACTCTTGATTCCTTTATTTCCAAGGTCTTCTGGAAATGCAGACTCAATATTCTGTCTCTCTCCTCTCTTGATCGGAGGGTAATCAAACAGTCTCTCACCCTGTTCCTTCTCCCCCCTGTTCCAAGTCTGAAAGCACTTACTATCTTGAAATCTAACTTGTCTGAGTCTAAGTTCCAAAAGTCTGCAAATTCCTGCGTAAGAAGGTCACTCAAATTGTCTTTCTCAAGTTCAGGTACAGCCCTGATCCTTAGATTTATCTGTTTTTCTTTTAATTCGATCATAGACAGCAATGACTTATGATCCTCCAGCTGCCTACAAATCGGTGGTATCTTTTCCTTTATCTTTTCCTCCACAGCCAATGCTTTTTCCTTGGCTTCTTCAGCTGTTTTTCGATTCGAAGTAGATTCCTGCAGCAGTTTCTCAATAGATTCAGTATTTGAGTTCACCTTCTGCCCCAAATTATTAATGCTTGAAGTATTTTGGTCAATTTTAGTTGTCGCTTCAGCAACTTGTTTGCTCAACTTTTCCAAAGATTCAAAAATTTTATCTAGAGCTGAAGCTAAGCCCCCTTCAGCTGCCATTCCTTTAGGCGTCACCTGGGCTGAATCTTCCCCTGGTGGGGCAGAGAGGCCAGGTGCTGACGGTCTACGCTGCTGCAGTCTAATTTTACCAGATCTTGTTGTTTTTTCCTGAGTCAAGTCTGCCATAACACTTTATCTAGGGATCAAGGTCAGTCCCACGATTACTTGTTTGTAGTGGAAAATTCCCCTTTAGTGTGGCCAGTTTAGAGTGGAAAATTCTCTGGCCAATTGTAGCAATTTCAAAGTTCCTCTAGGGGGACACAGTAACAGTTCCAACTTGTGACAATAAAATAACTTTTCCAACTTTCAGAAATCCCCCCTTTAGCCAAAAGAAGCAACAGTTTCAAGTCAGTTTCAAGTCAGGAGAGACTCTTCAGAATCAAAGTATCCCTCTTACAGAGCTAGCTGTCAAAGAGTTGCATTATCCTTTAACAGTGCTTTTCACAATACGGCAGTTCCATTGTCCCTTGACAGTCCGTTCCCAGGCATTAAGTGATGGTCTTTGTTCCCTTTCTCTCTTCTTTTGCGAGCAAAAGATACTTCCCCTTCTCCCTCCCCTCTCCCGCACCACAGGGAGGGATTTCTCATTTTGTTGATGTAGGATTTGAGTCTTTCTCAGCGTGATTTTCAGGGTCTTAGCTTAGACAGTCTTTGCTTTGATCTATTTACAGAAAAGGAAGGCGGACTTCCTGTTTACACCTTCCCGCTTCAGTGCCAAATTAGTCCTTTATTTTTCCTTAAATTCCCTGATCTTCAAACTTGACCTACTCACGGGTAGTTGTTTAATAGCCGAATTGTCACAGGAAAAAGGTCAGCGCTCTCCGGCATCAGCTGCGTGGCTTCACTCCACGGAAGAAGCAATTGACTCTCAGCACCGCGCCAGACTCCCCGTTTCACTCCGGAACTCTTTTCAGGGTTCCCTCGCAAATTGGGGGGGGCGCTAAGGGTGCCCGCCGAGTCCCACGGTCACAGGCTTCACCCGCCTGTGGTTTTCAAAAGGGTCCCCACTTCGCCGTAGCGGCAAGACCCGATTTCCGTGGAGCTACTCCCTCAAGACTAGAGGGAATCCGCCATTGCCGATGGCGCCGCCTCCGGAAGTCTGGACCCAACTTTTCTAAGGTTGGTTTTGTGCATAGCTCATCTGACCAGTTATTTTTAAAAGGGATCAGTCGCAAGGCAAAGACATGAAAGCACAGTTATATAGAATTTGAGATTATGAAAAAGCAATGTAGATGTTTGTCTGGGAACTTTATATCCCAATAAGAAAAAGCAATGGAAGAAAGCAGTAACACATTGTGGTGGGCACATGGCTGCCTGAAGGAGCATCTCCACCCCCATCGTTCTGCCCCGACACTGAGGTCCAGCGCCAAGGGCCCTCTGGTGGTTCCTTCACTGGGAGAAGCCAAGTTACAGGGAAACAGGCAGAGGGCCTTCTTGGTTGTGGCACCTGCCCTGTGGAACGCCCTCCCACCAGATGCCAAAGAGAAAAACAATGTACAGTGGTACCTCAGGTTACAGACGCTTCAGGTTATAGACTCCACTAACCCAGAAATAGTACCTCAGGTTAAGACCTTTGCTTCAGGATGAGAACAGAAATCGCGGCGCGGTGGCACAGCAGCAGCAGGAGGCCCCATTAGCTAAAGTGGTGCTTCAGGTTAAGAACAGTTTCAGGTTAAGAACGGACCTCCAGAACGAATTAAGTTCTTAACCCGAGGTACCACTGTACCATACTTTTAGAAGACATCTGAAACAGCCCTGTTTAGGGAAGTTTTCAATGTTTGATGCTGTATTGTTTTTAATATTTGGTTGGAAGCTGCCCTCTGCCTGGAAACCCAGCCAGATGGGTAGGGTATAAATAAATTATTATTATTATTATTATTATTATTATTATTATTATTATTACTCCGGGCGGCATTAACCCAACTGCCGCAAGCATGAATTACGACGACTCTTCTGCAAAAAGGCGTTGAAATGAATTTGAAAATGGAGATATGAGAAACTGGAGGAAACTGAAATCAGCAGCCTTCTCAAACCCTGGTTAACATAACTGCATTAGCATATCGCAGCCAAGCTGTACACACCAAACCTCACTGAAAATGCAAACCATTAATTGCACAGAGAGAATGGAGTATCTGAAATAGTTGGTTTTCTTATTCCAGTTATTTACTGAACAGCTAGTGGACATCACTACATATGAGCAAAAGCATCTGGGAAGTTATGGAGGTTTCAGTATATTCTCTCTCTTCTTCAATAAAAAGAAATTTATCTCACCCTCCATAGCAGGCAAAAGGTGGATCTCATCTGAAGGGCTACATTACCTGTGGTTATTAACCATGAGTTCCTAATAGAATATTGAGCTTTGAGAACAGTATTGTTTGTTTGTTTGGTTGGTTGGTTGGTTGGTTGGTTGATACACCATGATCTCTCATGGGTTCTAAAGAGCTTAAATTACACACACGCAGCCAATGTATGCCTGTGACTCCTGCTTCTCTGCACTTTTTCTGAGCTTCCCATTAATTCATGACTGGCTGCTCTGGAGGAAACTGAGTGCTGGACATCATGGACCCTGAATTGGGTTCAGGAAAGGCCATTAAATACCTTGCTGTGCTTTCTTAATTGCCCAGAAGTCAAGAAGAAGAAGATTGCATTGTACGTACTGTTGCCAAGATATAATCTTTACAAAAAAAGATGTTTTGCTTCATGAAGGAGCAGAGGCAGGGGATGAATGGGTCTCCGAAGGCAATGCGGGTCTCAGAATGCAACCATTTTTATTTTTATTTAAATGGTTGTAATTGAGTGAAATAACGTCTTAGAACTTCTTATGTTAAATCCAATGTGTGTTTCCCCAGGAAGCTTGCAATAGCCTATGCTGTTGCAAGTCCACAGTATCCTGGACTTTGAGGCCAATCTGGGACCCATCAGTATAATTTTATCCTTCACGTTGGGATGAATACAGTAATAACCTGAGGCAAATAGTGCAAGCTGTTATAGCAGGCATGTCCAAGAGGTCGATTGTGATCTACTGGTCAATCCTGGTTGATCTTTGGACCTTCTGTGATCCACTACAACCCCCCCCAAAAGAAGCTCAACAACTTAAGCTCCCTAAATAGATCACTGCCAGTTTTTTAATACTGTGAGTAGATCGCAGTCTCTTGGGAGTTGGACATGCCTGTTTTATAGCATCTCATGTGCTCTCTGCAGAGACTGAGGAGATATCAGTGTCAAAATGAGAGAATGTTGCAGCTGTACCATCCTGTGAAGGGGTCGTTCTTGCCTGGAGCACTTGTGAGAGCTTCAGAATTGATCTTTATGCCTCAGGCAGGGAGCACCAATCCTCTCTGGAGATTTGGATCATGTGGTTCCAGAGGGAAGGCTGCAACTGCTGTGAAGTAGCTATAAAAAGGATGCACTCGAGGGATTGGCTTTTAGCAAAGAGTGAGAACTTCGCTGCCATTTCCCTCCAAGACCCCTTGCACCTTGGGAAGAGTCACACCGATCAAGAATTGTAGTGAAACTGGTGAGTGAAGGGAATTTGAGTAGATCTTCTCCTTTTTATAACAGCAGATTTTCACCCATAATTTCATGGGCTGGTTTGGGGCTGGGTTATTTTGACTTCCTTGGGCAGAGGCAGATTTAGGGGCATGGGACTGGGCCCCAGACCAAGAGGGTGCCACAGGGGACACTGCAGCAATGATGAGCAAGTGGCAATGGAAAGCAAGTAGCGGGAGGTGGGGAATGAATGTTGCACAGGGCACTGCTGAAACTATAAAGCCCAAAGCCCACTACTGCATTGGGGGTGCAGTCATGCAATTTTTGCTAATGAAACCTCAAATAGGGGCCCCTATTTCCAAGGGCAGGGAATGGAGTACAATAAAAGTACCGTATTTTTTGCTCTATAAGACTCACTTTTTCCCTCCTAAAAAGTAAGGGGATATGTGTGTGCATCTTATGGAGTGAATGCAGGCTGCACAGCTATCACAGAAGCCAGAACAAGAGGGATTGCTGCTTTCACTGCACAGTGATCCCTCTTGCTGTTCTGACTTCTGAGATTCAGAATATTTTTTTCTTGTTTTCCTATTCCAAAAACTAGGTGCGTCTTGTGGTATGGTGCATCTTATAGAGCGAAAAATACGGTAAATGCTATTCAAGTTACAGCCTCATCTTTCCCCCAAAATTCATGGGTGGTGGAATTTGGGAGGCTATTTCACAACTTTTCAGGAGGAACCACCCTCATCAGATTTTTTTTTTTATTGTGAAATGTGAGCTCAGCCCTAGCTTAAATAGATGGAGCCCTTGCAATTTTCAGAGTGCTATAAATATTCTGTTTCAGTCATGGCATCTCTTCTTTTAGGGATATAGAGTTCCTAGCTAAACACCGACCTTTGCCTAACCAAAGCCATGAAGACCTGTTACTATTTCCTTCTTGCCATTGCCTTAATCCTCTCAGCTGATCCAGGTAAGTTATTAGTCCAGCTCCCTTTTGAGGTTAGGCAACCAAAGCTGTACACAGTATTCCAAATGTGTTTGCATGCAGCTCACTGCTGGGGATCTAACTTCCCTGTCTTGCTCATATTCTCCTAGAACTCCCTAGGCTTCTTCCACTGAAACAATTCCCTTTGTGGAGATGGCTAGTTGTTGGGCCATTGACTGCTACTTTTACACTGAAATGACTAGGCTAAACACAACTATGTATTTGTTCCAGTTGTTCCCAATGTAGATTTTCATTCCTCCCTCCCTTCATTCACCCCTTCTTCCCTAGTGGGTGATGGTACCTTTTCATGGTATGCTTCAGGTGCCAACAGGTCTTGGGTCAGCCATGCCAGGTTGAAGCACCACTGCCCCACTTAGAAATTGTGTTCTGCATGGCAATTGAATTTAGGAAAATGTTGCTTTTGGTGGCAATAGAAGCCTCCAACAGAAGCTGGATGGGGTGCAACTTGGAGGGAAGTCTCAGTGTGCTGGTCTCCCCAACTGTGACCCCCACCTTAAAATATATAATTGCCCCATCATGACAACTAGACATGCGGAAACAACTTCCCTTGGCAACAGTGAGAGCATTTTTCACAAGCCGTCGTTCTGTACCACAGTCCTTGGGGCTCTCTATCCCTTGTTTATACTGTTTTTAGGAAAAACAGAATTTGCAATAAGACCCAACAATCAGATGATGGAATGATGCCAAGAGGAAAAGAAAGCAACTGGATAACTAGCTAGATGCAGTTTTCAAGTTCACTAGTTGTAATGGAAAGAAAAGGATTCTTAGTAACTTCTTCTTCTTCTTCTTCTTCTTCTTCTTCTTCTTCTTCTTCTTCTTCTTCTTCTTCTTCTTCCTCCTCCTCCTCCTCCTCCTCCTCCTCCTCCTCCTCCTCCTCTTTTTCTCTTTGGGAGGAACAGTCTTTGCTCAGGTAATAGGCGAGGAAAAATGTGGTAACTTGGGTGGCGTCTGCAAAGACAGCTGTGAGAAAGAATATGAAGACATTGGAGAATGCAGTACAACACGTTGCTGCATAAGGTGAGAGTTATACCACAACCAACCAACCAACAAGAAAAGCAAGGTGCATTTGTTGAATGTCAAAAGGAGTGAATTACTTGGAAATGCCAAAGTGGTAGACATTTTTCCAATTTATGCCAGTTCACCATCTCCACCTGTCCCTGCAGAGATCAGATCTGGCCACAGGTCTGTCTTAATTACATCCAGGGTGGAATACTGCAACTTGCTCCAAAGGGGGCTAGCACAGAAGGGACTTTAGAAACTTGAAGCGCTGCAGAATATTGCAACAACAAAGTTTTTGGGCATCTGTGGTATGTTGATTAGTTAAGTAAGGAATTTATTGCCCGCTCTCAGACGACTGAACACAGAAGAGAGGTCTAAAACCATAGTATTGTTCCTATGCTTTAATTTTTGTTTTGCTCCCACTGCCAAATCTGGTGGGTTAAGATCTTTATATAAATATATTTCTCTACTTGTTTAGCAAGTAGGACATAAGAGGACTTTTGTTCATTATGTTCATAATATTTTGTTCACAATTCTTTCTTTTCAGGTTCAAAAGAATATTTAAATAAATACATGAATGAATGAATTTATTATTTCAGTCACAGACGAGTTCCAGCTCACATACAAAATCAGGGAGGTCATGAAACACAATAAAGATACATTTAAACAAATATAATTTTATTATTAAAAGTTCATGAACAGAAAATAATATAGTGCAACTGATTTTCGGGGTTGGTGTGTTGTGGGACAAGCACACAAAATGCAATGAGATTGAGTGTTTGTGGGGGGGAGGCTCAGTTAATTTCATTCTACACAGATCGAATAAACACATTGACAATAAAGGTATTATTATTATTATTATCACAAAATCTGTAGAGAAGTGGGGTTGAGTGCAGGAAGAAGGGGGAAGCAGGAACAGCATTTTACAATTTATCAAGATATGTGTGAATTTGTCAATATTAATTTATAATCTCCAAACATCTTAGTTTTGATTCTGAATGATGGGGTCCATCTCTGCTGCCACTTGGCTTGAGGATTCATCAGCTCCTACCTGAACACCAGTGTTATCCAGGAATTGTCGTTGTTTTGTCCACCAGCTGAAGGATCACAAAAGCACATTTGGTGTAAATCTTCAAAGACCATGCGTTAATAAAAAATAAAAACTATAATGCAGATGGTCCAAAAGTTTACTGTGTCTCCTTTTATGTTTGACACTGATGGGGTGAAATTGTATGACAGTCTGTATGCAAATTCTATAAGCCACCAAAGGTATGCTATACAAATTGTTGGACAATGGAAGCACTACACAGGCCATGAGTTGGGGAGACATATTACCATTTGGGATGTAGATGGAAGTGCATCTCATGTCCAGATATGGAATCCACAAGACAATATCCACATGTAAGGAGGCCATGCAGTCTGCCTGTCATGCTTCTGGGATTGCTATGGGCATCTGTTTTTCATTCATTATATATACCCCCCTAAAGGGATCTATCATATTCAGGGGCTCCTCTGTGACATCTTCTTCTTCTTTGGTGATCACTCATAGCCAAGTAAGATTGTCTTCCATAAACACGGTTTTAACAATAAGTCCGTAAGTGACTGTCGAGGCCAATTCTGGACCCACACGTCCTTTGTAAAAAGTTATTAATAAACTTGCATCCAGACCTTGCTCCCTAAGAAGTCAATTTAAGTCTTTAAAAAGAGACTATAGGGGTGAACCATGTCCCCATTCTTGAGTAAGAAAGAGGAAGATTGAGAAATGAAAGTAATTTAAAAGCACATACAGTGGTACCTCGGGTTAAGAACTTAATTCGTTTTGGAGGTCCGTTCTTGACCTGAAACTGTTCTTAACCTGAGGTACCACTTCAGCTAATGGGGCCTCCTGCTGCTGCCACGCCCCTGAAGCACGATTTCTGTTCTCATCCTAAAGCAAAGTTCTTAACCCGAGGTACTATTTCTGGGTTAGCAGAGTCTGTAACCTGAAGTGTATGCAACCTGAAGCATATGTAACCTGAGGTAACACTGTAATTTAAAAGCACATACAGTGGTACCTCGGGTTAAGAACTTAATTCATTCTGGAGGTCTGTTCTTAACCTGAAACTATTCTTAACCTGAGGTACCACTTTAGCTAATTGGGCATCCCACTGCCTCCATGCGATTTCTGTTCTCATCCTGAAGCAAAGCTTTCAACCTGAGATACTATTTCTGGGTTAGCAGAGTCTGTAACCTGAAACGTCTGTAACCTGAAGCATCTGTAACCCAAGCTACCACTGTACATTGTTGCAGCAGTGCATTCCCTAATATTTTGATGTCACACTTACCGGTTCCATGCAACTTGGTTCATGAGGTTTGGACATCATCATCATCATCATCATCATCATCATCATTTATTTATACCCCACCCATCTGGCTGGGTTTCCCCAGTCACTCTGGGCAGCTTCCAACAAAATATTAAAATACAATAATCTGTTAAACATTAAAAACATCCCTAAACAGGGCTGCCTTCAGATGTCTTCTAAAAGTCTGGTAGTTGTTTTTCTCTCTGACATCTGGTGGGAGGGTATTCCACAAGGCGGGTGTCACTACCCAGAAGGCCCTCTGCCTGGTTCCCTGTAACTTGGCTTCTCACAGCGAGGGAACCACCAGAAGGCCCTTGGCACTGGACCTCAGTTCCGGGTAGAACGATGGGGGTGGAGACGCTTCTTCAGGTAGCCATGTCTCCAGCACAATATGTTACTGCTTTCTTCCATTGCTTTTTCTTATTGGGATATAAAGTTCCCAGACAAACATCTACATTGCTTTTTCATAATTTTGAATTCCGTATAACCTGTGCTTTCATGTCTTTGCCTTGTGACTGCTCCCTTTTAAAAATAACTGGTTAGATGAGCTATGCACAAAACCAACCTTAGAAAAATTGGGTCCTTGGGCAAATGGTTACAGTGAGACCTCTTTCTTCTTTCATCCTTCCTCCTACCCTGTCCCTTTCTGATGCCCACCTATACTACTGTGTGCTTTGAATCATGGCTGCCCACCTATATCATTGTGTACTTTGGATCAGAGCCACTTTTAGTTAGAAGCCAAGAAAACTGCTTGACATTTCCTCCACTTAACCATATCTCCTCAACAACGTTTTGCATTAAAAAACACACACATCCCCTCTCTTTTTATCTTTCCTCCTGTTGCTGAAGAGGCACCCCATTGCCTCCACCACAAGACCAGCAAGCCACACAGACAAGGAGAGGTAATATTTTCAACTGGCTCCTATCTTCCCCCCTTCATGGATTCATAAACCAACCTGAGATCTGTTTCTCCCTCCCCTTCCTTCATTGAAAAAGTTCGTTCTGCATTTTTAGCCTTTAACATTTTAACTTTCTTCATTTTAGCATTTTGTGCCTATCTAGAATGCGGGTGGCGCTGTGGGTAAAACCTCAGCGCCTAGGACTTGCCGATCGCATGGTCGGTGGTTCGAATCCCCGCGGCGGGGTGCACTCCCGTCGTTCAATCCCAGCGCCAGCCAACCTAGCAGTTCGAAAGCACCTCCAGGTGCAAGTAGATAAATAGGGACCGCTTACCAGCAGGAAGGTAAACGGCGTTTCGTGTGCTGCGCTGGCTCGCCAGATGCAGCTTGTCACGCTGGCCACGTGACCCGGAAGTGTCTGCAGACAGCGCTGGCTCCTGGCCTATAGAGTGAGATGAGCGCACAACCCTAGAGTCTGGCAAGACTGGCCCGTACGGGCAGGGGTACCTTTACCTTTATCTAGAAGCTCTTTGGTCCTGAACTGCTTACTAATTCTACTTTCCTTCACTCTCTATAAATCCCTCCAGCAAAAGCAAGGAAACATTTCCCTCCTGCTTCAAATCTGTCTGCAAGAGTACCCTGGAATAATGAAATAATGCAAGATCGTTGAGTGAAGTAGGTGGGAAATTGATTAATTAACACAACAGGATCTTTCTTCTTTCTCTGGTGATCACTCGTAGCCAAGTAAGATTGTCTTCCATTTACTGTACACTTGCGGAACATGAACCACTTATAAACACCATCTCCAACTCCCCGAAATATTCCATTAATGATGTCTCTGATCAGCAATGAACAGGATCTGTGATATGTGTGGGCTTAGTCATCAACTTAACACTGCATTGTAGGGGGGTGGATTAGATGACTCTTGGGAACCCTTCCAACTCTAAGATTCTGTGATTCTATGATCTAGCCCCAGAAGCCACACGTGAACAGATTTGAAGTAAGCTTCACCCCACATGGCTCCAGACTTTTGCGTAGGGTTTGAAGTTGACCCTAAAGGATGAATGTTAGAATGATGTTGGATAGAAATTAAGTGGTTTCCAGCTGTAATGCTTTAAGGGAATATGAAAAATGGGTTGTTAATAGGTAAAAATCTAACATTACTATTTTAAGACCAAAGATTAGGATAAACAAAGAGGGTAAGGATTTGCTGAACCTACAAACTGAACTGGAATACAAAAAAGGGAGGTATGAGGAGGTCCGGGAAACAAGCTAAGGAAAAATAAGTAATGGAAAAATTGAGTGGTTTTTAATCATTTTTATTTTGTATTTTGTATTTTTTCTTTTTTTTCTTTTTTTCCTTTTTTTCATTTTTATATTGTAACATTTGGAAAATCTCAATAAATATCTTATAAAAATAAATAAATGAAGTTGACCCTAAAGGGGACACATACCCTAACTCTCAGTTCCCACAGCTCTGAAAGGCAAGTTTTTGTAATTTACTCTCATTTTAAAGGCACTTTCCAATTGCTCACCCAATTCCTACCTGGCTGATGTCCTCTGACTCAACTTGCCTCCTTTTGTAGGACAAGAAGAAGAAAAAAAACCCTGCCAATCTTCTTGAGAGACAAAAAAACTAACTAACTAACTAACTAACTAACTAACTAACTAACAGCTCTTCAGTTCTCTAACAAGGTGCCAGATCTCTGCAGCACCTACTGCCCAACATCAAAAGATCCTTTAAGGTGTTTGCCAAGATGAATGTGTGAATGGCCACACCCAGGTCAGCCTGCACATGTCCTCACAAGCTGTGGAGTGTGGGCCATTGGGGCTACCTGAATACAGCCTTCCCAATGAGAATGCTAAGCATTTTTTAAGCCCCCTCTCCCATTCTCAAAGCCACACACTATTTTCTGTCCCATACACATTCACACTTCCTTGAACTTACAGAGGTGTGTACAGACATTTCCCTTCTTCCCTGACAAATCAGCTTTCTGTGACACTCGGCACATCCTAATCCAAAGGTATAGCTATGTCAAATACACCCCTCACATGTGTGTCTGGGCAGAAAAACCATGCAACTGACATTTCAATATCAGTAGGACTGCCTGCTTTTCAGCATTACTGGGAAGGCTCCCACTTTGGTCTGTTGTTATAAGAGCTATCCAGCACATTAATCAGGACTGTTTCAAGAACATCTCAAAGTTCTAGCTAAAGCTCTGGTCCTCTTCCCATGGTTATACTTCAATATTCTGCAGCTTCAACATCACAACATGCAACAATTGGTTGTGGTGGAGACTCGTCCAGTTGGGTGCATGGGAAACTTCCATATCTGCCTGCAGACAGCCCACACATTACTGTATTCTGACTTACAACAAATCCAGAGTTGGCCCTGGCTGTCGGTAGTTTCATTGTTGCCCTTGTAGAACTCACCAGGGAGGAGAATGGGAACAAATGGAGAATTGGTTTATTCTGCCTATTCCACCTACCTTTTCGATACCTGCCATCTGTTCTACCAATCCCACCAGTCACCATTGTTCCACTAAATTTATGAACAGCTTTGGAGAGAAGTCACCATATTTCATTCTTTCTGGCTCTTGTTTTAGGGATAGAGAGTTCCCATCTGTCTTCATCTTCTCATCGTCATGAGGACCTGTTACCTTCTCTTTCTTGCCCTTGGCTTTTTGTTTCATCCAGGTAAGTCATTAGTTAAGTTCTGGACTTAACCAGGTAAAGTAAAGGTAAAGGACCCTTGACAGTTAAGTCCAGTCACGAACGATTCTGGGGTTGTGGTGCTCATCTCACTTTACTGGCTGAGGAAACGGGTTTTTGCTTGCATGCAGTTTTTCTGGATCATGTGGCCAGCATGACGAACTTCTGGCGAACCAGAGCAGTGCACGGAAACGCCATTTACCTTCTCGCTGGAGTGGAACCTATATCTACTTGCACTTTGGCATGCTTTCGAACTGCTAGGTTGGCAGGAGCTGGGACCGAGCAATGGGGGCTCACCCCTTCACTGGGATTTGAACTGCCGACCTTCCGTTCGGCAAGCCCAAGACTCAGTGGTTTATACCACAGTGCCATTCGCATCCCCTTGGACTTAACCAAGGGGCTTCCAAATGTCATTAGCCAAACACATGCAGAAGCTCCCTTCCAACCTTCTTAAAGACTCTGAATGGAGGAGGTGTGGCTTGTATGGGGGAGGGCTGGCGTCAGGGGTGGCATGCACAGGCACATCCTCCTATCCAGTTCAAGCCCTGGTTGATGGTGATGATGATGGTGGTGGTGGTGGTGGTGATTACTATTCTTGTAGGGGCCTACATACAGTCAGATATCTTGATGCTTTACACTTGAATGTGTGTGCAGTAATTGAAATACTTTATTATCACTTGTACAACTTGTATACAGTGAGATTACACAAAAGATGGCTTCCTTGTGGGAATTAAGGCTAGAAAAGTGTTGACTAAATGAAGAGATGAAACTGCTTTGATCTAAGGATGTCCAGCGTTCCATCTGGCCTGGTAGTTCCAATCTTGCGCCACATGATCTTCCCAGCCCTGGGGAAGTCTCTTTCCCAGCACTGCAATGTGAAATGACAATGTTGCCAATTGTAATGAAACATAGGAATGTTGGGCTCTGATTATTTGTTATTGTTTCCCCTTGTAAACTTTTTTTTTCTTTTGGTGGGGAAACAGGATCGTCTGCTAATGTGTACAAGCAAAGCCAATGCCGCCAGATAAACGGTGTGTGTGCATTTATCAAGTGCCCTGCGACCTTTAACGCTATTGGAAAGTGTTCAACATTTTGGCCATGCTGCTATCTGCAATTGCCAGGATGAGAATGACAGCTCCAAAGGTGAGAATGATGGCCCTATACCAGGAATGAACTATGTTCACTCATGCAAATGTTTACTTCTCCTTCTCCCAAAAATATTGCTTAGCTTTCCTTGAGATTTTTATTACTTTGACGTTGTGATAACTGCTGTATGTGGTAGAAGTTTGTGGCTTGAACACAGGTACACAGGAGCATAGCTGTCAACTTTTTCCTTTTTTTACAGGAAATTCCCTTATTCCGAACAGGATTCCTCACAAGAAAAGGGAAAAGTTGACAGCTATGCACAGGAGGCTGGCTGCATTTCGCCCCTACCCCAATTCTCGCAGAATTATTCTACTGTCACGTTGTATGATATTCATGGCTTCCACCAGGACATGCACTTAAAAAATAATAATAGCACGAAAGAATTTACAAAAAGAGGAGCCGCCACCATCACTCAATCAAGCAATATTTTTATATCACTCTAAAGAGAAATATAAAGGAAAAGGGGGTCAGAGCCAAACATCCAAATCACTTATTTGTCAGTCATTGCTGGATACAGGAAGCAAATTGACTGCATAATTCCCAGCATAATTATCACCCAAGTTCTTATTTCTTTTAAACAGTCCTTTCCCTTCACAGGCATCAAGGCCCATCCTACAGAATTAGTCCTATAAGGCAGTGGTTGGTCAACACTCCCTCATGCAAGGAAGCATTAATCTTGCCCTGGACCTACCTGGTCAACTGGTTTATTTCACAAGTCACATCCCCACAAACACCCTGTTCACATCATCAGGGTGCATTTACTGAAACTGATCTCCAAAAGACAGACAAGATGCAACACTGGACACTGGACACCACAGCTCGGACTGCAACAACAGTGGGAACATCTTAGAATCATAGAGTTGGAAGAGACCAAGGGCCATCGAGTCCAAGTCTTAATTGCTGTAGAGTAGAATGACTTTAGACTCAATACTTGATGTATGTGTGCGACAGGTAGTCTGTGAGATGGAGTAAGAGAGGTCCATTTGGACAGATAGGAAGAGTGTATCTCTTTGAGTGTATCTCTGTGAGTGGGGCACAATGTGTGTATGGTCTTGTATGTGAGAGAAATGTTTTGTTGCCTGCAAAAAATGTTTCTATTGCAGTATTTTCAGATATGGGGAAAACAGATATCAGTTCATGTGATGATGGAATCTTTCGAGGAGTTGGAGATGGTGTTTATAAGTGGCCCATGTTTCACAAGCGTATAGTAAGGCTGGTAGTACAATAGCTTTGTAAATAAGCATTTTGGTTTCCCTGCGAATGTCCCAGTCCTCAAACACTCTGTACTTCAGTCTGGAAAAAGCCGCACTCGCAGAGCTCAGGAGATACTGTTGGAGAAGAACCCGCCCTTTAGTGAGTTCAACATCATCGTCAGCAGCAGCAGATGACTGAGCTGTGAGCTCGGACTGAAACTACTGTGTAAAGACTAATAAATCTAAGCGTAATTAAACCACCAGCTTGCCACGTCCTTGGTGTGAGAGGGAAATCATAAATCCTGACATCCCCCTACTCTTCCCCCACCTACTGTCACCTGAATGACCCATTGGGCCTGCTTGAATGGGGCACCTCCCATCAAACTGTGCAGCCATGGTGGAAGGCATTGCTGTCCCCCCAGCATGGCCACTCAGGGCAGAAAATGACCCTAGTCTATGCTATCTCAGGCCTCAAACTACTAATCCCCAGCACTCCCAGGTAAGTGGTCATTCCAGACGAAACCTGTTATGAAAAAGTCATTGATGGGGAGAGGTTTCTCCCCCACCTCCTATGGTCAATTTTGGATATTCCTGTATCATTATCTTAACTTGGATATGGAAAGGCGTAGACCCACATGCAAAACAAGCACAGTTTTTAAATCCTTGATTGAGAAGTTATTCAAAAGGTACCCAAAGCAAAACGAATCCTCAGAAAGCTGAGCCTTGTTGTCTCAAGCCTTCTATGTAAAGAAAACACAGAGGTGGGAAGAGATAAAGCTGCAAGATTATTTATAATTTTTTACTAACACATTTGAGTGGGTAAACCTGTCAATTTTGGTTTCTCTCAGTTTTGCATTTTTCCATTCTTGAGTTGTCTACATTTCCATAGCAGATTGTAATTTAAAAGAAAAGGAAAAACTGAACTGCAGACATGTATCTAATTTTGCACACATACATCCCTAATAATAATAATAATAATAATAATAATAATAATAATAATAATTTTTTCATATCCCACCCTTTCCAGTTCAGAAAACCAGGCTCAGGGCAGCTAACAGCAAATTTAAAACACTTAACTGATGCAACAAAAAACAGCATAAAATACAGTATAAAACGTGAATAACAATAAATTCAAAATTCAAAAATCTATTTAGGGGGAAAATCCATCCAATAAACCTTAGATGATCACCAGAGCCAGCTGGCTAAATTAGGCCTATTTGGGCCAGCGAGGAGACCAGGGGAGAATTAGCTGTGGGATCCCAGAGTGGGTAATCTTCATAAAAAGGGGAGGGGGAGGGAAGGAAGGAAGGAAAATAAAAGATCAGGCTAAGTTCAAATTGAAAGCCAGGCAGAATAGCTCTGCTTTACAGGCCCTGCGGAAGGAAGTTAAATCCAGCAGGGCCCTGGTCTCATGGGACAGAGCATTCCACCAGGTCAGAGCCATCACTGAGAAGGCCCTGGCTCTGGTGGAGGATAATCTGGATTCATTATATAATACACTTTAATGTTATTTTCATTAATATATGCATTTCTATGCACAATTTACCCCTATATATGTGCTACAGTTGGGGCATCGGGGCATTTAAATGGACCCATCTACATCTTTAAGATCTACCACCTTTAATATTTCACTACTTAATGGACTTTGCACATTGTGCCCATTGTTTTCAGGGAATGCTGCCCAATGGTTTTTGGTGTTTTGTTTTTTTAGGAGGAGAGGGCACATTTGCAATTCAATTCAATTCCCTGGAATCCCAGCTAGTCCAGTATAAAAGACAGACCCATTGTCTCCTCTCAGTCTTCTTTTCCTTTCTTGTAGAGTTACAGCTAACATACACTTTTACCTGCTCATAGCTCTGAAGTCTTTCCATCTTCTTTTGACTGCCCTTGCTTTGGTACTAATTTCTAATCCTGGTAAGTATGGCTGCCATAGGATTACACTTACAAATTAATGGCTCGGTGTGATATGTAGATTAAGAGAGTGCAATGCAGCGACTTACAGTGCTCACTCCCAGGTAAGAAAACAAGAAGAGCCTTTATGGATTCAGCCAAAGATCAACCTAGTCTAGTATCTGATTCTCACAGTGGTAAACTAGCGCTGGGCAATATATCGTCCAAAACTGGCTTGAAATCCATATTGTGATACCAGTTCCATAATTTTTGATCTGGCAATATATTGTGATCATGATGTGTGTTAGGGTTGGGTGATACATCATCCCAAACCAGTTTGAAGTCCATATAGAATTCTTTATCCTGAAATAGGTTTCAATATTTTTAACCTGGCAATATATCGTGAATCATGGTGTGTGTGTGTGTGTGTGTGTGTGTGTCTGTCTGTCTGTGTGTGTCTGTGTGTGTGTTTGTGTGTATGTGTGTGTGTGTGTGTGTGATGCAAAAATCACAATGTGGGGAAAACCATGTAGCTAGCCAATGCTTCTCTCGATTCCTGCAGCCCCTGTTAACTCTCCCCTGCCTTCTGCCGTGAATCACAAGAGCAGGCGTCGGCAAAAAATCCTGATGTGAGAAAATCCTTGAAGCTGCCCAGTGCCTCTACATAGCTCCATCTTTATTTCAGACATTGTGATATATCAATATATCAAAATGTTTAGCTGGTGATATATCTGGGAGTTGAAAACCAAATATCACCCAGCCTTATGGCCAACCAGATGCCTTCTGGAATCCCAGAAACAAGACAGGAGTACAATAGCACTGTGCCCATTTGAGATACACAGGAATTGGCTGTCACAGCCATACATACTACCTTCAACACTTGGGCTAGCACTTGGCCATCTTGGTGGTAACTGTAAAATTTACAGGAGTTCTATTCTTCAAATCTTTTCTGTGACATAAACTCTGTAGATAATCCTAGGAAAGTCATTATGTTTAAGACCATTCCCTCCTTGGGTGTGTGATCAGGACATGCATTCTGTGACCCCACTTCCCAGGACCCGGGTTAGGTTAACAATAATGCCTTGGGTGTTTCACCAAGCTCTTCTTAAATTCTCTTATTGGGCTAAGTGGCATCAAAACCCAATGCATGAAACACAATTCCGCCAGCAAGTAAAGTTACCCAATGGTGTCACATAGGCATGAAAGGGGTTGACCAGAGGTTCCCAAAAATTCATGCTCAGTCCCCAAAAAGGGCAACTAGCAAATAACTCCCATGCCTAACCATAATCAAAGCTCACATTTTCTTGGTGAGAAGGGTGTTTTAAGAACCCTTAGCCCTGCCCCCGTGATTGCAAGAATGGGTGGTCCTCAAGTCAACACAGGATAGATCAGCATCATCTGAGGGCCAAAAACTGGGACCACAGGGCAGATCAGGAGTCCTGTGCAAATCCCTAGTAGAGGAAAAGCTGCATAGGTGGATTTGTTTCTCTGTTGTTTGTTTTGGTTTGGGGTTTTTTCAGGATTTGCTACCGTGACAGATGGAGATGCATGTTTGAGTGTCAAAGCTGTTTGTATGTGGAAGGAATGTCTTTCTGATTTTTCAAATATTGGAACCTGTGGTGAGAATTTTGTATGCTGTATTTTCAGTAAGAATGAAGGTTCTAAACAGAAATGCTCAGTATTTCAATTATTTGTTTGCCTTCATATTAAAATGAGTCAGTGAGCTGGTAGTGGGGGAATGAATTCTCCAAATAAAGCCTGTTGGTGGAAGACCTGTGAAAGGGCTTACACTAGCACAACCAGGTTTCCCCTCTCCCCACCCACATGACCCCACAGTCCCTGAAATTTGCTTGGAGAAAACAGCACAGAACAGCACACAGGGGTAGAAGAGGTTCTGTCTGGCAACCTGAAATAACTGTGCAGGTAGAATGATCCTAAGCAAATCTCATTGAATCCAACCTGGTTTGATTCAAGTATCCCTGCCCATGTTGTACACATACAAAGCATTTGCCCTACCTAATGTTTCAAGGCAAATAGATCTTGCTGATTTGGTATAACTTGTTGCTGAAGTGGAATACACAGGACGAGACGGTTAAGTCAGCTATGATTAAATGGGCACAGGATTTCGGTTATAACATTATGTTTGCTGACTGGGAAAAGTTATGGACCACCGGTATAAAGTTTACGGCATGTAATGCCCTAAGAGAAAATATTATGAAAATGATTTACAGGTGGTACATGACACCAGTCAAGCTTGCAAAAATTTATCATTTGCCCGATAATAAATGCTGGAAATGTAAAGAAACTGAAGGTACATTCTTTCATCTTTGGTGGACTTGCCCAAGGATTAAAGATTTCTGGGAGATGATTTATAATGAATTGAAAAAGGTATTTAAGTATACCTTTCTTAAGAAACCAGAGGCTTTTCTCCTGGGCATGGTTGGCCAATTGGTGTTAAAGAAGGACAGAACTGCCACAACAGCAGCAAGAGTCCTTATAGCAAAGTATTGGAAGACACAAGAACTACCCACACTGGAAGAATGGCAGACGAAGGTGATTGACTACATGGGACTAGCTGAGATGACCGGCAGAATCCGAGATCAAGGAAAAGAGACAGTGGAGGAAGATTGGAAGAAATTCAAAGTTTATCTTAAGAATTATTATAAAGTAAATGAATGCTAAAACGCCAAGGTTAGGAAATTATGAGGTTACTGCTGTATTGACTTGGTAATGACAAGAGGGTTTAAAGGTCAATTAATTAAAATTTGAAGAGAGGATTTGCTGGAAGAAATTTGAAAACAGGGATGCAGAAAGGGAGGGTATGGGGAAGTCGGAGAGAATAGGGTTATGAAAAGAAGGATTTGAAATTTTACATGTTTATGTGTTTGTTTGTTATTGTATTGTGTTTTGTATGTGTTAATTAAGTGTTAAAAAATCAATAAAAATATTAAAAACAAACAAACAAAGTAGATCTTGCTGATTTGAAAGAGCCACAAAAACCTTCCCAAACTGTTTAGATACATGCAGATGATATCCTATACATTTTTGACAGTATTTTTCTTTTATTGCTCAGCAACTCTGTCTTTAATACTTCCAAATCCATTACTTTTAGAGTCCTCTCTCTTGCAATTAGTGATACTACAACCAGTCAGTTAATTTCCCTCTCAGCTCTTCAAATGTTTTCAGATTTAATTTACCATCCACTTCTACTAACAGATCTCTGAAAGCATTCTGGGACACAATATACAATGAGTTGAAAAAGGTTTTTAAATACAATTTTAATAAAAAACCAGAGGCATTTTTGTTAGGGTTAACTGGAGAGGAAATTCAGAAAAAAAGATGTAAATTTGTTTATGTCCGCCACAATGGCTGCAAGAATACTCCTGGCCCAGAAATGGAAGCAGCAGGAACTTCCTACATTGGAAGACTGGCAGATAAAGATGGTAGATACATGCAGATGAATGAAGGATCAGCATATATGCCTTTGAAACCTATTGCCTGTCTATAGACAAGTGGATAAAGGTGTTAGGTGGTGACTGTCCAGGAGTGTTGGGAGAGGGAATGATTCAGATAATGCAGGAAACAACTGAAGAAACGGAGATGTGAAAATTGCATCACATAAGAGCATAAGTGTAACCTGCTGGATCAGGCCACTGGCCGGACTGTTCCATGATCTTATTCTCATAGTGACTAACCAAACACCTGTGGGAAACCAGGAAGCAGAACATGAGCACAAAAGCAGTCTCTCCTCCCATGGTTTCCAGCAACTGATATTCAGAAGTATTGCTTCCGCCAGCTGTGGAGGTAGAGCAGAGCAATGATGACTAGTAGCCATTGACAGCAAGTTCTACACCCTACAGAGATTGCAGCTAGTGGGTTGATTCTTCCTGTTTAAACTGAACATCAGCAAGGCCAGTGAAGCTCAGTGAGTCCACCTTGCTATGAACTTTGGGGTTCATAATACTTGCCTCCAAAAAGAGGAAGAAGGTGATGCCAGATGCCTCAGTTATATAATAATATAATAATAATTTATTATTTATACCCTGCCCATCTGGCTGAGTTTCCCCAGCCACTCTGGGCGGCTCTCAATCAAGTGTTATCAATTTTTTTATTTCGTCATGGATCATGTCCCAAAAGATTTTAATCTTTGGGCAAGTCCACCACATGTGATATAACGTACCTTTTGTTCTGTTACATTTCCAACATTTGTCGTTGTTCCTTTTATTTATTTTTGACAATCTGTCAGGGGTTAGGTACCATCTGTGGTGCATTTTTCTGAAATTCTCCCTTAATAAATCACAAGCAGTAAAATTTATATTTTCCTCCCAAAAAGTTTTCCATCTTTCCAGATCTATCTCATATCCCAAATCGTGCTCCCATTTTAACATGTTTTCCCCTTTCGTCTCTTGTTCTAGGGTGGTTTTTGTTAATAGTCTATACATTTTTGCAAGTATTTTTTGATCGCTCTGTAGTATTTCCTTTTCTAATTTTGAGGTTTTATTTTCAAATCCCCCCCTTTTTATGTCTTTTTCATAAGTTGCTTTTAATTGATAATATTGTAACCAATTTATTCTAAATGTTTGTAATTGTTTGTAAGTTTTTAATTTAATATTTCCATCTGCTTCCTCTAATATTTCCCTATATGTTGGCCAAGTCTCTTTTACATTACTCTTTAATGTTGTAGTTGCTTCCACTGGCGAGACCCATTGGGGAGTTTTCTCAATAATTTTTCCTTTTGTTCTTTCCCAGACATCCAATAGAGCCTTTCTTACTATGTGGTTTGTAATTTTTTTGTGTTGTTCTTTTTTATCATTGTATGTTGGAAGGGAACCCGAGGGTCAACTACTAAAGCATCCATGACAGATGGACATCCAACCTCTGCTTAAAAACCTCCAATGAAAGAGTGTCCACAACCTCCCAGGGGGATCTAATCTGCTGTCAAACAGCTCCTACTATTCTTCCTGGTGTATAGTCAGAATCTCCTTTCTTTCATCTTGAAACCATTGGTTTGTGTTCTACCCTCCAGAGCAGGAGAAAACAAGCTTGCTCCATCTTCCATTTAAAAGCCCTTTAGATATCTGAAGAAGGCTATCACATCTGTCCTCTGCCCTCCATTGTCCTCTGCTGCCTCCAGCACCACCGCCAGTGTGCGTTTCCTTTGCCATACTCGGACCCCTTTCCCAAGATATTTCTCTCCACACTAGACAAAGTACTAATAAAGACGTCATTGTCGTTTAGCCGTCTCCGACTCTTCGTGACCCCATGGACCAGAGCATGCCAGGCACTCCTGTCTTCCACTGCCTCCCGCAGTTTGGTCAAACTTATGCTGGTAGCTTCGAGAACACTGTCCAACCATCTCGTCCTCTGTCATCCCCTTCTCCTTGTGCCCTCAATCTTTCCCAACATCAGGGTCTTTTCCAGGGAGTCTTCTCTTCTCATGTGGCGGCCAGAGTATTGGAGCCTCAGTTTCAGGGTCTGTCCTTCCAGTGAACACTCATGGCTGATTTCCTTCAGAATGGATAGGTTTGATCTTCTTGCAGTCCATGGGACTCTCAAGAGTCTCCTCCAACACCATAATTCAAAAGCATCAATTCTAATAAAGACAGCTGTAAATAAACCTTTCCAGAAACTGGAGGCCAGATTAGGGTGGAATGTGATTGGGATACTAAGACACAGGTAACAGACAGAAACACAAAGGGATTGATTGGGAAAGGATAGAAAACAGAAAAGATGAGCCAATTCCTTGCAGCTTTACCAGATACTCTGCCAGCACGCCCACAAGGAGGACTCATGCTATGGTGAACAGGTTATGTTCTATTAAAAATATAATGGTTTGGAGGATCTGCAAACAATGAATATGCCTGATTATCTGAAACAAAACAAAATCCAGGCTTGGAAGTTCCCTGAGGCAGGAGAGGTCAATACCTTCACAACTCCTGGGCACATCTAATGGCTCATCCTGTGGTCTCACAGCAAAGGACTAAAATGAATTATTCCTCCTTGCTACCAGAACCTTGGATATAACAAGTTCCCCAAAAACCTAAATTGGCATTGAGGGACCAAAGAGTATCCTAAACCCAATAATGCCTCTGATGTCTCTGGGCATAGCCTGAAGGTTGATGATACTACAGTCTTGCTGATGTAGTTGATAGGCTGCTCAGTATTTGTGTGGGAAATTCTTTGGCACTTCTGTAAACATCACATTGTTAAATTATGGAATTAGCTTCAACAAGATGCCATGATAGCTTCCAAAAGACATTAGACACTGTCCAACTGTGAAGTATATTGCTCAACATTATTTTACTACAATTCCTTGAATCTTTCATGGTCTATGGAGTAACTGGACATGAGGGGGAGTTATTTTCCTTCATGAGCATAAATCACCCCATGGATATACTAGTTGCAGGTGCATGGCCAGCCAAGCCAATTCCTATGATAATGACTCAGTGGCCTGACTATATCTGTGATTATCAGTCATTTCAGGTGTTTGCAGTTAGAATGTCTGTTAGTTGGTGTTACTTGTCCGATGTTACACCTTGAATTGTTGAATATAAAAGATCAATAGACATACAGTGGAACCTCGGTTTTCAAGCATCTCGGAAGCCGAACATTTTGGAAGCTGAACGCTGAAAACCCAGAAGAAGAAGACGAGTTTGGATTTGATTTCCCACTTTATCGTAACCCTAAGGAGTCTCAAAGCAGCTAACAATCTCCTTTCCCTTTCTCCCCCACAACAAACACTCTGTGAGGTGAGTGACGCTGAGAGACTTCAGAGAATTGTGACTAGCCCAAGGTTACCCAGCAGCTGCATGTGGAGGTGTGGGGAAGTGAACCCGGTTCACCAGATTACGAGTCCACAGCTCTTAACCACTACACCACAATGGCTCAGTGAGCCCAGCTTGATATGAACTTCAGGGCTTATAATATTGCTTTCAAAAGAAGGATGAAAGGTATGAGATTGTGAGATGCCGGAGAACTTTTGGAGTGACTGCTCATCCAACAATACTGAAAAATCACTTGACAGGGTAGAAAGAAAAATACAATGCTGTCTTCTTGCAGCCAAACTAGTTGTGAGACTAGGGATCCTATCAACTTTATTGGGAAGCAGATTGGATATAGGTCAAGAGGTCCGTTCAAAGTAAGAAAGAAAAAGAAAAAGTGATTGCACCATTGTGCACCATTCCAACCATTAATCTTTCATTCTTGCTCACATTGTTCCCATGCCACAAGTTTAGCATGCTAAAACCCTGTTGCTTTCAGAGACTCATCTGTACACACCATTTAACCACCATGAAAACCAGTGAATGTTTTTTTTTTCCCTTCAAAGAGCAAACTTCTGTCAAGATTATAGCCTGGATACAGTACATACAGTCTTCTTCCTACTGAATCGCAAGGAGTTGAGAAAATGTAGAAGGTTCTTTAAAGAACTCTTCTGAATCAGATTCAGAGCCCATGTAACCCAGCACTCAGTTTCCTCCAAAGCAGCCAGCCATAAATGAATGGGAAGCCTAGAAAAAGGACAAGAAAGCAATCATTTTTGGCCATTGCACTGTCCTCTCAAAGGGAGGGAAAACCCTGATACTTCATGCACAGGCATGCATTTGGTAAAGAATATTATCAATTATTTAGTGAAGAAAAATTACTAAAACTCATCAAAACACATCAGAGGGAATTGACCATCAACCTCTTCCAGGATTATAGTTGTGGTGCCCATGTACCACTTCAGGATATTTGAACTTAGAAGATTATGTGTGAAGGTCAATTCAAATGTCATTGGGAGCAATCACATAATTAATTCCTTCTCAACTGCCCTCACAGTTTGAAGCATTATTGGTGACCCACAGCCTCCCTATTGTGTAAGTACTGGTCCATGAGTGGATCCTATTGGGTTTTGCCAACAAAGTGAGCATCAATTTGTGAGTTAAAACATGTAAACATGAAAACAATTGGGCCAATACAGATGGAGAGGTTGTTTCAAGTGCAGGAAGGAACCAAGGTGGAAGCTGGAAGATGTGGAGAGGACGAAAACCCCAACACTAGAGAAAATTCTTGCAAATTTTATCTTATGTTAGCCCTCTATTCTTTTCTACCTCTCCAGCTTCCTGCCAGTTTGCAGCATGGAATGGGGCACAAGAATGATATCAGTCTAAAGACCCATAAAGATCCTGGTAATGTTGTGAAAGGCTCCACACTGAAGCCAGAGAGGAAATCTTACCAATCCTTGTTGAGAATACTGAACCAGATTGACTAATGTATTAGCTTCTTATGCCTATATGGTGGCATATCCAGACAGGCAGGCTGGATATATTTGGGGATTTAAACTGGATATTTTTCACCTACACCCTCATCAGGTCAGGTGAAGAGATGCGAAGTCCTGGCCAAATTGACACATGCTGCTTTTTGTATAAAGAATGTATGAAAGTCGGGCTATCATTGTATGTATCTTTATATAAATGTATCTTCAAAAGCCTACAAGTTGTGTGTGTGTGTGTATCTATCATCTATCTATCATTTAACATTTAACTATATCCAGACTATCAATGGCTCCTTATTGTGATGGCCACGATGTTTTCAAATAATATTCACTGAGGAAGAGCATTAGTAGAAAAATACTGCCCTGATGTACAGCTTTTGAACTTCCGTGGCATCTCTTCAACCCAGAAAGCTGGGTTGAAAGCTGGATTAGATTCAGCTGGGATCTTATGTTCTAAATCTTTGAACTCTCAGAAGGAACATGGAAGAATAAATGTCATTTGAAACATGACCCAGTACATTTCTAAACTCAATTACCCTTACCGTTTGAATTGTTTGCATTTTCTTCCCATGCAGCAAAGTTTAAGAGCATATCAAATTGTACCTGTTGCTTTCAGGGCAAAGCACCCAATGGGTTTCTCATTAATTCGAGAGGGGAAGGCAATTAGTAATTCAAGGTATATTGCCTAGGGCTTCAATTGCTAGAGAGGGTGCAATCTCCAGAAGAATACAAAACATGCTGATACACACCATCTCCTGTCAGTCTTCATTTCCTTTCTGGTTCGGCTAAAAGAAGCACCCACATTCATCTTCTCAGAGCTATGAAGACCTGTGACTTTTTCTATGTTGTTCTTGCTCTGCTACTCATTCCCAATCCAGGTAAGCAATTGCTTAAGTCAGGGGTCAGCAACCTTTTTCAGCCATGGACCGGTCCACCGTCCCTCAGACCATGTGGGGGGCTGGACTATATTGTTTTTTTTGGGGGGGGGATGAATGAATTCTTATGCCCCACAAATAACCCAGAGATGCATTTTAAATGAAAGGACTGTGAGGAGAACCTGAGCTTACAGGGTTAAACAGCTCAGAGTGTACGCCCTGCCTACTGTTGAGAGGAGGGGGGAGGTTCGTCATTTCCGAGAGCCTCAAGCCTTTGTTCTTTCTCTCTACTTTCGCTTTTGAGGAGAGAGGACGTGTTTTCATGATGCTGTTCGCTGTGATAGATAATGGATAGTCTGCTGTAAATAAAACTGCTTTTAGCTGCTAAGATCCTGAGTGGACTTTATTTAAGCACACTGAAGAATGCTCTGGAGTTTTTTGCAGTCTTTCTCTTACCGCTGCTGAACTCTGCTTTGCTCAGAAGCCTCGGAATGTGGACTTTGGAATGCAGAGGCCTGCGCAGCAGAAGTGTGCCGGACCTCAGGCTTATCTGAGCAATAAATCAATCTGCTCTACAGGTTATGGACAGGTTATGGGGCAGTTACTGCAATTAGAGGAAGCCTGCTTTGAAGTGCTGTGTGCTTAAAAAGGCTGAGAAAACTGAGAAGCTGCTGTTTTGCTGCCGGAAGAAAAAAAGTCCTGTTTTGAGGCTTTGCCTGGGAGAAAGCAGGGAAGCTGGCTGCAATGCTGTGTGCTGCAAAGAGCCACTGGAGGCCTCTCCGTTGAAGCTGGCTGGTACGCGTGAGTACTTCAAAGCCCCAATGGGAGCACTGGGGGAGGAGATGGCTGAGCTCCCGGACTTTTATGATGTCCCGTTTGAAAAGCTCACAACCCAGTCCTGGGATGTCTGGGTTAGGAGAGTAAGGGGGTGGTTTTTGGCCACAGGGTTCTGGAGTATAGCCCAGAAGGAGCCGGCCCCACCCATGCCAGTTGCTGCTGAAGATGGCAGAGCAGACCTGGAGGCTGCTTTGCTGGAAGATAGAGAGCAGAGAATGCAAAGAGAGCTCTGGCTGTTGGGAGCAAGCGTGGACGCTATGCTGTTGCCCCACCTGGAGGGTGTTGAGTCGGCTCAGGCCGCCTGGCAGGTGCTGAGGAGTCTGTGTGAGAACTCAGCAGGAGCCCAGGGCCGGAAGAAAGCCGAGAGCAGGCAGGAAGCCGAGAGCCCAGAGGGGGCTGCTGGCCATGTTCCTGAAGTTACAGCTGGGAGAAGCTGCTTTGTCTCCGAGGGGCCGTGTGATGTTGAGGCCTACAACCAGAGTGCTGGGGAGCGTGCAGGCCCAGGCTGTGCACCCAGAAGTGGGGGTGCTGGGAACAAAGGAATGGCTGAAGAGGGAGCTGTGAGAGCTGTTGCTACGCGTCGCCGCTGTTATCGCTGTGGCTCCCCCTCCCATCTGGTGAGAGAATGTCCAGTGGAGGCACAGGAGCAGCCGAAGGCCGTCTCCCGTAGCAACCAGATAAAGGGCTCTTCTTCAAAGCGTGGGAAAGGCAAGCCGAAGGCAGCTGGCAGAGACACTGAACGTAAACATTTGGCAGCCTCTATGGCTGTAGTCAAGAGTTGTCAGCTGGATGCTGTGCTGGCTTTTGTCATAGACAATGGAGCGTCGCATCACCTAGTGCCATCTGCAGGATTCCTGGAGAACTGCACCTCTGTAAATTCTGGGAAGACTGTTTGTTTAGCAGATGGGACTCGACACCCACTCACGCAGACTGGCTCACTGTTTTGTTCTTTCTTACAGGATTCAATCCAGGCTTTTGTTGTTCCAGGACTGCCCTGCGCATTGCTGTCTGTCAGTGCACTTCTTGCTGAGAACTACAGAGTGTGTTTTGAGAACAATAAGTGTTCTATTTCTAAGAATGGACAGCACCTAGTCAGTGTTGAATGTAAAGACAGGTTGTTTGTGATAGATGCTTCTTTTGCAGGTCCAGATGACACGGAGGAGGCTCAAGCGTGGTGTGCCAATGTTCCAGTTCATGATGTGTGTGCTCACTTATGGCACAGACGCATGGCACATGTGTCCTGGGGGTCAGTGATGAAGATCCCAGAGTGTACGCAAGGGTGCAAAATGAAATCATGTGCTAAGTTTCTAAATTGCAGAGCGTGCAAGTCCGCAAAGGTGAAAACGTGCACATACCCAAGGTCTGAGAGGGTGACCACTAGGGCTTTTCAGTTAACTCATACAGATTTGTGCGGTCCGTTTTCTGTGAGCAGTATGGGCGGAGCCAAATTTGTGCTGGTTCTGATTGATGACCATACAAGGAACTCCTGGGTCTTCATGCTTCGACACAAAAATGAGGCTGCGCCGCTAATCAAAGACTGGATTGCGGCTGTGGAACTGCAGTTTTCCACACGGGTGCAAAACTTTCAGAGCGATCGCGGTGGGGAGTTCACCGGGTCTGCACTGCAAAGTTTCTTCCGCAAAAAGGGGATTCAACACACGTTGACTTCTCCACACAGTCCCCAACAGAATGGGATCGCAGAACGCAGAACGCAGAAACAGGACTCTAGGGGAGATGTCCGCAGCTCTTTTGTTTGATGCGGGGCTCCCACAGCGTTTTTGGGGGGAGGCTTGGCGAACGGCCAACTTTATTCTGAACAGGTCGTTCAATTCAGTGGTAGGTGACACACCGTACTTCTTGCTGCACGGAAAGAACCGAAAGTGCACTACTTCCGCGTTTTTGGCTGTGAGGCTTGGGTCCTCATACCAAAGGCCAAACGCAAGAAAGGTGAACCCAAGTTCCAAAAGATGATTTTTTGTGGGTATGAGCCAGGGACCAAGGGGTGGAGGTTTGCTTATCCATCAGGGAATCAGTCCAGGATTCTGCTCAGCAACAGTGCTGAATTCTGTGAGCAGAGTGGCTGGGCAAGGATACATGGGAACCCTGACATCCTGTCAGAGAGTCTGCTAAACTCTGCTGATGAAGGAGAGGAAGAGGTTGAACCTGCTACTGAGGCTCAGAGTCCAGACCCAGTGCAGGCAGAGGGGAGAACTTCTCCCAAGGCTGTGAAGATTGAGCAACGCAGTGCTCCATCTTCCCCCACAGGTTCGGCTGAGAAGTTCAGAAGGCGCAGTAAGTCAGAGGGGGAGCTCTCTGATGCCAAGGACGTTCTGGCTGGCCCTAGTGGGTCAGAGGGGGTTCCTGAAGTAGTGCTGCGCCGTTCAACTCGGACGACCAGGGGGAAACCTCCTGAGAGGTTTGCCGTCACTAGCGTGTTGGTCGGAATGGCACAGTGTGAACCCGAGAGTTTTGAGGATGTTCAGAAACTGTCTCAGGAAGAAGCCAGGAAATGGCGTGAGGCGATGCAGAAGGAGATGAACTCAATGGAGTCTCTAGGTGTGTTCTCCCTCACGAAGTTGCCGGTGGGTGAACAGACAGTGGGTAGCCGCTGGGTTTACCGTCTTAAGCCCACAGCGACAGGAGAACTGCAGTATAAGGCCAGATTAGTGGCGAGAGGATTCATGCAGCGCAGGGGGTTGCATTATACGGAGATTTATGCTCCCACCTGTAGGAGTGAATCTCTACGCTTGGTCTTGGCCATTGCTGCACAAAGAGGTTTGCTGGTGCATCACTTTGATGTGGATGTTGCTTACTTGAACTCAGACCTCCAGGAGGATCTGTACATGCTTCCTCCTCCAGGGTTTGAGGGCAATGAGCAAGGTACTGTGTGGAAACTTCACAAGTCAATTTACGGCCTGAAGCAGTCGGCCAGGAATTGGAACTTGTGCCTGAATGAAGCTTTGGAGAAGCTAGGTTTCAGGAAGAGTCTTGCTGACAGTTGCCTGTTCCTTAGAGGATCAGGAGACTCACAGGAACTGGTGTTCTTTTATGTTGAAGACATCATCCATGTTGGAAAGGCAGACAAACAGGTGCAGAAGTTTGCCAAAGAGCTTGGGAAACGGTTTCAGCTCAAGAACCTGGGTGCAGTAAAGATCTACCTAGGCGTCCAGATAGCGAGAACTGAGGATGGTAGCTTCTTGCTCAGTCAGAAAGGCAAGATTGAGCAGTTGCTTGAGAAGTTCAGAATGTCCGATTGTGCAGGAGTTCGGACACCCATGGAGACGAACTTCGTGAAAGATAGCCAGCAAGCAGAAAGTGCTGAGTTTGAGAATGCTGAGCTCTTTCAGTCAGCTCTAGGTAGTCTGTTGTATCTGTCCCAATGGAGCAGACCAGACATTGCCTTTGCTACCAACCTGCTAAGTAGGGAAGCGTCAAAGCCCAGTGTGAGTGCTTGGCACGGTATCAAGCGGGTACTGCGCTACCTGCAGCATACCAAAGACTTCTGTCTTAAGCTGCCAGCTGAAGGTGAGGCGAAGCTCACATGGTATGTGGACAGTGACTGGGCGAATTCGCAGGACCGCAAGTCTGTGTCTGGGTTGATGGTAAAGTTTGGGAAGTCACTAGTTGGGTGGAAGTCCCGGAAACAAAGTCTCATTGCGCTGTCTTCTACTGAGGCTGAATTCAGTGCACTGTCAGATTTGTGCCGGGAACTAGAGTTCTATAGATGCTTGGTGCAAGA
Organism: Podarcis pityusensis; assembly: GCF_964106645.2. Classification (NCBI taxonomy): domain Eukaryota; kingdom Metazoa; phylum Chordata; class Lepidosauria; order Squamata; family Lacertidae; genus Podarcis; species Podarcis pityusensis. The sequence continues at coordinate 116,258,776 of NC_138026.1, forward strand.
GATCTATGGGGATTGTAGCTTGCCCATCACGGTTTGGGAAGACAATCAACCTTGTTTGAAATTGGCTGAATCTGCGCAATTTAAGGCCAGAACCAAGCATCTGGACATAAGTTTCCAAAATGTGTGTCGGAGTGTTCAGTCAGGTTTGATACGGCTGAAGTACTGTGCCAGTCACAGTAACCTGGCCGATGGGTTTACCAAACCTTTAAGCTTCCAGCGTCATGGGGAGTTTTGTGGTGGTTTGGAGTTGGGGGTAAGTTCTGTACTTACTTTCCCCACAGTAGCGCAGGGCGAGAGGGGGTGTGAGGAGAACCTGAGCTTACAGGGTTAAACAGCTCAGAGTGTACGCCCTGCCTACTGTTGAGAGGAGGGGGGAGGTTCGTCATTTCCGAGAGCCTCAAGCCTTTGTTCTTTCTCTCTACTTTCGCTTTTGAGGAGAGAGGACGTGTTTTCATGATGCTGTTCGCTGTGATAGATAATGGATAGTCTGCTGTAAATAAAACTGCTTTTAGCTGCTAAGATCCTGAGTGGACTTTATTTAAGCACACTGAAGAATGCTCTGGAGTTTTTTGCAGTCTTTCTCTTACCGCTGCTGAACTCTGCTGTGCTCAGTAGCATCGGAATGTGGACTTTGTAATGCAGAGGCCTGCGCAGCAGAAGTGTGCCGGACCTCAGGCTTATCTGAGCAATAAATCAATCTGCTCTACAAGGACACATTCTACTCATGCAAAAGCACGCTGCTTCCCAGACTGTCCGCGGGCCGGATTGAGAAGGTGATTGGGCCACATCTGGCCCACGGGCCTTAGGTTGCCTACCCCTGGCTTAAGTCTTAGGCAGGAGAGAAATAAGTACTATCACTGGGTAGGGCCCAAGCTTATCCTAGACTCTTCTTCCTGTTCCATTTTTCTTTCCATGTTCTATCTTTTCCATTTCCCATATAGAGTATGACTATTACATTCCTGTATACTCAAATTGTGTTACCTTTTGAGCCTGCTTTCAGCTAGCCAATTCCATAAAGTGGTTCATGAGGCAGAGTGGAAGAGTATCGTTTTTAACCTGACAGGTGGCACACTGAAGAGGCCTTGCCAGGGAAGCAAGACCAAGAGCTTGAAAGCTTTTTTTCAAACCGGGTCCACTTGTTCTTACCTGATGTGAGAATAGCTTTTAAGCTCTCAATATTGCTTCTTGGGCAAGGTCCGATGATCACCGTTCAGCTCTGGGATGCTCTTGGAAGGTCTTGCAAGGTCTTGCAATCTGACTTCCTGTGACATTTCACAAAAGCATCCTCATCTTGTCCATATAATTGAAATTGCAGGTGTTAAACGCACAGGTAGTACAATTTTAAACAATGGCAAAGGCCTGTGTACAATTGATGCACACTGTTGGATTGGGAGAGTGGTAGTTTAAAGTTAGATTCAATTACAGCAAGGAGGAAGTTTCTCTTGATTTTATTTTATTTTTAAAGACTTTTCACCCATCACTCCACATGAGCTCCCAAATAGGTGTAGAGATAGATAAAGATCATTTGATGCTCTGTTACTACAGGGGTCACTGATGTATCAGATCTGGAATCATGTACGAATGGTGACTTGCCAGGGTACTGCATATCGAAGGAATGTCCTCACGACTATTCAGTCATTGGAAGTTGTGGTCAGGACAGCCATTGCTGCCACCGTGGTAAGAATAAAGATCCTATACAGAAATGCTTTGTATGGCCACGATTCTCTGGCTTAAGTAACACGTTTTTGGACATTGTATTTTGTGTGTGTCTGTGCATTCACCTTGTGTTATGTAACAGAGAGTGGCTTCTCAGAGGCATCAGATTGTTGTTGTTTAGTCGTTTAGTCATGTTCGACTCTTCGTGACCCCATGGACCAGAGCACGCCAGGCACTCCTGTCTTCCACTGCCTCCCGCAGTTTGGTCAAACTCATGTTGGTAGCTTCGAGAACACTATCCAACCATCTCGCCCTCTGTCATCCCCTTCTCCTTGTGCCCTTCATCTTTCCCAACATCAGGGTCTTTCCCAGGGAGTCTTCTCTTCTCATGAGGTGGCCAAAGTATTGGAGTCTCAGCTTCAGGATCTGTCCTTCCAGTGAGCACTCAGGGCTGATTTCCTTAAGAATGGAGGCATCAGATTAGTCACTGTGAAAACAGGGTGCAGGGCAAGATTGGTCATTGGCTTGATATCAAAGAATCTTCTTATGCTCTTATGAGACCTATTTGTGGAGAATAAAACTCTCAGTGGCTACTAGCCACAAGGGCTGTGTTCAACATCCACTGTTGAACACAGTAGGCTTCATGGATGCCAATTGCTGATGTTTGCTACACTCAGGTTTTGCTTTGGGGCTGTCTATGGCATCTGCTTTGCCACTGTGAAACTGCCTGCCTGACCAGATGGCCTTTTTGTTTGCACCAGAATTACTCTGCATCACTTCTTATAGCTAGAACTGCCATTTTTCCCAGTAAGAGCTCGTCAAAATGCTGTCCGGTGGAGTTCAAACACTGGAAAGGGTTGCATGGCTTAAGATTCTAGCCCTGCAGCCAGTGTGATGTAGTGGTTAAGAGCGGTAGACTCATAATCTGGGGAACCGGGTTCAATTCCCCGCTCCTCCACATGCAGCTGCTGGGTGACCTTAGGCTAATCACACTTCTCTGAAGTCTCTCAGCCTCACTCACCTCACAGAGTGTTTGTTGTGGGGGAGGAAGGGAAATGAGATTGTTAGCCGCTTTGAGACTCCTTAGGGTAGTGATAAAGTGGGATATCAAATCCAAACTCCTCCTCCTCCTCCTCCTCCTCCTCCTCCTCCTCCTCCTCTTCTTCTTCTTCTCACAATAAGCAAAATACAGCTCCACTCCTACTCCTCTCCATGCCTTGGTGTTATCTGTTACAGATAGGTAGCCGTGTTGGTCTGCCATAGTCAAAATAAAAAAAATTCTTCCAGTAGCACCTTTAAGACCAACTAAGTCAACCTCACACTAACTTAGTTGGTCTTAAAGGTGCTACTGGAAGAATTTTTTTTATTTTGACTATGGCAGACCAACACGGCTACCTATCTGTAACTGGAACCATGGAAGGCACCACATTGAGCCGCATGAAATGGAAGTCCATCAACCTCACCTCTAACTTAGTTGGTCTTAAAGGTGCTCCTGGAAGAATTTTTTTTATTTTGGTGTTATCTGTAACCGCTGGCGGAGGAAGGGGGTGGGGGGTACGCCCCATCCCAGGTGTCATCCTTGGTGGGGGGTTGACATGCTGCGCCGTCCCCCTGGGTGGTTTGCCCCACCCCCAGGTGCACGGCATGCACGCCACTCTGGAAGCCAGAGCAGCTAGCTCCGCCTCTGTCTGTAACCAGGCCTTTGACTGATTAAACAATATGTGCACTTGAAAATGTGTTTGTGGGAGTGGCTTATTGGTTGGTTGGTTTGTTGTTGTTTTTGCTATGTATTTTGTGTTCTCATTTTGTATTTTTATGTTGCAAACCACCCTGCGATCGTTGGAGAAAAAGTGGTATATAAAAGTAATTAAAATTAAATCTATTTTACTGGCGGAAATGACTGGTAGAATACGTGACCAGGGAGAAGAGTCGGTGGAGGAAGATTGGAAGAAATTCAAAGATTATTTACAGAAACACTGCAAAATTAAAGAATGCTAGAGTGATGTTGGATTGAAAATAAGTGGTTTCCAGCTGTACAGCATTTAAAGTTATAGATAGACTAAGATTAAAGATTAGGATTAAAGAAGTTTAAGGAAATGGAAATTTGGTATTTAAGAGGTAAAATTTTAATGCTATATTATATTAAGATTAAAGATTGGGATTAAAAAAGTAGGAAAGAAATTGCTGGACAAACAATTTGAACTGGAATACAAAAGAGGGAGGTATGAGGAGGTCCAGAAAATAAGTAAATTTAAAAACGGAAATGAAAAGGTGATATTGTTTTTAAATGTTCTGTTTCTTTTTTTTCCCCTGTGCTTTTTTCTTTTTTGGATTATGTACTGTGTATTTGTGTATTTCTTTTTTATGTTTTTCTGTTTAACTTTTTACTGAAACCTTAATAAAATCATTTAAAAAAATAAAAATAAAATTAAATCTATTTTATTGACTATTCAAACCTGTTTCATAATAATAAGGATAATAAGCCTGCCTCCTCTCAGTGTGTGGATTTGCCTCGGGTATAGCTCCTGTCCAAGTTTTCACAAACGTCAATAATGTAATAAATTGTTGTTCCACGCGCTTAAAACTGGAAAATGCAGAAACTGAAAGAAAGTGAAATTGAATGAATTGTTAACCCCACCTAAAAGCTGAGGTTGCCAATATAGTGCCTTCTCGACTTCTCTTGGTGCCCATCAAGCCTCATAGGTCGCCACCCCCTGCCTCTTCATCAGAAGCAAATACTGTTCTGTGTGATAACTTTCCAAAATTAAAACAGTATTAGAAACATTGGTTTAGGATGTTGGATTCAGGTGGCATTTTCCTTGCTATCAAGCAGAATGAAAGGGAGGGAGAGAATATACCTGTGTGACATATATATTTTTTCATCTGTTTGTTTATACAGCAAGTGAACCTGTTAGAAATAAAAGACAATGTAATAGGATCCAGGGGAGATGTTTTCGCAAGAGGTGCCCTCCTGTATTTGCTATTGTTGGAAGATGTTCTGAATCAGCTTTATGCTGCAGAGTAGCACTGTAAGTATAAAAATCCTAGACAAAGTTGGTGGTGGTTGATGACGACGACAATTATTATAATAATGATACTTTAAGTTCTTAATATAACAGGGCAGAGATTAAATCTAGCTATTGTATCTTATTTTTCTTTCTTTCTTCTTTATTATTTCACAGCAGGGGTTAGAAGAAGAAGTAGCTACATTTCATCTTACATTTTCAAAAAGTGAAAATCTGGACACTTTTTTTTGCAACATCTCAAAATCTACACTTCCGGCATGGGCTGCCATATGTCTGGATTTTCTGGGACATTGAAGCATTTCCTTTGCCAAATCACAATACAATCAAAAAAGCCAATTAATCAGTTCTGAATTCAATGTTTTTGGATGACTTCCCGTGTTCTGGAGTTGATTTTAATCCTTGGTCCTGCTCCAATTCTCTTAATTAGTCCAAATTCCACAATTCCAATCTTAATCCTTTGTTTTAGCAGCCACTGGTGTAATGATTTCTGTTCATATTTAATAAACCCACATCCATTAACTTGCAGAGGTAATTTGTATCCTGTAGTTTCTGTGTGAAATATTTATTTACCTTCTTCTTTTCCTTCATATTTCTTCACCTAAGAAAATGCAGAAGGGTCTTTTAAAGTTCTGACAAATCAGATTCAGTGTCCATGCAGTCCAGCATCCCATTTCCTCCAAAGCAGCCAGCCATAAATGAATGAATGGGAAGCTCATAAAAAGGACAAGGAATCCATCAATCTCACCCATTGCACTGTCCTCTCAAAGGGAGGGAAAACCCTGATACTTCACAAGCATGCATTTATTGGAAAATATTTAAATTCTTCAAAGACCAAGAGAGGGAATGCCCCATCAACCTCTTCCAAGGTTATACTTGTGGTTTCCACGTAGCTATAACTTGCCCCCCTTTGGTATATTTGAATGTGGGAGATCGAGTGTGAAGGCAGCCCTGTTTAAGAAAGTTTTAATGTTTGAAGTTTTATTGCTTTATTATTAATAATAACATTCTGTTGGGAGTCGCCCAGAGTGGCTTGGGAAACACAGCTAGATTGGTGGGGTATACCGTATTTTTCGCTCCATAAGATGCACTTTTCCCCCTCCTAAAAAGCAAGGGGAAATGTGTGTGCGTCTTATGGAGTGAATGCAGGTGGGAGGCAGGCAGGAAAAGCCCCCAAGAGCCACACACACGCTCTGCATGGCTCTTGCGGGTTTCCCCTAGTAAAGCACGCAAAAGCTGTGCACTCTTTAAAGGGTGCACAGGTTCTGCGGGCTTCTGCGGGAGGTGGGGAAATTCCCCTACCTCGTAGAAAAGCCTGCAGGAGTCGTGCACTCTTTAAAGAGCATGCGGCTCTTGATGGCTTTTGTGGGAGGTGGGGGAAGGGACAGAGGGCAGTCCCTCAGTCCCTTCCCCACCTCCTGGAAAAGCCCCCAAGAGCCACACTCCCTTTCACGAGCCGGGTGGAGCATGTGTGAGGCTCTTGGGGGCTTTCCCCCTCCAAAGAGGCAGAAGGGCAGCCCATCAGTGACAACCCACTGATGCTATGGGCTCTGGCGGCAGAGTGATGGAGAGGAATCGAGGAAAGTCCTTGGCTTTGCCTTGTCCAGCCCCAGCAGAGCCCACAGCCCTGGAGATCCAGAGGAAGGTGGTGGCAGCCTGCTGAAACAAGGGACTGCAGGCAGCAGGCATTGGGATGGGCAGGTTGTCACTGGCGTAGCGGCAACAATTCCCCTCCCTAGCGATGCTCTCTGGACACAGTTTTTGGGGTGGTGCATTTTGCGCCTTGCGCTGCCTTGCCAGCCCCACACCCCTTTTTATAGTGTTGCATAAAGCAGCCCCCACCCCCAGCCCTGGGAGGAAGAGACACGACTGGCTCTCCTGGAGCCTCTGGGGACCCATGGAGGGGTGTGAGTGGGGGCGCAGAGGAGGTGCCCTTGGCGCAGTGGCATTGCAACAGTGGGCATGGGGGGTGGCACACCCCAGGTTCCATGTCTGTCGGGGTGACAAGCCGGCTTTGGATGATCCTCTGTTTGTGGCTGTAGCCACGAGCAGAGGATCCCAACACCGTCCGTACAGCGCTGGAGCAGCGCCGGCGGCAAACCGCTCTACAGGACATATGCGGCGGCCCGCATCCCGGCCTCGGCGGCTGCTCCCTCCTTGCTGCGAAAGGGCTGCACTCCTCTACCTGCTTGCCTGTGAGTAATCCTTGCCAATACCAGCTGGACTTGCAGCTTTCCCTCCCTGCCCTCTGCATAATTATACTAAAGGTATACAGTGTGTGTACAGCCTCAAATTATATATATAAAGGGCTGCCTTCAGGTGTCTTCTAAAAGTTGCATAGTTACTCATCTCCTTGGCTTAGGGTTCTCATAATCCTCCAACATTTCTCCAAGGAAAATAGGGATGTCCTAGGGAAAAGGGGGGCATTCCGGGATCAAATCAGAAACTGGGGTTGCTTCTGTGAATCTGGGATGTCCCTGGAAAATAGGGACACTTGGAGGGTCTGTTATTTCCAACAACAGTGTTCATCTTGTTTCATAGTTGCTTAGTTTTTGGGAGGGAAAGGGGGTTCATTGGTTTGAGTTTTTTGTTAATAATAATAATAATAATAATAATAATAATAATAATAATTATTTATTTGTATCCCACCCTCCCCGGCCGAGGCTGGGCCCAGAGCGGCTAACATCATAAAAACAACACAATATGCCTAAAAACAGACATCAATTAATTAAAATATATCTTAAAATTAATTCAGGCAAGTTAAAATCTGGGCAGGTGGCAATCATCAGGTTTGGAACTGAGAGTGGTTAATACTTGCCAGGACCAATTGTTTCCACTGATCATACAAGGACCTGTGAGTGGGTTGGGGGTCTCCTTTGGGCTTGTTTTATACAATGGAAAGTAAGTCAGAATGCATCCTGCCCAAAGGCCTGGCGGAGCAGCTCCTTCTTGCAGTCCTGTGGAAAGATGACAAATCCCGCAGGGCCCTGGTCTCCAGTGGGAAAGCGTTCCACTGAAAAGGCCCTGGCTCTAGTCGAGGCCAGTCTAATTTCCCTGGGGCCTGGGATCTTCAAGGTGTTGTTGTTAGAAGAGGCGGTCCCATAAGTACAGGTATTTATTAGGTACTTTGTGTGTTTTTCTCTTGTGAACCGCCCTGAGACAGATGGATGAAGTGTGATATACAAATTTATTTATTTTGATTTTTGATTATTATTATTTTTAAAAACAAAACAAAACAGTGTATACCACTTCCAACAGTGAATACAGAACCCAGGGTCACTGAATGAATATGAACTTTGGAAGATTCATGGCGGACAAAATGAATTACTTATTGACAGTAATTTAAACTTTGGTTTAACACAAAGTTTGAATACAGCAACAAGTCTCTGTTATGTTAGCTTCTCTGTTATGTTGGGTCCACTTCTTTGGTTTTTGTTTCAATTTTTAAGCAAAAAACAACCCCTAAGTGTCCCTCCATCACCTCCTATAATGGGAGCTCCTTTCGTTCATCGTTCTTTCATCTTCTCCTCTAGTCCCCTGCTTTTTTGCAATCACCTTCATTTTCATCTACACCAGCTTTTTTCCTCTCCGTTCCTCCATTCCTCAACTTGATCTTGCACAGAAATGACACACAGACACCATTCCCAAGCCTTCCCCTCTCTCCTATTCCACAGCCACTTTTGCATGTTATCACATCCACCCCATTCTGATTTTTTGTTAAAAGCCCAGTAGAAACAGCCACCTTTACGCAGCACACAGAAGATTTAGGTGTCAGGGAAGAGTCACAATCTCTTTATTTTTGCCAGCAAACTTCTTTACTTAAGCAAATATCATCCATGATTACAGAAGAGAAAAGCATGCGGTTCAATCACATATGGAAAATAGTCTCTGACGAGGCAGTGGGAAATATGAATGTATGGCAGTGTTAAGGCAAAAATACTTATCTACCTGAGGCGCAATCTGAGTCTTTCAAAAAGAGAAGACCAAGAAGATGTTTATATTTTTGCCAATCTCTCCTTTGAAGAGGAAAAATACATGATTCACAACTAAAATTATTAGTTTCGCAATAGTAAGAGGAAAATATCTATTTTAGATCAAAGGAGAAGTATCAGTCATGAAAAGAAAAAAAAAATCAGCATGGGTGATATTCAACAGTAGTCAAAATAGAGTCATTCAAATCAATGAATCAATGAATTCATTTGAAAGAGTTTACTCTGAGTTTTGGTTGGATAACACCCCATGTATTTATTCTAAGCAAAAGAGTCAAGTTCTCTGTGGTGCTATACTATATGAATTTTCGCCTTTGGATTACATGCTGAGTCCTTGTACGCTGGAAGATTGATGAAATAGAACTTCAACTCCAGAATTACGATCTGCAAAACAAAGAAACACAAAAATGTAAGATTGCCAGGCCTACGTGAGCAAAGAAATTGTTATTCTAAGTATAAACCAAAGGACAAATCCTTCCAAACCATAATGCTACTGATCCCAAATTTAAAATTTCTTTTATAGAAGTTGCTCCTTAAACTTTTTTTTTTTATATAAAAAGTTATTATATTTAATCTGTCACTTCCTCCAACAAAGCCTGGCTTGTGAATACATTGTCTGTTGGACCTCAGCTGATAATGGATGCTTCACACAGGTGTGGAGAATGTGCAAAGTCAATTTACAGCTCCTTGTCAGGGATATTATTATTACTCCTACCCCTAGTAGTATTATTTACGTGTCCTCTGCCCTAAGATCCCAGGGCAGGTTACAAGTAAAGCACAACATTCAAAACAGTTTTAAACAATTCACTATCATAGAAATATGGTGGTTCTTAAAAATATATACCTTCAATATCAAAAGCCAGGATTAAGGGGTGCATTTCAGCATCCTCCAGAAGCTATATACTATATAATGTTTAATAATAATAATAATAATTTATTATTTATACCCCACCCATCTGGCTGAGTTTCCTCAGCCACTCTGGGTGGCTCCCAATCCAGTGTTAAAAACAATACAGCATTAAATATTAAAAACGTCCCTAAACAGGGCTGCCTTCAGATGTCGTTTAAAGATAGGACAGCTACTTATTTCCTTCACATCTGAAGGGAGGGCGTTCCACAGGGCGGGCGCCACCACCAAGAAGGCCCTCTGTCTGGTTCCCTGTAACCTTACTTCTTGCAATGAGGGAACCACCAGAAGGCCCTCGGCGCTGGATCTCAGTGTCCAGGCTGAACGATGGGGGTGGAGACGCTCCTTCAGGTATACAGGACTGAGGCCGTATACCTATAATATTTTATTAATTTTCCAAAAATAACAAAACTTATATAATAACAATATATAAAAGGTAAAGGTAAAGGGACCCCTGACCATTAAGTTCAGTTGCGGACGACTCTGGGATCATGGCGCTCATCTCACTATACAGGCCGAGGGAGCCGTCGTTTGTTTGCAGACAGTTTTTCCGGGTCATGTGGCCAGCATGACTAAGCTGCTTCTGGCAAACCAGAGCAGTGTATGGAAACGCCGTTTACCTTCCCGCCAGTGTGGTACCTATTTATCTACTTGCATTTTGACGTGCTTTCGAACTGCTAGGTTGGCAGGAGCTGGGACCGAGCAACAGGAGCTCACCCCCTCACAGGGATTCAAACCGCCGACCTTCTGATCAGCAAGCCCAAGAGGCTCTGTGGTTTAGACCACAGCGCCACCCATGTCCCATAACAATATATATTCATATCCAAATGTTGTTTTTTTTTTAAAAAAGACTTCGCCCTAAACCAGGGGTTGTCAACCTGGTCCCTACCACCCACTAGTGGGTGTTTCAGGATTCGAGGTGGGTGGTAGGGGGTTCTATGGCACAAGTTGAATCCTCCTTCCATCGAGCACTGGTGGGCAGTAAGGAAATTTTAGAGGCATTTGTGGTGGTAGGTATAAAAAGTTTGACTACCCCTGCCCTAAACCTTTCCTTGGTTACATTGTATTTCTTCACACCACATGTCCTTTGTAGTCTGAAAATCATTATTTTTCCTTTTTTTTTTTTTACTATTTTTGCTTATCTTTGCATATATACAAAGGCATTGTATACATGTTAATACATTGGCAGGATTTTGAAGTACAGCGGTACCTCTGGTTAAGAACTTAATTCATTCTGGAGGTCTGTTCTAAACCTGAAACTGTTCTTAACCTGAAGCACCACTTTAGCTAATGGGGCCTCCCGCTGCCACCGTGCGATTTCTGTTCTCATCCTGAAGCAAAGTTCGTAACCCGAGGTACTATTTCTGGGTTAGCGGAGTCTGTAACCTGAAGTGTTTGTAACCCAAAGTGTTTGTAACCTGAGGTGCCACTGTACTTGTAATGTGATTATGAACAGATAATAAGCAGAAGCTATATAATGAAGGTGTCATATGCCAGTTGTGTGTGGTCAGTGGATATGGGGGACTAGGCTACTCCCCCAAATGTTCCTGGTAAATTGGAGTATTGATGTATTAAAACCTGGTTCCTCCTTCCTGGGAAGCTTTTGACCGGCTTGGGATGCTAGAGAGCCAGTGTGGTGTAGTGGTTAAGAGTAGTAGACTCGTAATCTGGTGAACCAGGTTCACCTCTCGGCTCCTCCACATGCAGCTGCTGGGTGACCTTGGGCTAGTCACTCTTCTTTGAAGGCTCTCAGCCTCACTCACCTCACAGAGTGTTTGTTGTGGGGAGGAAGGGAAAGGAGAATGTTAGCCGCTTTGAGACTCCTTAGGGTAGGGATAAAGCGGGATAACGAATCCAAACTCTTCTTCTTTTTTTACTTCTTCTAACACACACAGCATCACACACACACACACCCATTACGCTCGCGAGCTGGCACCTGTGGCCCTACCTGTTCCACACTGCTGCCATATGCACCTCTGAAGTGAAGGGGCTTGACAACCCAGGGGCTGCCAAATTGAAGGTACTCTCCTGGGCCCACCACGCCTGAACTTTTAAAGGTGGTGGAAGAAGTCAAGAGGACTCCCTCTGCTGCTCTGACCACCTGAGAGGGTCTGTGGGGGGGGGGGGCGGAGCAGTCTTTCAAGTATTTGGGGCCTTTTAGGTATTGTGTGCGTTAAGCACTGCCATGAGCAACTGTGGTTTGCGCCAAGAAGCAAACTCCAGTACAGTTTTGACCTCTCTAAACGTAAAAGCAGAGGAGGGGGTTTGGAAGCTGAGCCCAGTTGATTCATTGTCCCCTGAACACAGCACACTGAGGGTCCTTCTTCCGAGGTGACTCAGAAACTGCAATTAATCCAGAATGCGGCAGCTAGACTGGTGACTGGGAGTGGCTGCCGAGACCATATAACACCGGTCCTGAAAGATCTTCATTGGCTCCCAGTACATTTCTGAGCACAATTCAAAGTGTTGGTGCTGACCTTTAAAGCCCTAAAAGGCCTCGGTCCAGTATACCTGAAGGAGCGTCTCCACCCCCATTGTTCAGCCCAGACACTGAGGTCCAGCGCCAAGGGCCTTCTGGTGGTTCCCTCGCTGCGAGAAGTGAGGTTGCAGGGAACCAGGCAGAGGGCCTTTTTGGTAATGGCGCCTGCCCTGTGGAACGTCCTCCCAGCAGATGTCAAGGCAATAAACAAATATTTTACTTTTGAAAGACAACTGAAGACGGCCCTGTTTAGGGAAGGTTTTAATGTCTGATGCTGTATTGATTTTAATATTTAGTTGGACGCCGCCCAGAGTCACAGGGTAAATGGGAAAATCTTGCCTTACTTTTTGCAGCACATCTTTATTTTTTCATTATCGCAATATCCGAGGATCTTATTCGGTTTACTAGGGCAAGCACCTGTGCATGCACCTCCAGATTGTATACATTGTTCCTCATTGTATACAGAAGCATATATTCCTGTGCAAAAAGAATGAAGGAAGTCTATGTTTATTGCCTGGAGAGAATAACATGAGATTTGAACAAAAAATACCAATAAATTAAAAAAATTAAGAATGAGAAACTGTTGGGATGTAGCCAAGGAATCAAGGGCAACTAGCAAGCCCCCAGCTGGCACCAGCCCCCCCGGTCGGTAAGCTGGGCGATCTCCAGTCCTTGGTTCAGCGTCAGTGACCCCACCTTCAGAAGCTGGAGCCCACTCTAATCAGCAGAGTAAATTCTACGCAACCGAAGTGGCAGGGAGAGGCTGTGATGAGCATATTTACAAGCAGTTTCTTCAGCATACATCAGGACAAAAGGAAGAACATGTCTTCTCCCCTTCATGTTCAAGCAAGCAGCATAAGCAATAGCTATACACAAAACGGAAGTTCCCAACAAGCTGTGCTGGAGTGTAAACAGGTATGTGACACACAACAGTCATGCCTGTACTTAAAGTGGAATGGAATAACCTAACAGAAAAAACTCAGGTAAACCATGGAGCAATTGCAGACGATAGCTGTGGATGCCCTTGATCTCATTGGGAGCCTGATTTTTCAACCTGGGATGATCCAGAGTGGAACAGACCTGACCCAACCCCAGAATCTAGATTGTTGTTGTTGTTTAGTCGTTTAGTCGTGTCTGACTCTTCATGACCCCATGGACCAGAGCACGCCAGGCACTCCTGTCTTCCACTGCCTCCCGCAGTTTGGTCAGACTTATGGTCCTCAAAACCAAATGTTTTAAAATCCCATTGACTTGCATTGGGAAAGCTAAACAGTTATAACTTCATTGTTTTTGTTTTTTCCCAGATAGGTGCATTGTGGGATGTAATCCACTGGGAGCAGTCAAATACAACATTCCTTGTTTTGCTAGAGTGGACATGCAAGGGAATGTTTGGTCCAGCCAGTCAAAACTTCCTGTTCCTCCTGGCCTGGAGCATCCTTCCTTGCATGTGACTAGTGGGTGGGCTTGACCTTTCCAGACCTGGTAAAAGGACAAGGCATGCTGCCACTCTCTCTCTCTTTTCCATCTTCCTTTCATCCTGCGAACTTCCTGGACTGAACTGCCGGCTGCCAGCCAAGCAGTCCCCCAGGTCAGCTTCCTTATGGGATAAACCTGTTCGTATAAGTTTGTAACTTTCAGCCTAAAGCCTGCCTACAGGGATCACACTGTGCTCTGCCTGATTGTCAGCAAATTTCCCTTTTATTGCTTATGAATAAGACTGTCGTGTCTTTATTCTTTTAGGAGGGATTTAAAAGGGGATTCTTACCAGGGACATACAATTCAATCTGAGGGAGATTGAATTGCATAATAGTAAGAGGTTCTAACGAGCCTGCAACCAGATATCTGCTTTGCGTGAGAAGGGGAATGTAAACTCTGCCAAGCAAAGGAACTTGCTAGTGCAAGTTAGGAAGGATATTAATAAACAATATATCCTCTCCTGCCACCCTGAACATTCCCACATGCATGACATATGGAGACACAGTTGCCCCTATAGTGGGGAAGTAACCCAAATTTCACACAGGGGATTTACATTTTAAGTAAAACCACTATAACTTTTTAAATTTTACTTCACATAGAGGCATAGCTGTCAAGCGTCCCTCATTTGAAGGGACAGACCCTTATTCCAGCGCCATGTCCCACTGCTGTCCCTTATTGATGGATGTCCCTTAAATGTCCCTTAAAGGATGTCCATTAAATTTCAAAGGAAGCAGCTCCTCTCCCTCCCTCCCTGCTGGCCAGGGAGGAGGGAGGCTCCAACTGTGTTGCTTGGCTGTGTTGCTCACCCAATAAGAAGTCTAAGAACGACTGGGGGGTGGAGCTTGCATGCCTTGTGTGTGGCTAGTTAATGCAAGCTGAGGGGTTTTTTGAATGCTGGACGCCATTTTGTTGCATGTGCTGCTGCAAACTTTGCAGTGCAAAGCCAGGCCGGGGAGCCATCTTAAGTTGAGGCTGAGTAAGCCTTGTGGTGCATGTGATTCAGATTCTATTCAGTTGAACCTCTGGTTACAAAGTTGGTTGGACAGTGTTCTCGAAGCTACCCAGCATGAGTTTGACCAGACTGCAGGAGGACAGGAAGACTGGAGTGCCTGGAACAGGTGAGGCTGCAGGTCCCTTATTTTGGCTGCTGGTCCCTTATTTTCAAATCTGTAGGTTGACAGCTATGCCTAGAGATTTGCAGTTTGGAGACACCACATATCTTCAGGGGGGCATGGACTACCTACCTTTATATTTGGGTGTGGGTCTCCCCCAACCCCCCCCATAACATATATATTTTGAAAAAAGACCATGAGTGCTCAATCCTATTATTATTATGCTACTTTGTCCTTTTCCTTGACGGACACAACCCTCTCTCCTAGGCAGCAAACATTCAATGGCATCCTTTGCCAGGCAAGGACTAAGAAGCACCCCCTAAGTGCATAGCTGAATTGAAAGAAAATGAGACAGGCAGAGCAGAGCAGCAGCAGAAGTGGCAAGCAGATAGGCATCTGGATCCATGCCAAAATGTGAGTATGCCTGGAGAAAGAGGTTATCTAGAGCCATTTCAATCTGGCTTGAAGCCCAGTTTGCCTTGCTTGCCCTGATGGATCACCTCTCTAGAGAGAGACTGGGCAGTGGAGGTTGAACCATAGAATCATAGAGCCATAGAATTGTAAAGTTGGAAGGGATCCCAAGAGTCAGGTAGTCTAACCCCCATGCAGTGCAGCTAAAGCATCCATGACGGATGACCATCGATGCCCATTTAGGGCAACTGGGGCACTGCCACCACTACATAGCTTCTAAAGGAAGCAAACAAAAGTTCCCCCCCAAATAAAAGCATTCCCGAGCCACAATATTTCCTGCTTCCCACACACTCATTCATCTTCTGAATGAACTCCAGCAGACTTTTCTGCCCGTCTCCCATTCTCTGGCCATTAGCTAATTGTACGGTCCAGTCTCTCTCAAATTAACTAGCAAAATGGTGTGCTGGATCATCTCCCACCCCCAGTACAGTGGTACCTCTGGTTACGTACTTAATTCATTCCGGAGGTCTGTTCTTAACCTGAAACTGTTCTTACCCTGAAGCACTACTTTAGCTAATGGGGCCTCCCGCTGCCGCTGTGCCGCCGGAGCACGATTTCTGTTCTCATCCTGAAGCAAAGTTCTTAACCCGAGGTACTATTTCTGGGTTAGCGGAGTCTGTAACCTGAAGCGAGGTACCACTGTACCTTCTGGAAAGAAGAGAAGTTTCTCCACTTCTGCAGTGCTGAATGATGAAAGCATGGGCAAGCAGGTCTTTGTCAGCCATAGACGAGTGTCCCATCCCATGGGCATGTTTACAGGTGCTTTCTGTGTCCTCCCTGCCCCATTTCAAGGATTGGAAGCCTTGGGTATATAAACCTGGCAGGCACACCCTCATGCTGCTGTTCAGTGTCCACCTAGGTGCACACATCAGACTTTAAAGGGCACCTTTCCCAAGGACCCACAAATGCAGTGCAAAGTAACTTAAGAGTGCCCTTAACCTGGTGTGGCCAGATTCAGCATGCAAGCTTCTCATGTACATCTGGTTGGCTACTGTAAGAACAGGGACTAGATCAGGGTTTCCCAAACTTGGGTCTCCAGCTGGCTTTTGACTGCAACTCCCATCTTCCCTAGGTGGCAGGACGAGAGGTCAGGGATGATGGGAATTGCTAGTCCCAAAACAGCTGGAGACCCACGTTTGGGAAAGCCTGGGCTAGATGAGCCATTGGCTCTTCTTACATTTATATTTGGGAGTTAGCATTGTTTGCCACGACATCACCTTAAGTGTGTCATATAGTGTCCTTAGTCATTTAATAAGAAAAGTGATGCTATGTCAGCAGTACCATATGTGAGCATCAAAGGGGGGAGCATGAGAGGCAGAATCAAGATAAACAGTCCAGAATAAGGTTTGGCCCAGCACAAAGATACTGTTAAAAAGGTAACCTATCCGGGTCTCAGATAATTGCTTACCTTGGTTAGAAACGATCACCAAAGCAAGGGCAGCAAGGAGAAAGTAGCAGGCCTTCATAGCTTTGAGAAGGTAAAGGTGGACGTTTGCTGTACAAGGAAAGGAAAAATGGCAAGCAATGTGGTCTGTGCAAGCCTTTTATACTGTTCTGGGGATGGCAACTTCCCCAGCCATCGGGCATAAATACTGAATAATATTCCCTCCACCCAAAAAAACCAACAACCCCAAAACAAACAAACCATTAGGCAGTGTGCCACGCTGTTATATGGAAAGAAGACCCTGTTCTTTGGAGTTGGAACACCTGGGCACAATGGATGTCATGATAAATCAGGGTGGCCAAGGTGGCCTTAGGTGACACTCGAGAGCTGGGAATTGTGCATGCAAGTTTCTTACTCATGTTGTTTTTTGGGGGGTAAAAGATAAAGATAGTCTTTTTCCAGAAAAAGAAAAGTTTGGTGGTATCACTAATAGTTCTCCATTTTTAAAGGGAGTTTAGAAGTGCTGGTTTTACTTATGAATTGTATGTCTCTTTGGTTTCAAAGTTTGATTCTGTTGGTATTTTTCTTACCAATAACTTAACTGGTTTTACCTAAGCAACTCTAAGCTTTTCTTGACCAAGTGATATATAAATCTTGTGGTCTTCTCAGCTACATCATTTTCATAGAATCATAGAGTTGGAAGAGACCACAAGGGCCATCGAGTCCAACCCCCTGCCAAGCAGGAAAAACCATCAGAGCACTCCTGACATATGGTTGTCAAGCCTCTGCTTAAAGACCTCCAAAGAAGGAGACTCCACCACACTCCTTGGCAGCAAATTCCACTGTCGAACAGCTCTTACTGTCAGGAAGTTCTTCCTAATGTTTAGGTGGAATCTTCTTTCTTGTAGTTTGGATCCATTGCTCCGGGTCCGCTTCTCTGGAGCAGCAGAAAACAACCTTTCTCCCTCCTCTATGTGACATCCTTTTATATATTTGAACATGGCTATCATATCACCCCTTAACCTCCTCTTCTCCAGGCTAAACATGCCCAGCTCCCTTAGCCGTTCCTCATAAGGCATCGTTTCCAGGCCTTTGAACATTTTGGTTGCCCTCCTCTGGACACGTTCCAGTTTGTCAGTGTCCTTCTTGAACTGTGGTGCCCAGAACTGGACACAGTACTCCAGGTGAGGTCTGACCAGAGCAGAATACAGTGGCACTATTACTTCCCTTGATCTAGATGCTATACTCCTATTGATGCAGCCCAGAATTGCATTGGCTTTTTTAGCTGCCGCGTCACCCTGTTGGCTCATGTCAAGTTTGTGGTCAACCAAGACTCCTAGATCCTTTTCACATGTACTGCTCTCAAGCCAGGTGTCCCCCATCTTGTATTTGTGCCTCTCATTTTTTTTGCCCAAGTGCAATACTTTACATTTCTCCCTGTTAAAATTCATCTTGTTTGTTTTGGCCCAGTTCTCTAATCTGTCAAGGTCGTTTTGAAGTGTCATCCTGTCCTCTGGGGTGTTAGCCACCCCTCCCAGTTTGGTGTCATCTGCAAATTTGATCAGGATGCCCTTGAGTCCATCATCCAAGTCGTTGATAAAGATGTTGAATAAGACCGGGCCCAAGACAGAACCCTGTGGCACCCCACTAGTCACTCTTCTCCAGGATGAAGAGGAACCATTGATGAGCACCCTTTGGGTTCGGTCAGTCAGCCAGTTACAAATCCACTGAGTGGTAGCATAGTCAAGACCGCATTTTACCAGCTTCTTTACAAGAATATCATGGGGCACCTTGTCAAATGCCTTGCTGAAATCAAGGTAGGCTACATCCACTGCGTTCCCTTCATCTACCAGGCTTGTAACTTTGTCAAAAAACGAGATCAGGTTAGTCTGACATGACTTATTTTTCAGAAATCCATGCTGACTATTGGTGATCACAGCATTCCTTTCTAGGTGCTCACAGACTGTTTGCTTAATGATCTGCTCCAGAATCTTCCCTGGTATTGATGTCAGACTGACTGGGCGGTAATTATTTGGGTCCTCTCTTTTCCCCTTTTTGAAAATAGGGACAACATTTGCCCTCCTCCAGTCTGCCGGGACTTCGCCTGTTCTCCAGGAATTCTCAAAGATGACTGCCAGTGGTTCTGAGATCACATCTGCCAGTTCTTTTAATACTCTTGGATGTAGTTCATCTGGCCCTTGAGACTTGAATACATCTAAACTAGCCAAATATTCTTGTACTATCTCCTTAGTTATTCTGGGCTGTGTTTCCTTTGCTGAATCATTTGCTCCAAATTCTTCAGGTCGGGCATTGTTTTCTTTATTGGAGAAGACTGAGGCAAAGAAGGCATTGAGGAGTTCAGTCCTTTCTGTGTCCCCTGTTTGCATTTCACCATCTTCTCCTCTGAGTGACCCCACTGTTTCTTTGTTCTTCCTTTTGCTACGAACATACCCATAAAAGCCTTTTTTGTTGCTTTTAACCTCTCTAGCAAGCCTGAGTTCATTCTGTGCTTTAGCTTTTCTGACTTTGTGTCTACATGTGCTGGCTATTTGTTTGAATTCCTCTTTGGTGGTTTCCCCCCTTTTTCATTTTTTGTACACATCCTTTTTTAATCTTAACTCAGTTAAAAGTTCTTTAGATAGCCACCCTGGCTTCTTTAGGCACCTTCCATGTTTCCGTCTCATTGGTATTGCCTGACGTTGTGCTTTTAGTATCTCCCTCTTAACAAACTCCCAGCCATCATGAACTCCCTTTCCTTTTAGTATTACTGTCCATGGGATCTCACCCAGCACTTCCCTAAGTTTTATGAAGTCGGCTTTCTTAAAGTCAAGAAATTGAGTCCTAGTATGCTTGGCTGCTCCTTTCCGCTGTGTAGTAAACTTTAGAAGAGCATGATCACTCGCGCCTAATGATCCTTCCACTTCTACCCCACTAACCAGGTCATCAACATTGGTTAGGACCAGATCTAAAATGGCTGTTCCTCTTGTTGCTTCTCCCACTTTCTGGACAATGAAGTTGTCTGCAAGGCCAGTGAGGAATCTGTTTGACCTTATGCTCTTGGCTGAGTTTGACATCCAACAAATATCCGGGTAATTGAAGTCCCCCATTACTACTATCTCCCTTCCTTTTGCATGCTTGGCCATCTGTTCCAGGAAGGCATCATCTATGTCCTCCGTTTGGCTTGGGGATCTATAGTAAACTCCCACAATGAGGTCACTGTTATTCTTCTCTCCCTTAATTTTGACCCAAATGCTCTCACTTTGGCTTTGAGGTTCTAAATCTTGGATCTCTTCACAGGTATACACATCCCTGACATATAACGCCACACCTCCTCCTTTCTTGTCTGGTCTGTTTCTCTGAAATAGATTGTATCCCCCCATTATTACATTCCAATCGTGGGACTTATCCCACCAGGTTTCAGTGATGCCTATTATGTCATATTTAGTTTGCTGTACCAAGAGCTCAAGCTCATCTTGTTTATTTCCCATGCTTTGCGCATTAGTGTACAGACATTGAAGTCCATTAATCATTCCCCCGTGTCTCTTATTTAAGGATTTTTTCCTCCCACCACTAGGTCTGCGTGCTGTTTGCTCCATTTGGTCTATGACATTTGGATGATCATCTTCATCAATTGATAGACTCCTACCTTCAGGAGCATTGTCTCCCTCCCCCACATTAGTCAGTTTAAAGCCCTCCTGATGAGGTTTCTGAGATTTTTGGCAAAAACATTTCTCCCAACCGTTGTGAGGTGCAGCCCATCGCTTGCCAGAAGTCCATCTTCAAGAAACTGCAGTCCGTGATCTAAGAATCTTAACCGTTCCTGTTTACACCATTTGTGAAGCCAGCTGTTCACTTCCACTATTTTTCCCTCTCTCCCTGGGCCACGTCGTTCAACTGGGAGGACAGATGAGATGACAATTTGTGCATTTAATTGCTTCAACTTCCTGCCCAGAGCCTCGTAGTCTCTTTTGATCTTCTGGAGGCTATTGCTTGCAGTGTCATTGGTTCCCACATGAACCAAGAGGAAGGGGTATTTGTCAGTGGGTTTTATGATTCCTTGCAGTCGTTCAGTTACATCTTGGATCTTAGCCCCGGGGAGACAGCACACTTCCCGAGACATCTTGTCAGGCCCACAGATCACTGCTTCTGTTCCCCTCAGTAGGGAATCCCCTATCACCACTACACGCCTCCTCTTAGGTTTGGTCGGGGTTCTTCCGTGAGCTGTCCATTCCAAGGTCGCCTGCACATTCCCTGAGGACTGACTTTGCTGCTCGTCTTCATATACCTGATTGACTGTAATGAGGGAGAGATCCTCAAATGGAGTCTGCTCTTCGTCTTCCATGCTAGGGGAGAGGACCTCAAAGCGATTGTGTATTTCTAAACAATCAGAGCGAATCCTGGGCCTCCTACTTCTTTGAGTCACGTTTCTCCATATATCTGGCTCCTGTGTTGGTGTACTAGCCTCCTTGTCAGGGGAGTCCCCTGTCTCCTCCTTGGTGGAGACGTTGTGCTCTGTTGCTTCCAAGAAAAGCTCCAGCTCCCTAATTCTTTGGAGCGTTGCTACACGTTCCTCCAGTTGCTGGACTTTGTCTTTTAAGAGGGCAATCAACATGCAGTTGCTGCAGGTAAAGCTGCCTGCAACCTTTGGCAAGATGGCAAACATTGCGCAGGAACCGCAGGCGACTGCAGCTGTTCCCTCCCCCTCCATCTTGAGAACGTGTCGTTGGGGGTGGATTCCATCTTGTGGAATTGTGATGGTGGACCCTGGATCTGATCCCAAGGGGTTCTTGAATTATTCCTTCTTGTCTTCTCACCACTCAAGAAGAAAAAGAATGTAGGTACAGTGGTACCTCAAATTACAAATGCCTCAGGTTACAAACTCTGCTAACCTGGAAGAGTTACCTTGAGTTGAGAACTTGGCCCCAGGATGAGAATGGAAATTGTGTTCCCTTGAGCTGTGGCTTCTGGTAACCCTGGGTTGAGGGAGTGGTGGCAGCCTTACCAGTTCTATTTTGTCCTGTTTCTGGAAAAGTAAACGGGCTTGCCAGCCTTGCTCCAGACGCCTGCTCTGGCCGGAGAAGCAAAGACAGGTGAGGGATGGGCAAGTGGCTGGGTGCCTGTTTACTACAAAGACTATTTCTATTATGATACTCTAATGAGGATAAAACTATGTCGTATTGGGTTCTTTCAACCTCATCCTAACCACCTTCTATAACCTCCGCATTTACCACAGTGCTCTGAAGCACTTACTAAACCCCCCTTTTCTTTTACAATATGGGGAGAGTTCTCCCTTGCACCTTGTTGTTGTTGTTGTTTAGTCATTTAGCCATGCCCGACTCTTCATGACCCCATGGACCAGAGCACACCTGTCTTCCACTGCCTCCCGCAGTTTGGACAAACTCATGCTGGTAGCTTTGAGAACACTGTCCAACCATCTCGTCCTTTGTCATCCCCTTCTCCTTATTCCCTTGCACCTTACCTGGAGTTATTTTTCACTCCAGCATTCAGCTGTTAGCTTTCTCCTAAACTGGTTCTTAGCAGTTATATGGTCAGACCTCACTCTTGCATAGTGATACTGGCTGTCTTCACTCATGTTGGGTTTTGCAAAAGCTCTGTGTTTAGCTTTGCAGGTGTTTGACTCCACAGCTCTATTTAAAATGAGGGAGATCACAGACATGGTCTCATTTGATTTTTTTTATTAAGTGGTAATCTAAAGAGTAAAATGACAGAAAACTGGCTCTTGGTGAAAGTAATGCCCCGTAAGTGACAAGAGGAGAGCATGCATGTTCTACATTTGACAACTGCATTCCTGAACAGATTGTGGGCAGAAATGCAGAGGAATGCCAAGAGAGACAGGAGTGGTGATTCAGCTGTAGATTCAGTGCACAACTGTGGTACATTTTCAGAACATCCTTGCAGTGGTGAGGAGAAAAAGAGTACTGTGAACTTGCTTCTTGCAAAGAACGGGTTCTGATGGGAGTGGAGCAATCAGAGCAGAGAGTTGTCCTCAGGCAAGTGTCCTATAAAGATTAAAAAGTGGAAAGGTTAGGTCAGTGTGGTACAGTCCCCAAAGGAACGGGTACAGTGGTACCTCAGTTTAAGAATTTATTTCATTCTGAAGGTCCATTCTTAACTTGAAACTGTTCTTAACCTGAGGTACCACTTTAGCTAATGGGGCCTCCCGCTGCCGCCGTGCTGCCGCCGTGCTGCCGCCGTGCTGCCGCCGTGCTGCCGCCGCACAATTTCTATTCTCATCCTGAAGCAAAGTTCTTAACCCGGGGTACTATTTCTGGGTTAGTGGAGTCTGTAACCTGAGGTACCACTGTAATAGCTTTCTGAACTTCTTCTGCCTACTGATGGTAGGACCATCAGGGTATAGAAACCAAGTCTTATGAGGAACATTTGAGGAAGCTGGGTATGGGTGTGTGTTTTTTTTTTGTAAATAATTTGTATTCATTTTCCAATTAAAAACATTTATATTAATAACAAATCAAATATTTCCACATTCAGAACTCCCCATAAAAAACCCAAAATAGTCAATTATATAATCCAAATTAATTAATTTCAATGGGACTTCCCATGTTCTGGATTTCAAAAGCCAAATATCCATCCTTTATCTTTCTGCTATCTTCTCTATCACTTCACAATTTTCCATTCCTGATATTAACAACCTCCTCTCTCTATCAGTCAGGAAGCTGGGTATGTTTAGCCTGGAGAAGAGAAGACTGATTGCCATCTTCAGACATTTGAACGGCTGACACGCAGAAGATGGAAAAAGCTTGTTTCCTCCTGCACTGGAAGGTAGGATCCGAACCAATGGATTCAAGTTTCAAATTACAAGAAAGGAGATTTCAAGTAATCATCAGGTAGAACCATTAGGAAGCCAGTCAATTCTGCTTCATGAGGCTTTTAAACAGAGGTTGGATGGCCATCTGTCAGGGATGCTTTAGCTGAGATTCCTGCAGTGCAGGGCATGGGATCCTCATGGGAACTCAGTGATTCTGTTATTTCACAAGACATGGGTGGGGAGCCAGTCCTCCAGGCCTTTCTATCTGGCCTTTGAAATCTCCCCCCAGGGCCACACCTCTCACAGCCCATGCTTTGCAACCCACGTTTTTATAATATGTCATCCAGCTCTGATCATGTGCAATGAAGTTCTACTCTGTGGACTGAGTCACACATTCATGTGGCCCATATATCAATCATTATCTCAAGGATGGAGGAACCTCTGGTCAAAGGGGGGACATTCAAATGAGGCCCTCCAGGCCTTTCTATCCAATTCTCTAGAGCAGGCACACCCAACAGGTAGATCGTAATCTACCAGTAGATCACTGGACGTCTGTGGTAGATCACTGGTAGATCACTGGCTCCCCCCAAAGAAGTTCAACAACTTTAACCTGAACCCCAAAAAGCAGGGCCTTCTTGCACCCTAAAAAAGCTCAACCTGAACCGCTCAAAATGGGGTAGATGACTGCCAGTTTTTAACTCTGTGAGTAGATCGCAGTCTCTTGGGAGTTGGCCACCCCTGCTCTAGAGTCTTCACCAGGAGACACACCCCCTTACCAGCCCTGCTCTGCACCCTTCTCAAGTGTATTTTTCTAGCTAGAATGTGTCATTGGACTGTGATAATGCCTCTTGCATGAATGGGGAGTGAATGGAGAAGTATCTATTTGTGTATAGAAATCTTAGATTTCTCCATTGCTCTGTTGAGAGGAATGCCACCACAGAGTTTCTCTCATCACAATGCTATCTCACAGTAGCAAATCAGAAAAACAAAACGGAACTAATATTTGAAGTCATGCAAATATTGGTACTTACTTGGTACAGCAGTTCATTCCTCCATGGCAATCTCCGGATACACTAAAAGTTGTAGGACATGGACCAAAAATGCAGTAACTCTGCCCCTTTGCTCTGCAGGCAAGAGTATCGCCGAGATCAGGAGGAGGACCCTGAGCATAACCTAGACACAAGAGACGGGGTGTTAGTTTCTTAGCTTATTATTCATTCACATACAACAAACAACCCACAGTTGTGAGAATTAGCTTAGGGTGTGAGCAGGTATCTGGCTGTGGAACATATTATTAGGGCAGCCCATCAGGCGGCAAAATGCAAAGGTGCCATACCACCCAGCAGCTGACTCCATGAAACTCCCGTCTGCCAAAGCCAGCAATAAAATTCCCATCACATTTGCAAAAAAATTGCTGGCATATTTGCAAACCAGTACGGTTTCAAATTGGATAGGGGACCATGTGTTGAGATTCCTACATTGCCCATTATGCTCATTTGCTTTCAATAGCAGTAAAGCTCTGCTGCATTAAATATTAATTGCTTCTGGTCTATTTTTCGGGAATCCTGCAACATGTTTAAGTTTTTACTCTGCTAACTATACATTGGAATCTGCTCTGGATCAGTGCTGAGTGGAATTCCACCACACGGATAAGGGAAGAGGGGGAATTCTTTGGAAAATATTTAAAGAGGTACAGCAGCCAAAATAAACTTCCAAGTAGGGATTGTCTTAGGGGCAGCAGTAGACAACAACTAGGAAATTAAGTAGAATGACAATGGGTGGAGCAAAAGGATATAAGCAGCTTGATAAAGATCAACTAGGATGTCAAGGAGGGATAGACTGGGAAATCTTGAGATATGAGATGAGATGATTAAAACAGAACTGTAAGATGTATATAATAAATTTGAAGAATGCAATAATAATAGTTGTCATGAAGTAGTGATCCTGTGAGTAAGTATCGCTGGCTGGGGCCCCTCAGATGGTAACAATTAGTCCCCAAAGTGGGAGCAGGTGATGGGGCTGGCTGGCTGCCAGCGTTCCCCAGCCCCTATAAATCTTTGAGTTAACCTGCTGGGAGGGAAAGAGAACACACCATGGATTAGACTTGCTGTTTGATGTTCTGTAGCTGGTGCTAGAGAAGAAGCCAATAAAGTCTGATAACCCGTTCAGTGTCTGTGTGTGATGGATTAGGACTCAGGAAACTAATCCTCTCAATAATAATGATGATGATGATGATGATATCAGTCCCCAGGTAGGTTTCTCTTTGTCCATCATCAACCTTGTGCAGAGCAATTGCCAATCAGTGTAGACCAGGGCTGGCCAATGCTCCATCATCTGTGAACACTGGCCATCCTGGCTGAGGCACATGGGAATTGTCACCCAGAAGATCTGAAGAACACCATACTGGCTACTTTGGTACAGAAAGTACTGAGCTAAATGGATGAAGAAGCTTTCTAAGCCTTTAGAATGAAGCAAGCCAAATAAACTAAGAATAAAAACAAACTGTGCCCCTTCCTCTCTTCCACCAAACTGAAAATCTTTCATCTTTTTTGGGGTGTGTGTATATATGAGGCCAAAGTTCTTTTCCAACTTACCTGGGCAAATCTGGAAGAGGAGCATGACAACAGCAACGAAGAAGTAAAGGATCCTCATGGCTGATGATCTGGTGGGCTCTGGAGTCTGGTGGGCAGTAGAAATTCACACAAATTCTCAGGCCAGATATTTTTTGGAGGTCGAAGCTAGAGACTGCTTGCGTATTTATAGGGTTGAAACGATTGTGAAATCTAGGTGCATATGTTACTTGTCAATAAGTAACTGTCCTTAACAGTTTGGAAAACTTGCCGGCTGCTGGCGGGTAATTGCACATTTCAAATGATGTGACAATTAAACAGTGATGCAAGATGCACGGTGAAAATCCATTAACCTGTCTCACTCTTACGAAACTTCAGCAACAACACATTAACTTCCTTGTGACCTAATTGATGGAGGGAACTCCTGGGAGCTCTTGGAAACAGAGAAATGATCATAAGAAGAGCCTGCTGGATCAGGCCAATGGCCCACCTAGTCCAACATCCTGTTCTCAGAGTGGCCAACCAGATGCCTGGGGAAAATATGTAAGCAGGATTCGATCACAAGAGCCTTCTTTCCTCCTTTGGTTTCAAGCAACTGATATTCCACAAGCATTTCTGCCTCCAACTGCGCAGGCAGAGCATAGCCATCATAGCTAATAATAATAATAAAGTAATAGTAAAAAACAAATTAAATGCTTTTTTATATATATACAATGAGCTAAGATCTCCGGCTAGTCAATAGCCCAAGACTGTTGGCTGCAGTATGCAAAACCACCCCCAGGCAAGATAGCATTAGCCAAAAAGATGCATGTCCATAATTACTTGTAACATTGATATGCTCTTTTTAAAGGAGTGATGTGCAGCTTTCTTGTTCGTTCATATTTGACAGCTTATCACAGTCATGCAACTTAAATTTGCTTCCATTCTTTATCCCAATCCCCACCCCACCCTTCTTAGGGTTCCAGTCTCCAAAATGTGGCGGTCCGTGGTATCTCTGTGTCTCCTGGTGGTCCTTACGGGCGCTCGCAATGTCCCCATCTTCCCCCCTCTCTCTCACGACATGGTCAACTACGTCAATAAGTTGAACACTACCTGGCAGGTAAGTACCAGCTTTTGGCTGACCAGATGGGATGCGGATGACAATGACAGGAGAAGGAGTGTCCCCACCTCCATCGTTCTGCCCGGACGCTGAGGTCCAGCGCTGAGGGCCTTCTGGCGGATCCCTCACTGTAAGAAGCAAAGCTACAGGGAACCAGGCAGAGGGCCTTCTCGGTGGTGGCGCCCACCCTGTGGAATGCCCTCCCATCAGATGTCAAACAACTACCTGACATTTTGAAGGCAGCCCTGTTTAGGGAAGTTTTTAATGTGTGACATTTTAATGTATTTTTAATATTTGCTGGAAGCTGCCCAGAGTAGCTGGGGAGACCCAGCCAGATGGGCGGGGTACAAATAATAAATTATTATTATTATTATTATTATTATTATTATTATTATTATTATCATTGATAGCCTTTCCTCTTGAATTTGTCTCTTTTAAATAAGAAATAAGAAAAAGATAATGGTGAGGGTAAGCACTGTTGCTTTTTTCTTTTAACTTCACTTGGGGAGAAGGTGAAATCACAAACTGCGCATGAAATACTGGGTGTGAGGAGAGTCTGGGTGAAGCAACAGGAAAATTCCATAGCTTCAACTTGACTACTTGAAACTGTCTGACCTTATTATTATTATTTAAATGACCTATAACATGCAAATCATTTATCCGGCCTTGTCCTGAGGCTTTAATGCCGTTAACACCTAAACGTTCCAACCTGTGAACTTGGCCCTGGATGTAAGCCTTGATTTGCGCAATTGATGGAAGCCTTGGGCCGGCTATGCACTTATACAACTGAAAGTGAAGTCTGGCAATCTGCACGGATGATAAGAGGCGAAATCTGAGCAGGTCTCTAGTTGGTAAATAACTTATAGCTAAGTAATGTTCTTGGCACTGACCTACCTCCTTCAGAGGAAACCACCGATGAGGTCACACAAATCAAAGAAGAGACAAGAAAGGAGAATATCATTATTCTTATTTAACACTGATAAGCTCTCTAAATTGTTGTTGTTTATTAAATCTATTAGACCTGTCACCTCTATAGTTTTGTCTCAAAGCATCTCCTCCTGCCAATTTTATGTTTTGATCCATATAATCCTGTATGCCCATAAAGGTTGGTTGGTTGGTTGGTTGGTTGGTTGATTGATTGATTGATTGATTGATATTAAAGTTATTTATTGCCCTTCATCTGAGAATCACAGGGTGATTTACAATATTTTAAAAAGTAATATAATAGCAAACAAAACAATACTCCCATCCCCTAAACATCATAGATTGCTTAATTAGCCAAAGACCTGGGAGAAGAGGAATGTTTTTTACGTAACGAAGCCCTCTGGAGTTTCCAAATTGGGACCATATCAGAGGAAATCCTTTCTAACTTAGTTACATCAGGCTAGCCAACATGGGCTGCTGATTGTTGTCTCGATGTCCGTCACAGATCAGAAGCTCACAGCTGGAGGCAACAAGGCTGGCTGCCCATCATCTATTCCCATTTGTTATGGGTCACTTAATACTCAAGGACGTGCTTTCCCAGATCTGGTCCCCGTCGGCATAGCAACCGATAGGTCAGCCTGGAGCACCAGAACAAAGTTCTCTGCAGGCCTATGTCAGCCGCCTACAAAGCGCACACTGCCCCAAAGGCAACTGGCTAGTAACTGATTGTTCAAAGCACCCATGGGATTCCTTCTTTGGTAGGATGGTGCCCTGTGCGAGGCCAAAATTTGGCACACCAAAATGGATCTTCTCAATTATGGATCTTCTCAATTTTGTGGCGCACGGTGTCCACAGTGCCCAAAATCCAGCACTGCCAGAAAACTGCACTTTTGCCAGGCATGATAGCGTGGGCCGCACAATGTTTGTGTGGACATGCAATGAAGCCGAACATTGAAGAAGAGGGAAGAAGAGTTTGGATTTGATATCCCGCTTTATCCCACGCGGGTGGCGCGGGTGGCGCTGTGGGTAAATCCTCAGCACCTAGGGCTTGCCGATCGCATGGTCGGCGGTTCGAATCCCCGCGGCGGGGTGAGCTCCCGTCGTTCGGTCCCAGCTTCTGCCCACCTAGCAGTTCGAAAGCACCCCTAAGTGCAAGCAGATAAATAGGTACTGCTTTCTAGCAGGAAGGTAAACGGCGTTTCCGTGTGCTGTGCTGGTGCCGGCTTGCCAGAGCAGCTTCGTCACGCTGGCCACGTGACCCGGAAGTGTCTCCGGACAGCGCTGGCCCCCGGCCTCTTAAGTGAGATGGGCGCACAACCCTAGAGTCGGACACGACTGGCCCGTACGGGCAGGGGTACCTTTATCACTACCCGAAGGAGTCTCAAATTGGCTAACATTCTCCTTTCCCTTCCTCCCCCACAACAAACACTCTGTGAGGTGAGTGAGGCTGAGAGACTTCAGAGAAGTGTGACTAGCCCAAGGTCACCCAGTAGCTGCATGTGGAGGAGTGGGGAATCGAACCTGGTTCACCAGATTATGAGTCCACCGCTCTTAACCACTACACCACATTGGCTCTCTCCTGACCCTCTCCTGCATGAATTTGTCTGTCTTTTAAAGCCATCTGGATTGGTGGCCGTCCCTCTTATTAGGAATTATAAGTACCAAGATTCCGAAAGGCCAGAAAAGACTGTTCATGTACGCGACAACAGCCGCACAGATACTACTAGCCCAGAGATGGAAGGAAGAGACAACCCTGACCAGAGAAGAATGGCAAACCAAGCTGATAGACTATGCCAAAAATTGCAAAATTTCAAAATCAGCTGCGGAGCTCAGGAATCAAGAAGAAATTTATTTTAAAAGTTCTTTAAATTCTTTTTTTTAAAGTTTATAATTTATATACAAGATCCCAGCGGAAGATTCAAGCCAAATTTTCCTTCATGCAGCGCACAGTTAAACTATGGAACTCCTGCAGGAGACAGTGACGACCACCAATCTTCTTTTTTTGTAAATACATTTTTATTTGATTTTCAAAAATATAAACATAAAACGAAACCAATTCAGAATCCAGAGATCAAGATTACTCTGAATTTCCTGACTCCTCCCCCCATCCTTCCCATGCGTCCTATTGATAATATTTTCAACTGCATATCAATACTTCTCTGATTATTTTTGTCTTTCTAAATTATCCGTACATTCTGTTACATTACAAGTGGGGATGAAATCCTGCCAATGTTTTAACCTGCTTACAATGATCTTGTATATAATCTTCTCTGGTCGGGGGTGTCTCTTCCTTCCATCTCTGGGCTAGTAGTATCTGTGCAGCTGTTGTTGCGTACATGAACAGTCTTTTCTGGTGTTTCGGAATCGTGGTACCTATGATTCCTAATAAGAGTGACTGCCACCAATCCAGATGGCTTTAAAAGACAGAAGGGGGAGGAAGGGAAAGGAGATTGTTAGCCACTTTGAGACTCCTTCGGGTAGTGATAAAGCGGGATATCAAATCCAAAACTCCTCCTATTTATAGCTATTAACCACAATGATTATGCTCTACTGCCACTGTTGAGGCAGTAGTGCCTCTCAATACTAGTGGCTGGAAACTGCAGGAGGGTAGAGGACTTTCATGACCAAATCCTTCAGGCTCTTCTCGTGTTCTCATGTGTGTGTAACTTGATTTCCTTTGTGCATTATGCTACTCTTGGTGAAACAGGCAGCATACAATTAAACCACATTTAAATGTACTTTTATTATTAGCGTTATATTTATTTACACCCTGCCTTTCTCCCAGGACCAGGACTCAAGGTGGCAGAATTAAAGCAGATAGAAAAATCAAAACAAATACAAATAAAACACACCTAGCTAACAACGTTTAAAAGTATCTGAAGAAGTGTGCATGCACACAAAAGCTTATACCCAGAACAAACTTAGTTGGTCTCTAAGGTGCTACTGGACTTTTTTTTAAAAAATTCTTTTGACTGTGTCAGACCAACCCAGCTACCTACCTGACCCTTTAGACGGTTGGAGTTAAAAAGGAATTAAAGCACCTTCTACAGCATTAAAACAACGCAAACATGCACTTGAAGCAAACAATTCTGGGAATTGTTAGGGTGCTGAGAATTGTAGAAGGGTAAAGTTTCCAGGAACCTTTGTGGGAAGCGTCCCTCCATCCATAGTTCTTCAGGCACTCTGTCCACCAAATCTAAATCCTTAAACCTGTTCCTCACTTCCACTGTGTATTCATAAGGGATTTGATTTAGACTGTATCTTACCAGCCCAGTGGTTTTTCCTACTTTCTTTAGTTAAAGCTTGAATTTTTCTTAAGAAGCGGATGATCTGAGCCACAGTCAGCTCCAGGTCTTGTTTTTGCTGACTGTATAGAGCTTATCCATCTTTGACTGCAAAGAATATAATCAATCTGATTTCGATGCTGCCCATCTGGTGATGTCCATGTGTAGAGTCGTCTCTTGTGTTGTTGGAAAAGAGTGTTTGTGATGACCAGCTTGTTCTCTTGACAGAACTCTATTAGCCTTTGCCCTGCTTCGTCTTGAACTCCAAGGCCAAACTTGCCAGTTATTCCGTTTATCTCTATGGTGGGTACACAGCCCAAATCACAGTGGTGCTTTTCCTGGAACCCACAATTGTATCAACCAGACCCTTCTGCACTTAATATATTTGTATTTTTGGGTGCTTCTTTTGGTTGTGCAGAACCTCCCCACCTGTGGCTTATTGATCTCTAGAAAACATGTGGTCACCCTCTCTTTGTGTAAGCTGTGCCATTTTGCTGTGCTCGTATCTCTGTGATTAAGACTTCAGTCATAACATGGAGAGTTTTCTTACTTTAGAGGAGAGAGGAGTCCCTGTGTTTGTCTTTCTCAGACCCTCCAAGTGTCCCTGTTTCCCAGAGACAGCCCCGGATTTACAGAAGCCGTCCTGGTTTCTGATTTGATCCCGGAATGTCCCACTTTTCCTTAGGACATCTCAATTGGTCTGTATAGTTAAAGCTATGGTTTTCCCAAGAGTGGTATATGGAAGTGAGAGCTGGACCATAAAGAAGGCTGATCGTCGAAGAATTGATGCTTTTGAATTATGGTGTTGGGGGAGACTCTTGAGAGTCCCATGGACTGCAAGAAGATCAAACCTCTCAATTCTTAAGGAAATCAGCCCTGAGTGGTCACTGGAAGGACAGATCATGAAGCTGAGGCTCCAATACTTTGGCCACCTCATGAAGACTCCCTGGGAAAGACCCTGATGTTGGGAAAGATGGAGGGCACAAGGAGAAGGGGGCGACAGAGGATGAGATGGTTGGACAGTGTTCTCAAGGCTGCCAACATGAGTTTGACCAAACTGCAAGAGGCAGTGGAAGACAGGAGTGCCTGGCATGCTCTGGTCCATGGGGTCACGAAGAGTCGGACACGACTAAACGACTAAACAACAATTTTCACTGGAGAAATGTTGGAGGGTATGGAGTTATGTGACCCCCAAGCCAAGGAGATAAGTAACTATACAACCTTTAGAAGACATCCGAAGGCAGCCCTGAATAGGGGAAGTTTTTAATGTTTAATTTTATTTTTATTATTATGTATTTTATTATTATTATTATTATTATTATTATTATTATTATTATTAATATGTTGAAAGCCACCTAGAGTGGCTGTGGCAACCCAGTCAGATGGGCAGGGTTTAAATAAGAAAATAATAATAATAATAATAATAATAATAATTGAATAGGACATCCCTATTTTCATCAGATGAATGTTGCAGGGAATGCTTTCTTCATATGCTTCCTACGAGTGAGGCAGTGGAGGGGAGGCGATTTCTTAGTGATCTGGTTTGTGGTAACAAATGCACTGCCAACGATTTAAAAACAACAGGACACTTGTTTTATTTGTTTTTATTTATAAGATTTCTTGCCCACCTTCTCTCTAAGGACACGAGGCAGGTTACAGCAGTATAATCATGCAGTTATAAAAAGTGTTTCAGTCATAGCAGAGTTGGAAGGGACCCTGAGGGTCATTTAGGCTGTCCCCCTTCAATGCAGGAATCACAGCTAAGGAATCCCTGAGACAGAGCAGTATAGATACAGCAAAGGAAGGCCATTCAGAGAAAACAAAAGACCTGAACTGCCAAAGGCCGGGGTAAAGAGGTGTGTGTCTTCTGCATACAACAAAAGCTGTGTGAGGAGGGAATTCCACAACTGAGTCAAGTTGATTTAATACAGTGGTACCTCAGTTTTCTAATGTAATCCTTTCCGGAAGACCATTTGAGTTTTGAGACATTCAAAAACTGAAAACTCAATACAGAAGCCTCAATAAGGAAAACTCAATATGGAAAACTCAACACGGAAGCCGCGTGGCATGTTCGACTTCCGAAAAGTGTTCGAAAACTCAAGCATTTATGTCCATGTTTCTGCCGTTTGAAAACCTAAACGTTCATCAACAGAGACGTGCAAAAACTGAGGTACCACTATATTTGAATTCTGGTTTTCCAACAACAAATGTTGATCTCAGAATAGCTCGCAATAATTGCAATCAGACTAATTTGGTCCAGGTACTGAGATTCCACCAGATCCAGCAGAGAGATCTACTGAATGCACTGTGACCCACAAATACATTTCAGTTCTTTCTCTGCTACTGATCAGTCACCTTTAACTTCTCTAAACTTGGGATTTAATAGCCTGGCAAATGTTATACTTACATGCCAGCTCATTCAACCATTTGAATGGATTTTATTCTTCGCATTAAATCTCCACCGGGAGGATTTATCTCCCAGGGTTAATACCAGGAACCATTTATATAGCAATTTTAATAAGTAAACACAAGTGCTTAATGCAACTTATGATGTCAGCGCTACAATGAGTGCATTCAAAACAACAATCCTCCCTCCCTCCCTCCCTCCCTCCCTCCCTCTCAGCACAACCTGTGCTGTTCTTACTAAAATGAATAAATTCTTAGTTCTGACTTACTCCAAGCATACAGTTCCGGCTTTACAGGTAATTTGGCATCTTGTTCAACCCTCAAAACCTACAGCTGAAGGGATCTCTGGATTCAAACAGAAATGACATTTCTCCCCAATGCAATATTTACTGTAGGGCCTCTAGTTCCTGTAGGAAAAAAATTTTTAATTAGGAAATAAAAGGAAAATAGACACACCTGCAATGTGTGAAAACTAGGCGCAAGAGGGCGCCCCACTGCCCTGCAAAATGACCTGCATTTCCCCCCGAAAAGATCAACAGGTCCAGTGCAACTGTTTGCAAGGAGAGACTAGTATTTTCAATTTTTTAGATGGGAAGAATTGAGTGAATTATTCATGAGTTAATGGGAAGAGCTTGTTGTATTTTGACACAGCACCACCAATCTAGTTCTGTATCTCAGCGTCTTATTATATCTTTATCATTTTTCACACAGCCAGAGAGGTGCAATAGTCTGATATTTCCTACAATTGCAATAATTAATTAAAATTCAATGCTGAGTTTGTGAGTTCAAGCAAAACTGTTGTCTGGTGACCAGCATAGTGTATATGTTATACTACAGAGTATTCTTCTTCTTCCTTGGTGATCACTCATAGCTGAGTAGGGATGTGGGTGGCACTGTGGTCTAAATTACTGAGCCTAGGGGTTGCCGATCGGAAGGTAGGTGGTTCGAATCCCCGCGACGGGGTGAGCTCCCATTGTTCGGTCTCAGCTCCTGCCAACCTAGCAGTTTCAAAGCACATCAAAATGCAAGTAGGTAAATGGCGGGAAGGTAAATGGCGTTTCCGTGCACTGCTCTGGTTTTGCCAGAAGGAGCTTAGTCATGCTGGCCACATGACCTGGAAAAACTGTCTGCGAACAAACGTTGGCTCCCTCAGCCAGTAAAGCAAGATGAGCACCGCAACCCCAGTCATTCGCGACTGAACTTAACTGTCAGGGGTCCTTTACCTTTACCTTTACCATAGCCGAGTAAGATTGTCTTCCATAAACATGGTTTTAACAGTGAGTCCGTAAGTGACTGTGGAGGCCAATTCTGGATCCACACATCCTTCCACAGTGGGGACATAGGTTTCTGGGCAATAGTGTCAGACAACCAATATGATATCTCTTACTTTCTCATTTTTCTAATCTTAAATTCAGCTCTGACCATTTCTGCAGCAATCTGAAAAAAATCCTCCTGAAAATTCATCAGCAATTTAGGGCGAATTTCTTCAAACATGCCCATTTTGTACATATTTTTTGCAAGCAATTTCCCCTAATAAAATGCATTTCAATGTTATTTTCACCAAAGTATGCACAGTTTTCTCTTTTTCTCTGTATTTCTGTGCAAACATTTGTATAACATCAGAAGGGTTGCCAAACAAACTTGGGTTTTGCCACCTGCTCAGTACCTGGGGACATACGAAGGAAACAGGACATTTCCTCTTGTCAGTCTGATGAGTCTGGCTGTCTTTCTCTCCAGAATTTAGTTTATAGAACAACAATTCCTGTCTCTTGAAGTAAGGATTTATATTCTTGCATCATCATCATTAGTATTATTATCTAAAAGAAAGTAGGAGAAAAAAGCAAGAAGTTTGTTTCTCCCTCACTCATTTGTTCCTTTAAACCAGGGATCAGCAACCTTTTTCAGCTGTGGGCCGGTCCACCGTCCCTCAGACCATGTGGTGGCCTGGATTATATTTTTTTGGGGGGAAATGAACGAATTCCTATGCCCCACAAATAACTCAGAGATGCATTTTAAATAAAAGCACACATTCTACTCAAACGCCCGGCAGGCCCCACAAATAACCCAGAGATGCTTTTTGAATAAAAGGGCACATTCTACTCATGTAAAAACATGCTGATTCCCGGACTGTCCACGGGCCGGATTGAGAAGGCAAATGGGCCGGATCCGGCCCCGGACCTTAGGTTGCCTACCCCTGCTTTAAACTCTCCTCTCTTAAATAAAAGAAACTCAGCAAAGTTTCTGACTGTCTGGCAGGAATATTCAAAATATCCCTTATGTTTTCAGAGGGAGAAAAGACAGTGCTCCCATCAGTTTCTGGAATCTTGGTCATCACTCATCAGAATAAGCAAAATGTTGGTTTTGCTGAAATAGAGGTACAAACGAGTTATAAAGCGAGATGCTTAATACTGAGTTGCGCAATCGGCTCGGTATTTTCTATTCTACACTGAAGTTACATACATACATGCCATAATTTTAAAGCACATTTTCCCACGTGTTGACAGATTCTGGGAACAGTGGTTTACCTCTCACATAGCTGCAGTTCTCAGCATGCTTAATAAACCATAGTTCCCAGGATCCTTTGGAGGGGAAAAAATGTGTGGCGTTTAGAGTCTGACAATGGCCATCCAGGTCTTGAGACAGGAATCTTTCCCAACCCTGCTTAGAGTTGTCATGATTTGAACCCGTGACCTTGGATGTGCACAGTTTGTCCTGCATCACTGATCAGTGCTCCTTCTCCCGAGATGATATCATTTTACTTTCTCAGCAGTCATGCTTAAGTAACCTAGCACAGTACCTACTCTGAGTCATTTCCTGATCAGTATCAGTTTAAATAATAACCATCACGACCTCTTTCGAGCCATTCTTCACTGCTGAAATATAACCACCCACCATAGGGTGGGGTGGGGGCAAACCCCCCCACAGTATTCTTCCAATTATCACCATTTGGATTTCGACTCCAGAGTCCAAACTTATTGGCTAATATTGCTGGGTTCTTAACGTGCATGGCTTAGATCAGGGAGCTTTTTAAAGGATTGAAATAAACTGTTGCAGGGGCCGGATTAACCAGAGTGTAAGGATTGGGTCTCTCTCCCACACACGAGACAACTCCAGCAGTTAATTACCGTATTTTCCGGCGTATAAGACGACTGGGCATATAAGACAACCCCCCAACTTTTCCAGTTAAAATATAGAGTTTGGGATATACTCGTCATAGAAGACTACCCCTCTTCCAACACACACCAAATAAAAATTTAAAAAACCAGTCTCCAGTCCAGCTCAGAAATCCCAGTGGCCAGGGGCTTCTGGGGCCAATTTTCAGGCATATTTCTGCTTTATCTAGAGAGCTTGGTGTCCTCTGATTTAATTTGCTGTTGTTTTATCCTTTGGTGGGGAGTTGCTGCAGGAGCTGCTGCTGTAGCTGGCGTATAAGACGACCCCCGACTTTTGAGAAGATTTTCCTGGGTTAAAAGGTAGTCTTATACGCCAGAAAATACAGTAATTAAGATTTATTGGTTCAACAAAAAGCTCCGGTTGGAGCTCCGCTAATTTCAGTCTTCCTCCAATTCCACAGTTGCCAGGAATGAGCTCCCCCCCTCTTCTTCCCCCAACAGGAAAACCCCCACCTCCTCTACCTGTACTTTTCATGCTTCTCGGCTAATCTCATGTCGGGTTGATTCCCCTCTCTTTATTTCTGTGTCTGTGTCACTATCTGAGCCTTTCCTTTGACTAACTGCTTCTCCCCCCTCCTGTAGGAATCCTCCTCCTCCTTCCTCTGTGCCTGCTCTTTTGCTGCTTGTCAGAACGTCCAGTTGTCTGACACAGAGTTTGGGGACCCAGACAAGCAAAAACCCTCAAGGAGGGGGTGAAGCAAAGCCTGGAAATAGAAGGGAAATGAGAGCCTCCATTGACAGATTCAATGCACTGAATATGAAATGCAGGGAGTGGCATAGAGTGAAGCATAACAGATGGATCATGTCCAAATTGTGAATTTGTCCTTCCTTCAGGCCCGTTGTTTTAAACACCTGTAGCATGGTTAGCTAAAGTGTAGCCCTCTAGATTTTATCCCATCATCCCTGAGCATTGTCAATGCTAGTGTGGATGACAGGAGTCCATTAAGCTCTGCAGGGCCACATCTTGACCATCCCATTCAATACTTCATATCTAAATATTTCAAATTTGGTTATATGTCTTACTTTTCACCGCTATTCAGAACAACAAACCCACGTGTTGCAAACTTAACACAACAAACAACACAAGCAACACGAAGACCAGTATTCTAGATAGCACTCCAATTCTTGTTGCATGATATACATAATTTAGTACAACAAAAAAACAAAAACAAAATGTGTGCACTTGTAAATTCTCTAATATATTTGAAATCAAATGAACACACGTCTGTCAATCTTTGAAAGTCCGTAGAAGTATATTAAGTCTATAGTTGAAACAAAGTAGTAGATGCAATCCTGCGGGCTAAGCAGTAAAACTTTTTAGGCGTTCATGGGTGCCGAAGTAGTAAGTGAATAACAACGTAGGACAGTGATCCCGTATAATCTGACTGTTTCACTGGAATCTTCTTCAGCACAACTACAAAAGAATTCAAATATGAAACAATGACCTGTGTACATGAAAAATATATAAACTTCACACTTTACAACCCATACGCTACAAATACAATAAGAAGAAGAACAAAGGTACTTCTACGGACTTTCAAAGATTGACAGATGTGTGTTCATCTAGTATACTGGTCTTCGTGTTGCTTGTGTTGTTTGTTACTTTTCACTCCTGCAGAAAGCAGGAATATCCCTGAAAGGACTGCAATAGAAAGTCAGCAAACATTGTTTGTTTTATGTTGATGATCTTCTTTTCTTTTGGAAGGATGTCAAAATGTACAATAGCGCCCTAGCTCAACTGAAAGAGCACTTTGACACGAAAGATCTTGGTGAGGTAACCAACTATTTATCTCTGGAAATAGAGAGAGACCAAGATGGTAATATTCTAGTACACCAGTCACGGAAAATTGCTGCTGTGTTAAGCAAACTAAACCTGATGGATGCTAACCCTGTAGACACACCGATGACAACAGGTTATCAGGTAGATGACACTGAAGGAGCATTTTCTGACACTACACTGTACAGAAGTGTGCTAGGAAAACTAAACTTCATTGCCAGATGTTCAAGACCTGACATTGCTGTTAGCTGTAATTTGCTAAGTAGACAAGTCAACAATCCTACGGTTAAGGATTGGAAAGCTCTGAAACACATAGCACGCTATTTGAAAGGCACTATGCATTACAGACTGAGATTTAACAATCAGAAGTCTAGTGGTCTTGAGATATTTGCAGATGCAAATTTTGAAAGTGACACTACAGACAGGAAAAGTATGTCTGGAGTTTGCTATATGTACAATCAGGGTCTATTTGATTGGTCATGCAAGAAGCAAACAACAGTTAGCTTGAGTACTTGTGAAGCTGAACTGAATGCACTGTCTTATTCACTTGTGGATTGTGAATGGTTGTTACAGTTGTGCAAAGACATGAGAATTCCTGTCAAATGTCCAATCCAGGTTTATCAGGACAACAAAGCATGTTTGGCTTTGCTGAATTCTGAAGGTTGTAAGCAAAGCACAGAGCACTTGCACTTGAAGCTGCAACATGCTAGAGAATGTGTTCAGAAAGGACTTGTAACGGTGTCCTACATGCCAGGTAATGAAATTCATGCTGATGTATTGTCCAAGGGTGTTCCAAGGGATCAACAGAAGTTGGGTTTGTACTGATATTGTACAAACACGCTGCCCAGTGATGTACACAGAAAGGGGGGGGTGTTCGTTTCTGTTTCCCTCACTGAGCAGCTGCTGCGAGTCACAGGACTATGTTTACATTCCACAGTCCAGATACTGTTTTGTTTTTTTTAAAATAATATTTATTAAAATTTCAAAAGAAGAAAAATCCCATTAATAAGAAAATTAACAATAAAAAGAAAAAATACAAAATACAAAAAAAAGAAAAGGAAAAAAAACAGTTAAAAACAATTCCATCTTTTCATCACTTCTTTTACGTTTACTTGTTTCCCGGACCTCCTCATACCTCCCTCTTTTTTATTCCAATTCAATTTGTTAATCCAGCAATTCCTTTCCCTCCTTTTTAGTCCTAATCTTTAATCTTGATATATTATAACATTAAATTTTTACATATTAAAAACCAATTTTTCCATATTCTTTTATACCAGTACAGCTAGAAACCACTTAACTTCAATCCAACATCATTCTAACATTCATTAATTTTGCAATATTTCTGTAAATAGTCTTTAAATTTCTTCCAATCTTCTTCCACCGACTCTTCTCCCTGGTCACGGATTCTGCCAGTCATTTCCGCCAATTCCATGTAGTCCATCAATTTCATCTGCCATTCCTCCAGTGTGGGTAGCTCTTGTGTCTTCCAATGCTTTGCAATAAGTATTCTTGCTGCTGTTGTAGCATACATAAAGAAAGTTCTGTCCTTCTTTAACACCGATTGGCCGACTATGCCCAGGAGGAAGGCCTCTGGTTTCTTCAAGAAGGTATATTTAAATATCTTTTTTAATTCATTATAAATCATCTCCCAGAAAGCCTTAATCCTTGGGCATGTCCACCAAAGGTGAAAGAATGTACCTTCATTTTCTTTACATTTCCAACATTTATTATCGGGCATGTGATGGGACGATGAGCTGCTTGTGTGTAAAATCCTAGTCCCTCAGAGTTTGGTCAAGTTTGCAAACCTCTGTCTGTAACGGAGCCCCTTAAACATGGCTCCGTCAGTCGCTGGCAGATTCCGACAGTGGTTGCTTTCGGAATCGCTTCCAACATAAAAGCTCCTTAACGGAAACACGTCTTCTGGACTCTCTGCGTGACAGTTTCCGGCGAGGAGTGGGTGTCCCTACAGGAGGTCCTGAAACCTCCCCACTGTTTTCGCTGGAAGTGTCTCTGAGCCATCCCTCCAGCCACTTTCCCTCAGCTCAGCTCCTCTCCCCCTACTGGTTCCCTCTTCAGCTGCTGAGTCTCTCCCAACCTGTGTGAGCCCTTTCACTTCCCTTCCTTCCGATGGCAGTTCCCTGACATCCACCTCCCCTCCAGGGCCCCCTTCATCCCCTCTCGCCCCCTCCTCTACGGGCGGTGAGGAGGCAAAACCCCGGAATGAACTTCCTTCATCTTCCGATGTCCCGAACACTTCTCTCCACCTGTTGCGGTTCCTGGTCTCGAAGTACTCCTCCTCCTCAGAGTCCATCTCCCCTTCCCCTTCCGAGTCCGAGAATCCTTCCAACTCCTCCTCCTCATCGGTGGTCCCAAAGTATTCCCTCCGGAACCTCTCCACAGGCTGAGGTTTCCTTGGGAACCTTTGATGGAACGTTTCTATCAATACCTCGTCATTGATATCTTCTGCCATTACCCAAGTGTTTTCTGACTCCGGTTCTCCTTCCCACGCTACCAAATACTCCACCTGATCCCCCTTCCACCTGGCGTCGAGGATTTCTGCCACATGGCTGCTGCATTCCCTTTCTTCTATGACCGGTCCCCGAGTGGCCATCCCTTCTCGTCCCCCCTCATACGGTGACAGTAACGACCTGTGAAATACTGGGTGCAGTTTCATGTGGTTGGGTAACCGGAGCCTGAAAGCCACTGGGTTGACCTGTTGAATGACCTCAAAGGGACCCAATCTCCTGGGTCTTAATTTCTTACAACCTCCTTTGAACGGCAACCCTTGGGTTGACAGCCACACCCTATCTCCCACCCTTATGGTTTCACCTTCCCTTCGGTTCTTGTCTGCCTGCCTCTTGTATTCTTCCTTCGCCCTTTCTAAGTTGAGTTGGAGCTGACGATGGATTGCTTCCATTTCTTCTACAAAATGCTCGGCTGCCGGGACGCTCCATCTCTCCCCTTCTCCCCCTGGGAAACCCCTGGGATGACACCCATAATTAGCCAAGAAGGGGCTCATCCCTGTGGACACATTCTCGGCATTGTTGTAGGCAAATTCCGCCAGCGCCAACTTTTCTACCCAGTCATTCTCTCTGTCATTGACATAACACCTCAGGTATTGCTGGAGGACACCGTTTGCTCTTTCCGCCTGCCCGTTGGTTTCAGGGTGCCGGGCAGTCGAAAAGTTGACCTCCACCTGCAGTAAGCTCATGAGCTTCCTCCAGAACCTGGAAGTAAATTGTTTTCCTCGGTCTGAGACCACCCTCAATGGCACCCCGTGCAACCTAAAAATGTGTTCTACAAATAACTTCGCTGTCTCTTCCGCCGTGACTGCATGCGAGCAGGCTACAAAGTGGCACATCTTTGTTAGTAGGTCTACCACCACCATGATGGCTGTTTTCCCCTTGGACTTCGGCAGATCAGTCATAAAATCTATCGACACTGCCTCCCAAGGTCGTTCTGGGGTTGGTAAGGGTTCTAATAGCCCCGCCGGTGCCCGCCTCTCCCCTTTGGCTCGCTGGCATTGCTCACACCCTCTTACATACTCCCGTACATCTTCCCTCACCTTAGGCCACCAAAATTCCCTGGTGACCAACCACATGGTTTTGTGTTGTCCAAAATGCCCCGCCGTGGGGCTGTCGTGCAACTGCTTGAGTACCCTCCCCCTTAAGTCTCCTTCAGGGATATACAGTGCCCCTTTGTAATACAAAGCTCCATTTCTTTCCTCGAAACCCCCTGGTTCCTCTCCCTCACCCCTAAGACCTCTGAGCTTATTCTGGGCGTATTCATCATTCTCTGTTTCCTCTACCAGTTCTCTTTGTCCCACCAATGCCGCCCCACACACCCAGCGGTCCTCTGGAATGACATGTCTCTCTTCGGGTGCTCCCTCCCCCTCCAAATATTCAGGTTTGCGTGAGAGAGCGTCCGCCCTAATGTTCTCTGGGCCTGGCACGTAACAAATCTCAAAGTTAAATTTGGAGAACTCCTGGGCCCATCTCACTTGCCGTTGGTTGAGCACTCGTGCCGTCCTCCAATACTCTAGGTTCTTGTGGTCAGTGCACACTTGCACCTTATGTTGTGCGCCAATTAGCAGGTGCCTCCATCTCCGGAACGCCTCATGAATGGCTAGTAGTTCTCGGTCATACACCATGTAGTTCCTCTCGGATTTGTTCAGCTTTCGCGAAAAAAAGGCACACGGTCTCCACTCTGACTCCTCCTTCCCTGGCTGCAGAAGCACCGCCCCAATCGCTCTGTCTGATGCGTCAGTTTCCACTCTCATCGGTTTTTGTAAATCCACATGCAGGAGTTGTTGTTCCGAGGCGAAGGCCCTTTTTAGTTCCTCAAATGCTCGCTCCGCCTCCTCAGTCCAAACGAACTTCTTCTTACTGCTGAGACAGTCCGTAATGGGCGCCGTCAGGTGGGCAAAGTTTCGGATGAACTTACGATAGAAGTTCCCAAATCCTAGGAACCTCTGCACATCCTTCCTTGTTTTGAGTGTTTTCCATTCCAGCACCGCCTGGACCTTGCCGGGATCCATGGCCAATCCCTTGTCTGACAGGCGATACCCCAGGAATTCCACCTCCTTGGTATGAAACTGACACTTCTCCAGTTTCACCCACAGCTGGTTGGCTTGCAGCCTGCTCAACACTTCTCTGACGTCTCTCACATGCTGCTCCTCATTCTCAGAATACACCAACACGTCGTCTAAGAAGGCCACACAATTCTTGTAAAGCAAAGGCCCCAGGACGTGGTTCATAAACGATTGAAAGCACGCGGAGCCTCCTTGTAGGCCGAAGGGCATAACTAAATATTCAAATGCCCCCAAAGGGGTGAACATGGTGGTTTTCCATTCATCCCCCTTCCTTATTCGTATCAGGTTGTACGCCCCCCTTAGGTCCAGTTTAGTAAAAATCTTTCCCTTCCTGACCCTTGTCAAAATGTCGTCAATCCTGGGCATAGGGAAAGCCACTGGTTCTGACACTGCATTTAAGGCCCTGAAGTCACACACAAGCCTCGGCTTGTTCGTGTTTTTTTTATCCACAAAAAACACTGGGCTGCCCCCCACCGCCCTGGACTCTCTGATGAACCCTCTCTTCAGGTTCTTGTCAATGAACTCTCTTAGCTCCTGCATCTCTCTGTCTGACATGGCGTACAGCTTGCCTACAGGGAGCTGTGCCCCAGGGAGTAAATTGATTTGACAGTCAAAGGGTCTATGCGGGGGTAGTTGGTCAGCTTCCCTTTCGCTGAAGACGTCGCGGAGATCTGCGTATTGTCGTGGTACCTTCACGTTCTCCGTTACTTCAGTCCCTGCTAGGGTGGCTTGGGCCCCTGCCAAACCCTTTCCCTCTTTGCAGTGTTCTAAGCAATGTGCTGAACCAAAAGAAACCACTCTCTGATGCCAGCCCACCAGCGGATCATGTAACGCTAGCCAGCTCATCCCCAATATAATGGGAGCTCCTCCCAAGGTGGCCACATTAAACGCTATCAGTTCGGTGTGCCTTGCCACCTTCATTATCATTGGGACGGTCTGCAAGCTGACTTCTCCTCCCAACAGCTCCCTGCCATCGATCGTGGTCACCTGCAGGGGGTTGCTTAAAGGGATCGTCTGTATCTGGTGTTCAGCTGCAAACTCTTTGCTCATGAAATTGCAGGAGCTGCCTGAGTCCAACAGCGCCTTTATCTTTAGAGGGTGTCCGTTTGGCAGCTCTAGCGCCACTTCTATCACTAGGGCGGGTTTAGGAGGTTCTGGCGTGGGCACTTTCACTGCTCTTTGGCCTGGCTGCTGTGCCCCGACGGTGGCAGCCAGGCGTTGGCTTTTACTTGCTTCGGTATTTCTTCCTCTCTTCCCTCCACAGCTCCTACCATCCCTTGCCATTCCTTCCTCTGGGGGCAGACTCTGGCAAAGTGACCTGGCTGTTGGCAGAGATAGCATTTCCGGGCGCCTTTTCCCTCCTTCTTTCCCCCCTCACTGGGCTTTGAAACTGCGCGCGCGCTGTTCCGATTTCCATCGGCTCTGCCGGCGGGAAAGTTGGCTCTGGAATGTCTGGAATGCGGAACTCCTTCCAACGTTCCCCCTTCCCTTCCCGCCTCTCCAATGCTCTCGCCTCCTGGCGCGCTCCTATGGTCAGCGCTGATTTGGTCAGCTGGTCCATAGACTCCGCCCTGGGCGCCCGGGAAAGTTCGTCTTTCACAGCCGAAGAAAGCCCTTCTTCAAAGAGAATTTGAATGGGTTCCGCCGATAGATCCCACCCCAATTTATGGATCAACATGGTGAACTCAGTCCAGTACTCACGGACAGATCGGCTCCCCTGTTTGCAAGCCATTAACTGTCTGCGGACCACTCCCTGTTCAATATCGCTGGAAAACATCAGATCCATGGCGCGAAAGAACTTCATCGTGTCCTTTAGGACGTCACTATTCGCTGCCATCAGGGGTCTAACCCAGTC
The DNA here is from genome assembly GCF_964106645.2 of Podarcis pityusensis. Classification (NCBI taxonomy): domain Eukaryota; kingdom Metazoa; phylum Chordata; class Lepidosauria; order Squamata; family Lacertidae; genus Podarcis; species Podarcis pityusensis. Next base: position 116,303,739 of record NC_138026.1, read on the forward strand.
TCTCGCCCCCTTTTCAAGATGCCCAATCACGAAAGCCACTCGTGATTCCTCGTCAGGGAATTCATCAAACTGCAGATTGAGGGCATATTGCATCTCTGTCCGAAAGCCATGATAGTCTTTGGGCTCCCCCCCAAACTTCTGCACCAATCCTGGTACCTTTCTGACGAGCTGGGTGTCTTTCCCCTTTTTGTCTGCATCCTGAGCCCTCCTCTCCTCGAGCCTCGCCGTCTGCAGCGCTAGCTGGACCTCCAACACCCGGTACCTTTCTTCCAGGCTTGGACCCGCTCCAGCTCCTGCTTCTCCGGTTCCGGCTGGGTTGCTCATGATGCCTTCTCCTGCACAAGCTGCTCACGGAGACTGTCGGAATGCTGTGATGGGACGATGAGCTGCTTGTGTGTAAAATCCTAGTCCCTCAGAGTTTGGTCAAGTTTGCAAACCTCTGTCTGTAACGGAGCCCCTTAAACATGGCTCCGTCAGTCGCTGGCAGATTCCGACAGTGGTTGCTTTCGGAATCGCTTCCAACATAAAAGCTCCTTAACGGAAACACGTCTTCTGGACTCTCTGCGTGACAGTTTCCGGCGAGGAGTGGGTGTCCCTACAGGAGGTCCTGAAACCTCCCCACTGTTTTCGCTGGAAGTGTCTCTGAGCCATCCCTCCAGCTCACTTTCCCTCAGCTCAGCTCCTCTCCCCCTACTGGTTCCCTCTTCAGCTGCTGAGTCTCTCCCAACCTGTGTGAGCCCTTTCACTTCCCTTCCTTCCGATGGCAGTTCCCTGACAGGGCACATGGTAGATTTTTGCAAGCTGGACTGGGGTTATGTACCACCTGTATATCATTTTCATAATATTCTCTCTTAAGGCATTACATGCTGTAAATTTCATACCTGTGGTCCACAACTGTTCCCAGTCAGCAAACATAATATTATGTCCAACGTCTTGTGCCCATTTAATCATAGCAGATTTCACCGTTTCATCCTGAGTATTCCATTTCAACAGCAAGTTATACATCTTTGACAAAATCTTAGTTTTGGGTTCTAACAATTCTGTTTCTAATTTTGATTTTTCCACCTGGAAGCCAATTTTCTTGTCCAAATTGTATGCCTCCATTATCTGATAATAATGAAGCCAGTCTCGCACTTTATTTTTTAATTTCTCAAAACTCTGCAATTTCAGTCTATCTCCATCTTGTTCCAAAATTTCCCAATATTTCGGCCATTTGGCTTGCTTGTGAATACTTTTATACAGTCCAGATACTGTTGGATTCCCATGGGAAAGGGATACGGGATGTGACGTTTACTGGTTTCCTGTTTCCTTTGTACTGTCGTTTCTTTGTTGGAGTTGCTCTCTGCTTCTCACAGAGGCAAGATGTATATTTGTATGCTCTCTGCATAGCTTAGTAATAAAGCTTAGCAATGTAGCCATATCTGCCTCATCCTTTCGTCGCGGACTCTGGGTGCTTTATACTCTGCTGGGATCAAGCCAAGAGGAGCTGTATCAGCTCGGAGGACCGGAGCTGAATTTATCTAACACAAACGTCCTCTCATTTATTGAACTCTCTTATAAACAGATGCATAAACACTGTTTATTAATGATCTGGTTGTGATGCCTGTGGTGAAAGAAACTCCTACTGCCACCCCTCAAGAGGCCATGGTACGCAACTGAGAGGAAACTGTGGCAGAGTACATTAATCTGGCAATGAATTCGCTATTCACCCGGTTGGAAAAATGGTTTCAATGTGGCTCAGATCTTACTGATAATTGAGGTCCCTATCAAGCAGCACCAGTTTGCATGTTCTTCCTTGCTGTTCAAGAAGTTCTGTACAGTACATCAAACTGACGATGCAGTTCACTGGATTGGAAATATGGTTTCATACCCCCAGAAGCACCTATAGATCCACTCAACCACCATAGCCACTGATCAAAGTCTCTTCCATCTCCTTTGAAAAATAATTTAAGCCATCAACCGTCTTCGTTTTCCTGTTAGTCCTCTTTCTTCCACCCACCTTTCCCATGTATTAAAAAGTACCAGTTACAACCAGAACCAGGAATAAGCATGGAGACACAACTCAATGGACTGAACCAGGGCCACATTTCACATACATGTTTTCCACAATATTACAGCCACTTTCTGGGGACAGAAAATTGTAACATCAAAGGTAGAAGCATGGGTGTCCACAGAAATTCTTACTGAGAGAGACAAAGTAAAACATTGAAGGGGGCAGGCTTGTTTCTCTCACACAGAGAAATGAGGAAGATAGAGAATGTACATTTTGCCTTATATCTCAGGTTCTCCTAACCTGTGTATGGGGTGTTAGGGGAGGGGTAGTACCTCTGGCAGGGGGAGATATGGTAGTAGTTCTTCAACATTTGGTCCCCAACCTGCACTCAACTCTACCTGTGGTTCCTAGAAGCTGTCTAATGGCCAGCTAAACCAGGTAAGGGTAGCTGATGGGTCTCAAATCCAGAGTAAATTAGGGACTTGTCTGTCCCCTGCGAATGTAGGCAAGCTTCAATGAATTGAGCGGACCTGACAAATACTGGGCCCAATAGTCAAGAAGGCAGTTTCTGCACATGCGGCAGCTAGACTGGTGACTGGGAGTGGTCGCCGAGACCATATAACACCAACCCTAAAAGATCTACATGGGCTCCCAGTACGTTTCCAAGCACGATCAAAGTGTTGGTGGTGACCTTTAAAGCACTAACGGCCTTGGCCCAGTATACCTAAAGGAGCGTGTCATCATGTTCTGTTTGCAAGCATTGCATATATTTTGATTGTGTATGGAGTGAGTGGATGCAGCTGATATGCTTCACAGCATCATTTAAGTAGCAAGAGAGCCCCTCCTCCATCCAATCTTTTCTTATACCTCTTTGATCTCAATGCAATAAAAAAAGAATGTTCCTCATAGAGGTAGTTAGTTGCCCAGGCAAGAGCATGATGTGACCCATGAGAGCAGACAAATCACCAGACCGTTCAACGGTGATGGGATTAAAATCAGGCCAAATATTTCTTGACAGCAGCAGGCAGGGCAAGGGTTGGCATGGCATTGGGTCAAAGGATCAGTACTTCATCCCACAAGCTCCATGTTGATGGAATGGTTCTGCTGGGTTTGAACCCCTCCAAAGCAGAACAATGGGAGTCAGCCAGTGTTGAAGTTTGCTGTGGTGCAAGCCAGGCAAGCGAGGTCTCACTGGAAGACCAGGGTGCAGACTCCAAGCAAGCAGATACCGAACCCACGCTTGGGTTTGCTGTGGTCAATCCAGCCCTCAGACCCCTTATAGGTTCTTCCCTATACTATGTTGATCCTACCCAACACCATTTCCGCCCTCACACAAACAATGTTCTTCCGGCCTAACAAAGGAAAGCCATAATTTCCCTGAGAGAAATGCAAAACAACAAAAACAACACCCAAGTGCCTCAGTTTTAGAGAGAAAAATCATTTCTGGCCCTGTCAACTATCATCCTAAAATTGCTCTGTAAAGGCTCTAATTTGAGGGTGGGTGAGAGGGAAGTTCTCAAAGCAAAATAATTGTGAGCTCCAGGGGAAGCAGTCCTACATAGCAAAGGCTCATGCACAGGGCTGAATTTAGGTTTCACGAGGCCTTAAGCTACTGAAGGTAATGGGGCCCTTTATATGTCCTTTTTTAAATAAAATAGTATTTATTTATTTCCCTCCACAGCAAAGGCTCATGCACAGGGCTGAATTTAGGTTTCACGAGGCCTTAAGCTACTGAAGGTAATGGGGCCCTTTATATGTCCTTTTTTTTTTTTAATCGTATTTATTAAAGTTTTAAGTTTACAAAAAGGCAAAAGAAAAAACACCAAATTGAACAATAACAAAGCCAACACATCACGATAAAAAAACAGAAAGATAATAACGATTAAAAACAGAAGAAAAAACAAAAAAATAAAAACAAATCGAACCTTCCCATAACTTATCTTTCATTTGCTTGTTTCTCTGACCTCCTCACACCTCCCTTTTTTGTATTCTAAGTCAGTTATCCATTTCAGCAAATCCTTTCCCTCTCTTCAAAATTTTTATCCTGAAAATTTATTTTGATCTTGATATAAGTTTACTTTCCCTCTTTTCACCAATTAACTATTTTTCTTAAATCTTTGATACATTTTTGCTAAAATCACCTAGATTCATTCCAACATCATTCTAACATTCATTAATTTTACAATGTTTCTGTAAATAATCTTTAAATTTCTTCCAATTTTCCTCCACCAACTCTTCTCCCTGGTCTCGGATTCTGCCAGTCATTTCTGCCAGTTCCATAAAGTCTATCACCTTCATCTGCCATTCTTCCAGAGTGGGTAGATCTTGTGTCTTCCAATACTTTGCAATAAGTATTCTTGCTGCTGTTGTGGCATACATAAAGAAAGTTCTGTCCTTATTTGGCACCAATTGGCCGACCATGCCCAGGAGAAAGGTATATGTCCAGCTGTCCTTTGTCAACAACAAATTGTCGCTGTTTTTTGTGCTGAATATATGCTATATGGTAATTTATTTACCTAATATGGAGCCTACACAACACAAAACACTGTTGCTGCATGTAGGTTTTATTTTATTTATTTTTTATCTTATATACAGTGGTACCTCAGGTTACATACACTTCAGGTTACATACGCTTCAGGTTACAGATTCCGCTAACCCAGAAATAGTACCTCAGGTTAAGAACTTTGCTGCAGGATGACAACAGAAATCATGCTCTGGCAGCACAGCAGCAGCAGGAGGCCCCATTAGCTAAAGTGGTCTTCAAGTTAAGAACAGTTTCAGGTTAAGAACAGACCTCCAGAACGAATTAAGTTCTTAATCCGAGGTACCACTGTATTGGAAATATACATCCAGTTTTTCCCCCTTTAATTTTTTTGGGGGCCCCCAAGAAAGTGGGGCCCTAAGCTATGGCTTGTTTAGCTTATATGTAAATCTGGCATTGCTCATGGGACAGCTTTTTCCCATAAGCCCAGTACACAGAGGAGATTTTGCTGCAATTTATGGGCCACAGCGCCGCCAGGCAAAGTTGCCCCATGCTTATTGGGCACCGAACGGGGCTTATAAGAGAAATAAGTAAAATGAGCAAAAATCGAAGAAGCACACACAGATACTTTCGCTGCAGACAGGTACAATTTTATTCTGCATTCCAATGAGCAGGAGTGTAAGAGCAAATGTAGATACCTTCTTCAGCCCATTGGTCTGTGAGAGAAAAGGAATAAAAAGAAAAATAAATAAGACAAAGTTAAATTTGACAGAGAGCCCTTGAACAAGCACACTACTCCATTTGTTGCTGATTTGTGGTGTTTTATTTTTAAAATAAAGTATTCTTGCTATTGATATTCACAACAACAAGCACAAGAACAACCACCTGCAGGAACTGTTTGCCTTGACAATATCTGGGGCAAGTGTAATGTGTGTGCAAGCTGCGAGCAAGAATATGTCTAACACACCATCTTCAATTCACCTGCAAGCGAATCAATACTTTAAATACCATGTATTTTTCACAGAATCATAGAATCGTACAGCTGGAAGGGACCCAAAGTGTCATCAGGTCCAACCCACCACAATATCTGGGAGCTTTATACTTACATATTTTTGCAGCATAGAACATTCTCTGCACATTTTCCTCTAGAATATTGAAATAAATTGCATTTGGATTTGTGACAATGCCCATGGATCTTCTTACATTGCCTTCTGTTTCTTACGGGTTCTCTAGCTGCAAATACACACAGAGAGAAAGCAAGTGAAATGCCATCTAAATATAATACCCTAAACCATTATTTCTAATTCTACGTTAATTTAGCAAAAGTTATCTGGCAGAAGAGCATTTGTAATTTTCAGAGCTCAATCCACTTCACTTAAGCCTCCAGGTGGAAAGTCTTCTCTTGATGAAGGGGCAGAGAGTGTGGTCTTCAAAGACTTCCTGGGTATCAGTAGAGGTCCAGCAGGCACTAACGTTGGTAACCTCATCTTTGAGCAAAGATTTATGGTTCTATCCATTTCGCTTTCTTTCATGTTCTGAATTTCCATGCTTAATCTTTCGAAATGACACTATGCGAAGAGAAATATTTGACTGAAACTTAGAGCTGGACAGAAGTGGTATCTCACTTAGAGGCAAATCTGTACTCTACAAGGGAGGAGTCGGTTTTATTTCTTGCTGTTAGTATGAAACTCTGCTTAGGTTTGAATAGCCAATTAAATTAAATTAAAATTATTTATTTTCTACTTGTGTATACCATTCTTCATCTGAAGATCACAGAGTGGTTTACAACATTAAAATACAAAATGAGAATACAAAACAAAACAAAACAAAAAAACCCAGAACCCATTCCCTCAAACCTATTTCAAAGGTCACGTATGGTTTTATCAGCAATAGACCTTTTTATATATTTTTAATATTTTTTTCCATAATGACCTTTATTACTTTTTTTATTTATTTACATACTGTACATACACATATTGCGTGGACAGGCGGAGTCCCCAGATCCTGAACGGTTCCCCCGTCTTGTGGAATAACGACTCAAGACAACGTGCTATGGGATTAAATTGGCCACAACTTTATTAAATTTCAAATGTGGGTAGACCTCGGCTTAGGAATTAGGCATTCTCCCTCCCCAGTCCCCAGCCGGGGACCTAGGGAGCATCAGGGTTATGCAGTGTTTGTGGGGGGGGGGGGTGGGCCGGCTCTGGAGAACATATGTTCAAGCAGAGATAGCCGCCCCCATTTCGCCGCCACAGGGGAGAGAAGTGGCGACCTTTTGGCGTACGGTCAAAGCCTCCCTTCAGAAACCACTTTAACGGGGAACCCTGGTATCGCCACTGCAAAGAGGAAATGGACAAAAGGATTCCTCCCAAGGCCTGATACCGCCAAAGTTGTGACGTTTTGCTACGGGAAGGCGAAACCTGCCAATGCAGGGAAATTCCTTTCCGGCCCTTTGACAGCGACCTTAATGTAGCAGCGCCCGCGTACCTGTGAAGAAAAGTTAACCTGCAAAATAATGCATTAACTGAGGGTGGGTAGTGTGGGAGAAGCTCTGGAGCCAAGTGAGGATTCCCAGGTAAGATCCTCCCTCTATTGTGTGGGCAGGTAATCCCTCCCCTACCTGGCCAGATCTCCTTGGCAACGCTTCCCCCTGGTGGAATTGGACAGCTGACTGGGGTAGGCGGAGACCTCCAGGTATCCCACCTGAGGGAAGGCAAAGCCAAGCCTATGCTGATGGAGCCGCTCCAGATCCAGGGGCTGCACGCATCCACGCAAAGGTCGCAACCCGTTTTATGCGGGGAGCAGTCATTACACTGCTTTTTACATTTATCCTTGCTCGTAAGAGCTGACTTCCCTCCTTCCTTCTTCTGGCTTCTTTATGTCGTCTCTATGTGTTCACATTGTCTTTATCCATTTTGTATATAGTTGTTGTTCTTCCATTTTTGTCTGTAAGATGTCTATAAACAAATAAATCTTTCTATATATGCAATTCTTGTTGTCCATCTATATTCATTTACATATGCTGTTCGTTACATTGGCCATATTATACATTTTTACTTCTTATTGTTTGTATTGTCCAATAAGAGCCAGTGTGGTGTAGTGGTTAAGGGTGGTAGACTCGTAATCTGGTGAACCGGGTTCGCGTCTCCGCTCCTCCACATGCAGCTGCTGGGTGAACTTGGGCTAGTCACACTTTTTTGAAGTCTCTCAGCCTCACTCACCTCACAGGAACGACCGAAATTCCTCCATGTTATCGGGACTTACAGGAGGTGTTCAGCGAGAAAGAGGCTGAGACGTTGCCACCGCATCAACCATATGATTGCCAGATCAACCTGATCCCGGGGGCCACGCTGCTGGTGGGGAAGCTCTACTCCATGTTGGAGTGAGAGATCAAGGACCTGAAGGACTTTATTGAGAAAAATCTAAAGAGAGGATTCATCAGGGAATCCAAGGCAGCAGGGGGGAGCCCAGTGTTCTTCGTGGACAAGAAATCCACTAACGAGAAGAGTTTGGTCATTGATTACAGGGTCCTAAGCAGCCTGACAGATCCAGTGGCCTTCCCGATGCCCCGGATCGACGACGTTCTAGCCAGGTGCGGAAGGGGAAAATTTTCACCAAGTTGGACCTCCGGGGGGCCAACAACCTCATCAGAGTGCATGAGGGCAACGAATGGCAGACCACCATGTTCACTCCGCTGGGGGCGTTTGAGTATCTCATCATGCCTTTCGGATTGCAGTCGGGAAGTCACTGTTTCCAAGCCTTCATGCATCACATGCTTGGGCCGTTGCTGTACCGTAACTGCGTTTGCTTTTTGGACGACGTGCTAGTGTAGTCAGACAACAAGAAACGAAACAGCATGTAGAGGACGTGCGTCAAGTCCTGAGCAGACTCAAGGAGCATCGCTTGTGGGTGAAGCTGGAGAAGTCTCGTCGTTTCCACGCGAAAGAGGTGGAATTCCTGGGTTACAGGCTGTCGGACAAGGGCGTGGCCATGGATCCGGAGAAGGTGAAGGCTGTGGTTTAATGGGAGAGCCCCAAGAACCGGAAAGAGGTCCAGAGTTCCTTGGGTTTCAGCAAATTTTACAGGAAGTTCATCAAGAACTTCGCAAAACTGACGGCGCCCATAACGGACTGTCTTAGTGCTTAGAAGAAGTTTGTCTGGACTGAGGAGGTGCAGAGGGGGTTTGAGGAGCTTAAGAGAGTCTTTGCGTCGGAGGAGCAGCTGCTGCACGTCAACCCCGAGCGACCGCTGCGAGTTGAGACAGATGCCTTGGATCGGGCGATAGGGGCAGTGCTGCTACAACCAGATGGAGAGGGGGACTGGCGGCCGTGTGCTTTTTTTCCTCAAAAGCTGAAAAGGCTAGAGCAGAACTACACTATCTATGATAAGGAATTGCTTGCGATTGTGGCTGCGTTCAAGCAATGGCGACATTTCCTGATCGGGGCGAAGCATCACGTTTTGGTGTGCACGGACCACAAGAACTTGGAGTAGTGGCGCACGGCACGGGTGTTGTGCCAGAGGCAGATACGCTGGACGGAATTTTTTGCATGCCACCCATATCTCTTTCCGAACCCCTCCAGATCAAACTGAACCACTCTTTTAGCCATGTTATACATGCAGCTTCATAATATATTTTAAGATCTAGTAGTGAAAAACCTCTTCTTTCCTTTCTGTCCATTAGAATTTTAAATTTTATTCTAGGCTTCTTCCCCTGCCATACAAACTTTGAGATCATTTTTTGCCACTCGTTGAATTGACCTTGTCCTGTGACTATCGGGATGGTTTGAAATAGATACCTAAGAGCATCTTAGGTAAGACACTCATCTTAATGGCTGCTATTCTTCCACAAAAAGATCGTTTCAGTCTATCCCATATTTCCAAATTTGTTGTTACTTCTTTCCATGTTGTTTTGTAGTTATACTTAAATAGGTTTGTATTTTGGGGGGAGAGCCAGGCACCCAGATATTTTATTTTCTTTACAATTATTATTTCCATTTTGCTTTGTAATTGGTCTAGTTGTTCCCCATTCATGTTGTTTACCAACATTTTTGTTTTACTTTTATTAATTTTAAATCCTGTCATCACTCCAAATTCTTCAATTACTTTTAGTGCTTCTCCTGTCGAAAATTGAGGTTCTTGTAATGTCAAAACTATGTCATCAGCGAAGGCTTTGGCCTTATATTCCTTTTATCCGCCTTTTATTCCTATGATTTTTTCTGTTTCTCTTATATTTTGAAGTAGTACTTCCAGTACTGATATAAACAATAAGGGTGACAGTGGGCAGCCCTGTCTTGTGCCCTTTGTAATTTGGAAGCTCTCTGTCAATCCGTAATTTATTATAAGTTTCGCATTCTGATCTTTATAAATTGCCTCTATGCTTCTTAAGAACTATGTCTCCAGACCCAACATTTCCAAATTATTTTTCATAAAAAACCAAGCAAATACCTTTTTATAAAGACACTTTTCTTTCTTTCTTTTTGCCTTGGGAGAGCATTTCATAAATGGGAATTCACCTCAGAAAAGACCTGTTCTTGGCTTTCCACCCTCTTGTGGAGGAGGCAGACAAAGGAAGACCTCAGAGGAAATTGGCAGCCTTTGGGTCGGTTGATATGGGGAGAGGCAGTATTTGAGGTATTGCAGTCCTGAGTCATTTAAAGGCATTTAAGGCTCTATAGGTCAGCTTCCTCTCTTTTCTCTTTGGGACAACTCTGGGCACACACTGCCGCCTCTCTTGGTCTCCCGCCCACCCCAAAGAGAGGTGCCTCATTACGCCACCCCATAGGGGCCTGGGAAGATGATGCCCCCAGCCCAAGTGTCCCAAAGGTGAACGTGAGGCCAGCACCTTACTCACCTTGGGAGGCGGCAGATGGTGCCACCAGGGCACTCAGCTACCAGGCAAGGACAAGAAAGGCCAGCGTGGCACCTGCCTGTCTGCCCAGCCTTCCACTTGTCTGCCCGTTCTCAACACCAAGGGCTGGCAGACTGGCTGGCTGGGCTCCCTCACCCACTTGTGTACTCTGAGGCCACCTCAGCTCTTGACACCTTGAACCCCTGGCCAATACTCCCCAAGTATCACCCTTTGGAAACATCCTCCAAGTTGGACCAGAACAACCACAAACCAGTGCCACCCACACCCAACTCCGACAGTCCCTTCAGGAGCATACCATGCTAAGTGGTATCAAAAGACCCTGAGAGGCTGAGGAGAATGAACAAGGACACATTTCCCCTGTCTCTCTCCTGACAGAGATCAGCATACAGGGAGTTTCTGTGCCAAAACCAGGTCTCAACTGCAATTGAAATGGATCTAGAAAATCATTTCCCTCCAAGAACGTCTGGATCTGGTCCATGATCATCTACTCAAGAACATTGCGTAATAAGGAGATAGCAGCAACTAGTCAGTAATTACTTAGATCTTTTGAATCTAGGGAGGACTTCTGAACTTGTGGTCTTATCATTGCCTCCTTCAAGCAGGGAGGCAATATCCCCTCTCTAGAATAGGCATTAATCAGCTCCCTGGTTTCCCAATACAAGTCAATAAAATTGCCAAAGTTTTTCATTTCATAGATACAGGATGTGCTGGGTTGGTCCAGAATCAGGAACGATCTAAATTACAAACTGGACTAGAAATCAGATCCGGTTATAGGGTCTTTATTCTTACCGTACAAACAGCAACGATACTTTTCTCCACAATTTCCAATGACTGTATAGCCATCAGGGCATTCCTTCAACACACAATACCCTGGCACATCGCCATACATGCATGATTCTTCATCTGAAACATCAGTGAATCCTGTAGTAACAGAGCAGCAAATGACCTTTAGCTACCTATCCACTTACAAGAGAATTCAAGTAGAATCGTGGGTATGATAAAATCTAATAAATAACAATATCAGCAAAAAATAGAGAAGAAAAAATCAAGAAAGGAATATGGCAGACTCCTTCCACCTCCCGTCTTGCTGTACGTATACCCAACTTTAAGCTTTAACCCAACTTTAAACTTAAACCCACAATCCCCACACAAACCTGCCACTGGTACCCAGTGTACTAAGGCCTCTGCGATGGTTCAAAATTGCACGGCATGTGCATTTAACCTGCGTGATTTCCATTGTAAGGGACAAGGTGAGGATGCTGTTGTGAGATGTTACAGGAAGTCAGTTTATCCTGTGACACCATGTAAGAGCATCCCTACCAGTCCCTGACCTGCATGATGATTAGCCTTTGCCCAAGAAGAAAGATTGAGAATTTAAAGCTTTTTTCACACCAAGTAAGCATTTAGCTGTTCACCTTTCTTCCACGGCAACGCCTTTTCAGTGTGCCTGGTGTTTAGCTGAAAAAGATGTGGGTGGTGCTGTGGTCTAAACCACTGAGCCTCTTGGACTTGCTGACTGTAAGGTCAGTTCGAATGCCCGCAGTGGGGTGAGTTCCCGCTGCTCTGCTCCAGGTCCTGTCAACCCACCAGTTCACAAGCGCACAAGTGCAAGTAGATACGGTATATGGGAATTTGAAATATAGAATGGGGAAACGGGGGGGAAAGAGGAATAGGGTAAGCATTGGCCTCACACAGTGGTATTATTCATTCCAGTCCCATTTAGGACTCAAATAATTGCTTACCTGGATTGGGAATGAGTAGCAGAGCAAAGACAATATAGAAAAAGTCTACGGTCTTCATAGCTCCCAGAAGGTCAAGGTGGATGCTCCTTGTATCCCAACCTGAAAGGAAATGAAGAGGCAATGTGTTTTGGTGTGTCTTATACTCCTCTGGGTATTAAAAAAATCTCCCTAGGCATTATACATTTAATTATAAATTGCCTTTAAGTATCACTGCTTTAAGTATCTGGCAATGACTTCGTGGTTCACCCGGTTGGAAACATGGTTTCAATGTGGCTCAGATCTTACTACTAACTGAGGTCCCTATCAAGCAGCACCAGCTTGCATGTTCGTCCTTGCTGTTCTGTACAGCAGAAGAAGTTCTGTACAGTACATTAACCTGACGATGCAGTCAAGATTCACTGGGTTGGAAATATGGTTTCATACAACCAGAAGCACCTATAGATCCACTCAACCATCATAGCCACTGAGCAAAGTCTCTTCCATCTCCCTTTAAAAATAATTTAAGCCATCAACCGTCTCTGTTTTTCTATTAGTCCTCTTTCTTCTACCCACCTTTCCCATGTATTAAAAAGTACCAGTTGCAACCAGAACCAGTAATAAGCATGGAGACACAACTCAGTGGTCTGAACCAGGGCAACATTTCACAAACATGTTTTCCACAATATTACAGCCACTTTCTACGGAGAGAAAATTGTAACCTCAAAGGTAGAAGCATGGGTGTCCACAGAAATTATTACAGAGAGAGAGAAAGTAAAACATTGAAGAGGACAGGCTTGTTTCTCTCACACAGAGAAATGAAGAAGATAGAGAATGTACATTTTGCCTTATATCTCAGGTTCTCCTAACCTGTGTATGGGGTGTTAGGGGAGGGGTAGTACCTCTGGCAGGGGGAGATATGGTAGTAGTTTTTCAACATTTGGTCCCCAACCTGCACTCAACTCTACCTGTGGTTCCTAGAAGCTGTCTAATGGCCAGCTAAACCAGGTAAGGGTAGCTGATGGGTCTCAAATCCAGAGTACATTAGGGACTTTTCTGTCCCCTGCGAATGTAGGCAAGCTTCAAAGAATTGAGCGGACAAGACTAATACTGGGCCCAATAGTCAAGAAGGCAGTTTCTGCACATGCGGCAGCTACACTGGTGACTGGGAGTGGTCGCCGAGACCATATAACACCAATCCTAAAAGACCTACATTGGCCCCCAGTACATTTCCAAGCGCGATTCAAAGTGTTGGTGCTGACCTTTAAAGCCCAACGGCCTTGGCTCAGTATACCTGAAGGAGCGTCTCCACCCCCATTGTTCAGCCTGGACACTGAGGTCCAGCTCCGAGGGCCTTCTGGCGGTTCTCTCACTGCAAGAAGTGAGGTTACAGGGAACCAAGCAGAGAGCCTTCTTGGTAATGGTGCCTGCCCTGTGGAACGCCCTCCCATTAGATGTCAAGGAAATATACAACCATCTGGCTTTTAGAAGACATCTAACGGCAGCCCTGTTTAGGGAAGTTATAAATTATTATTATTATTATTATTATTATTATTTGGAGGAAATGTGAGGCAGGTGGGGCTCATTAACCTGGGATGGGAGCCCATCTAGGAGAAGAAAAACTTTGATCCTCTACCTTCACTGCTTTGTGGCTATGCTTCAGGAGTAATCCCCAAGGAATAATCCATATCTTCTGTTTTGCAAAACTTCTACACAAATCCAGAGTGGAGTCCCAAGGCAGTCAAATGGTGCTTTATAAACCTCTTTCTGGCACCCCCTGTGGCCCAGCTGCTCTCAAATGGACTGCATCAGCGGTAATAAATAGTTAGAAATATACAGTGCACCCCCCTCTCCCCTCCTTTCTGCTGTGCAATAAAATATATAATGTTCCTCATAGAGGTAGTTAGTTGCCCAGGCAAGAGCATGATGTGACTTATGAGAGAAGCCAAATCACCAGACTGTTCAATGGTGATGGGATTAAAATCAGGCCAAATATTTCTTGACAGCAGCAGGCAGGGCAAGGGTTGGCATGGCATTGGGTCAAAGGATCAGTACATCAGGACTTCCGCTTGAGGCGCCATGGAAGATGGCTGAAAATTCCATCGCTCCGGCTCCCACAGGGTACTTAGAGGCTGAGATGGGAGTAATCAGCCTCCCAAAATCTTCCCGGGGTATGGGAAGACACAGTCTCATCCACGGATGCCCAACAAACCAGCTCCAATTTCGTAAAGAAGGAGGGTCTGGGGGCACTGGCTGGAAAGCCCCCGAGAGAGTCCCCCCAGAAGAACCATTTTCATTATCTATAACAAGCGAGACTGGATTGTTTTGTATTTGTTGATATAAATATGGCTGTAAAACTATAAACTGTCTGGAAATAATAATACTATCTAATTTAGGCTTTTGATCTTTGATTTGCTTGGAAGAGGATAAAAGATTCTCCAGTTTGCTGAGATTAGACAGAAGCAGGATCTCATTAGCCACTGGAGAGATGTTAAAAAACTTTGGATAGTTTCCTAGAATTTGTGTGGAAGCTGTGTCACACTTTTAATTTGGAAATCCACCGTGATGGAAGTCAAGACCAAGCTGCAGAATTACAAACAGTCATAGGGGGAGGTGAGCCTTTAATATTTGTATTTCCAGTTTGATTTGGTAAACCTCCTCTGGAAAGGCTAATGTTTGATACAACCAGTCTGGAAAATTAATGAGCAGACACTTAGACTTGATTTCATTGGAACTGAGTGAGGATGGCGGCTGCCAGCAGCGAAAAGACCTTTGGATTGATTTGGCAGAAACACCAGCGTGTGAGGAGATGCTGCAAACTTATAGATGGGAATCATAGACATAAAATCCACACAGAAATACATCATTGCTTATTTCAACCTGCTTGTGGGAACAACTAAGAGGTTGAGGAAGAAGGAAGGTTAACACCAGGAAGAATTAAGAAGAAGAAGAAGAGTTTGGATTTGATATCCCGCTTTATCACTACCCAAAGGAGTCTCAAAGCGGCTAACATTCTCCTTTCCCTTCCTCCCCCACAACAAACACTCTGTGAGGTGAGTGAGGCTGAGAGACTTCAAAGAAGTGTGACTGTCCCAAGGTCACCCAGTAGCTGGTTGTGGAGGAGTGGAGACACGAACCCAGTTCCCCAGATTACAAGTCTACCGCTCTTAACCACTACACCACACTGGCTCTAGAGGACTTAGAGGAACCATCGGAAATGACTATGAAAAGAAGATATGAGATGATCAGAACCCTCGCACTTGAAGCATGGGAAGTCCTATTAAAAATTTGATAATTTGGCAGAACATATGGATTATTTAATATGTATATGTATAATTTGGAATATTTAATGTGATTTGATTGGATTGTAAAAGTGGAAAATTTAATACAAATGAATTTTTTAAAAAACAAAGGACCAGTACATCATCCCACAAGCTCCATGTTGACAGAATGGTTCCGCTGGGTTTGAACCCCTCCAAACCAGAACAATGGGAGTCGGTCAGTGTTGAAGTTTGCTGTGGTGCAAGCCAGGTAAGCGAGGTCTCACTGGAAGACCAGGGTGCAGACTCCAAGCAAGCAGATACCGAACCCATGCTTGGGTTTGCTGTGGTCAATCCACCCCCTCAGACCCCTAATGGGTTCCCCCCTATACTATGTTGATCCTACTCAACGCCATTTCCGCCCTCACACAAACAATGTTCTTTTGCCTAACAAAGGAAAACCATAATTTCCCTGAGGGAAAGGCAAAACAACAGCAACAACAACCAAGTGTCTCAGTTTTTGAGAGAGAAAATCATTTCTGGCCCTGTCAACGAACAACCCAAAATTGCTCAGTAAAGGCACTAACCCAAGGGTGGGCAAGAGAGAAGTTCTCAAAGCTAAATGGCTGTGAGCTCCAGGGTAAGCAGCCTTACAAAGGCTCTCCCTTCCCCTCTACAGCAAAGGCTCATGCACAGGGCCTGATTTAGGTTTCATGAGGCCCTAAGCTACTGAAGGTAATGGGGCCCTTTATATGTCCAGCTGTCCTTTGTCAACAACAAATTGTCGCTGTTTTTGTGTTGAATATGTGCTATATGGTAATTTATGGACCTAATATGGAGCCTACACAACACAAAACACTGTTCCTGTATGTACTTTTTATTTTATTTGATTTTTATCTTATATTTTGGAAATGTAAATCCAGTTTTTTCCCCTTTAATTCTTTTGGGGGCCCCCAAGAAAGTGGGGCCCTAAGCTATGGCTTGTTCAGCTTATATGTAAATCTGGCATTGCTCATGGGACAGCTTTTTCCGATGAGCCCATTACACAGAGGAGATTTTGCTGCAATTTATGGGCCACAGCGCCGCCAGGCAAAGGCGCCCCATGCTTATTGGGCATGGAACAGGGCTTATAAGAGAAATAAGTAAAATGAGCAGAAAGGGATGAAGCACACACAGATACTTTTGCTGCAGACAGGTCCAATTTTATTCTGCATTCCAATGAGCAGGAGTGTAAGAGCAAATGTAGGTACCTCCTTCAGTCTACTGGTCTGTGAGAGAAAAGGAATAAAAAGGGGGGAAAAGACAAAGTCAAATTTGACCTCTGGCCCTTGAACAAGCACACTACTCCATTTGTTGCTGATTTGTGGTGTTATATTTTTAAAATACA
This sequence comes from Podarcis pityusensis, assembly GCF_964106645.2. Taxonomy (NCBI): domain Eukaryota; kingdom Metazoa; phylum Chordata; class Lepidosauria; order Squamata; family Lacertidae; genus Podarcis; species Podarcis pityusensis. The sequence goes on from NC_138026.1 coordinate 116,320,448, forward strand.
GTGGTACCTCAGGTTAAGTACTTAATTCGTTTTGGAGCTCCGTACTTAACCTGAAACTGTTCTTAACCTGAAGCACCACTTTAGCTAATGGGGCCTCCTGCTGCCGCCGCGCTGCTAGAGCACAATTTCTGTTCTCATCCTGAAGCAAAGTTCTTAACCTGAAGCATTATATCTGAAGCGTATGTTGCGTGTCGAGGTCCCCAAGCCACCCCCCAAATAACTCACAACGCACACTTAATTTTTGTTTAAGGTTTTTGGCATAATTTTGGCCACAACTTTATTTAAATACAAAACCGTGAGTGATTGTTTAGGCATTGGTTAAGACTATCTGTCCCCCCGCCTGGGGACAGAACTGACTTCCGGGCACCACCGAAAGACAGTGCGGGGGAAAGCAAGTCGGAGAGAAATGGAGCTGGGTCACAGACCCTCAATTCTCATCCGCATGCTCCCCGAAGGCTTGCCGGCCCTAGTCCCATTCCAGGGATTGGACGAAAAGATGGCAAGCCCCAGGATTCCTTTAACGGAATTCCCTTTCCGCAGCAACCATGGAGGGGCAGGCCCAGCCTATCCTAACCCCTCCTCCACCAATTTATAACCAATGCCTAACCACAACCTTACAAGTTGTGACGATTTGCTACGCAGTAGGCAAAAACCAAATGGCCCAGCCAATCAGCCAGATGGACAAAATTCCTACCAGGCCCCTGCCCCAACGGCAGGCGACCCCATGACAGGCATAGCAAGGTCAATGCAACAACCCCTTACTCAAGGGCGGGTGGGCGGGTGATCCGTTGCACGCTGCAAAGAGAAAGCTCCAGGCTGCGTGCAGAGTATTTAAACATTTTACCCCTCCCACCAAAATTGCAACATAACTTTTACCCCAGCAACCCAGTGAACCAATCACTGCCCCAGGCCATCTTTAGAGACCCTGCCTGGTAACAGAGGGGTGGCTCAGCAGACCCCACCGCAACACGTGCTCTCCATGAAGGAGAACACGCTTAACCTGAAGCGTATGTAACCCGAGGTACCACTGTAAAGTATTATTGCTATTGATATTATTATTCACAACAAGAAGCACAAGTACAACCACCTTCAGGAACTGTTTGCCTTGACAATATCTGGGGCAAGGGTAATGTGTGTGGAAGCCGCCAGCAAGAATATTTCTAACACACCATCTTCAATTCACTTGCAAGTGAATCAATACCTTAATTACCAAGTATTTTTCATAGAATCATAGAATCGTAGAGCTGGAAGGGACCCAAAGTGTCATCAGGTCCAACGCACCACAATATCTGGGAGCTTCATACTTACGCAGATCTACAGCATACAACATTCTCTGCACATTTTCCTTTAGGTTTCAATAGAGCACCGCATCGGGATTTGTAACAAACCCCAAGGATCCTCTCACATTGCCTTCTGTTTCTTACAGGAACTACACCTGCATATACACACAGAGAGAAAGCAAGTGAAATGCCATCTATATATAATACCCTAAACCAATATTTCTAATTCTACATTAATTTAGCAAAAGTTATCTGGCAGAAGAGCATTTGTAATTTTCAGAGCTCAATCCACTTCACTTAAACCTCCAGGTGGAAAGTCTTCTCTTGTTGAAGGGGCAGAGAGTGTGGTCTTCAAAGACTTCCTGGGTATCAGTAGAGGTCCAGCAGGCGCTAACGTCGGTAACCTCATCTTTGAGGAAAGATTTATGGTTCTATCCATTTCGCTTTCTTTCATGTTCTGAATTTCCATGCTTAATCTTTTGAAATGACACTATGCAAAGAGAAATATTTGACTGAAACTTAGAGCTGGACAGAAGTGGTATCTCACTTAGAGGCAAATCTGTACTCTACAAGGGAGGAGTGGGTTTTATTTCTTGCTGTTAGTATGAAACTCTGCTTAGGTTTGAATAGCCAATTAAATTAAATTAAAATTATTTATTTGCTACTTGTGTATACCATTCTTCATCTGAAGATCACAGAGTGGTTTACAACATTAAAATACAAAATGAGAATACAAAACAAAACAAAAAAAACCCCAGAACCCATTCCCTCAAACCTATTTCAAAGGTCATGTATGGTTTTATCAGCCAAAGACCTTTTTATATATTTTTTATTTCCCCCCACATGATGATCTTTAATAGTTTTTTTATTTATTTACATACTGTACATACACATATTACATTGCTTTTTTTGTCACTTTAGTTTTTTTATTCAAGATTTTCTTGTTTTACAGAAGTAAGTGTAATGTCTTTCACATTTTTTCCATGTTACATTTTTACAAATCCGTTTCAGTTGTTGAGACATTAGGGGGAGAAGAAGAAAAAATGATGGGGTGGAGGGAAGGAAGATGGGTGGGGGTGGGGTCGGGTGGCGATGTTTGTGTTATGCTTAATGTAAGTAGGGTTTGGTGTCAGCGTTGCTTGTGCTGTTCACTTGTGTTCCTTTGGTGGTGAGAGAGGTTGGGGTTGGCCTAGGGTGTGGTTGTTTGTTTGGGATTGGCTGTGGTGATCTTTGTTTTCGTGTGTGAGTGGGATGGGTGGGTGTTTTGGATCAGGTTAGCCATATTGATTTGTATGCTGTTGCTGGATTATTGTCATTGTCCTGTTGGGCTGTGTATGTGATAAAGGGGAGCCATACCAGGGTAAAGGCATCTTCTTCTGTTGGTCCCCGTGTCAGTTTCAGTTTATTGGTTAATTTTTCTAGAAGGGCTGTTTCCCATACTATTTGGTACCATTGGTCCATGCTTGCTCCTGACAGGTCTCTCCAGAGTCTGGTTATGGTGTTTCTGGCTGCTGAAAGTAGGTGGGTTATGAGTTCTTTGTGGTGTAAATGGGCATTGTTGTCTTGGAAGATGTTTAATAGGGCCAGTTCTGGGGTGACGTCTAATAAGGGCGATATAAACAATAAGGGCAACAGTGGGCAGCCCTGTCTTGTGCCCTTTGTAATTTGGAAGCTCTCTGTCAATCCATTATTTATTATAAGTTTGGCATTCTGATCTTTATAAATTGCCTCTATGCTTCTTAAGAACTATGTCCCCAGACCCAACATTTCCAAATTATTTTTCATAAAAAACAAAGCAAAAACCTTTTTATAAAGATACATTTTTTATTTTTTTATTTTTTTTGCCTGGGGAGAGCATTCCATAAATGGGAATTCACCCCAGAAAAGACCTGTTCTTGGCTTACCACCCTCTTGTGGAGGAGGCAGACAAAGGTGGACCTCAGAGGAAGTTGGCAGCCCTTGGGTCGGTTCATATGGGGAGAGGCAGTATTTGAGGTATTGCAGTCCTGAGTCATTTAAAGGCATTTAAGGCTATATAGGTCCGCTTCCTCTGTTTTCTCCTTGGGTCTACTCTGGGCATCCACTGCCTTGGTCCCCTGCCCACTCCAAAGAGAGGTGCCTCTTCACGCCACCCCACAGGGGACTGGCAAGAGGATGCCCCCAGCCTAAGTGTCCAAACGGAGCTTGGCCAAAGGTGAATGTGAGGCCAGCACCTTATTCACCTTGGGAGGCAGCAGCTGGTGCCACCAGGCCTGTGTGGCAGAATGGCTCCCCTTTGGCACCGGCCACTCAGCTACCAGACAAGGACAAGAAAGGCCAGCGTGGCACCTGCCTGTCTGCCCAGCCTCCCACTCGTCTGCCTGTTCCCAACACCAAGGGCTGGCAAACTGGCTGGCTGGCTGGGCTCCCTCACCCACTTGTGTACTCCGAGGCCACCTCAGCTATTGACACCCAGCACCCCCTGGCCAAAACTCCCCAAGTATCACCCTTCGGAAACATCCATCCAAGTTGGACCAGAACCACCACAAATCAGTGCCACCCACCCCCAACTCAGACAGTCCCTTGAGAAGCATACCATGTTCCGTGGTATCAAAAGACCCTGAGAGGTTGAGGAGAATGAACAAGGACACATTTCCCCTGTCTCTCTCCTGACAGAGATCAGCATACAGGGAGTTTCTGTGCCAAAACCAGGTCTCAACTGCAATTGAAATGGATCTAGAAAATCATTTCCCTCCAAGAACGTCTGGATCTGGTCCATGATCATCTACTCAAGAACACTGCGTAATAAGGAGAGAGCAGAAACTAGCCAGTAATTACTTAGATCTTTTGAATCTAGGGAGGGCTTCTGAGCTTGTGGTCTTACCACTGCCTCCTTCAAGCAGGGAGGCAATATCCCCTCTCTAGAATAGGCATTAATCAGCTCCCTGGTTTCCCAATACAAGTCAATAAGATGGCCAAAGTTTTTCATTTCATGGATACAGGATGTGCTGGGTTGGTCCAGAATCAGGCACAATCTAAATTACAAACTGGGTTTTTATTCTTACTGTACAAACAGCAACAATGCTTTTCTCCACAATTTCCAATGACTTTAAAGCCACGAGGGCATTCCTTCAACACACAGAACCCTGGCAGATCGCCATACATGCAAGATTCTTCATCTGAAACATCAGTGAATCCTGTAGTAACAGAGCAGCAAATGACCTTTAGCTACCTATCCACTTACAAGAGAATTCAAGTAGAATCGTGGGTATGATAAACTCTAATAAATAACAATATCAGCAAAAAATAGAGAAGAAAAAATCAAGAAAGGAATATGGCAGACTCCTTCCACCTCCCTTCTTGCTGTACGTATACCCAACTTTAAGCTTTAACCCAACTTTAAACTTGAACCCACAATCCCCACACAAACCTGCCACTGGTACCCAGTGTACTCAGGCCTCTGCCATGGTTCAAAATTGTATGACATGTGCATTTAACCTGCGTGATTTCCATTGTAAGGGACAAGGTGAGGATGCTGTTGTGAGATGTTACAGGAAGTCAGTTTATCCTATGACACCATGTAAGAGCATCCCTACCAGTCCCTGACCTGCATGATAATTGGCCTTTGCCCAAGAAGAAAGATTGAGAGTTTAAAGCTTTTTTCGCACCAAGTAAGTCCAATCAGACGCAGTGTGAAAAGAGCATTTACCTGTTCACCTTTCTTCCATGGCAATGCCTTTTCAGCGAGTCTGGTGTTTAGTTGGAAAAGATGTGGGTGGTGCTGTGGTCTAAACCACTGAGCTTCTTGGACTTGCTGACTGTTAGGTCAGCAGTTCGAATCCCTGCAGTGGGGTGAGTTCCCGCTGCTCTGCCCCAGGTCCTGTCAACCCACCAGTTCACAAGCGCACAAGTGCAAGTAGATACTGTATATGGGAATTGGAAATGTAGAATGGGGAAAAGGGGGGGAAAGAGGAATAGGGTAAGCAGAGCAAACGCAATATAGAAAAAGTATATGGTCTTCATATCTCCCAGAAGGTCAAGGTGGATGCTCCTTGTATCCCAACCTGAATGGAAATGAAGAGGCAATGTGTTTTGGTGTGTCTTATACTCCTCCGGGTATTAAAAAATCTCCCTAGGCATTATACATTTAATTATAAATTGCCTTCCTGTATCTGTCCTCAAGAGACCATGGTACGCAACTGAGAGGAAACTGAGGCAGAGTACATTAATCTGGCAATGCTTTCGCGGTTCACCCAGTTGGAAAAATGGTTTCAATGTGGCTCAGATCTTACTAATAACTGAGGTCCCTATCAAGCAGCACCAGTTTGCATGTTCGTCCTTGCTGTTCTGTACAGTACATTAACCTGACGATGCAGTCAAGATTCACTGGATTGGAAATATGGTTTCATACCCCCAGAAGCCCTTATAGATCCACTCAACCATCATAGCCACTGAGCAAAGTCTCTTCCATCTCCTTTTAAAAATAATTTAAGCCATCAACCGTCTCTGTTTTCGTATTAGTCCTCTTTCTTCCACCCACCTTTCCCATGTATGAAAAAGTACCAGTTGCAACCAGAACCAGGAATAAGCATGGAGACACAACTCAGTGGTCTGAACCAGGGCCACATTTCACATACATGTTTTCCACAACATTACAGCCACTTTCTACGGAGAGAGAAAAAATTGTAACCTCAAAGGTAGAAGCATGGGTGTCCACAGAAATTCTTAAAGAGAGAGAGAAAGTAAAAGGTTGAAGCGGGCAGGCTTGTTTCTCTCACACAGAGAAATGTGGAAGATCGGGCATGTACATTTTGCCTTATATCTCAGGTTCTCCTAACCTATGTATGTGGTGTTAGGGGAGGGGTAGTATCTATGGCAGGGGGAGATATGGTTCTTCCCCTGTAGTAGTTCTTCAACATTTGATCCCCATCCTGCACTCAACTCTACCTGTGGTTCCTAAAAGTTGCCTAATGGCCAGTTAAACCAGGTCCAACAGTCAAGAAGGCAGTTTCTGCACATGTGGCAGCTAGACTGGTGACTGGGAGTCGTCACCAAGACCATATAACACCGGTCTTAAAAGACCTACATTGGCTCCCAGTACGTTTCCAAGCACGATTCAAAGTGTTGGTGCTGACCTTTAAAACCCTAATGTCCTCGGCCCAGTATACCTGAAGGAGCGTCTCCACCCCCATTGTTCAGACTGGACACTGAGGTCCAGCTCCGAGGGCCTTCTGGTGGTTCCCTCACTGCAAGAAGTGAGGTTACAGGGAACCAGGCAGAGAGCCTTCTCGGTAGTGCTGCCTGCCCTGTGAAACGCCCTCCCATCATCAAAAGGCAGCCCTGTTTATATAAGTTTTTAATGTCTGGTATTTTATCGTCGTCGTCCCCCATGTTTTCAATTATCATTACAGTGGTACCTCGGGTTACATATGCTTCAGGTTACATACGCTTCAGGTTACAAACTCCCCTAACACAGAAATAGTACCTTGGGTTAAGAATTTTGCCTCAGGATGAGAACAGAAATCGTGCTCAGGTGGCGCAGCGGCAGCAGGAGGCCCCATTAACTAAAGTGGAGCTTCAGGTTAAGAACAGTTTCAGCTTAAGAAGGGACCTCCGGAACGAATTAAGTACTTAACCAGAGGTTCCACTGTGATTCTCTTGATCTTCTACCTTCACTGCCTTGTGGCTATACTCATGGATGAAAATTGTTTCAGGATTTTAATTAATTTTATAATGAATGTTTTTAGAATGTTGGATTATTTTGATTGTTGTTAGCCGCCCTGAGCCCAGCTTCGGCTGGGGAGGGCGGGATATAAATCAAATTTATTATTATTATTATTAAATAGTCTTTAAATTTCTTCCAATCTTCTTCCACGACTCTTCTCCCTGGTCTCGGATTCTGCCAGTCATTTCTGCCAATTCCATATAGTCCATCACCTTCATCTGCCATTCTTCCAAAGTGGGTAGATCTTGTGTCTTCCAATACTTTGCAATGAGTATTCTTGCTGCTGTTGTAGCATACATAAAAAAAGTTCTGTCCTTCTTTGGCACCAATTGGCCGACTATGCCCAGAAGAAAGGCCTCTGGTTTCTTCAAGAAGGTATATTTAAATACCTTTTTCAATTCATTATATATCATTTCCCAGAAAGCCTTAATCTTTGGGCACGTCCACCAAAGGTGAAAGAATGTACCTTCAGTTTCTTTACATTTCCAGCATTTATTGTTGGGCAAATGATAGATTTTTGCAAGCTTGACTGGGGTCATGTAGCACCTGTATATCATTTTCATAATATTCTCTCTTAGGGCATTACATGCCGTAAACTTCATACCTGTGGTCCATAACTGTTCCCAGTCAGCAAACATAATATTATGTCCAACATCTTGTGCCCATTTAATCATAGCAGATTTCACCGTTTCATCCTGAGTATTCCATTTCAACAGCAAGTTATACATTCTTGACAAATTCTTAGTTTTGGGTTCTAACAGTTCTGTTTCTAGTTTTGATTTTTCCACCTGGAAGCCAGTTTTCTTATCCAAAATATATGCCTCCATTATCTGATTTCTCGAAACTCTGCAATTTCAATTTGTCTCCTTCTTGTTCCAAAATTTCCCAATATTTCGGCCATTTGGCCTCCATATTGAGCCTTTTCAGAGCTTTCGCTTCCATCGGTGACAACCACCTTGGGGTTTTATTTTCCCCAAGGTGGTTGTCACCGATGGAAGCGAAATGACAGTTCAGATGAATATTCTGATACTGAAAGTGACACAGAGAGCTCAGAGAGTTCTGCTGACACAGTCATTGAGAGAGGTTCACACACAATGTCTAGACCTTCACAGGTTAAGGCTGAACTAGAATTGAAAGAACCATTGTTTACTGTTGGGCGTGGTTCTCCAAAAGGTCCAGAGGATGAACCAGTCAGCAAGGAGGATTTGCACTTCATTCGCAGATCTGAGAGAGTCACAAAGGGCGTACCACCCAAGAGGTATTCTCAAGAGTTTGCTAACTCTTTTTTTTAAAAAATGATATTTATTAGAAGTTTTAAAAATTGCAGAATAAAAAGAAAAGAAAACAACAAAAAATTTAACAAGACATACATTACAATACATTAGAAAAGGAAAAAAGAAGAAAAAAGAAGAAAAAAAACACATAAAAACCAATACAACAATACAGCAATAAAGAACAATAACATTAAAACACACATCCAATATTCCATATCTTTATCTTTCATTTACTTGTTTCATCGACCTCCTCACACCTCCCTTTTTGTATTCTAGTTTAATTAATTGTTTCAGCAAATTCTTTCCATCTTTCTCAATTTTTGTTGAGTAATTTATCTTAACGGTCTAACCTATTAATTAACTCAGCAAATCCTTTCCATCTTTCACTATATTCTGTCGTTCAATTTACCTTAATTTATTTTAATTTTAACCTTATCTTGCCATAAAATACCTTAAAGCTTAAAACTTAATACTTATTTATACATAACTCCTTATATCATTTCTACTAAAGCCAAATAGTTTCATTCCAACATTTTCCCCAATACTCGTTAATTTCACACTAATTCTCAAAATAATTTTTTTAAAACTTTCTTCCAATCTTCATCCAACATCTCTTCTTCCTGGTCTCGGGTTATGTCAGTCCTAACTGTCCATTCCATCTAGTCCATCAACCTGGTGATCTTGTGTCCGAGGCTCTTAAGTCTTTTCCATGTCCCTTCTGCAGATCTTCTTCTTGTTTATACCTGCACTTTACCTTGTCTTTTGTTGATCTTTTTCTTAATTTCTTTCCTTTCTCATTGAGGAGTAGGTCTCGGGGAGACTCCAACCCAAAAATATCTCCATCTCCCCTCAGCAGATCAGCCCATTCCCCACAGTCCCATTCCCCACAATCAGCACTGTAGTCCAGAAAGTATTTAAAAGCATGTTTCAAAGTCCCTCCAAAATTAAGAGCTCCCACAACTCCAGACCCCCCCTGGCCCACTCTAGATTCAATCTTCAAGAACAGCGGCTTATGCTCCTGCAGGGCCTCGGGTCTCTCCATTTGTGTTACTTGAGGTTCAACAGCAACCTCCTCCATTATCTTCTGCACTTGCACTTGCCCTGTCAAAACAGGTTCCTGGGTTGGTTCCTGAATGGTTTCTATATGAGTATTCGCCGTTTGTCCAAAGTTTTTGACTGCAACAGCCATCAAATCCATCTTCTCATGCATCTGCTCCAACAAAGCGCTTGTCTTGCAAAAAGCAAGCACCAAAACTTCTTCTAAACACATTTTTATTCAAGGTCAGAGTCTGGTCTCACGATCCTAATCTCCACAGCTGTGAAATCCCCAGATCGACTCCAGCAACAATTTAACAAGCTCCCTCTAGAGGAGACAATTTCTATTTGTACCCATCTTTTGAAAGCAGGTCCAACAACAACAAATTACTTTCATTTTTCAAATATTTTGTTTCTTTTGAATGCAAAAGGCAACATTGGAATCAATTTGTTTCTCTTTTTTAACTATCTGCCAAAAGACGTTCCATTCACAGTCAATGAACTTCCCCCAAAATTTCTGTCTCTGACACCCCGTTCCCAGGTTTGAGACGGTGGAAATTTATCTTTCTTTACTCTCTCTCCAGCAGGCTTGAACAATCTAAAATCCCCCCCCCCTTTTCTCCTGCTTCCAAGAGGGGTTTTGGTGGTTATAACTGAAGGAAATTTAGACCTTTATGTACGACTTTCCAGACTTTAGCTTACAAAGTTTTTGCTTCAGTCTATTTACAAAAGCGGAAGGTGGACTTCCTGTTTAGAACCTTCCCGCTTCCGTGCCAAATTAAAATGTTTCTTAATCCAATTTTCCGTTTTACTCACGGGTACCTGTTTAGAGTCCAATTGTCCACAGGAAAAAGTCAGCGCTCTCCGGCAACGGCTGTGCGGCTTCACTCCGTAAAAGTAGCGGTCGATTCAAAATACCATGCCACTCACCCCACGTCGCTTCGGATCCCGGAAAAAGGGTTTCCCTGCGAGTAGGGGAGGAGCTCCTGGTGTCAGCCGAATCCCACGTTCCCAGGCTTCCTCCGCCTGGGATTTTTGAAGGGTCTCCACCTTTGCTGCGGCGGCAAGACCCGATTTTCAAGGAGCCGGTTCCTCTCGGTCAGAGGAACTCCGCCATTGCCGATGGCGCTAACCCGGAAGTCGAGTCAAGAGTTTGCTAACTCAGCTGTTGCATGTGTTACTATTGTTAACAACTGAAGCCAGATTAAAGGTGTGTCTAAGTCAGAGACAAAGACACAACTGGGAGTTGCTAAGCATAACACAACCTTCCCTAGCCAAGGTAATGCAGAAGCACTCATTCCTTGGAAAACAGACATCCAGAAAGTTACACTGGTGAAACCAGTGGCAGGTAGTTCCAAAGGTGGAACTGAAACAACAGGGGATTGTTACGTGTATAACAACTGTTTGTTTTCTTCTCTGGATGAAGCTTTTTTCGCAGCTAACGTTGATTCATATGGGGGAGTATGTTGGAATATGAGTACAACGCAGCTGCAAACTGGCAGCTTGGTGTTTACATCACATGATGTGGCTAGCAGTGGGAAAGAATGTTCCCGGAAGTTCACAGGATTCACAGGGCTTTGTTCTGTGTGTAATATGCAACCTTCCTGTTGCGTATGTGAAGGAAGTCTGTGTCACTTGCTCGGAGGAGACTGAACTGATCGGACATGTTTTTTGTAGAGTTGAACAGTCAGAAATAAACAAGATGTAAAAGACTTTCTGACTATCTTCTTTCCCCTGCTGGTATGCAAGGAAGAAGGGGGTGTGCGTCTTCCACAGAGGGAGATGTCGCCTATCAAGATCTTCCTGGACTGCTGGGGCGCCGACAGCCAGAGTAGATCACCAGTAAACAAACCCCCGGGAGCCTGGGAGAGGGGCCAGACTCTCCCAAGGGGGCAAGTTTTCCAACACTGTATACTATTCATTGCACTGAAACAATATGAACACTGTGGTTGGAAATAACAGACCCTCCAAGTGTTCCTATTTTCCAGGGACATCCCAGATTCACAGAAGCAACCCCAGTTTCTGATTTGATCCCAGAATGCCCCACTTCTCCTTAGGACATCCCGATTTTCCTTGGAGAAATGTTAGAGGGTAGGGAGTAATGAGGACCCTAAGCCAAGGAGATGAGTAACTATGCAACCTTTAGAAGACACCTGAAGGCAGCCCTCTCTTTGTATGTTTGTATGTATGTATGTATGTATGTATGTGTATGTGTGTGTGTGTGTGTGTCTGTGTGTGTGTGTGTGTGTGTACAGTGGTACCTTGCGTCACACACGCTTCAGGTTACATATGCTTCAGGTTACGGAATCCGCTAACACAGAAATAGTACCTCAGGTTAAGAACTTTGCTTCAGGATGACAACAGAAATCGTGCTCTGGTGGCACAGCAGCAGCCGGAGGCCCCATTAGCTAAAGTGGTCTTCAGGTTAAGAACAGTTTCAGGTTAAGAACAGACCCCCAGAATGAATTAAGTTCTTAACCCGAGGTACCACTGTATTGGAAATGTACATCCAGTCCCCCCCCCTTTAATTTTTTGGGGGGCCCCCAAGAAAGTGGGGCCCTAAGCTATGGGTTGTTTAGCTTATATGTAAATCTGGCATTGCTCATGGGACAGCTTTTTCCCATAAGCCCAGTACATAGAGGAGATTTTGCTGCAATTTATGGGCCACAGTGCCACCAGGCAAGGTTGCCCCATGCTTATTGGGCATGGAACGGGGCTTTTAAGAGAAATAAGTAAAATGAGCAGAAAGGGAAGAAGCACACACAGATACTTTCGCTGCAGACAGGTACAATTTTATTCTGCATTCCAATGAGCAGGAGTGTAAGAGCAAATGTAGATACCCCCTTCAGCCAAATCCTCTGTGAGAGAAAAGGAATAAAAAGAAAACAAATAAGACAAAGTCAAATTTGACCTCTTGCGCTTGAACAAGCTCACTACTCCATTTGTTGCTGATTTGTGGTGTTCTATTTTTAAAATAAAGTATTCTTGCTATTGATATTATTATTCGCAACAACAAGCACAAGAACAACCACCTGCAGGAACTGTTTGCCTTGACAATATCTGGGGCAAGTGTAATGTGTGTGGAAGCCGCCAGTAAGAATATTTCAAATGCACCATCTTCAATTCACTTGCAAGTGAATCAATACTTTAATTACCAAGTATTTTTCATAGAATCATAGAATCGTACAGCTGGAAGGGACCCAAAGTGTCATCAGGTCCAACCCACCACAATATCTGGGAGCTTTATACTTACATAACTATGCAGCATAGAACATTCTCTGCACATTTTCCTTTAGTAAAATACGCAAGTGGGCATCGGGGTTTGTAACAAAGCCCATGGATCGCCTTACATTGCCTTCTGTTTCTTACAGGATCTCCATCTGCATGTACACACAGAGAGAAAGCAAGTGAAATGCCATCTAAATATAATACCCTAAACCAATATTTCTAATTCTACGTTAATTTAGCAAAAGTTATCTGGCAGAAGAGCATTTGTAGTTTTCAGAGCTCAATCCACTTCACTTAAACCTCCAGGTGGAAAGTCTTCTCTTGATGAAGGGGCAGAGAGTGTGGTTTTCAAAGACTTCCTGGGTGTCAGTAGAGGTCCAGCTGGCGCTAACCTTGGTAACCTCATCTTTGAGCAAAGATTTATGGTTCTATCCATTTCGCTTTCTTTCATGTTTTTCATTTTCCATTCTTAATCATTCGAAATGACACTATGCAAAGATAAATATTTGATTGACCTTTGTGAAAACTTAGAGCTGGACAGAAGTGGTATCTTACTCAGAGGCAAATACGTACTCTACAAGGGAGGAGTGGGTTTTATTTCTTGCTGTTAGTATGAAACTCTGCTTAGGTTTGAATAGCCAATTAAATTAAATTGAAGCCATTTATTTACTACTTGTGTAAAACTTTATTTACTACTTGTTTACTACTTATTTACTACCATTCTTCATCTGAAGATCACAGAGTGGTTTACAACATTAAAATACAAAATGAAAATACGAAACAAAAAATAAAACAACAGAATCCATTCCCACAAACCTGTTTGAAAGGTCACGTATGGTTTTATCAGCCAAAGACCTTTTTATATTCTTATTTTATTTTTTTCCATGATGATCTTTATTAGTTTTTTTTATTTATTTACATACTGTACATACACATATTACATTGCTTTTTACATTTATACTTGCTCCTGACTTCCCTCCTTCCTTCTTCTGGCTCCTTTATGTCATCTCTATCTTTTCGCATTGTCTTTATTCATTTTGTATATAGTTGTTGTTCTTCCATTTTTGTCTGTAAGATGTCTGTAAACAAACAAATCTTTCTATATATACAATTCTTGTTGTCTGTCTATATTCATTTACCTATACTTTTTGTTACATTGGCCATATTATACATTTTTACTTCTTATTGTTATTATTGTCCAATAAGAGCCAGTGCGGGGTAGTGGTTAAGGGTGGTAGACTCGTAATCTGGCGAACCGGGTTCGCGTCTCTGCTCCTCCACATGCAGCTGCTGGGTGACCTTGGGCTAGACACATTTCTTTGAAGTCTCTCAGTCTCACTCACCTCACAGAGTGTTTGTTGTAGGGTAGGAAGGGAAAGGAGAATGTTAGCCGCTTGGAGACTCCTTAGGGTAGTGATAAAGTGGGATATCAAATCCAAACTCTTCTTCTTCTTCTTCTATAGTTTCCCATTATGAGGTTTATTTCAATTCTACTGGTTTCCCTATTTCACCTCATCCTCCCTATGTATGACACAATTTTTTCCCATTTTTTTTTGAAATGTTTTATTGCCCTGATGTCAAATTTTCCCTATTAGTTTGGCTATTTCTGCATACTCCATAACCTTGTACTGCCACTCTTCTACTGTTGGCATTTGTTGCTGTTTCCATACCTGGGCTAGCAATAACCTCGCCGCTGTTGTTGTGTACAGGAACAATTTTTGGTCATTCTTATTAATATACTATCCTACCATTCCCAACAAAAATGACTGGTTTTTTCAAATGCGTATACCTGAAGGTCTTCTTTAGTTCGTTGTATATGTTTTCCCAATAAGTTTTCACTTTGTCACATGTCCACCACATGTGAAAGAAACTGCCTTCTTTCATCCCACAATTCCTATTTCCTGTTTTATACATCTTTGTTCAGTTAATTGGCGTGAAGTACCACCTGTACATCACTTTTAACAGATTTTCTTTTAACAATGTACATGCTGTGGATTTTAGCCCAGTGTTCCATAATTTTATCCACTTTTCATACTCAGTGTTATGGCCAACATCCATTGCCCATTTAATCATGACACTTTTGATTTCTTCATCTTTTGTGTGCCATTTTAGTAAAAACTCGTAAACCTTAGACAGTATTTTTGTTGTTGTTCTGTAGTACTGCAGTTTCTAATATTGATTTTGTTTGTTCAAATCTCTTGCTTTTTTATCTTTTGAGAAAATGTCATTCATTTGGTGGTATTCCATCCAGCTTGATAATTTATCTTTTAATTCCTCATAAGGCTTGATCTTAATTACATTATTCTCTTCCAACAACATGTCTCTATAAGTTAACCATTCTCCTTTTATATTTAATCTTTTCACTGAGAAGGCCTCCTGGGGTGACAGCCACCATGGTGTCTTTCTTTCAAACCACTCTTTAGATCTTATCCAGGCTTCATATAATGGGCTTTTTATAATATGATTTAAATGCACTCCAACCTTGTCATACCAAAGGTATGCATGCCTCCCATATCTGTTTCCAAACCCCTCCACATTCAATACATCTGTGTTTTCCAAACTGAACCACTCTTTTAGCCATGTTATACATGCAGCCTCATAATATATTTTAAGATCTGGTTGTGAAAAACCTCCTCTTTCCTTTCTGTCCATTAGAATTTTAAATTTTATTCTAGGCTTCTTCCCCTGCCATACAAACTTTGAGATCATTTTTTGCCACTAATTGAATTAACCTTGTCCTGTGACTATGTGGATGGTTTGAAATAGATACCTAAGAGCATCTTAGGTAACACACTCATCTTAATGGCTGTTATTCTTCCACAAAAAGATAGCTTCAATCTATCCCATATTTCCAGATTTGTTGTTACTTCTTTCCATGGTGTTTTGTAGTTATCCTTAAATAGGTTTGTATTTTGGGGGGAGAGCCAGGCATCCCAGACCCATCATTTCCAAATTATTTTTCATAAAAAACCAAGCAAATACCTTTTTATAAAGACACTTTTTTTTTTTTTTTTTGTCTTGGGAGAGCATTCCATGAATGGGAATTCACCCCAGAAAGGACCTGTTCTTGGCTTACCACCCTCTTGTGAAGGAGGCAGATAAAGGAGAACATCAGAGGAAGTTGGCAGCCTTTGGGTCGGTTGATATGGGGAGAGGCAGTATTTGAGGTATTGCAGTCCTGAGTCATTTAAAGTCATTTAAGGCTATATAGGTCAGCTTCCTCTCTTTTCTCTTTGGGTCTACTCCGGGCACCCACTGCCACCTCTCTTGGTCTTCCGCCCACCACAAAGAGAGGAGCCTCATCACGCCATCCCACAGGGGCCTGGGAAGAGGATGCCCCCAGCCCAAGTGTCCCAACGGAGACTGGCCAAAGGTGAACCTGAGGCCAGCACCTTACTCACCTTGGGAGGCGGCAGCGGGTGCCACCAGGCCTGTGTAGCAGAAAGGTTCCCCTTTGGCACCGGCCACTCAGCTACCAGGCAAGGACAAGAAAGGCCAGCGTGGCAACTGCCTGTCTGCCAATTCCCAATACCAAGGGCTGGCAGACTGGCTGGCTGGGCTCCCTCACCCACTTGTGTACTCTGAGGCCACCTCAGCTCTTGACACCCAGAACCCCTGGCCAACACTCCCAAGTATCACCCTTTGGAAACATCCATCCAAGTTGGACCAGAACAACCACAAAGCAGTGCCACCCACCCCCAACTCAGACAGTCCTTTCAGAAGCATACCATGCTAGGTGGTATCAAAAGACCCTGAAAGGTTGAGGAGAATTAACAAGGACACATTTCCCCTGTCTCTCTCCTGACAGAGATCATCATACGGGGATTTCCTGTGCCAAAACCTGGTCTCAACTGCAATTGAAATGGATCTAGAAAATTATTTCCCTCCAAGAACGTCTGGATATGGTCCATGATCATCTACTCAAGAACACTGCGTAATAAGGAGATAGCAGAAACTAGCCAGTAATTACTTAGATCTTTTGAATCTAGGGAGGGCTTCTGAACTTGTGGTCTTCCCACTGCCTCCTTCAAGCAGGGAGGCAATATCCCCTCTCTAGAATAGAATCATAGAATTATAGAGTTGGAATAGGCCACAAGGGCCATCGAGTCCAACCCCCTGCCAAGCAGGAAACAAATAGGCATTAATCAGCTCCCTGGATTCCCAATACAAGTCAATAGGATTGCCAAAGTTTTTCATTTCATGGATACAGGATGTGCTGGGTTGGTCCAGAATCTGGCACAATCTAAATTACAAACTGGACCAGAAATCAGATCCGGTTATAGGGTCTTTATTCTTACGGTAATAACAGCAACGATGCTTTTCTCCACAACTTCCAATGTCTTCATAGCCATGAGGGCATTCCTTCAACACACAGTGCGCTGGCCGATCGCCATACATGCATGATTCTTCATCTGAAACATCAGTGAATCCTGTAGTAACAGAGCAGCAAATGACCTTTAGCTACCTATCCACTTACAAGAGAATTCAAGTAGAATGGTGGGTATGATAAAATCTAATAAATAACAATATCAGCAAAAAATATTTAAGAGAATGCAGAGAAACTCAGGTGGATGTTTTTTAAAAAAACAAGCAAGCAAGCAAGCACCTATTTTAACAAGAAGAAATAGCAGAGATTGGTGCAACACAGAAGAACACATCAAAAAATGAATATGGCAGACTCCTTCCACCTCCCGTCTTGCTGTACGTATACCCAACTTTAAGCTTTAACCCAACTTTAAACTTTAACCCACAATCCCCACACAAACCTGCCACTGGTACCCAGTGTACTAAGGCCTCTGCCATGGTTCAAAATTGCATGGCATGTGCATTTAACCTGTGTGATTTCCATTGTAAGGAACAAGGTGAGCATGCTGTTGTGAGATGTCACAGGAAGTCAGTTTATCCTGTGACACCATGTAAGAGCATCCCTACCAGTCCCTGACCTGCATGATAATTGGCCTTTGCCCAAGAAGAAAGATTGAGAGTTTAATGCTTTTTTCGCACCAAGTAAGCATTTAGCTGTTCACCTTTCTTCCACGGCAACGCCTTTTCAGTGTGCCTGGTGTTTAGTTGAAAAAGATGTGGGTGGTGCTGTGGTCTAAACCACTGAGCCTCTTGGACTTGCTGACTGTAAGGTCAACAGTTCGAATCCCCGCAGTGGGGTGAGTTCCCGCTGCTCTGCCCCAGGTCCTGTCAACCCACCAATTCACAAGCGCACAAGTGCAAGTAGATACTGTATATGGCAATTGGAAATGTAGAATGGGGAAATGGGTGGAAAAGAGGAATAGGGTAAGCATTGGCCCTACACAGTGGCATTACTCACTCCAGTCCCATTTAGGACTCATATAATTGCTTACCTGGATTGGGAATGAGTAGCAGAGCAAACACAATATAGAAAAAGTATATGGTCTTCATAGCTCCCAGAAGGTCAAGGTGGATGCTCCTTGTATCCCAACCTGAAAGGAAATGAAGAAGCAATGTGTTTTGGTGTGTCTTATACTCCTCTGGGTATTAAAAAAATCTCCCTAGGCATTATACATTTAATTATAAATTGCCTTTAAGTATCACTGCTCTAGAGTACATTAATCTGCCAATGCCTTTGCGGTTCACCCGGTTGGAAAAATGGTTTCAATGTGGCTCAGATCTTACTAATAACTGAGGTCCCTATCAAGCAGCACCAGTTTGCATGTTCGTCCTTGCTGTTCTGTACAGCAGAAGAAGTTCTGTACAGTACATTAACCTGACGATGCAGTCAAGATTCACTGGATTGGAAATATGGTTTCATACCCCCATTAGCACCTATAGATCCACTCAACCATCATAGCCACTGAGCAAAGTCTCTTCCATCTCCTTTTAAAAATAATTTAATTGTAACCTCAAAGGTAGAAGCATGGGTGTCCACAGAAATTCTTACAGAGAGAGAGAAAATAAAACGTTGAAGAGGACAGGCTTGTTTCAACATTTGATCCCCTATCTGCACTCAACTCTACCTGTGGTTCCTAAAAGCCGTCTAATGGCTGGCTAAACCAGGTGAGGGTAGCTCTGGGTCTCAAACCCAGAGTAAATTAGGGACTTGTCTGTCCCCTGCGAATGTAGGCAAGCTTCAAAGAATTGAGCGGACAAGACTAATATTGGGCCCAATAGTCAAGCAGGCAGTTTCTGCACATGCGCCAACTAGACTGGTGACTGGGAGTGGTCGCCGAAACCATATAACACCAATCCTAAAAGACCTACATTGGCCCACAGTATGTTTCCAAGCACGATTCAAAGTGTTGGTGCTGACCTTTAAAGCCCTAACCACCATTGTTCAGACTGGACACTGAGGTCCAGCTCCGAGGGCCTTCTGGCGGTTCTCTCACTGCAAGAAGTGAGGTTACAGGGAACCAGGCAGAGAGCCTTCTTGGTAGTGGTGCCTGCCCTGTGGAATGCCCTCCCATTAGATGTCAAGGAAATATACAACCATCTGGCTTTTAGAAGACATCTAACGGCAGCCCTGTTTAGGGAAGTTGTAAATTATTATTATTATTATTATTATTATTATTATTATTATTATTTGGAGGAAATGTGAGGCAGGTGGGGCTCATTAACCTGGAATGGGAGCCCATCTAGGAGAAGAAAAACTTTGATCCTCTACCTTCACTGCTTTGTGGCTATGCTTCAGGAGTAATCCCCAAGGAATAATCCATATCTTCTGTCTTGCAAAACATCTACACAAATCCAGAGTGGAGTCCCAAGGCAGTCAAACAGTGCTTTATAAACCTCTTTCTGGCACCCCCTGTGGCCCAGCTGCTCTCAAATGGACAGCATCAGCGATAACACATAGTACAAAATATACAGTGCACTCCCTCTCTCTCCCCTCCTTTCTGCGGTTATTTATTTTATATTTTATATCTTTTCATTACTGCATAACCAATTTAAATCTATTTACTTATTTGTCCTGATCTTTTCCCTTAATTGTCACTTACTGCACGTGTTTATATCAGGCCTGCTAATGTTGTGATTTGTTTACAGTGCATCTTCAAATAATCAATCATTTTCCCCCATTCTATATTTAGAAATCTCTCTTCTCGATTTCATATTCTTCAACATAAAGTGCAGTCTCAAATCAGCATTGCCAGAACTCTGGGAACATTTCTCTAATTCTGCCCCAGAGATAACATAGAAACAATCTCCTTCTGATTCATGTAGGTACAAATGAAGACTACCAGACACAGTGTGTAACATATAGCAAGGGCCTATGAGACTATGTGTAGGAATTGGAAGGGCCTTGGGGCACAGTTGGTTGTCTCATCAACCTTTTGTGTTGAAGGTCAAGGTCAATTAATTTCATTAGTCGATTTACCTTGTCTAAAGTAACCCAATGAAACTTCCAACATCCATAGAAAGGAACAGATCCTACCATGCAAAGGGAGCGTGTGCTGGCGAGGCCAACATTCCTGCAAGGCACAGGCATCCCATGAGTGAGCAGACCATATCTTGAGCTTACTAGTTTGGGGAGTGGGCATGGGCATTTCTTGGGTCAATGTTGTAGCTGCCATGCAGTGCTGAAGCTCATGTCCTGATCTTGGACTCTTGAGCTTTGACTCCTGGGTGGTCCCACCATCCTTTCACCAGTGATAACTTTTTTTTGGGGGGGTGGAGGGGAATAACTCTCTTGTTCAGGAAAGATTTGCACCTTACTTCCAAGAAAGCGTCTCTGTCGTCATGTTCTGTTTGCAAGCATTGCATATATTTTGATTGCGTATGGAGTGAGTGGATGCAGCTGATATGCTTCACAGCATCTTTTTAGTAGCAAGAGAGCCCCTCCCTCCATCCAATCTTTTCTTATACCTCTTTGATCTCAGTGCAATAAAGAAACATAATGTTCCTCATAGAGGTAGTTAGTTGCCCAGGCAAGAGCATGATGTGACTTATGAGAGAAGCCAAATCACCAGACTGTTCAATGGTGATGGGATTAAAATCAGGCCAAATATTTCTTGACAGCAGCAGGCAGGGCAAGGGTTGGCATGACATTGGGTCAAAGGATCAGTACATCAGGACTTCCGCTTGTGGCGCCATGGAAGATGGCTGAAAATTCCATCGCTCCGGCTCCCACAGGGTAATTAGAGGCTGAGATGGGAGTAATCAGCCTCCCAAAATCTTCCTGGGGTATGGGAAGACACAGTCTCATCCACGGATGCCCAACAAACCAGCTCCAATTTCGTAAGGAAGGAGGGTCTGGGGGCACTGGCTGGAAAGCCCCCGAGACAGTCCCCCCAGAAGAACCATTTACATTATCTATAACAAGCGAGACTGGATTGTTTTGTATTTGTTGATATAAATATGGCTGTAAAACTATAAACTGTCTGGAAATAATAATATTATCTAATTAAGGCTTTTGATCTTTGATTTGATTGGAAGAGGATAAAAGATTCTCCAGTTTGCTGAGATTAGACAGAAGCAGGATCTCATTAGCCACTGGAGAGATGTTAAAAAACTTTGGATAGTTTCCTAGAATTTGTGTGGAAGCTGTGTCACACTTTTAATTTGGAAATCCGCCATGATGGAAGTCAAGACCAAGCTGCAGAATTACAAACAGCCATAGGGGGAGGTGAGCCTTTAATATTTGTATTTCCAGTTTGATTTGGTAAACCTCCTCTGGAAAGGCTAATGTTTGATACAACCAGTCTGGGAAAATTAATGAGCAGACACTTAGACTTGATTTCATTGGAACTGAGTGAAGATGGCGGCTGCCAGCAGCGAAAAGACCTTTGGATTGATTTGGCAGAAACACCAGCGTGTGAGGAGATGCTGCAAACTTATAGATGGGAATCATAGACATAAAATCCACACAGAAATACATCATTGCTTATTTCAACCTGCTTGTGGGAACAACTAAGAGGTTGAGGAAGAAGGAAGGTTAACACCAGGAAGAATTAAGAAGAAGAAGAAGAGTTTGGATTTGATATCCCGCTTTATCACTACCCAAAGGAGTCTCAAAGCGGCTAACATTCTCCTTTCCCTTCCTCCCCCACAACAAACACTCTGTGAGGTGAGTGAGGCTGAGAGACTTCAAAGAAGTGTGACTGGCCCAAGGTCACCCAGTAGCTGGTTGTGGAGGAGTGGAGACACGAACCCAGTTCCCCAGATTACAAGTCTACCGCTCTTAACCACTACACCACACTGGCTCTAGAGGACTTAGAGGAACCACCGGAAATGACTATGAAAAGAAGATATGAGATGATCAGAACCCTCGCACTTGAAGCATGGGAAGTCCTATTAAAAATTTGATAATTTGGCAGAACATTTGGATTATTTGATATGTATATGTATAATTTGGAATATTTAATGTGATTTGATTGGATTGTAAAAGTGGAAAATTTAATACAAATGAATTTTTTAAAAAAACAAAGGACCAGTACATCATCCCACAAGCTCCATGTTGACAGAATGGTTCCGCTGGGTTTGAACCCCTCCAAACCAGAACAATGGGAGTCGGTCAGTGTTGAAGTTTGCTGTGGTGCAAGCCAGGTAAGCGAGGTCTCACTGGAAGACCAGGGTGCAGACTCCAAGCAAGCAGATACCGAACCCATGCTTGGGTTTGCTGTGGTCAATCCACCCCCTCAGACCCCTAATGGGTTCCCCCCTATACTATGTTGATCCTACTCAACGCCATTTCCGCCCTCACACAAACAATGTTCTTTTGCCTAACAAAGGAAAGCCATAATTTCCCTGAGGGAAAGGCAAAACAACAACAACAACAACCAAGTGTCTCAGTTTTTGAAAGAGAAAATCATTTCTGGCCCTGTCAACGAACAACCCAAAATTGCTCGGTAAAGGCACTAACCCAAGGGTGGGCAAGAGAGAAGTTCTCAAAGCTAAATGGCTGTGAGCTCCAGGGTAAGCAGCCTTACAAAGGCTCTCCCTTCCCCTCTACAGCAAAGGCTCATGCACAGGGCCTGATTTAGGTTTCATGAGGCCCTAAGCTACTGAAGGTAATGGGGCCCTTTATATGTCCAGCTGTCCTTTGTCAACAACAAATTGTCACTGTTTTTGTGTTGAATATGTGCTATATGGTAATTAATGGACCTAATATGGAGCCTACACAACACAAAACACTGTTCCTGTATGTACTTTTTATTTTATTTGATTTTTGTCTTATATTTTGGAAATGTAAATCCAGTTTTTTCCCCTTTAATTTTTTTGGGGGCCCCCAAGAAAGTGGGGCCCAAACTATGGCTTGTTCAGCTTATATGTAAATCTGGCATTGCTCATGGGACAGCTTTTTCCCATGAGCCCATTACACAGAGGAGATTTTGCTGCAATTTATGGGCCACAGTGCCACCAGGCAAGGTTGCCCCATGCTTATTGGGCATGGAACGGGGCTTTTAAGAGAAATAAGTAAAATGAGCAGAAAGGGAAGAAGCACACACAGATACTTTTGCTGCAGACAGGTCCAATTTTATTCTGCATTCCAATGAGCAGGAGTGTAAGAGCAAATGTAGGTACCTCCTTCAGTCTACTGGTCTGTGAGAGAAAAGGAATAAAAAGGGGGGAAAAGACAAAGTCAAATTTGACCTCTGGCCCTTGAACAAGCACACTACTCCATTTGTTGCTGATTTGTGGTGTTATATTTTTAAAATACAGTGGTACCTCGGGTTAAGTACTTAATTCGTTTGGAGCTCCGTACTTAACCTGAAACTGTTCTTAACCTGAAGCACCACTTTAGCTAATGGGGCCTCCTGCTGCCACCGCGCTGCTAGAGCACAGTTTCTGTTCTCATCCTGAAGCAAAGTTCTTAACCTGAAGCATTATTTCTGAAGCGTATGTAACCTGAAGCGTATGTAACCCGAGGTACCACTGTAAAGTATTATTGCTATTGATATTATTATTCACAACAACAAGCACAAGTACAACCACCTTCAGGAACTGTTTGCCTTGACAATATCTGGGGCAAGTGTAATGTGTGTGGAAGCCGCCAGCAAGAATATTTCTAACACACCATCTTCAATTCACTTGCAAGTGAATCAATACCTTAATTACCAAGTATTTTTCATAGAATGGTAGAGCTGGAAGGGACCCTAAGTGTCATCAGGTCCAACCCACCACAATATCTGGGAGCTTTATACTTACAGATCTGTGCAGCATACAACATTCTCTGCACATTTTCCTTTAGGTTTCAGTAGAGCACCGCATCGGGATTTGTAACAAACCCCAAGGATCCTCTCACATTGCCTTCTGTTTCTTACAGGAACTACACCTGCATATACACACAGAGAGAAAGCAAGTGAAATGCCATCTATATATAATACCCTAAACCAATATTTCTAATTCTACATAAATTTAGCAAAAGTTATCTGGCAGAAGAGCATTTGTAATTTTCAGAGCTCAATCCACTTCACTTAAACCTCCAGGTGGAAAGTCTTCTCTTGTTGAAGGGGCAGAGAGCGTGGTCTTCAAAGACTTCCTGGGTATCAGTAGAGGTCCAGCAGGCACTAATGTTGGTAACCTCATCTTTGAGCAAAGATTTATGGTTCTATCCATTTCGCTTTCTTTCATGTTCTACATTTTCCATTCTTAATCTTTTGAAATGACACTATGCAAAGAGAAATATTTGACTGAAACTTAGAGCTGGACAGAAGTGGTATCTCACTTAGAGGCAAATCTGTACTCTACAAGGGAGGAGTGGGTTTTATTTCTTGCTGTTAGTATGAAACTCTGCTTAGGTTTGAATAGCCAATTAAATTAAATTAAAATTATTTATTTGCTACTTGTGTATACCATTCTTCATCTGAAGATCACAGAGTGGTTTACAACATTAAAATACAAAATGAGAATACAAAACAAAACAAAAAAAACCCAGAACCCATTCCCTCAAACCTATTTCAAAGGTCACGTATGGTTTTATCAGCCAAAGACCTTTTTATATATTTTTTATTTCCCCCCACATGATGATCTTTAATAGTTTTTTTTTATTTATTTACATACTGTACATACACATATTACATTGCTTTTTTTGTCACTTTAGTTTTTTTATTTAAGATTTTCTTGTTTTACAGAAGTAAGTGTAATGTCTTTCACATTTTTTCCATGTTACATTTTTACAAATCTGTTTCAGTTGTTGAGACATTAGGGGGAGAAGAAGAAAAAATGATGGGGTGGAGGGAAGGAAGATGGGTGGGGGTGGGGTCGGGTGGCGATGTTTGTGTTATGCTTAATGTAAGTAGGGTTTGGTGTCAGCGTTGCTTGTGCTGTTCACTTGTGTTCCTTTGGTGGTGAGAGAGGTTGGGGTTGCCCTAGGGTGTGGTTGTTTGTTTGGGATTGGCTGTGGTGATCTTTGTTTTCGTGTGTGAGTGGGATGGGTGGGTGTTTTGGATCAGGTTAGCCATATTGATTTGTATGCTGTTGCTGGATTATTGTCATTGTCCTGTTGGGCTGTGTATGTGATAAAGGGGAGCCATACCAGGGTAAAGGCATCTTCTTCTGTTGGTCCCCGTGTCAGTTTCAGTTTATTGGTTAATTTTTCTAGAAGGGCTGTTTCCCATACTATTTGGTACCATTGGTCCATGCTTGCTCCTGACAGGTCTCTCCAGAGTCTGGTTATGGTGTTTCTGGCTGCTGAAAGTAGGTGGGTTATGAGTTCTTTGTGGTGTAAATGGGCATTGTTGTCTTGGAAGATGTTTAATAGGGCCAGTTCTGGGGTGACGTCTAATAAGGGCGATATAAACAAGAAGGGCAACAGTGGGCAGCCCTGTCTTGTGCCCTTTGTAATTTGGAAGCTCTCTGTCAATCCATTATTTATTATAAGTTTGGCATTCTGATCTTTATAAATTGCCTCTATGCTTCTTAAGAACTATGTCCCCAGACCCAACATTTCCAAATTATTTTTCATAAAAAACAAAGCAAAAACCTTTTTATAAAGATACATTTTTTATTTTTTTATTTTTTTTGCCTGGGGAGAGCATTCCATAAATGGGAATTCACCCCAGAAAAGACCTGTTCTTGGCTTACCACCCTCTTGTGGAGGAGGCAGACAAAGGTGGACCTCAGAGGAAGTTGGCAGCCCTTGGGTCGGTTCATATGGGGAGAGGCAGTATTTGAGGTATTGCAGTCCTGAGTCATTTAAAGGCATTTAAGGCTATATCGGTCCGCTTCCTCTGTTTTCTCCTTGGGTCTACTCTGGGCATCCACTGCCTTGGTCCCCTGCCCACTCCAAAGAGAGGTGCCTCTTCACGCCACCCCACAGGGGACTGGCAAGAGGATGCCCCCAGCCTAAGTGTCCAAACGGAGCTTGGCCAAAGGTGAATGTGAGGCCAGCACCTTATTCACCTTGGGAGGCAGCAGCTGGTGCCACCAGGCCTGTGTGGCAGAATGGCTCCCCTTTGGCACCGGCCACTCAGCTACCAGACAAGGACAAGAAAGGCCAGCGTGGCACCTGCCTGTCTGCCCAGCCTCCCACTCGTCTGCCTGTTCCCAACACCAAGGGCTGGCAAACTGGCTGGCTGGCTGGGCTCCCTCACCCACTTGTGTACTCCGAGGCCACCTCAGCTATTGACACCCAGCACCCCCTGGCCAAAACTCCCCAAGTATCACCCTTCGGAAACATCCATCCAAGTTGGACCAGAACCACCACAAATCAGTGCCACCCACCCCCAACTCAGACAGTCCCTTGAGAAGCATACCATGTTCAGTGGTATCAAAAGACCCTGAGAGGTTGAGGAGAATGAACAAGGACACATTTCCCCTGTCTCTCTCCTGACAGAGATCAGCATACAGGGAGTTTCTGTGCCAAAACCAGGTCTCAACTGCAATTGAAATGGATCTAGAAAATCATTTCCCTCCAAGAACGTCTGGATCTGGTCCATGATCATCTACTCAAGAACACTGCGTAATAAGGAGAGAGCAGAAACTAGCCAGTAATTACTTAGATCTTTTGAATCTAGGGAGGGCTTCTGAGCTTGTGGTCTTACCACTGCCTCCTTCAAGCAGGGAGGCAATATCCCCTCTCTAGAATAGGCATTAATCAGCTCCCTGGTTTCCCAATACAAGTCAATAAGATGGCCAAAGTTTTTCATTTCATGGATACAGGATGTGCTGGGTTGGTCCAGAATCAGGCACAATCTAAATTACAAACTGGGTTTTTATTCTTACTGTACAAACAGCAACAATGCTTTTCTCCACAATTTCCAATGACTTTAAAGCCACGAGGGCATTCCTTCAACACACAGAACCCTGGCAGATCGCCATACATGCAAGATTCTTCATCTGAAACATCAGTGAATCCTGTAGTAACAGAGCAGCAAAGGACCTTTAGCTACCTATCCACTTACAAGAGAATTCAAGTAGAATCGTGGGTATGATAAAATCTAATAAATAACAATATCAGCAAAAAATAGAGAAGAAAAAATCAAGAAAGGAATATGGCAGACTCCTTCCACCTCCCTTCTTGCTGTACGTATACCCAACTTTAAGCTTTAACCCAACTTTAAACTTGAACCCACAATCCCCACACAAACCTGCCACTGGTACCCAGTGTACTCAGGCCTCTGCCATGGTTCAAAATTGTATGACATGTGCATTTAACCTGCGTGATTTCCATTGTAAGGGACAAGGTGAGGATGCTGTTGTG